>NC_090437.1:698932912-700367912 GCF_031143425.1 Pleurodeles waltl
AGCATACCTAGTAAATAGGTGAAGTGCGGTAAGGTAACCATCCTTACCACCTGGACCCTGCCCCACATGGAGAATCCCAAGTAGGACCACTTTTCAAAATCCTGAGTCATACGGGCTATGAGAGGGGCCAGATTGTTTGCCACAATACAGTCTAGAATCCGGTTGACGTGGACCCCTTGATATTTAAGGTGAGAATGCATCCAATGGAAAGGGAAACCATGGATCGCTGCCCTAGTAGTGATGGTGGAGAGGGGAAGAGCTTTACCTTTGTCCCAGTTTACCCTGCCTGGATGGAACGGCCCAGGTCAATCAGGGTGAGTAGAATGTCATCTGCATATAAGTAAAGCTTGGACGCCCCTCCCTGTAGAGATATTCCGGTAAGGAGAGGGAACTGGCGGGTAGTGGCTGCCAGTAGTTCCACTGCCAGCAGGACAAGGCTAGGACTTCATCCGTCATATCCCTGGCTTCCTACAGGGCATAAGAGAGGGAACAGAGATGGTTTCTAGAGGTATGCCCCAGGACAAATCCCACTTGTGTAGGATGTATTAAGGACAGAAGGACTTGGTGGGCTGCCAGGACACTGGCAATGATTTTGATATCTCTGTTCAAAAGGGAGATGGGGCGATAGCTGCGAGAGAGGAGGGGATCCCATCCAGCTTTGGGGAGAACCGCTATCACTGCCCTGTTTGCGATAGAGCCCAACAATCCCTCTCAATCCCTCCCGGTTAGCCTCTTGGAGGGCTTCGTATAAAGGGTTGACCTCCTCTTCTCCGGCCCACTTGTAAATTTCCGTAGGGAAGCCATCCTCCCCTGGCGAAATGTGGCCTGTGCTATTTGATCTTGCTGATCTCCCCACCTAGCAGGGCTCAACCCTCGTCCGAGAGGCAGGGGAGGCAAACACCCTCCAGGAAGGCTGCCACTTGAGTAGGGCTAAGTGCCGTTTCTGGGATGTATAAGCACTGGTAGTATGCCACAAACTCCTGCACAATATCTTGCGGGCGGGTGAGGAGCTCACCAGTTGAAGAAGCGATAGCGGGAATGGCCTGTGTGGCTTGCCTTTTTCCCCTGTTCATAGTGGCATCCCTGCAAGCGTTGCCGCTCAAATTCAGCCTGGGAAATGTACAGTTTGTTGAGGGCCATCCGAGCATGCTCCAGATGCTGGTGTACTGATAGTGATGGTTTGGTTGTGTACAATTGGGTGAGGGATGCAATGTTGCCTTCCAGTTCTGTTTGGAACTGTCCAAACTATCTTTTGACTGTTGGCCAATGCAGCAGTGTGCAACACTTGTCCTCAAAGGGTTGCCTTCGCAGTCACCCACAGCATTGTCTGGAATTAAACTGTGCCCTTGTTGTCCTGCATATAAGTGGAGACATGTGCCAGTAGTTGTGCTTTGCCCTGGGGGGTACGATAGCGATGTATGGTGAAATGCCAGGGCTTGCGGCCCGAGGAAGCAAGGCCTGTGTCTACAGACAGTAAAATCAGAGAGTGGTCAGAGATAAGTACTGTCTTTTGCATCATGAGAAGGTAGTCTAATTGCAAATGACTGCCATGTACTGACGAGAGGAAAGTATATTCTCTATCTTCCGGTTGCGTGAGTCTCCAGTAGTCCACCAGTCCATGGTCGGAGGTCACTTCTGTCAGTATTTCCCTGTCTGGGTTATTGCCAATATCTAGTCGACTGGTCCTGTCCAGCACTGAGTCCCCAGCCAGGTTCCAATTGCCCCCTTTGAGATAACGGAAGGCCCCGATCTTGGTAAGGAGACAGTTAAGGCGAACAATCGTTTGGAACCTGTGGGTGCATAGAAAGAGCCGGCACAGAGTGAATAGTTCCTGATCTTCAGTTTAACAAACACATATCTCCCTTCAGAATCAGACTATGTGTTAGTAATAGTAGAGGGCAGGCTTTTAAGAAGCAGAATCACCACACCACACTTCCTAGGAGTCCCACCCATGCCATCTGCAGCTTCTGCAACTACTAAATATCTCTACCCAATCCCAGCAAAGTTAGCTGGATTCAGCATCATCAAGATGTGTCTCATGTAGGAGAGCCACATCTGCCCTTTTTGACTGAAGATAAGAGAGTATCTTTTTTCGTTTCACATAATGGGTCAGGCCGCTGACATTCCAGGAGAAGACATGGAGTAGGTGGGAGGGAATAGGGGCTCGACCAGCCATGGCAGCAGTATGGGTGTGTGTCGGGCAGGAGGAGAGTGAGGAAGGCCAGAGAGGGGGATACCGAGTACGGTGAGGGAGGGGAGCAATGATGGAGGAGGAGGTAGAGCTATGAACCAGGGCAAAAGAAAGGACTCCCTTGAGTCTAGGCCAATGGGGAGGGGAATAATGAGTGGTGGGTGCCCACTGGAGGTGGCTGTAGGAAGTTAAAGTAGGGCAAAGTAAAGGAAATATGGAATGAGGTATGAAAGGAAAGAGCGAAAGAGAGAAAGGGAGAAGAAAGAGCCAAGCTAAGAGGAAGGGAGAAGGGGAGGTGAGGAGAGAGAGGAGGCTAAGGTAGGGAGCCGGTTGAGAAGGCAGGTGATACGACTCTGATTGGGAGCAAAGCCTCAAGGGCTCAGGTCTGTAGATTGTGGGTCCAAATCTGTGCAGCTAATGTGTTCGGGAGGGGCCCGGCAGGAGACAGGGCACGCAAGGTGAGCGAGCCAGGTTAAGGAGAATGGCCCGTATGAGGAGAGTACAGAATAGCCAGATGCCGAATGGGACAAGACGGGGTGCCACAGGTTCCCCGGAGACAAGCAGGGCAATGAGAGTCCGTATTGGGGATGGCACTCCAGAGGCCTCGGCATCTCGGAAGGGGGTATATATGCACCAACAATGATAGCAGTGAGGGACTGTGCTGGATAGTGACAATGAGAGCCGGCAGCCTAGGGTGCTTTAACAGCACAACAGCGAGAGCAACATAAACAGTTAAGCATCATAAACCATGAGATACAGTTAACGTTAATTCTGTGAATGGCAACATAAAATACAGCTAGAGCACATTGGAACTTTCATATTTCTGCCTCGCCATCAATATAACACACCAATTGAGGAAAGGACAAGGAGGGGTAAGAGAGAGATGAATTAACAGTGTGATGAATCAGGCAGTGGAATTGAACATGGCCTCCTAGTGTGTCCTATCACTGGCCTTAATTCAACACAGCTGAGCCAGAATGCATATAAGTATGCAGCAAAGTACTCAGCCTTCCGTTGGGTGGGAGTGCGGTTCTCGTCACCCCGTCACAGCCCTCTCTTCATACTGGGCCCGCATGTCTACCAAAAGATCAATTGGAAGTGAGGAAAGCCTTGAAAGGTTAACAAGACTTGTCTCTATCTGATTGCTGAGTATAGTGCACCACTGCTTAAAGTGTATGGTCTCTGTCGCCATGAGGTCTTGAAAGTCTCTCCAGGTCCATGCCTCTGTGTTGAGTCTCACTATTGCAGCGATTCCGTCTCTCCGGTGAGGCATGTGGAGGTAGTGCAACCGGGGATCGTTGGCCAGCCCGAGGATGGGGTCGGGGAAGTCATGTCCATGGCCTGGGCCAGCAAGCAATCGAAGAACAGACACAGATCTTCCAGATCGTAGCAGTCTTTTGGTTGGCCGTTTTTGGTGATCCACGTGTGCGCTGGTTCAAATAGACCATGTTTTACTGTCATTTGGTGAAGGCGGGGGCAGAGTAACAGGAATGCCTTGCGGCAGTCATTGGTCTCCTTTGAAAAGTCTGCGGCAATGCGGATCTCTTACCCCTTAATTCTGAATCGACCATGGGATCGGGCACCCATGAGAAGCTGATGGACCTGACCATGGCGCAGGAGGCAGGCAATAATAGGACGGGGCAGAATGAGTTGTCTGACCGCTTTGGGCTCAGGCAGTGTGCCCTTTGAAACTCCAATGGGGGCTAAAAGGATATACCCGTGATGGCGGGGAGGATATTCTGGAGGAAGGCTTGGATGTTCGGTCCCTCCATATTTTCCAGGAAACCAAAAAAAATTGACATTGTCTCTGCGGCTTCTGTCTTCTACGTCAATGAGATTGCTAGGGAGGAAGAGAAGTTCTTGATCTCGCTCTGGCTTAGTGTTAAGGTGGTCCTTCATTACAGTTACACGCTGCTCCAACCCTGTCACCCGGGACTAAAAGCTTGCAATGTCCAGACATATGGATTTAGTTTCAGCCGCCAATGTAGAAATAATTGAGCCCATGCCTTTTAACCTGCGACCCACCATCGTGACTTCTTGAAGTATGCACTCCATGGTGGTGTCCTGCGTTGATCACACTGTGGAGATGGGCAAGTCCGCCAGTTGTGGCCCTTTTACTGAGGTCAACGGGAGTGAGTATTGAAGGGCTTCAGAGAAGAGGAGTTGTCGTGCAGGCTTACCAGAGGATTTACCAGCTGATTTGCCGTTGTGCATCTCCAGTCTGGGCTCCCAGGGTCAAAACCGTGGAGCGGCATGCTGAGTGCCGTTAGTCCTGGTGAATGTACAGGTTAAAATATATGATAAAGGGGAGGGTGGTCACAGGGGCAGTGGAAGTTGGCCCATCGAAGACCCAATCACTGACCAGGGCATGTTCCTATCCTATTCCGCACAACAACTCAGTTGGGGTGAAGAGAAGCCTCAAAAAATGGTGGTGTTGTCTCCTCCACGACCTGATGCAGGGGAAAGGCAATAAGGCTCATTGTTCAGTGATCACCACCCCCAAAACAGAGGAGCTGGTAGTGCCTCAGTCGGCACTGGGTTCCCCGGCTCAAAAGAGGTCCCTTCCGAGCAGCCCCTCTACAATCTGTCTGCCTCACACTCAGCCAGGTGTCCTGGATCACTTTTTGAGTCGGTGCGGGCTGGGCAGTGGGGGGTTAGGGGAGCGGTCGGCTTGTGGTGTACTCCAGTATCTGTTCTGTGCTCGACCACGAAGAGACAGGGCCCCAGTTAAGTCAATGCAGAGGATGGGTGACTATACGTCTAAAGGCTCCACGTGTAGAGGGATCCGCCTGGTTCTTTTCAGTAGGGCCCATGACCCTGATAGGAACCAATCAGCAGTGAATAAAGGGGGGGCTACCTGGACAGAGTAATGCTGGGCCCCAGTGGGGGTGTAGCGAAGTGCTGATGGCCCTGAGGGGTGGTAGTGTCCCCTACCTCTGGCCGGGCTGCCGATGGTGATCTGTACCTCAAAGGCTCCAGACATGTGAACTTTGCTGAGCCCTATGGTTCCCCTGGGGGTCAGGGTCCCTCAACTCCAATGCCCTCCTGTGTGCTGTAGAGGAGGAAGCGCGTCCAGGGTAGAGCCCCCAAGACGTCTGCTAAGTTGGTGCTGGCAGGAGATTCCCGGCAGGTCGCGCCCCAGCTGCGATGCAAGGCAAGCGCCGCACTCAGGAAGCTAGGCCCCTCGCCTCTGACACGGTCTCCCAGGGCACAGATGGCAGCCCCCATGGCCCCTGGGCGCTCCTGCCTCCATTGAGGGCCCGTCTGTGCACGGAGCTCTGCAATCAGGCAGCCATCACCGTCCTTGGTCAGAACACGCCCCTGAGTTTCTCATTTTAATGCTATGGTTTCTGTGATGATGGTTATAATGCTGGATGCTTTTCCTGTGGCGATATTTGAGCTTATGTTTTTTCTGATTTTGATTCTCGCTCCATCCAGATTCTGTAGGCTAACATCGCTACAGATCAGAGCCTTCAGCACAGATACAAGGTGAACACACAGCAGCTTTCATGAAAAGGACCTTATAGTTTCCCAAATCAAATCAAATCAAATCAAATCATAAATATTTATAAAGCGGGCTACTCACCCGTGCGGGTCTCAAGGCGCTAGGGGGAAGGGGTTACTGCTGCTCGAAGAGCCAGGTCTTGGGTAGTCTCCGGAAAGCGGAGTGGTCCTGGGTGGTCCTGAGGATGGTGGGGAGGGAGTTCCATGTCTTGGCCGCCAGGTAGGAGAAGGACCTCCCACCCGCCGTGGTGCAGCGGATGCGTGGGACGGCGGCGAAAGTGAGGTTGGCGGAGCGAACAGGAAAGGTGGGAGTGTAGAAGCTGAGGCGGCCGTTGAGGAGTTCGGGTCCCTTGTTGTGGAGGGCTTTGTGTGCATGGGTGAGGAGTCGGAAGGTGATCCTTTTGTTGACGGGAAGCCAGTGCAGGTGTCTCAGGTGGGCGGAGATGTGGCGGTTGCGGGGTATGTTGAGGATGAGGCGGGCGGAGGCGTTTTGAATTCGTTGCAGACGTTTCTGGAGTTTAGCGGTGGTTCCTGCGTATAGTAGTGTGTTGCCGTAGTCCAGGCGGCTTGTGATGAGGGCGTAGGTCACGGTCTTTCTGGTGTCGGCGGGGATCCAACGGAAGATCTTTCGGAGCATGCGGAGGGTGAGGAAGCAGGAGGATGATACAGCGTTGACTTGTTTGGTCATGGTGAGAAGTGGGTCCAAGATGAAACCGAGGTTGCGTGCGTGGTCTGAGGGGGTTGGTGCAGTTCCAAGGGACGTGGGCCACCAGGAGTCGTCCCAGGCGGTCGGGGTGTTTCCGAGGATGAGGACTTCTGTTTTGTCTGAGTTAAGTTTCAGACGGCTGAGTTTCATCCAATCTGCGACGTCTTTCATTCCATCTTGCAGGTTGGTCTTGGCGCTGGTGGGGTCCTTGGTGAGGGAAAGTATCAGTTGGGTGTCGTCAGCGTAAGAGGTGATGATGATGCTGTGTTTGCGTACGATGTCTGCGAGGGGGCTCATGTAGACATTGAAGAGTGTTGGGCTGAGCGAGGAGCCTTGTGGGATGCCGCAGATGATCTCGGTGGGGTCTGAGCGAAAAGGTGGGAGGTAGACTCTTTGGGAGCGGTTGGAGAGGAAGGAGGTGATCCAGTCCAGGGCCTGTCCTTGGATCCCGGTGGAGCGGAGGCGGGATATTAGGGTTCAGTGGCAGACGGTGTCGAAGGCAGCCGAGAGGTCGAGGAGGATGAGGGCGACTGTTTCTCCGTTATCCATCAGGGTTCTGATGTCGTCTGTGACTGAGATGAGGGCGGTTTCTGTGCTGTGATTGGCTCGGAATCCGGACTGAGAGGCGTCGAGTAGGCTGTTGTCTTCAAGGAAGTTGGTAAGTTGCTTGTTGACGGTCTTCTCTATGACTTTGGCGGGGAATGGGAGGAGCGAGATGGGGCGGAAGTTCTTCAGGTCGCTTGGGTCCGCCGTAGGTTTTTTCAGTAGGGCGTTGACTTCAGCGTGTTTCCAGCTCGCGGGGAAGGTAGCAGACAAAAACGAGCTGTTGATGATGGTCTGGAGGTGCGGGGCAATGATGTCGTCGGTTTTGTTGAAGATGAAGTGTGGGCAGGGGTCCGAGGGGGCACCGGAGTGGATGGAGTTCATGGTGGCTTTGGTCTCCTCCGTGTTGATGTCAGTCCAGGCGTTGAGGGTGATGGCTGGGGTTGTAGGTTCTGTGGTGGTTGGCTGGGTATGGTGTCCGAAGCTGTCGTGTAGGTCGGTGATCTTATGATGGAAGAAGGTGGCGAGGGAGTTGCAGAGGTTTAGTGAGGGCGTGATGGCTTTGGCGTTGGTGTTAGGGTTGGAGAGCTCTTTGACAATGTTGAAGAGTTCTCTGCTGTTGTGGCTGTTTTTGTCCAGTCTTTCTGTGAAGAAATTTCTTTTGGCGGCGCGGATCAGTTGGTGGTGTTCGCGGGTAGCGTTCTTGAGGGCAGTCATGTTGTCTGCGGTGTGGTCCTTGCGCCAGGCTTTCTCGAGGGTGCGGCAGGTTTTCTTTGATTCCTTAAGGGTGTCGGTGAACCAGAGAGGTTTTTTGGTGTTGGTCTGTCTTGGGAGGCGTCTGAGGGGAGCGAGGTTGTCTGCGCAGTTGGTGATCCAATTCGTGAGGCTGAGGGCTGCGTCGTTGGGGTCGGAGGAGAAGGTGGGTTGGTTGTCGTTGAGAGTGGAGAGAAGCTGTTCCTCAGGGATTTTGTTCCACTGTCGACGTGGGATGGGTTGTGTGCGGAGGTGGCCAGTCTTGCGTCGGAAGGTGAAGTGGACACATCTGTGGTCGGTCCAGTGTATAGCTGAGGAGTGGCTGAAGGATATGTGGTTGCTGGCGGAGAAGATGGGGTCTAGCGTGTGTCCGGCGATGTGGGTGGGGGTGTTCACCAGTTGCTTGAGGCCGAGGTTGGCGAGGTTGTCGAGCAGGGCGGTGGTGTTGGGGTCGTTGTTCTGTTCCAGGTGGAAGTTGAGGTCACCGAGGAGGATGTAGTCCGGCGAGGCAAGGGCGTGCGAGGAGATGAAGTCAGTGATGGAGTGGCTGAAGAGGGCGCGTGGTCCAGGGGGTCGGTAGATGAGAGTTCCTCTGGGTGTGGTCCTGGGGTCGGTGTGGATCTGGAAGTGCAGGTGTTCGGCGGCGAGGGGGGTGTCTTCGGTGGAGGTGGTGACGTTGATGGAGTCCTTGAAGACGATGGCGATTCCTCCACCTACTTGGTTGGTGCGGTCTCTCCTTGAAATCTTGTAGCCGTCGGGGATGGCTATGGCGATGTCTTGGGCCGAGGAGGCGTTCATCCAGGTCTCAGTGATGAAGGCGACGTCCGGTGCGGTGGAGTCCAGGAGGTCCCATAGTTCAACGGCGTGCTTGTGGGCGGAGCATGCGTTGATCAGGATGCATTTGAGGTGGTTGTTGGCGCCTGGGCTGGCGGGCGTGGTGTTTTCGCGGTGGAAGGTGAGTTTGCAGGTGTGACATACGAAGGGTCCGTGGGTGCGTTTCGGGTTGGCTTGGAAGCAGGTGCTGGAGCGCCCCGGGTTGAGGGCGTGGAGGGTGACGGGGTCGTAGCAATGCTGCGGGGTTTGGGAGCGCTGGTGGCTAGGGGTCGTGGCACTGGGCGCGGTCCAGGCGCGGACGGGCGCAGACGGGCTTGCCTTTGGCGCGCCAGCGGCGCGGCCGCGCAGCGGCTGCCATAAGAGGGTGGGGGGGAGGGGTCAGCTGGGGGCAGGGGCGGGAGTGGGGCGACGAATGGGAGCAGGGGGGGCGGGGGCGAGCAGGTGGTGGCGGCGGGAAAGCGGAGGGTGGGGGGGTCAGGTAGAGGGGAGAAAAGATAGGGGAGGGGGGGTTTAAAGGTGGTGGGGAGTTAGGAAGAAAAGATAGGAAGATAGGGGAGGGGGGTTACAGAGGTGGAGGGGAGTGAGGAAGGTCAGAGAGAGGAGTCAGGAGCAGAAGAGCAGAAGAGAGAGGAGAGAAGAGCCAGGAAGAAGGTAAAGAAGAAGAGGAGCGAGGAGCAGAAGAACAGAAGAGAGAAGAGCCAAGAAGAAGGTAAAGAAGAAGAGGAGCAGAAGAACAAAAGAGAGAAGAGCCCAGAAGAAGGTAAAGAAGAAGAGGAGTGAGGAGCAGCAGAGAGAAGAGCCAAGGAGAAGGTAAAGAAGAACAGAGAAGAAGAATACAGATGAAGAACACAGAAGAAGGACAAAGAAGAAGAAAGCACACGCAGGTCGCGGTGCAGAAGAGAAGGAAGAAACACAGATGAAGTACAAAGAAGAAGAATACAGATGAAGACAGAAGAAAGCACACGCAGGTCGCGGTGCAGAAGAGAGGGAAGAAACACAGATGAAATACACAGAAGGAGAGCATAGAAGAAGAACACAGATGAAGAATACAGATGAAGATCACAGAAGAAGGACAAAGAAGAAGAGAGAACACGCAGGACGGGGTGCAGGGAAGAAAGAAGAGCACAGAAGAAGAACACAGATGAAGACAGAAGTAAGAACACGCAGGACGGGGTGCAGGGAAGAAAGACGAGCACAGAAGAAGAACACAGATGAAGACAGGAGAAAGAACACGCAGGACGGTTCCTAACAGTTCCAACAGTTTCTAATAAAAAATACATATGTTCAGTGCTGTCTGTCTACCTTCTTCCTCCGTTGATCTGTTCAATTGTCATTCCTATTTTGCTTCCGCCAACCAAAACATACAGCATGGGGCTGTGGCTTGTCCCTCTTCAGTCATTGGCTGTATTCAGTGTGAGTGACGGGTTTTTACTGGCACCTAAATTATCATTCACCAAAAAAGTAGCACTTTCAGAGCCTGAGATACTCAGCCCCTACCTGTCTTTTCATTTGACGTTCTTTTATTTATTTTTGCAATGGGCTATTGCTTACTTATTTGTTTAATAATTCATTTTGGCGCCATGTGCATGCCATCTTTAGATGACAGCATTTTTACTTTTTATTATTTGTAAACCTTTAGGGGTTATTCACAAATGTACATTTGGTCATATATGTTTTACACCTGCCAGGAAAGTCAGGATGTACTCTACCAGGTTGAATAAAAAACCATGACATAGGCCCAGATACCAACAACGATACAATCAATTCCACTATGAATGATATTATTGAGTGTCTAAACCTGGCATTCACACCCAGACTCCCACTTCACCCTAGGTGAATACGCTCACAGTGTCTCATTTTTGTGATAGTGGATCATTACAGCCCACGGTCGTTCTGAAACATGAGCTGTATGTGCAATCTGCATAGAGTAATATTACATGGTGCAGAAGTGGAAGCATTGGTATCTGAATATGAACACCTTAGAATATGTCTCAGAATTGCACATAAAGTACAATTTCAAATAAATACAGCTAAGGTCAGTGATACACGTTTACAAATACTTAACTTACGTCCTAGGAGCCAGCCCAACTTATATTAGAAATAATGCTTCAAGCTTCAACTTAACCAAGTCAGTAACTGATCCACCTACCTAGAGTATGCAGTGAATGTTAGAACTATTTTTCTAAATCACAGAACCGTGTTGAAGAAGTCAAATAATCATTTCTTGGTACTTTGACAACTTCCCGTGTTGGCATTCTTAAACTTTGAATTGCTTCTGTGTTTTAATTTCCCTAGCTCCATGGCTCCTAAAAGAACGCAGGTCTCAATCATAATAGGAAGATATGAAGGAATAACATTTGTAATGTAAATGCTTTTTGGCGTGTTGCTCTAGGCGGCTTCTAAAATCCATAAAAAGAATTATGTAAATTATATTAAATTACCTATGAAAGGTGAAGACTCTCCCTTGTGAATTCAAAGATGTGCATTCCTGATAATTTGAGCAGTTTACTCCAACACAATACTTTGCCATTCTAAAAGTGCGTGCCTGTAGAAAATGAGACTTGGAATCTTTTAATATTAATTCACTTTTAAAAAAGATTTTCCAAGGAGCTCTACAATATCTTCTGCCATTAGCAGCTGTATGGCCCATGACCTATGCTCAACCGAAGAAGTAATTTCCTTGAATTGACGCCTTTTGACTTCCTCGTGACTCCATTTGCATGGGTCAGATGATCAGGTTCCGCGCATATATTTAGGAAATGCTACGAGTGCTACTGTGCCAAAGTAATTCTTCATAACCCGTGTACTGTCCTCCTACTACCCACTGGTGGGACTGGCACACACGCGCAATAAACATGTAAAAGGCAGAGAACGAGAGGATATGGAGCCCAAATCACAATTCAGTTTGCATACTTCAGTGGTACTTTGAAGCACCAGTATCGACATGCTATAGTACATTTCATATCCTGATTCAAACGCTCTGGAGTTGTAAAATTTGACAAATGTAAAGTACACTTATAATAGCTGACAATGAAACAGTTGCTGTGTATGACTGTCAAACATTTCCATACTAACTCATGGGATTATTTGTGAATCCCATAAATGTTGCAAAACTAGTTTAAATGGGGGGTCACCTTTATAACTTCCGTGGTAACTTTTTTCAGGAGTCCCAAAGTGATCAGTCGTTCCTGGGCTCAAAGAATAGACAATGACATCCTTTTATCTCTGGTTTTCTGGGGCTTACATTACTGTTGGATCTAAAACCGATCACCAAGTACATCGATCCAACAATTGACATTCAGAGTAACTAGGCAGAAGAGTCGAAGCATTACTCAGGAAGGTGATATGGGGGCAGCAACTCAGAACTCGGTTAAGCATTTAAAAGTAGTCAGTAATTCATCATCTGGCCAGAACATTTACTTGAAACAAAAAAGTACTTGTTTCACAGCACACAGCAAACTACTACTTATATGAAATGGTGACGACATAAATATTACACATAGTTTTTACTGGGGTGTCAGTAGTACTTTTGAAGTACTCACAGATTTTTAAAACTCCCTTCAGAATGCTAATGCAAAAGCCCAATTGAAGGCCCCATGAGCTGATGGGTCACAGTATCCTTCATCTCTCCCAAATCCCAAGGCAGTAGTTACACAAAAATCAGGCCTGTAAGTTATGGTTTTCTTTAGGGTATCCTTATAGCCACCCTAGTGTCATTCAAAGCTACTTGTGGTCCCCATAAACCTAGCTGCACAATGAACCTTTAAAATGTTGATGTGTGGGCTTCTCCACCTTGTGCTATCAGTTGAACTGGGGTACTACACTTGCCAGAAGCATTTGAATCGATTCACTAGTGTGCAACAGTGCCTGACTCTGCCTTTGCTCTGCAGCCTCCTGTGATGTCCCCTGGTGGTAAGGTTGAGCACAGCTATATGTCTCCGAGGAGTGTTACAAAACGCTGTAATCAAAAAATTGTCTGACATAAATATTGTTTCCTGAATATCAATTCAAAAAGAGGGCCCTTTGAAGTTAATAGAAAAACTCCATCCACTGGATTGATATTTTTGTTAATGATGTTTAGGACATGATAGTTATGTCAGACAATATTCCTGAATTCAATATTCTGAGATTAAACCATCTTCTAGACAGAAAGGGAAGGAATGCTTAGGCACTGGTGGATAGGAACCATACTCGCTCTTGCATTTCAGGGAACTGGATTAATCTTTGGCTGGGTCTTACTCTGTTCCAAACTCAAACGTGTTGCCCAAACAAAAGAAAGGGCATACCCTAGGTCCCAAAGGTGGTATTGAACCCATAACTGCTGAAGTGTAGTTACAAATTCTTTCCTAGTGCCTCGTAGTCACATGTGCTTTGCCTTATAATGATCAAACTGACAAATGTTGTTATAACTTTCTTTACAAGTCATCACAGGTGCTTCTTGGTCGATTCTATCTTTTGTAGTCACTTTAGCCACTTCCAGTCACCTTCCACAAAGCTCTATAGACCAGGAAGAAGGGGACACCAAGGTGCTAATACAAGCACAAATTCGGGGCAGAATGCAATAGAAACATTATTACTAGCATGCACCATAGTACCTAGCAGTGGAAATCCACTCCAGGGCCTTAGAGGGCCAACTTCAATTCTTTGTGGTCATCCTTTCCTAGAGAGCTGAACAGCCAGTAGGAGAAGGTTTGGAGTCCAAGCAGAGGAAGAAGCCACAAAAGAGATACTGCTGAGAGAGAACAGATTGGAGGCAAATGAGAGACCCATGGCTCCTCAGCCATTCAACCTTGTTGTTTTCATGATATCATACCACAGGAAAGAGCCTTCTGTGTGCATACAGTGCAATAGCCACTAATTGTTCTGAATGCCAGACCAGGATCTTATTAATTTCCAGAGAGGGTATCTCAGTCGGACTACAGATATTGCCAGTGGCAAAGTACAAAAGGGTGGTATTTGGTTCCATGCATTCTGATATCCGTCCATTTCAGCCCAGACATGCTGCAGCCTTCTCCCCGGGGCCATGATGCCAATATCCAGACATTAAAGGGCTGTGATGCATGGTGATTAAAGAAATAGTCAGGCCACCCCCGGCTGTGCCAGTCATTTTCTCCAAAGAGCAGAGTTCACCAACAGTCCTTTTTGTCTTTCTGGCTTTAAGCCTGATGTAACAAAAGAAGGCATGGTGTATCCTGTAGGGCTGGCTGGAAGTGGTTGTGTTTACACCACAGCTCCGTTCTTTATGGATTGTCTGTGTCCCACACCACCAGAGACACAATAAATCCCACCAGGTCCCACAATGGGGCTCTCTGGTATATTGTCATAACGTATCATTTAGCATAACGTGTATGAAGGTAGAATGTAGAATGGGAGTGGAGATTGTAGAATGTACTTCATCATCCAGGTGACGGTTGAAAGAGAAAGTTGCTCCTGATTCCTGATGGGTGACGTGCCTTAATAAAACATCACTTGTAAGTACCTCAGACCTGGATTTTGGAGCCTTTCATACATCGTCACAGGCTCCTGCCAGTTCTTAACACACAAAGACAACTGTTCAAACAGTGCAAGACAACAACTGATGGAATCGGGTCCATCCAGCAGCATCTCAGAGGCAGGGTTTGGGCCCTATTGAGGGAAGATTGACCAAGTGAATGCACTTGCATCACCACCAGTGCAGAGTACAGTTTAGAACTGTTTACTATGAGTTACATTCTCCCTAGATGTGAATCGCACATGTGGCTCTAGTATGAGGATGGACAGGAGAACCAAGCGAGGTTCAGATTCTGGAAATGTGCTGCTGGCTTAGACTATCAATGGGCAGGTCTGAAGGCTGGCTTGCAATCCTATCCCAACACATAATGAACATTGCTTCTTTTAACTGTAAGTTTATCCTCCATAATTAGGGACATCTTGGCAAAACAAGTGTTCCAGTTTTTCCAGTTTCCAAATGATGATAAACTAAAGTGTACTGAGTTTCTTTAAAATGTATGTGTTTCACTCTGCAGGATTGCACTGAGAACTCTTGTGGGAAGCTGTCAGAGCTATGTTACTCAACATGAAATATACACCTAAATATTATAATCACACTGCTTCATGCTGCATTCATTGTGCTTATTCCTGGTGTCTTCCTTTCCCTCTGTAAGAAAACGAATCCCAAACCAACATCCCTTGTTTTCCCTGATGATTGCTCTACTTTCTGTTCTGTGGATTACCTCTTCTCTCTCCTCTCTCAAAATGCTGTTTCCGTCCTGCTTCTTTCCTTCGTCCCTCTCTTTGACTGAGGCTAAGATGTACCTGTCTTCTATGCTTCACCATCTTTCTTCCACATAGTCTCCCTCACACTGTTAATGTCCCTCATTTTAGGCAAACTCACTCAATGGACTAGGTTAACTCAAAGGTGGTCTTTCTTTACACTTAATACCTCCATTCTCACTCCATCACTTTTTTCTTTCTCTGTTTTCACTTGCTTGTACCCTATCTTTCCCACACATCATATCTTTATGCCTTTACCTTTCGTTGACCTGTTTTCTCTCACACTCTTCTGTTATCTCTTGCCAACTCTTCTATCAGTCTCACTCCTTCCTCCCTCCCTTTACCTCTCTTTTGCTCTCTGTTAAACCTGGCATCCTTACCCATGGGTGATAACACGACTGGTGAATTAAAGGTATCTTGCCTGGTTACGATTCTTCAGATTCTCGGGGTGTGGAATCCCTGCTACCAAGACTTTGTTGAGTCGGCTCTACATATTATGAGTGGGAGAGTGACAGGAGAATGCTATCTGTTGAGGGTGGTGTACTCTTCAAATATCAGTGAGAGCTAAGTTTTGCATCACCTCCCGTAGTTCTGTTGGCATGTGTGATTTTGTGTCTGTTCTCGGCGGCGATCTGTCCCAGACAGGATCCAGTACACAGCTGAAATCACCAAGCCAGACTATTGGGGGACCTGTGTCTTGTATTAATATGCCCAGTACAGTGTGGAAAAACTCCGGGTCATCATTGTTTGGGGGTAAGTGTTAAGTTAATGATCGGAGTGCCATCGAAGGTGCCCTGCAAGAGGACAAACCTTTCGTTCACGTCCGCCTCTCAGTAAGTAAGAGGGAACAGAAGCACCAGCGCCATCCAGATCAGCGCTCCCCTGGCATATGATGAGTAGGAAGAACAGTACATTTGGCCCCACGATCTTTTGGCCATGTGAAGGGCTGCCATGTCAGTGAGGTGCATCTTTTAGAGACACGCTATATGTACTTTGTGCCTTTTCAAGAATGGCAGGACCCTATATCATTTAGTGTCCCCATGCCCCACGTATTCCATGTCACCAGCCTTAGGAGCCATTCCTTGGAAATATCGTAGGTGAGTCCCCCCCCCCCCCAATAGTTGGTGCCCTGAAATCTCGTATGTGCTGGTGCATAAAAAACATCTCCAGTAAGACATTCCCAACTCCTACCCCCTCACATGGACAGATATTGACAAACCTTGTCGGATAGGTGTCCCCTTTATTTGTGCGCCAGAAATCATATCACCTCCCAGCTCGCCCAACATGGACTGGCTAACATTTTGTTTTTACAAACATCACTCCTGGCCGGCCAAGGCCTGCACCAACATCTGCCCATCCTGTGATCCTGAGTCTAACTTTATGCATTATATCCCGATGGGATTTTCAGCCCCCTGTGTTTCTTTATACATTGTTCTCACCCCTGAATGTGAGTCTTTAGACCTACAGGTCATCTTACCAGTGTCTTTCTATGCTTCCGTCTGTAACTGAGGGGGAGTGCTTCAGTTCCTAATCGTAGTAGAAATATAGCACGCCACTTTCACCCTACCTCACCCAGCATTTTCATGGATTATTCCTCTCTCCAGGAGTCTCCCAGGGATGTTTCTGGCTCCAGACCCACCGCTGCCTGTGGGGAGGGGGTCGAGACCCTGGAAGGCCCCTGAGAGTTGGGCCTCACCTGATCCCCCTGCCTCCGAGGAAAGTGTCTCCTAGAGTTACATAGTTCCATCTTTGGCTATCGTTACCCTGCGGCTGCCCAAGGGACAGAGGTTAGGGCTGTTTCTCGTTGCATGCGTTCGGGAATTGCCTCCTCGTGACCCAGCCCCTCGGCAGCGACCTCCACTGTGATCCATGGGAGTTCCATGTATGCTCCCCTGCAAATCCAGCCATTTTCATACCTCCTGTGGGTCATCAAATAAGTGTGCCTTCTCTCAGAAGATGACTTTTAGCTTTGCGGGGTATAATAGCATGTAGGGCAATTTCATGGCACGCAGTTTCTGTTTAACACCTGTGAATGTTTTTTGCTGTTCTTGGACCTGTTTGGTGCAGCTGGAGTAAATGGCAATCGCATTATTCTCGTATGGAGTAAACAAATGCTTCCTGGCAGTCCTGAGGATGCAATTTCTTTCCCTGTAGTTTAATAGTTTTGCAATTGTGGCCCGTGGGGGATCTGACCGGGGTTAAAGAGGGCACCAGTGCTCTGTGCGCTCTCTCCACCACAAAGATATCTGAAAGACCCAGTGATTCAAGCTCTTGATCAATTTTTCCAGAAAGGGCTCAGTGGAACCCCAGAACCCGAATGTTGTTGCAGCATGAACGGCCCTCAGCGTCCTCCGCTCAGCGCTCCAGTTCCAGAGAGTCCATCTTCAGCTGGACCATCTGTTGTTTTATGGACTTCATTTCGGTCTGGAGCTCAGAGATATTGGATTCCGCCGCTGTGACCTTATCTGACACCTTCTGGAGGTTAGCCCAGATTAAGTTGAAGTCGATGGCCATGGCCTCTATGCGGTGTTCAAGTGCAAATCTGGCTCCATGAATAGCCGCTAGCAGTTCAGCCTTTGTGGGTTCCGCTGTTTCTGCTGGTTGATCCGTAATGCCTGGATCCCCTGACTGACGTGTGATCCTCTGCATGGGATGCCTCGGGTAGTATATTGCGTAATGGTTTTGGATGCATGTGACTGAGTAGGTTTATCTTTGCCCATGGTGGAGTTGTCCCGGATGTGCGAAAAAATGGTGTTCACACTACCGTGAGGGGACCCCACAGCTTTCCTGCTGGAAGGGAGTTACCCATAACTGAACAGCAATAGCACAAAAAACACTAAATGGAATTACACCAAATTTGGCACAAATGTAGCTCTTGGCCCAGAAAGAGACCTTTTTTTGTTTGGTGTAAATCTGTTCAGTAGTTTTTTAGAAGTTCAAGAAAATCGAAATTTGTATATAGAGGGATGCAAAGGATTCACGACCCCTCCCGATCTCATGCTGAGATCTGATTAGCCGATAACATTTCAACAACAGAGGTGTTGTCAGCCATCTTGGGACCCGGTTGAAGTCCCAGAATAAAATAATAAAAAATACAAAAGGGGCCATGGTACGAACACCCTGACCTCTTAGCTCTGGTGGTGGAGTCCCCTCAGGGCTAAAACATTTTTTTTTACTTTGCAGGCTCCCCTGCTCCATTATCGTTAATCCCTTCCGGGTAGGCCAAGTCCTGGGGGCATTTTTTAAAAAAATGCAGGGGAGGGCTCTTGGCCTCCTCCCACTGCACTGGGGACTGCCACCTCCCTGAGGCTTATAATGTATATGCAAGGGGCCTCATGCCCCCCCCTGCCCTGGGGACAACCCCCTCCCCAGGGGTGTGTTATGATACGGGGGTGCTACCTGGCCACCTCCTAGTGCCCTGGGGACCACCACCTGCCCAGGGCATTTAAAAATAATAGGCAGGGGCCTCTGGCCCTCTCTGTTACCTGCAGACCACCACATCCCTGTGCAAATATTTAAAGAAAGAAAAGGGGGTACCTTTAGGACCCCCGAGCCCCAAGGACCACCACCCGCCGGGGCACTTACTTAATAATGTAAAGGGGGTTGGTTTGAGCACAGCTGGAGGGGGGCTTTACAGCCCTCCTCATGGAGCCTCTGATGGTCCTGGGGATTGCCTCCCCCAGGGCCAACTCCTGCTATGTGTCAGGGTTTCCACCCCTGGAACATAGCTGTTTGCAGTGGCTTGGCTGCAGCTCTGCAGCCAAGCCACAGCAAACACTTCAGGTTTTGACAGCGGGACCTATAAAGCAGGTCCTGCTGTCAAAATCTGAAGCTTTCATCTCTGTCCTCTGCACACGTGAAATGCTTCCGCAAGCACAGAGCTGCTTCTTAAAGCAGCTACTTGAGTGCTGAAACAATGGCAACACGGGGAGTCCTTGAAGTTTCCCCTGCGATCCCAGATAGCTCGTAAAGGGCTTGTTTTGAAATAAAAAAATACATATAGGGACAGCATGGGAGCCTTTTAGGGCTGCCCCTGGTCCCAGGAAGCCCTTAAAGGCCAAAAAAACATGACTGAAGAATAAAAAAATATGGCTCAGCATGAAATTTGCGGGCTTTAACACTGAGCACTGAGGGTTTGAGTCCAGCTGGACTTGTTTCCCCCTTTTTTTTATTGCAAATGTTTAAATCAAATAAAAATGTTTTTCATTTTTAAATTACACAAAAATATGTCATTCTAGCTATATCATAAATCAAAGCCTAAAAAAGTTTCTGTCTCCTTCTCACACTCTTTCTCTCTCTTTCAATCTCTTTCTGCTACTCATACACCCAGTGAGACACTTACGCACCCACTCACAAACCCACTCAGACACCCACTCACAGATCCACTGAGACCCTCTTGCACCAACTCACAGGCCCAGTCAGACACTCACAGACCCACTCAGACACTCATGCATCCACTCACAGACCAACTCAGACACTGACAGACCCACTCACAGACACCCTCATGCAACCCACTTGCAGACCCGGGCACACGCTGAGGCACACACTAAAACACTGATGTATGTACTCTCACACCCACACAGACAATCTGACTGCCACTCTCACTCCCAGATACACCCTCTGACACCCAGAGAGGTCACGGCTAGCTCCCACCACTCACTGCCACAGGCCTGTGCAAAGCATGGGGTTGGGTGGTTAGGGGGTGTTGACCTCAGGGTCTTGCTGCAGACCAGGTCTAGCAGGCACCCTCACCTATGCACGGGTGAACGCCATGCACAGTGCAAGGTTGGGTGCTTTAAGGGGGTTGGCCTCAGGCTCTGTGGCCAACCACCTCAGTACATGGCCGAAGACCATGAGCAGAGGTGGTTTGATTAATGAATAGTAATGTAAATTAGTATATGTTAAAAAAAAACATAGACATTCACTGAAAAAAACAAAGGTTACATGGATGTTATAGTTAGGCTCACATTTCAAACGTACAAAACCATAGAAATTCACCAGTTGTATTTAGAGTTACCTTAAGTAACTATAACTCATGCCCCAAGGCAACTATAACATGCACCCTTACCATGCACTGCTAATTACCCTACAAATTTGATGACAAAACTGTGCAGATGTACTCAAACACTCACTCAGACAGTCATGCACCCACTGACTGACCCACTGAGATACTCATGCACACACTCACGGATCCACTCAGAGACTTAGGCAAGCTCGGGTCGGTGGTTATAGGGGGTTGGCCGCAGGGCCTGGCCACAGGCTAGGCCCTGTAGTAACCTCTGCTGTGCACGGCCGAAGGCCGAGCATGGTGCAGGGTTGGGTAGTTATAACATGGCGAGGGTGCCAGTTAAAGTTACCTTAGGACAGGAGAAATAGTTACTTGAAATAACTCTAACTGTAATATCTGAATTTTCATGGTTTTGTGCTTATAAAACCTGAACCTAATTGCAACATCCCAGTAGCCTTCAGTTTTTTTAGCAAATATATATATATATATATTCAGTATATAGTTATGGTTAGGACCTAATTCCCATAAACAATGGGCCATATTTATACTTTTTGACGCACAACTGCGCCAACGCAGTTGTGCGTCAAAAAATCTCACGCCAGCTAACGCCATTCTGAAGCGCCATGCGGGCGCCGTATTTATTCAATGACCTTAGCCGGCGTTAGCCGGTGGAGCTGCCTGGTGTGCGTTAAAAAAAATGACGTACACCAGGCAGCGCTGGCGTAGGGGAATATGGAGCTTGTGCGCTAAAAAATGGGGCAAGTCAGGCTGAGGCAAAATTTTCGCCTCAACCCGATTTGCGCCATTTTTTTTTACTCCCAACCCCCATTTAAATGACTCCTGTCTTAGCAAAGACAGGAGTCATGCCCCCTTGCCCAATGGCCATGCCCAGGGGACTTCTGTCCCCTGGGCATGGTCATTGGGCTTAGTGGCATGTAGGGGGGCACAAATCAGGCCCCCCTATGCCACAAAAAAAAAAAAAATGACTTACCTGAACTTACCTTATGTTCCCTGGGATGAGTCCCTCCATCCTTAGGCGTCCTCCTGGGGTGGGCAAGGGTGACAGGGGGGGTCCCTGGGGGCATGGGAGGGCACCTCTGGGCTTCTTCCGAGCCCACAGGTCCCTTAACGCCTGCCCTGACCAGGCGCTAAAAAAACGACGCAAAAGCGGCTGGACGTCATTTTTTTTTACCCGCCCACTCCCGGGCATCATTTTTGCCCGGGAGTGTAAATACGGCGCACATGCCTCGGAGTCACATTTTTAGACGGGAACGCCTACCTTGCATATCATTAACGCAAAGTAGGTGTCCACGCTAAAAAATGACGCAAACTCCATGGACTTTGGCGCTAGACGCGTCTAACGCCAGAGTATAAATATGGAGTTCGTTTTGCATCGAATTTGCGTTAAAAAAAACGACACAAATCCGGCGCAAACGGAGTATAAATATGCCCCAATGTGTTTTTTTGCCAATAACTTTGGTAAGGTTTCAGGAATTTTCACAAAACTTTCAGATGATTCATCAAGCATGAGCTGACAAAAAGAGATATCCAAAAACACATTTTCCCCATGCAATTTCCCATATGGATTTTGAACATGACTACAGCCCGAACCACTGCATAGAATTACATCAAATGTGGTGGAAAGCCAAATCTTGGTCCATAAAGATCTCTTTCGTGATCTGGTGTAAATCTGTTCAGTAGTTTTCAAGTTAATAAAGAAAAAAGTCATTTTTATGGCTGCCGACACTTCAACTAGGAAGTGTTGGCAGCCCTTTTGGGACTCGCACTCAGCCAAGCCCCCAATAAAAAAAGTTTAAACAAAGAGAAGGGGGCAGAGTAAGAATCCCCTGATCCCCCAGGCCTGGTGGTCGGCTCACACAGGGACATCGCCAGGGCCAAAAAGCTTTTTTCTTTATTTTGCATCAACAATCGTACAGGATCCATGAATTTCAGCACATTTTTTTTTTAAAAACAAGCACAGTCTCCTGTGCTTGTTTTTACTTCAGCTCCTCGGTGGGCCATATCTCCATGGCAAATTTTAATTAGGATATTAGGTAGGGCGGGTGCATGCAGCCCCGCTCCCCAGGACACTCTATGGTCCCGGGGCCTACCACCTTCCTGGCCCTTTACAGCCCCATGGACCACCACCTCTCTGGGGCCAGGCCAATTTTTACCAGGGGGAGGGGGCCCACGTGGCCACCTCTTCCAGGTAATTTTGAGCCTAGGGAACCACCAGGCCGATTTGAACAAGGGGAGTGGGTCTGCGCAGCTTCCCTTCCTGGCCATTTTCAGCTCCGGGGAACACCACCTCCCCAGCCAGCAGGGACCGCAAGGGCATTCAGGCTTCCCCTGCAGCCCCCAATAGTTGACACTGGGTGCCCTGGGTGGGGCACCCAATGAGCACTGTTGGGGACCACTGGGTTAAATTAACATAAGGTAATTAAATATTACTTATTGTTAAAAAACTTCTAGAAATTCACTGAAAAAACAAGGTTACAGAAATGCTATAGTAAGGAGACAGAATTAAAAAGAACCTTAAAAAATCGCTAACAAACAAAGGTTAGATGGACATTATAGTTAGGTTCTGATTTTAAAAGCACAAAACCAAAATTTCAACAGTTATACTTGTCTTAAGAAACTATAACTCATCTTCTAAGGTAACTATAACTCACACCATCGCCTTGAACTGCTACTTACCCCACATATTACATCACTAATGACACCTTCTATGATATCATTTATAATATAACTGCAACATTTGCAATAAAATTATTGAAGAGAAAACTGTGCATGGCGGGTGCAAAGAGGCCATTCCCCTCACCTTTTTTCAGAGAAGAAGAGTGTATGTCAGGCTAAGCAAAGGCCAGCCTGACAGACACTTTCTTGTTTATGTCAGACAGCCAGGAGCAAGACATGTACTACTTTTGCAGGCCTCTGGCTGTCTGAGCTGAACTTTGACAGGCTGAGTATTTCACAGCCCTGTGGGTTTGACCTCCTCAGCCTGGCAGAAGTGCCTCAAGGCCCTCCCTCTTCCTATTGCCTCAGCCCTGGGCGCTTCAATTTTAGGTGCTGAAATAGCCATGGCAGAGTGTCAATCAATGAGACCTCATGACAGGATAAGGTGGGGTCAGCTGTCTCACTGACCTCGTCCCACTCTGTGACATTGTAGAGACTGCTCAACCAATGATTGAAGGCAGCAGCCAGCCCTCCTGGGACTTCTGAGGGTTTTCTCTCTGGGAGCTGCATGGCAGATACGTTTTATGTTTCTGAATGTTTGATGCATCTGTGTATCTACAAAGTATGAATTTGTTGTAAGTGGGTGTTGTGAATAGGTTTGTGTGTGTGCGTGTTAGTGAATGCATCGGTGTGAGTGAGTGTATATGTGTGCCGGTGTGACCCGCCTGCACACCTTGCATCTATCTATCTATCTATCTATCTATCTATCTATCTATCTATCTATCTATCTATCTATCTATCTATCTATCTATCTATCTATCTATCTATCTATCTATCTATCTATCTATCCATCCATCCATCCATCCATCCATCCATCCATCTATCTATCTATCTATCTATCTATCTATCTATCTATCTATCTATCTATCTATCTATCTATCTATCTGTCTATCCATCCAACCATCCATCTTTATAAACACACAAACACACATTACAGCCACATAAGTGCTCTGGACTAATTCAACAACATATGTCTTTTTTATCCTTTCTGATTCTGTGAGGTGTGGGTCATGCAATTAGCCTCCTACTATGCAACAACTCAAAATCTATCACAAAATAATAACCTGTTTTTGTGTAGCTAATACTACATTCCTAAGGTATTTTATGGAGGCTGGAGATGGCAGCACATGATGTTGGGACACCCTCGCCATATCCTCCAGAGGGTACGGATCTCACATTTGTCTACGCCACCGCTGTGGCATTATAGTGCATAGATTTACTGCATAACAGCCCTCTCGCCCCTCGGTGTCTGCAGGCACACCAGCAACAGAACTATAGAGGCATGTTGGTCACTGTTAGCTTACTGCATACTGTGCTTACACAGTTTGAGGGACGGGTTCGTAGGAGATGGGCTACTACCGGAATGCACAGTGACTAAAATATTCAAAAGAACCGTTTCAAACTAAAATGAATATATACATACTCCCCTTACCTTGAGCAGTTGATTAATGCGGAGGTCTGTTTAAAGAGCTTCCCTGGGATGCCTGCAGAATTATTCGGCAATAAATAAAGGTAAATTTATTTAGTGGCAGATTTCATGACAGAAACTACCTCCACAAGAAATGAAGGGAAGGGTGAAAGTGGATTTCAATCCCCTTTGGCAATGAAAAACCTATAGCCTCTTCTTTAAGATATGCAGTACCTTGAACAAGTGATCAGGGACGTTCCTGCAATGCTGTCAGGAACGAATGTGCGTGGAAGGCGCTGAATATGTAAACAGGCAGGCCATTATGGCTTCCCATACGAGTCAGCAGGGCATTCTAGCACAAAACTTCTCCTGACGCCCCAATAATTTCCTCCACCGCTAACAAGGGACTCTCTTTGCCTATTGAATTCTCATTCTTCGAAAAATGACATTATTAGGACAATACCAGAAAGCTCCATCGAACAAATGTAAATGTTACTAGTCTCCTGGTTGACATTCAGATATGAATATGGTAAAAAAATGTTGACTAGCCATGAAATATGAGTGCATTAGGAAAATGTGGCTCTGTCCCTGCCCATTAGCACTTTAGCTCAGACGGGAAAGTAACAGGGATGTGACGCTCTGAGAACCAAGGGGATATCAGTAATTCTCAGAGACAACATGCTTACCTGATTAGCAACCTACCACCGCTAAGCAGATATTGGAAAATTGAAAAGCACTATATCCAATTAAAGTTCGTAATGACTTCATTAATACAAAAAGTGACAACAAGCTTGGGGCAGGTGCACCCACGCCGCTCAGATATTGCCAAATGAATTGCGCAGTCGAGGCAGAGAACAGAGGAGCGTCCATGTCACCCAATCTCACTTTAGCCAGCATGGGGGTTCTGTAATGCACGGCATCCGTGTGATTTAGAAACATTAATTACAGTTGAAATTGAACACGGGCTGTTGCTGTTTATTGGCTTCAGAAATAGATTTATCTGGTGCCATTTCTCCTTCTGGGCTGAGTTTTCAATTTGAGGAACAAATGCAGTAGTACTTTAGCTCACACGGAGGAGATAATGGTTGTGCTGAATGGCCATTTAGCGCTGTAGGCCATGCCTTTAAATGCTGTGGAATCGCTGAGGAAGGAAGCAAATGAAGTAGTGCAAAGCTAGGTCGAGCTGTTTACTGAATGCCATGTGACCAGCAGCTGAAGAGAATGGCAGAGAGGCGTCAATCCAAAGTCAAGCCCATCATCCGTCCTCCTCATTCCACTCCTGACATAGCTGAAGAGTCCCCATCTCCTCACATGTCTTTTCACAAGTAAAAGAAACAAGCATTGGCCAAACCAATTATTCAATCAATCTGGACTTCTAAAGCACGGCTAATCACCCGTCAGGGTATCCAGGTGCTGAGAACCCTGTTGCAGGGGAAGGTTCACTTGAACAGCCAGGTCTTGAATCCTTTTCCGGGGTAGAGGATGAGGTCCGGAGCTGAAGTTGTGAGGTTGTTCAGGGACTTTGCTGCAATGAAGGAGAAGGACCATCCTCCACTGTTGCTTTGGCGGATGCGAGGGTAGTGGGTGAGGAAGAGAGAGGCAGAGCACAGGTGTCTGAAATGCTGGGGGGAGTGCAGGCGGTGGTTGATGCATGCTGGCCCTAGGCTGTGTAGGGCTTTATAGATGTGGGTTAGCATATTGAATTGATGTTAGACCTGACAGCCTTAGGGTGGTCACCCCTAACTTTTTGCCTGCCTCCCTCCACTTGTTGGACACTGTTTTTGCTGGTTTTTAAACTCTGCGCACTTTACCACTGCTAACCAGTGCTAAAGTGCATATGCTCTCCCTTTAAACATGGTAACTTTGGATCATACCTGATTGGACTATTTAATTTACTTATAAGTCCCTAGTAATGTGCACTATATGTGCCTAGGGCCTGTAGATTAAATGCTACTAGTGGACCTGCAGCACTGGTTGTGCCACCCACTTAAGTAGCCCCCTTAACCTTGTCTCAGGTTTGCCATTGCAAGGCCTGTGTGTGCAGTTTCACTGCCACTTCGACTTGGCATTTAAAAGTACTTGCCAAGCCTAGAACTCCCCTTTTTCTACATATAAGTCACCCCTAATGTGTACCCCTAGAGCAGGGTGCTGTGTAGGTAAAAGGCAGGACATGTACCTGTGTAGTTATATGTCCTGGTAGTGTAAAACTCCTAAGTTCGTTTTTACACTAATGTGAGGCCTGCTTCCTTCATAGGCTAACATTGGGGCTGCCCTCATACATTGTTGAAGTGGCAGCTGCTGATCTGAAAGGAGCAGGAAGGTCATATTTAGTATGGCTAGAATGGAAATACAAAATCCTGCTGACTGGTGAAGTTGGATTTAATATTACTATTTTAGAAATACCACTTTTAGAAAGTGAGCATTTCTCTGCACTTAAATCTTTCTGTGCCTTACAATCCACATCTGGCTGGGTGTAGTTGACAGCTCCTTGTGCATTCACTCAGACACACCCCAAACAAAGGGTACTCAGCCTCACTTGCATACATCTGCATTTTGAATGGGTCTTCCAGGGCTGGGAGGGTGGAGGGCCTGCTCTCACACAAAGGACTGCCACACCCCCTACTGGAACCCTGGCAGACAGGATTGAACTGAAAGGGGACCTGGTGCACTTCTAAGCCACTCATTGAAGTCTCCCCCACTTCAAAGGCGCATTTGGGTATAAAACAGGGCCTCTGCCCTGCCACCTCAGACACTTCCTGGAGAAGAAACCTGAACCAGAACCTGCACCCTGACAAGAAGAACTGCCTGGCTGTCTAAAGGACTCACCTGACTGCTTTCTACAGAGGACTGCTGCCTTGATGTTACCCTGCTGTCTTGCTGCTCTCTTGCTTTGCTGCAGAAGTGCTCTCCAAGGGCTTGGATAGAGCTTGCCTCCTGTTCTCTGAAGTCTAAGGCCCAAAAAGACTTCTCTCTTTCAACTGGACTCCTTGTGCGGTGAAAAATTCTACGCACAGCTTGTGCTGCGGTGAAAAATTCACTGCACGCCGACCCGGGATGCCGCCACTGGCCTTCGCAAGGAAAAGATCGACGCGGCACCTGCGTTGCGACCGGAACTTCGACGCACGGCCCACCAGATCGACACATAGCTGACCTGGAACGACGCCGCCCGACTCCCAGAGGGGAAATCGACGCAGCGCCTTCAGTGAGGGAGAAATTTCCCCGCATCGCCCACCAGAGCAACGCAAAGCTTGCCAAAAAGCCCAGGATTCCACGCACAGACCCTGGGGCGTCTGAAAACCCCGCAACCTGAAGAGGAGGCCCGTCCGCGTGCCGGAAATCGACGCAACGTCTTCCCCACGTGAAAAATAACGACGCAAGTCCGTGTGTGAAGGGGCGAAACCGACGCACACACCATTTTCCACGCATCTCCTCCTCTGCGGTGCTTTGCGGAGACTTTTCACTCAAACCAGGTACTTTGTGATTGAAAGAGACTTTGTTTGCTTTTAAAAAGACTTAAGACACTTTATATCACTCTCCAGTGATATCTCTACATTTTCTTATTGCATCTTTTATCGTTTTGACCTGAAAATCTCCAGATAAATATTATATATTTTTCTAAACACTGTGTGGTGTATTTTTGTGGTGCTATATTGTGTTATTGTATGATTTATTGCACAAATACTTCACACATTGCCTTCTAAGTTAAGCTTGATTGCTCAGTGCCAAGCTACCAGAGGGTGGACACAGGATAATTTGGATTGTGTGTAACTTACCCTGACTAGAGTGAGGGTCCTTGCTTGGACAGGGGGTAACCTGACTGCCAACCAAAAACCCAATTTCTAACAATTGACATCAATTTTCAACTAAGCAAATTCTATTGGCTTTGTCAGTCTTTTCTTTTACACTTAACGCAGCTGTTGAGCTGCTACACACCATGGCATAAAGTTAAAAAAAAAACAGCACTATGACGCAGACAGTGCTGGCCTTATCTCTGTCATAGCGCTTTTTTTCTTACTTTTTGCCAGGTTACACAGCAGCTCAACTGGGGTACAGCATGTAAAACACATTGATAAAGCCAACAGATTTTGCACAGAATAAACCTATTGGCTTTGCCAATGCTTGTTTTAAAGAAGATGGCAACTCCATCAGTGCCCCTCCACAAATATGCAAATACTTGCTCCCTTTTAATGGAGAAAGAGGCTGGGCTCATCATTGAGAGCAGTCAATGACCAAAGAGCGTTCCCTCCTGAAGGAGATCTGTGAATATAGCTCATTGATTTAAAATGTCTGCTGTAGAGAAAAGAGATTAACCCGCAGGTCACATGTTTTCATTAGAGATAGGAAGATCACTGGATGAATGCAACTAGTGCGGAGATTTGTGTGCAAACTGTAAATCACCTGTCAAATCTTAGCAAGGTAGCTCAGCGAAATAATATTACTGAGGTTGCGATCTGCTCTCATAAGGCAAGTCACATAGCTTTGAGCCCTGTTACACTCAGCGTAACTTTTTGTCCCAACAAAGTCCATTAAAAAGCACATTAAGGTGCGACAAAAGCATGTTATTTACAACAGTCCAAATAATAGAATCATAACTTAAAAACGAAAAGGACGTTCCTAAAAAGCGAAACAATAAAAAGGTACAGGAGGAAGGAAGACCAAATGATGAACACTTGGTTCATGACTGAAAATGCCTGCAAACCTGGTGCAAAGATCGTATCTTTCCCCAGCAAGGGTCGAAACATTTTAGCCAGCACTGAAAACATTGACCTCAACTGCTCTCCCCTACGCCCCATGTCCCAGACAGAAACAGAACTAGTGCTTTTTTACCGTGATATACAAGCTAGGCCAACCCTGCCAAGGTGCATGGGATGACAAGTCAGGCCAACATTATCAAGTTGCATGGAATACACACCCCCAGACTAGACTACATTCTATTTAATGGACTGGCTTTCCAAATCCAAGTTGTTGTTTCCTGGCCTGCACACTGGTAAAGGGGGAGGGTGTGAAAGCAGTCACATTTCTTGAGGGGTGCTTGCCTTATGGGTAGAGGACTGCTAGCAGAGGGGCCATGAAAGGAGAGTAGTCTGTGGCAAGAGCGGGCCTGGGATGGGGGAGGTTTAACATTAGAGCTCCCTCTATTCACAGAAGGGTGGGGAATGCAGGGATCAGCCTTCCAGGAGAAGAGGTGCAGGCGTAAGCAGCAAATGAGTACAAAGGGAAAGGGGTAGACCACTGGTGTTTTCAAGCCCTCCTTGGAAGCAGCACTCTGAAATCCAATCAATTTCCAGTAAAATTAATAACTTGGCTGTGTGGTTGCACTAAAGGAAACCAGATAAGCTCCTCTGTTATCAAGTTTTAAGTATGTACCTAAAGCCCGGCTGGGCATCTGTATCCCCTTTTCTACCGAGGTAACAAAGAGTGGGCATAGATAAAGTTGGGGGCTGAAAAATAATAAAGTTAAATTATGGAATCACTGAGCTTGTTTGGGACGACAAACCTTCAAGTACACGGCTTCAATCACCAAAAAAGCTGGATGTTCTAAAATATTCAAATTGTGCACAGCTGCACAAATGACATTCAGTTGCCAAACATGCTTGATCTTTTTAATTACAATAGATTTCACAAGCACAGCGCAAGCACTGTGTAGGCGAAACATAAAAAAATGCTGGTCTTCTATTACTGCACAGAGTGCTAGTAATAACCCCACCAATTCCCCTCCCACCTCCTGTTTTTAGATCCTGTCTACCGCAGATTGACAGGATTTAAGGTCTGAATTGTGTGTTATTTGTTTATTGTAATGTGTTTATTTGATACTTATGCAATGTCTTGCAGGGCCAGCACTCCATCGAGAGCACAGTTTCAGTCTTGTGCAAGGCTCAGGCGGGGACAGCCAGTGCATGGGGAATGGGCCAGCAGACTGGCTCGGCAGTGCTCACACCTCGGTCGAGTGCGTTTTAGCGCATACATTCAGGGATAATTCGCCTGGAGTCAGGGATCTTGTGGGATGAGAACTGGTCTCCAGGCAACCTATAAAGCTGATTTTGTCTGTGCGTTTGGGTGTATGCAATGAATGCAAATATTGCTACTATGGAGCCTAAGAAAGCAACCTCTAAGCAGAACAATCTTGAACCTCCTGCAAAAGAAGATGGCCTCCATATCTTCAGGAGAGACCTGGAGGCTATCATTAATTAAGCAGGTAGTGGATGCTGCTTTGAGTGAGTCAGCTGCTAAGAGGGCCAGAAAAGACTCTGATGACAAATACGTTTGTATCAAAGGAAAGCTATGTGCATGAGAACCATTTCCAAAAGTTACTGACCCACAATAGAGAGGTGTTGGGCTTTGAACACACACATGAGATTCAAAATGAGTTATATGCGCAATACAGTGAACACGTCCCTGCTGATAATATACCACTCTATGCGGTGATACAAATTAGAAGTGTCTAGCTTTGGAAATATGTGTACAAGATGTCTGTACCTTATTTTCTCAATAAAGATACTTGATTGAGAGCTTTGAGGAACAGTTTTCCCATGTTCCTATAGTCAAAATTATATTTTTGTCAGTGGTCAGATGTGACTCCTGATGGTTCAGATAAAAGAATGATATCTTCTACAGTTTAAGGAAACTCCCCAATAGCGTGGTTCAAATGTACACAGTAACCAAAAGATTCACTGAAACGAAAGTCAATGAAGGACATAAAGGATCTCAATTCCAAGGACGCAGGGGTTCAAGATCCACAAACCCAGCAAGTTTTTGTTGGGTTAACATTAAATTCTGTTTCTTGTGCTGAAACAAGATGGATCCTTCTGACCAGTTCCTGACCTCAAAGAAGTAAACAAGTTCTGCTATTAGAGACTTTCAGAATGGTTTTTCTCAAAACTATTATACCCCTGGATTCATATGGCAACTTCCTGGCAATGCTAGACCTACAGAATGTCTACTTCCATGTTCCAATCCACCAAGCTAGAAGTACCTCAGATTTGCAGTCCTAGACAAAAACTAACAACTGTATGCTCTCCTGTACAGCCTTCGCAGCTTACCCCAGTGTACACTGAGGTAAGTGCACCAGTGGTTGCAGCATTACAATTAAGGGGGCTATTTATATTTCCCTACATGATGGCTGGCTTTTGTCTGCTTCCCCTTTCTCGAAGGCAGAGCAGGAGGTGAGTACAGTCAGCAATCTTCTCCTGCACTTGGTCCTCATCTTCAAGCAGAAGAATTCTCCTTTGGTGCCAGCACCACAAGTACTTTTCACAAGGGCAGACTTTGACAAGGAAGTGGGGAATGCTTTTCTACGATGAAGGAAAATCCTGGCTCTTCAGTTGAATCTATGTATCCTGCTAGGGTAACAGCAGGCTCCGGCCCAGACTTGGCTCATGGTTAAAAATGTAATGACAGCAGCCACTGCAGTAGTTCAGTGGGCTATTTTTGCCTAAAAACTGTGGTCAATCATATTCTGAGTCACTGAGACCAGGCACCTCAAACTTTCCAGCACATGATTCAAGTCATTTCCAGATAGTGGCAGATCTTCACTGGTGGCTGTTAGACATCAGTCTATGGAAGTAAATCCTTTTTTGACTTCCTCCTATATGGCTTTTGGCAACAGATACAAGCTTCTGTGGCTGTGGTGCTCTATTCCAGCATCAGGAGGTTAGGGGACAGTGGTCACAGCTAAAAAGAAATTACTCTTCCAATTGGAGGGAGCATGCAGCAACATGCAAGTGATCCTTTCACCCTCAGAGGGGCTGAACATGGTGATGAGAATGGACAATCAGATAGCAAGATGCTACCTAAACCACCAAGGGACAAGATCGTGGGTTCTCAACAACCTGTCATGGCTGATTTTTTTCTTGGTCAGAACTACATCTGTTGACCCTTATTTTTTCCATCCAATTTACCAAATCCAAGTGTGAATCTTTGCAGCTTTCTTGCTGAATGCATTATAGGTAGGTAAAGCAACCACAACTTTCTAAATCTTTAGACTGTTTCCAAAGCCCTTTACCTGAATTCTTGATTTTCTGACTATATGCATGTCTCAAGAAGTTAGGGGCACACGCAAGTCACTGTATAAGCATATAAATTGTATGGATCAATTTTCGCTAGTAGAAATTATCACTTATTCTTGATACAGTTCCTCCAAAAACTGGAAATAATTGAAACAGAGCAATGAGAAAAGGTGGACTCCCATTAGGTGGCTCTTGGTCATATGGTTGAGAAACAAAGGAGAAACAGAGGTATATTTTCATATGGCCCCCCATTACAATGAAAAGAGACATACATCTCAAGGCTGCTAAGGTGGTAAAACATGAATACTATGCGGGAGATGACCACATGAAAACTATAAAAACATGAACTTAAAGGGAAAAATAATTGGATAAAGGTGCACGCCTGTCAACTATAACTAGTGGGCACCTGGGCACCTAGCTTGCCACGTGCCTGTGGCTTCCAGTTCCTGCTTGCCCCAGCCTGATCCAGTTGCCAGCATTTGACCAAGTGACACTGCTGCTTCCCAAGTTTTCTCTCCTGGGTTTTCCCGCCTGTATTTTCCCACTCACCTTTCTTCCTGCCAACAGAAGTCCATCACGTCTACTTATTGCAGGCCGAAACAGGACCACGCAGGGGATGCGTGATGTGGGGATGTCGCTGGTGTACCCAAGCCGTGCAAAAGACAAGCCAGGCTGTAATTTGTCCGGTCTTGGACTGCATCCAGCCCCATGAACCCTTGCCTCATGACCATCCAAATGCAACCATAGAAGCAGCCGCCAGAGAGGCCCAAGGATGTTGTCAATAATCCTGCACCATCCTCACACACACTTGCAAACACACTGCTCCTGTGTATCCCCCAGCACCAGGATTGCGATTTCACCCGCAATACCCTAGTGACTGACACCACTTCCTCAAAACAATAGATCCACTCCATCACCACCACCCCACATTGACTGTTTGCCTTTCTCCTCAACATATAAACCCTCAGGAAACACTCCACTGAAATCTGAGACCTCCTCAACAGCAACGCCCCGACCTCCTCTTCCTGACTGAAACATGGCTCAACCCAGACTCCAACCTAGACATCTTCACAGCCATCCTACCCACCTGCAAAATCATACACCAAGATAAAAGCCCTCAAACCAGGTGGAAGACTCGCAGTCGACAACAAAAACACAATTGACTGCACCACCTCCATTGACTTGGACAAGAACCTCATGGAACTCCTCCACACTTTAAAATATGAACGGACTGCAATGCCACCGTGAAGGTAACCCTCACCTACTGTTCTCTGGGTCCCTAAGCAGAATTCTGCAACCACATCTCAGACTTCATTGCTCCCCTCTCCATCAGATCTACCACCTACATCCTACTAGGGGACCTCAATTTCCATCTGGAAGACACCACCAACTACAACTTCATGGCTCTCCGCGATAGTCCCAGCAACCTCACCCAGCTCCTCCAAGGACCAACCCAGTCAGCAGGCCACAACTTTGACCCTATTTTCTCCTCCAACAGCACAATCACCACCACCCACACGACCCACTCATGTGGTCCGACCACTACAACATAAAGTTCAAGATACCTGCTCACCAAGCCAACCCATCAGAAAAACTCAAAGCACCATCAAGACACTGGAGCAAAATATCCAAAGAAAACTGGACCAAGAACCTAAAGGAACACCCACCCAACCACGCCAGGAATCTCAATGTTGACACCAAGCTCTTGAATAAATGGCTCACAACTGCCCCAACTGAACCTCTTTCACCGGAAACAAGACCTCCAAAAAAAAAACAAATGATCCAACTGGTACATGAATGATCTTAGGGAGTCCAAGCACCATGACAAAGAACTGAGAGAAAATGGAGACTCAACAAAAACAACACCTCAAGATCCACTTACAAAGCCTCCTTCAAATTCTATTACTAACAACTCTGAGATACAAAGAAAAAGGTCCTATCTCTCAGACTAGAAGCCAGCCCTTACGATGTCAAATAACTCTTTACCATTGTCAATGAGTTGTCCAACCTCACAGCTCCCAACAACATCATCCAATCGCTAAAACTCTGCAATGTCCTCTCAAACGTCTTCAAACACAAGATTGTCAAGATCTACAATACATTTGATACGCAGCATACTGATACAAAAGCCCAGCTGGACACCTCCCTCTTCACCAAACAGCAGCTAAGCAACTGGAAGCCCCTCTCGAATGAAGACACCACCACCCTGATGCATACCATCCACTCAGGAGCCCCCTATGACCCATGCCCCAACTCCATACTCAAACTGGAAAGAACCATCATCTCCCCAGCAGTTAATGCCATAATCAACACCTCCGTAACCATTGTCACTTTCTTGTCTTGCTGGAAAAATGCAGAGGTCAACGGCCGGTTGAAGAAACCAACATGTGACCCCCACGCATTCAATAGTTACAGACCCATCTTGCTCCTGCCTTTTTCCAGCTAAAATCATGGTAGGGTCATCAATACCCAACTCGCACACAACTTAGAACTCCATAAACTCCTATACAGCTCTTAAGCTGGCATTTACACGAATCACAGCACGAAACAGCCCTCCACTGATGACATCAAAAGCACACTCAACCAAGGATAAACTGCTGCACTCATCCTCCTTGACCTTGCTGCAGTTTTCAATACGATCTCTCATAACTAAGGGTGGGCAGAAAACAATCACTCCACTTGTGGAGTTTGTGGAATTCAGGAAATCCACCCTACATGTGTAAAGCAGAGTTCCCCATGAGTTCTGCCATCCGATGCGTGGTGGAATTGTTTTTTGTTAGCGTGTGGGACACTTGTTTTGGCACACACTGGTGAGCGCCACAATACTTTAGGGACGCTTGCGAGTCCATGTGAGATTTGGCACCTGCTAGCATGGTTCCCACTGTAATGGCGTGTTTATCGTGCCACTGGAGTGAGCAAGAGAGCTCAAGCAACCACAGCTGCATCTTGAGCAGATTCGGTAGTTGAGAAGCAGCTGAATCTACTCAACAACAAAAAAAATCCTGGTCACTTTTTCACTTGGAGTTCAAGGTGGAAGGGTCACCCTCTTTGTCTGCTGCATATCTACCATTGGTTTTAAGGACTTTGCGACTCATTCCAAATTAGGTGGTCTGACTGCAAGACCACTGCAGTGACGGCTGCCTAAAGATCACCATGTTGTTCATTTTATGAGTTTCCCAGCCAAGCCCGCAAAAATATTGCTAAAATCCTGACTCCGCCAAGACCCTTGAGGGCGGGAAAGAGGCGGTCTGAACCCCACGCGTACTAGCCAGACAACCAACACTGAACCTATTACAACTCAAAAATTGCCATGGCGGTCTTGCCATGGCTGTCTTCAAATTGCAGTGACAACTGCTGTGCTCAGCAGTTTCCACAGTAATACAAAACACCACATTGGATAGATTTGAAAACAACACAGCTAAAACACATACACACACTTGACACATCCACCAACCACACTATAAAACACACCCCTTCACACACCACAATCCTTTGCCTCCACAACGCAGAACACAACAATTGTAGTGCTGCAAACAATAGGATAGGCACCACTCCACGTCAAATAATTCACACATCACACACTTCACTGCATGCCACCCACTCATCACACAGGACCTACAAATTTATTTCTACTCATTCCCTCACCTTATGTACACCACCATGTCACCACAAAATCACCCACAATTCACTGATGAGGAGCTAAGGGTCATGGTGGATGAAATCATTAGAGTAGAGCCACATTTATTTGGAGCCCAAGTCCAGTAGACCACTATCAAACAACACTGGTCACCCTCACCCTGACCAAAACGACTCCTCCCAGCCCTGTTGCATCAACAACTCAGGCAACCATTCTTCCCAAAGCCTGTGTCCCGAGGACAGAGTTCCCCACTGTGTGCCCTAAGTCCAGGTATCTGAGTCTCATCTGGACACCTCAGACAATAATGGACCTGGACCCAGTGGTAGGGCCAAGTGCGCAGGCATGTGGGGGTAGGGTGCGTGGGAGGGATGGTGTGGGTCAGCAGCATGAGACTGCTGGGGATGGGTCAGGCCAGGGCACCATCACCCAAGTCTTGAGAGCACACCAACAGTCATGATGAGCCAGGTGCTTGTCAAACTCAGGGAGATCAAGCAGCTGCAGAGGGATTACCACCATGAATCATTACAACAGTGGGAGCCTCACAATGCCACCTTGGCCTCCCTAACAGGGGTGCTGAGGAACAACACCTCCCTGAGTAGGGATAGGGGATAACAACACACCCCTTCCACTGGCCCACCAACATCAGACCCTTCAACATCTGGGGTAGCCAATAGAAGAGAGTCCCTGCCAGGGGGAGAACCCACCTAAGACACCCCTGCCTCTGTAGCTGAAGAGCTCCCCTCCCCCACAAGCAGGGACGTCTACCCAAGTGCCCAGGAGATGGAGATGCCAAGACCTCAACCACTGCCAGGAAGTAATCTCTTTCTGATGGAACTTCTTTGTGTGCCACAGAATCACTCTGTTGACTGCTCTACATACACTTTCCATTTTCCAGGATAGTAGGACACTGGACTTTGGACTTCAAATGTTGTGGCAGCTACTCTAATGACTACATCCACTATGACTGATCCCTCCACTGTTTGTATTTGTCATTTCTCATGACTTTGCACCTTTAACTCAAGAACACCTGTAAATAAACACAATGAGCACTCTATCTTTGTCTATATAGTGAATGTTTTCAGAATGTTTTGGGATGTACAATGTGGAAAGCATTTGATCTGAATGAGGTACATGTGAGAATGTCAAAAGAGGGACATATCACAGGGTGGGTCAGGCTGAGTATCACTACCAACACAAAACACAAGTGGCCTGTCACCCAAAACTAATTATTTGAAGTGTACAGCCTATACGCTGCAAATATGTCTGGACTGTGAGAGCCAAGAATGACTGAACATTGATTCACTTGTACAGCTACCCCAAAGAACTGACGATAGGAAAAAGGGCTACGTCAGACCCTATACCATAGGACAGGCAAATAGATAGGTAGATATTGTCCCCAGCTCGACCCTTATCCCATACCAAAACCATGCCTATCCAACTTGACATACCGTGTAGTGAATCCTAGTCTGTTTGAATGGGATGTAGGAGCCAGCTTAGCCTGTGGCTTGCAGACTCATGCCCCCATCACCCAGTGACTTTTACCCTACTTAGCTTGCTCTGTTTTAGTGCTTTTATTTAATTAATTCTTTTAAGATGGCTACCTTGTTTTGACTTAGGCCCACGTTTTGATTTGCATTATCAGCGCCACCTCGCTAAAGCGTCAAGATCAGGCGACAAATACAAACAAACTGTAGGTGTTCACTTGAGGTACTTTCCCTCTTCATGCTTTCGAGGGAATTGCTTATATTAATTACCATCACAAGCACGCCTTGTTATCTATTGTTTGGGAACAAACCTACATCAGGGGTCCAAGTAGATCTGTATTAATACTCCTCACTTTATCAGATAGTGAGAGGGATTCCGATCAGATGCCATCGCTGCTATCGATGCAGCACGTCATCTTGACACTGACCCAGTCTTCATGTTCCTGCGGAGTCTGAGCTAGAGACCTCACTCCAAGGTAACAAGGGTTGGGGGCCCTTCTCATGAACATGGCATTAGCAGATTGAGGTTCAACATACCTAGCTCTCTTCTAGGTTAGGCCTAAATGCCAGGGTATAAGGACATATCACACACCTCATGTTATTTCATGATATTGCAAGATGGTGGGGGTCTTTGTATTAATGACTCTTGTCTTTACCATTTTATTCTTGCACTGTTCATTATCTTAATCATTGTAGCCCATGCAACTTATCGCAGATTGCAGTCTTGCTAAAATAAAACTAATTGAAACTTTACTGCATCTCCTTCATTGTCTCTGTGTGATTAAGACATGTTGTTAATGTGAGATAGGGGTAATCTCTGTTTAACCACAATGCTCCCTGAGATGTCACACTTTTGAGTCTATGCGTAAAGGCTGCCACAAATCACCTTTGACTGTTTTGGGTTCTTGGTGAGGTACTGCTTGTGAGCCGGAAGGGTTGGGACGACAGTTGCGTTTTGTTGTGGGTTTTGCATAGTCGCCTACAATCATAAGTACTGTCATACTTAAACCAGCAGTCTTGCCTAGAGCAAGAGTCCAACTACGACATGGTGCCACCAATGATGGTGTTTAGGCACTAATTTACAGATACCCCGATTATCACAGTCTCACATACTACAGGTACCGTAAGTGCCATTAAACTGAGACGTCCGTGGTCTTGGGGAAGATCCTCCCCAGCTGAACAGGGACCACCTAATTAGGCTGTAGGTTGTTCGAGCTTGAACTCATAAAAGGACTTTAGTCCCCACTTGGTGTTCCATTTCTTCACTCATTTTACAATATGGCTAACCCCATAGACATTCCTGAGAATACTAGACAAGTATTAACTCTACATCTAGGAGCGCTTGGCTTAACAGATGAGGGCGGGGATGTTACATTCATAGTAAAAGCTAATGAAGCTTACCAAACAGAAACATTCTACTCTTGGGTCACCTTTCCTGAGGAAGACCAAAGACCATTCGCATTTCACACATACAGTACCAAGCATACCAGTATCTTGAGATTCCGATTACTTATCAAGAACACCAGAACTGGTTTAATGGTGCCCTACCACATGGAACACGACCCGTGAGATTAGGTCCCTTAGGTAATGACGGACCAACATGGCCTATGTTGCCACATACACACCGCACCCAGATATACAAAATATGCAGGCAGCAGACCTGCGAAACATATATCTTGAATTAGTAACACTGTATAGAAGACTTATTCAATTCGTAATACGAACTTTGAACTCTACACCAGCGTGTCCAGCACCGCCAGCACCTGCTGGATACCAATTGGCTACTGGGATTAATCCACAAACAGTACATACCATTATGGGTAAAGTACCCACAGAACAAGAGAAAATATCATTCTGGATAGCCCAGAAAACAAATCAACTGGAAGCTGTGTGTCCTCATATGGGACCACAGGAGAAACATAGAATTCTCACTATATATGCTTGCCTTTCGGGATAGTTCCCTCAGTGGATGACTGCGTCACATGGGGAACAGTCTTTCTGCAATACACACTATCACACATGGTACCCCGACACTTGCCAATTTACCGGAAGTGTTAAAACAAATACAGAATCAACACCGGGCTGCACCAGCCATAGATTTGGGGATGAAATGAATGTGTAACTTAGACACAGTCTCCTCAATATTACTCAGTAACATTAAAGGGGAAGCGGTAGAACTGGCTATACGCCAGCGTCACCAAGGGATTCCACATTTGGACCAGGAGAGAGAACTACAGAAAGTTATTTCCGGTACCTACACTAGTCTAGGATGGGATAGTTTGGGAGCCAAACTGAAAACGCTTGAAGTACAATGTACCACCCCTAAGGAAGGTACTAAACAAACACAGGGAAATACTAAGAAGTGCTGGGGTAAGCAGAAACAATCTAAAGAAAGACGAAATAAGAGAGCTGATTCTCCACATCCGGAGAACTCCGAAAGGAGATACACTCTCAGAAATAGAGAAAGTATAAAAACTCCTGACAGATTTACTGATTCACATCCCTCTCATTCCTTTCAGGATGCCCCGGATAGACGTATCGAGAGAGGGGGCCGTCCTGACCGATGCCCTGAATACGTGAAACAAAAGAAAGACTCACCACAGTCTTCAGACAAAAAAGAAGATAAGTCCCCACAGCAGAAGCCACAGTTTAAAAAGAAAAAAAGGTGGCAGCACTGTCAATTAAAATGGCAGTACACTTGAGAGCAATACTGAAGAACATGATGTGGGTAGTGACACTGTTAGACAGAGCAGCAGAGGTCACGATATGTCGCCTGAGTCCGAAAGATCATCTGGATGCTACAGCAACTAGCAATTCCATTGCAGTTGAGACTGTGGACGGGCGCGTTCTCCCACCCGATAGGGTTTATGATTTAAAAATTCAAATTGAGTGAGACATAGAGTGCACTATTAAAGTGGTATTCTTGGATGAACTTAATTGTGATATCCTATTGGCCGAAAGAGACTGGCCACCTGAGCACATCCGTAAGCTCCCACATGGGGAAGATGTCATTTTGCCTTCTTTCTCTGATCTTGTTCTAGAGGCGATAAAACAAGCCTACGCTGTCAATTGGGCTTTAATGCAGGCTCCTGCATTATACCACAATCATGAAGGTTGGGACAAGAATTCTCCTTGTCATGTAATAGCTATCAGGCCTATACCCCAACCTCAGCCACAATATCCTGTTAAATATGAATCCAAAGCTCCTGTGAGGGAGATCCTCACTCAGCTCGAGTACCAGGGAGCCCTGTGTCTCTGCAATGAATAACCTGGTATTCCCGGTTTCAAAACCTGACCATGACTCAGACAGAGGACAGTGCAACGGTTCCTAGTCTGAGGCCCATACTACTACAATGGTTAGCCATCCACTGCCATGCCAGACACCTCTGTCAGTGTAATGGCACAGTCACTGTGTCCTGCAATGAGGAAACACATCGAAAGCTACAAACAGGCCATTTAGTAACATTGTCAACACAATGTGAATGGAAAATGCAAGGATTAACCACCAGGACATATCACAAGGGTACATGACCAAACACATGAGACCATTGGTTAAACATACCGGGCCAAACAGGTCAATTTTCAAGCTCTGGAAATGCCCCTCTCTCTGTCCAAGCAGCCTGGGCCTGGTACCCACACAAACCAGAATTGTAATATACAGTACCTGGATCCATTTTATGGTCCATTCACATGTCAGACTAGCCACTTCCACCTGTTAAGGACACAACTCAGAAATGTCCACTTGAGGATGGCATAGGGATGAGACCTGGAAGGAAAAACATACAAGGAGTTTAAGCAGGCAAAGGCAGTCATTAAACACAAAAGTCAGGTAAATCTTCTATAGTATTACTGGCAATATGACTGCACATATCAAAGGAGATGTTTAAGAGAAGGACATCTTCAAGTCTGATGTAGCCAGCAAATGTTTGCTCTATGATGCATTTAAAAAAATGTCCTGTCTCACGGTACGAGACATACCCGTCACAACATATCATGACCTTTACAGGACCCCATCCAGTCTGAGTAATTACAGAACATCAGGTTCTTACAATCATGTGAAGTATTGATTGATGAGATCTGCCCACATATCTCCATCTTCATCCTCATCACTGTCATCCTCACTTCGCATTTCTGGATTCTCACCCTGGGGCACTGCAAGTCCCCCTTATCAGGAATGTATGGGATGTTCCTCCTCAAGGCAAGGTTGTGGAACATGCAGCAGGCCACAATGGTCTTACAAACTTTTGCAGGTGAGTAGAGGAGGGCTCCACCTGTTTTGTCAATGCTACGGAATCTCACCTTCAGGAGCTCAAAAGCCCACTCCACAACACTGTGGGGGTCATTCTGACCTCGGCGGTAAAAGGAGCTTACCGCCAGTCAGAAGACCGCCATAACACCGCCGCGGTCGTGGTAAACCGCCACGGTCATTCTGACCCGCAACTGCAAACCGCCAAAAACCTGACATCAACAAAAGTCCGCCACACCAACGGCCAGCGAAAAACTGCCGATGACCAAACCTCCACCGTCACGCCAACAGAAAAACGCCCATGCCATTCCGACCCACAAATCCCCGCAGCGGTCTTTCAACTGCGGTATTCCATTGGCGGTACACACCGCCGCGGTCAAAATACACACACCTTTACAAAACACTACCACATTGGACAATTCAAAATACACACACCTGAGACACATACACACACCACTCCCACACACCCAATACAATATAAAACACACACCCACATCACCCACAAACCCTTACGACCACAATTGCGACTGAAGGACAGAGAGAGACAGCACAGAATAGAGTAGACCATCACACAGAGGCAAATCACAATATCACCCACACAATATCCACGCACAAAACACCATACACCACCACACTCACCACACTCTACAACACATACACCACCCCTCACCTCATCCACACCACCCCATGGCACCCCAAAGACACCCCAGGTTCTCTGACGCAGAACTCAGGGTCATGGTGGAGGAAATAGTTCGGGTAGAGCCCCAGCTCTTCGGGACACAGGTGCAGCACACCACCATTGCCAGGAAGATGGAGCTATGGCAAAGAATAGTGGACAGGGTCAACGCTGTGGGACAGCATCCACGAAATCGGGACGACATCAGGAAGCGGTGAAACGACCTACGGGGGAAGGTGCGTTCCATGGTATCAAGGCACAACATAGCGGTGCAGAAGACTGGCGGCGGACCCCCACCTACTCCCCCAGAATTCACAGCGTGGGAGGAGGAAGTCTTGCACATCCTGCATCCTGAGGGCCTCGCAGGAGTAGGCGGAGGAATGGACTCTGGTAAGTCAAATCTTCACTACTTCATTCCCCCCACCCCACCTGCATGCCAAATCATACCCCCAGCCTCACCCCCACCCCCATCACACCAACTCCTTGCAAATGGCTCACCATCACAACCCACCCATCCCAAAACCTAGCCCTGCATGCGTCCCCAAAGCATGGACACCCATCACCAAAGCATGCCCACTGCACATACCCATCTCCCCCACAAGCCCCGTCACAAAAGCCCCCACAAGGGAATGCCAGCACTGGGGTACACGGCCACCCACCCATTACACGAAATGGCACACACAGAAGCAATAACCATACTCTTATACCCCTGCAGGACCCGAACGCCACCACACCGCCCAGGAGGGTCCAGAGATGTCCATCCCACCCCCAGAAGAGGCCCCCAGTGATGACAGCAGCTCTGTCTCCCTGGACCCAGATGACCAGCCCAGCCCATCGGGGACCTCGGGACAGTCGGTTCCCCACAGACAGCCACAGGCTACAGCAGACCTAACCCCCTCTGGGAACACCAGCACAGCTCCCACCCAGCGGGCCCATGCCTCTGTCTCCAGGACACGTCAATCAGCGGTGTGTCCACCACTACAGGGCACCCAGGTTGACCCACCACCCCAACAACAACAGGGACCTGGGGGCAGTGGTAGTGGGCACACGGTCCAGGGGACAGAGGCCCAGGGAAACAGGGGAACTGGGAGGGCTGTTGTGCGACAGGGGGGGGACAGGCCCAGGGAACCGACTCTCCAAGAGGCCCTCTCCTCCATCATGGGAGCATACCACCGCTCCCAGGAGACGATGGCTACGGTACTGGCCAGGTTCCAGGAGATCCAGGTACTGCAGGAGGAACAGTACATGGGGTTGAGAGAGGAACTGAGAAACATTAGTACCGCAATGGGGACCATCGTCGTGGCTCTTAACCAGATAGTCACCATATTGCGGGACCATGTGGCACCACAAAGGGCCCCTGTCACTAGCATGGACCCAGACCAGGCTACCACCTCCGCCGGCGCTAGTGGACAGGAGGCCCCCACACAACGACAGGCCACCAGAACCCCACCTCCTGCAGAAGAAGAACCACCCCGCAAGCGGTACCTGAGATCTCAGAAGAAGACAGAGTAGGATGCCAAGATCCCCGCCAGCAAAGGATACCCGCTGATGTCATCCCACTGTCCCACATTGTCACCTTGTCCAAACTTAAACTGCCCCTGCTCCATCCTTCCACAGGCATATGGACAATGCACCTGTGAGACTGAAAACTGGACTCTGCCATGGACATTACTCCACCATCACCCATCACCGTTTTTCAATCATGTCCCTAAATTTAGCACTTTAATAAAATCACTTATTGCACTTAAAAAATCTGGAGTCTGCTTGTATTTTGAACAAATGTATTAGACATAACGGTGCCAAAATGTTCAGTTACATTGTGATGACAACATACCACTGTCACACAGCTGTAGTCCATGGGCAAACAAAGCAGAGGTCACGCAGTGGGGCCCACAGCTCTGAAAACAGAAGGGAAAGTCACAACTCAGTTAACAGGAACTGGGGGGAAACACAGACAGTAGAGAGGCAGGAGACTTTAAGTAAATGTAAAATGGCGGGGTTGATTCGTACCTGTGTGCTACTGAAAATACTGTTGTATCACTGTGTCCCTGTTGTCTGTGTCGTCCCCGTCGTCTTCCTCCTCTTCACTCTCCACAGGCTCCACAGCTGCTACAACACCACCATCTGGACCATCCTCCTGCAGGAAAGGCACCTGGCGTCGCAAAGCCAGGTTGTGAAGCATACAGCAGGCCACGATGATATGGCACACCTTCTTTGGTGAGTACATTAGGGATCCACCTGTCATATGCAGGCACCTAAACCTGGCCTTCAGGAGGCCGAAGGTCCGCTCGATCACCCTCCTAGTCCGCCCATGGGCCTCATTATACGGTTCCTCTGCCCTGGTCCGGGGATTCCTCACTGGGGTCAGTAGCCACGACAGGTTGGGGTAACCAGAGTCACCAATTAGCCACACACAGTGTCTCTGTAGCTGTTCCATCACATAAGGGATGCTGCTATTTCGCATGATGTACGCGTCATGCACTGACTCAGGGAACTTGGCATTTACATGGGAGATGTACTGGTCAGCCAAACAGACCACCTGGACATTCATCGAATGATAACTTTTTCAGTTCCTGTACACCTGCTCACTTTCACTGGGGGGAACCAAAGCCACATGTGTCCCATCAATGGCACCTATGATGTTGGGGATATGTGCAAGGGCATAGAAATCACCCTTCACTGTAGCCAAATCGCCCACCTCAGGGAAAACAATGTAGCTCCGCATGTATTTCATCAGGGCAGACAACACTCTGGACAAAACCTTAGAAAACATAGGCTGAGACATCCCTGATGATATGGCCACTGTTGTTTGGAATGATCCACTTGCCAAAAAATGGAGTACTGACAGCACCTGCACCAGAGGGGGAATCCCTGTGGGTTGGCGAATGGGGGACATCAGGTCTGGCTCCAGCTGGGCACACAGTTCCTGTATAGTGGCTCGGTCAAGTCTGTATGTCAGTATGACATGTCTTTCTACCATTGTCGACAGGTCCACCAGCGGTCTGTACACGGGAACATTCCTCCATCTCCTCGCAAGTCCCAGCGGACGGTGCCTAGGAAGGACAACATGGAGCACAGAGTCAAGCAACCCACAGGTACGTAACCACAGCTTGCACAGAACACGATTCGCTATGCATTGAATGGCTTGTATGAGTGGCAATGCAACGCTTAGGCCTGTGTGACGCAGTAGAAATTAAGCCATGTGGGCCCTTGAAATGGCGGCTGCCTGACCTGTGAAGTGTGACAATGGGATGTGAGGTCAATGCGCTGGCGTGGCACACCGTGGCGGTAGGCGGTCGAAGACCGCGGCGCAAAGCAGCATTGGTTAACATTGAACCCTATGGGTCTCAGGAGCCAATGACGATGTGCGCCGGTGGTCGCGGTACGCACCGCCGCGGTACGCACCGCCGCGGGCGTGACCGCCATTTTCTATCTGCTTAATCACTCGAGACCTGATCATCCACAGGAGAGGACCTATACTGCAAGTGCTGCTGTGACCTGGGTCTGGAAGAGACAATGGCTGCTGCGACTGGGGAAAGGGCCCCTGCCTTCACATCTGAGGAATTGGAGAAACTTGTTGATGGGGTCCTCCCCCAGTATGCGCTACTCTACGGTCCTCCAGACCAACAGGTAAGTACACTGGGACCATGCTTTGTGGGCAATGCCTGGGTTGAGTGGGGTGAATGAACGATGGTGCGGAGGGGAGCGTATGAGGCATGCATCAAACGACAGATGAGAGCATGTGCCACATGGCAAGTGTGGGGATGGGGGGATACTCACATCGAGCATGCAGAAAATTCTGATATTGTATTTTCTCTCCATGTACGTGTCACATAGGTCAGCGCCCATCAGAAAGTCGACATTTGGCGTGCCATCGCCAAGGACGTCCCGACCCAGGGGGTCCACAACAGACGGGGCACTACTGCCGCAAGAGGTGGGAGGACATCCGCCGCGGGAGCAGAAAGACCGCTGAGGCTCTGCTGGGGATGGCCTCCCAACGTAGGAGGGGTGGCACGCGTCAATTGACCCCCCTGAAGTCTCGGATCCTGGCGGTGGCATACCCAGATTTGGATGGGCGCGTGAGGACATCACAGCAGACACAAGGGGGTGAGTACACTCTCATTCTGCTGACTATGCGCGCAGTGGAGGTGTCTGGGTGGGGGAGGAGGGCTGTGGGTATCCCTAGGCCAGGGCGATTTCTGTAGGCTAGGCCCCTCCGTAAGGCGTGGCCCTGTGCCCCCGCCCCCTCACCTCTGTAGGGTGCCAAGTACAGCTATCCATGGCCCTGTGTCACCTATGTGTGCAGTTGTCGTCCATAGGCTTGTAGGCCATGTCCCACTGATTGAGTAGTGTACCCCAAGTGCGCGGCGTAGTGCAGGGGGCTTCTGTGTCTGTCCTCTCCGCCAACTGTGTTGCCAATGCATGCACTCAACATGTCTTTATTCTTCCCCCCCCCTTTTTTTGTCTGCTCTTCCTGTTCATGTGTGCATTAGCATCATCTGGCGGACGAGAAGTGGCATTGGAGCACGAGGGAGCTGCATCTCACATGGCCCCGGAGGGCCATGCAACGGACTCTGATTTGACCAGTGAGACGGAGGGCGAGGGGGGCTCCACAACGGGGACACGTGAAGACATCAGCGACACCGACACCTCCTCGGAAGGGAGCTCCCTTGTGGTGGCGGCAACATCCGTGCCCACTGCAACAACAGGTACAGCCGCCACCCAGCGCACCAGCTCCGCCCTCCCAGCAGCCCCTGAGCGTTCGCCCCGTGCCCGCTCGCACACCAAGGCGGGCATCTCCTTCGCCCCAGGCACCTCAGGCCCTGCCCCAGTTACCCCTGCTGCCCTCAGTGAGGAGGTCATCGACCTCCTCCGGACGCTCATTGTTGGGCAGTCTACCCTTTTGAATGCCATCCAGGGGGTGGAAAGGGAGGTGCATCGGAGCAATGCATACCTGGAGGGCATTCATTCGGGTCAGGCTGCCCATCAGCGATCGTTCAACGCTCTGGCCTCAGCACTGACGCAGCCATTGTCCCTGTCTCCTGCCTCCCTCCTCCAACTCCCTCCACCCAGTCCCACTCCCCTGTTCCTCTGCCTATCCCAGACACACCTACAGACCAGCCTGCACACACCTCAACACCCAAGGTCAGCTCATCCAAACATAAGCACCACACATCACAGAAGCATTCACACAAGCAACATCCACATGCAGACATGCCAACAGCCACTGCCTCCTCTGTGTCCCCCTCCTCCTCGTCTCCCTCCTCCCTCCCTGTGACGTCCCAACTCACACTTGCATGCACCACTTCATCAGCCACTACGACCATCACCAGCACACCCACTAGAACACTCCGCACACGTGCAGTCACCACCCCCACTGCCATTTACACGTCCCCTGTGTCCTCTCCCAGTGTGTCTGTCACCCCCTTTTCCAAACCACACAAACGCAGGCAGCCACCCACCCAACAGCAATCCACCTCACGACAGCCTCCGTCACAAGCACCTGCACCCATAGACAGCACACTTGACTCTCCTACAACCACATCCTCTTCCTCCACTCCCAAACCCACTGCACCTACCCTTCCCATTGCTCCCCCAAAAAAATTCCTCTCCAAAATTAACCTCTTTCCATCACCTGACCCACCCCCTCCATCTCGTAAAAGTCCAATCTGCACCTCAGCCACCACAACCCCTGGACCTACAAGGACCATAGTCCAGGGATATTGGAGTCCCCCACCTTCGAGGGCAGCCACATCGGCCAGCAGCAAAGGGACAGCCAGCCCACCCCCTGGGAAAAAAACAAAAAAAAACAAGGGCCGGCGCGAGAAAACAGAGACGGCAGCCTCCACAGGCACCACCCTGGCACCGTCAGGGAGTGGGGTGCCACCTGGCACATCTCCAAAGGGAGGCAAGGGCAACAGAGGATCAGGCAAGGATGGCAAGGGCAGCACGGCCGAAAAGTCCGGCAGCAGGCGAGCTGCCCAGGAGGGCCCCACCAGACCCATTCCGGGGGTTAAGGAGGACACCCACAGGCACGGGCCACCAGCACAGGAGGGCCCAGCAAGCGAGAAGTCGGATGGCGAGTGAACACCATCTATTGGCCGGATCTGGTGCCCTGGAGACACATGTGAAGCACCGCTGAACAGGGCCCTTCAAGACAAGCGCCGCTGAACAGGGCACCGCCGTCTCAAGAACCGCTGAACAGGGCCCTTCAAGACAAGCACCGCTGAACAGGGCACCACCGTCTCAAGAACCGCTGAACAGGGCCCTTCAAGACAGGCACCGCTGAACAGGGCACCGCCGTGTCAAGCACCGCTCCGCTTGGCCCTTCATCTCAAGCACCGCTGACACATTGGCAGAAGGGGCAGGCCCGGATCAGTGTCGGACAGGGCTGCACGATACACTCTGGGCACCAAGAGTCCTCCAGTGCCGCTGGAGTCTGTCATCCACTTGTGAGACTGTGGCTTTGCACTCCCCAGGATGGCACAGTGGGCAAGCCACCCACTGTAGAGACTTGAGAGACTGTGGCTTTGCACTCCCCAGGATGGCACAGTGGGCAACCCACCCACTGTAGAGACTTGAGAGACTGTGGCTTTACACTCCCCAGGATGGCACAGTGGGCAACCCACCCACTGTAGAGACTTGAGAGACTGTGGCTTTGCACTCCCCAGGATTGTACATTGGCCGTGGAGGCCTCTCGTGGATCTGGCGTCGTGGACTCATGTGGCTGAGGTAGCCCCCCTTCCCTTCCCCCTGAGGTGCCTGTAGTTTTCCTATCTGATGCCCCTGCAGTGTTCTCTCCAATGGATTCGGGTCTCATGTGTGGGCTTTGCCCATGTGTTGAGGACCATTGGCCCACGTACAATGACAGAAAGCCAATTCTGACGGGACAATATTCATATGTGTATATAGTTATGGGATGTTCGTCTTACTTATTTACTTTGCCTTACAATATATTTGTATTACAATTACTTATTATTTTGTCTTTGCATTCTTTCAGGGGGTTTGGGGGGTGTCACTCTGAGTTGTTGCTCTGCATTGGGGTGTAGGTAGTTGGGGGGGGGGGTCGCGTATGTGTGTGCCCGTAATCTTTTCTCCTCCCCCCTCCCGTGTGTCGTAGGTGCAGTACTCACCATTGTCTTCTGCGCCGGCGTTCGTGCTCCTGGTAGAGGAGCAGGTAGACAATAGCTGGTAGGATGTGTAGTTCTGGTTCCATGCTGTCCAGATTCCTCGTGGAGTGTGTAGAGGTGAGCGTTTTCCCGTTCGTAGTCTGTTTCCGCCGTGTTTTTATCGGCGGGGCTCCCGCCCCGGAAAAGATGGCGGATTGGTGAGTTGTGATAGGGTGGGCGGTACATTGTCTGCCGCCTGTCTGTTGGCGCTGACCGCCGCGCTGCTTGTCTGTACCGCCGTGGCGGTCGGAGTGTTAAAGTGGCGGGCTGTGTTGGCGGTTCCCGCCAGGGTCGGAATTCCATTTTTTGGGCCGCCTGCCTGTTTGCGGGTTGGCCGCCGCTTTAACACCCACCGCCAGGGTTGGACTGACCCCCTGTGTGTTTTCCCATCCCTCATTGAAGTAGACTTCCCCTGGCATAGTTGGGTTTCTCACTGGTGTCAACAACCAGGGATGATGAGGGTATGAGAATCCCTTGTAAGGCAAGGCAACATGTATGCAACTATGAGTGCAGAGCAAAGTGACACTAACAGCAGACATGATACATACATACACACATGACATATGTGACTTACCAACCAGCCAGGCCCTCTCTGGGTACATTTGTGTCATGAGCTGTGGAATAAGCTGTTCTGCATAATGAAGGCATCATGGACTGAACCCGGGTACCGAGCACAGTCTTGGGAAATGTAGAGGTCCGCCAAACACACTACTTAGACATTGATGAATGGAAACTTTTCCTGTTTCAATACACGAGTTCAGTGCCAAGCTGTGGAACCAATACTACATGCGTATCATAGATGGCCCCAACAAAATGTGGGATGTGTGCCAAACCATAGAAGTGTGCTTTCACATGCGCAAAATCCTCACGTTGAGAAAAATGGATGTAGCTATCCAGGTGTTTCAGCAGTGGTGAGAGGACATCCTTCAAGACCAAACTGAAAATAGGCTAGGACATCTCAGCAGATAGGGCCACTGTATTTTGGAAGGACCCTGTGGCCAGAAAGTGCAAAACTGATATGACTTATATAATGGGTTGTATGCCATTTGGAAGATGGGTGTATGGCATCAGATCTGGCTCCAACTGATGACATAGAACCATGATTGTTTGCTTATCCAGGTGATAGATCTGAATCACTAATCTGTTCTCCATGGTCTACAAGTCAGCAAGTGGATGGTACACAGCAGGTTGTCTGATCTGTCTCCTCCCAGGGTTACTATGTGGGTCATAAAAAAGACAAAGCGTTCACTCAATGTGTCCCTTACATTCGACATGTAACATGTGTGACACGTGATTTCACTTGTAATGGGTGTCACTGTAAACAATATGTGCAAACACACCAGGGCTAAGCCTTGCACTTCCAAGGACATTGATGCTCTCATAATTAACATATATGTAGCAATCACTCTTATGGACAGGAAGCTTATGGTCAGATGACTACCTGTTGATTGAATGCACAACCTCCTAGGTCACACGTACGGGAGAGGGTGATGGTTGTACCTACAAGCATGTTTTCACATCAGTGTGACTACATATTATTATGGTTGGCAGTAGGATTGACTTCACTAGGACAGTACTCAATATCCCCAGAACGTAAGTTACCTTATTAGTTACGCATCAAAATATTTTGTGTAATTGTTTTAAATAGCTAAAAAATGGCAGATGCCTGACCCACTCCACTGGACATTAGGAATTGCCTGCAACCGCTGGCAGAAATCGTCATGACGGTAAGTGCATAGTACTGTGGCAAACATTGCTGCTTGTGACACTCTTGGGCCAATGGCAGTGTCTGAAAGCTATGATGGTCATCTACATGGTGGACGTCACCTCTATTTTCTGCAGAATCCCAATCCCGACTCCTGACACTGCTGCCAGCAAGACCTCCATGACCTGAACTACTGTGTACCAACTCTGGGAATAATCATGCCACGTTCAGCAGGTGATAGGGCACCAGAAGAGCTAGCGAAGCTGGTGGAAAGGTCCTACCCCTGTATGGACATCTCTATGGTGCACCAGAGGAGCAGGTGACTGCACCATGTGAACACTTATCATCTACCTCTACCTATCTTTCGTTAGACTGTGTATAAGTGTATAAAGCCAGTTAGTCAGCTGGTGTCTGCAAAGACTTATTTTGTGCTGTAAATGTGCATGTACAGTTGATTGAATGGGTAGGTATCCATGTCAGGTGAAAGGTTTGAATTGGAAAGAAAATGTGATGAGTGTGAATTTAGGGGGTTATTCCAACTTTGGAGGCGGTGGTAATCCGTCCCAAATGTGACGGATTTACCACCAGCCGTATTACGAGTTCCATAGGATATAATGGACTCGTAATACGGCTGGTGGTATATCCGTCACTTTACCGTCACTTTTGGGACGGATTACCACTTCCTCCAAAGTTGGAATAACCCCCTTAGTGTTCCCAAAGCCAAGTTGAATTGCATGCACATGGCTAGATGAGTTGCCATGACAGCCATCCCCATTGACATTATTCTAGAAAAGGTCTGTATTGTGTAGTCACATCTGGTTGCATGGCAGCAGGGGGGTTGATGACATGTCATGTGTGTGAACGGAGTCCCATTTGTGTTTATACACTGTACACATAGATCTGGGACCACATTTGGCCATGTTGGACAGTTGCACCTAGGCCAGGTATTGACTGACTATGGCCCTCAGATCTGGACACTGGCACGCATTGAAAATTGGCTATGGACTGCATAAGTAACTCTGTTGCAGGTGATTAGTAGGACATGGTATGATGTGTAGGTCTGTCTGCTAAGCCTGTGTAAAATAGTGCCTGTGTGTATGTGCCCACTGGATAACTTGACATCTGTCCTAGTATTGGGTCGAGTTTTTGACTGCAATTGTAACCCTTTGCCCACTCCCTGATTACCTGGACAACATCTGATGGTGTCCTTTCATGTCTCTCTGCCAATCTACAGCTTCTTAGGCCAATGTCCACTTCTCACCATGGGATTTTCATTGGAGACAGGCTCTTCTTATGTGTCTAATCCGTTCATCTCATTTTTGTCAACATTTTTTAAATATCCATTACAGCTCCCTTGATCACTCAGCCCTATTTTCTCTACCTTACAGCACTGAAGTGTCCAGTTCACGCACCTCTATCTTCAGACATTGCACATCTGCAAACAATGTGATGATGTGTAATGTGCCCTGATGGTGGACTCTGTGTTTAGGCTATGAGGTTGGATGTATACAATGCTGGGCTAGGTATTTATAGTGTCACCGTTTTTGTGTCCACACATCCGTGGATCTATGTAGTTACTGCTGATATGACACTGAAAACCCCCACCCCCTGTAGTAGCATGTGCCTGCATCTGTCTCAGCACATGATCACACATGGATAGTATTGCCTCTGTGTTTGTTCCATCTGTCACTCCCTTCATTGTGGTCAAAGCACAATGAGTCTGTCAATGAGCTTGTTGTTACATCTAATGACTTTTAGCCACATGTGACATTTGGAGGTTATGTATCTTTTTTGTGCATTGTTTGCAGTGAGTTGTAACTATCACTTGCCCCTTAGTGGGATGTGTTCTGTCTTGCACCTAATCAATGTCAGGTGATGATGTAGTGATTCACAAAAGTCACAGTATTGACAACTGGTCAGTGGAGCGCCTTAGCTGGGGGGTGTCTAGTGTACCCAAATGGTGAGTGTTTGCAGTCATGTCCCTGTGTACAATGACTGCTATGTGCCACAGGTGGACTGGAAGGTTTAGACAGGATGTTCTAGGCTTGGTACACTGACATGTATGTGATTCTGCCATTTTGCCAATGGACTTGTGGATATGATTTCTTGTCGTGTTTTTATGCCTCCATGCAGGTCAACATCCATCAGAAGAAGGGGATATGGAGAGCCATCACCAAGAAGGTGAACCCTGGAAGTCTACAGCCAGCGGAGGGACCACTGTAGGAAGAGGTGGGAGTATCTGAGAATCTGAGCCTGGAGACTGCAGAGGCCAGCTGGGGATGTCCTCGCAGTGGGGACAGGGTGCCCATCGAACAATGACTTCCTAATGGCCCGCACTTTGGCAGTGACCTATCCAGCCTTGAATGGGCATTAGAGGGAAGCACATCAGCCACAAAGAGGTTAGTACATATATGTATGACATGCTTGCCTCTGTGGCAAGTGACTGAGTGAGGCACAGACTGCTCCCTCTGACAATGTGGCATGTGTCACATATCTTCTGACATCCAATTTTTTGCGAAAGGCCATCTGTCCCCAAAAGGTGTCCTCCTCCTTTAGGACTTGGGACATAATACTATACTATGGTGTACCCTCGGTATGATTAACCGACAATGAGCACATATGTCAGTGTGAGGTGTAAAGCTAAGTGTTGCTAAAACCCTGCTGAATGTTACTTTGTACACAGGAACCACTCTAGACAAATGTTACAGTCCAAAGGTAAGTAGGATATGGCCACTGTTCTCTGTCATGTGTCTGGGGATATGTGTAGGTTAACATCTGCAACCGAGGGTAAAGGTTTCTCCATTGTATGTTGTGTGTTTGTGCCTCACAGCATTCTGTGATGCATGGGTGTCCATCACACATGTGACTTAACTTACATGGCAAATGTATTGGCAGCTGTTGCAAGGGACTTCCCCTTGGTAAGTGGGGACTGTGCATTGTCATGGGTGATGTGTCATTATTGTAGCCAACATGCCTTGTGCCTTTATGTCTGCATCAGGTCCATTTCCAAGATAGTACATATCTATGTTTGCAATGTAAGCATGTAGAACATGGCATGATATCCCAGGTCCCTCACATATGTGTCCATGGGGCCCTATTGTAGTCAGGGTACTACTGCAATGGTTGTTAATTTTCTGTGCTGTCCCAGACAGGACTGTGTCACCATCATATGTCGTCAGACAGAAACATTCATGCCTCATAGTATGTTGTTAGTCAAGTGTAGCAGCAGTTGTCATGATGGACATGACAGGTAGGAGCAGGGTGTTGATCCACTTGATGCTGATTTGTGCCCTTGATGTGGTATGAGGTTTGTGGGTCTACAGAACTTGTGTGTTGTTTGGGAACCCCAGAACTTGTGTGTTGTTTGGGAATTGTGCCCTGACTGTTGTGGATGCACTGTGGTTTGACTTGTAGTGATGTCAGCATGACATGTGTATTGGGTCAGGGATTCCCCACAGACAGATGCCATGCTTATCATGTCTGTGATGTGGGTAGTGATATTGTGATGTTGTGATGTTGTTTATCATTGTAAAATGATATGGTGTCCTCCTGATAATCCTTTCTTCCTGCACAGTACAGTTATCTACTACAGATACACTCAGAAGAACAGATTGACATGTGTGGGAGAATTTTGAGGGGCCTATCCTGGGCCTTACTAGACCATTCATGTGTGTATTTAGGAGACATCTCTACATGAGCTATGGGACCTGACTTCCGTGTAGTCTGTTGAAACTTCAGATGCATGCCACATCTGTGTGGGCCTTGAAAATAACAGCCTTGACTCATTTTGGTAAGGTGTGACTTGAGGATCTGTACGTTGTTGTGTTGTGTCCCAGTTCAATTTAGATGTGTGTATAGGTATGCATCAGTGTATTTGTCTGGGAACGTTACCAAGTGATCCTTAGTTTGGCTACTGGTTCCATGTGGTGTGCTGGATATTGCACAAGTTTGCTGTGGAGTGGTCACCTAGTTGTGGTGTGTTTGGTGTATTAGATAGACTTCATTGATGCAATTGTAATTATGTGACACCGGAAACTGATAATGTGTTTTTTTTGGAATTCCAGGTGGCATGCATGTTTTTGTATTGGCACATGATGGTGGCACTTTGTTGTCACTTCATGCAGGTGGTCAGTTAACATGATGGTATGTTTTTGCATCTCTGATTTGTAATTGCACCATCGTCATGTTGAGCCTCAACCTTACTTTTCACTTTTTCTGGCAGCACCGGCAGATGAAGGGGATGGGGCCAGACCAAGTGGGAAAGCATCTGGTCAAAGGACCTCAGGTCATGAGACCACTGACAGCGAGGGACCCAGTGACCCAGATGGTGAGGGGAGTACTAGAGGGGAGACTGGATCACCATCTTCATCCACAGATTCTTCCTCCAGTGGCCACTTCCTTGTGGTGGCGGACCCATCAGGGACCACCCCTGTACCACCTTTGTCTGACACACCCCATTCTATCACTGCTCTCCCTGTGGCTCCCAACCCAGTTGGCTGTGCCCGCTCACCCAAGAGGGTGGGTGTCTCCTTTGCCGCAGATACCTCTGCCCCTGCCCTTGTTAGCCCTGATGCTTTCAGTGAAGTGGCTATTGAAATCCTGAGGTCTATCTCTGTGGGTCAGACAGCCATTGCAAATGCCATCTTGAGACTGGCAAGCCAGATCCAACAGAGCAATGCATTCCTGGAGGGCATTCATTGTGCAATCTCTGGCCTACAGAGATCATTTCAGACTCTGGCCTCCACAATGACGGCAGCCAGTAAATCCCTTGTCTAACGGCCCCTGTAAGGAAATGCCTCCTTGGCATGGTTGCCCCCTGACTTTTTGCCTTTGCTGATGCTATGTTTACAATTGAAAGTGTGCTGAGGCCTGCTAACCAGGCCCCAGCACCAGTGTTCTTTCCCTAACCTGTACTTTTGTATCCACAATTGGCAGACCCTGGCATCCAGATAAGTCCCTTGTAACTGGTACCTCTAGTACCAAGGGCCCTGATGCCAAGGAAGGTCTCTAAGGGCTGCAGCATGTCTTATGCCACCCTGGAGACCTCTCACTCAGCACAGACACACTGCTTGCCAGCTTGTGTGTGCTAGTGAGGACAAAACGAGTAAGTCGACATGGCACTCCCCTCAGGGTGCCATGCCAGCCTCTCACTGCCTATGCAGTATAGGTAAGACACCCCTCTAGCAGGCCTTACAGCCCTAAGGCAGGGTGCACTATACCATAGGTGAGGGTACCAGTGCGAGCATGGTACCCCTACAGTGTCTAAACAAAACCTTAGACATTGTAAGTGCAGGGTAGCCATAAGAGTATATGGTCTGGGAGTCTGTCAAACACGAACTCCACAGCACCATAATGGCTACACTGAAAACTGGGAAGTTTGGTATCAAACTTCTCAGCACAATAAATGCACACTGATGCCAGTGTACATTTTATTGTAAAATACACCACAGAGGGCACCTTAGAGGTGCCCCCTGAAACTTAACCGACTGTCTGTGTAGGCTGACTAGTTCCAGCAGCCTGCCACACCAGAGACATGTTGCTGGCCCCATGGGGAGAGTGCCTTTGTCACTCTGAGGCCAGTAACAAAGCCTGCACTGGGTGGAGATGCTAACACCTCCCCCAGGCAGGAGCTGTGACACCTGGCGGTGAGCCTCAAAGGCTCACCCCTTTGTCACAGCCCAGCAGGGCACTCCAGCTTAGTGGAGTTGCCCGCCCCCTCCGGCCACGGCCCCCACTTTTGGCGGCAAGGCTGGAGGGAACAAAGAAAGAAACAAGGAGGAGTCACTGGCCAGTCAGGACAGCCCCTAAGGTGTCCTGAGCTGAGGTGACTCTGACTTTTAGAAATCCTCCATCTTGCAGATGGAGGATTCCCCCAATAGGGTTAGGATTGTGACCCCCTCCCCTTGGGAGGAGGCACAAAGAGGGTGTACCCACCCTCAGGGCTAGTAGCCATTGGCTACTAACCCCCCAGACCTAAACACGCCCTTAAATTTAGTATTTAAGGGCTACCCTGAACCCTAGAAAATTAGATTCCTGCAACTACAAGAAGAAGGACTGCCTAGCTGAAAACCCCTGCAGAGGAAGACCAGAAGACGACAACTGCCTTGGCTCCAGAAACTCACCGGCCTGTCTCCTGCCTTCCAAAGATCCTGCTCCAGCGACGCCTTCCAAAGGGACCAGCGACCTCGACATCCTCTGAGGACTGCCCCTGCTTCGAAAAGACAAGAAACTCCCGAGGACAGCGGACCTGCTCCAAGAAAAGCTGCAACTTTGTTTCCAGCAGCTTTAAAGAACCCTGCAAGCTCCCCGCAAGAAGCGTGAGACTTGCAACACTGCACCCGGCGACCCCGACTCGGCTGGTGGCGATCCAACACCTCAGGAGGGACCCCAGGACTACTCTAAGACTGTGAGTACAAAAACCTGTCCCCCCTGAGCCCCCACAGCGCCGCCTGCACAGGGAATCCCGAGGCTTCCCCTGACCGCGACTCTTTGAATCCTAAGTCCCGACACCTGGGAGAGACCCTGCACCCGCAGCCCCCAGGACCGGAAGGACCGGACTTTCACTGGAGGAGTGACCCCCAGGAGTCCCTCTCCCTTGACCAAGTGGAGGTTTCCCCGAGGAACCCCCCCCTTGCCTGCCTGCAGCGCTGAAGAGATCCCGAGATCTCCCATTGACTTCCATTACAAACCCGACGCTGGTTTCTACACTGCACCCGGCCGCCCCCGCGCTGCTGAGGGTGAAATTTCTGTGTGGGCTTGTGTCCCCCCCGGTGCCCTACAAAACCCCCCTGGTCTGCCCTCCGAAGACGCGGGTACTTACCTGCAAGCAGACCGGAACCGGGGCACCCCCTTCTCTCCATTCTAGCCTATGTGTTTTGGGCACCACTTTGAACTCTGCACCTGACCGGCCCTGAGCTGCTGGTGTGGTGACTTTGGGGTTGCTCTGAACCCCCAACGGTGGGCTACCTTGGACCAAGAACTGAACCCTGTAAGTGTCTTACTTACCTGGTAAAACTAACCAAAACTTACCTCCCCCAGGAACTGTGAAAATTGCACTGTGTCCACTTTTAAAACAGCTATTTGTCAATAACTTGTAAAGTATACATGCAATTTTTATGATTTAAAGTTCCTAAAGTACTTACCTGCAATACCTTTCAAATGAGATATTACATGTAGAATTTGAACCTGTGGTTCTTAAAATAAACTAAGAAAATATATTTTTCTATAACAAAACCTATTGGCTGGATTTGTCTCTGAGTGTGTGTACCTCATTTATTGTCTATGTGTATGTACAACAAATGCTTAACACTACTCCTTGGATAAGCCTACTGCTCGACCACACTACCACAAAATAGAGCATTAGTATTATCTATTTTTACCACTATTTTACCTCTAAGGGGAACCCTTGGACTCTGTGCATGCTATTCCTTACTTTGAAATAGCACATACAGAGCCAACTTCCTACATTGGTGGATCAGCGGTGGGGTACAAGACTTTGCATTTGCTGGACTACTCAGCCAATACCTGATCACACGACAAATTCCAAAATTGTCATTAGAAATTGATTTTTGCAATTTGAAAAGTTTTCTAAATTCTTAAAAGACCTGCTAGGGCCTTGTGTTAGATCCTGTTTAGCATTTCTTTTAGAGTTTAAAAGTTTGTAAAAGTTTGAATTAGATTCTAGAACCAGTTGTAGATTCTTAAAAAGTATTCCAACTTTTAGAAGCAAAATGTCTAGCACAGATGTGACTGTGGTGGAACTCGACACCACACCTTACCTCCATCTTAAGATGAGGGAGCTAAGGTCACTCTGTAAAATAAAGAAAATAACAATGGGCCCCAAACCTACCAAAATACAGCTCCAGGAGCTTTTGGCAGAGTTTGAAAAGGCCAACCCCTCTGAGGGTGGCAACTCAGAGGAAGAGGATAGTGACTTGGAGGAAAATTCCCCCCTACCAGTCCTATCTAGGGAGAACAGGGTCCCTCAAACCCTGACTCCAAAAATAATAGTCAGAGATGCTGGTTCCCTCAAAGGAGAGACCAACACCTCTGAAATCACTGAGGATAACCCCAGTGAAGAGGACATCCAGTTAGCCAGGATGGCCAAAAGATTGGCTTTGGAAAGACAGATCCTAGCCATAGAGAGGGAAAGACAAGAGATGGGCCTAGGACCCATCAATGGTGGCAGCAATATAAATAGGGTCAGAGATTCTCCTGACATGTTAAAAATCCCCAAAGGGATTGTGACAAAATTTGAAGATGGTGATGACATCACCAAGTGGTTCACAGCTTTTGAGAGGGCTTGTGTAACCAGAAAAGTGAACAGATCTCACTGGGGTGCTCTCCTTTGGGAGATGTTCACAGGAAAGTGTAGGGATAGACTCCTCACACTCTCTGGACAAGATGCAGAATCTTATGACCTCATGAAGGGTACCCTGATTGAGGGCTTTGGATTCTCCACTGAGGAGTACAGGATTAGGTTCAGGGGGGCTCAAAAATCCTCGAGCCAGACCTGGGTTGACTTTGTTGACTACTCAGTGAAAACACTAGATGGTTGGATTCAAGGCAGTGGTGTAAGTAATTATGATGGGCTGTACAATTTATTTGTGAAAGAACACCTGTTAAGTAATTGTTTCAATGATAAACTGCATCAGCATCTGGTAGACCTAGGACCAATTTCTCCCCAAGAATTGGGAAAGAAGGCGGACCATTGGGTCAAGACAAGGGTGTCCAAGACTTCAACAGGGGGTGACCAAAAGAAAGGGGTCACAAAGCCTCCCCAGGGGAAGGGTGATGAGACAACCAAAACTAAAAATAGTAAAGAGTCTTCTACAGGCCCCCAAAAACCTGCACAGGAGGGTGGGCCCAGAGCCTCTTCACAAAACCATGGGTACAAGGGTAAAAACTTTGATCCCAAAAAGGCCTGGTGTCATAGCTGTAAACAGCATGGACACCAAACTGGAGACAAGGCCTGTCCCAAGAAAGGTTCCACTCCAAACTCCCATCCAGGTAACACTGGTATGGCTAGTCTCCAAGTGGGATCAACAGTGTGCCCAGAGCAAATCAGGGTCCACACTGAAGCTACTCTAGTTTCTGAGGGTGGGGTGGATTTAGCCACACTAGCTGTCTGGCCGCCTAACATGCAAAAATACAGACAGCAACTCTTAATTAATGGGACTAGAATAGAGGGCCTGAGGGATACAGGTGCCAGTGTCACCATGGTGACAGAGAAACTGGTTTCCCCTGGCCAATACCTGACTGGAAAAACTTACACAGTCACCAACGCTGACAATCAGAGAAAAGTACATCCCATGGCAATGGTTACTTTAGAATGGGGAGGGGTCAATGGCCTGAAACAGGTGGTGGTCTCCTCAAATATCCCAGTGGACTGTCTGCTTGGAAATGACCTGGAGTCCTCAGCATGGGCTGAGGTAGAACTAAAAACCCATGCAGCAATGCTGGGTATCCCTGAACTGGTGTGTGTGAAAACAAGAGCACAGTGCAAGGCACAGGGTGAACAAGTAGAGCTGGAGTCTGGAAGAATGGCCCAGCCTACCAAGAGAACAGGAAAGTCAGTTGGGAAACCAACTGCCACACAGCAAAAGAAAGGGAACCTCTCTTCTCAGGAAGAAGTTCTGCCCTCTGAGGGAACTGAGCCTTTGGAGCTTGAACCTTATCAGGTTGAGCTCTTAGGCCCAGGGGGACCCTCAAGGGAGGAGCTGTGTAAGGGACAAGAAACCTGTCCCTCTCTTGAAGGCCTTAGGCAGCAAGCTGCTGAAGAGTCCAAAGGCAAGAAAAATGGAACGCATAGGGTCTATTGGGAAGATGGACTCCTGTACACTGAGGCCAGAGACCCCAAACCTGGTGCCACTAGGAGAGTGGTAGTGCCTCAGCTGTTCAGGAAGTTCATCCTAACATTGGCCCATGACATTCCCCTTGCTGGACATTTGGGACAAACCAAGACGTGGGAGAGGTTAGTCAACCACTTCTACTGGCCCAATATGTCCAACATGGTTAAGGAGTTTTGCCTCTCCTGCCCCACCTGTCAAGCCAGTGGTAAGACAGGTGGGCACCCAAAGGCCCCCCTCATTCCACTTCCAGTGGTGGGGGTCCCCTTTGAAAGAGTGGGTGTGGACATAGTTGGTCCACTGGAACCTCCCACAGCCTCAGGAAATATGTATATCCTGGTAGTAGTGGATCATGCTACCAGGTATCCTGAAGCTATTCCCCTTAGGTTGACTACTGCCCCTGCAGTAGCCAAGGCCCTCATTGGTATCTTTACCAGAGTGGGTTTCCCTAAGGAGGTGGTGTCTGACAGAGGTACCAACTTCATGTCAGCATACCTGAAACATATGTGGAATGAGTGTGGAGTGACTTATAAATTCACTACACCTTACCATCCACAAACTAATGGCTTAGTTGAGAGATTCAACAAGACATTAAAGGGCATGATCATGGGGCTCCCAGAAAAACTCAAAAGGAGATGGGATGTCCTCTTGCCATGTCTGCTTTTCGCTTACAGAGAGGTGCCACAGAAGGGAGTAGGATTCTCACCCTTTGAACTTCTGTTTGGTCATCCTGTAAGGGGACCACTTGCTCTTGTTAAAGAAGGCTGGGAGAGACCTCTCCATGAGCCTAAACAAGACATAGTGGACTATGTACTTGGCCTTCGCTCTAGAATGGCAGAGTACATGGAAAAGGCAACCAAAAACCTTGAGGCCAGCCAACAGCTCCAGAAGTTTTGGTATGACCAAAAGGCTGCACTGGTTGAGTTCCAACCAGGGCAGAAAGTCTGGGTTCTGGAGCCTGTGGCTCCCAGGGCACTCCAGGACAAATGGAGTGGCCCTTACCCAGTACTAGAAAGGAAGAGTCAGGTCACCTACCTGGTGGACCTGGGCACAAGCAGGAGCCCCAAGAGGGTGATCCATGTGAACCGCCTTAAGCTCTTCCATGACAGGGCTGATGTCAATCTGTTGATGGTAACAGATGAGGATCAGGAGGCAGAGAGTGAACCTCTCCCTGATCTTCTGTCATCAGACCCAAAAGATGGCACAGTAGATGGAGTGATCTACTCAGACACCCTCTCTGGCCAACAGCAAGCTGATTGTAGGAGAGTCCTACAACAGTTTCCTGAACTCTTCTCCTTAACCCCTGGTCAGACCCACCTGTGTACCCATGATGTGGACACAGGAGACAGCATGCCTGTCAAGAACAAAATCTTTAGACAATCTGACCATGTTAAGGAAAGCATCAAGGTGGAAGTCCACAAGATGCTGGAATTGGGAGTAATTGAGCGCTCTGACAGCCCCTGGGCTAGCCCAGTGGTCTTGGTCCCCAAACCTCACACCAAAGATGGAAAGAAAGAGATGAGGTTTTGTGTGGACTACAGAGGGCTCAATTCTGTCACCAAGACAGATGCTCATCCAATTCCAAGAGCTGATGAGCTCATAGACAAATTAGGTGCTGCCAAATTCTTAAGTACCTTTGACTTGACAGCAGGGTACTGGCAAATAAAAATGGCACCTGGAGCAAAAGAGAAAACAGCATTCTCCACCCCTGATGGGCATTATCAGTTTACTGTTATGCCCTTTGGTTTAAAGAATGCCCCTGCCACCTTCCAAAGGTTGGTGAATCAAGTCCTTGCTGGCTTGGAGTCCTTTAGCACAGCTTATCTTGATGATATTGCTGTCTTTAGCTCCACCTGGCAGGATCACCTGGTCCACCTGAAGAAGGTTTTGAAGGCTCTGCAATCTGCAGGCCTCTCTATCAAGGCATCCAAATGCCAGATAGGGCAGGGAACTGTGGTTTACTTGGGCCACCTTGTAGGTGGAGGCCAAGTTCAGCCACTCCAACCCAAGATCCAGACTATTCTGGACTGGGTAGCTCCAAAAACCCAGACTCAAGTCAGGGCATTCCTTGGCTTGACTGGGTATTACAGGAGGTTTGTGAAGGGATATGGATCCATTGTGACAGCCCTCACTGAACTCACCTCCAAGAAAATGCCCAAGAAAGTGAACTGGACTGTGGAATGCCAACAGGCCTTTGACACCCTGAAACAAGCAATGTGCTCAGCACCAGTTCTAAAAGCTCCAGATTATTCTAAGCAGTTCATTGTGCAGACTGATGCCTCTGAACATGGGATAGGGGCAGTTTTGTCCCAAACAAATGATGATGGCCTTGACCAGCCTGTTGCTTTCATTAGCAGGAGGTTACTCCCCAGGGAGCAGCGTTGGAGTGCCATTGAGAGGGAGGCCTTTGCTGTGGTTTGGTCCCTGAAGAAGCTGAGACCATACCTCTTTGGGACTCACTTCCTAGTTCAAACTGACCACAGACCTCTCAAATGGCTGATGCAAATGAAAGGTGAAAATCCTAAACTGTTGAGGTGGTCCATCTCCCTACAGGGAATGGACTTTATAGTGGAACACAGACCTGGGACTGCCCATGCCAATGCAGATGGCCTTTCCAGGTTCTTCCACTTAGAAAATGAAGACTCTCTTGGGAAAGGTTAGTCTCATCCTCTTTCGTTTGGGGGGGGGGTTGTGTAAGGAAATGCCTCCTTGGCATGGTTGCCCCCTGACTTTTTGCCTTTGCTGATGCTATGTTTACAATTGAAAGTGTGCTGAGGCCTGCTAACCAGGCCCCAGCACCAGTGTTCTTTCCCTAACCTGTACTTTTGTATCCACAATTGGCAGACCCTGGCATCCAGATAAGTCCCTTGTAACTGGTACCTCTAGTACCAAGGGCCCTGATGCCAAGGAAGGTCTCTAAGGGCTGCAGCATGTCTTATGCCACCCTGGAGACCTCTCACTCAGCACAGACACACTGCTTGCCAGCTTGTGTGTGCTAGTGAGGACAAAACGAGTAAGTCGACATGGCACTCCCCTCAGGGTGCCATGCCAGCCTCTCACTGCCTATGCAGTATAGGTAAGACACCCCTCTAGCAGGCCTTACAGCCCTAAGGCAGGGTGCACTATACCATAGGTGAGGGTACCAGTGCGAGCATGGTACCCCTACAGTGTCTAAACAAAACCTTAGACATTGTAAGTGCAGGGTAGCCATAAGAGTATATGGTCTGGGAGTCTGTCAAACACGAACTCCACAGCACCATAATGGCTACACTGAAAACTGGGAAGTTTGGTATCAAACTTCTCAGCACAATAAATGCACACTGATGCCAGTGTACATTTTATTGTAAAATACACCACAGAGGGCACCTTAGAGGTGCCCCCTGAAACTTAACCGACTGTCTGTGTAGGCTGACTAGTTCCAGCAGCCTGCCACACCAGAGACATGTTGCTGGCCCCATGGGGAGAGTGCCTTTGTCACTCTGAGGCCAGTAACAAAGCCTGCACTGGGTGGAGATGCTAACACCTCCCCCAGGCAGGAGCTGTGACACCTGGCGGTGAGCCTCAAAGGCTCACCCCTTTGTCACAGCCCAGCAGGGCACTCCAGCTTAGTGGAGTTGCCCGCCCCCTCCGGCCACGGCCCCCACTTTTGGCGGCAAGGCTGGAGGGAACAAAGAAAGAAACAAGGAGGAGTCACTGGCCAGTCAGGACAGCCCATAAGGTGTCCTGAGCTGAGGTGACTCTGACTTTTAGAAATCCTCCATCTTGCAGATGGAGGATTCCCCCAATAGGGTTAGGATTGTGACCCCCTCCCCTTGGGAGGAGGCACAAAGAGGGTGTACCCACCCTCAGGGCTAGTAGCCATTGGCTACTAACCCCCCAGACCTAAACACGCCCTTAAATTTAGTATTTAAGGGCTACCCTGAACCCTAGAAAATTAGATTCCTGCAACTACAAGAAGAAGGACTGCCTAGCTGAAAACCCCTGCAGAGGAAGACCAGAAGACGACAACTGCCTTGGCTCCAGAAACTCACCGGCCTGTCTCCTGCCTTCCAAAGATCCTGCTCCAGCGACGCCTTCCAAAGGGACCAGCGACCTCGACATCCTCTGAGGACTGCCCCTGCTTCGAAAAGACAAGAAACTCCCGAGGACAGCGGACCTGCTCCAAGAAAAGCTGCAACTTTGTTTCCAGCAGCTTTAAAGAACCCTGCAAGCTCCCCGCAAGAAGCGTGAGACTTGCAACACTGCACCCGGCGACCCCGACTCGGCTGGTGGCGATCCAACACCTCAGGAGGGACCCCAGGACTACTCTAAGACTGTGAGTACAAAAACCTGTCCCCCCTGAGCCCCCACAGCGCCGCCTGCACAGGGAATCCCGAGGCTTCCCCTGACCGCGACTCTTTGAATCCTAAGTCCCGACACCTGGGAGAGACCCTGCACCCGCAGCCCCCAGGACCGGAAGGACCGGACTTTCACTGGAGGAGTGAACCCCAGGAGTCCCTCTCCCTTGACCAAGTGGAGGTTTCCCCGAGGAACCCCCCCCTTGCCTGCCTGCAGCGCTGAAGAGATCCCGAGATCTCCCATTGACTTCCATTACAAACCCGACGCTGGTTTCTACACTGCACCCGGCCGCCCCCGCGCTGCTGAGGGTGAAATTTCTGTGTGGGCTTGTGTCCCCCCCGGTGCCCTACAAAACCCCCCTGGTCTGCCCTCCGAAGACGCGGGTACTTACCTGCAAGCAGACCGGAACCGGGGCACCCCCTTCTCTCCATTCTAGCCTATGTGTTTTGGGCACCACTTTGAACTCTGCACCTGACCGGCCCTGAGCTGCTGGTGTGGTGACTTTGGGGTTGCTCTGAACCCCCAACGGTGGGCTACCTTGGACCAAGAACTGAACCCTGTAAGTGTCTTACTTACCTGGTAAAACTAACCAAAACTTACCTCCCCCAGGAACTGTGAAAATTGCACTGTGTCCACTTTTAAAACAGCTATTTGTCAATAACTTGTAAAGTATACATGCAATTTTTATGATTTAAAGTTCCTAAAGTACTTACCTGCAATACCTTTCAAATGAGATATTACATGTAGAATTTGAACCTGTGGTTCTTAAAATAAACTAAGAAAATATATTTTTCTATAACAAAACCTATTGGCTGGATTTGTCTCTGAGTGTGTGTACCTCATTTATTGTCTATGTGTATGTACAACAAATGCTTAACACTACTCCTTGGATAAGCCTACTGCTCGACCACACTACCACAAAATAGAGCATTAGTAATATCTATTTTTACCACTATTTTACCTCTAAGGGGAACCCTTGGACTCTGTGCATGCTATTCCTTACTTTGAAATAGCACATACAGAGCCAACTTCCTACAGCCCCCCTCCACCTTCCTCTTCCCAGTCCAAGCCCCCCCCTTCCCTGACCCAGCCAAAGCACACAAACAACAGGCATGCAACCACCTCAACATCCAAGGTAAGCACAGATAAACAAAAGCACCACAAGACACACCCACACAAACAACATCCACCTGCAGACACAGCAATAGTCACAACTTGCCCTGTTACCCCCACCACCCTCAGCATCACAGACACAACTCCTGGCACACCCGCAGACAACACACCAACATTCACTGATCCAGCCACCACACCCACAGACAGCACCCCAGCAGACCCTCAGATATCCACCCCAGTCACCACACCCACAGACAACACAGACAAGCCTACATGCAGCAGATCCACAATACCTGCAGTAACCACCCCAACAGCCAGCCACCCACCACAGCATCTCCCAGCACCTCTACCCCCTCAACCCAAGACACAACTCTGCCCTCACTCACCTACCCAACAGACAATCACCACACACAAGCACACCTCCCACAAACACACACCTAAAACATCCACACTTAAACATCAGACAACCACTCCCTCAGCCTTCACACCCAAACTCCTTTCTGATGACCATCCCTCTGTGTCTAAAAAAGTGTTCCTTTCTAACCTGGACCTTTTCCCTACTCTTCTCCATGGCACCCACCAAAAGATCTGTTTCCCTCCACAAGGCTATCCCTTCCACCTCCAAGGCCTCCCCTACCCTCCCTGCCAGCACTCATGCCTCTCCCCCACCAAGAAGAGATCCACCCCTCCCAAAAAGGTTCCTCCAAACCTAAGCCAAAACCTAGTCCTCCCAAGCCCAAGCCCAAACCTCCCTCCCCCACCTCCCCAATACTCCCTGAGGTACCTTCCTGCCTCCTTGATGCCCCTACCTGTGGAGTTTACATGACAGTCAGGAGTCAAGTTTGGACACTATTATGTGCCCTTTGATGCTAAAATTGAAAATTATGGAATGGCCTATGGCCTTGGACTTTTATATATTTTGAAACAAGCAATATAAGATAGCCAACCAGTTGTTGTTTTTTTGGTTACATCTTTGACCTGATCTTTCTGTCCAAGGCTTGAGTTGTTTCTGGCTGACATTGGTTGTGTGGCAGTATGTTGTTGTGTGTGCTACTTGCTGCTCCATGTATTATTTGAGCAGTATGTGATGTTTGGAGTAGTGTATGCTTTGTATCCTTGCACTTCACCCATATGTGTGACTGTGCATTACAATTGTTGTTGGTATTGCTTGTCCATGAGATCTGAATGGGGCATGTCCGTGTGGGCATGTTTTTGTGGGCTGTGTTCAACATGAGATATGTCTCAGTACATCCTCCTTCCATGTATGGTTTTGCTGTTCCCATAGCTGCTGTGCTGGTCTTGTTGTGATGTATTGTTTTGTGCAGTCTGACTGTTTGTGTCTGCGTGTATTGTGCATGGCCTGATGGGTTTGATGTGATGTATGTGTGTGTGATATGTGTGTTGATTGCTGGGTTATATGATGGTGTTGCTGTGTGTGTTCCATTATACATGGATGTACATGTGTGTTGTATGTGTGTCCAGTCCCTGGCCAGTGTTTGGTGTGAGTATGTGACATGTTTTTGTAGTTGTGCAGTTGTTATGTTGTTGTTACAAATGTGCATGTTGTGTAGAAATCTGTGGGCTTGTGCTGTGTTGCTGTGCGTAAATGTGTGGTATTGATATGTGGTGTGTGTGTGTGCGTGCTGTGTATGTGCTGGTGTCCTTGAGGCAGTATGTGAATGTGTGTAACTATGCTTTTATGTGTGTGTGCAGCCCTTCGCACCCACCTCCCTATGTTATGTTATGTAATTATGCAAATGTAAAATGTTCACATATGTAACAGGTAAGTGTATGTACTTACAGTTATTGTCACCCTCGTCATAGATGATTCTGTTGTCGGTGAGCAGGAGCAGCAGGATGATTTCTAGTTGTGGCTCCAGTCGTGTATGGCTTCCTGGAGGTGAGTGTCTCCTTTTATACTCTTCATTTCCACCTGGTGCTTTGTGGTGCTTAGACGGTGGCAGTCACATTGGCAGTGAGCAACCTCTTAATAGGTCCGGTGGAAACATGGTCTCTTCCAGACTGTTTGTGCCTCCCGATGACCACCACGGTCTGTCCTGCCTGGCAGTGCCAGCGGACTATTGGGGGTCCTCCGTTTGCACCACTGCAAAACTCATAATTTGGAAATCCGCTCTGCGAGCCTGTTGGCGGTCAGACTGCCACTGCCAACATGGCGGTCACGGAACCACCAAACTAGTAATGAGGACCTTTGTTTTTGTAATATCACAAGTAAGTTAAAACGAATATTGCATAAGGGTGTTGTTTGTTTGTTAGGGCATGCACCAGCATTTCTTTGTACTTTTATTTGATTTTTAAATGTCATTGTGGTGGGTGGCCTCGAGTGTCAGTAGGGGCCTAGTTATTTTTTTGCACTTAATTTTTTATAAATAGCCAGCTGTGTGCTTTGCCATAGGTTTGCATGTGTTCCTTGTTCTCCCTGCCTCCTTGTGTGCTGTTGTTGGTTTGACCATGTGGCTGGCGGCCATTTTGTGTAGCCCGTCAGTCTGCTATTGCCATAGACATCCATGTGTTTTTTGTTCTCCATGCCTCCTTTCTTGCTGCTTTTGTTTGACCAAGTGGCTGGCAGCCGTTTAGTGCCGTCATTGTGCTTTTGCCACAGTCTTTCATGTGTCCTTTGTTCTCCACCCCTCTCTACTTGCTGTTGTTGGTTGACCATGTGGCCAGTGGCCATTTCATGCAGCCACCTTTTATTTACTCCAGTTGTCAAAGCCATTTTCTAAGGAGATTTATAGGAGAGGGCTGTGACATTTTGTTTTTGTGCATTTATTTAACTTTTCACTGATGTCAGCTTAATAATATGTTTGAGGATCATTGCAGTAAATTTATATTATGAGTATGATTATGATTGAACAGTGACTCATATTACATGTAATTTTTGAATTTTTACCTGCATTTCCCTGCCTCCCAATGGGTTTCTCATATTTCTGCAGTACATCAGCTATTCATTTTAATTGTTAATTATTTTTATTGTATTTTTCTAAATGTTTATTTTTTTATTTTAAAGTTTAATGTTTATATTTTATTTTATTTTTTAATTTTTTTTTAATATTGTTTTGTTTTATTTTATTTTTTTAATTGATTTTTAAAATGTGTTTATATTTCTTTTTTGCATTTTGCCTCCATCTATCCACTTCCTGACTGCCATAGGCGCACAGACGCACAACAGCATTAATTTTTTCAGGTATTATTCCATTTCACCCTGGAGTCTCTGCCTGCCAAAGTAGGTGCACTGCACACACACCAGCAACATTCATTTTTTCAGGATTATTCTCTTTCCCCCTGAATCCCTTCGCCTGCTATAGGCGCACACTAGCCTTAATTCTTTTAAGGATTATTCCATTTTGCCATGCACCTTTCTGACTGCCACAGCTGTCTCCCTTAGAATAGATGCATGTAAAGCAAAGAGTTACACCTGTATGTTGTAACCCTGATTGGAAATGAAATGTTATGTTATGGTGATGTGGTATGACTTTAAAGTGGATGGATATATTGTTGCTAATTATTTAGGATAATAACTTAAGTAACCAGCCACACTAAAATATTTTGTAATGTGTCTGTACTTATTCAAACTGCAACAATGACATGCTTTCCTAAATGTTTTCCAGCTTGTTTCCATTTAGGTACACAAGAGAAGAGACATCACCCACAGTACTGCCAGAAAGAAGGCCTGTATAAAGACTTGTGACCACACAACACATGACGTCAGTCCTCCAATCTCTTCTGCTTGTGCTTCTCAGTGCTGATAGCTTTAGGATGGCCCCAAGAAAGGTGCTGCCAAGAAAGTGACCAGTGAGAAGAAGCAGCTTTCTATCACTGGTGTGCCGACCACAGCCTCCTAACGTGTGCCTTCTGCACCGGCCGCCAGGGAGGAAGCTGGGAGCAGTACTCCCGCATCAACTGCACCACCCAACCTAAGCACATGTCTGTCAGCGAAGCAGCCACTGCAAACATTATGATTTTGGAGAGCAGTGACATTGAATCGGAATTTTCCCTTTTGCAAAGTAGTACTCAATCGTTTCAGAAAAGAAGAACCTCCTCTTTATCATGGTTTACCTTTGAAGTTGTTAACTTCCTTTTTCTGGCTGTTGACTATCCTACCCTGAGTCCTTCCATCCGCCTCTTTTAGATCATTAACTCCCAGATCTCCAGCAAGAAAAAGGAAGCGTACTCCACGATCTTCTCTAAGCATCCCTTCTGATGATCTGGAATGGATTGGACTCCGCGGAGTCCAAGACACACCAGGAGTAGCAAGGGAAAAGTAAAGTTCATGAAAGCCTTAGAATTCTGGAAGGGGATGAGGAGGATGACGATATAGTCATTGTTATGGTAGTTGGCCAAGAGGAGACATTACCCCTTTTATTCAATCTGCTCCATGGGATGCAGTGCTAGTACCATTGCCAGCACCAGCTCTCACATGTGTAAGGCCACCACTGAGACTTGCATAAACCCCTACCTCAGTAGAAGTATGCACTGCAGAGAGACAATCAACAACACTCCCACCAACCCCCTGTCTACTTCAGACACTGGCACACTAAGAAATTTCTCCATCTCAATTTGGGACATTTCTATGATTAGCAAGCAGGAGGATTACATTGCAATATGCTCCATTTGCCTCATGTGTGTTCATTGAGGTAAACCTGGTTCACACTATGGTGCTGGAGTCTAAATGACCCATATGAAAAAAACATCACTCAATCCGGTAGGAGTAGCACCTTAAACAAATTGCTGCAAGTGATGGGCGTGAAGGTGAGGAGAGTGGGCAATCAGCTCCAGGGAGGTGATGAAGAAGAAGACAGTGATATCTTTACGCAAAGCTGCCCTGTCCCCAGCAGTGCACCAGTATCACCTGCCTCAGCAACCTCGAATTGGCACAAGAGTCAGATGGAGACAGCACAGCATAAGCATACAGTGATGACCCCAAGAAGCACTTTGAGTTTAACACCTCCTACTTCTCAAATGTCGCCTGCATCCGTCGTCCCAGAAAAGAAGAAATGTCCAGGCTCCTATTAGTGGCATGTTTAGGCAGGAGGGTCCCTAAGAAAGCAACCACCCAATGACACATTTGTACAATGGAAATCTGGCAAAAATGTTAGCGCTGGAGCTCTTGTCTTTTTCTTTTGTGGAAGGAGTGGGATTTTTAGAATTTGGCCATCTGCATGAAATGGAAGATTTCCAGTCTGACCTACTTAACCAGAATTACTGTTCTAGCACTCCATCACATTGAGCTGCAATTGGTTGGACAAGCTTTGCAGAAAAGTGCTGTTCACACTACCCACCTGACAACAGACCTGCGTCAAGCAACTGATTACATGTCTATCACTGCACACTTGATCTCTTTTTTGGGGGTTAGGCAACAGCTATCTACATGTCTCAATGCTGAAGATATCCCATGCAATTGCAAACATCTTGGAACACTTTAACAGCAAGGAGTGTGAGTGGCTATGACCTAGCGGTCCCAGAATTGGATGTGTTGCCTTGGACAATGGCAGAAATATAGACATGGCCATAGCTTGTGATGGCTATTTTAGGGTCCTGTGTTTGGCACATTGCATCATCTGGTTGTGCAGGACATTCTTGCAAAAGAAGACAGAGGGTCTCATTATGAGGCTGATGGGCTGACTGTTGACCCACCAGCCCCATGGTGAGAAGACCAACATGGAGGACTTCTCATTGGGCCTATTATGAATTCCCACCTGCCAGCCCAGTGGCAAAGATGCAACAGCATTGATCTCAGCTCATAATAGAGCAGGTGGCAATGCTGCTGCACTCTGGACAGCAGAGAGTGTGTGCTTTTCAAGGGTGCTCGTTATGGCATGCCATGGGCAAGGGAATTGCAGGGGCTCCCTTGTAGCCCCCTGCACTTGTCCTCTGCCTGCCATTTCATGGTGTGGAACCACCACGAAAAGCCTGGAGGAAAACAAGGTTCTAATCAACATGGCAACTCTGAGTTTAGCGCTGCCATGGCTTGCTACAACCAAGAACGCCATCATCCTGTCAGGACATTTGATATATGGTCCTAGGTCCAACCATGGGGCTGATGGTCCCAGGACCACCAGCCTCATAATGAGACCGAGAGTCAGTAACATACTGACCACCTACAGAAGGATCAGCACACATCGCAGCTATTCTTTTAAAGCCTGGAAGCAGTTGAGGATCATTCATCGTGCTAATAGAGTATCAGTTAAATCCTTCAAACAGGAGGTGCCAACTTTGGAACTAAACCTATTAAATGTTGTAATATCTGTTCACACAGTACAGACAGATTCAAAGAGGAGGGGATGCAATTGGGAAAAGCATGTCCATGTGGACAAACGGGCCTAGTCAAAAGCCTGACACAGATGCTACTTCCTTTTGAGGTTTTCACGCAGGAAGTCAGCAAGGAGGACAGTATGATGGGCTACAGTAGATACAGCAATGGGAAGCTATCTATGAAAAAGGTGTCTGAAAGGCTCACACTCACAGGTATGAATGAAAATGCAGAAGTACATGCCTTGATCGAGAGGTTAATCTTTCCCTTGGCTGTTAATACATGGCTGCAAAGATACATCGTGTTGCCCAAAGAGTACATCTGTGCCACACTACTTGTTCCACACTACAAAACAATTCTGGATACTTTCATTCCTTTTTCTGAAGGGGACGTTTCAAAATACAAGACCTGGATTGTTGAGCAAGTCAGAGACCTGAAGAAGAAAGGCTGGAAATTAGACTCCCACTCCAAAGTTCTGGGGTGCCGCCTTCAACTTCCAGACAGGGCAGTCTTGTCTCACAGCAGCCAAGACCAGCAACAAGAACACCAGCAACAACCACAACAACAAGAACAGAAGAATTGGCCCCAACCTCAAGTGGCAGGTCTTAAGTCAAGTGCAGAGGCAAAGACAAAAGAGGATGAGCAAGTGGCAGCACCAATGACCATTCAGAAGATTTTCTAGGAGTATTTGGATGACCCCAAAAAATATCTATATGGATCAAAACCCATTGGTGTACTGGTAGGCAAAGTGGTGCCAATGGCCAGAGCCCAGCAGGCTGGCAATAATGTATCTGGCTTCTCTGGTAGTTGTCTGTCTGCCGAGCATGTGTTCAGTGCAGCTGGTGCAGTTGTCACCATGGGAAGCACCAGTCAATCTCCTCAAAATGTGGAGATATTGCCCATGATCAAAATGAACTAACACTTCATACCACAGGACTATAATTCTTCTGAAACACCAAAGGAGGAGGAGGATTGGTCAGACTTAAGTGTGTTAGCTGACTAATATCTGGGTAAACCACCTGAGTTTGAGGGTGAACTCTACTTCCCTGACTGAGCAGACCACCACAGTACTGGGAACATGTATGACCAGATTGGAATTGTACCAGTATGTAGTGAAGAAGCCTTCCCATTCCATTCAGGACATTGGAGACAATGCCTGCCTCCCTCCCATGCCTATCCTTTTTTTTTCCATCACGTAGCAGGGCTTCCCCAGAAGATCATTGATTTACAAAACTGCCAAATTCCAATGTGTTGCTTGAAACAAAGAGGAAAAACAATTGTGTACCTACCATCGTGTTTGGTTTGGAAGAAGTAACTATTGCACTAATAAATGATGATATATTATTGAGTGACTGTGAGTGATGTTTGATGATTTATGTGATGATTTTTGTGGTGGCAGCTAATTTGTATACTTGATTTCAGTGATTTGGAATATTTGGAGCCTGATGGGTGATCATTTTTCCTGAAGGTGATTGGCCGTTTCAAACTTAGCAGAACTTACCTGCAGGGTCCACTCCTTTTTTTCTGATTTTTCAGAGCCAAACCAGTCACTTTAGTTAACAAACACAAATCTACACAAGGTACTCCAGTTCTGTTACTCTACTTGATCTTCAACAGCAGTGCACTACAGGTCTATCTTGCTCAGGTTTGAAGTGGGAAGGAGTTACTTGGAGCAAGGAGGAGGATGGAAGTACTCGGGTGTGACTACCTCAAAAGCCAGAAGAAGGAAGGTATTGACTTCAAAGGGAACCATGATAATTATGACTCTGAGGCCTACTACTCAGCTCTGTGGACTGGAAAGAGGTACGTTGATTTGAGAAATACTGATGAGTGTGTGCTGCACTGCTCCCTTAAACTTGAAAGTCCTCTTATGTTCTCGCTCTGAGTCTTCTTGGTACTCTCCCCAGGTCTTCTCCTCTCCTGCAGGAAAGGTGAAAGCTCAATACTCCTGCTTTCATACCAGACTGGTTCAGCTAGGCACCCAAGAGTGACAGACATTCTGAGAAGAAGGCGGATGCACCGCCCAATGTGGCAATACAGTATCATTTTTCTTTTAATAATCATAATTTTTGGGATGGGTTCCTTTCACTCCTCTATAATTGATATTGTTCAAACCTCAATGACAGAACATTTAGATATCTAATAATAACTTGGTGTCTGGGGCTGAAGGACTGTTTGCAATGCATTTATTGGAACTGTGTCATACTCATTCCTTCATTTCCTTCCACAACAGATGGATGTTGATGTGATTAATATTGCTGTTGTGTAGTGTTTCTCTTCATCACACCTTCCTTTCCCATCCATTCATCAAACCCCTAACCCTCTCCCACCTTGCAATGTGATTTATTGAGGTGACTTAATTTACACCATAAATGAATCACACACTTGGTGTGGCACATGTAGTGAAAGCAGCACCAACTCACTGCAGGATCTTTTATTAACTAGGTAATAGCCCACACCAGCCCCACTTACCCACCCAGGCATAAAAGGGATTTAGACCTAGAACGTTGTTCTTCAACATCATCATTCAGGTCTTGTGTTGCGTAAACGCTTTGCTTTGTCAACTCCACACCTGATTCAGTCCACTTCTCCTGACTCAAGGATTTTGTAACTTTAGTTTTAAATCAATAGCTCACCGTTGCCCAGAAGAAGTTACTATTGCTTGTTTTGTTATATTATCAGGTATTCTTTTATTTCTTGTGTCATGGTGATAGTAGTCTGGTCTCCATCTCTCTAAAGGTAGGATATAAATACATAACCCACTAACTTTAAGTTTTTTGGTCAATTTAAATACCTCTGATGGATAATCCTTTTGATGAATCCTACAGTTGGAGCTCACCTAGGTGGGAGTAGGATGTTGCTAGTTGTGCCTCCCCTGTTAATGTACTAGCCTGTTACTACTACCACCATCATTAAGAAGGCACCTTAGGAAACCCCGTTGTGTGTTTTGGAAGATAGAGAGATGTAGCAGCCGTTGCTTTATCCATTCAGGTAAGTGAACTATGGAGTGAAGTGAACTAGTTTAATTAGTAAGTAACTAACTTCTGTTGCAGATTTGAATTTCCTTCCTTGTTTATATAGGTTGTTGTTTGCAATACAGGCAATGGCAGAATACCCTAACCCCCCCAATAGTTAATAATATAGTTCCTGAGGTTAGGATGACATGGGCATAACTAAACTAACTATAACTAACTGGTATGCATGCATGTATGCTAGGCAAGCAGATTAAAAAATAGGCTGCATGAAAACACAACAGTGCAAAGTAATTTATGTAACAATAACAAACCCACCATCTCCACCCACAACAGGCGCACCATTCTACCCAAACAAATTACCCCATTCTCAACCAATGTCCACCTAAAAAATGTCCAAAGTAACTCCCAACTCCCTTCCCAATTCCCACTCTCTCCACCCTCAACAAATGTCCATCCCACCAAACCAAAAAATAAAAAACAGCATTCTCCATGTGGGTCCAGAGATCGTCAAGGCTTCCATTGATGTGTGCCACCCTACTCCAGATATTGCAGGAAGTGGCACAGGAAAATGCAGTCTGAGTGGGAGGGGGGGCAGCAGTGATGCGACATGGATAGGCAGCTGCCACCTGGTGGCGGCACTAGTGATGTTGTTGCCACTGGGAGGCTGGAGAAGCTGGCAGCTGGCTGGAGGAACATGGGCCCAGAGAATAGGCAGCTGCCTCATCCTCCTCCTCCTGCAGAGCCACCAGCTGCTGATAGGCTAAACCGGTATCCTCCAACCTCTGCTGCTGCAGCCAGGCTTGTATCTCCTGGTGATTAGGTGGACCAGAAGGAGCAGGTATATAAAGAAATAAAATAAATGAAAAAGACACATTTTTAACAGTGCTTTGTGCAAACACATGTTTAAATGAGAGCGGCACAGTACTAGAATATTGCAGGTGGTATAAGGCCATTGGAATTTGGTGTGACTGATCACAAATCACAGGGCCATTTTATTACCCACACATGCCTCACATAAAAGCACTGCCTGCCTGAAAGGAATTAAGGCAGAATAGCAGAACACCAGATTTCAAAAAGGTATTTTTTTCTCTTTTAAATGATTTCCTCATAAAAAATAAACATACACATTGTGTGGAAATAGAAATAAATTACATTTCATTTCATTAATGAGTAAGGCATTATGTACTGTGGAGTACAGGCATTCTTGTTGTGCTAAATTAAAGGAGACATCTTAGCTAGCAAGTCGGTACTTTGATGCTCTCTGCAGTCTGCAACTGGTATTGTACAGTTCCTATTAAGCTAATAATACTTTATATTTTAGGTTGTAGCACCACCTTATGTGGGTGACTGAGACGGTCCCACACCATCTGGAAGCTATCCCCTGATTCCTGGCTAGCCCGCAGTGCCTCACCCAACACTAAAAAAGAAAAGTAATTTGTGGCAACCTAAACATGGCACTCTGACGCCTCAGAGAAGTTGTGGTAAACAGCTCATACCTCTTTTGTTCAGTTCCAAATGATTCACACATGTCGAGGCGGAATAAAAAATGCATTTATGGAAGCAATTCCATCCTATTACAAAAACACATGGGCTGCAATAATGTGGTAGATTAAATATAAAACAGTGATCCTGATTACGACTAGTGTAAAGAAGAAAAACAACCCCACCATCATTCATATGATCCTAAAAGCCTAAATAACTCCTACCTACACCCTATGTCTAAAATCTGAAAGCATAGTGGAGGTAACCCTTCTGCCTATCCCTGTCTAACAGAAGGACCCAGACCCCATACCTAAAAAGGCTGACAAAGGTGTGCTTGTTGTCTATATGTCAATCCTCTTGGTTGGCTGAAGAGTCAGCACCAAGATCAGTGAAGTTGCCAATGGGATGGTGTACATCACAGGACAGCCATAACTAGAATGTCTTTTGCCCCCCCCCCGGCATGTGTGGAATTTATATGATAAATCCTGCAGTTTCTAAGAATAGGCCTGATGTCATTATACGTCTAAGAATTGAGGACTGACTTGTGAGCTCCCGGAGTGGCAATATGAGTTAGAATAGCGTGTAATGAACATGACAGCCGTGAACAGGGCACAAAGTCAAATGAGTGCAAAGGGCTGACAAAATTGCTGCGCGAACAATTATGTTCTCCCAGAAAGAAGCAGCTGATTCAAATAAAAAAACAATGAGCTGAAAGCTGGCTGTGTTAAAAAAATAAGAAGATGAATACAACCGTATATATATGTCAAAAGCATAGGCAACGGGCCTGATGCTAAAATGCTAACGCTAAAATAAGGATGTCCAACTCATGCACTAAGGAGAACCCACAACACCGGGGCAGTTGAAATGGACAATCATCTTACTTTAATACTAATGGCCCTGCTGCTTTTCTCCAAATACCTTTCAATTTACCCTCACTTGAAAGAGGCAGATGAGTAATAAGCATAGTACATCACACATTTCACATGTAAAAATGCAGATATACTGTCTGCTGTAAGTAGACGGTGGGAAAAACGATGTACTATAGTACAGGAAAAAGAATGGGATATATAGATTATATTTGCCGGGTGCATTCATCAGAGAGTATCCCATCTGCAAATCTCAAAATCAGGCACTTAGGCCCTGATTTATACTTTTTGGTTCAAAACTACACTAATGCAGTTTTGCACCAAAAAGTTTAGCCCCAGCTTGCACCATTTCTGGGCTCCAGCCGGGCACCATATTTATGGAATCGTGCAAGCTGCTGCAAAGGGCATGCTAGTGTAAAACAAATGACGTTAGTTGGGGGGGGCTGGCGGTATGGAAGAAGGGGGTTTTGCACGAAAAAGTGAATGTTAGGCAGGTTAGAGTAAAAACAATTACTCTAACCTGCCTAGAGTCATTTTCTGATGCAAAACCATCCATACCACTTGACTCCCGTCTTAGAAAAGACAGGAGTCATGCCCACCACCCCAATGGCCAGCACAGGGGACCAGGGTACCCTGGGCATGGCCCTTCCCCCCGTGCCATGTATGAGGGCCCATTTCAGGGCCCCCTATGGCACGTTAAAAAATGAAATACTTACCTGTACTTGATGGGGTCCTCCATCCTCCGCTGTACCTCTTGTGTGGGTCAGGGTGTCCCTGGGACCTGGGGAGGCCACCTGTGGGCTTATTTCGTGGTGTTCCACCATGGAAATAGGCCCACAGGTCCCCTAACACCTGCCCTGACCCAGGCGTTCAAAAATGGGGCAAAGCAAGCTTTGCACCATTTTTTGACCCCTCCTCCCTCCCGTGCGCCATCCTTACACAGGAGTATAAATATAGCGTTAAGGCCATAGAGTAATTCTTTGCACGGGAACGCCTACCTTGCATCTCTTTAAGGCAAGGTAGGTTTCCACGTCCAAAAAATGACTTAAACTCCATAAATTTGGCACTAGACGGGTCTAGCAGCAAAGTATAAATATGGAATTAGTTTTGCACCGAATTAGAGTAAAAGAAATGATGCTAATTTGGTGCAAACAGAGTATAAATATGCCCCTTAGTCCATTTTTATCCCTGGCCTCACCATCCACCATAAATTATTTCCAAAAATACATTTGCTTGGTAATAAGGAAAGAAAACAACTTACTGTACTGCAGTGCAGGGTAAGTACTATTGTACTAGTATCAAATTGACCTATTCTTAATTTTAAAAACCTAAGCCCTATTCCAAATTTCCTAAACGTACACTACATTTGGAACTACTAATGTACTGCAACAAATTATCTTTGTTTCCTAATCTTTTTTGATGGGCCAACTCACTCTACCTTTTCAGTGCATTGATGCATCCTACACATCATTGGTAGATTTCAATTGGGACTGTATACGCTACATAGAGAAAGACACAGAGAATGCTAACTCACTGATATTACTACTAATACCACTAACTTAGTAACAGGACAGAGGAGCCTGCATGGCTTCTTAAATACTCAGCCCAAGCGAACACAAACGAGTATGATTAGGTAGCGCCGAGCACCTTGGTTGCTCAAACTGGATCACATAATATTCATTGTAATGTAACCTTAACTTATCTCTAATTGTGAGCATTATGCTATTTGTAAAAAAAATAGCATTGTAGAATGCAACAAATAATTACTCATCTAGTCCTGTCGCCTTTCCTCCCAGCAGGTTGATCAGGTCCTGCTTGTGATCCAGTATGTCCACCTAATGATGCGCTAACTGCTGCTGGGTGTGATAGACCCAAGTGTGGCGGTGCATACTCTAGTGCACCTTCCCCCACAGCGGTCGATGCTCCAGCAGGGCATAGTAGCTCCTAGGCATGCTGCCTGCTGCAGCAAGGAGGGGATGTAGTGCTGCACATTAAAAACAAGTATGGCCACTTCTGCCTCTGAAGGAATGGCATGGGGCTGCACCTTTTGGCTGCGCCAGTGATCGCAAGGTGTGCATGTGCAGCCAGTTGCTGCACTGGTGCTGTTGCCCCCTGTTTACCTGGCCCAGCCCTGCTATGTCATGGTGTTGGGCGAGAAAAATATAGATAGAAAAAGGAATGAATGAGGAGAAGAAAAAAATAAATTAGAAAGCACGGGGAAAAACAAAAAAGTACAAAAGAGTTACAAAAATGAAAACAAAACTAAAAAATGTAAAAATTTAAAATACACAAAGACACACAATAATAAAATGAAGGTAAATGAGGGGTGAGTGAGTGGGATACAGGGACAACTGTATGGATGTAATTAGGATTAGAAAATCAGGCACAGCACATGCACAGAACAGGAAAGCAGGTGATACAAAATGGTCACGTCCAGAAGGACTGTGTGGGCGTGGAAGCGTGCATCGCACTAATGTGTAAAACAGCAGCCCAAATGTACAGACATGAACAGAAGATCATCTCCCTCTGACTGTGGAGTTCTGCATGGTCCACAGTGCAGAACTCCACAAGTTCCACCCAGATCTACCCACATCTCACTCATCCGAAACCTTGAGCACTTGGGTATCTGTGGACTGGCCCTCAAGTGAATATCCTCCTTCCTCAGAGACAGAACTCAAAAAGTTAGATTCCCCCCTACACCTCAGAATCCAAGAACCTCATCTGCAGAGTCCCAAAATCATCTTTACTCAGTGCAGCACTCTTCAACATTTACATGACGCCCCTCGCAGATATTGTCAGAGCTCACAGCATCAACATAGTATCCTATGCGGACGACATACAGTTCATCCTTTCCCTAACACAACCAGTACAGCTAAAGCAAACTTTGCCAACTGCATGAGCAACTTCACTGCTTGGATGAAAAGCAAGTTACTCCAGTTCAACACAAACAAAATCAAAGTCCTTATCTTAAGCAACAGCCGCTCCCCTAGGATGCCTCTTGGTGGCCCTCCGAACTTGTCCCCCCACCTACTCCTGTGGACCATGCTAAGAACCTTTGAATTATTCTAGACCCCAACCTCTCCATGAGCAGACAGAGCAATGCTTGCGCCTCATCATGTTTCCACATCCTGTGAATGCTGTGGGATTTTCAAGTGGGTCCCACTTAACACCAGATGAACAGTCACCCAGGCCCTTATCACAAGTAGATGACTATGGAAACGCCCTCTACTTTGGAATCCTGGTCCAGGTTCTATGCCAACTCCAAACCACCAAGAACTCTGCCCCCAGACTCATCCCGAACATCCCACAAAATAATCACATCTCTCCACAACTCAACAATCTCTATTGGCTCCAAGACGAGGAAAGATGTAAGTTCAAGCTACTCATCCACGCCTACAAAGCTCTCCACAACACCCTGTCTAGCATACATCAACCACCACCTCAACATCTACCAACTGACCAAACACCTTCGATCTGCATCCCAGCAAAGAGCACACCTCCCTCACAGCAAGAAGACCCGAAGCGGAACCTCAAGATATGACTCTTACAGATGAAACATGATCTCCTCCTCCCTCATCAGGCCTGCCCTACTCTTGGATTCCTCAGGGATGATTAGCCGCACTCTACAAATTAGGCCTGGGTGGAGTGGCCAGGGTCGCACTACGCGGAACTCTGCAAAGTGGCACAGAAACTCCACGTGCTATGCGGAATTCTACTAGTGGGTGGAGTTCTCCGCTGCACCCGTTCGTGTTGCATTTGACATCACATGTGAAGTGCGCAACGTGAAGTGCGTACTCGTGTTCAAAATCTCACACGAACGGCACCACACAGTTTGCATGGACGCAGCAATTTTGTTTTTCCCTCTGTTTATGGTGCTGGGACTTCTCTCTGCCCTCAGTCTTTGCAATCCTCTACCCCATACTATATCTACCCCTGTTTTTTATTTATTATATTAGTGTTTCTTTTTCTTTTATTCTTACGTTGTTTTACATTTTTTGGCATTTTTGTGACATAGGGCCAGATGTAGAAAAGAAACATTTTGCGACTTGCAAATAGCGAGTCATAGCGACTCGCTATTTGCAACTCGCAAAACGTTATGCAGTACGGTGTCTCAGACACCGACTGCGACTCGCTATGGGGTCGCAATGACCCACCTCATGAATATTCATGAGGTGGGTCGCAAATTGCGGCCCCATAGCGAGTCAAGGCACTCGCAAACATGGAGGCCTGCTGTAGTCAGCAGACCTCCGTGTTCGTGACTGCTTTAAATAAAGCAGTTTTTTTTTTTTTTAAGTGTAGCCCATTTTCCTTAAAGGAAAACGAGCTGCACTTAAAAAAAAAAACGAAACCTTTAGTTTCGGTATTTTTTCAGGGCAGGGAGTGGTCCCTTGGACCACTCCCTGCCCTGAAAAAATATTTTTGGGTCCATTCACAAAGTGGAAGGGGTCCCATGGGGACCCCTTCCAATTTGCGACTCGGTTACCATCCACTTCAAGTGGATGGTAACTGCGACTCCATTTGCGACCGCGTACGCGGTCGCAAATAGAATTGCATCCCACTGCAAGTCGCAAATAGGAAGGGAACACCCCTTCCTATTTGCGAGTCGGAAATGCATTTTGCGAGTCGGTCCCGACTCGCAAAATGCATTTCTGCATAGGAAACTCACATTTGCGACTCGCAAACGGCAATTTTTGCCGTTTGCGAGTCGCAAATCGTTTCCTACATCTGGCCCTTTGTATTTTTTTTTTTTTCCCTTTTTCCTTCCTTTTCCTCCTGTTTCTTTTTCTTTTCTCCTACCTTCTCCACTCAGCACCATGGTAGAGCAGCAGCGGGGCAACAGCAGCCGCCTGCCTTGTGGGTGGCACCGCCATCAAGGGGTGCGGTGTTGCCCAATCTTCAAAGAGGAGGAGGTGCCAGCACTTGTTTTTTATATGCAGCGCAACGTCCCCTTGATCCTGGCAGCAGGCCTGGAAGCTGCTACACCCTGTGGGAGCATCGGCAGCGCTTGGCTAAGGTGTGCCGGTTGGTCAGGGCCATCACCCAGGTCCAGCGCACTACCGAGCAGCAGATACACCGCTGAGTGGATATCATCGACCACGAGCAGGACCTACTCGACCTGCTAGGCACGGAAATCCTGGGGCTCTGTGAGTATTATATTTTTATTGTGTTTGTGCTCTACAATCCTAAGTTTTTTTTCCAAATAGCGCGCAGCATCCACTCAGAGGTAAGTTACGTTTAGTTTACATTAGATTATTATTTATTATGTGATCCATTTAGAGCAAGCCAGGTGCTCGGTGCTACATCATTGATTTTTATACTAGTGGGTATGCACTCGCTTTGGCTGATTATAAAGGAAGCCATTGCAAAGAAGCTTCTTCTGTGAGTATTCATGTATTGCAAAAAAGAGAGACTGATTGGTCCATCAAGGGGCTTGAAAAATTAGAAAACAATGAAAGATCATTAATTGCAATGCATTAGTTCTAATTGTAGATTTTCTTAAGTGAATTTGGAATATGGATTTTAGGAGCATAACCAACTCAATGATAGTTGATCATACTAGTATAGTACCATAGGCGATCTGATTCAAGTACAATGTTATTGCATTTGCCTGTTATATAATAATTTTGTGGAGATTAATTTAACAGTACTACTAATTAATTTTTTTATCTTCTCTCTAATCTTACATCAGTACCCAAAGACAATAAGAAGGGCACTCTACAGACAACTCCGGCAGGAGATGGGGAAGCACTGCCCGCCAGTGCCGATGCTGATGACTCTGTTCAACCAAGTAAGTCCAAATAATTAATATCATTATTTCCCTAACTTTTACCTCTCCCCAATTTTATACTACCTTTAATTTTGCCTTATTTTCTTTTTTATATGGTTTCCCTTTTTTCCAACTCCCCTATCCAAGTTTTGTTTAATTAATTCCTCTTATCCCTGCATTGCCTTTTTTCTGTCTTTTATTTCCCATCTTCTATTGCACCCCTTTGTTGCTCTTCAATGATTCAGAGTCATCAGCAATAATAAGCTATAGCGCTGCCCCTCTATTACGTGAAGCTTTTGGTTGGCTTATCTGACCCTCTCTTACACAAAGCTTTTTGTTGGCTTGTCTGCTCCTCTATTACATGACGCTTTAGGTTGGCTTGTCTACCTGGCCTTTATAACATTCTGACAAAATGATATTTTTGACAGAAGATTCTGCAGTGGTAACTGAACTGTAACAATTGTGGTTGCATTTTTTAATTTTCAAAATTAAGAATGGTATCTGGCATCAAAAACTGCATACTGTGTTTTGTTAAAGCCACACCAACCAGAAGTGGACAAGGAGGAGCTGGCTCAAATGTGACCGCTGCAGGAGCAGATGGAGCAGGGGGAGACACTGTGGCAGGGATGGGCGCTTGTAAGTTAAATTGTTTGCTTATTGACAATTACTCTTATTGACAAGCTACAAGTGCTTTTTCGGGATCAGATTCATGACCCTCCCTCCATTACGGCTACATCAGTGGTTGGGTTACTTATGGCCTTTACTATCTGCAACTCAGCAAAATCACACATTATGTATGCTAAAAATGATTTCTTGATGGACATGGGAAAGAACTGAAGGTTAAAAGAAAAGGATGGGTGAAAAGAGTGAAAGGAAAGGATGCGTCGGTGGATAAAAAAGGGTTTGTGAGTATTGGTATTGGGTAAATAGATGAATGGGTGAAAGGGTGATTGAAAGAAAGGGTGGTTATTGTGGGTACCTAATGGATGGATAAAGAATTGTGAATTTGGGTGAAAGACTGGAAGAAAGAATGTAAAACATAAATCAAGGTGACTGTGGGTGTATAATGTATATATGGGAAGAATGAAGGACAATTAAATAGTTGATTGGATGAATAAAGAAGGGAGCTCTTCTTTTGTAGATAGATCTGTGACGCCCCTCTATTCTTCTACAGCGAAAGCTCTATCCACCTGCCTAATCCATCTGCCTTACTCTGCAGTAGAGTAAGTCAAGTTTCTTAACTTTCCCTATTGCCCTGTTAATCAATTTTCTGGAAATAATTTGTGATGGTGGGTGAGACCAGTGAGTAAAGTGGGACTAGTAAGTGCCGGAATTGATTTCAAGTTTGGTGTAAGGGATACTCTGTGATGAACATGCCATTCCTTTCCCTGTAGTACAGTGCATAATCCGCCCCACCATATACTGACAACAGACAGGAATATAAATCTGGATTTTATGCATGACATGTGTGATGTATGTTATATTTATTCATCTTCCTCTTTGGAGTCAGGGTAGAAACTAAACTAAGTGAAATGCACTTGGGGAAGAGCAGGGCAACTGGAATTAAATATAAATAAATGTCAGCTACATCTGCCCGAGCTGCAGGCACAGCAACTTGTACTCCATAGTACAGTATGCCTTACTCATCATAATGAGAGGTAATTCTTTTTTTATTTTTCCACTAAATTTGTCTAAATAGTGACTAGAAAAGCCTTAAAAAAAAAAAAAATGAAATCATCAGCTTTTTAATCTGGTCTTATTCTGCCATAATTCTTTTCCAGCAGACAGTTAGAGTTTCTTATGTAAGGCATGTATAGGTAAACAAATAAAATATGGGCCCTGTGACTCTCCTAATCATGAATAATAATCACATCAAATTCCATCGTCCCTAGGGGACCAGTAATGTAGTGCCACTGTGCCACCCACTATCTATTATTTGAACAAGTGTTTGTTCAGACCATTGTTTACAATTTGTCTTTTGTTATTATTTTTTTTCTTGATATAGCTACTCCTGTCTGATGACCACAACTAACTAGGCAGGAGATAGATTCCCGTCTGTGGCAGCAGAGGCTGGGGAACATTCAGGTCAAGTACCAGCACCTGGAGATCCTGGAGGAGGAAGAGACCGAAACAGCTGCCTTAGACCCAGGACCCAGCCTCCCATCCACTATATCGGCAGCACTGCCACCAGCAGTCTTGGTCCCTGACTACACCTGCTGATGCGCCCTCCTGCTCCAAAAGGGCATTTCAAAGATGCATCCTCCAGCGGATGGTGCATTCGGAGAGCCGACTCGCCAGGATAGAGGAGAGAATCGACCCACTCTAGACCCATATAGACAGTGGCCTTTTTTAAGCACTTTTTACATTTCTTTGTTTTGGTGAGAGGTTGGCGAGGGAGTTGGGATGGACTTCAAGTTTGGACTTTTCATTGGACTTTTTAGGGACGGGTTATACTTGGTCAGGGAGAGGGGTGGGACTGTTGTGGGTGGAGAAGGAGGGTTGCATCTTCATAAAGAATAAAGGGGATAATATTTGTTTTACTTCATTTGCATCTCAAATCATTATTCTGGTGTTTTAGACTTTTAGTTTGCACTGTTGTCTTTTAGTGTAGCCTGTTATTTTTAATCTTCTAAAAAAGTGTATGTCATTTACTTAGACCCATGCTCTATTGTCCTCTGCAACTAATATTGACCACTAGGAGGCAATTGCCCTTGCCTGTTTTGTCTACAAAAACCCAGTACACACAGATAGCATCTTCTTCAGTAAGAGTTAAATATTAAATAAACAGGTTCACTTAAATCCATAGTTAGAAGTGGGCTCAGACTCAAGAGTGTTTGGACCAGATTAAGCATTTACAGAACATACACACAAGGCATGAATGAAGATGTTGATGGGGCCTATGTGGAATATTGCTCAGGTAATTGAAGGTAGAAGGTCTTGCAGTGAGTTGGTGTTGCTTACTTGCTTTCACCACATCTGCCCCATCAAGTGTGTGATTCATTTATGGTGTAAAATTAGGTCACACCTCAATAAATCACACAGCCCGGGGGGAAAGAGTTAGGGGAAATATGGGAGACTGAATGTAACCCACCCAGTTCTAAAAATTCTTATTTGTTGAAAGGAAAATGATACTGTATTGCCAAATTGGGTGATGCATCACCATTCTTCTTGGAATGCCCATCACTCTGGTGCCTCTCTGAACCTGCCCGGTAGGTAAGCTGGAGTCTTGAGCTTTGTAATTTTTGTTCATGCAAGAGAGGACGAGAAGGTCTGTGTATTAAAAAAAAAACCTGTAGCTGTATTTTAGAGCAAAGGAAAAGGACAAAGAAGAGTTTCATGTTTAAGCAGCAATGCAGCAACCACATACTTAGTAGTATTTCCAAATCAATGCACCTCACTCCAGTTCACAGAGCTGAGTGAGTACTTGGCCTCAGAGCCTCCACCATCATCATGGGTTCTCTTTGAAGTTGAAAACGTTGTCCTTTCTAGCTGTAGAGGTAGTCCTGCCCTGAGTCCTTTCATCTTACTCCTCCAGATTCAGAGTGACTCCGTCCCAGTCCCAAACCGAGCAAGGTCGACTTAAGAAGTGCACTATTGTTGAAGAACAAATAGAGAAACAGAACTGGAGCATATTTTGTGTAGATTTGTGTTTTGTAAGTAAAGTGGCTGGTTTGTTATGAGGAACCCGAAAAAAGGAATAAAATCTGCAAGTAAATTTTACTACTTTTGAAAGGCCATTCACTTTCAGGAAAAAAAGATCACTCATCAGCCTCCAAAACATTGCAAATCACCAGAAAAAAATATACAGTTTTTTGAACTCACCCCCTCACTGTCAGTTACCACAAACATCAGTTATCACTCACAAATTCACAATCAATCAATATATCTTCACTCATTGGTGCAATAGATACTTAGTTACCTCTTCCAATCCAAGCATGGTAGTTGAACAAAATACATCCTGTTTGATGAAATATACACTTTGGAATTAGACATTGGTACTGGCAGTCTTTTACTCAATGATTTTCTAGGGCAGCCCTGCTAGGTGTTGTATAGAATAGGCAATGTCATGTGAGGGAGGCAGGCAGCATCTTCAATGTCCCGAAGAGTATGTGGGGGATTCTTCACTGCACATGGGTCCAACTCCAATCCGGGCTTGTATGTGACTATAAAATCAATGGTGGTGCAGCATAAATCCCCCCCCAAAAAAATTGCACTAGCATTTTTTTTTAAACAAATAAAGAGAAAAGGAAGCTGTACAAGAAATAATGAAAAAGTTCTGTAGTGGCACTTGCATACTCAATCCGGGAAATAGAGTTTGTCCTAAAACTCTGGTGGTTCACTGAGAAGTTGGTCAGCGAACACGCTTTATTTGGATAGTCACCCTGTTCCTCCTCTTGTGGTATTTCAGGAATGGTGTAATCAGGTTGTATGAAATGTTGGTTAATTTTGACCATGGTCAATCTCTCTACGTTTTGAGGAGCGAGGCTGGTCCTTCTCACTGGAACAACTGCACCAGCTGCACTGAACACAAGTTCAGCAGACACATTGACTACGGGACAAGCCAGATATTTTACTGCCAGCCTGCTCAGCTCTATCCATTGGCATATCTTCCCGTACCAAAACACCAATGGGTTTTGATCCACATACACCTCTTTTGGGTCATCCAGTTACACCTGGGACAACCTGTGAATGGTCATTGGTGCAGCCACCTGATTGACCACTTTTGCCTCTGTACTGGACTTAGGGCCTGCCACTTGAAACCAAGCCAATGCAGAGGTTGAATCAGATTGCTCTGGTGCAGTTGTCACCGGTTTTCTTGTTGGTGGGATTGGTAGATGTTAGACAAGACTGTCCTCTCTGGAAGTTGATGGCAGCCCCCCAGAACTGCGGAGTAGGACTCTAAGTCCAGATGTTCTTCTTCCAGTTCTCCTGCTTGCTCAACAATCCACCTCTTGCATTGTGAAATATCTCCTTCAGAAAAAGGAATAATGTCGGGAAGAATTCTTTTGTAGTGTGGATCAAGTAGGCTGGCACAGATGTACTCTTTAGATGGAATTATGTAATTTTGTAGCCTTGCATTACAAGTGAAGCAATAGCTTAGGCTGGTAACCAAGGCATGCGCTTCTGACACCTACTTTAGCTGATCCTGTGCCAAATGCAATAACAGGATAGCTTGGCCCATTATACTATCCTCCTTGCTAACTTCCCACGTGAAAACCTCAAAAGGGAGCAGCATCTGTGTGAGGTATTTGACTAGGCCCCATTTGTCCGCATCCATGGTCATAGCTCTCCCAATTTCATCAGCTCCTCTTTCAATGACATAGTCATTGATCTGTTTGTACTGCTCGAACAGACGATGCAACATACAATAGGTTCCAACGTGTTGGCACCTCCTGTATCAGGGCTTTAACTGGTACTCTGTTATGATGCTGAATAATCTGCAACTGTTTCCGGGCTTTAAAAGAATGGCTGAAATGAGTGCAGATGCATCTGCAGGTGGTCAGTATGTTGCTGACTATGTTTTCTTTATTAAGAAAATCTTGCACAACCAGGCAGATGCAGGGGTCCAAACACAGAACCCTCAAATAGCCACCGTCTGTTATGGCCTTGACTATGTTACTGCCATTGCCTGTAGCAACAAATCCAACTGAGGACCTCTGGGTCGCAGCCATTCAGACACCTTGCTATTAAATTTCTCCAAGATCTCTGCAGCTGTGTGTGACTTCTCCATGGCGAACATGGCTACTGGTGCATGCTGACGAACGCTCCTAAACTTTTCTTTAGGCCTAAGACCTGTAGATAGCTTTTGCTTTACCCCCAGAAAAGAGATCCAATGTGCAGTGATGCACATGTAATCAGTTGCATTTACACGAAAAAGGGGGAGTACCCTTTCATGCCACCCTGCTTAGGGTTACTAACAGAACATATTCACAAAAAATAGCAGGCAGGAACGAATCTAAACATTAATTCAACCAACCAATAAATTCACTTTTGGCTGGTAGGGTCAATTACTTTCCCCATATGTATAAATTTATTTATTTACAAAAATAGCAGTGTAAACTTTATCATGAGCACATATATAAAAAACCTCCAATTATCACAAGTCAAATCAAGGAATTATAACATAAAATGTACTATACAAGTATTTACAACTAAACATAAACAAAACACATCAAAAAGAAAATGCCCAACGAAATAACTCATCCAGGTCACTCTGGAACAATTCTCATTGTGATCCTGTCTACTAAGGGTGACCAAGGGGTTAGCACTCCTCTACACACACCTAAAACTCTTTTAAGGTGTTTATCTGGTGCTTATACAATATTTATACGTTCTGTTCGTTATCTACACACCCTTGATCCCACAAGGAAAATGTCGACGCGTTTCGGCCTTTAAACTTGTGGCCTCTTCAGGACAGTCGAAGGACACTGGCTCCACTACAAAAAATAATAACATATACCCTAAGTCTTAAAACACAAGATTCCACAATATTCTTTCTCCAAGATGCATCGAGTATTTATGTCTGAATTCTCAGTTAAAATTCAAATATCACCACTACAAGTGAACGATAATCCAGTATGTGAATTCATCAACTAAATTAAATTAGATTAAATCTCTCCCAGGTGCTCCTAACGTGAGGTCGAACTATTAACTCACCACCATGCAACGCAGAGAGGTATTAGAAAAAGTGTTCTGAACGCAAAACTATTCTCCAAGATATCTAGTCAAACCTACCTTCATTAAGTCAACAAAGCCTCATGTTGTGTCAAACCATCAGATCAAATTAATTATTTGATTATTAGCATTATCCTACCGTCTCTGGTTACATTAAACGGTAATGGCACCATGCGTTTGGATGTCTGTGTCATCTATCAAAAGGGACAAATAGATAGTTCCTCAAATACAGTGTCCGTATAATCCGTTACATAACTGTTGCAATCTCTCTAAACCCACTCCACTTACTAGTGAATGGTTATTTTTTCTTTTGACTCAGCAGTATCCCCGTTCGTGCCGATAAATCGTTCTTGGCTCTGCGTACGGAAACTTGTACGCGGCCAGATAAGCGAACGCCATTTTAAAAACCAATTTGGCTAAGCGCATGCTGGCCCGCTGCTATTTTCCTGCAATGTCCCGCTTTGGGCGCCATATTGGGGGAACCGCGTCTATTCCTAATACTTATCTCGGCTCCATCCACGTACTAAGTGTCTACACTACGAGTATCTTTTTTGGCACAAAGACGCAAATGCCCATTTTAGAAAGATTTACATCGCTAGACCTGTCCACCGTTTCAAGGCAACAACACTAATAATCACAAGAGTACATCTCCCCGATCTCTAATTTGGAAACAATTCATTACTAGTTGTCACATTATCGAAAGGTCCAGAAAAAACTAATCCTCTCCAAAAATTTTAACTATTATCTATCACATCTGTATTTAGTTGCCTCCATTGGGGCTTCCACGAGTCTTCATCTTCTCATTAATATGTTCAATACATTTCTGCTTACAAATAGCACATTTTAAAAAAACATTACAGGTATAATACAATAACAGTTATTACTTTGGATAGGGCAGTCTCAAATATTCGGTTACCAGTTCCAACTCATTACCATGTGTTTTTTTTAGCAGCTTAATACAATGTAACATTTTTACAGCAGATTCAACACCACACCTACTTCACAGTAATTACATTGGTCACCCTATTCTTTACTCTCTTTACAGAGTACAACTACGCTGTCTTTCCACCCGGACATATCAAATCTCATTTACCAATGAGAGACCACATTTCGTCACATTCATTGAGTCAATTTTTGACTGTTTGAAATTTCTCAATCAGCCGTGCTTCCAATTTAAGTAATCTAGTTAGCATTGGGGGACCATCCATTTTACTTTGTACAACTGCAAGCACTGACCATTTAATATCATCTGCTCCATGTTCAAGTTCTAAAAAGTGTTCGACCAACGGTGCTCCTTTTATAGCACACTTAACTCTCGAACGATGTTGTAGAATACGGCTTTTAACTGCCTGCCCTGTTTGTCCAATATAAGCTTTATTGCACGGACATACTACACAATAAATTACATTTTTGGTGTTACAATTGGAGAAATTATATTGCGCATGTTTCCTACCGTTTATAACTATCTCTTTTGAATTTTGCGTGAATTGGCAAGCTGTACACTTGCCACATTTGTAGTGTCCTTGTATTGCTGGGAGTTGTAGCCAAGTCTTTTGATCTTTCTTGTCTGATTTTTTCAAATCAGCTCGTACCCATTGTTCTTTTAAACTGCGCGCTTTCTTAAAGGCAAACAGAGGTTTCTCTATATTTAGCTCATTTATAATCCGCCAATTGTTTTCGATTATTTTTCGAATTTTATTGGCCTTTGGACTAAATGTCAACACGCATGTTAGCGGGACCTCTTTTATTTGCTTTTTTGGTGTAAGCAGAGTTTCCCTAGGGGTAAACCATGCTCTTTTCTCAGCCTCTTTCACTAGCTTCTTAGGGTACCCTCTTGTAATTAATTTATTCTTCAGTTCTTCAGAATTACTAAAATAGTCACCTTTCTCTGTGCAATTTCTTCTGATCCTCAGGAATTGTCCATAAGGTAAATTTTCTTTAAGCACCCTTGGGTGCCCACTAGTAAAATGTAATAGTGTATTATGGTCTGTTGGCTTTTTGTACAGACTTACTGTCAATTTTCCATTTTTTGGCACAATCCAGATATCTAAAAAGTTAATTTTAGTTTTATCTTTGTTCATCGTGAATTTAAAATCGGCTGTTCGTTGATTAAGCCAATTAAAGAAGGCACCCAGTACAGTTTCAGGACCTTCCCAAATCATTAGGATATCATCAATATATCTGAACCACTTGTCGATGTGCTTTTTAAATGGGTTAATTTGATCGTATATCCATTTTTGTTCAAAAAAGTCCATCACCAGGTTGGCGATCTCGGGAGCAAAGCTGCAACCCATGGCAACTCCTTTAACTTGTCGATAAAGATTATCATTAAATTTAAAAAAAATCTTTTTCAAACATAGTGTAGCTAAATCGACTACAAAATCTATAGGGGTACCTTCTGTTTCCCTGCTCTTATTTAAGATAAGTTTGACAATCTCCAGCGCCTCATCTTGTGGGATATTTGTATAGAGCGACTCTATATCAAAAGTCACTAAAATATGTTTCTCCTCATCAAATGTTACATTTTCAATTTTATTGATAATATCCCTAGTGTCACGTACATAAGCTGCAGTCTTGAGTACATACGGTTTCAAAAATGTATCTACAAACTGGGCCAAAGGTTCTAGAATAGAACCACAAGCCGAGACTATCGGTCTCCCTGGTGGTTCTTCCATATTTTTATGTATCTTGGGAAGGATATAGAAACAAGGCGTTCTACCATCATTCTGGTTTAAAAACTCATATTCTTTTCTACTAATCAATCCTTGTTCTTTAGCTGACTGTGTAAGTGCTTCTATCTGATATTGGACTTGTTTAGGTGTATTCGTAGGTAATTCACGATAGTGTGTGCAATTATCTAACTGTCTCATTACCTCTTTATTGTATTGCTCCACACTCCAGATGACTATTCCCCCGCCTTTATCAGCTGGTTTGATTACGATGTCTATGTTCTCTGCTAAATTAGAAATGGCCTCTTTTTCCATTTTAGAACAATTGTCCTTAAAAAATATCTTTTTGGTGTTGAGCAAATCCAATTCTTTTAACACTACCTCTTCAAAGACCTTAACTTCTTTCGGCATTTCATTCCTATCAGGTAGGAAGAAGGATTTAGGTTTCAAACCACTGTTTGACCATTCTTCTAATGGAGTGTCTGTGCTGAAGAATGCTTTAAGTCTGATCTTACGTAAAAAGTTAAGTACTTCAATTTTACTGTCTATGGGGTCTTGATTTTTAATTGGGACAAAAGACAGACCTTTGCTTAAAACCTGTTTCTCTGTGTCAGATAGAGAATACAAAGATAGATTGTAAATAGGAATCAAGTCGTCTGGCTTCATTATTTCCTTCTGTACGCTCTCCTCCTGGTCCGGAAGAAATTCTGATCTTGGAATTGGTCCCTGGGGATTCCTCCCCCTCTTGTGCCTCTCCGGTTGCCTCTGCCTAAAAAAGGTTGGCCAGAGGGATATGAAGTATGAGCCTCAGTCTCAGAGTCTGAGGATGTATCTGAAAAGGTTATAAGCTTTTTTCGAGACCTAGTATGAAATTGTAGATTAAAATTGTTAGGGTTGTTTCTCTTATAAAAGTCTGGTTTTAGATATGGGTATACACCTGTTATATCAAAGTTCTTAATATCCCGGGCTAGTTTTGTCGTTTTCAGGCTTATCGTATTTGATTTAAATTCAGCTATTGTTTTATTCACAGTTTCCAATAGTTGCTGTGAGTTATGGATAGTGTTGTCTGAGCTCACCTCTTGTTCCAATTCAGCGATTTCTTTTAATTCATCTTCACTAATTCTTAGTGCAGTTTCCACAGACAAAGCCAACCAATCCCTTGAACACTTCGTACCTACCCCACTAAATTGGGTTAGATATCTTGGATCACCTATGAAAATTATGGGAATATTCCTTACTTGTAAACCTTGTGGAATAGTATTGTTTTTGAGGTGCTCTAATAGTACTTGCGCATGTTATTGCGTTCTAATATTTTTCTTTTTGAGTTGTTTCAATTTTTCTATTTTATCAAGCTTAGGAGTATCACTCGGTGCTTTTTCTCCACTGAGCAGCGAAGAGAGTTCTAACAGTTTAGATCTCTGTTCTTCCGTATAGCAAACAGTTTGTGATTCAGACATATTAATACTCTATTACCCACCAATATTTTTTCTTAATCAAAGGGTTATTCCAAAGCTTTCTCATGAAACAAGTCCATCACCGCTATGAATTCATAATTTAAGTACTAACATACCATGGCTGTCAATAGCCAATTGTTTTTATCTTAACATCTCCCACACACCTGATTAGGTGTACTATTGCATTTACACGAAAAAGGGGGAGTACCCTTTCATCCCACCCTGCTTAGGGTACTAACAGAACATATTCACAAAAAATAGCAGGCAGGAACAAATCTAAACATTAATTCAACCAACCAATAAATTCACTTTTGGCTAGTAGGGTCAATTACTTTCCCCATATGTATAAATTTATTTATTTACAAAAATAGCAGTGTAAACTTTATCATGAGCACATATATAAAAAACCTCCAATTATCACAAGTCAAATCAAGGAATTCTAACATAAAATGTACTATACAAGTATTTACAACTAAACATAAACAAAACACATCAAAAAGAAAATGCCCAACGAAATAACTCATCCAGGTCACTCTGGAACAATTCTCATTGTGATCCTGTCTACTAAGGGTGACCAAGGGGTTAGCACTCCTCTACACACACCTAAAACTCTTTTAAGGTGTTTATCTGGTGCTTATACAATATTTATACGTTCTGTTCGTTATTTATACACCCTTGATCCCACAAGGAAAATGTCGACGCGTTTCGGCCTTTAAACTTGTGGCCTCTTCAGGACAGTCGAAGGACACTGGCTCCACTACAAAAAATAATAACATATACACTAAGGGGCATTTTTGCCACCTTTCCATTGTACAAACGTGCTGTTGGGTGTTTGCGGTCATATTGCCACACCTGCCTAAATATGCCTGTAATTGTAGCCTGGATTTCTTCTTTTGTGGGGCCACTGATGCAGACGACTTTTCAGTTGTAAGTGGTGATAGACTCAATGTGTGTCATGGTGTTGCAGTCACCGTATGCTGTGGTGTCTCCATCTGACTGAGTCTTCCTGTGCCATTGTGAGGTCACTGAGGCAGGTGATTCTGGTGCACTGCTGGGGACAGGGCGGCTTTGCCTGAGGATGATGTCACCCTCTTCTTCCTTACCTTCCATTGTGTTTTGACCAGGTGTAGCTGGTGTTTCCTGGCTCTCCTCACCTTCACCAGTGGGATCACATTGAGCCATTTGTTTAGGGTGCTGCTACACCAGATTGCGTGATGTTTTTTCATATGGGTCATCTGGCCTCCATTACCATAATGTGAACCAGGCTTCCCTCGACGAAAACTGTTGACGCAAATGGAGCATATGGCAATGTTCTCCTCCTGTTTGCTCATCATAAAACAGTCCCAAACTGGGGAGGAGTACTTTCTTATTGGGCCTCTGCCAATGCCTGAAAAAGAACTGGATGTAGGTGGTCGTGGGTGTGTCGACTGCCTCTCTGCAGTGCATACTTGTACTGAGGTATGGGTTGGTACAGGTCTCTGTTGGGGCCTTACAAATATGGGAGCTGGTGGTGCTGTCTGTGCCACATTCCTCAGAGCAGGTTGGATAGTAATGTCGGACTCCTCTGTGCCAGCTTCTACAATGACTGTGTCATTGTCATCATCCTCATCATCATCCCCTTCCATGATTCTAACGCTTTCTGGAAAAACAAAATTCCCTTGCCTCTCCTGGCGTCTCCTGTTCTCTGCTGGGGTCCACTCCATGTCCCTATCATCGTCATCAGAAGTGGTGCTAGGAGAAAATGGTGGAGTATTTCCATTCTTTTTTCCTACTGGAGATCTGGGAGCTCTTGATTCTAAAAGAGGAGGTTCTTGTTCGACAGACAGCTCGACCTCCTTTTCTGCTCCAACTTTGGGAAGATCTGGCTACGGCTGCTGTCCACTTTGCTCTGTTTCCTGAACAGATTGGATACTACTTTTTGAAAGGGACAAATCCAATTCAACATTACTGCTTGTTTGGGTCACCATGGTTGCAGTGACTGCCTCACTGACAAACATCGTTTTAAGCTTGGGTTGGTGCTGTTGTTGATGCAGGAATGGTGTGGCAGCAGGCACACGTCTCCTGAAAAATATGGCAGTTGGCATGCCACTGGTGGAAAGCTGCTTCTTCTCATTGGCCACTGTCTTGGGAGAAAATGTTTTGGGGACAACTTAACTAGCACTAGGTTGGCAGTGGCACTATGATACACAATTGAAAGCGTTTGATGCCTGTGGACTGAAGTACCTGCAGGGCCTTCTCTTTGGCACTACTGGGGGTGATGTGGGGTCTCTTCTCTTGTACACCTAAAAATGACCAAGCACGAAAAACATACAGTTAATGAAATGTGGTATGCTATTGTTGCAGCAGGTTAAAAATAGTACTGAGAAATGCAATCTTAGCGCGGTTGATTACTTATGTAATATACCTTGTATTTATTGTAATGGCAAACCACACCACCACACATGTCACCATAAAAAATGACATTTCAAACCAGACAGCACATCAAGCAGATTTAGCTCTTTTTTTATTTACATCTGTTTTAGGAGACACCTAGGGTGGTCAGAGAGTGGTGGGTGGGTAAATGGACTAATCCTTCAAATAAAATAACATATGGTGGCAAGATGGTCCAGGAGAAATGCTTTTGTTCTTGGATGGAAGGAGGAATGGAATGGATCGAATGGATGGATCAAGGCAAAATTATTTAAAAAAATGACAATAAAAAATTACAAATTAAAATAAAAAAAATAAAAAAAGTAAAAAAAATAAAAAAATAAAAGATTAAGCATTAAATATAAAAATAAAACAATATTAAAAAAGTTTTAAAATTTTTTTAAAAAAAATTATAAACATTCAAATAAAAAGTAAATTAAAAAATAAAAGAAAATGACTTAAAAATGACATTAAAATTAAAAATAAAAATGTAAAAATATAATAGAAAAAATAAAAATAGAAACTTCAATAACAAATGAGCAATAACTAACGATGTTTGTATGTAAGCCTATGTCAACTCAAAGACACAGTGGTTGCACAGTGTATGCACAAAATGGCTGCCAGCTAGCCACATGGTGAAACAACAAGGAGCGAGGAGGAAGCATGGAGAACAAAGAACACGTGCAAGCCTGTGAAAAGGGACACTGGCGTAGCGCAGAGTGCCCGAATTCCGCAAACTCCGCCAGCGAAGCGTCGTTCTACGCCCAGGCCTACTACAAATCCACATAACAGAACACAACATAAAATAAGTTTGCATTTAGAACATTCTAAGAGATGAAAATGGCACTGATGATGACACTGGTCAAAGGATGTGCACATCATGTAGGTGTGTAACATGGCCGCAGGTGCACAGTCCTCAAGGATCTCCTGTAAATTAAAAGGGTCACGATAAGTGCATAAAACCTTTTTAACATACCTCTCACTTTCTACAGCCCTTGAATACAAGCAACCATTTGATAAGTTGTGCACTCTTCTTGAGGCCATTTGTGATGTAGTCTTTCATTGATGTCAGTTGGTATAAGGTAGAACGAGTGTTGAGTTATGTGCTACATAAAGTTTAAACTTTCAGAATTAAATTCTTGGTGCTAGAGTAACTGCTGTGTTTTAAATTAATGAATGTTTAGACGGACAAATTACAGTAATTTAATGAATCATCCTAACAGGGAACTAGTAATTTGTAATAGTAATAATTTCAGCCGTGAAGCATGCATCACAGCGAAGTGCTGTGAAGGAATTACCAAGCTGCTGTGAGCCAAAGGTGTCCCTTCAGCTCGGAATGAAGCGTCTGTACTCTAATACACTATTGGGAGAGTTCTCCTACACTTTTAGCACTTACTCCTGAGATTGGATGAGTAGTACGTTTGACTGTTGTACACATATCTGCATCATAGGGTGGCAACCACAATGGTTTTGCACGCTGTAAACCAGGAACATTGTTTTGAGAAGAGTTATGACCATGGCCTTCGTCTTCCTTTTCTGTTGCTGCATCAAAGGTCCAACTCCTACCACATGTGTTCTGCCAGTTGTCGATTTTTCTATTTGGGTATGATTGAGTAAACAAGAACCTGCAGAAATTAGGTCAATTATCGAACATAAAAATATTTCACGGATAGACGCCATTGCTGCCAGTTCTTTACACCTAGCCCATGACTCATCATGCCAGTCCTTGACTGGAGGTCCCAGCCTAAGCAAGCGATTTATGCCACTTCAGCTTCCTTGATTCTCCACACATTCATTTGACATGGTCGCATAACATTTGCAGTGCTACTGGTCTTGAGAAGCGGTTGCCAAATGCCGCACAGGCTACCTGGAATAGGAAGTGGCAAAGGGCTCAGACCTGTTTAGCTGCCTGACCTGTACTGTGCAATCAATCGATACATGCAAAAGAGCTCACAAGGGCTTAATAGTTTATGAACTGCAAATTAGTAATATGGTATTTACCAGGTCTGAGATATGAGAGCGACTTGTTAATTTTTGCACTGCGTTTCTCCTGTACTCTCCCCATCGATCGGGTTTGCATTTGCTGATTTTGGAGCATGGATAATTGATACTAAGAAAGGTATGCACGCGCTGATCCACTGGCCCTCTCTGCCCGAGCATGTTCAATGGACATTTTAGCTGCAAACTCCCAGAGCACAGATTATTCACCATCTAAGATAGTTCAAGCTTTGGTCTAACCGTGCCATGGGTGCCAAGCGGGTCGGTTCGTTGCTTTTAGACAGATGAAGCAGCAGTCAAGAGTCACTGAAGGTTTCAATGTTTCTTTCCTTAATCTCTGCTTCGATTGAGTTATTTGGCAGAGGACTCCGATGCAGCAAGGTGAATCAATAAACACAACCCCCCTGTTGCCAGAGATGTAGCAAAGGTCGCTGCTACCACGGTGTTTTATTTACATATGATAGAAGACAAAGTAGTCCGTTGCCAAAGGACGAATAAATAAATAAATAAATAAGGTTTACCGGAAAACGAGTAAAAGGAAGCAGGATGCTATTAGAACTCAGTGTTAAGCTTACTCAACATATAGTTACATTCGGAGGATATGTGCTTCAATATGAAATGAAAAGGAGATAAATGAGAAAATGTTCTTCTTTAGGAGAAATCAAGAGGCCTTCCCAAATCACAGAATGAACTCGGAATAATTAGTGACAGGCTGAAAAGACCAATGCACGATCAAAAAGAACGCGAAGCCATGTTTTTCTATTTCAGGATCGTTTAAAAAACATCTAAATCTAAATACAACTTGATGGCGTACGGGGCAATTACGTTGAACCTGGCAGGACACTATGGCGCTTCAGATACTGACGGGCATCTAGTTCTTCCTCTCAGTTTGAAGAGCCAGTTACCGGAAGTAAAGCATCACGCTCATGGAACGTAGTAGTGATGGACCAAATATTTACTAGTTCAGAATTAACTCCCAAAATAGTACACCATATGAGGGATATTATCAACCAATATATCAAGGAAGAAGAAGTGGTAATTCCACAATTTAGGAACAGACGGACCCAGCCAATCTGGTGAACTATTGGCCACTATCTAATCTACCATAATCATTGTACAAGTAAATAGCCTTACAGAGCAATCACATCGGAGATATGACAAAACCAATTTAAGACGTGGCACAGCACCGAGGCTGCAATCATTTTAATACTGCATAATCTGGATTTGGAAATTCATAGCGGTGTCCTGATCCTGGAAGGCCTGTCGATAGCATTAGGCAGTGGAGGACACCATCCCGCGCTATAGGCGGCGTGATATTGAATGGTTTACACCTTGTTTTGCAAAAGAGAATGTAAGAAGTGTCTCTGCCCCTTAAAGAATATCTGTTACAACTAAACAAATCCATGACTCTTTTTGTGTGCAGATCTATAAAGAGTATATTCATATTTAATCCTCAAACTCAAGTAATCAATATAGGCAAATATGGAATTATTGGAAATCTTTACTAGATATCCGGAAGCTGTGGAAGTTTTGATGTGAGTACTCCCTAAAATTGAACCCATTGAAAACTGGCCTAATGGTACTCCTGATATTATGGTTCCTACTTGCCTCAAGAAAACTGGCCTAATGTAATGGCTACCAGTCCAATACCGGTCCCTCATGTGTAAACCTAAGTTTTTGACGGACATCAATCGATCATTAACTGGACAAAAAGTGGTACAGGCTGGCTTTTTGAAGTTTAGGATGATAGACAAGGACTTGACCTACTTCTCTTTCTGACAAGTGGTTCAGATAGTTCTTGCTCTTTATCAAAACTTGTGCCTCTCTGGTAGAAGCCTAGTATTGCCAAAATCGATACAGTCACTGATAAGAAAATAATCTGTACTTGCCGGAGAGGTTCATTCAAATAAGTCAACAGTGCTGACTGGTGGCTCCAAACTTCAGAAAAAGTAGGTAAGGGCATTTAGTATGCTTTGTCCAGGTTCCCAAAGAACCAATGTACAATGAATATCAGAGGGACGGAAGATAAGCTAATACCCCATTCACAAAAATGTGTGTATGAGTAGGAGTGGCTTCCTCTTGAAGTACTTCTGACTAACTCAATAATTTCAGGACTAAGCCAGGAGTACTCTTGGCCTACTCATAGGTTACTAACAGATTTCAAGACTACCACAAGTGTAAGTTACAGAAAAATCTTTTGGAATCAGGCCTTTGCCCTTTCTAAAAAGATGAAAACACACCTACTTCATGTCTTATCCCTCTCTCACATTATTTCAGAAGTGTTTTGTGTATTTCATTTAGCAGTTCCTCAGAGTAAAACACCTTGCTGGGACAGAAGCTGTGTTCTATAAGATAAATTACACCACAACTAAAGTAGAAGGCTGCTTTGAGTAAACTAGATACCGTGGCCCAGATTCTGGTAGGTGACATGCAACGCAGCGCAGCACCCAAAGTTGATGTGCTGCATTGCGTGACAAGGTGAGAGCAGGAGAGCACCATATTCTCATAGAAATTGCACTTTCCTCCCCCTTTCCTAGCACCAGAGCTGTTTTCAGCTGCAGTGTGCCATGCACACACCTTAGCATCATAGTGCTAGGGTGTGTGCGTGAGTATAGCATAGATTTTGTACAGAAAGGCTTCCCTTCCTGTAAAAAGTACTAGGCCTAGACAAGTGCAAATGCTTTTCCCACTTTGTATGTGTGCTGTACAGTGCCGCACACATCCAAAGTCGGAAAAGAAGGGAGAAATGAAAACATTTCTCAGTTTTGCACCTGCTTTTCAAAGGCGTTAATTTTTGGCTCTAAGCTCTTTCTTCTAATGCTTCAGAATCTGGTTTAGCGTCAAAATACATGCGTGGTAGCACCACGCCCTTGTACCACCCATGTGGAGCCCCCTTGACGCAAAGTAACACAAAGAAGAGTTTCACGCTGCTTTGCGTTACTTTGCAACACAAACTAATGCAAATAGATATTTGCGTGGCTTTATGAAAGCCAAAAAAGTTTAGCGTCTGTTTAGCATTAAAAAGTAACGCTAAACTGGCGCTAAGCCTTTGAGAATCTGGGCCCAGGTGTTGTTTTAGAAACTATAGGCCAGATGTATCATGAAGGCCTTTTGCGATTCGGAAATAGCGATTTTTAAGAAATCGCTATTTCCGACTAGCAAAATGCCATGTATCACGTTTGCGAATCAGTAATAGCGATTTCTTAAAAATCGCAAATGCTATTACCGAATCGCAAACAGTGATACTGGCCCCATTCGCACCTATGGGCCTGTTGGCCCATATCTGCAAATTTTTTTGCATTTCCAAACTTGCAAATTCTTAACCAGAAATCGCAATTTTGGAAATGCAAAACCCCAGGGTGCTGGGAGCGTAAGGCCCCCTCTGCTGCACCCCAAAAGTTTTATTTGGGACATATAAGATGCACACATGCCAAAAGGGCTTTACATGTACATTTTAAAAATGCATTTTAAAATTTTGCACACGGTTACCACCAGGTTCAACCTGGTGGTAAATAGAGATTCCTAAATGCCCAAATCGCATTTAGGAATGGCTTCATACATGTGCTAAGAAATCGCAAATAAGGAATCCTTATTTGCGATTTCTTATTTAGAAAGTCGCAACCTTGATGCATCTGGCCCCATAATACGGAAGACAAATGAATAAGCAACAGAGGATCTGGTCAAGTCACAGAAGATTACCACTGTGTTTTTTTGTGTCTGTTTCAGGGTGCAGTTTGAGATGGGTCAGAGAGACGCAGGCATTGAGATATCTAAAAGCAACATCTTTTTGTATATTTTGAACAGCAGACACTCTTGTAGTTTCCTCTAGTAGGTGATCCTTCACGCTGTTGGTAGTGGCGTGATGACATTATTTTGCCCACAAAAATGGGAAGATTTTGATCATATATTCACATTACAGTGCCAAAACAATCTGCCCATGAAAAGTGACAAAAATAAAAAGCCAAATCAGTTCCCCCAAAAAAGACTTGATTCTTTGAAGAATGGACATTGCATCACCAAAACCAAGCAGGCAATTTGATTGACATTATTGCAAGCCCGGCAGAAACGCACCAATAATTTACACTGTGGCACATCTGGGTATATTCATATGGCATGCAATTTGCAGAGAAAATAAAACCCCTTACCAGCCCATCTGCGCATGTCTGTGCACCGACCGTGCACAGTGACAACCAGCTACTCTGCCGGTTCTATTAGCTATCCACCAGAAAATGGCGAATGTTACACACATGAAGGGTATGCTAGGGAAATGTTTAATACATCGGGGCGGTGTGCAACTTACTTCAAGGCTATGGGTACCAAGATAAACATTTACTTTTCTTGCTTCTTAGAGTACATGGCCTACGACTCTATAGGAACCACCCAGGGTCTCGACTTAGGGTGCTCTAGAAATCTCTAATAACAATAGCTTGGGCATTTCACTAAAATCTCTGTAAGGAAAAATATACAAAGTGCACAGTTACAGAAAGAAGCTAACTATCATGTGTTCTACTCAATGTTCAGATACCTAGTTAAACAAAGAGGTGATCTGTGACCCGCTCTTGGACAAGAAAGTTGACATCCTGTTTAGCACCGAATTATGGACTACAAGAAATTCAAATTTCGAGTTGCGGTATGTCTGTTCAGAGGCTGCAGTCATTTATCTTCCTCGTTCAGATTGCAGGGGAGGGAGTCAACCAGTTCTCTTTAAATAGTGCTGGAATCTGAAGCCTTTTCAAGTGGAAAACGCCCATGCAGCAGAACTTCTAGGCTCCTCATCGCAAGTACACAGCTCATACACTCTGGCAGGCATGATCTCTTACCACCACCTGGGCTTGGCTTAAGAGTTTACTGAGTGTCAGCTAGAGCCAGTGCAGCATCAGTCCCCTACAGTGTTTGGGGATGTGAGCTGTTGGTTCCATACTGCGAGGCAGGCAAGGTATCGGTTCCGTCCGGTTGCAGAGGGAGATGGTGTTGCACTGGCATCCTTTATTTGTGAACCAGCAGGGTCGATGAATCCAGACAGTCAAGACATGATGAGATGACTTTGCAGTACCGCGATTACACTCGGTGACATCAGAGGTGTCACTGCAACGTCGGTCTTGCATTGCAGGCGACGGTCATTGCGTGTAGCAATGTCCACAGAGTGGAGCAGGCTGCGGCGTCGCAGAAGTCGTTCCTGGAGTCGATGAAGTCGAAAAACTAGTTAAAAGCTAGTAAGTGAAGTCTTTGCTGTCCGTGAGACTTCAGAACAGGAGGCAGGTTCAATCCAAGCCCTTGGAGAGCACTTTTGGGGGAAGGCAGAGTCCTTCCAGCAAAGTCAGAGGACAGCAGGCACCAGAGCAACAGTAGGGCAGGAGTCTTTCTCAGCAAAGCAGTCTAGAAGAGTCCTATGGGCTTCCAGGCAGTTCCTCTGAGAGAGTTCAGGTGTAGATCCTGAAGTGTCTGATTTTTCTGGTCAGAGACCCTATTTATATGCCCAAAATGCCTTTGAAGTGGGGGAAACATCAAAGAGTGGTTTTGAAGTGTAAAAGTTCCCCTTTCAGCCCACTCCTGTCTGCCAGGATCCCTGTGGGGGGTTAGTAGTCCTTTTTGTGAGGGCAGGCCACTTGGCCTTTGAAATGTAAGAGAGAGCCCCTCCACCCTTCCTGGCCTGGGAAACCCATTCAGTATGCAAATGAAAGCAGAGGAAACTGAGCGGCATATTTATAATGTCCTAGCACTACCTTGTGCCAAATTAACAGAATTATTTTTTATGTTAATGTGGCCCAATGAGGCAGAAATCACCACACCATATTTACAGTGGCGCAATGCATGCATTGTGCCACTCTGTAACCCTTTACCCTACATTATGCCTGTGCCATGCATAATGTATGCAAAAGGGGCATCCCCCCGTTAGGGGAGCCGGAAAATGTCATAAGGAAATCTATGCGATTTCCTTGCACCGTTCTTTACGGCACTTTTAACACCTGCTGAAGAGCAGGTGTTAAATGGGGGCTTCCATTCTTTAGAATGGGGCCTTATGTACTCTGCAGGAGTAGCGCCAATATTTTGGTGCAACTCCTGGAGAGTACATCAATAGTGTCATGAGAAATTACGCTATTGCCCCCTACCCTGCACCATGGTGTGCTGTATTTTCAATATGACACACACATGGTGGCTGTAGGGGGTGCTAAGTGGCACAGGGAAAGTGGCGCTGCACTCGGTGCAGTGCCACTTTCCATAAATCTGCCCATGAGTGTCCTGTGTTTCTGGCTGTCTGGGTGGAATTCACAAGGGGAACTGTCAACTAGCATGGACCAGTCGTGGATTGGAGACGGGGCTGTAAGACACAGATGGCAGTGAGTGCAGAGAAATACCCACTTTCTAAAAGTGCCATTTCTAAAATACTAATATTAAATTCAACTTCACCAGTAAGCAGGATTCTCTATTACTATTCTGGCAATACTAAATATGGCAGGGCTACTCCTTCCAGATCAGAAGCTACCACTCAAAAGCATATGAGGGCAGTTCTAATGCTAGTCTATGAGAGGAGGTGGCCTCACAGTGGTGGAAAATGAATTTATGCATTGTTCACTACCAGGGTAGGAATCAATGTTACCATGTTTAGGGAGAGAGCATATGCACTTTGCCACTGGACAGCAGTGGGAAAGTGTGCAGACTCCTTAAACCAGCAAAAACAGGATCAGGAAAATGGAGGGAGGCAGGCAAAACATTTGGGGATGACCACCATAAAGCTGTCAGGTTTAAAACTGAGGCTTTGTTGTCTTTCATTACTCCATTGCTGCTCCCCCACTCTACTTTTGTAATGGTGGGTGACTATAACGACTGTGTTGATAGAGCAACTAACGCCCAGGTGATAGATCTGATTATCTCGTTAGATGCTATAGGACTTGAAACATTTGTGGTGGGTCATACACTTGATTCAAAATTTACTCCTATCAATTTGGCCTCTCTTGGATCTATCAATAACGCAGGTGTGGTCTGATCACTTTCTTGTATGTTTTTTCAATTCACCTGCCAGCTCCACAGCCATAGGATGGCAATGGGAATGGGACTCCGGTGCTAGGCTGCTCTTGGTCACAGCTGAACCAAGAATCCTTTTCGGGAGTATCTATACAACACTTTGTGTTCATCAGTCAGGATGTCTGTAGAGATGGAAGCTTAAGCATTTAATCAGTGAGTTGGGAATGCCGTTGATATTATCATCCTAAAAAATACAAGGGATGTGTGCATGTCAATAAGTCAGATTTCTACACAAAATATACACCTGCGGTCCCTAACCCCGAAGGAATGTACTTTATCACATAAGAGTCGGCTAATCCCACCTGCATGACTCAATCAATTACCCATACTCAGAAACTGTGAGATAATTTAGCATCCATTTTCAATGAGAAAATATATACAATTCTGATACTTATCTTTAGTGACTACCTGTCCCAACTGCCTAAGAGACCAAGGAGGCAGCCCTTTCACCTCCGCTGCACCTGCCCCCAATATGTCACAGACATCTGCTCTATAAAACCCACAATAATGACCATCTGAGCAGGATACTTCTCGTCAAAGTCTACCTGTCCCAGCTGCCAAAGGGGCCCAGGAGGCAGCCCTTTCTCCATTGCTGCACCTGCTTAAAATCTGCCACAGACAACAGCACTATAAAGCGACCTGCAAGGACCCGCAGTGCAGGATACTCTCTTCAGGGACTAACTGCCCCAGCGGCCAAAGGGGCCATGGAGTCAGTCTTTTCAGCACCCTTGCACTGGTTGACACTCTGTCACAGACAACAGTGCTATAAAGCACATAGCAAGGACCTGCAGTGCGGGGTGTGTGTGTGGGACGCCCACAGTTTCTGCCCAGGTAAAGACAGGTCCAAGAGCAGGCCTGTCTGCCTCCTTTGCAGCTGGCCGAGGCTGGGGTCAGCCACCCCTCTTGGCCTTGGTATCCACCTGTCCATTGTCAAGTGTCACACTCTCCTGAAAGTAAGAAAGAACTGATGGGGAAAAGGAAGCCCACTATACTGACCTCCAAGGAGCACCCACTAACTACAACTATTACGAATTTCCTCACAAATGTCATGGGGGCAATTAATAGTGAAATTAAGAGGGTGAAGGAGAGTTTGGGGGCTACCAAAAAGCTCATTCAACAGCTTCAGCAGTTATTGATACAAGGAGCCCACGTTCGTCTTGCTCTACTGCAAATGATGAAATCACCTTAGCCCCCAATCCATGTGCTTTTAATGATGATCTCATAATTGACACCAGCAGTAGTCAGATAGACTGTAACAGCCACACGAGCCCCCCTCCATCTAAAAAAGCAAAAAACATTGAGACAAGAACTGTTTCCCTCCCTAAAAAGCTTGTGAGCACTAGGAAAGCCGAAGATACAACTGAAGCAGCAGGGAAACCTGGGGAAGGACCTCTATGGAAAAGATTCAAATTACGCTTTATGTACAGCCACACTTGAGGCTGGCCTGACCAAACCTTTGGAGCCAGTGCTAACCACTTTCAGGGGTGTAAATTCCTCATTGAAAATCCTGATTGAGCAAGAGAATAGCAGAGGTGATGGTAAGGTTGTGGAAGCATCTTGTGCAGGAACAAACACTGCTTCAGACAGTGGCCATCAGGGGTGCCAGGGAAGTCAGGTGCACTGCGGCCTTGCGAAGCCTAATCTCAGTTGTTATAGTGTGCAGAAAGAGGCTCAACAGCAATCCCCACTTGGCCTGATGACCGTCAGCAAACAGCAGGAATATCTTACCATGGTATTGGCAGAGAGGATTGCAATACCCACCTACTAACAAGGTCCTTCAGCTACTTTCATCAGACATTTATAGATGTGAGACTCTATCAAGTAATATCATCTCCGTACATCGGGTTCATTAGTTAGGGCCCAGTGCAAAAAAACAAACCTGGTGATTGCATAGTTATTAATTTGAGGCACAAACATTTTGTAAGGACTTTACTGGAAAGGCTGTCCCTAAATCACCCCTTCTATGGACGCATCACAGCTGTCCCACTGGGCTATTTTTATAAACCACCTGATACAAACACATCTAAATCCCTTGCCACAGATACCCCGCTTTATAGCCCTTTTGTGATCCCAACATGCAACCAGTTCTCCCTCCTGAAACAAGTCAACTGACTCTCAAACACAGGTTGACCATCAGGCATCTCTCTGTACACCAACTGCTTGGGGGACATAACTGTCAATTCCTTCATTGCTGGACCAAACCAAGTTAGACATGAATCCCCATCGATCCTCCATCTAAGTTAAAGTCCCGTTGATGTAGAGTTGACAAAGCCTTCTCTGGTTAGTGACATGCGGAGTTTAGCCCCACGAGTGATTAGCCAGGCACAGATTATTACCAATGTTGCCAACTCTGCTACGAATGTACTTGCAGGTTCAATCCCAGGGGCTGCTCCTCATCTCATGGGTTTTAGCTCTGAATTCTAATGTATGTTTTGGAATGTGGCTGGTCTTCCAAACAAGTCTGAAATGTTGAATGGTTTGATACAATTAAGAACTTCAATGTTGAGTGTCTACAAGGGACCTGTACCTGTGAGTCGGTGTATGTAAATGGGTTTTCATCTAATCACACACCGGCAAAGATTTCAAGGGGGGACACCATAAAGGTGGTCTTTTAACTTTGATCTCAACCTCTATGAGTTTGGTATCTGGAGTCTTCTTATTTTCAGATCATTACTTTTTTGGTTAAAACCAGGGAAATGTATGGTGTTGTTAACTTTTATCATTATAAGTTTATTTCTAGTAACACAGATACTTTTATTTCTAGTAATATAGATATAGCAGCTTCTCTTGAGCAGTCACTTAGTAAGATCCTTAGCAAGCCCAATACTAATGTTCTGATAATCTAGGGAGGTGCTTTCAATTATAAACTGTGTCCGATTTTTAAAAATGTTGTGTGTGGGGAGATATGTTGTGATACTGAGGACCACTCACACTTTGAGCACAGAACCATTAATTTCTCAATAGTGTTTAACTGTTTAAGTGACCATTGCCCTCCAGCCATTTCCTTTGATCTTAGCAGTGAGAAGCAGGGTGGTGCCCCATTGCAACTCCAATAGCCTAACTCATGAATAAGGGTATCTTGCACAAATGGGCCTCCGGGGATCCATAGACTACTTTCAGAGATTTAATAGGAAGAAGTATTAAGAAGTCATGGTGTGTTTGGACACTGAATCAGATTCCAAGTATGTGTTGCAGGCTTTTTCAGGGATTTGTCATTGTGTTTCTGGCATTCTAATTACTGAGGTTAAGGCTTAGGAGTCCAAGTCCCAGAGGTGGCTTGATGCCAAGTGTTCAAAAGCCCACAAATACCATATTCTTGCTTTGAAACAGGTACCAAGGCACAAGGGGATGGTAAAAACATGTAGGCTGAATAAACACACAGTGGAAGGATGATATAAAGAGAGAAGTCTGGGAAAAAGTGCATGAAGCCAGCACAAGAAATTACTCCTGGCACTTTTGGAATATGGTCAATGCCCCTTGTTTCGGTGATAATCATAATAGGCCCACTGATGTTACCATCCCACTGGATAAATTGGTTAAGCTGTTCTCTAAGGTTTATGGTAGTGACATGGTTGGCGTGGGCTCCCTTAATGTGTAAAAAGAGATAGAGCCAATCTCCGCTGTTATAGTCTGATCCCTTTAATCGACTCAACAAGTAGAGTTTTGGGGAGGATCTTGTTGAGTCAGTTGGGAACCTGGGTGGCTGAAAATGGTTGCTTTTCTGATGTGTAATATGGGTTTAAGAAGAGCCTAGGAAACATCGATCAATGCCTTAATCATCACCTTGTTTTTAGTAAATACATGGTGGTGAGGCAGAGCTGTCACCATCTTGCCTTTATGGACCTCACCGCAGCTTTTGACTGGGTGAGCAGAAGGGAGCTCTGGCATAAAATGTTATCTGTGGGTGTAGATGAGGCTTTGGTCTTCTTTTTGGCCAAGTTATGTGAAAATGTAACTGGCTGTGCAAAATTGTGGAAACCTGGAAATGGTAATATCTAACCATGCCCAATAGAGAACTGTTAAAAAAAAGAAAAGATGATGGATGGAATGAGGGACACATCAAACATTCAGCCCCAGTCACAGATCTGGGTTAAATCTGTTGTCTTTTTGCATGCCATGCCATTGCAGTTTGGACCCAGCCATATGCAAATCAGTCTTGACCCTGCTCCCCATGTAAATAGTCCATCCTGAACTGCCAGATCCTCCCTGGACCAGAACGAAGCATCCTGGGACCGGTTTCGGGGTATCACCCTTCATCAGGCAGGCTAGCTGGAATCCGGTAGAATAGCGAGTACGTGACCTAATGGGCATACCCTTCCCACTTAGGGCAACAAATGCAAAAGGAACAGATGATGGACTGAATGCAGAACAAATCAAACAATCACCCCTAGTCACGGATCTGGGTTACATCCATCTTTTTTTGTACACCATGCCATTCCAGTTTGGACCGAGCCATATGCAAATCAGTCTTGACCCTGCTGCCTGTGGGAACAGTCAAGCCAGAGATGCCAGGCCAGGTCCTCCCTGGACCCTAAACAAGCATTCTGGGACTGGTTTTGGGTTATCATCTCCCTTCATTCCAGCCTAGCTTGAAACCAGTGACATGGCAAGACTAGAGAACTGTTGACATAATTCCTTCTGAACTAACCAATATATCATCTGCGACTTATGGAAACAATGTATTTGTGCCTTCCCTTAATAACTCAGGGCAAATAGATTACAACAGCTTTTTGGCAATTTCTGGCCGAATATTTTGATGTTAACCATAGTACCGCTTTCAATGTGAGCTTCGGCATCAATTGTCCGTTATTAAAAAAACACACTTCATACTATTTGCAACCTTTCCTTTTCAGGGGGCCTGGCTCCCCTCAGTTGGAAAAAGGCAATGGTACTTCCTTTATTAGACAAGTCTACTACTGAGCCCTCCATAATTGCCCATTTCTGGACTAGCTTCCTCTTTCCCTTTCAGGCAACAATTCTGGAAAAGTATGTGTTAGACTTTTCATCCTTGGCGTGGTCTCCTTACCTTTTGGCCTCTGTTTCCCAGGATGTTGCTGTGTGCTGGACTCTGTTTTTGCTGTTTTTGTTACTCTGGGCACTTTACCACTGCTAACCAGCACTAAAGTGCAAGTGCTCCTTTCCAAACTGTGTATGTAATTGGTTTATTCATGATTGGCATATTTGATTTATTAGTAAGTCCCTAGTACAGTGCACTAGAGGTGCCCAGGGCCTGTAAATCAAATTCTACTAGTGGGCCTGCAGCACTGGTTGTGCCACCCACATAAGTAGCTCTGTATTTATGTCTTAGACCTGCCACTACAGTGTCTGTGTGTGCAGTTTTATCTGTAAATTCGACTTGGCAAGTGTACCCACTTGCCAGGCCTAAACTCTCCCTTTTCTTACATGTAAGGCACCCCAAGGTAGGCCCTAGATAGCCCCAATGGCAGGGTGCAGTGTATGGTTAAGGTAGGACATATAGTAATGTGATTTATGTCCTGACAGTGAAATATTGCAAAATTAATTTTTTACTGTTGGAAGGCCTATCCCTCTCATAGGTTAACATGGGTGCTACCTTTATATATGATTAAAGTGTAGATTCCCTTTGGGAGCAGATGAATATGTGGAGTTTGGGGTCTCTGAGCTCACAATTTAAAAAAACATATTTTAGTAAAGTTGATTTTAAGATTGTGATTAAGACTTTTAGAAAGTGAGCATTTTCTTGCTTATACCATTTCTGTGACTCTACCTGTTTGTGGATTCCCTGTCTGGGTCAGTTTGACAGTTGGGCTGGTTGCACCTCACACTAGACAGTGACACAAAGGGAGCTGGTGTGTAGTCTGCATTTCCCAATGAGCCATCTGTGCTAGGAGGGAGGGGAAAAGTGGTCACTCACACCTGAAAGGGCTGTGCCTGGCCTCACACAATGCAGTCTCCAACCTCCTGGTGAGTGTCTAGGGCCTGGCCTGGGCAAGGCAGGCTTTCACATTCAAGAGAGACTTTGCTTTGAAGTAGGCCTACTTCAAAAGAGTAATTGGGCATAAGAAGGTCAGCCAAAACCAAAGACTTTATAACACTTCTGGAAACCAAGAGGAACCTCTGCCTGGAGAAGAGCGGAAGAGCTGAGGAAGAAGAGCTGCCCTGACTGTGACTGTGCTTTGTGAAGCTATCCTAAAGTTGCTGCTTCTGCCACAGTAAGAGGGCAAAGACTGGACTTTGTGTGCCTTCCATCTTGTGAAGATCTCCAAGGGCTTGATTTAGAGCTTGCCTCCTGTTGTTTGAAGTCTCAGGGACAGCAAAGACTTTCCTCTGCCAGCACCTGGAGTCACTGGAGAGACTCCTACTCTGCCAAGTGGTGCCCATCCAGTTCCTGGGACCCTGAAAGGAGAAGCTGGCAGCCTAAGAGGAAGAAATCTACGCACAGAACGCCATGCGGGGAAGAGATCGACGTGACTCCAATCTGCAGCGAAAATTGACGCCTGCAAAGTGACCGGAAGATCGACGCATCGAGCTGGAGAAATGACACACAGCATCGCTGATGGAGGCTGGTGAGATAGCAACCTGCGGTGATTGGTTTTTGGATCATGGTGTGGCTGGATTTCCAACGAAAACACAGCTGGGCGTGTAAAAACAATGCAAGGCCTGCCTGGACCCGAGAGTGCTGACCAGATCAACGCATCGCTCTCCTACAGAGAGAAGAAACAACGTGCCCCGACCCGATGAAAGGAGAAACAATAAAAGGTCTCGCTCGTGAGTGAAATTGACGCAACGCAAGCCCTTTTTGATGCACACTCTCATGTGCGTGGTTATTTTTGACACGCCCAAGGCACATTTTCATGGTAACAGTGTTAATGTGTGTTTAAAACTACATGAAGACTCTTTTTGCTTTTTAATTGATAACTTGACTTGTGTATTGCGGATTTCTGTCATTTTGGTTTTGTTTTGTTTAGATAAATATTCTCTATTTTTCTAAACCTGTGTTGTGTCATTTTGTAGAGTTTTTATTAAGTTACTGTGTGTGTTGGTACAAATACTTTACACGCAGCACTCTGAAGTTAAGCCTACTGCTCGTGCCAAGCTATCAAGGGGTAAGCAAGAGTTAGCTGAGGGTGATTCTCTTTCACCCTGACTAGAGTTAGGGTCCTTGCTTGGTCAGGGGGTAACCTGACTGCCAACCAAAGATCCCATTTCTAACATTGGTGATCAGCAGTTGGGATTAGACTTGTATTTGTAGTTGACATACAGTAATTAAGTGTACATTACTGTTTTGAGTGCAGACCACTACGTGACCACATACTACCTGTCTTGTGATTTTTGATTTTTCTCTGTTGCTTGGATTTTTCCCTACATCCATTTTTTGGTAATATTTGATTGACTTCTGAACTTCATTTGGGAACTTGTTTTCTGCCTTTTGGAACTTTGAAGTTTTGTTGACTTTTCATCATGTCCAAATCTGGAGATGCATCAGTTGGAGCTGCTTTTGACCTAGAGAAATTGGATAGCTATACCAAGGCTCAGTTAAAGCAGTTCTGTAAAAGGTTTGACTCTCCCGTGAAGAGCTCATCCAAGAAGAAGGAGCTGCAAAAGGTGCTGAGGGGCTGGGTGACAGCCAAGAGCACTGAAGGGCACACAGATGAGGAGGATGAGGAGAAGGAAGAGCATTCCATACACAATAGTATTGTGGGTGGGCCTGTTATACCCAGGGAGAGGGTCTCCAGGACAGGTAGCAGTGTCTCATCTAAGGGTCTGACCCCTGAAGAATTGCAGGACAGATAGGCAGAGAGGGAGCACCAGAGGGAGTTGGAGAAAATGATAGCCATTGAAGAGAAAAAGTTGTTGTTGGCTCATGAGCTCAGCTTGAGGGAGCTGGATCAGAGGAGACAGTCTAGTAGGGATGGTGGCAGCCACATCACAGTGCTGTCTGAAATGAGGGTGCGCATTCCTAAAGATCTTGTGAAGGATTATAAAAGGGAGGACAACATATACTTGTGGTTTAAGGGGTATGAGTCTGCTCTCCATTTGAATCTGGTCCCTGAAGCTCATTGGGGGATGGGTCTGTGGAAGCGCTTTGAGGTAGAGGGGAGGGATACACTGACAGCCTTGGGGGGTTGCTCATAATCTCACCTACACTATCATGAAAGATTCCCTACTCACAAGGTATGGTCTGACCCCTGAGCAGTACAAGGATAGGTTTAGGTCCTACAAGAAGAAGGAATCCCAAACATGGTTGGAATGTGTTGATTCTTATTGCAGGTCACTTGATGGTTGGGTGAAGGGCTGTAAGGTAACTACGTATGAGGGGCTTTACAATCTGATTGCACGGGAGCACTTATACAGATTTCCAGAGCTGCGCCAGCACCTGATTGACAGCAAGCTGACTGATCCCAGGAAGCTTGCGTAGGAAGTGGACTGCTGGGAGAGCACCAGGGTCCAGAAGAGGTATGGGGGAGACCACACCAAGGGTGGGCAGGGTCCATCTCAGAAGAAAGGGGGTAAGGGTAAATAGGGGGAGTTCTCTAAAGGGCCCCAAACTGATTCCCAGGGTAAGGATTCCCAACCCCCCAATGAGAAGAGGCCATAGTTCTCCCAAGGGAAGCCAGTGGCAGGTGGTCCAGCACGTAAGTGCGATGCATGTGACCAGGTGGGTCATGTGAGGGGGTCTTTAAACAAAAATAGGGACTGGGAGATTGATTGGTCCAGTGCACAGTCTCCCAAAATGAACCTGTAATATCAATATAAGTGCACTGTTCCACAAAAGAGAGAGAAAACAAGAGAACTAATTGAGTTCTATTCAGCAAAAATTAAACTATACAGGGTATTTTAGGAGAGCCCTCAAGCACCCACTAGGGTGACAGGTATCATCATTGGGCTTACTCCTCGCCAGACTGGTGCTGCAATGCCTGGCGGGCCACCCAGCATTCTGGGTGGCTCTCAACCATTGTTAAATTGCTAACAAAGGAAGTCTGGGAAAGAGACTGACTAAGAAACGGAGAATATAAAGGAGAGACAAAAACTCTTAAAATTAGCTCAGAACCTAAACCATTATTTTAATGTGTTAGAAACTAGGTCCAGGCCAAGATTAAAAACAGGAATATAGGAGTGTTACTGGAAATAATGTACCATTACACTCTCTAAGGAGGCTTTGGAGAAAGCTCCTAGTAAACCCCCCCCAGGGGGTATTTAGCTACATGCTGGCTTTGAGAAACCAGACTGCATGCTCCAGGAGTCTCGCACAGGAGAACCTGGAAGCAAGCCAGGAAGATATGAAACGGCGGTACTACTGGAATGTCAGTCTGGTCGAGTTTCAACCTGATCGGAAAGTGTGGGTGATGGCTCCAGTGGAGCGTAGGACACTCCAGGATAAGTGGACTGGGCCATTTGAGGTGGTGGAGCGCAAGAGTGAAGTCACCTACCTGATGGAGTTGCAGTCTCCAAGGAACCCTTTAAGGGTCCTGCATGTCAACCTCATCAAACCTGACTTTGAGAAGACTGAACTGTCCATGCTCCTTGCGACAGATGATGGGGCGAAGGAGGAGAGTGAGCCTCTTCCTGACCTCCTGTCTGCAGGAGAAAAAGATGGGTCAGTGGAGGGAGTGATCTTCTCCCCCTCTCTGACTGAGGAGCAGCAGGGTGATTGTCGCCACGTGTTGGGACAGTTTTCCTCACTGTTTTCCCTGATCCCAGGAGTCACACACTTGTGCACACATGATGTGGACACCAGGGACAGTACACCCATTAAACAAAAAGTTTACAGGGTGACTGACAGGGTCAGGGCTTGCATTAAGGATGAAGTATCCAAAATGCTAACCCTAGAGGTTATTGAGCACTCCAGCAGTCCTTGGGCCAGCCCAGTGGTATTGGTCCCAAAGGCTTCTGCACTTGGTGCCACTCCAGAATCCCAGTTCTGTGTGGACTACCGGGGACTCAATGCGGTCAGCAAGACTGGCGTACACCCCATCTCCAGAGCTGATGAGCTCCTTGACCGGTTAGGAGCTGCCAAATGCCTCAGTACGTTTGACATAATATCTGGGTACTGGCAGATTGCCTTAACTGAGGGGGTCAAGGAGAGGTCAGCATTCTCTACCCCAGATGGACACTTTCAATTTAAAGTCATGCCATTTGGGATGAAGAATACCCCTGCCACCTTTCAGAGGTTGGTCAACCAGGTGTTGGCTGGGCTGGATGAGTTCAGTGTGCCTACCTGGATGACATTGCTGTTTTTAGTTCCACATGGGAGGAACACCTGCAACACCTCTGGAGAGTGTTAGAGGCCCTGCAGAAGGTAGGCTTCACTATTAAGGTGAGCAAGTGCCAAATAGGGTAGGGTTCTATGGTGTACTTAGTATACCAGGGGCCAGATGTAGGAAACATTTTGCATGGCGCAAACAGCGAATTTAGCTGTTTGTGTCAGAGTCACCAGATCCTCGGGGTCCGTGCACGTTCCCAACACTTCCACCACAAGACAGCTCCAATACTCTGATTAGATTTATCACAGAGTCTAAGAGAGTCCAAGTGGGGAAAAGGGGATTAGGACAGGAACAGCTGGGAAGGAGACCTGTAGGAAGCAAAAGGTTAAAACACAACATCAAAATTACATCTCATGAAATCAGTACCATGCTACAACTCTAAGCTTTGTCTTTTCCGAAAAAACATGAACAACCCTGGAATAATCCTAAAACTGACTAGGCTTTAGATGACCGAATACCTGAGGAGGAAACAGGAAAAGTGAAATAGGACTTTCAGATTCAAGTACTTTCTTTAGCATGAGAATCAGGAAACACTCTGAGCAATTTCTAAACAACCATAATGAATCTCCTTTTATGAATACATATCAGGAACACACAGGAACACACAGCATTACATCAAAAAATCTGGTATTGTTGTGTTCATCTCAGAAAAAACATTTGGAAGTAAATTGCGCACATTGCAGATTTTTATATGAGTATTAAACACCATAAAGGTTTGTGCACCATGAAATGACACAACGTAGATTCAAGGAAGAAATCATGCGACGTGTCAACTTGAAATGCTACCAATAAAATGTCTTAGAATGGTAGCGCACAGTAACTTACATTATTTATACACGAGGAAAGAATTCCGCATCTTGCCGATTCAAATGCTACCATACAAATGCCAAGAAATAGTAGCACCCTTCCCCTTTGTGAATGGCCCTTAAAACGTTTCATTTTTTCGTTTGTATTGCAACCCGTTTTCCTTTAAGGAAAACGGGCTGCATTACAAAAGAAAAAAACAATTGCTTTATTGAAAAGCAGTTACAGACATGGTGGTCTGCTGTCTCCAGCAGGCCACCATCGCTGTGAGTGCTGCAACATTAATATTAATGAGGTGGGCCTTTGCGACCCCCTTGCAACTCGCAGATGGTGTCAGGCAAACCCGGAATTTCATACATCTGGCCCCAGGTGGGGAGGGGCCAGGTGGCACCCCTCCAACCTCAGATCAATACCATTCTGGCTTGGGAGCCTCCCAAGACCCAGACTGAAGTGAGAGCCTTCTTTGGTCTCACAGGATACTACAGGAGGTTTGTCAAGGGGTATGGTACCATTGTTTACCCCTTGACTGAGTTGACTTCTAAGAAACAATCCAGGAAGGTGATCTGGACAGAGTCTTGAAGACCGCTTTTGATGCCCTGAAGACTGCCATGTGCACAGCACCTGTGCTAAAGGCACCTGACTTCTCCAAGGAGTTTGTTGTGCAAACAGATGCCTCAGAGCATGGTATTGGAGCAGTACTCTCACAGCTTAATGAAGAGGGCCTAGATCAACGGTACTCAAAGTACGGCCCGCGGGCCGCCAGCGGCCCCACGGACCTAGCTTGGCGGCCCGCGAGACGCACACCAAACGCCACATCATAATGGCAGCAGTATGTAAACATAGAAGAGGGCCGCGGGAGCATGCTCCCGCGGCCCTCCTCTATGTTTACATACTGCGGCCATTGTTTATGGCGTTGCCTTAGCTTGCAGCTAACTTTTATGGGGCTTTGGTCGTCTGCTTCCTGTCACCGGCTCCACGTCTGCTGCCCGCCTGCCTGCCTGCTGTTCCACATTTGTGGCATCTTTACAGTGCTTTGAGTCAGGTAAGGCTCTTTGGTTATTTATTTATTTGTTTTTAATGTAGTGTGTGTTACTGGGGTAGGCATGAGAGCAGATTGCGCTGTGTGTGTGCGCTGTGTGTGTGTGTGTGTTACTGGGGTAGGGGTGAGAGCAGATGGCGCTGTGTGTGTGCGCGCTGTGTGTGTTACTGGGGTAGGGGTGAGAGCAGATGGCGCTGTGTGTGTGCGCGCTGTGTGTGTTACTGGGGTAGGGGTGAGAGCAGATGGCGCTGTGTGTTACTGGGGTAGGGGTGAGAGCAGATGGCGCTGTGTGCAGATGGCGCAGTGTGTGTTACTGGGGTAGGGGTGAGAGCAGATGGCGCTGTGTGTGTTACTGGGGTAGGGGTGAGAGCAGATGGCGCTGTGTGTGTTACTGGGGTAGGGGTGGGAGCAGATGGCGCTGTGTGCAGATGGCGCAGTGTGTGTTACTGGGGTAGGGGTGAGAGCAGATGGCGCTGTGTGCAGATGGCGCAGTGTGTGTTACTGGGGTAGGGGTGAGAGCAGATGGCGCTGTGTGCAGATGGTGCAGTGTGTGTTACTGGGGTAGGGGTGAGAGCAGATGGCGCTGTGTGTTACTGGGGTAGGGGTGAGAGCAGATGGCGCTGTGTGCAGATGGCGCTGTGTGTGTTACTGGGGTAGGGGTGGGAGCAGATGGCGCTGTGTGCAGATGGCGCAGTGTGTGTTACTGGGGTAGGGGTGAGAGCAGATGGCGCTGTGTGTGTTACTGGGGTAGGGGTGGGAGCAGATGGCGCTGTGTGCAGATGGCGCAGTGTGTGTTACTGGGGTAGGGGTGAGAGCAGATGGCGCTGTGTGTGTTACTGGGGTAGGGGTGAGAGCAGATGGCGCTGGGTGTGCGCGCGCTGTGTGTGTTACTGGGGTAGGGGTGAGAGCAGATGGCGCTGTATGTGTGCGCGCTGTGTGTGTTACTGGGGTAGGGGTGAGAGCAGATGGCGCTGTGTGTGTGTTACTGGGGTAGGGGCATTGTTTTGAAAAAGGGGGTGGGGTGGTTGTTCCCCCTCTAAGACCCGCCCCCTCTAAGCCCCGCCCCCCGCTGTCACTTCAGTGCGGCCCTCGGCCGCAAACCATACTGCAATTTTGGCCCCCGAGAAAAAGTTTGTGAGTACCCATGGCCTAGATCAACCCCTAGCCTTTATTATCAGGAGGTTACTTCCCAGGGAACGTAGGTGGAGTGCCATAGAACGTGAAGCATTTGCTGTGGTCTGGGCACTGAAGAAACTAAGACCCTACTTGTTTGGGACTCACTTGCAAGTTCAGACCGAGCACAGGCCCCTCAGATGGTTAATGCAGATGAGGGGTGAGAATCCAAAACTGCTGAGGTGGTCCATTTCCCTACAGGGGATGTACTTTACGGTGGAACACCGTCCTGGTACAGAGCATGCCAATGCTGATGGTCTGTCCTGGTTCTTCCGCCTTAGTGATGAGAACTCTCATGAGGTTGGGTAGTTGCTCCCCACTTTCAGCTGTGGGGACACGTGTTAGACTTTTCATCCTTGGCGTGGTCTACCTTAACCTTTCGCCTCTGTTTCCCAGGTTGTTTATGTGTGCTGGATTCAGTTTTTTGCTGTTTTTGTTACTCTGGGCACTTTACAGATGCTAACCACTGCTAAGGTGCAAGGGTTCCTTTACAAAATGTATATTTAATTGGTTTATCCATGATTGGCATATTTGATTTATTAGTAAGTCTCTAGTACAGTGCACAAGAGGTGCCCAGGGCCTGTAAATCAAATGCTACTAGTGGTCCTTCAGCACTGGTTGTGCCACCCACGTAAGTAGCTCTGTAATCATGTCTCAGACCTGCCACTGCAGTGTCTGTGTGTGCAGTTTTAACTGTAAATTTTTCTTGCCAAGTGAACCCACTTGCCAGGGCTAAATCTTCCCTTTTCTTACATGTAAGGCAACCCTAAGGTAGGACCTAGGTAGCCCCAAGGGCAGGGTGCAGTGTATGGTAGGACATATAGGCCCTCATCACAACCCTGGCAATAAATCCTGCTTACTGCTGTGCCGACGACCGCCAACATACTGTGTTCGCGGTGGAAATCCGCAACGGGTATTATGACCCACACTGAGAATTCCGCCACTTTACAGACTCCCACACAAGCCCGCCAGACCAAGGTCAGTGATAAACTGGTGATAGCAAAACCCACACTATTACGCCAACAGGGATACGCCCACGTTATGAAGACCCGCCGCGCTCAAAATACACACACACTAACAAAACTACACCACATTGGACATTTCAAAATACACACACCTGACACACATACACACACCACACCCACACACTCCCACCACTATAAAACACACACCCACATTACCCACAACCCCTGACAGTGAAACATTTTGAAGAAGCAGAGAGAGGGAAAAGCAAATACCACACCAGCATCCAGAGGCACAGAACACCATCACTCATACACCATCCATGCACCTCACTCCACCCACCCCAACACATCACCCCACACATCACATCAATCATCACATCAACCATCACCTCACACATCACACACACCACATCATGGCACCTCAAAGACACCCCAGGTTTTTTGAGGAGGAACTCAGAGGCATTGTGAAGGAAATCATCCGGGTAGAGCCACAGCTATTTGTATCACAGGTGCAGCAGACCTCCATTGCAAGGAAGATGGAGCTATGGCGGAGAATTGTGGACAGGGTCAACGCAGTGGGACAGCATTCAAGAACAAGGGATGACATGAGGAAGAGGTGGAACGCCCTACGGGGGAAGGTACGTTCTGTGGTATCAAGAAACCAGATAGCCGTACAGAGGACTGGCGGTGGACTCCCACCTCCTCCCCCACAACTAACGACATGGGAGGACCAAGTCTTGGCGATCATGCATCCTGAGGGCCTGGCAGGAGTAGCAGGAGGACTGGACTCTGGTAAGTCAAATCTTAACTACTTTATCCCCTACCCTACCTGCATGCCATCACAAACTCCTACCCCCACCCCCATCACTCCACCACCTCACAAATACTCTACTATCACAACCCACGACTCCCACAACCAAGCCCTCCATTCAACAACAATGCATGGACACCCATCACAGACATGCATGGACACCCATCACCAAAGCAGGTCCAATAGAGAGACTCACCCAGGGCACACAATCACCACTCACACAAGGGCCAAGGCGATAGTGCAAGCACATTAATAGAAGGAAACACAACCATTGCACAAGATGGCACACACAGATAAAATAACAGTGCATTTACATCCAAACAGGGCCCCTACCCAACGTCATTGGACAGGAGGTGCCAGCCATATCCAGTCCCCCTCACAGAAGAGGCCCACAGTGATGACAGCATCTCTGCACGCCTGGATCAAGATGACCAGGCTGGCCCATCAGGGACCTCTGGACAGTTGGTACCCCTGTCAAAGTCCCAAGCCACCACAGAACCTCCTCCCTCAGGAAACACCACCACAGCACCCACTCAGCTGGCCCTTGGCACTGTCCCCAGGACACATCAATCAGCAGTGTGTCCACCACTACAGGAACCCCAGGCAAACCCACTAACCCAGAACGATCTGGGACCTGGGGTCAGTGGCAGTGGGCACACGGTTCAGGGGACAGAGGCACAGGACAACAGGGAAGCTGGGAGGACTGCTCTGCGGCAAGGGGAGGACAGGCCCAGGGAACGGACCCACCATGAGGCACTCTGAAACATCATGGGAGCATACCACCATTCCCATGAGACCATGGGTACAGTACTGGCCAAGTTTCAGGAGACCCAGCGGCTGCAGGAGGGACAATACATGGGGATCAGGGAGGACCTCACCAACATATACACCATCCTGGTCACCATAGCAGGGGTGCTGGCTGACATAGGCAAGACCATGAGGGAGGCAGTGGCACAACAAAGTGCCCCTGAAACTAGCCAAATCGAGGAACAGCCCTCCGCCGGCGCTAGTGGACAGGCGGCCCCTGTAGGAAAGTAAAATTTTTCCTGGCATGTTACCCCCATTTTTACTGTATGTATGTTTGTTTTTGCCTGTGTCACTGCGATCCTGCTAGCCAGGACCCTAGTGCTCATAAAGTGTCCCTGTATGTGTTTCCTGTGTGGTGCCTAACTGTATCACTGAGGCTCTGCTAACCAGAACCTCAGTGTTTGTGCTCTCTCTGCTTTTAAAATTGTCACTGCAGGCTAGTGACTAATTTTACCAATTCTGATTGGCACACTCTGCTTTTAAAATTGTCACTGCAGGCTAGTGACTAATTTTACCAATTCTGATTGGCACACTGGAACACCCTTATAATTCCTTAGTATATGGTACTTAGGTACCCAGGGTATTGGGGTTCCAGAAGATCCCTATGGGCTGTAGCATTTCTTTTGCCACCCATAGGGAGCTCAGACAAATCTTACACAGGACTGCCACTGCAGCCTGAGTGAAATAACGTCCACGTTATTTCACAGCCATTTTGCACTGCACTTAAGTAACTTATAAGTCACCTATATGTCTAACCCTCACTTAGTGAAAGTTAGGTGCAAAGTTACTTAGTGTGAGTGCACCCTGGCACTAGCCAAGGGGCCCCTACATTGTTCAGGGCAATTTCCCCGGACCTTGTGAGTGCGGGGACACCATTACACACGTGCACTACATATAGCTCAATACCTATACGTAGCATCCCAATGGTAACTTCGAACATGGCCATGTAACATGTCAAGGATCATGGAATTGTCCCCCCAATACAATTCTGGTATTGGGGGGACAATTCCATGCATCCCCGGGGCTCCAGCACAGAGCCCGGGTACTGACAAACTATCTCTCTGGGTTATCTCTGCAGCTACCGCTGCTGCCAACACTCAGACAGGTTTCTTCCCCCCTGCCCAGTCCCAGGAAGGCAGAACAAAGGATTTCCTCCCTCTCCCTTTGTAAATAGGTGTTAAGGGCCTGAGAGGAGTAGCCTCTCTTGGCCTCTGGAAATGCTTTGAAGGGCACAGATGGTGCCCTCCTTGCATAAGCCAGTGTACAGCGGTTCAGGGATCCTCCCAGCCCTGTTCTGGCGTGAAACTGGACAAAGGAAAGGGGAGTGACAACTCCCCTGACCGACACCTCTCAAGGGGAGGTGCCCAGAGCTCCTCCAGTGTGTCCCAGACCTCTGCCATCTTGGATGCGGAGGTGTGAGGGCGCAATGGACACCTCTGAGTGTCCTGTGCCAGCAGGTGACGTCAGAGACCCCTCCTGATGGGTGCTTACCTCTCTCTGTAGCCAATCCTCCTCTGAAGGCTATTTAGGGTCTCTCCTGTGGGTTTCTCATCAGATAACAAATGCAAGAGCTCACCAAAGTTCCTCTGCACTTCTCTCTTTGACTTCTGCCAAGGATTGACCTCTGACTGCTCCAGGACGCCTGCAAAACCACAACACAGTAGCAAGAAGACTACCAGCAACATTGTAGCTCCTCATCCTGCCGGCTTTCTTGACTGTTTCCTGCTGGTGCATGCTCTGAGGGCTGTCTGCCTTCACCCTTCACTGGAAGCCAAGAAGAAATCTCCCATGGGTCGACGGAATCTTCCCCCTGCCAGCGCAGGCACCAAGCTTCTGCATCACCGGTCCTCTGGGTCCCCTCTTATCTTGACGAGCATGGTCTCTGAAACAAAGGAGCTCGGTCCAAGTGTCCCCGACAGTCCAAGGGCCCTTCCGTCCAAATTTGGAGGAGGTAAGTCCTTTCCGCCCCATGCCAGACAGTAATCCTGTGTACTGCATGAACTGCAGCTGCTCGGGCTTCTGTGTACTTTTGCTTTTCCTTTGTGCACAGCCTAGCCCAGGTCGCCAGCAGCGCATCCTGCATTGCCCAACTCGCTGAGTTGGACTCCGACTTCGTGGGACCCTCTTTTTTTGTGCTGAGTCGAGCATTGTGTTCAGATCTTCTGAATGCCTCTTCAGGAGCTTCTGCGGGAGCTGCCTGCTTTTGCATGGGCTCTCCGTGTTGCTGCACACCCTCTCTGTCTCCTCCTCCAAGGGGCGACCTCCTGGTCCTTCCTGGGCCCTGGCAGCACCCAAAATCCTCAACCGTGACTCTTGCAGCTAGCAAGGCTTGTTTGCAGGCTTTTTGCGTGGAAACAGCTCTGCATCCTCCGGCACCCCGTGCGACATCTTCTGACCAAAGGAGAAGTTCCTGGCATCTTCCGTTGTTGCAGAATCTTTGGCTTCTTCCACCCGGAGGCAGCCCTTTTGCACCTTCATCTGGGGTTTAGTGGGCTCCTGCCCCCCTGGACACTTGCGTGACTCTTGGACTTGGTCCCCTTCCTTTACAGGTCCTCAGATCCAGGAATCCGTCTTCAGTGCTTTGCAGTCAGTTGTTGTCTTTGCAGAATCCCCTATCTCGACTTTACTGTCTTTCTGGGGTAGTAGGGTAACTTTACTCCTACTTTTCAGGGTCTTTGGGTGGGGTATCTTGGACACCCTTAGTGTTTTCTTACACTCCCAGCAACCCTCTTCACACTACACTAGGCCTGGGGTCCATTCATGGTTCGCATTCCACTTTTGGAGTATATGGTTTGTGTTGCCCCTAGGTCTATTGTCTCCTATTGCATTCTATTGTGTTCTACAGTGTTTGCACTACTTTTCAAACTGTTTACTTACCTGATTTTGGTTTGTGTGTATATTTTGTGTATATTACTTACCTCCCAAGGGAGTATATCCTCTGAGATACTTTAGGTATATTGTCACTAAAATAAAGTAACTTTATTTTTAGTAACTGAGTATTGTGTTTCTTGTGATATAGTGCTAAGTGATATAAGTGGTATAGTAGGAGCTTTGCATGACTCCTAGTTCAGCCGAAGCTGCTCTGCTATAGCTACCTCTATCAGCCTAAGCTGCTAGAACACTTCTAATCTATTAATAAGGGATAACTGGACCTGGCACAAGGTGTAAGTACCACAAGTTACCCACTATAAGCCAGGTCAGCCTCCTACAGCCCCACCACAGGAACAACAGGCCACCAACACCCTACCACCTGCAGAAGGATAACCATCCCGCAAGCGGTCCCTGCAATCCAGGCAGAAAGCAGAGAACATTGCCAAGACCCCTCCTGATTGTCACCCTTCTGTCCCACTAGGTCACCCTGTCCACCTTGAACTGCCATTACTCCCCTTCCTATGCCCCATTGGACAATGCACCTGTGATACAAAGAGACTGGACTCTACTATGGACCTTCCTCCACCATCACCCCAGCCCCTTGCACATACCCCTATATTCATTAGCCCCTAAATAAACACCCTTTAATCACAAACCAATCTGGAGTCAGTCTGATCTTTCACAAATGTATTATTACAACATTAGCAACAAATAGCAATGTAAATGTTCATTTGCTCATACCAATGTGTGACAGTTTTTGGGCAGCGGTACATATTGCAGAATGAGGTACCCAGTTCTGAAAAATGGAATTCCAAAGTGAACTGTCAGTGTCCCCATAGACAGAGGTTAAGAGGAAGACTTATACAATGTCCTCCAGTATTAAAAAATGTGAGGAGGAGTTACAGTCTCTTACCTGTATGTCAATGGAAGTACTGCATGATGATGTTAATTCGGTGGTCAATATCGTCTTCCTCTGCCTCTTCTTCCTCACTGTCCACAGGCTCCACCGCTGCCACAAGACCATCACCATGATCATCCTCCTGCAGATAAGGCACCTGGCATCGCAATGCCAGGTTGTGCAACATGCAGCATGCCTACTCATACTGTGTGGGGACCTTGGCCTCACCTATTAACCACACCCAGTGCCTCTGGAGTTGGCTCCTCACATAAGGGATACTGCTATCCCTCAAAATGTAGGCGTCATGGACAGAGTTTGGATACTTGGCATTCACATGAGAGATGTACTAGTCCACCAAACACACCATCTGCACATTTATCGAATGGTAGCTTTTTCTATTTATGTACACCTGTTCATTTCTGTGGGTGGGACAAATGCCACATGTGTACCATCAATGGCAACAACGATGTTGGGGATATGTCCCAGGGCATAAAAGTCAGCCTTCACTGTGGCCAAATCATCCACCTGGGGGAACACGATGTAGCTGCGCATGTGTTTCAGCAGGGCAGACAACACTCTGGTCAAGACATTAGAAATCATTGGCTGAGACATCCCTGATGTCATGTCCACTGTTGTTTGAAAGGAGCTACTTGCCGGGAAATAGAGCACTGACAGGACCTGCTCTAGAGGGGGGATTCCTGTGGGATGGGGGATAGATGACATCAGGTTTGACTCCAACTGGGCACACAGGTCTTGGATTGTGGCACGATCAAGTCTGTAGGTGATTATGATGTGTCCGTCTTCCATTGTCGAAAGGTCCACCAGGGGTCTGTACACCGGAGGATGCCGCAATTTCATCATCTGCCCCAGCGGTTGTGGCCTATGGAGGAGAACGGTGAGCAGAGGGTCATGTACCACATAGGTTGCACAAGTGTGTCTGCAGTAATGTGAGTAAATCAGTGTGTGGTGTAGTTAGTCCATATATGTGCCAAAATGTGCTGTGATGGAGTTGCCATGCCATGTGCCCCCCTGAAATGGCGGCTGTCTGACTTGTGAGGAGGGACAAGGGGAAATGAGGTAACTGCGCTGGCGTGCTGCGTCGCACTAGGCGGTCAAAGACCGCCACGTAATTCAGCATTTGTTATCATTGGGCCCTATGGGTTCCAGGTGCCAATGGCGATGTACGCCGGAAGTGACGGTACGCACAGCCGCGGACGTGACCACCATTTTCTATCTGTTCACTCACTTTATACCTGACCTTCAACAGGAGAGGACCTACACTGCAAGTGCTGCTGTGACCTCAGTCTGGAAGCGACAGTGGCTCCAGTGTCTGGGGAAAGGGCCCCTGCCTTCACCGCGGAGGAGTTGGACAAACTGGTGGATGGGGTCCTCCCCCAGTACACGCTACTCTACGGTCCTCCAGACAAGCAGGTGAGTACACTGTGAGCATGATGCGTGGGCAATGCCTGGTTGGAGTGGTGTGGACGGAAGATACATGTGGGGGTGGGCTGAGGGCTGCATGTGAGGATGGTGAGTGTATGTGCGTCCGGGCATGGTTGGGAAATGGTGGTCAATGAGTCTGACGGCCTGGACGGGTGAGTAATGTCCTTTCCTCCTGTACCTTTCCTCTAGGTCAGCGCCCACCAGAAGAAGGGTAATTGGCGTGCCATCCCAAAGGAAGTGCGACCCTGCGGGTCTATCATAGATGGAGCACCCAGTGCTGCAAGAGATGGGAGGACCTGCGCTGCTGGAGCAAGAAGACGGTGGAGGCCAAGCTGGGGCAGGCCTCCCAACGTGGAAGGGGTGCCCGTCGCGCCATGACCCCCCTGATGTTCCGCATCCTGGCAGTGGCCTATCCCAAGTTGGATTGGCCCTTGAGGCCATCGCAGCAGCCACAAGGGGGTGAGTACAGTGTCATAAAGTGGACTCTGCGTGCTTTAGGAAGTATCTGGGTGGGGTATGTGGGCTGTGGGTGCCCCTAGGCCATGGCGAACATGGCAGCGTAGGTCCCTTGTTGGGCAGGCTCTGAGGCACTGCCACCCCAAAAGTGTTAGTGGGCATCTACTACTGGGCAGGGTCCTGTGGGATTCAGGTGTGCAGCTAATGGCGTTAGGCATTGTACCCAATGGCCTGGTGACTTTCCTACTAACTGGTAGTGCATGGCCTAGTGCATAGGGCTGCTCCCTGTGTGTTGTGTCCGGCAACTGTAGTGGTGTTACTCGCATTGACCATGTGTGCTCTCTGTCTCCCCCCCTTCTTCTTTTGTCACCATGTCCTTGTATGCATTAGCATCATCTGGGGGAGGAGCAGAGGCACCGGTGACGGAGGGAGCTGCATCCCACATGGCCTAGGAGGGTGAATCCACGGAGGTTGAAGGCACCAGTGCGACAGAGGGTGAGGGGAGATCCACGACGGGGATAGGAGGGGATACCAGCGACAGCCACTCCTCCTCTGATGGAAGCTTCCTGGCGATGGCAGAAACCTCTGTGCCCACCCCAACAACAAGCACAGCCGCCACCTCCCTACCAGCACCGCCCTCCCAGTAGTCCCTCTGCGAGTTTCCCGTGCCCGCTCACCAAGGAGGGTGGGCATCTCCTTCGCCCCATGCACCTCAGGCCCTGCCCCAGTCAGCCCTGCTGCCCTCAGTGAGGAGGCTATTGACCTCCTGAGATCCCTCACTGTTGGGCAGTCAACCATACTGAATGCCATCCAGGGTGTCGAGAGGCATTTGCAGCAAACAAATGCATACCTGGAGGGCATTCATTCTGGGATGGCAGCCCAACAGAGAGCATTTCAGGCTCTGGCCTCAGCGCTGATGGCAGCCATTGTCCCTGTGTCGAGCCTCCCCCCTCCAAATTCCACTACCCAGACACAATCCCCTCTACCTCAGCCTATCCCAAACACACCATCAGACCAGCATGCATACACATCAACACACAAAAGTGGCTCAGGAAAACATTAGCACCACACATCCCACAGGCACTCACACAAGCACCATACCCATGCACACATACCAACATCCACTTCCTCCACTGTGTCCCCATCCTCCACCTCCCTCCCTGTCTCTTCTCCACTCACACCTGCATGCACTACATCATCAGCCACTGCCTCCATCACCAGCACGCCCATCACTACACACCGCTCACGTGCAATCACCACCTCCACTGTCATGCACACATCCCCTGTGTCCTCTCCCAGTGTGTCTGTGAGCCCTCCTTCCAAACTACACAAATGCAGGCACACACCCACCCAACAGCCATCCACCTCACAACAGCCTCCAGCCCATGGACCTTCACCCAAACTCAGCAGACGTACATCTCCTACAACCACTACCTCTTCCTCCACTCCCACCACCCCATCTTCCCGTCCCAGTGTGTCTAAAAAACGTTTCCTAACTAACATATTAACCTCTTCCTTACACCTCCCCCCGTCCTTCCCCTAGGGCCAGAATGTCTAGATCCCAGCCCAGCACCTGAGCCATCAAATCTGCATCCGCTGTGGTCCCTGCTAGTCTGGTACGATCAAAGGTGGCACCCGTCAGAGCTGCCAGTGTGCCACAGACAGATAAGAAGGACCACCCTATTCCACCACCTGCAAAGGTAAAAAAGGGGCCAGCTTCCAGCAGGGGAAAGTCACACCACCCACCCAGGAAAGCCTCGTTCAAACACCGAGAGGACAGTGCCAAGGTCCCTACAGTGACTGTCAAGATGGGGAAGGGCCACAAGCCAAAGAGCACGTCACCTCAGGGCACAATGTCTCCTGGTGACCACCATATCATCAGGGATGGCAGCCACCTGCACCACAGTCACCACCGCTGCTCCGACCTCCACCTGCACTGCCACCTGCACCGCCACCTGCACCACCACCCACACCGCCACTGCCACAATGTCAGGCTGCAGCATCCTCCCCAAGGATCAGCCATCCGAGGCTGCCAGAGACGGTGTGGTGTCTCCATCCACCACAACAGACACTTGCACCACGGCCAGCACTGGCAGCATCACTGCCACAGCCACCTGCACCACCATCAGCACCGCCACATGCACAGCCAAGGCCACTCTGTCGGATGTCAGCCCCATCCCCAGTGGGCAGCTGTCCGAGTCTGCAGGTGACATCCTGGACCCTGGACACACCACTTGAGACACCACCTCCTGCACTGACACTAACCAGCAATTGGCAGCCTAAGTCGCCGCAGGATGGAGTGTGGTTCTGCCTCCATGGAGTATCATGCTGCCTGTTCCAGGTAGATCGCGTGGCTAAGACACCCAGGTGAGAGTATGTCAACTGCCACAACCCTGGTGCAGCATCACTGGGCACAAAGCCCCCTCCAGAACCAGTGGAGAGATACATCCACTCCCCCAGTCCTTGGCAGGATGAAGCACTCAGGGCACAAAGCCCCCTCCAGGACCAGTGGAGAAATGCATCCACTCCCCCAGTCCTTGGCAGGATGAAGCACTCTGGGCACAAAGCCCCCTCCAGAACCATTGGAGAGATACATCCACTTCCCCAGTCCTTGGCAGGATGAAGCACTCTGGGCACAAAGCCCCCTCCAGAACCAGTGGAGAAATGTATCCAGTCCCCCAGTCCTTGGCAGGATGAAGCACTCTGGGCACAAAGCCCCCTCCAGAGCATGTGTGCAAACCACCCACTTGAAAGACTGTGGCTTTGCACTCCCCAGGACCAAGCAGTGGGCAGTGCACCCACTTGAGAGACTTGAGAGACTGGATTTGCACTCCCCAGGACCAAGCAGTGGCCAGTGCACCCACTTGAGAGACTTGAGAGACTGTGGCTTTGCACTCCCCAGGACCAGGCAGTGGGCATGGAGCCCCCTCGAGGAACAGTGGCGTCGTACCATCATCCGGCTGAGGTGCCCCCCTCCCCTTGCCCCTGAGGTGCCTGTTTTTTTTCGACCTGATTCCCCTGCAGTGTTCTCTCCGTTTTGAGGCAGGTTTCATGTGTGGGCTTCGCCCATGCTTTTTGGGACCACTTGTCCATGGACATTTCATGGGACAGTGTACGGACTTGTGTACTTGATGTAAATATTTGTGTATACTGATTATTTGCTGTTCTCTTGATCTATCTGATTGTTCCAATATAGCATTAGTTAAACTCATTTCGTTTTGATCTTTGCGTTCTTCCAGGGGGTGACGGGGTGTATCTGTGATGTTGTTGGATATGTGTGTGTGTGTATGTTGTTGTGGGTGGGGGTGGGGGTGTTGCGTGTCGCGTGTGTGTGTCACTCTCTTTTCCCTCCTCCCCTCCCCTGTGTGCTAGGTGCAGTACTCACCGTCGTCATCGCCGCCGCCGCTTTCTTTCCACTTCGTGGTGTATTAGTAGATACAGCAACTTGGGTAGGATCTGCAATTCGGGCTCCATGGCGTTTTAGTTCTTCCTTGGGTGTCGAAAGGTGAGTGGTTTCCCTTCAAAGTACTGTTTCCGCCGTGCTTTTGATGGTGTTGGTTCCACCCCGGAAAATCTTGCAGATTGGTGCCTTGTAATAGTGTGGGCAGTACATTGTCTTCTGCATGTCTGTTGGCGGTTACACCTGTGGTGATTGTTGCTAGCGCCATAGTGGCCGGAGTGTTAAAGTGGCTGCCTGTGATGGCGGTGTCCGCCATGGTCATGATCCCATTTCTTTTACAGCCAGCCTGTTGGCGGTTTTACTGCCACTTTAACACTGACCGCCAGGGTTGTAATGAGGGCCATAAGGTGGTTTCTATGTCCTGAGAGTGAAATATTGCTAAATTCGTTTTTCACTGTTGCAAGGCCTGGCCGTCTCATAGGTTAACATGGGGGCTACCTTTAAATATGATTAAAGTGTAGATTACCTTTGGGAGCGGATGGGCCTTTGGAGATTGGGGTCTCTGAGCTCACCATTCAAAAATACATCTTTTAGTAAAGTTGATTTTAAGATTGTGTGTTTGAAAATGCCACTTTTAGAAAGTGAGCATCTTCCTGCTTATACCATTTCTGTGACTCTGTCTATGGATTCCCTGTCTGGGTGAGTTTAACATTTGGGCTGGTTGCACCTCACACTAGACAGTGACACAAAAGGAGCTGGGTGTAGTCTGCATTTCATGATGAGCCATCTGTGCTAGGAGGGAGGGGGTGAGTGGTCACTCACACCTGAAAGGGCTGTGCCTGCTCTCACACAATGCAGTCTCCAACCCCCTGGTGAGAGTCTGGGTCCTGGCCTGGGCAAGGCAGGATTTCACATTCAAGAGAGACTTTGCTTTGAAGTAAGCATACTTCAATGGAGAAATTGGGCATAAGAAGGGCACCCAAAACCACAGACTTTAGAACACTTCTGGAAACCAAGAGGAACCTCTGCCTGGAGAAGAGCAGAACAGCTGAGGAAGAAGAGCTGCCCTGCCTGTGACTGTGCTTTGTGGAGCTATTCTACAGTTGCTGCTTCTGCCAGAGTAAGAGGGCAAAGCCTGGACTTTGTGTGCCTTCCATCTTGTGAAGATCTCCAAGGGCTTGATTTAGAGCTTGCCTCCTGTTGTTTGAAGTCTCAGGGACAGCAAAGACTTCTCTCTGCCAGCACCTGGAGTCTCTGGAGAGACTCCTACTCTGCCAAGTGGTGCCCATCCAGTTCCTGGGACCCTGAAAGGAGAAGCTGGCAGCCTAAGAGGAAGAAATCTATGCACAGAACGCCATGTGGGAAAAGATTGGCGCAACTCCGATCTGCGGCTATAAATTGACGCTCGCCTGCAAAGCGACCGGAAGATTGACGCACGGAGCTGGAGAAACAACACACAGCATCGTTAATGGAGGCTGATGAGATAACAACCCGTGCCTCTTGGTTTCCGGATCATCGTGCGGCTGGATTTCTGATGCAAACACCGCTGGGCGTTTAAAAACAACGCAAGGCCTGCCCGGACCCGAGAGTGCTGACCAGATCGACGCATCGCTCTCCTACAGAGAGAAGAAACGACGTGCCCTGACCCGACGAAAGGAGAAACGATGCAAGGTCTCGTTTGTGAGTAAAATCGACGCATCGCAAGCCCTTTTTGACGCACACTCACCTGTGCAAGGTTATTTTTGATGCACCCAAGGTACATTTTCATGCTAACAGTGTTAGTGTGTGTTTAAAACTACATGAAGACTCTTTTTGCTTTTTAATTGATAACTTTACTTGTGTATTGTGGATTTTTGCCGTTTTGGTCTTGTTTTGTTGAGAAAAAAAGTTTCTATTTTTCTAAACCTGTGTTGTGTCATTTTGTAGTGTTTTCATTAAGTTACTGTGTGTGTTGGTACAAATACTTTACACCTAGCCCTCTGAAGTTAAGCCTACTGCTCGTGCCAAGCTGCCAAGGGGGTAAGGAGGGGTTAGCTGAGGGTGATTCTCTTTTGCCCTGACTAGAGTGAGGGTCCTTGCTTGGACCTGACTGCCAGGCAAAGACCCCATTTCTAACAGTATGTCAGCAGGGCCCTTTCAGAGCAGCTGGAGCAAAACAACCTTTTGCACACCCTTCAATCTAGATTCCATCTCTGTCATGGCTCAGGTCTTAGTTCTGGATGATTTCAGAATAGCGCAAAATAAAGACAACTTTGTGGGCCTAGTCTTATTAGATATATCAGCTGCATTCAACACTGACAACCATGATGTCATGACAAGGACACCGACAGAGGTAGGGTGAGTGGGGCAGCACTGTAATGGTGTCGCTCATACTTCAGTAACTGACATCAGACTATTCATCTACCACTGGTTCGGTCCAAATTTAACACCAGTTGCGAATGAGTGCCATAGGGCTCCTTATTGAGCCCTACACTATTTATTATCTATCTTAAACCAGTGGCTCAGATAACACATTAGCATAATGTCTTGTTAATGAATTATGGGAACAATACAAATCTCATTTAGTCAGTGGGTCCCCTCGCATCCACTCCTTTTGAAATATTTCAAAGGTGTATGATGGGCATCTTCTCGTGGGTCACTTTGAACTCATTTAAATTCAGTGGTGAAGAAACAAAATAGAGGTGATCTGCTACTCCAAGGACAAGGTACCTCGGCCCTTGCCAATCAGATTTCTGGTCTTGGATCGAGGACACTCTGCCAACCCTCATCCATGATAATAATAATAAAGAATAAAAATAATAATAAAAATAATGCTAATAAGAAACCCGAGGACCAGATTATATCAGTTTACAGTGGTGCAGTGAGTTCTGATATTTGCGCCCCCTAAACAAACGGTGCACTGATATTTGCATCAGCTAAATGTTGCAGTAATGACACATGTTCTGACTGGCTGGAGCAACAATGCGCTGTTTGCACAAAATGGTGAATGCAAATGTGAGCGCAAGTTGCTCTTCAATGCTGCAATATTCTGTAACGCGTTCCCAGGTTATTTGTTTAAAATGAGATTGACTGTCCTACACCGTGCACTTCTAGCATCAATGGATTATTCCAGAACGCAGGTAACATCTCATTTCACTGAACCGCCCATGCATCCGAAGGCACACAGGCAGCTTCTCAAGGGCATTCTATTGCCTCCACACAACAGCATAAATGATAGTCATACAATTTAGATTTGCCCCCTAATTTTAACAAAGCCGTAAAGCTTTGCATTCCATTTGGCATCACTTTACTGTTATTTTTTTCTAGGATGAGCAGAACATAATGGCTTTCATATTCTGACAGTGTGAAAACACAATGGCAATGGCAGCATTACTTCAAATTGATATCTCGTATCTGATATGTCTACCTAACTACCAATTACTGTGCTTCGTCTTTGTACAATCAGCGTGATTTAATAGCAGTGTTTTAAGATGACCATGGAAGCCAGTAATCGCTGTGAAAATGGCCGAGCTTTAGGCTTTACAGATTGAGCCCAGTATGCAGCTTTTCACAAATAAGTCTTTTCTCGTCTCATACTTACATATGAAGTAATGTGCTTCTTCTCCTCTGCACCTAGGGTATTGGAACAACGACTGGACTTTATTTTCCAAAGTATAGTGTTGCGAATGAATGCCCATATTTTATTACAACATGCAGGTATCCATTCAACGGTGTGTCTAATTCTTGTGTGTTCCCGCAACAGGTTTGTTGTTGTTTTTCTACTCCTCTTCACTCTCTTTTTCCCTGTCTCTGACTGTTCCTTTTCTGGCATAGAAGCTGAGCGGACGTTTATGTGTTTGCTTCGGTGATCTGCGTGCAATCAGGTCACAGCTTCAAATCCTATAGGAACCCACTATCCGTCAGAGAAGAATACGTGTCGTCTGAATGAGCCACGTAACGGAATTATGTCAATGGCACGAACATTTAACCAAGGAAAACTGTTTCCACCTCTCAATTGCCAAGAAACCCACATCCACGTTAAGAAAATCATAACCATGTTTTTGATTGTGTTAGATGGCTTTGAGGTGTGATCTACTTTAGAATATGTATGGGTGAGTGAAATTCGGGCATTCTCCTCTCGAAAAGCAAGAAGCTACGATGCAAAGCACACAAATTGTGACAATGGTTCCTTTGTAAAAAAAAAAAGGTATTGATTTGGTTCCTTTGTTGTCGCATTCCAGATAATCACCTACATTTGTAGTAGCAGCTTCAATATGAAGCAATACAAAATATCAGGATCGGGATGGCAAAATTGTAATTGCACAGACTTTGTTATGCCTTTCATCTCCTCCTCATCCTTCAGCAGGGCTGACTAGCCTAACCGTAACACAAGGAAAACAATAACAAAATGGGGGATGGGCTGACGAATCCTCAGTCCATTAATCCTTGATCACAAAGAATTTCTGCTTTTGGGGACAAAGGTGGCTCTAGATTTCCCCTCAGACTCTGGCATTTGGATCACTTCAAGAAACGTCTGCTCAGAATTGTCCGTTTAACATTTTGAGTTTGAAAGAATATATATAAAGAAATTCAAACACATCACAACTATAACAATGAAACTGAAATGGCCTCTGAGCTTTCAGATCAGCACATATTACTTTTAAAACTCTGAAACTTAACATATCCTACTACCTCAAAAAACCTCAGGCTCATTTAGCGAGGTTTTGCATCACCATTGTGCCACACAAGATGGTGCAAGGTTGACAAAACCTATGTGAGATTTATCACGCCACTCAAGACCACCTTGAGTGGTCCTGCATGGCTTGATAAATCTGGAGTGACACAAGGCAGGCCAAAATCATGGCACTCCATGAGTGGAGCTTGGGTGTTCCCATGCATTCATCCATTTGCAGCACATGGAAAAAGGAAAATGCCTTTGAGGATTGTTTTTGTGCAAAAACAATCCTGCCTACAATGCAGGCACCATTGCACCAACAGCGCAGTGCAGCAAGGTGGCTTGCTGTGTTGCACTGCATGAAACAATGCTAAATATGGGCCTTAATTCTCAGAAAGTTGAGACATCTTTGCAGCACAAAGAGGCTTCATCTGAAACCCATCACCCAAGAAATCCAGGTGAGGAAAAGAGATGAAATGAGGTGGCTTGAACTCTACAGATCGTCCTCACTAACTAAACCCACATGCTTTCCTAAATGTAATACTATTCAGGGGTCCAACAGAATGCCATGGAGCATTTAATAATCTTCAACTAAACATACACACTGTAGCTCCTACACCGAGGCAACATACTAAAGAAAGGAAAAATATAATGTCATGGATAGAAAAGAAAGCTCCACAAAGTATTATTATACATTCAACAGCATGACATTTATATTAATAATATTTACAACACCAAGTGATCCCACTTGGTGCAGTGCTGATGAAAACGTCATCCTCTTGCTGGATTGCCTTGACAGATGGTTCAAAAGCTTGAAAATATGTTTTTACATAGCTCTAATCTTTATATATTTTTGCAGTTCCCATTACAGACAGTCCCAGATATGTTACACAAAGAACTGTATACAGTTCTCCACTGTGTCAACCCCTGCTGATGATTAGATGGTTTTGTGTCAAACTCAGTTGCCTTACTCTTTTTATTGGCTTTTCATTCTTCCTGGTATCTTCTTGCAAGTCTAGCTGTGTTCTGATGAAGATGCTTTATGGTGTCACATTTATGCTTAGAACTAGCTAGTGCCTGGTGATGACCCTGGGCACTCCCTAACCAATGGGTTAGAGGGTCCTCAGAGGAACCTGTCCCCCACTTTCAGTAGTTTCTGTTTACCTTTCTGAAAACATACCAAAAGCTCCATGTGTCAGGGCATTTTCAAGATGGCGAAAGCCTTCACCAACCTAAACTTGGGCTCTGAGGGCAGAATGTGTGTGACAGTCTCATAGGAAAATTGTCAATGACCCCCGCACCTAACATTAAAATCTAGTTTGAAACAGGCACTGTAATCACAAAAAAACTGATGCAGAAGTCTGGTAAGACAAAAGCAGGGCACTTCAGCAACCAGACAGTGGACACAGAAGAATCATCTTGGCATCCGTTTCTCTCTGTTTCAAGTGCATCACATGTGTTACATGTGGCTCTACAGACCTGTCATGGAGGATTTGACAGTGACCTGTCAACCGGATGCCTGCAGCTGCCACTTTCAACAATCTGTGGAGTGCAGAGGAGCTGTCTTTGCCCAATCCTACTATACTGCTTTCTGCTCCTGGTAGGCATTTCACACCTCTTTCACAACTATTCTCACCTATTTCTGGGCTTAAGCACAGGCTGGAAGCTGGCAGAGGTATATGCTAATTAGCCTTCCGACAGTTCAAGCAGTCAAAGTATAACTTTATAATAATTGATTTTCCTTAGTATTTATTAACAAATCTGATTTCACCATCAAACTGGAATTTTTTGTAACTATTACAATCATTTTTCTAGCTTGTTCCCATTCTCAAAATAGCAGTATTAGTATTTTAATCAGTACACTGGTTTTCTATACAGGACATCTAGGCCTTACACAGTGAAAACAGCTTTTAGGTTTTTCATGCTGTGGGGACACAGCAGCGTTAATTTTGTTCATGGCCCTCTTTCACATACAATGCACCATACCTTGTGGCTACAAGGCTTACATAGGGCTGACTTACTACTTTTTAAAATGAGTTTTTTTACTGATTAATAAAGGTATTTAATCAGGTCACACTACAGGTTTAACAGTGCAGCACTTGGACTACAATTGTACAACTGAAACCATGTTTTTCTGTCACTGTAATGGATGGCTCATTAAGTGGGGCAGTCCACAGGTGACATTTCACTTTTCAAGCTATGAGCTTGTTTCCACACTTTTTATTATGGTGTTTTAGACAAGTTAAGTAGGCCAAACAAGGATTAGTCAATACCTAAATGTTTTAGGGCTCAGTGCAAATACACTTGGCACTGGACAGCAGTGCCTCTCTGTACACAGCCTAAAAAACAGCAATCAAATTCAGCAAAAAATGGGGGGTGAACGTACAAAAATGATTTTTTCTCACACACTGCAACTTTGCCAGTTATGATTAGCTACACAACCATAACCCACACCAAAATGCACTGCTCATGTCCTCACACACAATGTTATAGACATCACAGACCACATCATCAATAAAATCACTAGTGACATCACAAATCATGTTTCCATTGACAACATAGATGAATCACATTTTATTACAATTTATAATACAGGGAATGGAGCTACATTAATAGGGAAAGTTTCCAATTGTTTGCCTAAGAGTTGGTACTCATTGCTCTTGCACATCACCTTTGTTTGGACATAACCCTCTATTCATTGCCTTAAGTCATGCACACTGTGTATTTGCCAAAGGTCAAGGGGCTGGAACACAAAATATTTTTGACTGCAGCTCTCTTATGCTCTTGGTGTGTGAGAGTACAAATAGTATTACACCTATTAGAATGCAGGTTCTGCATCAGCCATATTGTTTTGAAATCATATTTATGGTGCACTCCTATGTTATCTCAAAATATGTAGGCCTTCTTGTCTGTGAGAGCCAGAGCCTCAGTTTTACTTTGTAGATGAGAAAGGTAAAATCCCCTTAGATCAGCAGAGGAGCTTCTGCCTTGTATTTCTCCTTCAAGGTATTTTTGATTTTTGTCCTTTCTCATGAGAAGGAGGGGTACTTACCTTAACTGCTGTTGTTTGGAGTCTAACTCTCAATTATGTAATTCCTTCCTTTGCCTATATGAAGATGCTGTATAAAATGAATGCAATTTCTAAATGTGTTAGCATTATATGATCCATACATTTTTGAGGGTGAAGCTACATTGGTTGATTTGGGGATTACTAATGTATTTGCTTTCTGTTGATAAATATCTTCCAGACTTCAAGAAGGTCGAGAGAGTGATTTTTAATTAAAAGGTCCTGTATAAGGCCTTGTTTGCTTTAAACACCTTTTACCAGTGCATTATGTAAACAAAAGTCTGGAGGGTTTAACATTTTACAAGAATGTTTGGACATATGGTCACCAAATGGTAGTAGGTTTTGTTTATTTTTCTTCAATAAATCACTACTAAAACAATGAGCAATGGTGACATCACTGGATTTATGCAATTCCACAGCTGCAGCATATCCCTTATCAATGGGTATATACAAAACGGTGGCAGAAAGCTCTACCAAGTTGGTGCCGGTCTCTGCCTACATGTGAAAAGCTACAAGTGGAAGCTCTACTCATAAAGTTGGCTGAATTCTCTGTTTTAGGGGTTGGAGACATGTAAGTCTACACTTTGAAGTACATTTATACTCAGAAGTGGTGAATAGCCAAATTTAGTAAATCTAATCCAAACTTTAGTAGTATATTTACACATGTACACTTACTCACATGTAAATTTGTTTTTGTGACTGAGGCCCAAAATGATCAAAAGTTGGACATTTCAGTAAACAAAATTCTATCTCAGATCAGACAGCATTGTAAATTAGTATTTTTGCAACATAATTAAGATAATCTTACAACCATGCTACATAATCGTAGTGGCTTCATAATGGTAAATATCTACAGAGTGGTATCAGCTGTGTTAATGAATATGAAAACATTTTTGACCAGAAACTGTGAAATATTTTCACATTTCACACTTGCCTATGAACTATGGGTTTTATACTACTTTATTTTGCCATCCTATCATGTAATCTATCTAAATCTACAACAAATGTATACATGCATATGTATGTGTGTGTGTGTGTTTATCTCTATGTGTGTTACCCAGTGAATGTATATATATATATATATATATATATATATATATATATATATATATATATATATATATATATATATACATATGTGTGCATATATCTATCTATATATATATATATATATCTGTACATATATATATATATATCTATATATATATATACACACATATATATATATTTATATAGCTATAGATATATATAGTCACTGAAAGGCTACAGGGATGTTATAAATCGGTATGAAGTTACTCAGACAAAATAATAGAAATTCACCAGTTATTGTTACCAGCCCTATCTATAACTTGCACCCCACATATTACATCACTCATGACATGGTCAGTGACATTACTAATGCATCACTGATGGCATCACAAATGACATCACTCATGACATCACTGATGACATCATCCAGTCTGTGTAAGTGTGTGAAAACTTTTTATGTCAGTTAAGGATACATACTAAGGTATGGCATAAGTAAAATTAGTACTCTTCCAGAGGTACTGATCAGTGATAGTATTTGTAATGTACGTCATCTGAGTGGATATGTGTGTGTATGCATTTGTATGTTAGTGGTTGTGTCAGTGGCTGTACCGGTGGGTGAGTGGTTGTGTCAGTAGCTGTTTCACTGAGTGAGTTGGTTTCCGTGTAACTGTATGAGTAAACAAGTGGATCTGTGAGTAGATAGATGTGTGAGTGAGTGGTATTCTCAGTAGTTGCAGTGGTGAGTGACTGTTTTAGTGCTTCTAGGGCTCTGTGAGTAGCTGCATGAGTGTCTCTTTGAGTGTGTTAGAGGCTGTGCCCGTATCTGTATGGGTGAGTTAGTGCATGTGTCAATGACTCTATGCATGAGTGAGTGTGTAAGTGATTGTATGGGTGACTGTGTACTTGTATCAGTGGCTGTATATGAGAGTGAGTATGTGTGTTAGTATCTATATGACTAAGTGAGTGGGTGAGTGACTGAGTGTGTGGGGGAGTGACTGGTTCTGTTATTTGTTGTAGAGTGGAGTGCGCAGGTGTACTGGCAGTTGTATGTGTGACTGACTCATTGTCAGGTTGACTGTATATCTGTATGGCTGGGTGCCTGTGTGGATGTATTTCTGAGTAAGTGGGTATATGAGTGGGTGTATGGGTGTGTGAGTAGATTAGTTAATGCTGTCCCTGAGAATGAGTGAAGATTGTATTAGTTGTGTAGGTGCCTGTGTAGCTGTCTGAATGATTTTGTAGGTGAATAAGACGGTGCGAGAATAATTGCATCGCAAAATGAGTGGTTAGTAGGCAAATGGGAGTGCGAGTGGATTCTACAATGAGTGATTGTTTTTGTGTGTAGTTGTATGAGAATGTGAATGGGTATGTGAGTACTTGTGTGAGGGTGTGAGTGGATGTATGTGAGGTTTATATGGGCATGTGAGTGGGGTGTAAGAGTCCTTAGGTGGATGATGTAATCATTGATGTCATCGGTGATGTTGTTTGAGATGTCATCAGCAATGTCATCTGTGGAGGCAATGCATTGCATTGCGGGGGCATAAGTTATAATTTGGGCTGGTAACTATAAATGCTGAATTTCAGTGGTTTTGTGATAGTAAATTAAGTACCTCACTACAATGTCCCCTTATCCTATGTTTTTTCACTGAATTGGTAAGGTGTTTTTATCTTATTTCCTAACTATAACGTCCCTGTAACCTTTGTTTTTTTAGTAAATTTCTATGTTTTTTTGTGACAAGTAATTTGATTACTAATCTACCAATTTCAACCTTTAATCTTACCTGTTATCTTATGTCCCACAATATCTTTGGCATCATAATAATTAAGACATAGTATTTGTGTATCACAATAATCTTGACACGATTTTTTGGTAGACACTGTTGGGAAAATATACTAAGTGAAGAAGTACAATAACATAACATACAGAGTATTGACCAAAAGGCAGTGCTGGGGCTTCCACCACCTGACCCCGTCCACTCTTCTTTAAACACTGTGTGTTTTGAGATGCCAGGATACTCAGTCTTCCCTCTGCTGGGTGAGGAGGTTCCCTGCAGCACACCTTGGAGTCACTAATTTCCAGATGACTAGAAGCTCTGTGCTTGACACAACATCTAATGATGATTAAGCAGTCAATTTCCAAACTAATCAAGTATGCTCAGTCCATCACAGTACAAAGATAATAAGACCATCATTAAGCAGAAAAGCCTACCCGGAATATTTGTTTTGCCTCTGTGGCTGCTTACCTGAATGAAGGCTAACAGAACAGCCAGTGACCTAAGACCCATGGACAGGACAGGAAGGTGGCCAAAGCCCTATGCATCTGCAGTGCTGGGACAGATACAGAGAAGGCCATCCTGGCCGGGATGGTTATTTTACCTCTGTGCCTACTCACGCTGAATACAGCATCTTAGACAAGCCACTAGTAATTTGTCCTGGGAAGGGTTGGAGGATGGCTGAAAACTTGGGCTACTCTAGTCCTGAAAAAGGCCTAAAGAGATCACAACAATGACATTTGCTATTGGTATGCATTGTATTGGGTTGTTTTTTTAAAAATGTTTTCCAGATGTCCATAAATTATTCTTGAATTGTCCCATCATGTACATTCTTGTTTCACAAAGTATTCAGGGAACCTACTTTGATTTTTACAAAGTGATAAAATCATATATACACAATCTTAAATTTATTTTTGAGGTGGAAGGGACAAGTACTCATAAGTAATTTAGCTCTATAAGTACATTTTGATACTGATTTTGGTATTCACGGTTACATCATACGTGATCGCAACATCTTTGCAAATATCATGTGACACAGAAATAAAGAGATTGGATTAGCCTTAACACTCTTCATGTGTGACAAGGAAGTCCACACCCAGTTTTCTTCCCATTTGCCTGTAGGTGCTGGCTTTGAAAGTCTCTTTCACACCTGTTAAAAACATTTTTGTTTTGGGTGGTTTTGCTTTTTTGAAAATGGCAGCCTCAACATCATCTCAGGCACAAGATCCTCAGCAGACTCCATCTTCATCTTCTGAAGATGAACGGCCCAACAGAGGAGAAAGCATAGCATGGCAGATTTTTTAAATTCCATCTGGTGAAAAAAAGGGCATAACACAGCAGGTAAATGTAAGCTTTGCAGAAAAGATCATCTCCAGAGGAACATAAAAAAAATACAGTCACAAGACTATGTCCATGTTAGAGCGCCTATAGGTATTTCACCCAAGTCATCTGTTCCATGTGGAAAATGAGGAAAAGGCACCATCGCAGAAAAAAGCTGGAGAGTTGAAGGTGGGAGATATCATTCAGGTACCTGGCACAAAAGTATTTCCTGCCATTGTTTCAGACTTAAAAGATATGGGCACATTCTGTTGGAAGTGCAATAAGGTGATCTCAGTTCATAAGCAATCGTTTTCCACCATCCTTGCAGTGAAACGTTGCCAGAAGTGTTCATTCTTTTTTAATGTTTAATTCGTATGCACCGGTTCTGTGCAGATTGTTTTTCAGTCTTTTTAACAATGTTTCTGCATTTTAAAAAGCAAAAAAAGAATGATCAACTTCACATTTTTTGTTTGTATGTCATTGTATGCACCTGTTAGTATGTGTGTTGATAATAATAATTGTATGCCTGGGTGTACCAGGATATGCATCAGCGTGTGCCTAGATGTGTCAGCGTGTACATCACAGTGTGTCTGGGGGTGTGAGTGCATGCATTAGTGTGTGCAAGGGTGTGTCAGTGTATGCATAAATGTGTCTGGGTGTGTTAGTGAAAACATGACTGTGTGATTGAGTGTGTTACTGTATGCATGAGTGTGTGTCTGGGAGTGTATGCATGAGTGTGCTCCTGTGTGTGTTAGTGTATCCTTCATTGTGCAACAGTGTGTGTTAGCGCAAGCATCTATGTGTGCCTGGTTTTGTCAGTGTATGCATGACAGTGTGACTAGGTGTGTCAGTGTATGCATCAGTGTGTATCTTGGTGTATCAGTGTATGTATTACTGTGCCTGTTTGCGTCAGCATATGCATGAGTGTGGACCTGGATGTGTCAGTTTGTGGGTTGTGAAAAATGGTTTTGTTGATGCCTTGGAAAGTCCCAACCATTTGAGTAATGTGAATGTCACGCTTGTGGTCATCTTGTATCACGTTGCCATCACAAAATGTTGTTTTACTGTGGTTTGTTAGATGCCTAATATATGTGTAACACCATGCATTTTCTGATCAACATTCTGTCATGTATTTCATGACGAAATCATCTTTCTGTTATTTTGATTGGACAATGAATTTTCATGTCTTTGTGGTTTTCCTGTCAAGAATATCTGATGGAACTTCTCCAAATTGGACATGTTTTTTCTAAGCATATGGCCCTATGAATTCATGAAAACAGCTCTGTTTGAATCTTGAGTTTGCCTTTGTTTCTTTATTTAGCTTTGATATTTTGGTGGAGAATGCAGGTGTAGGCCTGGATGCAGTCTTGACAGTGCAGAGGAAGGATTCCTTGACTTTGCTCTGGATCAGTGGACGGACAGTGCAATGCCTCTGACTTGACAGCTCTGCCCTTCCTACGCATGTGTGAGATTCCTGTCTTTTGCTTCTCTCCACTCTCCACAGTGAACAATTGTGAGCATCTGTGTCTGCAATGCCCCCCTCTCAATTTCCTGCTCTTGCACAGTTTTGCTTTTATTAATAAATAAGTTAGCATTTCAGGTTTTGTATGTTGCTGTATTTTAGGATATGATTGTCAAATGTGATGTTTTCATGTTTTCATTTATTGGTTATTTCCTTGCTGTGGTTTCTCTGCTGTTTCTTTCATTCTATCTGTCACCGCTGACACACTAACCTCCATACACCGTGTTATGCACTTCGAACTGAGACAGTATCTGATGGTTGTGTGTCCCCTCACTTGGTTTATGAACCATAAGACACACCTCATAACAAGACGGTTCCTGGTGGTCGAAGGTCCTTCACTTGGGTGCCCAGGTGGTTAAAGTGTCAGTTTGGACCGTGGGTTTGTCCCTGGTTCCCAAGAGGCTGGTGTTCTCAATGTTGCATTGGTGGGTTAAGGTTAACCCAGGTGATTGACCTTGTGATTCAATCGACCAAGGGTGCCCCTGGCAGTTGAGTGCTTACACTTGGTTCCGGTCACAAGCACCTGGGGTGGTCTCCAGTTGCTACCATGGGCATAACATCCTGATTAAAAGAGAAGGATGGCAGGAGGAAGTTGAGGTGATTTAGATTTGTTTTTTAATTTAGTTGTTGAATTGCTATATTTTATATGTCACGTACGCTTTATATTGCTTATTGGTTTTGGTGTATGGGTAGGAGACACCAAGGCTATTTTGTCGGTTTGAATGAAGATTCACCATGGTTTGCAAGCTCTGAGTGTTTTAGGCACTAAACTTATTCTGAGTTTTTTACCTCCTTATTTAGGTAGCAAGGACATCTCTGAAGACGCTTTCATCCTCAAGTATGTATGCTTATGGTGAGTTAGTATCACAATACTGGTTGAATGTATATAAGATGAATGTGAATGTGCTTTTCTCTTGTCGTCAATGGGTATGAGCTCTGAGAACTAGTCCCAGAGATATTATACTGCATCCTTTGTCCAGCATGAGTGAAAATGCATTTGATGCTTTAGGGATAGTTATTTAATCTTCAACAACAGAACGGGCACGTAGGAACAGTGATGGACGAGCATGATAGGTCGTTTAGTGAAGTGGATATAGTTCTGAACTTTAAATTAATGCAACAATGTGCAGACATTGCAGCAGCTGCTGGACCCACTGAGCATCTCTCTGCTCAGAACGCAACACACAATATTGAAACTTAGCAAGAGGATACAATTTCAATTGACTGTTTCTCTGTTGAGGGCGTTTCACAATTTGGCTCAGTCAGCCTGTGGGTTACTGACATAGGGTCAGGGATTGCCAAAGAGATTGCCCGTGGCCGGTACCAAAATTCAGTCTGGACACAGTAGTGACTGTATTTTGACAGTAGGATCATATCAAATAGGAGTCCATGCCCATCCAGGCTCTCAACAGTCTCCCAGTCTCCAGTATACTTGCAAAGATTCATATTACCTTTCATTTCTGCATTTTAAAGTCCTCGGTCTCGGGTGCTGCTGTCATCAATACATCAAAAACAATTGTGGTCAAAGGCAGCGCACTCTTATCTGCTGGTGCTAGCGTATGGGCGGACCACTTTTCCCATCATACATCACATGGCAACACAATTATAATGCACTCCCAGGTGTTTTAGGTCCTTAGTTTATTCAATCACATTTCGCAATCTGTTCAATCAGTGGTGCGTTTTGACTAAAAAGTATTTTTCTAAGTGGAACACTTGTTGTCTCTGTAATTCATTCCTGCCTGTAATCCATACAGGGGTATAATGGGAATAGTAGTACAACTGGCAGTATTGCAAATATAAGTACACAATCTGAAACCAAACTCCTGGGCCCCTTTAGATGTTATCTGGAGCCGCTTCGATCTGGAGGCATCCTTATCAGGGAAATCCTCACCAGTTCCCTTTGTTGAGATTTTCCCCTTGTTGCAGAAATTCTCAGAAGGGCTAAAATAGGAGTCCATGCCAATCCAGGCTCTCAATAGTCTCCCAGTATCGAGTATACTTGCAAAGATTCATATCACCCCTGATTTCTGCATCTTAAAGTCCTCACAGTCTCGGGATACTGCTGCCATCAATACATCAAAAACAAATGTGGTCAAACGCAGAGCACACTCAACTGCTTGTGCTAGCGTGTGGGCGGACCACTTTTCCCATCATATATCACATGAACATATTACAAAATGTGATTGAATAAATTAAAGTCTTAAAACATGTGGGAGTGCAGCAAAATAGTGTTGTCATGTGAGATATGAAGGGAGCAGGCACTACGTTGATCCAGTAGGCAATGTGGTGACTTTTCAGCTGCGAGGAAGACATTGCGTTGATTTTTCAAAGCAGAGGGATTTTCTTTTCTTTGGTGAAGTCTTTGTGGCCCTGAGTCTTCAGAACAGGAGGCAAGTTCAATCCAAGCCCTTGGAGAGAGTCCTTCCAGCAGAGTCAGGGACCAGCGGGCAGCAGTGCAACAAGCAGGGCAGCAATCCTTCCAGCAAAGCAGTCCAGGAGAGGCCTTTGGGCAGCCAGGCAGTCCCTTTGACAGAGTCCAGTTGTAGTTCCAGAAGTGTCTGATTTGGTGGGGTCAGAAGCCCAGTATCTATACCCAAAAATGCCTTTAAAGTAGGGGAAACTTCAAAGAGTGGTTTTGACGGGCACAAGTTCCCCTTTCAACCCAGCCCTGTCTGCCAGGATCCCTGTGGAGGTTTATTTGCCCTTTATGTGAGGGCAGGCCACTGGTCTTTGAAGTAAAAGCGAGAGCCCCTCCACCCTTCCTTTCCAGGGAGAACCATTCAATATGCAAATCACTGCAGATGTGCTGAGTGTCCTGTGCTTACTGCTGTCTGGGTGGAATGCACATGGGGGGGCTGCCAACCAGCGCAGACCGGACATGGATTGGAGACAGGTTGTAAGGCACAGATGGCAGTAATTGCAGAGAAATGCCCACTTTCTAAAAGTCTCATTTCTAAAATAGAAATATTAAATCCAACTTCACCAGTAAGCAGGATTTTCTATTACCATTCTGGCCATACTAAACATAACAGGGCTATGCCTTTCAGGTCAGGATCTACTACTTAAAAGTATGTAAGGGCAGTTCTAAAGCTGGCTTATGAAAGGAGTAGTGAGAAACAAATCTGTGAGTTTTCACTACCAGGACATGTAAAACACATAAGTACTTGTCCTACCTTTTACTTACATAGCACCCTGCCCTTTGGGTTACCTAGGATCTCCCTTAGGTGTTACTTTTACGTGGAAAAAGGGGAGTTTAAGGCATGGCAAGAAGTTTTAAATGCCAAATCGAAGTGGCAGAGAAACTACCTTGCAATGGCAGGCCTGATACATGGCTAAGGGGCTACATATGTGGGTGGCACAATCTGTGCCACAGGCCCACTAGTAGCATTTCATTTACAGGCCATAGGCACATCTAGTGCACTTTACTATGGACTCATAGGTAAATTAAATATACCAGTTGGGTAAGAGCCAATGTCACCGTGTTTAGGGGAGAGAGCACAAGCACTTTAGCACTGGTCAGCAGTAGTAAAGTGTGCAGAGTCCTAAAACCAGCAAAAACAGAAATCAGAAAAATGGAGGGAGGCAGGCACCCTACGTCTGTCAGCTCCAACATAGGCAGAGAATTCAGGGACTATACATTATTTAAGAAATGAATAAACAGATAGTGTTGTTCCTACCTCAAAATGTGCAATGTAGTGCTACAGTACAGCTATTAGTAATCTACTTCTGATCATAAGGGTGCCAAATGTGAATTCCTCCTTTATGCTTCCTTTTTTGTGTTTTGGGACTATGCAAGAATATAGCCACATGACAATTACAAACCCTGTGCACAGAGTAGAGACTGGTGTGTGCCCCCTGCCCTGCCCAGATATTTCTTAAGGGAACATCTGAATTTCACAACATCACACTTGTACAAGAAAGGGGAAGTTGCATCTTACACTAGTGATGTCTGCCGTGCCCCAACCCCTATAGCCTTGAGGCAACTATTCTGTGTGTTGAAGACGAATAATGTGATACAATCCTGTGTTCCAACCATACTTGTTATGTAGGCATGGGACATTTGTTTTTTTATTGACTTTTGGGGTTACCATTTGTTTGGTGAAATTGTTTGTGTTATATTTCTGCGTACAATTTTATGTTATGTTTCAATATACCTTTTTTCTTTTAAAGTGATGCAGTTGTGGACAGCAAGGGAGCCTTTCCCCCCACATACCTAGTCTGGGCTTTCTTTTCTTGATTTAAAAGTGATTCAGATGCATATACTCCATAGCACTGCTGCATCCTCATCTGGTTGACTTACAGGTTGTCAATGTGGTGCAAGTATGGTTTGCAATGATAACAATTGTACCCTTGATAAATGATATGTGAGTGAGAATTTATCATTACTGCCCTGTCCATATTTAGTTATAAGGAATTGTCCCATTAACAATGATGTTTATGTTACATGCTTTCTGATTCAGCTGCTTTTACTATGGGTCACACCTCACACGTGGTACAATAGCCTTTGGGATTAGGTGTGCTCAAAGAGGAGTGGGTAGATTTATTGAATGGATTGATTTACCCCATAAAACAGTGAGCTGTTTCCATCAAAGTATGACTTACTATCCCCATTGTACCAGCATTTCCATTGACAAGGCTTTGTTCCCATATTTCTACAACAATTACAATGAACTAGAGAACAGTGAACTATGACTATGGCTAAACATTTGTGAAACACAAAGTTGCACTGTGCCTACCATTCTCCAGCAGAGGGTGCAGTAGATTGCAGGACTGGTGTACTAAAACTGAAATATATTGTGCATCTGCTGTGCTGTTCTTGATTGATGCACTACAACTTGCTTCATTGCTTAGGAGAAGCACTCCTGACAGAGTGGCCAAACTCAGCACCACCTGAAATACTGTTTGGCCTATGCACATGTTCATTGTTCTCCTGTCAGTGTCTGCGCTGTTTTGACAATCACATTGAGTTACCTTTATTGTCAGGTGCTGAAGGCCGTTCCTGAGTCAATAACACCTGCTGGACATGGTCTCCAACCAGGGGATTGTTCCTGAGTCATCTGTGAAGTGTGAGGGGCTGACTTCCTGGACCCATGGCTCTCACACCGAAAAGTTGTCCACATCTGGAGCAACAACGGGGACTAGGGGCATTGTCAACTTCACCAACTTCATCGCCTGCAGTTCTGGTTGAAAGACCTCACTAGCACTTCTGTTATAGAGTAACTGGCCTTCATTCTAGAGTACCTTTTTGCCTCAAGTGCTGGTGACCACTGAGGCAAGATATAAGGTACAGGAAATTGATAATTTTGACGGTCCCTTTTGAAATTAAATGAGGCAACGATGCACAACACCTCTTCAAGGCCAACCACGAAATGGCAGTGAGTACCAGTGTTTTGTTATTATGCCACTCATCATGGAATCTGTTGATTTCACTTGTATGCCTCTTACTTCAAAGTAAGAACATTGAATGACACTGAGACTTTTGATCTTTAAGACTTGAACTTCTTTTCCAGATTTACAATACAACTAACCATCACGGGGATGAGCAAACATGCTGTAAAGGAAAAAGAACGATGTTGAACTGAAAGTGAAGCATGATACAACGCTACATGTATTATGTAATTTTATGTTTACGCACACTTGCTCCAAAAGTGTCTAAGAGATAATGAATCATATAGTAGTAAAGCACATCACCTTTACCAACTATAGCTGTGAAAGACATAGAACAACATGAATGTTCCTATACCTGACAAATAAGAGTTGTCATTATTAACAATGCATCATAGAAAGTACAAGTGTAGAGATAATAATAGGAGGAGTGGGTTAAGAATAGATCAGTAAATAGTGGCCCATCCCAGATTCCCGGTAGAGGAGCTAAATGTTCCTAATTACACACACAATGGGTAGCTAATGACTATCTAGGATTTCTTAATGTTTCCTGTGCAACATTGCCTACATAAACTACCGCAGATAGTGATACATCAGGTATCCCCCGAAGGATGACCAAGAGGTACTAAGGATGATGGAAGCTAGCAATAGAATTTATTCCCCAAGGAAGTAATAGCAGACATGTCAGACACAATATCTAGACCTAAACAGTGATGGATGCAGGACAGTGGAGGATTAGGAACACCATTTCTTCATTGATTATCAGAGGAGGGGATGTGGAAACTGGCTGAAGAAACCATTTTGTAATTCCCCAGGCCTGTCCTCAACCTGTGATACTCAATGATGAACAGGCCTGCAAGACATGTGCAAAAGTTCAGATGACCTTTATTGAACTAACGTGCCTTGACAGGTAGCTTGCAATGCAAGGCTTGCTTAAAAGAGATATTTCACGCTACATGCATTGCTTCATTCGCCCAGCAACAAACAGACATCTGGATCCTCAACTTGTGATACTCAATGATGAACAGACCTGCAAGACATGTGCAAAAGTTCAGATGACCTTTATTGAACTACCGTGCCTTGACAGGTAGCTTGTAATGCAAGGCTTGCTTAAAAGAGACATTTCACGCTACATGCATTGCTTCATTTGCCCAGCAACAAACAGACATCTGGATGTCCAAATAGGTCTGGACATGAGATGTGAAGAAATTGTTTTGTGGATGCCTTGGATAGTCCCAACCATTTGAATAATGTGAAGGTCATGCTTGTGGTCATCTTGTGTCATGCTGCCATCATGAAATGTTGTTTAACTGTGATTGGTTAGATGCCTAATATATGTGTAACAACATGCATCTTCTGATCAACATCACGCCATGTATTTGATGAAGAAATCACCTTTCTGTTGTTCTACTGGACAATGTATTTTCACGTCTTTGTAGTTTTCATGCATAAAAGAACTGGTGGAGCTTCTGCAAATTGGACATGTTATTTCTAAGCACATGGCCCCATGAATTCATGAATGGAGCTCAGTTTGAAACTTGACTTTGCCTCTTTATCTTTATTTAGCTTCAACATCAGCGTATGTGTTGGAGTTGCCAGTGCATGCACCAGTGTGGGTGAGTGTGTCAATGTATACATGAGTGTGTGCCTAGGTGCTTCAACGTATGTATCAGTGTGTTGATGGGTGTCTCAGTGTCTTGAGCAGTTTACCCCTGGGTGTGTCAGAATGTGCGTCAGTATGTGCCTGGGTATGACAGGGAAAAATATTGGTGTATGTAGGGTGTGTCAGCGTATGCATCAGAATGTGCCTTGGGGTGTGACTGTATGTGTCAGGTTGGGCTTGGGTGTGTCAGTGTATGCATGAGTGTTTTCCTAGGTGTGTCAATGTATGCATGAGTATGTGTCTGGGTGTGTTAGTGTATGTATCAGTGTGTGCCTGGGTATATTAGCATATGTATCAGTGTCTCCCTGTGTGTGTTTGTGCATGTATTAGTGTGTGTCTGGGTGTGTTAGTGTATACATCAGACTTTGCCTGGGTATGTCAGTGTATTTATCAGTGTCTGTGTGTGTGTTAGTGTAAGCATCAGTGTCTACCTGGGTGTGTCAGTGTATACGCCAGTGTATGTCTCTGTATGTCCGAGTATGCATCAGTGTGTGCCTGGGTGTGTCAGTCTATGTATTAGTGTGTGCTTGTTTGTGTTAGTGTATGCTTCAGTGTGTGGTTAGGTGTAGAAGTGTATCCATGAGTGTTTACCTGGATGTCTCAGTATATGCATTAGCATATTCCTGGGTATATCAGCCTATGACTGAGTGTGTGCCTTGGTGTGTTGGTGTATGCATCAGGTTTTGTCTGGGTATGTCAGTGTATGCATCAGTGCCTGTTTGATTGTGTTGGTATGTATCAGTGTGTGTCTGAGTGTGTTAGTGTGTACATTAGTGTGTGTATTAGTGTATGAATCAGTGTGTGCCTGGGTGTGTCAGCGAATGGACTGGTGTGTGCCTGGATGTGTCAGTGTATGCATGAGTGTGTATCTAGGTATGTCAGTGTTTGTATCAGTGTTTGCCTGGGCATGTCCGTGTATGCTTCTGGGTGTATCAGCATATAAGTTAGTCTAAGCCTGGGTATGTCAGTCTATGTATAAGTGTGTGCTTGGGTATGTTAGTGTAGATGTCAGTGTGTACTTAGGTGGATCAGTGCATGCATTACTGTTTACTTGGGTGTGTCAGTGTATGCACCAGCATTTGTGTGGCTGTATCAGTGTGTTGATTAGTGTGTGTCTGTGTGTGTTAGTGTATGCATCAATCTGTGCCTTGGTGTGTTAGTACATAGATAAGTGTTTCATTTGGTGAGTTAGTGTATATAAAAGCATGCATGTGGATATATAATCATTTTTATTAGTGTATATGAGTGTGTGAGTATAATTATCAACGTTTAGTTGGGAATATTTATAGATAGTTTAGACTAGTAAAAGATGTAATTAGTTGCCTACAGTACTGCAATAAATAGGTCCAATAACCTGTGTAAAAAAGGTAAAACATTAATAGAAGTTAAAGTTTCATATAATATATTTGTCCATTCTACTTTCACAATCTGTAATATAAAAAGCATTGGTAATAATAAAACACAAGAAATTTACATAATTGTATATCAATAACAGATATTATTTAAGCATGTTATTTCCCTTCCTAACGGTCCTCAGCCTCTACATTTTTAAATCATAAATAAAGTGTTGTATTGATACTTATCACTGAACAGTGGGCGGGGGGAACAGTTACATAGACTGTAAAAAATACCCCATAAGTGCATAGTACGTTATTTTAAATTAACATTACTACGCTTCACACTCACTACAAATAACTAAGTAACTGTATCAACTAAAAATATAAAGTAGTGTTATAGAAATAAGCTTCATATAAGTATGTTTGTATATAAAGACTGTTATAATGTAGTTAACATATATGAAGGATAGCAGTAAATAAAAAAGTTATAAAAACATCCCCCTTTATATGCCGCATGATGTTGTAGAAAATGGTAATCCATTAAGAAGGACTATAGTATGTTAGTTTTATAATAATAATTCTTTATTATTTTTTAGCTATTCTTTAAAAATCTGTTGTATTGCCACTGTCTTTTTATCATGTTCTGTCCATATATTTCTCCTTTGTATAAACTACTTGGTGATACAATGACGTGTTGAACTTCAATAAATTTATTACTAATCGCACTTGTATAAAATAGGTGTTTGTACTGGTTTGTAGTTTCACAGCAATTTTTTCAGTTCAGTGGCATCTCTGTTGCTTCGTTCCCAGAGTAAGTCCATTTCAACATTTTAAATCTGTTATGAAGACATCACCCTTCATAGACCATGTGATGTCTTATGTTATTTGGTAGTTTGTAAGGTAATCTCTGTTTGAGGTAATCTCTGTTTGAGTGTAATGAGCGTCCAGATGTTCTATTAACTTCTTTGTAGATGACACAAGTTTTCTAAAGTTTTACGTTTTTAAGGGTATCACCTTGGTAGGCCAACTGATGTCTAAACACTCAAAATGTCAGCTGAAGCAATGTTGTATGTTACTTAGTTTTCCAGACAGACATGTTAGAATTTTGCTTAAAGAAGCAGAAGGTAAGAATTTCATAGTTTAAAATGTAGTTTTGTTTCGAATATGAGGCTACTGTCATTGCATTTTCAATACAGTTTCAGTCTTTAAAAAGACAGGGTAGTGTCCAAATGTTATATTAACTCTTTTGTGACAAATGATAACTACAGTTTTGTAAGTTTTTCCATAAACTGAAATTTGTGAAGTTTTGAAGTGTGTAATTTCGGTTTCAATTTAGATTCATCTGCTCTACATCATTGCACCATCATTATAAGGTATTTTCCTGTTATTTGTAGATACAAAGTAGACACCACATCTGATCAACAATTTGGGGAGGTCATGTTTTGGTTTGAGATTTTAATCAACCTGTGAAAAGATACAGTTTTAAAATATGGTAGTGTTAATTAGACATATTTCTCAGAATGTATTTGAGTACAGGATGCAAATGAGCAATTTTCACAATCATGGTCCCGTTTGTATCTCAGTGCAAATGCTCAGCAATATTTACTTCTTCATCTTCCAGTACTCCTAGTTTGCAATTCTTGTGCATCTTCTTGAGTGTTAAGAGTAAATACAACCGATCCAGTACATGTATCGATGAGGTCCCAAATGAATGAAGCAGAATGAATTACTGACTTTTTACTTAGAAAATGCTGTAACAAATTATAAAGGGTGGAACACAACTGCTTATCAGCTTTATGTTGAATTCCATTTACACCATATGGTAAATTAAAGAGTACATTGAGAACAACATTTGCATAACAGTTGACACCTGTTTTCCAACTGGTAACCTATGATATCTTCCTCATTTTAAAATTTCCTGTTTTTAACACTTTTTAGATCATCTTCCAGTTTCCACTTCGGACAGATAATATGTTTTCATATGTAGCACATTCACCTAACTGAAAAGCTTATAAACTTCTTCAACAATTATACTCTCTCCAACAGCTTACATCAGCAACTGGACAATGTTCTAACATGAGATAATGGAACATAAGACATACCCCTTTGAATAATGAACTTCCAATATTAATAAAAACTGTATCTACACATAAAACTTGTGATTTATGGATGGTGACAGCATATATTAGAGAGAATGGAAACTGTTGTCGCCGGACATATAAATGTTTTCATGCAAAAACATAAAGTACATTGGCCAATCTGGTTCATACCATCAATTTGATAACATTTTACAACCAACTAGTCCACCTCATCCCTATTTGGAAAATACCAAATTCAACAATATTACCCATTGAACAATTTACTAACCCTTCCACAACATATAAATTGCTCCACATATTCACTCGACAGTTTTTGCAGAGGCATAAACACTTTTCTAATCCTGCAATCTTTGATACCGACTTCGCCCAAGCATCTAATTTTGCTTGCAGTTTTTCTGTTAGTGGTATAGTAACTCCTTGATGTTCAATTTTATCCATTCAATTTTATCCATAGCTGTGATTTCCAAGATATCTTATTCTGCCAGTTTTAATAATTGGCCATTGAAGTTGGAACTCTCTTGCAGTGTAGGCGTTTAACACAGTACATATTTTTCTTCTTAAATGGATTTGTACAATAGTTTTGCTGGTGTAGTGTTTGATGAAAATAATTTGCTGATAAAATGACTTTTTAAAGCATATTTACCATCCTTCAAAACCTCTAATCCTATATCCTTCAGAATATTTCCATGTTTTGATTCAAATGCTTGGCGCACATTCTTGATTAGTACCTTGTATTCAAAGTTTAACCAAATATTTACATTGCCAATACATCCCAAATAATTTCTTGTTCCATTGTGAAGACGTGTTTTAAGAACAGGTTGTCCTCTTACAGGAGTTAGTTAAAGTAGGTCACCAAAGTCAATTAATTGGTTTCCTCTAAAGACTATGGGGGTCATTCTGACCCTGGCGGTCGACGACCACGGAAGCACTGCCAACAGGCTGGCGGTGCTTCCTTATGTATTCCGACCGCGGCTGGGAGAATCCTCCATGGGGATTCCGACCCCCTTCCCGCCAGCCTGTTTCTGGCGGTTTTCACTGCCAGAACCAGGATGGCGGGAACGGGTGTCGTGGGGCCCCTGGGGGCCCCTGCACTGCCCATGCCACTGGCATGGGCAGTGCAGAGGCCCCCTAACAGGGCCCCAGAAAGATTTTCACTGTCTGCATTGCAGACAGTGAAAATCGCGACGGGTGCAACTGCACCCGTCGCACCCCTGCAACTCCATTCGGAGCCGGCTTCATTGTTGCAGGGCCTTTCCTGCTGGGTAACCTCTGGTATTCCAATTTATTATCATGTTCAACAGGCAGCATAAGTAGCCAAAGTAGAGTAATTCCTTTACTGTTGTGGGTAGCTAATCCTGTTGGTGCTGTTACTACACATGATAAATTTTAATTTCTAGTCTTCTCTAGATAAGTGGCCAGAACTTTAACTAAAAAGCTTTTCCCGGTCCCAGCCTGACCACTGACGTATATTAGTAGTGGTTTACATGATGAGTTTGAACATTTTATTTTCCATGCAAATATCCATGTTCAATTTTTCCTTTTATTTCATCATAGATTTATTCCTATTCATTGTTTAGTTGTTGTACTAACTCTTCCAAATTAACAAGTTCCTCTCTTGCTTGCTGCATTGCAGTTTTTACCTCATTCATTGCTATAATTGCTTCATTTTGAATAACTATTTCTCCAAGAAGACCTTGACTCCCTTGTCCAGAAACTTGGCTGGTTTGTGAGCTCTCCTTCCCCATCTCAGCAGCAATTGTCTCTTCCTGTTCTATTTCATCTCTCAACATTTCCAAACAGTTAGGCAATAGGGAACACTGAATGTTGTCTTTCACAGCATTGAAAGAGTCTTTGTATGAGTCATAGTGTCCAAGTACTTAAGATTCATCATGCCACGGCTTGAAGAGGACAAAAGAGCTAAGTAAAAAAACTCTCTTTTTTCTGTAGTCTAGCAACTAACGTTTCTGAAGTTAATTAGATTTTCTTTGCAACATCTCTCTAAACAAACCATCACATTCAACAACTGCATATCACCCTTCTTCTGTTACATTATTTCTATACCTATAGCACTGAAGAACTTCATACACGCACACACTATTTAAATGTGGACTCCTTCTTGAGTAATATGTGTCCACCATCTTTGTTTTTCCAATCTCTCTACCTTTGGATCTAAATCGGCTCTTCTCAAGTTATATGTAATTTTCGGTGACTTTTACATCAATGTATGTTTCACTGCGGACATAACGCTGTTTAATCTTTCTTCTGAAATCACAGGTGGAGGGAATCCAAAATGGCATTTTGTATAAAATTCACCCTTGCTTCTATGTTTTTGTTGGCAGTACTTGCCACATCTGTGATTTTAGAACCACAGAACCTGTTGCTGTAAACTTTTTTCCCCAGTATCTTTTGGAATGGAGCATGTAATATACTGTTTAATGAATGGTAAGACAGATTTATCACTGTCTGTTCCAAATTTAGGTGCATCTTTAATCCATAACAGCATGTGAATTTGAGGAGCACCTCTTGCTTGGTACTTTTTATGCCATGAGAAGTCAGTTACTTTACCAAGAGGAGGGGTTGTCTTGTTGTAGATGAAAGACATCAGATCTTGAAATCAATGGTTCAAGTATCTGCAAATATTAGCGGGATCCAAGGAACAGAGTTCTCCTGCTGTCTTCAGTTCCATGTCTTTAATATTAGAGTTTGCTTCTCTCAAAAACTCAAGCAGATCATCCCACACATACTCAGCACAATTGTCAGAAACTTGTAGGTGCACCTAGGTTTCTTAATATTTCAGCTCACTGTGACGATGGTACCAATACTTGTTGGTACCACGTTGTCTTGCCATCAAATTAATCAAGCTGTACTCCAACCTTTCATCCTTTTCATGATCTTTTTCAACAAACTCCTTTGCAGAAAGGTTTTGAAGATTTACTCCTGTTTTCATTATATGGTTAACAGTGTATGAAAGTCCAGACATGTCACTTTCAAACAGAACATGAAATATATATGGAAGACACTGGTGAAATCAAGGATCATCAGCAGCTGAATACCACTTCGTTGCGCAATGTTCCGCTGCTAGTATCTCTACAGGGCAGTCATCATAGCATCCACCTTCTCCAGTGGAAAACAGTTGTGGAAAACAATGAGCATCTAAACTTTTCTCCGGGACACTCAAAGGAGTGAGCGTGTTCATAACATATAGAAATATAGTGTGGTCTCTCTGTAAAGCTATCAACACTAATTACTGTGTCCTATTCATCTACAACTGCTGATTTAAAGTCCTCACTTTCCCTACTCTCTTGTTCAAGACCAATAAATTAAAAGTGAACATCCTAACAAACTCTTTCCACATCTGTTACTACACCATGCAAAAGAACTCTATTCATTGCTCCTAAACATAAAACAGGACTTTTTACATAGTAAAGCCTCTTACCAAAAGTTCACATTCTAGAGTGGTACACAGCTAACATTCTAAAATGATGAAAGTTGCTCTGGCACACTTACTTTGACAAGCATGCTAGTGAATGTCTTTGTAAATCAGTGTACTTCCTTACTTTTCATGGATATAATCCCTATCTTCTTCCTTTAACTTTTGCAAGGAAATGTACAAAGGAAACCTTTGAATAAATCAATTGATTCTTGCTGCATACTGCATATACTGTATATACTGCTACAGTACCATTTTTATACAGGTGCCTGTCTATGCCTTCCCTGTATCTATACAGCTATCACTTCCTCTACATTTCTAGGTACCACCTCTTCTTTCGGAATAGGACTACCCTTCTTCATCTCATAACCTTGTCCAGATGCACTAATGTGTTCTCTTGGAAATAGCTTTCATCATTAAAATAAGGCTCTGTACTAGAAGTATGTTTCCATTCTCCACTGAAAATGTTGCAGAAACTACTTCAATTTATAATTTGCTTCCTATGGCTTCTCTTTTTCATACTCAACACTATTTTATTCAGTGTTCTGACTCTATTCAGAATCAAAATAAATAGTTTCCTCTTGAGAGCGAAGGCCTTATCAACTACCGTTTAAACATGTTCCAATTGTTTGATTACTTCTCTTCTCCTTTTATACTTCTTCCTATTTATTATGAGAATCAGAATTACAGTGACACATCCTAACTCTTATTTCCTTAAACTGCTTCTGTCTAATGGTTAAAGTATCAGATTTATCCTTCAATGTTTTACTCCTAATATCATGCACTTTTCCTCCTTTCTTATGGATCAAATCTGTTTATTAGTATATAACACAGACAGATTAAATACAGAACTCGATGCCTACATCCAGGTCGGCCGGCAAAGCAGTTTGGCAGAAAATCCTGCTACACTAATTAACAGACGGGCCTGTAGCGACAGCCAACAGACATAATAAGACAAGTTCCTTTATCCCCAGAGCCCATCTCTTGGAGGCCATCGCCCATACCCCTGATGTCAAAACTGCCAGTCTATGAGGAGACTAAAAAAACTTGAAAACAAACCACAACACATAGGGGGTCATTCTGACCCTGGCGGTCGGTGATAAAGCGGCGGCCAACCCGCCAACAGGCAGGCGGTCAAAAAAAAGGAATTCTGACCCTGGCGGGAACCGCCAACACAGCCCGCTACTTTAACACTCCGACTGCCACGGCGGGACAGACAAACAGCGCGGCGGTCACCGCCAACAGGCAGGCGGCAGACAGTGTACCGCCCACCCTATCACAACCCACCAATCCGCCACCTTTTCCGGGGTGGGAGCCCCGCCGATAAAAACACGGCGGAAACAGACTACGAACGGGAAAACGCTCACCTATACACACTCCACGAGGAAGGAGGACAGCATGGAACCCGAATTACACATCCTACCAGCTATTGTCTAGCTGCTCATCTACCAGGAGTACGAACGCCGGCGCAGACGACAACGGTGAGTACTGCACCTACGACACAGGCGAGGGGGGAGGAGGAAAGCTTACGGGCACACACATGCGCCATACACCCACCCCCCCACCACAAATACCTACACCCCAATGCCGAGCAACAAGTCAGAGTGACACCACACAAACCCCCCGGAATAATGCAAAGACACAATTAAAATGATCTATAAAATATATGTATAAATAGCTCCATTGAAGGTATGGGAAATATGCCATATAAAAGATACAAAAATAAGGAATGAACATATTCAACAATATATACATAGGCAAAAAGTCCTGCACATTCCGTCAAAGTTCCATAGTCCGTGGGCCAATGTGCACAAACACATGGGCAAAGCCCACACAGGAGACCAGATACCATTGGAGAGAACACTGCAGGGGCATCAGATGATAAAACTACAGGCACCTCAGGGGGAAGGGAAGGGGGGGAACCTAAGCCACATGAGTCCACGACGCCAGATCCACGAGGGGCCCCCATGCCCACTGTCCCATCCTGGGGAGTGCAAAGCATCAGTCTCACAAGTCCCTACAGTGGGTGGCTTGCCCACTGTACCATCCTGGGGAGTGCAAAGCCACAGTCTCTCAAGTCTCTACAGTGGGTGGCTTGCCCACTGGACCATCCTGGGAAGTGCCAAGCCACAGTCCATCAGATGGATTACCGACTCCACTGTTAATGGAGGAGGCATGGTGCCCAGAGTGCTTCCTGAAGCCCTGCTCGACACAGAACCGGCACTGTCAATGGGCCAGCGGTGCTTGAGATGAAAGGCCCAGCGGAGCGGTGCTTGACAGGAAGGGCCCAGCGGAGCGGCACTTGACAGGAAGGGCCCAGCGGAGCGGTGCTTGAGATGAAGGGCCCAGCGGAGCGGCGCTTGACAGAAAGGGCCCAGCGGAGCGGTGCTTGAGATGATGGGCCCAGCGGAGCAGTGCTTGAGATGAAGGGCCCAGCGGAGCGGTGCTTGACAGGAAGGGCCCAGCGGAGCGGTGCTTGAGATGAAGGGCCCAGCGGAGCGGTGCTTGAGATGGCGGGGCCCAGCGGAGCGGTACTTGACAGGAAGGGCCCAGCGGAGCGGCGCTTGACAGGAAGGGCCCAGCGGAGCGGTGCTTGAGATGAAGGGCCCAGCGGAGCGGTGCTTGAGATGAAGGGCCCCCGTTCAGCGGTTCTTGTCCTGGTGGGGCCCTGTTCAGCGGTGCTCCTCCCGGCGGGGCCCTGTTCAGCGGTGCTCCTCCCGGCGGGGCCCGTTCAGCAGTTCTTGTCCCGGCGGGGCCCTGTTCAGCGGTGCTCCTCCCGGCGGGGCCCTGTTCAGCGGTGCTCCTCCCGGCGGGGCCCGTTCAGCGGTTCTTGTCCCGGCGAGGCCCTGTTCAGCGGTGCTTGTCCTGTGTGTCTAGGGAGCCAGACCTGGGCAAGACTTCCCGCTCATTCACCATCCGAACTTGCGGTCGCGGCGCCCTCCTGTGATGGAGTCCTGGGCCGTGGGTGTCGTCCGTCACACCCGGAATGGGGCTGGTGGGGCCCTCCTGGGCAGCTCGCCTGCTGCCTGACTTCTCCGCCCTGCTGCCCTTGCCCTCCTTCGCTGAAGCTCTGTGGCCCTTGCCTCCCTTGGATGATGTGGCAGGTGACGGGGCAAGGCTACTGTCCTTGGTGGCAGCCGTCTCAGTCTTGTCGTGCCGGGCCTTTTTCTTTTTTGTCCTCTTCCCAGGGGGTGGGCTGGCTGTCCCCTTGCTGCTGGCCGATGTTCCTGCCCTAGGATCTGGTGGACTCCAATAGCCCTGCACTTTGGTCACAGTAGATGCAGGGCTGGTGGTGGCTGAGGTGCTTTTTTTACTCTTACCAGATGGAGGGGGTGGGTCAGTGATTGGAACGAGCTCAAGGTTGGAAAGGAAAAGGACTTTGGAAGGACAGGGACGGGTAGGTGTAGTGGGTTTGGGAGTGGAGGAAGAGGATGTGGTTGTAGGAGAGTCAAGTGTGCTGTCTTTGGGTGCAGGTGCTTGTGACGGAGGCTGTCGTGAGGTGGATGGCTGTTGGGTGGGTGGCTGCCTGCGTTTGTGTGCTTTGGAAGAGGGGGTGACAGACACACTGGGAGAGGATACAGGGGACGTGTAAATGGCAGTGGGGGTGGTGACTGCACGTTTGCGGACTGTAATGGAGGGTGTGCTGGTGATGGAAGTACTGGCTGATGGTGGTGTGCATGCAGGTGTGAGTGGAGACGTCACAGGGAGGGAGGAGGGAGATGAGGAGGTGGGGGACACAGAGGTGGTAGTGACTGTTGGCATGTCTGCATCTGGATGTTGCTTGTGTGAATGCTTGTGTGATCTGTGGTGCTTATGTCTGGATGAGCTGCCCTTGGGTGTAGAGGTGTGTGCAGGCTGGTCTGATGGTGTGGATGGGATAGGCAGAGGAACAGGAGACTGGGACTGGGTGGAGGGAGTCAGAAGAGGGAGGCTGGAGACAGGGACAATGGCTGCAGTCAGTGCTGAGGCCAGAGCGTTGAACGATCGCTGATGGGCAGCCTGACCCGAATGAATGCCCTCCAGGTATGCATTGCTCCGATGCACCTCCCTTTCTACACCCTGGATGGCATTCAAAAGGGTAGACTGCCCAACAATGAGTGTCCTGAGGAGGTCAATGACCTCCTCACTGAGGGCAGCAGGGGTAACTGGGGCAGGGCCTGAGGTGCCTGGGGCGAAGGAGATGCCCGCCTTCCTGGGCGAGCGGGCAAAGTGAAGGCTGAGGGGCTGCTGGGAGGGCGGGGCTGGTGCGCTGGGTGGCAGCTGTACCTGTTGTGGCGGTGGGCACGGATGTTGCCGCCACCGCTAGGGAGCTCCCTTCCGAGGACGTGTCGGTGTCGCTGACGTCTCCACGGGTCCCCGTTGTGGAGCTCCACTCGCCCTCCGTCTCACTGGTGTACTCGGAGTCTGTTGTATGGCCCTCCGGGGCCATGTGAGATGCAGCTCCCTTGTGCGCCGATGCCACTTCTCCTCCGCCTGATGATGCTAATGCACACATGAACAGGAAGACAAAGAAAATGGGGGGGGGGAGAAATGAAGACAGGTTGAATGCATGCATTGGCAACACCGTTGTCGGAAAGGACAGACACAGAAGCCCCCTGAACTAGGCCGCGCAATGGGGGTACACTACTCAGTTATTGTGACTAGGCCTACAGGTCTATGGACGACAAATGCACACATGGGTGAAGCCGGACCATGGATAGCTGTACTTGGCACCCTACAGAGGTGGGGGGCGGGGGCACAGGGCCTTGTCTAACGGAGAGGCCTAGCCTACAGAATGCGCCCTGGCCTGGAGATAGCCACAGCCCTCCTCCCCCACACAGACACCTTGACTGCGCGCAAAGATAACAGAATGTGCTGATACTCACCCCCTTGTGTCTGCTGTGATGTCTTCACGTGCCCATCCAAATCGGGGTAGGCCACCGCCAGGATCCGGGACATCAGGGGGGTCAATTGGAGGCTGGCACCCCTCCTACGTTGGGAGGCCATCCCCAGCAGAGACTCGGCGGTCTTTCTGGTCCTGCGGCGGATGTCCTCCCACCTCTTTCGGCAGTGGGTGCCCGTCTGTTCTGGACCCCCAGGGCCCGGACGTCCTCGGCGATGGCACGCCAAATGTCAATCTTCTGATGGGCGCTGACCTATGTGACATGTACAGGGTGGTAAAGGAAATCGCATCAGTTTTCTGCCTGGTCAATGTGAGTGGCCCCCCCCTCCCCAACCTTGCCATGTGGCACATGCTCTCATCTTTCGTGCGTTGCACTCCTCATTCGCTCCCCTCCCCACCATCTTACATACACCCCACTCAACACAGGCATAGCCCATTCAACGTGCACCCTGTGTACTAACCTGTTGGTGTGGAGGACCGTAGAGTAGCGCATACTGGGGGAGGACCCCATCAACAAGTTTCTCCAATTCTTCGGAAGTGAAGGCAGGGGCCCTTTCCCCAGTCGCAGCAGCCATTGTATCTCCCAGACCGAGGTCACAGCAGCACTTGCAGTATAGGTCCTCTCCTGTGGATGATCAGGTCTCGAGTGATTAATCAGATAGAAAATGGCGGTCACGCACGCGGCGGTGCGTACCGCGGCGGTGCGTACCGTGACCGCCGGCGCACATCGTCATTGGCTCCTGAGACCCATAGGGTTCAATGTTAACCAATGCTGCTTTGCGCCACGGTCTTCGACCGCCTACCGCCACGGTGTGCCACGCCAGCGCAGTGACCTCACATCCCACTGTCACACTTCACAGGTCAGGCAGCCGCCATTTCAAGGGCCCACATGGGATGATTTCTACTGCGTCACACAGGCCTAGGCCTTGCATTGTCACTCATACAAGCCATTCAATGCATAGCGATTCGTGTACTGTGCAAGCTGTGTGAACGAACCTGTGGGTTGCTTGACTCTGTGCTCCATGTTGTCCTTCCTAGGCACCGTCCGCTGGGACTTGCGAGGAGAAGGATGAATCCTCCCGTGTACCGACCGCTGGTGGACCTGTCGACAATGGAAGAACGACATATCATACTTACATACAGGCTTGACAGAGCAACTATACATGAACTATGTGCCCAGCTGGAGCCAGACCTGATGTCCCCCATCCGCCAACCCACAGGGATTCCCCCTCTGGTGCAGGTTCTGTCAGTACTCCATTTTTTGGCAAGTGGGTCTTTTCAGACAACAGTGGCCATATCATCTGGGATGTCTCAGCCTATGTTTTCTAAGGTTTTGTCCAGAGTGTTGTCTGCCCTGATGAAATACATGCAGAGCTACATTATTTTCCCTGAGGTGGGCGAATTGGCTACAGTGAAGGGTGATTTCTATGCCCTTGGACATATCCCCAACATCATTGGTGCCATTGATGGGACCCATGTGGCTTTGGTTCCCCCCAAAGAAAGTGAGCAGGTGTACCGAAACAGAAAAAGTTATCATTCAATGAATGTCCAGGTGGTCTGTTTGACTGACCAGTACATCTCCCATGTAAATGCCAAGTTCCCTGGGTCAGTGCATGACGCGTATGTCATGCGAAATAGCAGCATCCCTTATGTGATGGAACAGCTACAGAGACACCGTGTGTGGCTAATTGGTGACTCTGGTTACCCCAACCTGTTGTGGCTACTGACCCCAGTGAGGAATCCCCGGACCAGGGCAGAGGAACGGTACAATGAGGCCCATGGGCGATCTAGGAGGATCATAGAAAGGACCTTCGGGGTCCTGAAGGCCAGGTTTAGGTGCCTGCATATGACAGGGGGATCCCTCATGTACTCACCAAAGAAGGTGTGCCAGATCATCGTGGCCTGCTGTATGCTTCACAATCTTGCATTGCGACGCCAGGTGCCTTTTCTGCAGGAGGATGGTACAGATGGTGGTGTTGTAGCAGCTGTGGAGCCTGTGGAGAGTGAAGAGGAGGAAGACAACGGGGACGACACGGACAACAGGGAGACAGTCATACAACAATACTTTCAGTAGCACACAGGTAAGAATCAGCCACCTCATTTTACATTTACTTAAGGCCTCATGCGTCTCCACTGTCTGTGTTTCCCCCCAGTTCCTGTTAACTGATTTGTGACTTTCCCTTCCCTTTTCAGAGCTTTATGACCCACTGCCTAACTTCAGCTTTGTTTGCCCATGGACTAAAGTTTATTGAAATTGGTATGTTGTCATCACAAAGTAACTGGACATTATTGCACCGTTATGTGTAATACATTTGTTAAGAATACAAGCAGACTCCTGTTTTTTTAAGTGGAATAAGTGATTTATTTTAAGTGCTACATATAGGTACATGATTGGGAAACGGTGATGGGTGGGGGTGGAGTAATGTCCATGGCAGAGTCCAGTTCTCAGTCGCACAGGTGCATTGTCCATATGCCTGGGGAAGGATGGAGCAGGGGCAGTTCAAGGTTGGACAGGGTGACAATGTGGGACAGTGGGATGACATCAGGGGGTATCTTAGGCTGGCGGGGGTCTTGCAATCCTACTCTGTCTTCTTGTGAGATCTCTGGTTCCGCTTGCGGGGTGGTTCTTCTTCTGCAGGAGGTGGGGTTCTGGTGGCCTGTCGTTGTGTGGGGGCCTCCTGTCCACTAGCGCCGGCGGAGGTGGTAGGCTGTTCCTGGCCTGGGCTAGTGACAGGGGCCCTTTGGGGTGCCACATGGTCCCGCAATGTGGTGACGATCTGGGTAAGGGCCACGACGATGGTCCCCATTGCGGAACCGATGTTCCTCAGTTCCTCCCTGAACCCCATGTACTGTTCCTCCTGCAGTTCCTGGATCTCCTGGAACCGGGCCAGTACCGTCGCCATCGTCTCCTGGGAGCGGTGGTATGCTCCCATGATGGAGGAGAGGGCCTCTTGGAGAGTCGGTTCCCCGGGCCTGTCCCCCCCCTGTCGCACAGCAGCCCTCCCAGTTCCCCTGTGTTCCTGGGCCTCTGTCCCCTGGACGGTGTGCCCACTACCACTGCCCCCAGGTCCCTGTTGTTGTTGTAGTGGTGGGTCAACCTGGGTGCCCTGTAGTGGTGGACACACCGCTGATTTACGTGTCCTGGAGACAGAGGCATGGGCCCGCTGGGTGGGAGCTGTGCTGGTGTTCCCAGAGGGGGTTGGGTCGGGTGTAGCCTGTGGCTGTCTGTGGGGAACCGACATTCCAGAGGTCTCCGATGGGCCGGGCTGCTCGTCTGGCTCCAGGGAGACAGAGCTGCTGTCATCGCTGGGGGCCTCTTCTGGGGGTGGGATGGACATCTCTGGACCCTCCGTGGCGGTGTGGTGGCGTTCGGGTCCTGCAGGGGTATAAAGGTATGGTTATTGCTTCTGTGTGTGGCATTTCGTGTGATGGGTGGGTGTCCGTGTACCCATGTGCAGGCATTTCCTTGTGGGGGCTTTTGTGAGTGTGGCTTGTGGGGGTGATGTGTGTGTGCAGTGGGCATGCTTTGGTGATGGGTGTCCATGCTTTGTGGTCGCATGCAGGGCTTGGTGTTGGGATGGGTGGGTTGTGATGGTGAGCCTTTTGCTAGGGGTTGGTGTGATGGGGGAGGGGGTGAGGGTGGGGGTATGATTTGGCATGCAGGTGGGGTGGGGGTGGGAAGCAGTAGTGAAGATTTGCCTTACCAGAGTCCATTCCTCCGCCTACTCCTGCGGGGCCCTCAGGATGCAGGATGTGCAAGACTTCCTCCTCCCATGCGGTAAATTCTGGGGGAGCAGGTGGGGGTCCGCCGCCAGTCTTCTGCACCGCAATGTTGTGCCTTGATACCATGGAACGCACCTTCCCCCGTAGGTCATTCCATCTCTTCCTGATGTCCTCACGATTGCGTGGATGCTGTCCCACTGCGTTAACCCTGTCCACTATCCTTTGCCATAGCTCCATCTTCCTGGCAATTGTGGTGTGCTGCACCTGTGCCCCGAAGAGCTGGGGCTCTACACGGACTATTTCCTCCACCATGACCCTGAGTTCGGCGTCACTGAACCTGGGGTGTCTTTGGGGTGCCATGGGGTGGTGTGGTTGAGGTGTGGGGTGGCGTTTGTGGTGATGAGTGTGGTGCTTGTGGTGGTGTGTGGTGTTTGGTGCGTGGATTCTGTGTGGGTGATGGTGTTGTGTGCCTCTGTGTTGTGGGATTGTCTATTCTGTGCTCTCTCTCTAGCCTTCGTCAATGATTTCGGGTCGTAGGGGTTTGTGGGTGATGTGGGTGTGTGTTTTATATTGTGTTGGGTGTGTGGGAGTGGTGTTAGTATGTGTATCAGGAGTGTGTATTTCAAACTGACCAATGTGGCTGAGTTTTCTATGTGTGTGTGTATTTTGAGCGCGGCGGTGTGTACCGCCAATGGAATACCGCGTTTGAAAGACCGCCGCGTGGATTTGTGGGTCGGAATGGTATGGGCGTATTTCTGTTGGCGTGACGGTGGAGGTTTGTCAGCGCCATTTTTTCGCTGACCTTTGGTGTGGCGGACTTTTGTGGATGTCGGGTTTTTGGTGGTTTGCCAGTTGCGGGTCAGAATGACCGTGGCGGTTTACCGCAGCGGTGTTATGGCGGTCTTCTGACCGGCGGTAAGCGCCTTTTACCGCCGAGGTCAGAATGACCCCCATAATGTGAAGTACAAAAAAACAAAACTGTGCCTCCCCTCCCAGTCCCAGCAATATCTCTCCCCCTGCTCCCATATCTCCGTTCCCCAGGAGCAGCCTGGGTCCCATCCCCCATCCTCTGCACCAGTTAGCCTCCTCCCATCAGGGATCCCCCAGCACCCTTAGATATGCAGGGCAAGTCAACTCGTTGAATTCCGCTGAGAGGATCTGGATAAATGGCCTCCATATGTCACCTATATCTCCCACTCTCTGTGTAGTCACCAGTGTTAGTTTCTCCATTGCCAAGATAAACCAAAGCTTATATAGCCAGGAGGTGTAAGTCAGGATCCCTGTCTGAGCCCCAAAGAGCTACTATCCCCTGTAATGCTGCGTTGAGGGCCAGGGCCATCTGCCGTCCCCTCCGTGAGCGAAGAGGAAAGGTTAAAGGGTTTGGTAAGCCCAATATAACATGACGGAAATCTAGGAATCTCTGTCCGATAAACTGTGTCTATATCATCAAGAATGCCTTTCCTGTATCTGTTTAACTTGGGGCAGTGCCATAATAGGTGTATAAGTGTGCCAGTGCTACCACATCCCCTCCAGCAAAGGTCGATTTGGCGGGGTCCAATGCATGCACCCTAGCCGGAGTGTAGTACCGAAATCAGTTGTTTGCCATCTTTTTTCCCCATAAGCCATTTCTCAAACGGAGTAAGCGGTCTGGATACTAACGGCCTAATCGCCGGCTGGAGGGCCCAGTGCCGAACCTGGTAGTACGTCAGCCTGTCTGCCTCCGTGAGCCCATAAGTCTCCCTCATCTGGTCAAAGGCCATTACTCCATGCACATCAAATATGTTGCCAACCTGTTTGCAACCCCCTTCATACCAGCGCTGAAAACGCTCTGCCTGAAGACCCGGGGCGAAGTAAGGGTTCTCGCATATCGGTGACATCAGGGAGAGGAAGGTCGTCAACCCCCGCTTTATCGCCACCGCATCCCACACCCGGAACGTCGTACCCGTAACCGAAGAGGAATAAAGTCCCGGCGCTCTATGCCTACGCCTGAGCCATGGCTCCTTCCAGATATGAGATCCAGTCACCGCCTGGTCCATAAAGCACCAGTGCTTTTCGGTGAGTGGTCGACTACACTCCAGCAAGTAGCGAAGTTGGGCGGCTTGAAAATACCACAGCAGACAGGGAACAGCAAGGTCTCTCTTCTCTTTAGGATGGTACAGGACACAGCGCGGCATCCGAGCAGGCTTTCCCCCATACGAATTTCAATATCGCTGACTGAAGTGTTGCTATGGTACGCGGCGGTGGGGTTCAATGGAGCCTCTGAAATACATATTAGTATGCGCGGTAAGACTGTAATTTTAATCGCGGAGGCCCTGCCGAACCAGGAGAGTCCGTGCTTCCCCTACTTCTCCAGGTCTCTCAGTATCTCCCTAGAGAGGGAAGCATAGTTCATGCTAGACGTTCTGGCCGCTGATGTTGTCAGGGCAATACCCAGGTAAGGCACATGGGACGTTGACCATATAAAGGGGTTTCGAGCATGTAAGGCTTATTCATGCGCTGGTAGAAGTGACAAACTCAAGACCTGGGATTTCTGTGTGTTCACTTTAAACCCAGACACCTGACTAAAAGCGCTAATGGCCTCCATGAGCGCAGGCAGTGAAACCATTGGATCCGCCAGTGTGAGAAACACCTTGTCAGCATAGAGACTAATGAGGTGAAAGTCTCCCCCAAACTTGATGCCAGTGATATGAATATCATCACGGAGGAGCTACGCGAGAGGCTCCATATAATGCGCAAAAAGCAGTGGGGAGAGCGGAAGCCCCTGCCTCGTCCCCTGACCTATCGGAAAAGGAAGCGACAAAGCCCCGTTCACGCGGACTGCGGCACTAGGTGCACTATAAATACACTGAATCCAGGTCCGAAACGCCGGCCCAAGCCCAAAGCGCTCCAGCCACCGGAGAAGATAAGGCCAGTGCACCCGATCGAATGCCTTCCCTGCATCAATGGAGATGAGGTGCGCCTCCCTATGGGATCTATTAGTTTCATCTATTCTAGTTTTACCCTTGGGTAGGTCGCTTCCCCACCGCTGCAGCTCTGCCTGCTTAGTCCTGCTTAGTCGTTTCAGCCCTGTTTTTCTTTTTCCCGCTGCCGCTCCCTCCCGTGCGGCCCGCCCCCCTGCTCCGCCTGCTTAGTCCTTTCAGCCCCGTTTTTCTTTTTCCCGCTGCCGTTGCCTCCCGTGCGGCCCCGCCCCCCTGCTCCCATTCGTTGACCTACCCTCCCGCCTCCCAGCCAACCCCTCCTCCCCTCCTACCCTCTTATGGCGGCCGCTGCGCGGCAGAGACAGCGACCCTTGGGTAGGTCGCTTCCCGACCGCTGCAGCTCCGCCTGCTTAGTCCTGCTTAGTCCTTTCAGCCCCGTTTTTCTTTTTCCCGCCGCCACTGCCTCCCGTGTGGCCCCGCCCCCTGATCCGCCTGCTTAGTCCTTTCAGCCCCGTTTTTCTTTTTCCCGCCGCCGCTGCCTCCCGTGCGGCCTGCCCCCCTGCTCCACCTGCTTAGTCCTTTCAGCCCCGTTTTTCTTTTTCCCGCCGCTACTGCCTCCCGTGCGGCCCGCCCCCTTGCTCCCATTCGTTCACCTTCCCTCCCGCCTCCCAGCCGACCCCTCCTCCCCTCCTACCCTCTTATGGTGGCCGCTGCGTGGCAGAGACAGCGACCCTTGACCCTTGCGTAGGTCGCTTCCCCACCGCTGCAGCTCCGCCTGCTTAGTCCTGCTTAGTCCTTTCAGCCCCGTTTTTCTTTTTCCCACCACCGCTGCCTCCCGTGCGGCCCCGCCCCCCTGCTACGCCTGCTTTGTCCTTTCAGCCCCGTTTTTCTTTTTCCCACCACCGCTGGCCCCCGTGCGGCCCCACCCCCCGGCTCCCATTCATTGACCTACCCTCCCGCCTCCCAGCCGACCCCTCCTCCCCTCCTACCCTCTTATGGCGGCTGCTGCGCGGCCGTGCCTGGACCACGCCCAGCGCCAGAACCCCTGGCCCCCACCGCACACAAAGCACCCGACTGAGATACGACTCCGCCTCCCTCAACACCCTCAACACCGGACGAACAGCCACCTGCTACCAAGCCAGCCCAAAGCGAACCCATGGACCCTTCACCTGTCAAGCCTGCAAATACACATGCCTCCGAACCTGCAGACCACCCACCAGCCCTCGCAACAACAACAACCACCTCAAGTGCATCCTCCTCAACACACGCTCCATCCACAAGCACGCCATCGAACTATGGGACCTCCTGGACACAACAGCACCAGACGTCGCCTTCATCACAGAAACCTGGATGAACGCTTCCACGGCCCCAGACATCGCCATAGCCATCCCCGACGGCTACAAGATCGCCCGGAAGGACCATGTCAACCAAACCAGAGGAGGAATCGCCATCATCTACAGGAACACCCTCAACATCACGACCACCACCGAAGACACACCCCTCGCCGCCGAACACATACACTTCCAGATTCACACCGACCCCAAAACCACCCTCAGAGGAACACTCATCTACAGACCCCCGGGCCCACGCGCCCAATTCAGTGAAACCATCGCAGACTTCATCAGCCCGCACGCCCTAGCCTCACCAGAATACATCCTCCTCGGGGACCTGAACTTCCACCTGGAGAAAAACAACGACAACAACACCACCACCCTGCTCGACAACCTCGCCAACCTCGGACTCAAGCAACTGGTGAGCACCCCCACCCACATCGCTGGCCACACACTCTACCCAATCTTCTCTGCCAGCAACCACGTCTTCTTCAGCCACTCCTCCGGACTACACTGGACCGACCACAGATGCATCCACTTCACCTTCAAACGGGAGACTCACCACCATCGCACACAACAAATCCCCCGCAGATGCTGGAGCAAAATCACCACAGACCAGCTCCTCTCAACACTGAACCAGAACCCACCAGCCAACATCACTGACGTCAACAACGCAGCCCACAGCCTCACACAGTGGATCACCAACTGTGCCGACAACCTCGCGCCACTTAAGAACCCCCCAGGCGGGACCAGCAACAGGAAAACCCCATGGTTCACAGACACCCTCAAAGAATCTAAGAAATCCTGCCGAACCCTTGAAAAATCCTGGCGCAACGAACGAACCACAGAAAACATGACAGCCCTCAAGATCGCCACCCATGAACACCACCAAACCGCTCCACCAAAAGGACATCATTCAAAGAGCGACTAGACAACAACACCCACAACAGCAAGGAACTCTTCAACATCGTCCAAGAGCTCTCCAACCCCAGCGCCAGCTCCAACGACATCACACCGTCACAAGAACTCTGCAACTCCCTCGCCACGTTCTTCCACTGAAAGATCGCAGATCTACACGACAGCTTCGGACCCCAGACCCCGCCTCCTACCACAGAACCAGCAGCCCCAACCACTACCCTCATCTCCTGGACCCCTATCAGCTCAGAAGAGACCAGAAGCATTATGAACACCATCCACTCCGGCTCCCCCTCGGACCCTTGCCCCCATCACATCTTCAACAAAGCCGACACCATCATCGCACCCCATCTACGGAACATCATCAACAGCTCGTCCGCATCAGCCACCTTCCCCGAGAGCTGGAAACATGCAGAAATCAACGCCCTCCTGAAAAAACCCACGGCAGACCCCAATGACCTGAAGAACTTCCACCCCATCTCTCTTCTTCCCTTCCCGCGCCAAGGTCATCGAGAAGACCGTCAATAAGCAGCTGACCGCTTTCCTCGAGGCTAACAACTCGCTCGACCCATCCCAATCTGGATTTCGAGCCAACCACAGCACAGAAACCGCCCTCATCGCAGTCACCGACGACATCGGAACCCTGATGGACAATGGAGAAACAACCGCCCTCATCCTCCTGGACCTCTCGGGAGCCTTCGATACCGTGTGCCATCACACCCTAATAACCTGCCTCTGCACCACTGGAATCCTAGGAAAGGCCCTGGACTGGGTCATCTCGTTCCTCTCCGACAGAACCCAGAGAGTCCACCTCCCTCCCTTCTGCTCAGAACCCACCAAGATCATCTGCGGCGTACCCCAAGGACCCTCGCGCAGCCCAACCCTCTTCAATATCTACATGAGCCCCCTCGCCGCCATCGCACGCAAACACAACATCAACATCATCTTGTACGCCGAAGACACCCAGCTGATACTCTCCCTCACCAAAGACCCAGCCACCACCAAAACCAACCTACAGGAAGGAATGAAAGACGTCGCGGAATGGATGAAGCTCAGCTGCCTAAAACTGAACTCAGACAAGACAGAGATCCTCATCCTCAGACAATCCCCATCCGCCTGGGACGACTCCTGGTGGCCCACGGCGCTGGGCACCGCACCAACCCCCTCGGATCACGCACGCAACCTCGGGTTCATCCTGGACTCCATCCTCACGATGACCAAGCAAGTCAACGCCGTCTCGTCATCATGCTTCAACACCCTACGCATGCTCCGGAAGATCTTCCGATGGATCCCCGCTGAAACCAGAAAGACGGTTACCCATGCCCTCGTCACAAGCCGACTGGACTACGGAAACACCCTATACGCAGGAACCACCGCCAAGCTTCAGAAACGACTACAACGCATACAGAACGCCTCCGCACGCCTCATCCTCGACATTCCTCGCCACAGCCACATATCCGCCCACCTGAAACACCTGCACTGGCTCCCTATAAACAAGAGGATCATCTTCAGGCTCCTCACCCACGCACACAAAGCACTCCACGACACGGGCCCCGAATACCTCAACAGCCGCCTCTCATTCTACATGCCCACCCGTCATCTCCGCTCAGCCAGCCTCGCCCTTGCCACCGTCCCACGGATCTGCAGAACCACAGCCGGAGGAAGATCATTCTCCTACCTGGCAGCCAAAGCATGGAACTCCCTCCCCGCACACCTAAGAACTACCCAGGACCATCTTGCCTTTAGGAAACACCTCAAGACATGGCTCTTCGAGCAGCAGTAACACCCTCCCCTCTCCAGCGCCTTGAGACCCTCATGGGTGAGTAGCGCACTCTATAAATGGACTGATTGATTGATTGATCTATTAAGTGAGGGAGCCGCTTCATATTGTCGCTGCACTTTCGATGAGGAATGAAACCCACCTGATCCGGGCCAATGAGTCCCGGCATATAAGGATTAAGACGCTGAGCTAGAATACCCGTGAATAATTAAGCATCAATATTTAAGAGCGATATAGTCCGATACCAACCACAGTCCTCTGGATTCTTCCCAGGCTTATGTATGACCGTGTTGGTAGCATCTAACATGCTAGGCGTGAAGGATCCTGTGGGGCCAGCTCAGCGCAAAAAGTCTTATAGAAAAGTGCAGTTAAGCCGTCAGGTCCCGGAGACTTCCCAACAAAAAGGCGCGCGATTGCCGCTATCACCTCCTCTATTCATATAGGCTGAGGGACCCAAACTCACCCACTATCAAGGCGGACCACCAGGGTAATAGGGGCGTGATCCATCAAGGCCCGAGGTTCAATCGCGCTCTCCCTGACACGGGAGCTAAACTCTGAGGAGGCCAGAAAAAAATCTATGCGCGTATAAGTCTTGGAGGATGCCGAGTAGAATGAATAGTCCCGGAGAGTCGGATGCACCCTCCTCCAGATGTCCTCCAAGTGACAGTCATCCAGCCACTGTCGCCCTGCTGGCGTCAACGCCCCGGTCTGCCCAAAACGCTGTCCAGAGCAGTCCAAATCATTGTCCATGCCCAAATTGAAGTCCTCCCCTATCAGTGTAGCCCTATCCAGAGTAGCGAGCATGGGGGATATAACTTGTCTCATGAATGATTCTTGTCATTCATCGGGGGCATGTAATGTAGCAATTGTGAAGTGAAATGACTCAACGCGGACTCTAATGGCCAAGCACCTACCCTTAACCTTGTGTAACCTTAGCAATTACCTCCCCAGGAAAGGCCCTCAAGATCAAGATCGCCACCCCAGCATGCTTCGTAGGCGCAGAAGACCAAAATTGTCGAGGAAACCACCTGGAGCGCATGCGGTAGGTGTCTGTAGACAGCAAGTGCGTTTCCTGCAGCAAACATATATGACTCTCAGATCGCTCAAGAGCAGAGAGGATTGCCAACTTCTTAGCGGCACTATTCAGCCCATTAACATTAAGGCTCAAACACTTAAAGGACATGAGTAGTTAAGGATATAAAGCTCGTCAACCGGAGGCCTCCCCCCAGGGGCATCCCCAGCTTCCAACCCGGAGGAGGGCTCACCCATAAAAGACCAGTGCTCAATTCTCGGGCATCCAAGATTTGCAGGGGAAGCACAACAATGTAAAACAAAAGTACACAACTGGTGTACATATAACTTACACAAGTCCTCAATCGAACTTCCAGAAAGAGGCAAATTCCAGACAGGGGTCGACCACACCTCACAAGGTTGTCCCTCGGCACCTAGAGACCCCACCACCCAGACCCAACTCCAGCAGCTTCACCAACACTCTCAAACGACCCCAGACCCCTGCATCCACCCTCCAGGACTGGCTGCATCTAGGCACTTGTCCCCTCCACTAGGGTGTTCAATACAGACTGTCTCTCCAGCGCTTGTTCCGTCGTAGACGGCTTCGGCTGCCTCCGTCTTCTCTCTTTCGGCCGCCATCGCGGCCGGCCCTCGGAACCAGCTTCTTCACGCGGTCCGGGGTTCCACTCCATCTCCTCCAGGGCCAGGATCCGACAAGCTTCCTGCAACGATTTCACTTGGCGCAGCTGGTCTCCCCAGCGGAGCACAAGGCGAAAGGGGTGACCCCAGGTGTAAGGCGTGGAATGTGCCGGAAGATGCTCTGTGATGGGCTTAAATTATCGTCGCCTCTGCAATGTCCTCACCGAGAGGTCCTGGAACAGCTGTAGTGTGTACCCTCGGAACTGGACCTGAGGAAGATTGCGTGTTCTCTGCAGTATGCATTCTTTAGTCATAAAGTTGTGCAGACACGCCGAGATATCCGGAGGGCGCACACTGTCTCCCCCATCCAACCTGCTCGGTGGACCCGGTCCAAAGTGATCTCTTGTGCATCATCGAGACCCAGGATGGAGCGGAATGGCGCACTGACAGACTCTCTAATGTCTCCCCTTTCTGCCTCAGACAGGGCTCCCCGGACCCGAATGTTGTGTCTTCTAGAGCGATTTTCTAAGTCCTCCGTCGCAATCTGCAGAATCTCCTGCTGTTCACAAAGACGCAAGACCTCTTGTTGCAATTGTTCGACCTCTTCCCCCCGAGAGATCTCGTTGTCTTCCATACTTGACACCCTTTCCCTGGGCGACGTAATGTCCACTCGCATATCTCGCATCTCCTAGGAAATGACTCTATGCAGCTCCTGCAGATCCATCCTGAGGGAGTCAAATAAGAAGGTGATAAAACCTTTCCTGACCGCAGCCCCTCCATCGTCCTCCACCCCACCCCGGTCATCTAGCCCTCTCGCCAAGGCAGCCCCTTCAGCCAGTTTGCCCTGTGGAAGGTGAGACCTTGTCAACATCTCCCTCACCGAGTGGTCTCTCTTCGGCTTAGAGAACGCCATCAGAATCTTGCTCAGTAGCCGTCTTTGAGAGGAAATCAGAAGCCGCCGCAGACCTCCGCACTGTTCCACTATCTAGCTTCGCCGCCGGATCACCACCACGCGCCAGGACCGCCCAGTCCGGCCCTCGACTCTCCACCAAGCCAAGGCGAGGCGACCGTCCTCAGCACCTCTGCCCCATCAGGTCTGGCTCGGTGTTGCTGGTCCCTGTTGTGGGGCCCACCGGGGCACGGCTCACTACTACCAGGGCTCAGGGAAGAGTCCCTGGCCCAATTTCATCACGGCGCAGGCCGAAATGTCCCGCCGGGCCGCTGTTCCACCTCCTCCCCGGGGCACGGTAGGGCCCCTGCTTTTCAATCTCCTAGGGGACCCCGGTCGCTCCAGCCCCCTGTCGAGGTCTCACATCAATCCCAGGCAGGCCCTCTTGGGCGCATGATCTGCGAGGCATCAGGAGCCAATGCCATATGCTGCCGACTCCCACGCGTGGCCCCCCGTTGCTCCGTACCTCCGCGGCCCGACTTCTGCCGCCTACTCCCTCGGGGTCCAAGACTGAGCCTGCACCCGGAATGGGCCTACGGGCTCATTGCCTCCTGTGCGGTATCCTTTGCTGCTGCAGCTCCCAGTCGCCACGGCACTCAAACGCGACCTAGGCCCGGACCGCCTCTCGGGCCGACCACCCCCTTTGGGCCCCTAGGCACCCGGCCGATCCCCGGGTTCGACCCGCAGGGTCTCTATGCGTCCTCCACCCACTGGGGCGGCCCCTCCTGAGGGTGCCCGGGGCCGCGCTGTAGCTGGAGAAGGCCCGGGTTGCGGAGCTCGGATACACACGTCTGCTCACGCCGCCATCTTGGCCACCCCTTCCTCCTTTCTTAAGCACTATAAAACATTCCTTTCTACTTATTTGGTTTTGCTCACTTTGCAGTTTTCCATATACTATTTCACAAAGGCTTTAGTTTTCTTACCAGAAGCTCTTTTTTCTTTTTTCCATTTTATGCAATTTGTCCTTTTCTTTCTCATTTTTGAGGAGATAATTAACTTTTCTTTTTTGCTTTTGTCTTACAGTTTTTGATGGCATTGTGATTCTCTTCTTTTAAGTGTAAATAGATAGCTGTAAAGAAAAGCCAAATTAATACATTTAGCTTTTCGCTACGTACTCTGAAATTATATTTTTAGCCACTTAACTGATATTCTAAAAGGTTATATTTTAATCACATAGCACCATGGCTCATTGCCCTACCTACAGCCTAGGTAAGGGTGATATTTATGCAGTAAGAGGCCAGTTTAAGACCTGTCAAGCAGGTTTTCTACTGCCAGGTTGAGCTTACATTTAAAACTACATACTCTGGGTCAGCAGTAGTAGGCCTAACCCATGTTTAAAGGACTACTTTTCTGAATGGGAGACTAGCTTGTCTCAGCAGTCGCCTACGTATAAAAAAGGAGTGCATCAGCAACTGGTTGTGATACTGCAGCATGCGCAGCTGCTGTTTTGATGTGTGCATGAATGTATGAGTGGCTTTTTCAATGTCCGACTATGAGCCGGAGTCATTCTATCCTCCTAGTAGTAGGTGCATGAGTTGTAGTATGAGTGGGACTCTGCATATATAACAGTTCATAGGGGTCTGCCAGTTCACATCTAAGTCTGTGATACTCTGAAAGACATTTCTCACCTTTTAATAAGAAAGGGCCATAATCCATAGCCTACCTACAGTCTAGCTGGTGGTCAGTTTTCTGTAGGAAGAGATCAGGTTAAGACTTGTCAACAGGTTTTCTACTGCCAAGTCAAGCTGACGTTTAAAACTACTGTATACTCTCAGACTTAGCATTAGTATGCCTGACCCATGTTTAAAGGACTACATTTCTGGATGGGAGACTAGCTTGTCTCAGCAGTTGCCTACATATGTGAGTGAGTGTATCACTTAGCAAGTGGTTCTGATACTGCAGTATGTGCAACTGCTGCTTGAATGTGTCCATGAATGTTTGAGTGTCTGTTTCACTGTCTGAATGCATGCCTGAGTGCTTCACACGTAGGTAGATATGTTACAATATTAGAGGGACTGCACATATAAAACTGGGCATAATGGTATGCTAATGTACATCTTACTCAGTGAATCTCTCAAGGACATGTTTCACATTTTAATTACATAGCACCAAGACTCATAGCATACCTACAGCCTAGGTGAGGGGTGAATGTTCAGCAGTAAGAGATCTGTTCAATTCTTGACAAGCAGATTGTCTACTGCCAAGTTGTGCTGACACGTAGAACTACGTACTCAGGCTTAGCAGTAGTAGGCATGACCCATTTTTAAAGTACTTCTTTTAAGGAGGGGAGACTAGCTGGTATCAGCAGTTGCCTAAAGATGTGAGTGAGTGTATCAGTTAGTAAGTGCCTTTGATACTGCAGTAAGCATAGCTGCTGCTTAGATGTCTGCATGAATATATGAGTGGATCTTTCAGTGTCTGACTGTGTGTCTGAGTGCTTCTATCCATTTATAAGTAGGTAAATGTGATGCAGTATGAGTGGGACTGTGCATATAGAACTGGGCATAGGGGTCTGCCACTGAACATCTAACTCAGTAAAATGCTCAAGGGCATTTCTCACCTTTTAATGAGAAAGGACCATGATCTATAGCCTAGGTGAGAAGTGACTTTCCAGCAGTAAGAGATCAGTTTGGGACTTGTCAAACAGGTTTTCTACTGCCAAGTCGAGCTGATGTTTAAAACTACACACCCATACTCAGCAGTAGTAGGTCCGACCCATGTTTAAAGGACTACATTTCTGGATAGGAGACTAACTTGTTTCAGCAGTTGTATACATATGTGAGTGAGTGTAACAGTTACCAACTGGTTCTGATAATGCAGTATGCACAGCTGGTGTTTGGATGTGTCCATGAATGTATGGGTGATCTTTCAGTGTCTAAATGTGTGTCTGAGTGATTATTTTCTCTTATAAATAGGTACATGTGTTGCAGTATGGGTGGGACTCTTTATATTTAACTGGGCATAGGGCTATCCCTTTGCACATCTAAGTCAGTAAACCTCTCAAGGACATTTCTCACCTTTCAATGAGAAAGGACCATGATCCATAGTGTACCTTCAGCCTAGGTGAGAGGTGGCTTTTCAATAGTAATAGATTAGTTTAAAACTTGTAAAGCAAGTTTTCTAGTGAAAACTCAATCGCACATATAAAAAAACACAATCAGGCTCAGCAGTAGTAGTACTCACCCATGTTTGAAGCAGTAGTTCTGTAACATTCCTAAAATGTACCTAAATGGTTTCTAATACATAGCTGAATAATTTTACATGTAAATGTGTGACATAGTATGACAGCCTATTATCTTTACTCTAAATCTTGGGACAGGAAGTATTCATTTACATTGAAAATGGATGGAGTCTGCAAGTGCTGACATTTAAACCACAAACTTTTTATACATGAACATACAACAGATATGCCTGTGAAAAATATAATAACAGGCACAAATGCATGCAATGCTATTTCACTCTACTATTGTTACCATGAGTTCTTGGACTTGCAGTATTTATTTACAATGGAATACATGGGTCAGCAACTGGCAAGATGTAAACTAAATTATTTTTGTACATATGCACATCACACATATATTTTCAAATATGTAATAGGAGTCACATGACAACTCTCACTTGCATTATATTTCAATTTCACAAAAATAGTTCGAAGCCTGAGATATACATATACTTTGTAAAATGCATTTTTAAAATTTAATTTGATTTAAATACCTGTGAATTGAGTTTGTCAAATTCTTTATTGTTTGCCCTTATTAGGTAATTTCAAATGTCTCAGAAAATGTTAAAGTTTAGCACAAGAATGGTATACCACTCTTACATAAAGCAACCATTAATGGCAACGTTTTCAATTTTACACTCTCTGATACCGGTAAAGGCAGCACTTCAAAAGATGCTTTCCACTTTTATCTTTCTTTACTGCACTTCTGAATGGCTGTTTTTTCGCAACCTTTTCTTCACTTCTGTGAAGATCTTAAAATGAAAGTCTGTTTGTCATTATTCTTGAATTCTTTGCAACCTTCATCAAGGATCCCCTGTGTAACTTCATGAGGAATGTAAAAATATTTACGGGGGTCCAAAAACATTCCTAGCTTAGATTTTATTTAAATGTATAGCTATGCTACACTTCACTCCTCATTAGGAAAACACTTAATCATTCTAGTATAAAAAACAAAATCACATCTCATTTCAGATAAGTATAGCAATATCTCTTTAATAGCTTTTCCCCAACACTCCATTGGCAGGGTTTCCATAGCAACACACCAGATGGAACAGGTCAAAAGTGTATGTTATGTTTCACAAACTACAAATTGTATCCAACTGAAATTCAGCAGGTGTGCTTGACTCTTTGCAAATGTAACTATATCCAAGAATACAATACATGTTTTTATTTAAAGCATATGCAATCAGAGATGTACTTACTTACATTCAAGAACCACAACCTAATTGTAAGTATCTACCTATTAAAACCTTTCAATGAAATGTATCCTCTTTTTCCAAACAACAAATACCCTCAATTTTAACTGACTGCCTTTCTCTTTTCCAATATCTCATTCTTGTACAGTCTTCCCCTGTGAGATATTCCTGCTTATCTTCACAATGCACAGCGTGTGGATTGCAGGACACAGCTTTGTGTTTTGGGTAAGTGACTATGCTAGTAAGAGTGACATTGACAGGGACTTGGGTTTGTCAAATGTAGAGATAAGTTGGATTGGCCCAAGAGGTTTAAAGTAGCATCAATTGCTGCCTTTGGTCAAAGGCATTAGAGATTCCCAACCCCCTCACCTCATGATTGTGCATTCTGGTTATAATGACCTGTGCACACTTACTGGGGTACGATTGGAAAGCCTAATGAAGGATACCCTTACGCAATTAATGGCACTTTTTGCTCACACTGCATTGGTATTCTCCAATATATGCCAAAAGCAGACACGGAAATAGTCAACCAAATTCTGTCCACAGATAGACAAAGCCAGGAAACGTGTTAATAAAACTGTTTCAGCATTCCTCAGAGTCCATAACATGGGCTCAGTCTCCAATAACGGCCTCCGCTTTGACATTGATGGAATTCGTAGAAGTGATGGAGTTCACTTCACAGACAAAGGCAACAGGATGTTTCTCCCCAACATGTAACACTGAATCACATATTATGTGTAGTTATAATCCACTGTCCAGTAAACACCCATCCTATTTCCCAAACACTAATGTATTTTAGTTCAACATCTCTTTTTTTTAGACCATTTCAGAATTTGCGAATCTGTTATGAATATGCAAACCAAAAGCACACATTCAATACACACCACCACCTTTATAATTTACCCCACAATGAGTGTGTTAATGTAAGTAGGTGTCGGAGTGCCTCTGTCAGTGCATCTGTGAGTAGTTGTGTGACTGTCTGAGTGTGTTTGTGAATGGGTATGTGAGTATCTGACTGGGTCTGTGAGTGTGTGCATGAGTGTCTGGGTGGGTCTGTGAGTCAGTGTACGAGTGTCCGAGTAGGTCTGTGAGTAGGTGCATGAGTGTCTGAGTGGGTCTGTAAGTGGGTGTGTGAGTGCCTGAGTGGGTCTGTGAGTGGGTGTGTGAGTGTCTGAGTGGGTCTGTGAGTGGGTGCATGAGTGTTTGAGTTAGTCTACCCGTGGGTGGGTGAGTATCTGACTGGGTCTGTGAGTGGATGGATCAGGGTCTGACTGGGTCACTGAGTGTGTGCCTGAGTGTCTGAATTGGTCTGTGAGTGTCTGCATGAATGTCTAAGTGGGCCTGTGACTGGGCACATGACTGTCTTAGTGGGTCCGTGACTAGGAACGTGACTGTCTGAGTGGACCTGTGACTTGGTGCCTGAGTGTCTGGGTGGGTCTGTGAATGGGTGTGAATGTCTGAGTGGGTGTGTGAATGTGTGCGTGAGTGTCCAAGTAGGGTTGTGAGTGGGTGCATAAGTGTCCAAGTGAGTCTATGAAGGGGTGCATGAGTGTTTGAGTGGGTCTGTGAGTGTCTGCATGGGTGTCTGAGTGGATCTGTGACTGGGTGCATGACTGTCTGAATCTGTGACTTAGTGCATGAGTGTCTGAGTGGGTCTGTGTATGGGTGCGTGAATGTCTGAGTGGATCTCTGAGTGGGTGCATGAGTGTCTGAGTGTGTCTGTGAGTGGGTGCATGAGTGTCTGAGTGGGTCAGTAAGTGGGTCTCTGAGTGGGTGCATGATTGTGTGAGTGTGTGTCTGAGTCCGTGCATGATCATCTGAGTGGGTCTATCAGTGAGTGTGTGAGTATTTGAGTGGGTCTCTGAGTGGGTGTGTGAGTGCCTGAGTGGATCTTTCAGTGGGTGCATGAGTATTTGAGTGGGTCTGTGAGTGGATACATCAGGTCCTGACTGGAGCTGTTAGTGTGTGCATGAGCGTCTGAATGGGTGTGTGAGTGGGACTGTCTGTGTCTAAATGAGTATCTGACTGGGTCTGTGAGTGGGTGCATGAGTGGGTCTGTGAGTGTTTGCATGAGTGTCTGAGTGGGTCTCTGACTGGGTGCAGGACTGTCTGGATCTCTGACAGTGCATGAGTGTCTGAGTGGGACTGTGAATGGGTTCGTGAATGGTTAAGTGAGTCTGTGAGTGTGTGTGTGAGTGTCCGAGCGGGTCTGTGAGTAGGTGCATGAGTGTCCGCGTGGGTCTCTGAGTGGGTGCATGAGTGTCTGAGTGGGTCTGTGAGTGGGTGTGTGAGTATCTGAGTGGCCCTTCAAGTGGGTGCATGAGTGTCTGAGTGGGTCTGTCAGTGGGTGTGTAAGTATTTGGGGGGCTGTTAGTAGATGCTTCAGGGCCTGACTGGGGCTGTGAGTGTGTGTGAGTGTCTGAATGGGTTTGTGAGTGGGGGTGTGAGTGTTTGAGTGGGTCTGTGAGTGGGTGCGTGAGTGTTTGAGTGGGTGTGTGAGTGGGTGTGTGAGTGTCTGAGTGAGCCTGTGAGTGGGTGTGTGAGTGTCTGAGTGGGTCTGTGAGTGGTCGCATGAGGGTCTGAGTGGGTCTCTGGGTGGGTGCATGTGTATGAGTTAGTCTATCAATGGGTGAGTGAGTGTCTGAGTGGGTCAGTGAGTGGATGCAACAGGATCTGACTGGGTCAGTGAGTGTGTGTATGAGTGTCTGAATGGGTTTGTGAGTGTTTGCATTAGTGTCTGAGTGGTCAGTGACTGTTCACGTGACTGTCTGAGTGGATCTGTGACTTGATGCATGAGTGTCTGAGTGGGTCTGTGAATGGGTATGTGAATGTCTCAGTGGATGTGTTAATGTCCAAGTTGGTCTGTGAATCAGTGCATGAGTGTCCAAGTGGGTCTGTGAGGGGGTGCATGAGTGTCTGAGTGGGTGTGTGAGTGGATGCCTGAATGTATGAGTGGGTCTGTGAGTGGGTGTGTGAGTGTCTGAGTTGGTCTTTGAGTGGGTGCATGATGTCTGAGTGGGTCTGTGATTGGGTTTTTCAGTGTCTGAGTGGGTCTCTGAGTGGGTGTGTGAGAATCTAAGTGAGTCTGCCAGTGGGTGTATGAGTATTTGAGTTGGTCTGTGAGTGGATGCATCAGGGCCTGACTGGGGCAGTTAGTGTGTGTGTGTGTCCGAATGGGTCTCTGAGTGGGCGTGTGGGCATGTGAGTGGGTCTGTAGAGTCTGCATGAGTGTCTGAGTTGGTCTGTGAGTGGGTGCATGAGTGTTTGATGGGTCTGTGAATGTCTGCATGAGTGTCTGAGTGGGTCCGTGACTGGTTGTGTGACTGTCTGAGTGAATCTGTGACTTGGTGCATGAGTGTCTGAGTGTGTCTGAGAATGGGTATGTGAATGTCTGAGTGGGTCTGAGAATTGGTGTGTGAATGTCTGAGTGGGTCTGTGAGTTTGTGTGTCTGAGTGGGTCTGTGAATCGGTATGCATGGGTGTCCGAGTGGGTCTGTGAGTGGGGAAATGAGTGTCTGAGTGGGTCTGTAATTGGGTGTGTGTCTGTGTGGGTCTGTGAGTGAGTGTGTAAGTGTCTGAGTGGGTATGTGGATGGGTGCATGAGTGTCTGAGTGGGTCTGTCAGTAGGTGCATAAGTATTCGAGTGGGTCTCTGAGTGGATGCATCAGGGCCTCACTGGGGAAGTTAGTGTGTGAGTGAGTGTCTGAATGGGTCTGTGAGTGGGTGCAGTCAACACCACTAACTACTGTTTGACAGCTCTCCCTCACTGTGAGCAATGTGTTTGCTCTAACTTGGTGAAAGCTGTCAAAGCTCCCACCAAGTCAGAGCAAACAGCTATGTCCCAGGGTTTGGCAGCCCAGGACACACCAGGAGCTGGCCCTGGGGGGTGACGGTCCCTAGGGCCATCGGTTGGTAGTCCAGCTTTTACGTGAATATGTTGATGGGCCTGTTGGATAACTCATTCACCCTACTACACCCGGCAGGCCGGAACCGAAACCTAAAAAACACATACAAGACAGGCTTGAGACTCATGGGCTTATCCACATGCCCCTTGCACCGCGGGTGCGTAACTTTTTCCCATAGAAAAAGTGACGCTCCTGGGGCACTATTTCCCATAGAAGAAGCGACCCACTTGCGGCAAACGGTGCATGTAAAAAAGCCCCTCAGAGTTTTCAATTAGGGCCCAACAACACTTCCACTGGGCCTCCACAAATCAGACTTTAAATCTGATTTAAGACTGAGAGATAACCTCTGGCAATCATTGCCATTATCCTCCACAATTTTTGTAACATCCCTTAGAGCTCCGGATTCTGGAGTACTCTCAGGAGCAAGACAGAACGCTTTGATACCTTGTGCGGCTGTTCAGCGCTTTAAGAAACCGCAAAAACAAAAGCACAAATGCTCAGGAAAGAGAGTGGAGCTAAAAAAAATGTGCTAAGGCCAGAAGGGTGTGAACGCTGCACGAAATGTGCATTCAGGTTCCTTGAAACGCTTCCACCTAGCAAACTTCTCCTGAATTTAGCAGTTTTGCTAGTTTAGTAAAATGTTGTAAGAAAATCGGCATTTTGAGGATTTTCACGTGGTTTTGCAGTGTTTGTAAGCACTACATACTACTGACATGTTTCGGAATGTGTTGGTGGCATGTTTCGCGTTTCCCATAAGGCTGCAGGAAAAATCTTCACACCCATGCTCTTTCATTATCACATTCCTTAAAAAAAAAAAAAAAAAACATCCCAGGCCTGACAGAGTGGGCTCTGTTTGCAATAAGCTATTGAACAATGATGGAACACAACCGCATCTCTGGCCTCAAACATGTTAAAAAGGCAAGAACCAGCTAGATTGCAAGAAGCAAAAGAAATCAATACGAAACCTAAAATCCTTACTTGGCTGCTCACCAGATGTCTAGGTCCGCAGTTCGGCAAATGGCTTGGGAGAAGCATCAGTGCATTAAGGTGAAAGATTTGTTTCCTATCAGTAGACAGATGTATAATCGCTGAACAGAGTCCCGGAATGCGCGCACAGCCTCATATTTTCCTGCCTCTCGCGCGCTCCTTGCCACATCGTGTTCTCCCCTACGCTGTTCATCAAGTTGTGGTGCATCAACAAGCCTGAAACCTGCCGACTGGAATGGCAGTACCGTGAAAACATCCCCTCCACCTAAAACAAGCGCCTTTCTTATATAACACCGCTTTGAATGATAATTAAAATATGCCCCACAGTGTGAAATGTGAACATAATAGGACTGAATGAATTATAATTGCAAGACTCGAAAGGAAACCTCTCAAAAACTCTAAAAATGTATTTTTGCTGGCAGCCTAAATATCATATTTCATTCAAACTGCCTGCCTTCCTTTCAGAAGGGCCGGATAGCAGGATACGTCTTCCAGAGCTGGAAAATTTAAATTGGGTCTCTAAAGGATTCGGAAGCAGTTATCATCGTATACTGATAATTTGGCATTTCATTATCACATTCTGCCCCACCATCTATATGCAGATGGCACTAGCATTTATGAAAGGGATTATGCAAAAATAAATCTTAATGTAACATCCCATGCTGATTGAATCACTCTCTTTTCTAGGGTCATCGAGCATACTTTGGAACCCTCTTCAATATTAATGAAAGCACAGTTTTATACTTCTTAGAAAAACATAGCTTGGAAGCTCAGAGCCTTTAAGATGGTGATGGCCAATAGCTCTAGATAATCAGGGCTTCACGTGTGCAAGAACATATGTCAATAGGTGTGTCAAGGGTGCTCTTGAGCACAGTTAGGAACACTCCACACAGGGTGTGATTTACAGGTATTTTCTCACCTAATACTGACTCCAATTATTCTGGTGTAATTAAAATTACTCTAAGGCCTAGAGGATTGCATAATGAGGGACCGACCGTATGCAATGGGATTGAAAAACAGCTGTGAGAGACAGACCTGATCTTGGATAAAGCTTATTTCATTGTTGTTCTGCTGTTCCTCACTATTAGATAGACTGCTTCTTCTGCAGAACACATTCATTTTGAATTGTATAATGGCCTTTCTACATCATGATCTTTCAATTTTTCAGCCTAAAATAATTTCAGAAAGATTTTGTGCATGCTGTTGAAATATTTACATTGGTCCAAATTTCCATATTTGTTGAAGTACTTGTGGACTGCAAGATTTTTAAGTGATCAGTGTGACATGTACATAGTGGAAGGAGATCAAATAACCTGAGTGACTCTCATTAAAGTGGCCGGACCTCACTCATCATTAAGGCCTTCATTACAACCTTGGCGGTAAATCCCGCTTACCGCTGTGCCGACGGCCACCGACATACCGTGTCCGCTGTGGAAATCCGCAACGGATGTTATGACCAACACTGAGAATTCCACCACTATACAGGCACCCACACAAGTATGCCACACCAAAGGTCAGTGATAAACTGGTGATAGCAAAACCCACACTGTTACAGCCAACAGGAATACGCCCACAGTATCATGACTCACGAATCAACGCAGCGGTCTTACAGCCGCGGTAAACCATTGGCGGTACACACCGCAGCCCTCAAAATACACACACGCGGACAAAACTACACCACATTGGACATTTCAAAATACACCCACCTGACCCACATACACACACCACACCCACACACTCACACCACCATAAAACACACACCCACATTACCCACAACTCTTTACAGCGAAAAACTTTGAAGAAGCAGAGAGAGAGAAAAGCAAAGACCACACCAGCATCCAGAGGCACAGAACACCATCACACATACATCATCCACACACCTCACTCCACACACCCCAACACATCACCCCACACATCACATCAACCATCATCTCACACATCACTCACACCACATCATGGCACCTCAAAGACACCCCAGGTTTTCTAAGGAGGAGCTCAGGGTGATGGTGGAGAAAATCATCCGGGTAGAGCCACAGCTATGCGGATCACAGGTGCAGTAGACGTCCATTGCAAGGAAGATGGATCTATGGCGGAGAATTGTGGACAGGGTCAACGCACTGGGACAGCATCCAAGAACAAGGGACGACATCAGGAAGAGGTGGAGCGCCCTATGGGGGAAAGTACATTCTGTGGTATCAAGACACCAGGTAGCCATACAGAGGACTGGCAGTGTACCCCACCTCCTCCCCCACAACCACCAACATGGGAGGAGCAAGTCTTGGTGATCATGCATCCTAAGGGCCTCGCAGGAGTAGCAGGAGGACTGGACTCTGGTAAGTCAAATCTTTACTACTATATCCCCCACCCTACCTGCATGCCATTACATACCCCAACCCTCATCCTCACTCCCATGACTCCATCACCTCCCAGACACACCACCATCACAACCCACCACTCCCACAACCAAGCCCTGCGTGCAACAACAATGCATGGACACCCATCACAGACATGCATGGACACCCATCACCAAAGCATGTCCAATAGAGAGACTCACCCAGGACACACAATCAGCCGTCACACAAGGGCCCAGGCGATAGTGCAAGCACAGTTATAGAGGGAAACACACCCATTGCACAAGATGGCACACACAGAAAAAATAACAATGCATTTACATCCCAACAGGACCCCTACCCAACGTCATCAGACAGGAGGTGCCAGCCATATCTAGTCCCCCCACAAAAGAGGCCCACAGTGATGACAGCATCTCTGCACGCCTGGATCAAGATGACCAGCCTGGCCCATCAGGGACCTCTGGACAGTTGGTTCCCCTGCCACAGTCCCAAGCCACCACAGTACCTCCCTCCTCAGGAAACACCACCCCAGCACCCATGCAGCGGGCCCATGCCACTGTCCCCAGGACACGTCAATCAGCAGTGTGCCCACCACTACAGGAACCCCAGGTAACCCCACTAACCCAGGACAATCAGGGACCTGGTGTCAGTGGCAGTGGGCACACAGTTCAGGGGACAGAGGCACAGGACAACAGGGAAGCTGGGAGGACTGCTGTGCGACAGGGGGAGGACAGGCCCAGGGAACCGACCCTCCACGAGGCACTCTCAAAGATCATGGGAGCATACCACCATTCCCAGGAGACCATGGGCATGGCACTGGCCAAGTTTCAGAAGACCCAGCGGCTGCAGGAGGGACAATACCTGAGGATCAGGGAGGACCTCATCAACATATACACCATCCTGGTCACCATAGCAGGGGTGCTGGCTGACATAGGCAAGACCATGAGGGAGGCAGTGGCACAACAATGGGCCCCTGACACTACCCAAATCGAGGAACAGCCTTCCACCGGCGCTAGTGGACAGGAGGCCCCGCCACAGAAACAACAGGCCACCAGCACCCCACCCCATGCAGAAGGAGAACCACCCCGCAAACTGTCCCTGCGAACCAGGCAGAAGACAGAGAACATTGCCAAGACCCCTGCCAGGAAATAAGACCCCTCCTGATTGTCACCCTTCTGTCCCACCTTGTCACCCTGTCCACCTTGAACTGCCATTACTCCCCTTCTTATGCCCCATTGGACAATGCACCTGTGATACCAAGAGACTGGACTCTACTATGGACCTTCCTCCACCATCACCCCAGCCCCTTGCACATACCCCTATACTCATTAGCCCCTAAATAAACACCCTTTAATCACAAACCAATCTGGAGTCAGTCTGATCTTTCACAAATGTATTATTACAACATTAGCAACAAATAGCAATGTAAATGTTCATTTGCTCATACCAATGTATGACAGTTGTTGGGCAGTAGTACATATAGCAGAAGGCAGAATGAGGTACCCAGATCTGAAAAATGGAAAGCCAAAGTGAACTGTCAGTGTCCATAGACAGAGGTGAAGAGGCTGACTTATATAATGTCCTACAATATTCTGAAATGTGAGGAGGAGTTACAGTCTCTTACCTGTGTGTCACTGGAAGTACTGCGTGATGATGTTGGTTTGGTTGTCAATATCTTCTTCCTCTGCCTCCTCTTCCTCACTGTCCACAGGCTCCACCGCTGCCACAAGTCCATCACCAGGCTCATCCTCCTGCAGAAAAGGCACCTGGAGTCTCAATGTCAGGTTGTGCAACATGCAGCATGCCACAATTATCTGACATACCTTCTTCGGTGAGTAGTATAGGGAGCCACCTGTTAGATGGAGGCACCGGAATCTGGCCATCAGGAGGCCGAATGTCCCCTCAATAATATGCCTAGTTCGCCCATGTGCTTCATTTTAGCGGTCCTCTGCCCTTGTCCTGTCATTCCTCACTGGGGTCAGTAGCCATGAGAGGTTGGGGTAACCAGAGTCACCTGCAAATGACGAGGGATACCTGTTAGACACACACTAACCCTTAGGGACAACCCCTTACACAGACACCTACTCAAACTCTGTGGTGACCTTGGGCTCACCTATTAGCCACACCCGGTGCCTCTGGAGTTGGCCCATCACATATGGGATACTGCTATTCCTCAAAATGTAGGCGTCATGCACAGAGCCAGGATACTTGGCATTCACATGGGAGATGTACTGGTCCACCAAACACACAATTTGCACATTTATTGAACAGTAGCTTTTTCTATATCTGTACACTTGTTCATTTATGCGGGGGGGGACAAATGCCACATGTGTACCATCAATGTCACCAATGATTTTGGGGATATGTCCCAGGGCATAAAAGTCAGCCTTCACTGTGGGCAAATCCTCCACCTGGGGGAACACAATGTGGCTGCACATATGGTTCAACAGGGCAGACAACACTCTGGTCAACCCATTAGAAAACATTGGCTGAGACATCCCTGATGCCATTGCCACTGTTGTTTGAAAGGAGCCACTTGCCAGGAAATGGAGCACTGACAGGACCTGCACTAGAGGGGGGATTCCTGTGGGATGGGGGATAGATGACATCAGGTCTGGCTCCAATTGGGCACACAGGTCTTGGATTGTGGCACGATCAAGTCTGTAGGTAATTATGATGTGCCTGTCTTCCATTGTCGACAAATCCACCAGGGGTCTGTACACCAGTGGTTATAGCCTATGGAGGAGAATGGTGAGCAGAGGGTAATTTACCACATAGGTTGCACAAGTGTGTCTGCAGTATTGTAAGTAAATCCATGTGTGACGTAGTTAGTCCGTATATGTGCCAAAATGTGCCTTGACACAGTTAAGTGCCATGCCATGTGTCCCCCTGAAATGGCGGCTGCCTGACTTATAAGGAGGGACAAGGGGAAATGAGGTAACTGCGCTTGCATTGTGCTGCGTTGTGGTAGGCGGTCGAAGACCGCCGCGTAACTCAGCATTGGTTATCATTGGGCCCTATTGGTTCCAGGAGCCAATGGCCATGTACGCTGGCGGTGACGGTACGCACCGCCGCGGATGTGACCGCCATTTTCTATCTGTTCACTCACTTGATACCTGACCTTCAACAGGAGAGAACCTACACTGCAAGTGCTGCTGTGACCTCAGTCTGAAAGTGACAATGGCTCAAGTGTCTGGGGAAAGGGCCCCTGCCTTCACCACAGAGGAGCTGGACATACTGGTGGATGCGGTCCTCCTCCAGTTCACGCTATTCTATGGTCCTCCAGACAAACAGGTGAGTACACTATGAGCATGATGTGTGAGCAATGCCTGTTTGAAGTGGTGTGGATGTAAGCCACATGTTTGGGGGGGCTGAGGGCTGCATGTGAGGATGGTCAGTGTATGTGCATCAGGGCATGGTTGGGAACTGGTGGGCAATGAGTCTGACGGTCCAGATGGGTGAGTAATTTCCTTTCCGCCTGTACCTTTCTTCTAGGTCAGCGCCACCACAAGAAGAAGGGTATTTGGCGTGCCGTCACCAAGGAAGTGCGGACCCTGGGGGTCTATCATAGACGGAGCACCCACTGCCGCAAGAGATGGGAGGACCTGCACCGCTGGAGCAAGAAGACGTCGGAGGCCCAGCTGGGATGGCCTCCGAACGTGGAAGGAGTGCCAGTCGCACCATAAACCCCCTGATGTTCCACATTCTGGCAGTGGCCTATCCAGAGTTGGATGGGCACTTGAGGGCATCACAGCAGCCACAAGGGGGTGAGTACAGTGTCATAAAGCGGACTCTGCGCGCTTTAGGAAGTATCTGGGTGGGGGATGTGGGCTGTGGGTGACCTAGGCCAGGGCAAACATGGCATTGTAGGTCCCTTGTTGGGCAGGCTCTGAAGCACTCCAACCCCAATAGTGTTAGTGGGCATCTACTTCTGGGCAGGGTCCTGTGGGTTTCAGGTGTGCATCTAATGGCATTAGGCATTGTACCCCAGGGGCTGGTGACTTTCTTAGTAATTGATAGTGCATGGCCTAGTACATAGGGATGCTCCCTCTGTGTGGTGTCCCCCAACATTAGTGGTGTTGCTGGCATTGACCATGTGTGTCCTCTGTCTTCCCCCCTTCTTGTTTTGTCACCCTGTCCTTGTGTGCATTAGCATCATCTGGCGGAGGAGCAGAGGCACTGGCGACGGAGGGAGCTGCATCCCACATGGCCCAGGAGGATGAATCCCTGGAGGGTGAAGGCACCAGTGGGACTGAGGGCGAGGGGAGCTCCACAACGTGGTCAAGAGGGGATACCAGCAACAGCGACTCCTCCTCTGATGGAAGCTCCTTGGTTGTGGTGGACACCTCTGTGCCCACCCCAACAACAGGTACAGCCGCCACCCCCCTACCAGCACCACCCTCCCAGCAGCCCCTCAGCGAGTTTCCTGTGCCCGCTCACCCAGGAGAGTGGGCATCTCCTTCACCCCAGGCACCTCAGGCCCTGACCCAGTCAGCCCTGCTGCCCTCAGTGAGGAGGCTATTGACCTCCTGAGATCCCTCACTGTTGGGCAATCAACCATTCTGAATGCCACCCAGGGTGTCGAGAGGCATTTGCAGCAAACAAATGCATACCTGGAGGGAATTCATTCTGGCGTGGCGGTCCAACAGAGAGCATTTCAGGCTCTGGCCTCAGCACTGATGGCAGCCATTGTCCCTGTGTCCAGCCGCCCCCCTCCAACTTTCACTACCCAGACCCAATCCCCTCTACCTCAGCCTATCCTAAGCACACCATCAGACCAGCATGTACACACATCAACACTCAAAAGTGGCTCAGGAAAACATAAGCACCACACATCCCACAGGCACTCACACAAGCAACATATCCATGCACACATACCAACATCCACTTCCTCCACTGTGTCCCCCTCCTCCACGTCATCCACCTCCCTCCCTGTCTCGTCTCCACTCACACCTGCATGCACTACATCATCAGCCACTGCCTCCATCACCAGCACGCCCATCACAACACACCGCTCACGTGCAATCACCACCCCCACTACCATTCACACATCCCCTGTATCCTCTCCCAGTGTGTCTGTGAGCCCTCCTCCCAAAGTACAGAAACGCAGGCACACACCCACTCAACAGCCATCCACCTCACAACAGCCTCCAGCCCATGCATCTTCACTCAAACTCAGCAGACGTACACCTCCTACAACCACTAAATCTTCCTCCACTCCCATACCCTCTCCATCTTCCCATCCCAGTGCAGCATCCTCCCCAAGGATCAGCCATCCGAGGCTGCCAGAGGCGGTATGGTGTCTCCCTCCACCACAACAAGCACTTGCACCACGGCCAGCACCGGCAACAACTCCGCCGCAGCTACCACCACTTGCACCACCATCTGCACTGCCACATGCCCAGCCGACACACTTCTGTCAGACATCAGCAGCATCACCAGTGGGCAGCCGTCGGAGTCTGCAGGTGACGTCCTGGACCCTGGACACGCCACTTGAGGCACCACCTCCAGCACTTGCACGACCTGCAATTGGCAGCCTAAGTCACTGCAGGATGGAGTGTGGCTCTGCCTCCATGGAGTATCATGCTTCCCTTTCCAGGTACATCGCGTGGATCATACACCCAGATGAGAGAATGTCAACTGCCACACCCCAGATGCACCATCACTGGGCACAAAACACCCTCCAGAACCAGTGGAGAAATGCATCCACTAATCCAGTCCTTCGCAGGATGAAGCACTCTGGGCACAAAGCCCCCTCCAGAACCAGTGGAGAAATGCATCCACTAACCCAGTCCTTGGCAGGATGAAGCACTCTGGGCACAAAGCCCCCTCCAGAACCAGTGGAACATGTCACCCACTAGAGAGACTGTGGCCTTGCACTCCCCAGGACCAATCAGTGGGCAAAGCACCCACTTGAGTGACTTGAGAGACTGTGGCTTTGCACTCCCCAGGACCAAGCAGTGGGCAACCCACCCACTTCAGAGGCTGTGGCCTTGCACTCCCCAGGACCAAGCTGTGGGCAACGCTTCCCCTTGAGAGACTGTGGCTTTGCACTCCCTAGGACCAAGCAGTGGGCAACCCACCCACTTGAGGGACTGTGCCTTTGCACTCCCCAGGAACAGGCAGTGGGCATAGAGCCCCCTCGAGGAGCAGTGGCGTCGTACCATCTTCCGGCTGAGGTGCTCCCCTCCCCCCTGAGGTGGCTGTTTTTTTTTCGACCTGATGCCCCTGCAGTGTTCTCTCCGTTTTGATTCAGGTGTCATGTGTGGGCTTTGCCCATGCTTTTTGGGACCACTGGTCCACGGACATTTACAAGGGACAGTGTACGGACTTGTGTGCTTGACGTAAATATTTGTGTATACTGATTATTTGCTTTTCTCTTGATATATCCCATTGTTCCAATATAACACTAGTTAAACTCATTTCCTTTTGTCCTTGCGTTCTTCCAGGGGGTGACGGGGTGTATCTGTGATATAGTATATTGTTGTGGGTGAGGGAGGGGCTGGAGATGTTGCGTGCTGCGTATGTGTGTCACTCTCTTTTCCCTCCTCCCCTCCCCTGTGTGCTAGGTGCAGTACTCACCGTCGTCGTCGCCGCCTACTTTCTACATCATGGTGTATTAGTAGATACACCAATATGGGTAGGATCTGCAATTCAGGCTCCATGGCGTCCTGGTTCTTCGTGGAGTCTCGAGAGGTGAGTGGTTCCCCTTCGTTGTTCAGTTTCCGCTGTGCTTTTGATGGTGTTGGTACCGCCCCGGAAAAGCTGGCGGATTGGTGCCTTGTAATAGTGTGGTCAGTACACTGTCTTCCACCTGTCTGTTGGCGGTGACCGCCGCGGTGTTTGTTGCTACCGCCGTGGCGGTCGGAGTGTGAAAGTGGCTGTCTATGTTAGCGGTTTACGCCATGGTCGTGATCCCATTTTTTTTTACTGCCTTGCTGTTGGCAATATTACCGCCTCTTTAACACCAACCACCAGGGTTGTAAGGAGGGCCTATGTCGGCTTGAAGTCTACTTGCAAACATTTTGGTTAAAAGGGGCATGTTACTAAGTGTTGCAGAAGTTCTAATTTAAAAAAAAAAGGTTCAAGAAGAAGAAGACACATGTGATGAAGATGATTCTTCGTGTGATGAGTTCATTTTACAGGTGAAGGACAGCATGAGTGCAGCCATTGAGATCATGCAGATTGAAGGAGATTCAGTTTCCATGTTATTTGATTCTTGAGCAAAAATAATGTTGATTTCCACAGAAATGTTTGAAAACAATTTGGTGGGTAAGGTTAAGATGTACAAGCCTTATGTGTATCTGAAGGGTTATGGCGGGAAGCCCATCAACTTGTTGGGTTATCTCAGTGGGTTAATACAGTTCAAGGACAGGCTAACGGTGGGCAACATTTATGTGTCCATGAGGGGTGACTCACTCATTAGTTGGGTTCACCAAAGGGATTTAATGGTATACCTTAACCCCAGTGAGAATCGCTCAGTAAGACTCAAACAAGTAGAGAAAGTTGCTGTAAACAATGGTAGGTCAAAGTACAAAAAAGTATTCCCTGAAGAGTTCCAAGAAAAAACAGGCTATTTGAAGAATTACATACACAAGTTCAAGATAAAGAAAGGGACAACACTGGTGGTGAGTAAGGTTAGGGGTGAAATTTTGATGGTCAAGGATAAGATGAAAAATGAGTTGGAGAAATTGATAACAGATGGTATAATCGAGGAGGTGCAGGACACCAAGTGGCTTGCTCCAGTAGTAATGGCAAAGAAGGTCAATGGTGACGTCCGACTCTGTGTGAACTGGCAGAAACTAGACAAGTGTGTAATAGTTGACCATTATCCTTTGCCACATAGAAATGAGATCCTATATATGCTAGAGAGGTCAAGGTGTTTCTCTTCCATTAAATTAACCTCTGCTTACCATCAAGTGAAGCAACATCAGGATTCACAAGAATTGACAGCTTTTGTCACTCCTTTTGTGACAGTTTGTTAGCATGCCATTTGCTCTGATTTTGGCAGCAGCAGTATTTCAACGTGTGAGGGAAGGCATACTGAAAGGGGTGCAGGGCATCAAAATCTATCAAAATGACATTCTGGTGTATGGTGTGAATGAGGATGAGCACAATGAATGTGTGTGTGAGGCACTCCAGAGGCTGAAGGAGAGTGGTCCGACATTAAAGGCAAAAAAGTGTTGGTTCAATTTAAATGAAATCAGATACCTGTCATATAATAGCAGAGAGCATTGACCCTAAGAAGGAGAGTTGGTGGATACCATTGATAATTTAGTCCAGTATCCAAGGAGGAAGTGATTAAGTTCCTTGGTATGACATAATAGTATAATAAGTTTGTTAGTAATTTTGTGGAAAAAAATGAAAAATGTGAGACTTTTAGTAAAAAGAGATGTCACTTTCAGGTGGAGTGAAGCATGTGAAAAATAATGCAAGGAAATAAAACAGATCCTTAAGAAGGTTTCCTGTTTACAAAGCTTTGAGCCTGGTAACGGAACTGTTATAATGTCAGATGCCAGTGCAAAAGGGCTTGGAGCATTCTTATTGCAGAAACACAATGGTGTGGAGAGAACAATTCATTTTATTTCAAGAGGACTAAAGGGGCAGAGTTAATTTACTTCATCATTGAGAAGAAGGCTTTGGCAGTGTTTTGGGCAGTACAGAAGTTAAGAATGTTTGTCAGGGACTGTAACTATCAGTTAAAAATAGACCACAAGCCTCTCAGAGAGATTTTTGAGAAAAAAAGTTTAGATGGTGTGTCTTTTGAGAATTAGAAATTGGATTGTGCTTTGCAGGAATTTCAATATGATATTGTGAATGTACCTGGAGTGAAGGATAATGTAGCTGATTGCTGTTCTGGTTTGGTGGACAAGGTTAGTACTGCAGAGCAAGAGAATGTTAAATTTGAGGATGAGGACTTTGAGGTGTGTTTGATCAGAGTTGTGAAGGAAGAAGAATGAGTGGAGGAGTTACGAAAGGATGATGTGATGCATCAGATGATACATAAAGTAAAAAAAGAGTAGAGTGGGCAGGAGAAGAATCATGACAGATTGTGAGGATTTTGGAAAGTTAAAGATTAAGGCCCTCATTACGAACATGGCGGTTTGGTCTGCCATGCCGGCATTGGTGGCTGAAGCCGCCAGCCGGCATGGCGGGCCAAACCACCATATTCTGAACATGGTGAGGGCCACCATCGGCAGCCCTCACCCACCGAAACACTATCCGCCAGGGTAGCAGCGCTACCCTGCGGATACCGCCAGCATGAACACAGCAGTTGTTACCGCTGTGTTCATAATGACCACCTAACTCTCTCTACAGGGTGAATTGGTTTTGAGAGTAACCAGGTTAGTTCCCCTGGCATCTTTGGGTAAAGGACTAGGGGCCAGATGTAGCAAAAATAAAAATTGCGACTCGCATTTTGCGAGTTGATGCGACTCGCAAAGTGCGAGTCGCAAATTGGAATGCCAGAAAAAAAAGCGATCCGATTTTGCGACTCGCAGCCGGACTCGCAACGCTGTGTGCGAGTCCGCAGTTTGCAAGGTCGCTGTTTGCGAGTGTGCAAAAACGAACTCGCAATTAGCGAGTGGGTGTCGCAAATTGAGAATACCTTCAAAATTGCTTGCAGATGCAGCAGAACACTCCAGAAAGCATACCAGAACACTCTGGAAACACTTCCTGGCACATGATGATGGCATCACAGCCAGGAAGTTAACAAATACACCTGGGAGGAGGGCTCAACAGTGAGCAGTGTCTCTGCCACTCACAGTAGGGTGCTGAGGAGTGGTAGGCACAGCACCATGGACGCAGCAGGGACCAGCCAGGCTGGCAGGAGGGGCAGGAGATCGTAGATAACAGCCAGGACAGATTAATGTGGCACATGGCGTTAATGTGCCACATGACTGGTTGGCATTTTCCTGCCCATGGACAATTTCAACTTGTATATAGTTTCTTCATGACATTAATAAAACAGTTATTTTTGTTCCACTTAACAAATGGTTAATAGGTGAGTATGGTGGGAGTTGACACGTACCGTCCAAAATATTGCGTTGCAATGTGGTCCCGTCTCAGTCTGCCTTGATTAGCTAGACTCCTATCCCCATGATGGCGATGTGGTTGTTCTTGCTCTTCATCATCAGGATCTGGGTCTGCAGGGGTGAGAGGTAGCCCACGTCGGGTGTCTATGTTGTGGAGGATGGCGCATGCGACTACAATTTTGAAAGCGGTAATGGGGGTGTATTGGAGGGCGCCTCCACTGCGGTGGAGGCATCTGAATCTTGCCTTCAGCAGTCCGAAGGTGCGCTCGATCAGGTTCCTGGTCCTCTTATGCGCACTGTTGTATTGCCTCTCTGATTCAGTTCTGGGTGTTAAAAACGGAGTCATGATCCAAGGCCTGAGAGCATATGCACTGTCACCTGTTGGGCACAAAAGTACACGGTTAGGAAGTCCAGATTGTCGTGCACAGTGACCTGTGTGTATGTCTGCAAGTGTCTGTGGCTCTACCTAGGAGGTAACCGTCTCCAAATTCCCCACGTTCCAGGCGTTGATGTATCCCACTATGCCTAAAAATGTATGAGTCATGGGTACTGCCAGGAAACTTAGCTACGATGTCCGTGATGACATAATGGGCATCACAAACAACCTGTATGTTGAGTGAGTGGGTACACTTCGTGTTGCGGAAAATGTGTTCCAGATTAGCAGGGGGGCATATTTGAATGTGTGTCCCATCTACACACCCTATGACATGAGGAAAGTGGGCAATGCGGTAAAAGTCCAGCTTGGTGCTGTTAATTTCTGCCTCATTCCTTGGTAAGTATATGAAGTGAGACATGTGCGTGACTAAGGCATCTAGGAATGCCCTGAGGAACCTTGACACTGCACTTTGGGATACCCCACCTGCCACGGCAATGACCCCCTGATAGCTCCCTGAGGCCAAGAGGTGCAGTGCGCATAGTACTTGCACATGCGTAGGGATGGCGCAGCCACGCAGAGTCTTGTGTTCTAGCTGTGGTTTCAGTAAATCTATTAATTCTAGAATGGCTGTCATAGATCTCCGCTTCAGTTTGCTGAAAAAGAGTCTGCCTGGTTCTATATATCTTCTCCTGTCTGTGGCCCCTCCTCCTCCTCTGCTGGGCTGCGTAGACTCTCCTCCTCACTGCTATCAGGTATATCTCCGCCATCTTGAGTAACCCAGATGCCTTCTGGGTCCCCTTTTATACTTTGGTAATGGTTACCACCTGCTCTGAGTTAGTGGTAAATGGGACATGCAAACTGGGCTTTTTGCGACTAGTCGCAATTTGCGAGTTGCAATTGCATAAGGTTTGCGACTCGCAAATTGCGACTTGCAATTTGCGGGTCGCAAAATGGGGTCGCACCGGATGCGACTCGCAAACGGGTCCCATCGCTTTTTGCGAGTCGGAAATGGGCTTTTTGCATCACATTTCCGATTTTGCACTGTCGCAAATTGCGAATCGGCCCATTTGCGAGTCGCAATCGTTTGCTACATCTGGCCCTAGATTCTTTAGCACACGAGAGCCATTTAGGAATATCAAAAACAAAAGAGAGACTCAGAAAAATGCACTGGTGGCCGGGAATGGACATTCAGTTTGAGGGGTGTGTAAAAGAGTGTATGGAGTGTGGCGATGCTGATAAAACTCTCCATTGTAGAGCTCAGCCGATGAAGGTGAGAGAAATAACGAAAGAACCTTGGCAAGAGTTGGCTATGGACATTATGGGCCTGAGAAGGCAATCTAACACAGACAAATATGTAATTGTTTTGATTGATATGTATACAAGGTCCCTGAGATGGGAATAACCAAATCAATGGAAACATGCGATGTGATACATTTTCTTGAACACATGTTTGAAGAGGAAGGGGTTTCCTACTGTATTCTAATGGACAATTGGGTTCAACTTGTGTCTCATGAAATGGAGAAGTACGTCGGACACACAGACATTAAGCACAAGAAGTCAGCTCTGTATCATCCTGAGACAAACTGCGTGGTGGAGAGGCTGTACAGCGTGATAACGGAGACTATGCAAAGAGTCATAGCAGGTAATTTGTGGTGGAGGAAAGAAGTACTATGTAAAATAAAGAATTACAGGATGACACATCATACCAATACAGGAATCTCACATTTTGAATTGGTCAAGAGGAGGAAAGCTAACACATTAGTATGCCCTTCTTCGGCAAAGGACAAAACAGGACAGGAATTACATGTGGATCATAATGCTGAAATGAAAGAAGCAAGAGAATACAGGAGAATGTCTAAACAAAAGACCAGGAATGACAGTCATAAAGCGGTAAACAATCCAGTGATTCTGGATGGGCATATGATCAGGATTAGGAATCCTTGGTTGAGTCTCTCAAAGTCTCAGTCCAAATTTTCGGCCCTTCTTAAGGTGATTAAGAAGTTTTGGAATGCTGTAAGGACTGAGGAACACAAGATATGGAATCTGGTTAGAGTAGTGAAAGTCAAGTGTGGCCTGGACATGCCTAAGGATCATAAAAATGTTGGAAACAAGGATAATGAGAACAAAGGGAAAAATAAGAAGTAAATAGGCTAGAGTTAAGGAGAAGGGCTTCTAAGGGGCCAACATTTCTGAAGAAATCTGTTTAATTTTTGGATGTGTTTTCATTGTATTTGTTTCCTTTTGTAATAAATAGGTTGAATACAAAGAAAGTTTCATTTTTTTGATCTATTATATTAAGAACATGTAGGTGTGTGGTGTATTGTCTCTATGGTATCCTCTCTCTAAGAGTCATCAGCAATCTACTTGCCTCTGTGTATATATGTGTGTGTGGTAGCCCCTACCAATGGAATGCAAACATCATATTTCACCTGGAGCTCACATGATTGTTCCCATGCAGCTAGGAACCCCATTTGAAAGGAGAGTGGTTACTGAAAGGACACTTGAAACGGAGGCAAGTGTGGTGGATGTGATGTTTCACTATACCTCAAATAAATGCTATTGGATTTAACCTTTTCTGCACCCACTACTTCATTTTGTCTTTCTCTTAGTATATGGACACATCTTCATCGCTTCTAAAAATAGAAAAATCGAAGTTTAAGTCTATGTTGCCCCTAACTAGTCTATTATAAGTGAGGCATAATTTAGAAGATTCAATTAAAATACCTGCATATGGAGTAAATACATACAAGTAAGTGGTGATGACGTTATTAAGTGCTCAAATAAAAACGTTGTGAAAACATGCATTTGAAAAAGGAAGACTGAAGATGGAACTGGAATCTGTACAAGCTTAAACTTCTTGAAAACAAAGAGAGACAAGCTTCTTCTACATTACATATATGTAGGTTTCTTGTTATGCTGAAATGCCCTGTAGGGCCATACATGGTAAGCAAAGTCCCACTCTCTGTCGTTGCTAAATACGATCACCTGAAAGCTTCACCAAAGTGGTAACAATGTGGATCAGTTGAAAAAAATAGAATAAAATATGGCTTCCAATAATGAGGAATGGGGGCAAAAGGGGGAGCCAAAGAAGCTCTGCCACAATTGGGCTGAGTAAGTCATGGGATATTATATTACAGGTAAAGGACCAGTGCCTGTTTCTAGTTCTCAAAAATGCAGAAGCCTTGCTTGTTAATCATCCTGGACTACACTCCAGCCAGGCAGTCTTTTGCTGGTGACTGGTTTCCTGCTTTGTTCCAGAGATCAGACACGAAATAGGATTCCAGACAATACGGCTGACACTGGAGATGGCAGGCCTAATCACATGAAGAAGGGCTTATATCTATGTGCTGAAAAGGAGAGACAAGAAAGAAGCCCCCAAGGGATCACCCCATATTATTTGACCTCTCTACAGTGCTTAATATGAGCCAGTGGCTTCCAGTGCGGAGCACCAGCACTTATTTTTGAAGGCCAGTGCTTATTTTTCTGCTCCAAACATTTACAGCGAGCAAAAGACACACATGGAAAAGACAGAGGAAGAGAAAAACAAAAAAGTGTCACAAAAGAAGAAAGCAGAAAGATGCAAGAGTGAGCTGAAGGGGCAGGGAGTGGCTGTAAATGGATTAAAGAGGCTCCAGATGGCTTTAGGATTACGCTGCCTCTCTATTCCATACTCGCACATTTATTTGCAGCAGCTGCGTTTTTCAGAGGAGACCTTTGGGCACCAGCACTTTTTTATTTCCAAATTAAGCACTGCCTCTCTAATACTTACTCTGAGAACCCCTGCAGAGAGAAAAGGTCAGATCCATTGCAGGGTAGGTCCACTGCTATCCCCTGGAACCTACTATTGCAAAATGTAAACAGCTGTTGCACTGAGGAATTTGTTCTGAGTGAAAGAGCAAATGAACAAGTTACTGAATTACTGTGAGGTTAGTGTGTGTATGGGAGTTAAGGCATTGAAGGAAAGAATGATGTACATTGGTGTTTTGCTTCACTGCGGACTGAGATGAAAAACACACACTGGAAAAAATCTCTGGTATGCATCTCTTAGTCTAGGAAATACATTTGTAAAATCACTCTGCAAGGCTCGTAAAGAAAGGCCAGTACAACTGAAAGTGCATGTTCAAAGATGTGCACAGCAATTAAACGAAAACACATACAAAGAATTCTCTACTTCAATCTATAATATATACATTTTTGTTGTGTATATTGCACAATGCAAAGCAGATAATAAGAATAAAAAATTAATCACCATGGGGCACATTTGAATTTGCCTCATCTTTCTCCTGCCAGCAGCAGGTCGTTGACCCCAAGATCATCCATGAAGAGAAAATGAGATCTTCACATTTTTCCAGCCTTTATCTTCTTGCTCCTCTACCAGGAGCACGAACGCCGGTGGTGAAGACAACGGTGAGTACTGCACCTACGACACAGGGGAGGGGGGAGGGAAAAAACAGGGACAAACACACGCAACACGCAACACCCCCACCCCCACCCTCACCCACGACAACACACACACTAATACAGCATGATACGTTACAGTTACACCCCCAATCCCCCCAGAAGATTGCAAAGACAAAGTAAATGAGTGTAACCATTATAATCTATTAAAATCCAGTACGCAAAAATATATATACACTATAAACAAATATATACTCCAAGAACAGAAGTCCAGGTATTGCACCATTTAAGTCCGTGGAAAACTGGGCCCGCACTGCATGGGCGAGGCCCACACAAGATACCTGAACATGACGGAGAGAACACTGCAGGGGCATCAGATAGAAATAAAACAGGCACTTCAGGGGGAAGTGAAAGGGGGCACCACAGCCGATTGAGTGCACAACGCCAAATCCACGAGGGGGCCACATGCCCACTGTTCAATCCTGGGGAGTTCAAAGCCACAGTCTCACAAGTCTCTACAGTGGGTGGTTTGCCCACTGTACTTTCCTGGGGAGTGCAAAGCCACAGTCTCACAAGTCTCTACAGTGGGTGGTTTGCCCACTGTACAATCCTGGGGAGTGCAAAGCCACAGTCTCTCAAGTGGATAACAGTCTCCCCTGGTTCTGGAGTAAGCTTTGTGTCCAGAGTGCTTCATCCTGCCAAGGACAGAGGTAGTGGATGCCTTTCTCCACTGGTTCTGGAGGGGGCTTTGTGCCCAGAGTGCTCCATCCTGCCAAGGACAGAGGTAGTGGATGTAAATCTCCACTGGTTCTGGAGGGGGCTTTGTGCCCAGAGTGCTTCATCCTGCCAAGGACAGAGGTAGTGGATGTAAATCTCCACTGGTTCTGGAGGGGGCTTTGTGCCCAGAGTGCTTCATCCTGCCAAGGACAGAGGTAGTGGATGTAAATCTCCACTGGTTCTGGAGGGGGCCTTGTGCCCAGAGTGCTTCATCCTGCCAAGGACAGAGGTAGTGGATGCCTTACTCCACTGGTTCTGGAGGGGACTTTGTGCCCAGAGTGCTTAATCCTGCTCGTGGCGGACTCAGTAGCGTCAGTGCTCTTGGCGCTCATGGGCCAGCGGTGCTTGTGGCGGCGGTGTCCTTGGCAACGGTGCTTGTGGTGGCGGTGTCCTGTTCAGCAGTGCTTGTTGCAGCGGTGTCCTTGGCAGCGGTGCTGGTGGCGGCGGTGTCCTGTTCAGCAGTGCTGGTGGTGGCAGGTGTCCTTTGCAGCGGTGCTTGTGGGGGTGGTGTCCTGTTCAGCGGTGCTTCTTGCAGCGGTGTCCTTGGCAGCGGTGCTGGTGGCGGCGGTGTCCTGTTCAGCAGTGCTGGTGGTGGCAGGTGTCCTTGGCAGCAGTGCTTGTGGCGGCGGTGTCCTGTTTAGCGGTGCTGTTGGCAGCGGTGTCCTGTTCAGCGGTGCTGGCGGCGGCGGTGTCCTGTTCAGCAGTGCTGGTGGCGGCAGGTGTATTTGGCAGCGGTGCTTGTAGCGGCGGTGTCCTGTTCAGCAGTGCTTGCTGCGGCGGTGTCCTTGGCAGCGGTGCTGGTGGCGGCGGTGTCCTTGGCAGCGACTCAGCTGCTGGCGGTCCTGTCTGGGCCTGAGGGGCTGGTGCTGGCGGTCCTGTCTGGGCCTGCGGGCTGCTGCTGGCAGTCCTGTCTGGGCCTGCGGGGCTGCTGCTGGCGGTCCTGTCTGGGCCTGCGGGGCTGGTTCTGGCGGTCCTGTCTGGGCCAGTGGGGCTGCTACTGGCGGTCCTGTCTAGGCCAGCGGGGCTGGTGCTGGCGGTTGCCTCCTGGCCAGCGGGGCTGCTGCTGGCGGTCCTGTCTGGGACAGCGGGGCTTGTGCTGGTGATCCTGTCTGGGCCAGCGGGGCTGGTTCTGGCGGTCGCCTCCTGGCCAGCGGGGCTGCTGCTGGTGGGCTTTGGTGGCTGTTGTCTTCCTCCTCTCCCGCCAAACACCGCCCAACTTTTGATGCTTGACATGTGGGGGACTGTCCGTGCTGTGGCTCCTTGCCACACTGGCTGCCCTGCTGCCTGGTGCACTCCAGAAGCCAGTGACTACTGGCGCCACTGGTCCTGCCGCTGTTGTGGCTGAGGTGCTAGGTTGGGACCTGGAGAGTCGGGCCCTAGGAGACTGACGGGGTGGGGGAGGTGAGTGAAAGAGGTCAAGGGTGGCCAGGAAAAGTTTCTTAGGAAAACTGGGACGGGTAGCTGGAGGGAGTTTGGGAGTGGAGGCAGAGGTTGTGGTTGTAGGAGGTGTCCGTTTGGTGACTTTGGGTGAAGGTGCATGCGCTGGAGGATGTCGTGAGGTGGATAGCTGTTGGGTGGGTGTGTGGCTGCGTTTGTGTACTTTGGGAGGTGGCGTCACAGACACACTGGGAGAGGACACAGGGGATGTGCGAATGGTAGAGGGGGTGGTGAGTGCACGTGAGCGGGGTGTGGTGGTGGGTGTGCTGGTGATGGAAGTAGTGGCTGTAGATGTAGTGCATGCAGGTGTGAGTGGAGACGAGACTGGGAGGGATGAGGGAGACGAGGAGGAGGGGGACACAGTGGAGGCAGTGGATGTTGCTATGTCTGCATGTGTGTGATGCTTGCTTGAGTGCCTGTGGGATGTGTGGTGCTTATGTTTGCCTGAGCTTCCTTTGTGTGTTGAGGTGGGTGCATGCTGGTCTGATGGTGTGCTTGGGGTAGGCTGAGGTGCAGGGGATTGGGTCTGGGTGGAGGAAGTTGGAGGGGGAGGCTAGAGACAGGGACAATGGCTGCCATCAGTGCTGAGGCCAGAATCGGAAAGCTCGCTGAAGGGCTGCCTGACCAGAATGAATGCCCTCCAGGAATGCATTGGTTTGTTGCAACTGCCTCTCTACACCCTAGATTGCATTCAAAATGGTAGACTGCCCAACAGTGAGGGACCTGAGGAGGTCAATGGCCTCCTCACTGAGGGCAGCAGGGGTGACTGGGGCAGGGCCTGAGGTGCCTGGGGCAAAGGAAATGCCCACCCTCCTGGGTGAGCGGGCACGGGGCAAAGGCTGAGGGGCTGCTGGGAGAGCGGTGCTGGAGGGGGGGTGGCGGCTGTACCTGTAGATGCGGGGGGCACAGATGGGGACACTACCACAAGGGAGCTCCCATTAGAGGACGAGTCTGTATCACTGGTGTTAGCTCCTGTCCCCGCCGTGGAGCTCCCCTCGCCCTCCGTCCCACTGGTGGCTTCAGACTCCATTGTCTCGCCCTCCTGGGCCATGTGGGATGCAGCTCCCTCATGCTCCGGTGCCACTGCTCCTCCGACTGATGATGCTAATACACACATGTACAGGGAGACCACAAAAAGTAGGGGGGGGGGAAAACTGAAGAAAGACATGTTCAGTGCATGCATTACCGCCACCGTTGGCGGACACGACAGACACAGAAGCCCCCTGCACTACGCTGCGCACTTGGGGTCCACTATACAATCCCTGGGACATGGCCTACAAGGCTGTGATGCCCAAAAGCGCCCATCCAACTCCAGGTACGCCACCGCCAGGGTCCTGAACATCAGGGGGGTCATGCTGCGACGGGCACCCCTCCCTCGTTGGGAGGCCATCCCCAGCTTGGCCTCCGCCATCTTCTTGCTCCAGCGGCCAATTTCCTCCCATCTCTTACGCCAGTGGGTGCTCCGTCTGTGATAGACCCCCAGGGTCCGGACGTCCTTGGCGATGGCATGCCAAATTTCCTTCTTCTGGTGGGCGCTGACCTACATGAATTGTACAGGGGAAAAAGAGAAGTTATTACCAACTGCACCGTCACAGTCATTGGCCTGCATCCCTAACCTTGCCATGTGGCACATGCACTCTTCGTCGTTTCATGCACGCATCATTCTCCCCACCCCTATCTTTCATCCGCACCACTCCACACAGGCATTGCCCATACAGCATGCTCCCAGTGTACTTACCTTTCTGTCCGGAGGACCGTAGAATAGCGTGTACTGGAGGAGGACCCCATCCACGAGTTTCTCCAACTCCTCTGTGCTGAAGGCAGGGGCCCTTTCCCCAGACGCACAAGCCATTGTATCTTCCAGACTGAGGACACAGCCGCCTACTTTCTACATCATGGTGTATTAGTAGATACACCAATATGGGTAGGATCTGCAATTCAGGCTCCATGGCGTCCTGGTTCTTCGTGGAGTCTCGAGAGGTGAGTGGTTCCCCTTCGTTGTTCAGTTTCCGCTGTGCTTTTGATGGTGTTGGTACCGCCCCGGAAAAGCTGGCGGATTGGTGCCTTGTAATAGTGTGGTCAGTACACTGTCTTCCACCTGTCTGTTGGCGGTGACCGCCGCGGTGTTTGTTGCTACCGCCGTGGCGGTCGGAGTGTGAAAGTGGCTGTCTATGTTAGCGGTTTACGCCATGGTCGTGATCCCATTTTTTTTTACTGCCTTGCTGTTGGCAATATTACCGCCTCTTTAACACCAACCACCAGGGTTGTAAGGAGGGCCTATGTCGGCTTGAAGTCTACTTGCAAACATTTTGGTTAAAAGGGGCATGTTACTAAGTGTTGCAGAAGTTCTAATTTAAAAAAAAAAGGTTCAAGAAGAAGAAGACACATGTGATGAAGATGATTCTTCGTGTGATGAGTTCATTTTACAGGTGAAGGACAGCATGAGTGCAGCCATTGAGATCATGCAGATTGAAGGAGATTCAGTTTCCATGTTATTTGATTCTTGAGCAAAAATAATGTTGATTTCCACAGAAATGTTTGAAAACAATTTGGTGGGTAAGGTTAAGATGTACAAGCCTTATGTGTATCTGAAGGGTTATGGCGGGAAGCCCATCAACTTGTTGGGTTATCTCAGTGGGTTAATACAGTTCAAGGACAGGCTAACGGTGGGCAACATTTATGTGTCCATGAGGGGTGACTCACTCATTAGTTGGGTTCACCAAAGGGATTTAATGGTATACCTTAACCCCAGTGAGAATCGCTCAGTAAGACTCAAACAAGTAGAGAAAGTTGCTGTAAACAATGGTAGGTCAAAGTACAAAAAAGTATTCCCTGAAGAGTTCCAAGAAAAAACAGGCTATTTGAAGAATTACATACACAAGTTCAAGATAAAGAAAGGGACAACACTGGTGGTGAGTAAGGTTAGGGGTGAAATTTTGATGGTCAAGGATAAGATGAAAAATGAGTTGGAGAAATTGATAACAGATGGTATAATCGAGGAGGTGCAGGACACCAAGTGGCTTGCTCCAGTAGTAATGGCAAAGAAGGTCAATGGTGACGTCCGACTCTGTGTGAACTGGCAGAAACTAGACAAGTGTGTAATAGTTGACCATTATCCTTTGCCACATAGAAATGAGATCCTATATATGCTAGAGAGGTCAAGGTGTTTCTCTTCCATTAAATTAACCTCTGCTTACCATCAAGTGAAGCAACATCAGGATTCACAAGAATTGACAGCTTTTGTCACTCCTTTTGTGACAGTTTGTTAGCATGCCATTTGCTCTGATTTTGGCAGCAGCAGTATTTCAACGTGTGAGGGAAGGCATACTGAAAGGGGTGCAGGGCATCAAAATCTATCAAAATGACATTCTGGTGTATGGTGTGAATGAGGATGAGCACAATGAATGTGTGTGTGAGGCACTCCAGAGGCTGAAGGAGAGTGGTCCGACATTAAAGGCAAAAAAGTGTTGGTTCAATTTAAATGAAATCAGATACCTGTCATATAATAGCAGAGAGCATTGACCCTAAGAAGGAGAGTTGGTGGATACCATTGATAATTTAGTCCAGTATCCAAGGAGGAAGTGATTAAGTTCCTTGGTATGACATAATAGTATAATAAGTTTGTTAGTAATTTTGTGGAAAAAAATGAAAAATGTGAGACTTTTAGTAAAAAGAGATGTCACTTTCAGGTGGAGTGAAGCATGTGAAAAATAATGCAAGGAAATAAAACAGATCCTTAAGAAGGTTTCCTGTTTACAAAGCTTTGAGCCTGGTAACGGAACTGTTATAATGTCAGATGCCAGTGCAAAAGGGCTTGGAGCATTCTTATTGCAGAAACACAATGGTGTGGAGAGAACAATTCATTTTATTTCAAGAGGACTAAAGGGGCAGAGTTAATTTACTTCATCATTGAGAAGAAGGCTTTGGCAGTGTTTTGGGCAGTACAGAAGTTAAGAATGTTTGTCAGGGACTGTAACTATCAGTTAAAAATAGACCACAAGCCTCTCAGAGAGATTTTTGAGAAACAAAGTTTAGATGGTGTGTCTTTTGAGAATTAGAAATTGGATTGTGCTTTGCAGGAATTTCAATATGATATTGTGAATGTACCTGGAGTGAAGGATAATGTAGCTGATTGCTGTTCTGGTTTGGTGGACAAGGTTAGTACTGCAGAGCAAGAGAATGTTAAATTTGAGGATGAGGACTTTGAGGTGTGTTTGATCAGAGTTGTGAAGGAAGAAGAATGAGTGGAGGAGTTACGAAAGGATGATGTGATGCATCAGATGATACATAAAGTAAAAAAAGAGTAGAGTGGGCAGGAGAAGAATCATGACAGATTGTGAGGATTTTGGAAAGTTAAAGATTAAGGCCCTCATTACGAACATGGCGGTTTGGTCTGCCATGCCGGCATTGGTGGCTGAAGCCGCCAGCCGGCATGGCGGGCCAAACCACCATATTCTGAACATGGTGAGGGCCACCATCGGCAGCCCTCACCCACCGAAACACTATCCGCCAGGGTAGCAGCGCTACCCTGCGGATACCGCCAGCATGAACACAGCAGTTGTTACCGCTGTGTTCATAATGACCACCTAACTCTCTCTACAGGGTGAATTGGTTTTGAGAGTAACCAGGTTAGTTCCCCTGGCATCTTTGGGTAAAGGACTAGGGGCCAGATGTAGCAAAAATAAAAATTGCGACTCGCATTTTGCGAGTTGATGCGACTCGCAAAGTGCGAGTCGCAAATTGGAATGCCAGAAAAAAAAGCGATCCGATTTTGCGACTCGCAGCCGGACTCGCAACGCTGTGTGCGAGTCCGCAGTTTGCAAGGTCGCTGTTTGCGAGTGTGCAAAAACGAACTCGCAATTAGCGAGTGGGTGTCGCAAATTGAGAATACCTTCAAAATTGCTTGCAGATGCAGCAGAACACTCCAGAAAGCATACCAGAACACTCTGGAAACACTTCCTGGCACATGATGATGGCATCACAGCCAGGAAGTTAACAAATACACCTGGGAGGAGGGCTCAACAGTGAGCAGTGTCTCTGCCACTCACAGTAGGGTGCTGAGGAGTGGTAGGCACAGCACCATGGACGCAGCAGGGACCAGCCAGGCTGGCAGGAGGGGCAGGAGATCGTAGATAACAGCCAGGACAGATTAATGTGGCACATGGCGTTAATGTGCCACATGACTGGTTGGCATTTTCCTGCCCATGGACAATTTCAACTTGTATATAGTTTCTTCATGACATTAATAAAACAGTTATTTTTGTTCCACTTAACAAATGGTTAATAGGTGAGTATGGTGGGAGTTGACACGTACCGTCCAAAATATTGCGTTGCAATGTGGTCCCGTCTCAGTCTGCCTTGATTAGCTAGACTCCTATCCCCATGATGGCGATGTGGTTGTTCTTGCTCTTCATCATCAGGATCTGGGTCTGCAGGGGTGAGAGGTAGCCCACGTCGGGTGTCTATGTTGTGGAGGATGGCGCATGCGACTACAATTTTGAAAGCGGTAATGGGGGTGTATTGGAGGGCGCCTCCACTGCGGTGGAGGCATCTGAATCTTGCCTTCAGCAGTCCGAAGGTGCGCTCGATCAGGTTCCTGGTCCTCTTATGCGCACTGTTGTATTGCCTCTCTGATTCAGTTCTGGGTGTTAAAAACGGAGTCATGATCCAAGGCCTGAGAGCATATGCACTGTCACCTGTTGGGCACAAAAGTACACGGTTAGGAAGTCCAGATTGTCGTGCACAGTGACCTGTGTGTATGTCTGCAAGTGTCTGTGGCTCTACCTAGGAGGTAACCGTCTCCAAATTCCCCACGTTCCAGGCGTTGATGTATCCCACTATGCCTAAAAATGTATGAGTCATGGGTACTGCCAGGAAACTTAGCTACGATGTCCGTGATGACATAATGGGCATCACAAACAACCTGTATGTTGAGTGAGTGGGTACACTTCGTGTTGCGGAAAATGTGTTCCAGATTAGCAGGGGGGCATATTTGAATGTGTGTCCCATCTACACACCCTATGACATGAGGAAAGTGGGCAATGCGGTAAAAGTCCAGCTTGGTGCTGTTAATTTCTGCCTCATTCCTTGGTAAGTATATGAAGTGAGACATGTGCGTGACTAAGGCATCTAGGAATGCCCTGAGGAACCTTGACACTGCACTTTGGGATACCCCACCTGCCACGGCAATGACCCCCTGATAGCTCCCTGAGGCCAAGAGGTGCAGTGCGCATAGTACTTGCACATGCGTAGGGATGGCGCAGCCACGCAGAGTCTTGTGTTCTAGCTGTGGTTTCAGTAAATCTATTAATTCTAGAATGGCTGTCATAGATCTCCGCTTCAGTTTGCTGAAAAAGAGTCTGCCTGGTTCTATATATCTTCTCCTGTCTGTGGCCCCTCCTCCTCCTCTGCTGGGCTGCGTAGACTCTCCTCCTCACTGCTATCAGGTATATCTCCGCCATCTTGAGTAACCCAGATGCCTTCTGGGTCCCCTTTTATACTTTGGTAATGGTTACCACCTGCTCTGAGTTAGTGGTAAATGGGACATGCAAACTGGGCTTTTTGCGACTAGTCGCAATTTGCGAGTTGCAATTGCATAAGGTTTGCGACTCGCAAATTGCGACTTGCAATTTGCGGGTCGCAAAATGGGGTCGCACCGGATGCGACTCGCAAACGGGTCCCATCGCTTTTTGCGAGTCGGAAATGGGCTTTTTGCATCACATTTCCGATTTTGCACTGTCGCAAATTGCGAATCGGCCCATTTGCGAGTCGCAATCGTTTGCTACATCTGGCCCTAGATTCTTTAGCACACGAGAGCCATTTAGGAATATCAAAAACAAAAGAGAGACTCAGAAAAATGCACTGGTGGCCGGGAATGGACATTCAGTTTGAGGGGTGTGTAAAAGAGTGTATGGAGTGTGGCGATGCTGATAAAACTCTCCATTGTAGAGCTCAGCCGATGAAGGTGAGAGAAATAACGAAAGAACCTTGGCAAGAGTTGGCTATGGACATTATGGGCCTGAGAAGGCAATCTAACACAGACAAATATGTAATTGTTTTGATTGATATGTATACAAGGTCCCTGAGATGGGAATAACCAAATCAATGGAAACATGCGATGTGATACATTTTCTTGAACACATGTTTGAAGAGGAAGGGGTTTCCTACTGTATTCTAATGGACAATTGGGTTCAACTTGTGTCTCATGAAATGGAGAAGTACGTCGGACACACAGACATTAAGCACAAGAAGTCAGCTCTGTATCATCCTGAGACAAACTGCGTGGTGGAGAGGCTGTACAGCGTGATAACGGAGACTATGCAAAGAGTCATAGCAGGTAATTTGTGGTGGAGGAAAGAAGTACTATGTAAAATAAAGAATTACAGGATGACACATCATACCAATACAGGAATCTCACATTTTGAATTGGTCAAGAGGAGGAAAGCTAACACATTAGTATGCCCTTCTTCGGCAAAGGACAAAACAGGACAGGAATTACATGTGGATCATAATGCTGAAATGAAAGAAGCAAGAGAATACAGGAGAATGTCTAAACAAAAGACCAGGAATGACAGTCATAAAGCGGTAAACAATCCAGTGATTCTGGATGGGCATATGATCAGGATTAGGAATCCTTGGTTGAGTCTCTCAAAGTCTCAGTCCAAATTTTCGGCCCTTCTTAAGGTGATTAAGAAGTTTTGGAATGCTGTAAGGACTGAGGAACACAAGATATGGAATCTGGTTAGAGTAGTGAAAGTCAAGTGTGGCCTGGACATGCCTAAGGATCATAAAAATGTTGGAAACAAGGATAATGAGAACAAAGGGAAAAATAAGAAGTAAATAGGCTAGAGTTAAGGAGAAGGGCTTCTAAGGGGCCAACATTTCTGAAGAAATCTGTTTAATTTTTGGATGTGTTTTCATTGTATTTGTTTCCTTTTGTAATAAATAGGTTGAATACAAAGAAAGTTTCATTTTTTTGATCTATTATATTAAGAACATGTAGGTGTGTGGTGTATTGTCTCTATGGTATCCTCTCTCTAAGAGTCATCAGCAATCTACTTGCCTCTGTGTATATATGTGTGTGTGGTAGCCCCTACCAATGGAATGCAAACATCATATTTCACCTGGAGCTCACATGATTGTTCCCATGCAGCTAGGAACCCCATTTGAAAGGAGAGTGGTTACTGAAAGGACACTTGAAACGGAGGCAAGTGTGGTGGATGTGATGTTTCACTATACCTCAAATAAATGCTATTGGATTTAACCTTTTCTGCACCCACTACTTCATTTTGTCTTTCTCTTAGTATATGGACACATCTTCATCGCTTCTAAAAATAGAAAAATCGAAGTTTAAGTCTATGTTGCCCCTAACTAGTCTATTATAAGTGAGGCATAATTTAGAAGATTCAATTAAAATACCTGCATATGGAGTAAATACATACAAGTAAGTGGTGATGACGTTATTAAGTGCTCAAATAAAAACGTTGTGAAAACATGCATTTGAAAAAGGAAGACTGAAGATGGAACTGGAATCTGTACAAGCTTAAACTTCTTGAAAACAAAGAGAGACAAGCTTCTTCTACATTACATATATGTAGGTTTCTTGTTATGCTGAAATGCCCTGTAGGGCCATACATGGTAAGCAAAGTCCCACTCTCTGTCGTTGCTAAATACGATCACCTGAAAGCTTCACCAAAGTGGTAACAATGTGGATCAGTTGAAAAAAATAGAATAAAATATGGCTTCCAATAATGAGGAATGGGGGCAAAAGGGGGAGCCAAAGAAGCTCTGCCACAATTGGGCTGAGTAAGTCATGGGATATTATATTACAGGTAAAGGACCAGTGCCTGTTTCTAGTTCTCAAAAATGCAGAAGCCTTGCTTGTTAATCATCCTGGACTACACTCCAGCCAGGCAGTCTTTTGCTGGTGACTGGTTTCCTGCTTTGTTCCAGAGATCAGACACGAAATAGGATTCCAGACAATACGGCTGACACTGGAGATGGCAGGCCTAATCACATGAAGAAGGGCTTATATCTATGTGCTGAAAAGGAGAGACAAGAAAGAAGCCCCCAAGGGATCACCCCATATTATTTGACCTCTCTACAGTGCTTAATATGAGCCAGTGGCTTCCAGTGCGGAGCACCAGCACTTATTTTTGAAGGCCAGTGCTTATTTTTCTGCTCCAAACATTTACAGCGAGCAAAAGACACACATGGAAAAGACAGAGGAAGAGAAAAACAAAAAAGTGTCACAAAAGAAGAAAGCAGAAAGATGCAAGAGTGAGCTGAAGGGGCAGGGAGTGGCTGTAAATGGATTAAAGAGGCTCCAGATGGCTTTAGGATTACGCTGCCTCTCTATTCCATACTCGCACATTTATTTGCAGCAGCTGCGTTTTTCAGAGGAGACCTTTGGGCACCAGCACTTTTTTATTTCCAAATTAAGCACTGCCTCTCTAATACTTACTCTGAGAACCCCTGCAGAGAGAAAAGGTCAGATCCATTGCAGGGTAGGTCCACTGCTATCCCCTGGAACCTACTATTGCAAAATGTAAACAGCTGTTGCACTGAGGAATTTGTTCTGAGTGAAAGAGCAAATGAACAAGTTACTGAATTACTGTGAGGTTAGTGTGTGTATGGGAGTTAAGGCATTGAAGGAAAGAATGATGTACATTGGTGTTTTGCTTCACTGCGGACTGAGATGAAAAACACACACTGGAAAAAATCTCTGGTATGCATCTCTTAGTCTAGGAAATACATTTGTAAAATCACTCTGCAAGGCTCGTAAAGAAAGGCCAGTACAACTGAAAGTGCATGTTCAAAGATGTGCACAGCAATTAAACGAAAACACATACAAAGAATTCTCTACTTCAATCTATAATATATACATTTTTGTTGTGTATATTGCACAATGCAAAGCAGATAATAAGAATAAAAAATTAATCACCATGGGGCACATTTGAATTTGCCTCATCTTTCTCCTGCCAGCAGCAGGTCGTTGACCCCAAGATCATCCATGAAGAGAAAATGAGATCTTCACATTTTTCCAGCCTTTATCTTCTTGCTCCTCTACCAGGAGCACGAACGCCGGTGGTGAAGACAACGGTGAGTACTGCACCTACGACACAGGGGAGGGGGGAGGGAAAAAACAGGGACAAACACACGCAACACGCAACACCCCCACCCCCACCCTCACCCACGACAACACACACACTAATACAGCATGATACGTTACAGTTACACCCCCAATCCCCCCAGAAGATTGCAAAGACAAAGTAAATGAGTGTAACCATTATAATCTATTAAAATCCAGTACGCAAAAATATATATACACTATAAACAAATATATACTCCAAGAACAGAAGTCCAGGTATTGCACCATTTAAGTCCGTGGAAAACTGGGCCCGCACTGCATGGGCGAGGCCCACACAAGATACCTGAACATGACGGAGAGAACACTGCAGGGGCATCAGATAGAAATAAAACAGGCACTTCAGGGGGAAGTGAAAGGGGGCACCACAGCCGATTGAGTGCACAACGCCAAATCCACGAGGGGGCCACATGCCCACTGTTCAATCCTGGGGAGTTCAAAGCCACAGTCTCACAAGTCTCTACAGTGGGTGGTTTGCCCACTGTACATTCCTGGGGAGTGCAAAGCCACAGTCTCACAAGTCTCTACAGTGGGTGGTTTGCCCACTGTACAATCCTGGGGAGTGCAAAGCCACAGTCTCTCAAGTGGATAACAGTCTCCCCTGGTTCTGGAGTAAGCTTTGTGTCCAGAGTGCTTCATCCTGCCAAGGACAGAGGTAGTGGATGCCTTTCTCCACTGGTTCTGGAGGGGGCTTTGTGCCCAGAGTGCTCCATCCTGCCAAGGACAGAGGTAGTGGATGTAAATCTCCACTGGTTCTGGAGGGGGCTTTGTGCCCAGAGTGCTTCATCCTGCCAAGGACAGAGGTAGTGGATGTAAATCTCCACTGGTTCTGGAGGGGGCTTTGTGCCCAGAGTGCTTCATCCTGCCAAGGACAGAGGTAGTGGATGTAAATCTCCACTGGTTCTGGAGGGGGCCTTGTGCCCAGAGTGCTTCATCCTGCCAAGGACAGAGGTAGTGGATGCCTTACTCCACTGGTTCTGGAGGGGACTTTGTGCCCAGAGTGCTTAATCCTGCTCGTGGCGGACTCAGTAGCGTCAGTGCTCTTGGCGCTCATGGGCCAGCGGTGCTTGTGGCGGCGGTGTCCTTGGCAACGGTGCTTGTGGTGGCGGTGTCCTGTTCAGCAGTGCTTGTTGCAGCGGTGTCCTTGGCAGCGGTGCTGGTGGCGGCGGTGTCCTGTTCAGCAGTGCTGGTGGTGGCAGGTGTCCTTTGCAGCGGTGCTTGTGGGGGTGGTGTCCTGTTCAGCGGTGCTTCTTGCAGCGGTGTCCTTGGCAGCGGTGCTGGTGGCGGCGGTGTCCTGTTCAGCAGTGCTGGTGGTGGCAGGTGTCCTTGGCAGCAGTGCTTGTGGCGGCGGTGTCCTGTTTAGCGGTGCTGTTGGCAGCGGTGTCCTGTTCAGCGGTGCTGGCGGCGGCGGTGTCCTGTTCAGCAGTGCTGGTGGCGGCAGGTGTATTTGGCAGCGGTGCTTGTAGCGGCGGTGTCCTGTTCAGCAGTGCTTGCTGCGGCGGTGTCCTTGGCAGCGGTGCTGGTGGCGGCGGTGTCCTTGGCAGCGACTCAGCTGCTGGCGGTCCTGTCTGGGCCTGAGGGGCTGGTGCTGGCGGTCCTGTCTGGGCCTGCGGGCTGCTGCTGGCAGTCCTGTCTGGGCCTGCGGGGCTGCTGCTGGCGGTCCTGTCTGGGCCTGCGGGGCTGGTTCTGGCGGTCCTGTCTGGGCCAGTGGGGCTGCTACTGGCGGTCCTGTCTAGGCCAGCGGGGCTGGTGCTGGCGGTTGCCTCCTGGCCAGCGGGGCTGCTGCTGGCGGTCCTGTCTGGGACAGCGGGGCTTGTGCTGGTGATCCTGTCTGGGCCAGCGGGGCTGGTTCTGGCGGTCGCCTCCTGGCCAGCGGGGCTGCTGCTGGTGGGCTTTGGTGGCTGTTGTCTTCCTCCTCTCCCGCCAAACACCGCCCAACTTTTGATGCTTGACATGTGGGGGACTGTCCGTGCTGTGGCTCCTTGCCACACTGGCTGCCCTGCTGCCTGGTGCACTCCAGAAGCCAGTGACTACTGGCGCCACTGGTCCTGCCGCTGTTGTGGCTGAGGTGCTAGGTTGGGACCTGGAGAGTCGGGCCCTAGGAGACTGACGGGGTGGGGGAGGTGAGTGAAAGAGGTCAAGGGTGGCCAGGAAAAGTTTCTTAGGAAAACTGGGACGGGTAGCTGGAGGGAGTTTGGGAGTGGAGGCAGAGGTTGTGGTTGTAGGAGGTGTCCGTTTGGTGACTTTGGGTGAAGGTGCATGCGCTGGAGGATGTCGTGAGGTGGATAGCTGTTGGGTGGGTGTGTGGCTGCGTTTGTGTACTTTGGGAGGTGGCGTCACAGACACACTGGGAGAGGACACAGGGGATGTGCGAATGGTAGAGGGGGTGGTGAGTGCACGTGAGCGGGGTGTGGTGGTGGGTGTGCTGGTGATGGAAGTAGTGGCTGTAGATGTAGTGCATGCAGGTGTGAGTGGAGACGAGACTGGGAGGGATGAGGGAGACGAGGAGGAGGGGGACACAGTGGAGGCAGTGGATGTTGCTATGTCTGCATGTGTGTGATGCTTGCTTGAGTGCCTGTGGGATGTGTGGTGCTTATGTTTGCCTGAGCTTCCTTTGTGTGTTGAGGTGGGTGCATGCTGGTCTGATGGTGTGCTTGGGGTAGGCTGAGGTGCAGGGGATTGGGTCTGGGTGGAGGAAGTTGGAGGGGGAGGCTAGAGACAGGGACAATGGCTGCCATCAGTGCTGAGGCCAGAATCGGAAAGCTCGCTGAAGGGCTGCCTGACCAGAATGAATGCCCTCCAGGAATGCATTGGTTTGTTGCAACTGCCTCTCTACACCCTAGATTGCATTCAAAATGGTAGACTGCCCAACAGTGAGGGACCTGAGGAGGTCAATGGCCTCCTCACTGAGGGCAGCAGGGGTGACTGGGGCAGGGCCTGAGGTGCCTGGGGCAAAGGAAATGCCCACCCTCCTGGGTGAGCGGGCACGGGGCAAAGGCTGAGGGGCTGCTGGGAGAGCGGTGCTGGAGGGGGGGTGGCGGCTGTACCTGTAGATGCGGGGGGCACAGATGGGGACACTACCACAAGGGAGCTCCCATTAGAGGACGAGTCTGTATCACTGGTGTTAGCTCCTGTCCCCGCCGTGGAGCTCCCCTCGCCCTCCGTCCCACTGGTGGCTTCAGACTCCATTGTCTCGCCCTCCTGGGCCATGTGGGATGCAGCTCCCTCATGCTCCGGTGCCACTGCTCCTCCGACTGATGATGCTAATACACACATGTACAGGGAGACCACAAAAAGTAGGGGGGGGGGAAAACTGAAGAAAGACATGTTCAGTGCATGCATTACCGCCACCGTTGGCGGACACGACAGACACAGAAGCCCCCTGCACTACGCTGCGCACTTGGGGTCCACTATACAATCCCTGGGACATGGCCTACAAGGCTGTGATGCCCAAAAGCGCCCATCCAACTCCAGGTACGCCACCGCCAGGGTCCTGAACATCAGGGGGGTCATGCTGCGACGGGCACCCCTCCCTCGTTGGGAGGCCATCCCCAGCTTGGCCTCCGCCATCTTCTTGCTCCAGCGGCCAATTTCCTCCCATCTCTTACGCCAGTGGGTGCTCCGTCTGTGATAGACCCCCAGGGTCCGGACGTCCTTGGCGATGGCATGCCAAATTTCCTTCTTCTGGTGGGCGCTGACCTACATGAATTGTACAGGGGAAAAAGAGAAGTTATTACCAACTGCACCGTCACAGTCATTGGCCTGCATCCCTAACCTTGCCATGTGGCACATGCACTCTTCGTCGTTTCATGCACGCATCATTCTCCCCACCCCTATCTTTCATCCGCACCACTCCACACAGGCATTGCCCATACAGCATGCTCCCAGTGTACTTACCTTTCTGTCCGGAGGACCGTAGAATAGCGTGTACTGGAGGAGGACCCCATCCACGAGTTTCTCCAACTCCTCTGTGCTGAAGGCAGGGGCCCTTTCCCCAGACGCACAAGCCATTGTATCTTCCAGACTGAGGACACAGCAGCACTTGCAGTGTAGGTCCTCTCCTGTCCAAGATCAGGTATAGAGTGACTGAAGTGATAGAAAATGGCGGTCACGTCCGCGGTGGTGCGTGCCATCACCACCGGCGTACATCGTCATTGGCTCCTGGGACCCATAGGGTCCAGTGTTAACCAATGCAGAATTGCACCTCGGTCTTCGACCGCCTACCGCGACGGTGTACAACGCCAGAGCAGTTACCTCACATCCCATTGTCCCACTTTACAGGTCAGGCAGCCGCCATTTCAGGGGCCCACATGGCTTTATTTTAAATGCGTCACACATACCTAGGCCTTGCCTCAACACTCATACAGGCAAAATTCGGGTTATAAATGGTTTTCTGAGTAAGCTGTATTTACGTGCCTCTGAGTTGGTTGACTCTGTGTTCGCTGTTGTCCTTCATAGGCACCGTCCGCTGGGACATGTGAGGAGATGGCGGCATCCTCCTGTGTACAGACCGCGGGTGGACCTGTCGACAATGGAGGAAAGACATGTGATCATCACCTACAGGCATGATCGTGCCACAATCCTGGAACTGTGTGCCCAGTTGGAGCCAGGCCTGATGTCAGCTATCCGCCATCCCACAGGAATCCCCCCTCAAGTGCCGGTGCTGTCAGTACTCCATTTCCTAGCAAGTGGGTCTTTCAAACTATAGTAGCCATAGCATCAGGGATGTCCCAGCCTATGATTTCCAACGTGTTGTCCAGAGTGTTGTCTGCCCTGCTGAAACACATGCGGAGCTCCATTGTTTTCCCTCAGGTGGAAGATTTGCCTACAGTGAAAGGTGACTCCATGCCCTGGGACATATCCCCAACTTCATAGGTGCCATTGATGGGACACACGTGGCCTTAGTCCCCCCACGCAGGAGTGAAGAGGTGTACAGAAACCGGAAGAGTTATCTTTCGATGAATGTGCAGATGGTGTGTTTGGCCGACCAGTACATCTCCCATGTTAATGCCCAATTCCCTGGCTCAGTGCATGACGCTTACATCCTGCGGAATAGCAGCATCCCTTATGTGATGGGTCAACTCCAGAGGCACCGTGTGTGGCTATTAGGTGAGTACCTGGAACCAAATCAGTGGGAATAGTTGTCTGGGTCTGGGGATATCACTACAGGTTAGTGTGTGTCTATCAGTTGTCCCTCGCCATTTTCAGGTGACTCTGGTTACCCCAACCTGTCATGGCTACTGACCCCAGTGAGGAATCCCAGGACAAGGGCAGAGGAACGCTACAATGAGGCCCATGGGTGAACTAGGAGGATTATAGAGCGGACTTTCGGCCTCCTGAAGGCCAGGTTCACGTGCCTCCATATGACAGGTGGTTCCCTATTCTACTCACTAAAGAAGGTGTGCCAGATCATCGTGGCCTTCTGTATGCTTCACAATTTAGCTTTGCGACAACAGGTGCCTTTTCTGCAGGAGGATGGTCCAGATGGAGGTGTTGTGGGAGCTGTGGAGCCTGTGGATAGTGAAGACGAGGAAGCAGAATAAGAGGACATGGACAACAGGAACTCGGTTATACTGCAATACTTCCAGTGAGACACAGGTAAGAAGACAAACCTGCCTACTACATGTACTTTAACACTACTACCTCTCTACTGTCTGTCCTTTTCACCCAGTGTATGGTCACTGAGTTGTCACTTTCCCTTACAATTTCGCAGATGTGGGTCCTACTGTGTGACATCTGCTTTGTTTCCTCATGGACTAGAGCTGTGTGACATAGGTATGTTGACATTACAATTGAAGATCATTTTGTCACTGTAATGCTAATACACTATTTCGAAATCACAGACAGACTCCAGATTGTTTTGTGCTTCAAGGGTGTTTATTTAAGTGCTCAATATTGGTTGGTGCTGTAACATGGCGAGGGCTGATGGTGGAGGAATGTCCATGGCAGAGTCCAGTCTATTAGTCTCACAGGTGCATTGCCCAAAGGGGCATAGGAAGTGGAGCTGGGACAGTTTGAGGATGGACAGGGTGACAAGGTGGGTCAAAAGTTTGACATTCAGGGCGGTCTCATTTCTTGGCGGGGGTCTTGGCATCGTTCTCTGTCTTAGTCCTGGATTTCAGGGACTGTTTGCAAGGTGGTTCTCCATCTGCAGGTGGTGGGGTGCTGGTGTGGTGGTCCTGTGGTGGTGCCTCCTGTCCACTAGCGCCGGCGGAGGTGGTGGGCAGTTTATCATCCAGGCTAGTGTCAGCGGGCCCTTGTTGTGCCACAGTGTCCCTCCTGGTGTTGAGGACTTCCTTCAGCACCCCTACGATGGTACCCAGGGTGGAATTGATGGATCTGAGTTCCTCCCTGAAGCCCAAATACTGTTCCTCCTGCAGCCACTGGGTCTCCTGAAATTTGGCCAGTACCGTTGCCATCGTCTCCTGGGAATGATGGTATGCTCCCATGATGTTGGAGAGGGCCTCGTGGAGAGTGGGTTCTCTGGGCCTGTCCTCCCCCTGTCGCACAGCAGCCCTCCCTGTTCCCCTGTTTCCCTGGGCCTCTGTCCCCTGAACGGTGTGCCCACTGCCACTGCCCCCAGGTCCCTTTTGTTGTTGGGGTGGTGGGTTAGCCTGGGTTCCCTGTAGTGGTGGACACACAGCTGATAGACGTGTCCTGGGGACAGAGGTATGGGCCCGCTGGGTGGGTGCTGTTCTGGTGTTTCCAGAGGGGGGAAGCTCTGTGGTGGCCTGTGACTGTGTGAGGGGAACCGACTGTCCTGAGGTCCCAGATGCGCCGGGCTGGTCGTCTAGATCCAGTTGTACAGAGCTGCTGTCATCACTGTGGGCCTCTTCTGTTGGTGGTGTGGACATGTGTGGACCCACCTGTTCGGTGACGTTGGGTAGGGGTCCTTCAGGGGTGTAAAAGCATGATTATTGCCTCTGGGTGTACCATGGTGTGCAATGGGTGGGTGACCGTGGACCCCAGTGCTTGCATTCCTGTGTGGGACCTTGTGTGATGATGGTTTGGGGGGTGTATGGGTATGTGCATTAGCCATGCATTGGTGATTGGTGTCCATGCTTTGGTGTTGCATGCAGGGCTTGGTGTTGGGATGTGTGGTTTGTGATATTGGGACATTTGTGAGGAGTAGGAGTGATGGGGGTGAGGGCGAGGGTGGGGGTATGTGATGGCATGCAGGTATGGTGGGGGATATGGTAGTTAAGGTTTGAGTCCATTCCTCCAGCTACTCCTTCGAGGCCCTCAGGATGCAGAATCACCAAGACTTGCTCCTCCCATGTTGTTAGTTGTGGGGGAGGAGGTGAGGGTCTGCCGCCAGTCCTCTGTACCGCAAGGTGGTGTCTGGATACCACGGAACGCACCTTCCCCTCTAGGTCATTCCACCTCTTCCTGATGTCATCCCTATTTCTTAGGTGCTGTCCCACTGCATTGACCCTGTCCACTATTCTGCGCTACAGCTCCATCTTCCTAGCTATGGAGGTGTGCTGCACCTGTGATCCTAATAGCTGTGGCTCTACCCGGATGATTTCCTCCACCATGACCCTGATCTCCTCCTCAGAGAACCTGGGGTGTCTTTGCCGTGCCATGGGGTGGTGTGGGTGATGTGTGTTGTGATATGTGGGGCGATATTTAGTGGTGTGTTGTGTGGGGTGCGTGGAAGTTATGTGGGTGATGGTGTTGTGAGCCTGTGGATGCTTGGTTGTAGATAGTAGTGTCTCTCTCTGGCCTTCTTTTGGGATTTTGGTCGTAGGGGATTGTGAGTGATATGAGTGTGTGTTTTATATTGTATTGGGTGTGTGGGAGTGGTGTGTGTATGTGTATCAGGTGTGTGTATTTGGAATTGTCCAATGTGGATGTGTTTTGTAGGAGTGTGTGTATTTTGAGCATGGCGGTGTGTACCACCAATGGAATACCGTGTTTGAAAGACCGCTGCGTGGATTCGTGGGTCGTGATAGTGTGGGCGTAATCCTGTTGGCGTGACGGTGGAGGTTTTGTTTTCGCCAGTTTATCACTGACTTTTGGTGTGGTGAACTTGTGTGGGTGTCTCAATTTTGGCGGATTTCGAGCTGTGGGTCATAATGGCCATGGCGGATTTCCGCGGCCGTGGCGGTGTGTTGGCGGCCTTCTGCACGGCGGTAAGTGGCTTTTACCGCCAATGTTGTAATGACTCCTGTAGGAGGCTGGACTGGCTTGTAGTGAGTACCAAGGGGTACTTGCACCTTGCACCAGGCCCAGTTATCCCTTATTAGTGTATAGGGTGTCTAGCAGCTTAGGCTGATAGATAATGGTAGCTTAGCAGAGCAGCTTAGGCTGAACTAGGAGACGTGTGAAGCTACTACAGTACCACTTAGTGTCATATGCACAATATCATAAGAAAACACAATACACAGTTATACTAAAAATAAAGGTACTTTATTTTTATGACAATATGCCAAAGTATCTTAGAGTGTACCCTCAGTGAGAGGATAGGAAATATACACAAGATATATATACACAATAGCAAAAATATGCAGTATAGTCTTAGAAAACAGTGCAAACAATGTATAGTTACAATAGGATGCAATGGGGAAACATAGGGATAGGGGCAACACAAACCATATACTCCAAAAGTGGAATGCGAACCACGAATGGACCCCAAACCTATGTGACCTTGTAGAGGGTCGCTGGGACTATTAGAAAATAGTGAGAGTTCGAAAAATAACCCTCCCCAAGACCCTGAAAAGTGAGTGCAAAGTGCACTAAAGTTCCCCTAAGGACAAAGAAGTCGTGTTAGAGGAATAATGCAGGAAAGACACAAACCAACAATGCAACAACTGTGGATTTCCAATCTAGGGTACCTGTGGAACAAGGGGACCAAGTCCAAAAGTCACAAGCAAGTCGGAGATGGGCAGATGCCCAGGAAATGCCAGCTGCGGGTGCAAAGAAGCCTCTACTGGACAGAAGAAGCTGCGTTTTCTGCAGGAACGCAAAGGGCTAGAGACTTCCCCTTTGGAGGATGGATCCCTCTCGCCCTGTAGAGTCGTGCAGAAGTGTTTTCCTGCCGAAAGAACGCCAACAAGCCTTGCTAGCTGCAAATCGTGCAGTTAGCATTTTTGGATGCTGCTGTGGCCCAGGAGGGACCAGGATGTCGCAAATTGGACCAGGAGGTAAAGGGGACGTCGAGCAAGACAAGGAGCCCTCTCAGCAGCAGGTAGCACCCGGAGAAGTGCCAGAAACAGGCACTACGAGGATGCGTGAAACAGTGCTCACCCGAAGTCGCACAAAGAAGTCCCACGTCGCCGGAGAACAACTTAGGGGGTCGTGCAATGCAGGTTGGAGTGCCGTGGACCCAGGCTGGACTGTGCACAAAGGATTTCCGCCGGAAGTGCACGGAGGCTGGAGTAGCTGCAAAAGTTGCGGTTTCCAGCAATGCAGTCTAGCGAGGTGAGGCAAGGACTTACCTCCACCAAACTTGGACTGAAGAGTCACTGGACTGTGGGGGCCACTTGGACAGAGTTGCTGGATTCGAGGGACCTCGCTCTTCGTGCTGAGAGGAGACCCAAGGGACCGGTAATGCAGCTTTTTGGTGCCTGCGGTTGCAGGGGGAAGATTCCGTCGACCCACGGGAGATTTCTTCGGAGCTTCTAGTGCAGAGAGGAGGCAGACTACCCCCACAGCATGCACCACCAGGAAAACAGTCGAGAAGGCGGCAGGATCAGCGTTACAGAGTTGCAGTAGTCGTCTTTGCTACTTTGTTGCAGTGTTGCAGGCTTCCAGCGCGGTCAGCAGTCGATTCCTTGGCAGAAGGTGAAGAGGGAGATGCAGAGGAACTCAGATGAGCTCTTGCATTCGTTATCTAAAGTTGCCCCAGAGACAGAGACCCTAAATAGCCAGAAAAGAGGGTTTGGCTACCTAGGAGAGAGGATAGGCTAGCAACACCTGAAGGAGCCTATCAGAAGGAGTCTCTGACGTCACCTGGTGGCACTGGCCACTCAGAGCAGTCCAGTGTGCCAGCAGCACCTCTGTTTCCAAGATGGCAGAGGTCTGGAGCACACTGGAGGAGCTCTGGACACCTCCCAGGGGAGGTGCAGGTCAGGGGAGTGGTCACTCCCCTTTCCTTTGTCCAGTTTCGCGCCAGAGCAGGGCTAAGGGGTCCCCTGAACCGGTGTAGACTGGCTTATGCAGAATTGGGCACATCTGTGCCCAACAGAGCATTTCCAGAGGCTGGGGGAGGCTACTCCTCCCCTGCCTTCACACCATTTTCCAAAGGGAGAGGGTGTCACACCCTCTCTCAGAGGAAGTTCTTTGTTCTGCCATCCTGGGCCAGGCCTGGCTGGACCCCAGGAGGGCAGATGCCTGTCTGAGGGGTTGGCAGCAACAGCAGCTGCAGTGAAACCCCAGGAAGGGCAGTTTGGCAGTACCAGGGTCTGTGCTACAGACCACTGGGATCATGGGATTGTGCCAACTATGCCAGGATGGCATAGAGGGGGCAATTCCATGATCATAGACATGTTACATGGCCATATTCGGAGTTACCATTGTGAAGCTACATATAGGTAGTGACCTATATGTAGTGCACGCGTGTAATGGTGTCCCGCACGCACAAAGTTCAGGGAATTGGCTCTGAACAATGTGGGGGCACCTTGGCTAGTGCCAGGGTGCCCTCACACTAAGTAACTTTGCACCTAACCTTTACCAGGTAAAGGTTAGACATATAGGTGACTTATAAGTTACTTAAGTGCAGTGTAAAATGGCTGTGAAATAACGTGGACGTTATTTCACTCAGGCTGCAGTGGCAGGCCTGTGTAAGAATTGTCAGAGCTCCCTATGGGTGGCAAAAGAAATGCTGCAGCCCATAGGGATCTCCTGGAACCCCAATACCCTGGGTACCTCAGTACCATATACTAGGGAATTATAAGGGTGTTCCAGTAAGCCAATGTAAATTGGTAAAATGGTCACTAGCCTGTTAGTGACAATTTGGAAAGAAATGAGAGAGCATAACCACTGAGGTTCTGATTAGCAGAGCCTCAGTGAGACAGTTAGTCACTACACAGGTAACACATTCAGGCACACTTATGAGCACTGGGGCCCTGGGTTACCAGGGTCCCAGTGACACATACAACTAAAACAACATATATACAGTGAAAAATGGGGGTAACATGCCAGGCAAGATGGTACTTTCCTACACAACCCCCCCCCCAAACGAAGGACAATAAGACTAGCCATGACCTGATGAGTCTTCATTGTCTAAGTGGAAATATCTGGAGAGTCCATCTGCATTGGAGTGGCTACTCCCAGGTCTATGTTCCACTGTATAGTCCATTCCCTGTAGGGATATGGACCACCTCAACAATTTAGGATTTTCACCTTTCATTTGTTTTAGCCAAAGTAGAGGTTTGTGGTCTGTCTGAACAATGAAGTGAGTGCCAAACAGGTATGGCCTCAACTTCTTCAGTGCCCAGACCACAGCAAAGGCCTCCCTCTCAATGGCAGACCAATGCTTTTCTCTAGGGGTCAACCTCCTACTAATAAAAGCAACAGGTTGATCCTGGCCCTCAGAATTAAGTTGTGATAGAACTGCCCCTACTCCTAATTCAGATGCATCAGTTTGGACATAGAATTTTTTAGAGTAACAAGGGCTTTTCAGGACAGGTGCAGAGCACATGGCCTGCTTCAGCTCCTCAAAAGCTTTCTGACAGTTTGCTGTCCATAATACCTTTTTAGGCATCTTCTTGGAAGTGAGGTCATTAAGAGGTGCTGCAACGGAGCCATAGTTCTTAATGAACCTCCTGTAATACCCAGTGAGGCCTAGGAAGGCTCTCACCTGAGTCTGAGTGGTAGGGGGAACCCAATCAATAATTGTTTGGATTTTCCCCTGAAGTGGTGCAATCTGTTCCCCACCAACAAGGTGTCCCAGATAAACCACCTTACCCTGCCCTATCTGGCACTTTGAAGCCTTGATAGTGAGGCCTGCCTTTTGCAGGGCCTCCAAAACTTTCCATAGGTGGACCAGGTGATCATCCCAGCTGGAGCTAAATACAGCTATATCGTCCAAATATGCTGCACTGAAAGCTTCCAGCCCTTGCAGGACTGTATTCACCAACCTCTGAAAAGTGGCAGGTGCATTCTTCAAACCAAAAGGCATTACAGTAAACTGGTAATGGCCTCCAATGGTTGAAAATGCAGTCTTAGGTTTAGCATCTTCTGACAATTTGATCTGCCAATACCCTGCAGTCAAGTCAAAAGTGCTTAGATACTTGGCAGATGCCAGTGTATCTATAAGCTCATCTGCCCTGGGTATAGGGTGAGCATCAGTTTTGGTTACTAAGTTGAGACCTCTATAGTCTACACAAAACCGCATTTCCTTCTTTCCATCTTTGGAATGGGGTTTTGGTACAAGTACCACAGGAGAAGCCCATGGACTTTCAGAGTGCTCAACCACTCCTAGTTCTAACATTTTCTGGACCTCTTGCTTTATGCAGTCCCTGACATGGTCAGGCTGCCTATAGATCTTACTTTTGACAGGTAAACTGTCTCCAGTATCTATAGTGTGCTCACACCAAGAAGTGGTACCTGGCACAGTAGAGAAGAGTTCAGAGAATTGATCTAGGAGATTTATGCAATGGTCTTTCTGCTCAGCAGTAAGACAATCAGCCAAAACTACAGCTTCCACAAGAGCATCTTGTTCTGTGGAAGAGAAGAGATCAGGTAGAGGATCACTGTCTTCTTCCTGTCCCTCATCAGTTGCCATGAGCAGGGTGAGATCAGCCCTGTCATAGTAGGGTTTCAGGCGGTTGACATGGAGCACCCTAAGGGGACTCCTGGCAGTGCCTAAGTCAACTAAATAGGTGATTTCTCCCTTCTTTTCAACAATTGTGTGGGGTCCACTCCATTTATCTTGGAGTGCTCTTGGGGCCACAGGCTCCAAGACCCACACTTTCTGCCCTGGTTGGTACTGAACCAAAACAGCCTTCTGATCATGCCATTGCTTCTGGAGCTCTTGGCTGGCCTGAAGGTTTTTGCTGGCCTTTTTCATGTACTCAGCCATCCTTGATCTGAGGCCAAGTACATAATCCACAATATCCTGTTTAGGAGCTTTTAACCTCTTAGCTGCTGGGCCTTTTCCCCCCCAGTGCTGAGCCCTTTTTTGGCTATTTGGGGTAGTTCGCGCTTAGGGCTTCATAACTTTTTGTCCACATAAGCTAACCACGCCAAATTTGCGTCCTTTTTTTCCAACATCCTAGGGATTCTAATGGTACCCAGAGTTTGTGGTTTCCCCAGGAGGAGACCAAGAAAATAGCCAAAATACAGTGAAAATTTCGTTTTTTCCAAAAAAAATGGGAAAAAAGGGCAGCCGAAGAAGGCTTGTGGTTTTTTCCCTGAAAATGCCATCAACAAAGGGTTTCTGGTGCTGAAATCACTATCTTCCCACCTTTCAGGAACGGGCAGACTTGAATCGGAAAACCACATTTTCCAACACAAATTTGGCATTTTACTGGGACATACCCCATTTTTACTATTTTTGGTGCTTTCAACCTCCTTCCAGTTAGTGACAGGAATGGGTGTGAAACCAATGCTGGATCCCGGAAAGCTAAACATTTCTGAAAACTAGACAAAATTCTGAATTCAGCAAGGGGTCATTTGTGTAGATCCTACAAGGTTTTCCTACAGAAAATAACAGCTGAAATAAAAAAATATTGAAATTGAGCTGAAAACAACAGCCATTTTTCTTTATGTTTTACTCTGTAACTTTTTCCTGCGATTTCAGATTTCTGAAAGCAATATACCGTTTTGTCTGCTGGACTCTTCTGGTTGCGGGGATATAAAGGGCTTATAGGTTCATCAAGAACCCTAGGTACCCAGAGCCAATAAATGAGGTGCACCCTGTAGTTGGTTTTCATTCTATACTGGGTATACAGCAATTCATTTGCTGAAATATCAAGAGTGAAAAAGAGGTATCAAGAAAACCTTTGCATTTCCAAAATGGGATCAAGATAAGGTTTTGAGGAGCAGTGGTTATTTGCACATCTCTGAATTCCGAGGTGCCCATACTAGCATGTGAATTGCAGGGCATTTCTCAAATAGACGTCTTTTTTACACACTCTCTTATATTTGGAAGGAAAAAATGTAGAGAAAGATAAGGGGCAATAACACTTGTTTTGCTATTCTATGTTCCCCCAAGTCTCCCGATAAAAATGATACCTCACTTGTGTGGGTAGGCCTAGCGCCCGCGACAGGAAATGCCCCAAAACACAACGTGGACACATCCCATTTTTTGACAAAATACAGAGCTGTTTTTTGCAAAGTGCCTACCTGTAGATTATGGCCTCTAGCTCAGCCGGCACATAGGGAAACCTACCAAACCTGTACATTTTTGAAAACTAGAGACCTAGGGGAATCCAAGATGGGGTGACTCGCGGGGCTCTGACCAGGTTCTGTTACCCAGAATCCTTTGCAAACCTCAAAAAGTGGCTAAAAAAACATGTTTTCCTCACATTTCGGTGACAGAAAGTTCTGGAATCTGAGAGGAGCCTCAAATTTCCTTCCACCCAGCGTCCCCCCAAGTCTCCCGATAAAAATGATACCTCACTTGTGTGGGTAGGCCTAGCGCCCGCGACAGGAAATGCCCCAAAACACAACGTGGACACATCACAGAAAACAGAGGTGTTTTTTGCAAAGTGCCTACCTGTAGATTTTGGCCTCTAGCTCAGCCGGCACCTAGGGAAAACTACCAAACCTGTACATTTTTGAAAACTAGAGACCTAGGGGAATCCAAGATGGGGTGACTCGCGGGGCTCTGACCAGGTTCTGTTACCCAGAATCCTTTGCAAACCTCAAAAAGTGGCTAAAAAAACAAGTTTTCCTTACATTTCGATGACAGAAAGTTCTGGAAACTGAGAGGAGCCTCAAATTTCCTTCCACCCAGCGTCCCCCCAAGTCTCCCGATAAAAATGATACCTCACTTGTGTGGGTAGGCCTAGCGCCCGCGACAGGAAATGCCCCAAAACACAACGTGGACACATCACAGAAAACAGAGCTGTTTTTTGCAAAGTGCCTACATGTAGATTTTGGCCTCTAGCTCAGCCGGCACCTAGGGAAACCTACCAAACCTGTACATTTTTGAAAACTAGAGACCTAGGGGAATCCAAGATGGGGTGACTCGCGGGGCTCTGACCAGGTTCTGTTACCCAGAATCCTTTGCAAACCTCAAAAAGTGGCTAAAAAAACAAGTTTTCCTCACATTTCGGTGACAGAAAGTTCTGGAATCTGAGAGGAGCCTCAAATTTCCTTCCACCCAGCGTCCCCCCAAGTCTCCCGATAAAAATGATACCTCACTTGTGTGGGTAGGCCTAGCGCCCGCGACAGGAAATGCCCCAAAACACAACGTGGACACATCACAGAAAACAGAGCTGTTTTTTGCAAAGTGCCTACCTGTAGATTTTGGCCTCTAGCTCAGCCGGCACCTAGGGAAACCTACCAAACCTGTACATTTTTGAAAACTAGAGACCTAGGGGAATCCAAGATGGGGTGACTCGCGGGGCTCTGACCAGGTTCTGTTACCCAGAATCCTTTGCAAACCTCAAAAAGTGGCTAAAAAAACAAGTTTTCCTCACATTTCGATGACAGAAAGTTCTGGAATCTGAGAGGAGCCTCAAATTTCCTTCCACCCAGCGTCCCCCCAAGTCTCCCGATAAAAATGATACCTCACTTGTGTGGGTAGGCCTAGCGCCCGCGACAGGAAATGCCCCAAAACACAACGTGGACACATCACAGAAAACAGAGCTGTTTTTTGCAAAGTGCCTACCTGTAGATTTTGGCCTCTAGCTCAGCCGGCACCTAGGGAAACCTACCAAACCTGTACATTTTTGAAAACTAGAGACCTAGGGGAATCCAAGATGGGGTGACTCGCGGGGCTCTGACCAGGTTCTGTTACCCAGAATCCTTTGCAAACCTCAAAAAGTGGCTAAAAAAACAAGTTTTCCTCACATTTCGGTGACAGAAAGTTCTGGAATCTGAGAGGAGCCTCAAATTTCCTTCCACCCAGCGTTCCCCCAAGTCTCCCGATAAAAATGATACCTCACTTGTGTGGGTAGGCCTAACGCCCGCGACAGGAAATGGCCCAAAACACAACGTGGACACATCACAGAAAACAGAGCTGTTTTTTGCAAAGTGCCTACCTGTAGATTTTGGCCTCTAGCTCAGCCGGCACCTAGGGAAACCTACCAAACCTGTACATTTTTGAAAACTAGAGACCTAGGGGAATCCAAGATGGGGTGACTCGCGGGGCTCTGACCAGGTTCTGTTACCCAGAATCCTTTGCAAACCTCAAAAAGTGGCTAAAAAAACAAGTTTTCCTCACATTTCGATGACAGAAATTTCTGGAATCTGAGAGGAGCCTCAAATTTCCTTCCACCCAGCGTCCCCCCAAGTCTCCCGATAAAAATGATACCTCACTTGTGTGGGTAGGCCTAGCGCCCGCAACAGGAAATGCCCCAAAACACAACGTGGACACATCACAGAAAACAGAGCTGTTTTTTGCAAAGTGCCTACCTGTAGATTTTGGCCTGTAGCTCAGCCGGCACCTAGGGAAACCTACCAAACCTGTACATTTTTGAAAACTAGGGACCTAGGGGAATCCAAGATGGGGTGACTTGCGGGGCTCTGACCAGGTTCTGTTACCCAGAATCCTTTGCAAACCTCAAAAAGTGGCTAAAAAAACAAGTTTTCCTCACATTTCGGTGACAGAAAGTTCTGGAATCTGAGAGGAGCCTCAAATTTCCTTCCACCCAGCATCCCCCCAAGTCTCCCGATAAAAATGATACCTCACTTGTGTGGGTAGGCCTAGCGCCCGCGACAGGAATGGATCACACAAGGGTCAATGGTAGTCCTTGCTTGAGGTCTACTGTTAACCCTGGAGTGATTCATTCCTGAAGCAGGCACTAGGCGCAGGCACACAAGCGGGGTTGTGTTTTTATCAGGACAAGTGGGGAAACACTGGGTGGTAGGAATTTTGAGGATCCCTGCAGATCCCTGGACTTCTGCTCATTGGAATGCAAGGAAAATGTGTTTTTTAAGCACATAATGTAATTTCAAGGGGATTCTGGGTGAAGGAAAACTGGTGAGAGCCATGCAAGTCCTGCACCCTTGGTCTCCCCTGGTACTAGTTTGTTAAAGTTAACCCACCACTCACACTGGTTGGTTTTAGCACCTCCAGAAATGATGGTTTTAAAGCATGATTACTTATCAAAGTATCTGAATGTTGAAACCAAGCCTTCTGAAGGTGGGCCATAAAGCCGCGTCCAGGCACCAACCTCTTTATGGTCCATTCACACGCCATTCACGCACAACAAACAACCCTTTCATATCGCCAGCCACGGGCCCAATCCAATCAATCACTCCACTCACATTAACTTACCGCTGCCAGACAAGGGCCCATCACATTCACACGCCACAGAACGGAATAAGTTTGACTACATTTTACCACCTGTCAAGTAACTGCCTCCTTCTTCCTTAACATTACCAAATGCATGCGTAACAAACCTTTACTAATGACTCCTGTGACAGCCACCTGAGGCTCAGGAAGACATGTTTTTCATGCGCCTTTAGCGCACTCTCTGTGCTAAATCCAACTCCTTCCAGTTTGTGGATGCAAGTTGGGGGTGTCCGAGTATGCCGTACAAAGCGATTCCTCGAACTGAGTGAGCATATCTACCTTTGAAACTAAGGGAGACATGCTGGGGATTTCTCATGCTGTTACCTAAAGAGAAGGTCATAGGCTACCTGCCTCCTTCTTCCTTAACATTACCAAATGCATGCGTAACAAACCTTTACTAATGACTCCTGTGACAGCCACCTGAGGCTCAGGAAGACATGTTTTTCATGCGCCTTTAGCGCAATCTCTGTGCTAAATCCAACTCCTTCCAGTTTGTGGATGCAAGTTGGGGTTGTCCGAGTATGCTGTACAAAGCGATTCCTCGAACTGAGTGAGCATATCTACCTTTGAAACTAAGGGAGACATGCTGGGGATTTCTCATGATGTTCCCTAAAGAGAAGGTCATAGGCTATGGAAAAGGGTAGTGTTTGGTACATAGGGGAGTCCATGAGAACGTAGCATATGTCCCAGCCAACATTATGTGCAGTGATGTGACTATAATGCACTTATACAGCAAACTGAACATCTACTAAGTTCTGATGGAGGATGAACATGAAAAGCAGGTCAAACACTGACCTATACAAGTCATTCTCCTTTAGTGCTGGGATGGCACCAATGGGTTTGAATCCATAGGTGTAGATGATGTACATCTGTACTACCTTTACTATCTGCCTTCTACCTGTGCAATAACCCTGTGAAGGCACTCCTACCATAAGCTTTCCTTACCCATCCATGTCTCTGTTCTCATCAGAGTCCTGGCTAATCCTGTATAATAGCCAAGTGAACCTATACTAGTTTGTGGAAGCAAGTTGGGGGCTTCCAAGTATGCCCTACAAAGTGATTTCTCGAACTGAGAGAGCATATCTACAGTTGAAAGTAAGGAAGACATGCAGGTGAAGAAAGGGTACTCCGTGGCAATGTGGCATATGTTCTGTCTACTAGTATATGCAGTAGGGGGAAGAAAATGCATGTTAATTGAACAGAACACCGACCACGCCAAAAGGAAGTCCATGATGAAGTAAAATTCTGTGGCTCCTTGCCTAACGAAGCAGTGGCCCATGGACGTTCGGTATCCATGCACTGCCACTGAAAGGATTACCCAACAGCAGCTTAACCTCAGTCGATTTCCCAGAACTTTGCTTTAGTATGATACAGCGTAAAGCAAGTAGGGATACAGAGGCCTGGTTGTGATGGACACTGGGGACAGTAATACCGACTCTCCTGCCGCTTTCCATGCTTTGAGCACACTTTACAGCGACAACATGGGCGATCCTTTTTGGGTGTTTTAGGTATGCGATCAGCAAAGTGTCGCTCCTGCAGCCTTGCCACATCCTCCAGAACATATGAGGTGGAGGCTGCTGCTTCTTCAGTAACAGCAGTGAGGCTTTCAATTACAGACAACTGGAAGTCAAGGAAAGTCATGAGTCTTCATGTTGTTGTCTGACGGTAAACAACATACGCATTATATGTTGCCATCTGAATCAGGTGGGTAAACAGTTTCTTGTACCAAGTGCGAGTTTTACGACACGCATTGTATGGTTGAAGAACCTGGTCGTTCTTGTCCACTCCACCCATGTACTTATTGTAATCGAGTATACAGATGGGCTTGTGGACTTCGGCCATCTGACCCCAAACCGTGATGGGAGAAGTGCTCTCATCATGAATTGTAGTGAGCACGTATACATCACGTCTATCTAGGAACTTGACTGCGAGCAGTTCGTTAGAACGCAATGCAGTACTCTGTGATTTCTGGAGCTTCTTGCAAACAAGCTCCCGCGGGAATCCTTTGCGGTTACAACGAACTGTACCGCAGGCCACAGTGCCAGCTTTGTAGAGCTCACTGAACAGCTCTACTCCTGTATAGAAATTGTCCACATAAAGGTTATAACCTTTGTGAAGAAGTGGCTGGACAAGTTCCCATACAATCTTACCTGTGACCCCTAACGCGGGAGGGCAACCTACAGGGTTTAGGGTAGAATCCTTCCCTGTATACACTCTCAGGCTGTACACATAGCCAGTAGAGCTCTCACACAGCATGTACAGCTTTATGCCATAGCGAGCTCTTTTGCTCGCAATGTACTGTCTGAAAAGCAGCCGTCCTTTGTACAGGATCAAGGACTCATCGACTGCTATATTCTTTCCAGGAGTATAGATCTCTGGAAACCTGGCAGACAAATGTTCCACGAAAGGCCGAATTTTGAACAACCTGTCATGATCTGGATGGTCCCGGGGCAATGCAGCAGAATTGTCATTGAAATGCAGCATGCGCTGCAGTAGCAAAAAACGATCTCTGCTCATGTATGGTGCGAAGATGGGAGTTACCCAAACCGTGCGAGTCGTCCAGTAGGACTGCAAGGTGGGTTTCTGTACTAACCCCATTTTGAGGGTAAGGCCCAAAAATATCTTCAACTCCGCCAGCGAAGTGGGAGTCCACTGGCGTGCCCTAGAACGGGGCCCTAGAGTGCCTCCGCGCTCCCTCAGAAATTGGTCTGCACGCAAATTTGTTTGCTGCACAACTTTCTGAAGAAAGTCAACATCCAAAAACAGATAGATGTAGTCGACTGGCAAAAAGTTAGCTGTATCGACTTTACATCCAGCGTCACCAGTAAAAGGTGGAATTTGGGGCTGAACCAAACAGGGGGGCTGCCATGAGAGCACTCGTTCTGTGCTTGCGGCAGCAAGCACGTGCTCTCTGGGTTCGGCTAACCCAATGTGGTCCCGCTGCCCAGAATGTGCTTGCGAAGGGACAGCACGGATGTCGTCATTGTCTCCTTCAGACTCACTGGAAGAGGTGTTGTCAGATGGGACTCCGCCGACTGAAAAATCACTCCCAGAATCTGCCCCATTGTCCTCTCCCTCAGATGCTGTCTCAGTGTCTGCTGTCTCAGTCTCTGAGCCTACATCAGAACTGTCCTCCATAACCCGAGCTAGGGCTTGATCAGCAGTCATCCAACGAGACGCCATCTCTGCAACTGGCTAAACTGTCCCTCTAAATTACTATCCTACGTAGAAGGCAGATAGTCACAAAATTGCTTGTTGGCATGTTTGTTGTGTACAACAGGAAATGTCGTCACCTTACCTTCGCTTCTTCTCCAATTCTGCAGATTCTCTGAAAACACTGAAAAAAACAAAAAAAGAATGTATTACTTCACCTTACCACACACCCTGTGCAACAGTCATTTTTGGTGCTCTGCCTCCCATTACCTCCTCTTCTAATTCCCTCAGTACTATCCAGCAAAACTGCCACTACAGAAAAGACATGCATGCATATTGTGTATATATATATATATATATATAATAATATATATATATTTATATGTTTAGAAACAAAGTGGTTGAAGGGTTGCTGGGCGGCACACTCCACTGCCGGTGCCCAGTGACAGGGAAGACCAATCTAGAAATTATCTAATGCCGAAAAATTTCACCGCACTCCATGAAGTACAAATAAACGTGTATTTTATTGCAGTCAATAACCACCAACGTGTTTCAACTCACCAAGGAGTCTTGATCACGGTCCTCGTGGAGTGCGGTGAAATTGTTCACCATTATAAAACAACACACACAAGAATAACAAGCATTTACAATGCAATGGGTCTCGCATCTGCTCGAGTTAGAGCTATTAGCGTTATAAACTCCTAACCCAACTTTTCTTAACACATAAATTGATAATTTAAAGTTAAACTCTTTCACATAAGAGAGCCGATTCACAGCGCCATGGCCACCATGAGCATCATGTGAAGAGTTACACAAAAGGAAAAGAAGTTCGCTCGCAGTTAAACGTAACAGCAAAAGTGCAATTAGCCATGTACCAGGGGCGATGGCCAAGGCGGTAGCAAAACCTCCCCAAGGAGGGACAAAGGTAAATCATTTTCCAATGCCATCAAAGGAGTGGTAGTGATGGGCGTGAGGTGGGCGTTGTTAGAAGCCCAGATACACACCAACAAGTCAGAAAAGCAGCACATGGACGCTGCAATGCTTGTCCTGAAAAAAATATATCTATCTATCTATCTATATATATATATATATATATATATCTATATAGATATATATATATATATATCTATATAGATATATATATCTATATAGATATATATATCTATATAGATATATATATGTGTATACATATATACACATATATATGAGACTCATGTCACAAATCTTTTTCTTTTTATACATGTGTGCTTGCCCTCGGCAAAGCACACATGAATAAAAAAAAAAATGGCCCCATTGATGGTCACCCTAAGGGCTGACCACCAACAATTTGTTTTTGTTTGTTTTTTTTTACCCTGGGGGGGCGATCGGCCTCCCCAGGCAAAACGACGTTTTTTTTTTTCCCCTGGGGTCGGCCCGTGTTCCAAGGGCCGACCCCGCCATTTTTTTTTTCTTTTTTTCTTTTTTTTTTTTTGTGGGGGGCGCGATCGCCCCCCAAAACAGTGTCAATAATTTAAATATTGCCGGGGGGGGGGGGTGGCCCTTTTACGAGGGGGCCGACCCCCCCAAAGAAGATCCCTGGTGCCTAGGGGCGTTTCCTGGCCGTGGATCGCAGCCGCGCTGCGATCCACGGCCAGGAAACGGTGCCAGGGAGGCATCGATGGAAAGGGGAGAGCCTCCCCTTTCCATCGATGCCTCCCTGGCATCTGGGGAGGCCGTTTTGGCCTTTTTTTCCCCACCGGAGAAGGAAAGAACGCTTACCTCCGTCTCTCCTTCTCCGGTGGGGAAAAAATGTGACGTCAGCGCGCCTCGCGGCGCGCTGACGTCATAAGGGGGCGGGAGGGGGGTGGGATGGAGACGCGGAAGCTCTTCCGCGTCTCCTACGGTGAAAAAAAAAAAAAAAAAAAATCCTCCGGTGCAGATTTTTAACCCCCTCACTGGTGTCGGCCACTGGTCGTGACCCGCACCAGGGAGGGAGTGTGGGCGTCGGCCAGTGGCCGACGCCCGCATTCAACGGGTTAAAGGTTGTTCCCAACCCTCCTTTACAAGTGTGAGTGGACCCCTAACAGGGTGTCCAAAAAGAATTTCAAAGGGGCTGAAGCCCACTCCTTTCTGGGGTACCTCCCTGTAGGCAAAAAGGAGGCATGGTAGAAGGATATCCCATCTCCTGCGGAGTTTTTCAGGGAGACCCATAATCATGCCTTTGAGAGTTTTATTAAATCTCTCCACCAGTCCATTTGTTTGTGGATGATAGGGTGTTGTGAACTTGTAAGTTACACCACACTCCTTCCACATGGCCTTTAAGTATGCAGACATGAAATTGCTTCCCCTGTCTGATACTACTTCCTTTGGGAAGCCCACCCTAGAAAATATTCCCAGGAGGGCCTTTGCCACTGCAGGTGCTGTAGTGGTCTTTAAAGGAATTGCTTCAGGGTATCTTGTGGCATGGTCCACTACCACCAAGATAAACCTATTGCCTGAAGCAGTAGGAGGGTCAAGGGGGCCAACTATGTCAACCCCTACCCTTTCAAAGGGTACCCCAACCACAGGCAGTGGAATAAGGGGTGCCTTTGGAGTTCCACCTGTCTTGCCACTGGCTTGACAGGTTTCACAGGACTTACAAAAATCTTTTGTGTCCTCAGACATCCTAGGCCAATGAAACAAGGGAACAAGTATGTCCCAAGTTTTCATTTGACCCAGGTGCCCAGCTAGGGGAATGTCGTGGGCAAGAGTTAGGAGGAACTTTCTGTACTCCTGAGGAATCACTAATCTCCTGGCAGCTCCAGGTTTAGGATCCCTATGCTCAGTGTACAAGAGGTTGTCCTCCCAGTAAACTCTGTGAGAGTCACTGACATCCCCATTAGCCTGTTTGACAGCTTGCTGTCTGAGACACTCTAATGTGGGACAGGTTTGCTGTGCCACACTCAGCTCCTCCCTGGCAGGCCCCCCTTCACCCAAAAGCTCAGCAGTGTCTGCTTGAAGCTCCTCTGGTGTAGGTTCTGCACAGGGAGGGAATTCTTCTTCCTCAGAATTAGAATCCACTGTAGAGGGAGGGATAGTAGGAAGTGGTTTGCTTCTACTAGCCCTAGCTTTAGGGAGCACTTGGTCCATTGTTCCAGGATCCAAGCTTCCCTGTCCTTTTTGCTTATTGGCCTGAGCCCTTGTCAAAGCAAAAATATGCCCTGGGATGCCCAGCATTGCTGCATGGGCCTCCAACTCCACATCTGACCAAGCTGATGTCTCCAAATCATTCCCTAATAGACAGTCTACAGGTAAATCTGAAGCTACCACAACTTTCTTTGGACCAGTAAACCCCCCCCAGTTGAGATTAACAACAGCCATGGGGTGGCTAAGTGTGTTGTTGTGAGCATCGGTTACTTGGTACTGGTGACCAAGTAGGTGTTGTTCAGGGTTGACCAGTTTCTCTATGACCATAGTCACACTGGCTCCAGTGTCCCTGTAGGCCTGAACCTCAACACCATTTATTAGGGGTAGCTGCTTGTACTTATCCATATTAAGGGGACAAGCAACTAAGGTGGCTAAATCAATAGCCCCCTCAGAGACTAACACAGCCTCTGTGGCCTCCCTAACAAGGCCAACCCCAACTAAGTTACCAATAGTGAGCCCAGCTACTCCCTTGGATTGGCTATTAGTAGGTTTGCTCCCACCACCACTGCTATTAGTAGGGACACTAGGGGTAGCAGTAGGGGTTGTAGTGGTAGGAGCATTGGTGCTTTTCTTTGGACAACTGGGATCTGTTGTCCAATGGCCTTTTATTTTACATAAATAGCACCATGGTTTCTTTTCCTTGTTCTGATTAAAAGAGGATTTGGGCCCACCACCCCCACCAGAGTGTTTTTGTGGGCCTGATGAAGACTCATTTTTAGATTTGTCCCCACCCTTGTCAGAAGACTTACCATCCTTCTTTTTGTTGCCATCTTTGTCACCCCCTGTATGAACTTTTCTGTTCACCCTTGTTCTGACCCATTTGTCTGCCTTCTTTCCCAATTCTTGGGGAGAGGTCAGATCAGAGTCCACCAAGTACTGGTGCAACAAATCAGACACACAATTATTAAGAATATGCTTCTCAGGATCAAGTTATACAGGCTGTCATAATCAGTAACTTTACTGCCATGTAACCACCCCTCCAAGGCCTTCACTGAATGGTCAATGAAATCAACCCAGTCTTGTGAAGACTCATTTTTGGTCTCTCTGAACTTTATCCTGTATTGTTCAGTGGTTAAGCCATAACCATCCAGGAGTGCATTCTTAAGATCTTGGAAATTATTAGCATCATTTTCTTTCACAGTAAGGAGCCTATCCCTACCTTTTCCACTAAATGATAGCCATAGGATAGCAGCCCACTGCCTTTGAGGGACATCCTGTACAACAAAGGCCCTCTCAAGTGCAGCAAACCACTTGTTAATGTCATCCCCCTCCTTATAAGGGGGAACTATCTTGTGCAGATTCCTGGAATCATGCTCTTTTGCAGGATGACTATGGGGAATACTGCTGCTGCCACCATAGGTTTCTAAACCCAACTTCTGTCTTTCCTTCTCTAGTTCAAAAGACTGTCTATCCAAATCCAGCTGTTGCTTTTTAAGCTTCAGTCTGGTTTGTTCCACCCTCAACTTATTGAGTTCCCTCTCTAACATTCTGTCATCAGGGTTGGTGGGAGGGACATTCCTAGATACAGAGGTATGATGGGAATGAACAGAAGGAGACCTGTCCCTTACAGAAGCCACCCTAACAGCTTGGCTAACAGAAACATTACTACCAGTATGGTGAGAATAAATGCTTTTGCTATGATGTGAGACAACACTAGTTGTATGGTGTGGCTCATCATCATTACCAACTATGCTAGACTGTCTAGTAATGGGCAGGCTAGGAAGTTTCTTTCCTGAATCTTTTCCTGGGGGAGTCCCTGAATCAGATGGGGAACTATTAGGTACTTTTTCAACAGATGGGGCACCTATAGCCTTATCTTGTTCTCTAAGCATGTTAAGTAACAGTTCCAAGGAAGGATTCTTCCCTACACTCAAACCTCTCTCTATGCAGAGACTCCTTGCTCCTTTCCAGCTAAGGTGATCATATGCAAGTTTGGACAGATCAACATTTTGGCCTGTGCCAGACATTTTTAGAGAGAGTTAAAGTGATAGAAAAAGAGAAAAAAGTTTTTCAGAGCTTTTAGAAAGACAGAGAAAAAAAACTTTTAAAACTTTTTAGAACTTTTTAGAAAGTTAGAAGTACTTTTCAGCACTTAGAAAAGAGTGAAAAGAGGAAATGCCAAACTTTTTGGCTATGTGTATATACACTGACCTTGTTTTGTATATTTTTCTCTTATGAAAAGTACAATGACAAGAGTGGTAAGTAGTCTCAAAGCACTTATCCCACCGCTGCACAACCAATGTAGGAGGCTGGACTGGCTTGTAGTGAGTACCAAGGGGTACTTGCACCTTGCACCAGGCCCAGTTATCCCTTATTAGTGTATAGGGTGTCTAGCAGCTTAGGCTGATAGATAATGGTAGCTTAGCAGAGCAGCTTAGGCTGAACTAGGAGACATGTGAAGCTACTACAGTACCACTTAGTGTCATATGCACAATATCATAAGAAAACACAATACACAGTTATACTAAAAATAAAGGTACTTTATTTTTATGACAATATGCCAAAGTATCTTAGAGTGTACCCTCAGTGAGAGGATAGGAAATATACACAAGATATATATACACAATAGCAAAAATATGCAGTATAGTCTTAGAAAACAGTGCAAACAATGTATAGTTACAATAGGATGCAATGGGGAAACATAGGGATAGGGGCAACACAAACCATATACTCCAAAAGTGGAATGCGAACCACGAATGGACCCCAAACCTATGTGACCTTGTAGAGGGTCGCTGGGACTATTAGAAAATAGTGAGAGCTAGAAAAATAACCCTCCCCAAGACCCTGAAAAGTGAGTGCAAAGTGCACTAAAGTTCCCCTAAGGACAAAGAAGTCGTGTTAGAGGAATAATGCAGGAAAGACACAAACCAACAATGCAACAACTGTGGATTTCCAATCTAGGGTACCTGTGGAACAAGGGGACCAAGTCCAAAAGTCACAAGCAAGTCGGAGATGGGCAGATGCCCAGGAAATGCCAGCTGCGGGTGCAAAGAAGCCTCTACTGGACAGAAGAAGCTGCGTTTTCTGCAGGAACGCAAAGGGCTAGAGACTTCCCCTTTGGAGGATGGATCCCTCTCGCCCTGTAGAGTTGTGCAGAAGTGTTTTCCCGCTGAAAGAACGCCAACAAGCCTTGCTAGCTGCAAATCGTGCAGTTAGCATTTTTGGATGCTGCTGTGGCCCAGGAGGGACCAGAAGGTCGCAAATTGGACCAGGAGGTAGAGGGGACGTCGAGCAAGACAAGGAGCCCTCTCAGCAGCAGGTAGCACCCAAAGAAGTGCCAGAAACAGGCACTACGAGGATGCGTGAAACAGTGCTCACCCGAAGTCGCACAAAGAAGTCCCACGTCGCCCGAGAACAACTTAGGGGGTCGTGCAATGCAGGTTAGAGTGCCGTGGACCCAGGCTGGACTGTGCACAAAGGATTTCCGCCGGAAGTACACGGAGGCCGGAGTAGCTGCAAAAGTCGCGGTTCCCAGCAATGCAGTCTAGCGAGGTGAGGCAAGGACTTACCTCCACCAAACTTGGACTGAAGAGTCACTGGACTGTGGGGGCCACTTGGACAGAGTTGCTGGATTCGAGGGACCTCGCTCGTCGTGCTGAGAGGAGACCCAAGGGACCGGTAATGCAGCTTTTTGGTGCCTGCGGTTGCAGGGGGAAGATTCCGTCGACCCACGGGAGATTTCTTCGGAGCTTCTAGTGCAGAGAGGAGGCAGACTACCCCCACAGCATGCACCACCAGGAAAACAGTAGAGAAGGCGGCAGGATCAGCGTTACAGAGTTGCAGTAGTCGTCTTTGCTACTTTTTGCAGTGTTGCAGGCTTCCAGCGCGGTCAGCAGTCGATTCCTTGGCAGAAGGTGAAGAGAGAGATGCTGAGGAACTCGGATGAGCTCTTGCATTCGTTATCTAAAGTTTCCCCAGAGACAGAGACCCTAAATAGCCAGAAAATAGGGTTTGGCTACCTAGGAGAGAGGATAGGCTAGCAACACCTGAAGGAGCCTATCAGAAGGAGTCTCTGACGTCACCTGGTGGCATTGGCCACTCAGAGCAGTTCAGTGTGCCAGCAGCACCTCTGTTTCCAAGATGGCAGAGGTCTGGAGCACACTGGAGGAGCTCGGGACACCTCCCAGGGGAGGTGCAGGTCAGGGGAGTGGTCACTCCCCTTTCCTTTGTCCAGTTTCGCGCCAGAGCAGGGCTAAGGGGTCCCCTGAACCGGTGTAGACTGGCTTATGCAGAATTGGGCACATCTGTGCCCAACAAAGCATTTCCAGAGGCTGGGGGAGGCTACTCCTCCCCTGCCTTCACACCATTTTCCAAAGGGAGAGGGTGTCACACCCTCTCTCAGAGGAAGTTCTTTGTTCTACCATCCTGGGCCAGGCCTGGCTGGACCCCAGGAGGGCAGATGCCTGTCTGAGGGGTTGGCAGCAGCAGCAGCTGCAGTGAAACCCCAGGAAGGGCAGTTTGGCAGTACCAGGGTCTGTGCTACAGACCACTGGGATCATGGGATTGTGCCAACTATGCCAGGATGGCATATAGGGGGCACTTCCATGATCATAGACATGTTACATGGCCATATTCGGAGTTACCATTGTGAAGCTACATATAGGTAGTGACCTATATGTAGTGCACGCGTGTAATGGTGTCCCCCCACTCACAAAGTTCAGGGAATTGGCTCTGAACAATGTGGGGGCACCTTGGCTAGTGCCAGGGTGCCCTCACACTAAGTAACTTTGCACCTAACCTTTACCAGGTAAAGGTTAGACATATAGGTGACTTATAAGTTACTTAAGTGCAGTGTAAAATGGCTGTGAAATAACGTGGACGTTATTTCACTCAGGCTGCAGTGGCAGGCCTGTGTAAGAATTGTCAGAGCTCCCTATGGGTGGCAAAAGAAATGCTGCAGCCCATAGGGATCTCCTGGAACCCCAGTACCCTGGGTACCTCAGTACCATATACTAGGGAATTATAAGGGTGTTCCAGTAAGCCAATGTAAATTGGTAAAATGGTCACTAGCCTGTTAGTGACAATTTGGAAAGAAATGAGAGAGCATAACCACTGAGGTTCTGATTAGCAGAGCCTCAGTGAGACAGTTAGTCACTACACAGGTAACACATTCAGGCACACTTATGAGCACTGGGGCCCTGGGTTACCAGGGTCCCGGTGACACATACAACTAAAACAACAAATATACAGTGAAAAATGGGGGTAACATGCCAGGCAAGATGGTACTTTCCTACAACCCCCATAGTAATGTGTTTTATACGTCCAGACAGTGCTAAATTCGTTTTTCACTGTTGCAAGACCTGTCCCTCTCATAGGTTAACATGGAGGCTACCTCTAAATATGATTAAAGTGTAGATTCCCTTTGGGAACGGATAGACATGTGGAGTTTGGGGTCTCTGAGCTCACAATTAAAAAATACATCATTTAGTAAAGTTGATTTTAAGATTGTGTGTTTGAAAATACCACGTTTAGAAAGTGAGCATTTTCTTGCTTAAACCCTTTCTGTTACTCTGCCTGTTTGTGGATTCCCTGTCTGGGTCAGTTTGACAGTTGGGCTGGTTGCACCTCTCACTAGACAATGACACAAAGGGAGCTGGGATGTAGTCTGCATTTCCTGATGAGCCATCTGTGCTAGGAGGGAGAGAAGGAGTGGTCACTCACTCCTGAAAGGGCTGAGCTTGCCCTCACACAATGCAGTCTCCAATCCCCTGGTGTGTGTCTGGGGCCTGGCCTGGGTAAGGCAGGATTTCACAATCAAGAGAGACTTTCCTTTGAAGTAAGTCTACAACATATAAGAAGGGCACCCAAAACCACAGATTTTAGAACACCTCTGGAAACCAAGAGGAAACTCTGCCTGGAGAAGAGCTGAAGAACTGAGGAAGAAGAGCTGCCCTGTCTGTGACTGTGCTTTGTGGAGCTATGCTGCAGTTGCTGCTTCTGCCTGTGTTAGAGGGCAAAGACTGGACTTTGTGTTGCCTTCCTTCTTGGGATGATCTCCAAGGCCTTGATTTAGAGCTTGCATCCTGTTGTTTGAAGTCTCAGCGACAGCAAAGACTTCTCTCTACCAGCACCTGGAGCCTTTGGAGAGACTCCTACTCTGCCAAAGGGTGCCCATCAAGTTCCGGGGACCCTGAAAAGAGAAGCTGGCAGCCCAAGAGTGAGAAATCCACGCACAGACCAGCGTGCGGGGAAAAGATCAACAGAACTCTGATCTGCGACTGACAAAATTGCCGCCTGCCGGATTCGTGGCTGAAAATCAACGCTCGTCTGCAAAGTGACTGAAAGATCAACGCCCACGCCTGGAGAAACGATGCACAGCATCGCTGACGGAGGCTGGTGATATTGCAACCCATGCTACGTGGTTTTCGGAACATTGTGCGGCTGAATTTCTGATGCAAACATCGGTGGGCGTGTAAAAATGACACAAGACCTGCCCAGACCCAAGAGTGCTGACCGGATTGACGCATCGCTCTCTTGCTGAGAGAAGAAACGATGCACACCGACCCGACTGAAAGAGAAACGAGGCAAGGTCTTGCTCGTGAGTGATATCGACACATCGCAAGCCCTTTTTGATGCACACTCGCCCGTACGGGGTTATTTTTGATGCACCCTAGGTATATTTTCACACTAACAGTGTTAGTGTGTGTTTAATATTACATGAAGACTCTTTTTGCATTTTTAGTGATAACTTGACGTGTGTATTGTGGATTTTTGTCATTTTGGTCTTGTTTTGTTTAGATAAATATTTTATATTTTTCTAAACCTGTGTTGTGTCATTTTGTAGTGTTTTCATTAAGTTACTCTGTGTGTTGGTACAAATACTTTACACCTAGCACTCTCACTTTAAGCCTACTGCTCATGCCCAGCTACCAAGGGGGTGAATAGGGGTTAGCTGAGGGTGATTCTCTTTTAACCTGACTAGAGTGAGGGTCCTTTCCTGGACAGGGGGTAACCTGAAGGCCAACCAAAGATCCCATTGCTAACATTGGTGATCAGTCGATGGGATCAGACTTGTATTTAGGGCCAACCAAAGACCCCATTGCTAACATTGGTGATCAGCGGATAGGATCGGACTTGTATTTGTACTTGACATACAGTAATTAAGTGTACACTACTGTTTTTAGTTTAGACCACTACGTGACCACATACTACTTGTCTTGTGATTTTAGCTTTTCTCTTTGGGACTTCTTTTTGTTCGGTTTCGCGCTTATCCCTTGACTGACTTTTTAAAAACTTCATGGGGAACTTGTTTTTCTGCCTTTGGAACTTTGCAATTGTTTTTGACTCCTCATAATGTCTCAGTCTGAAGATGCATCAGCTACAGCTGCTTTTGGCCTAGAGAAATTGGAGAGCTACATGGTGGCTCAGTTGAAGCAGCTCTCTAAGGATTTGGCCTGCCCCATTAAGAGCTCATCCAAGAAGGAGGAGTTGCAAAAGGCACTGAGGGCCTGGGTGGCAGCCAAAGAAGCTGAGGGGCACACAGAGGAGGAGATGCAATCCCTCTATAATGGTATAGTGGGTGGGCCTGTTATGTCCAAGGAGAGAGTCTCCAGGGCAGGTAGCAGTGTGTCCTCCAATGGTCTGACTCCTGAAGAGTTACAGGACAGCCAGGCAGAGAGAGAGTACCAATTGGAGCTGGAGAAGCTCAAGCTCAAGATGGAGAGGGAAAGGGAGGACAGGGGGATGGTCATTGAGGAAAGGAAGATACTACTGGCTCATGAACTTAGCTTAAAGGAGTTAGATCAGAGGAGCCAGTCTAGTAGAGATGGTGGCAGCAACAGCATAGTGCAGCCTGAAAAAACGGTACACATCCCAAAAGATCTATTAAAAGATTACTAGAGGGAGGATGACATATTCTCGTGGTTCAAGGGGTATGAGTCTGCTCTCCACATGAATCTGGTCCCTGAAGCTCATTGAGGGGGGGGGGGGGCGGGTCTGTGGAAGCACTTTGAGATAGAGGGAAGGGATACACTGACAGCCTTAGGGGATGCTCAGAATCTCACCTACACTATCATGAAGGATGCACTACTCACAAGATACGGTCTCACCCCTGAGCAGTAGAAGGCTAAGTTAAGGTCCTGTAAGATGAAGGAATCCTAAACATGATTGGAATGTGTTGATTCCTATTGCAGGTCACTGGATGGTTGGGTGAAAGGCAGTAAGGTAAATACTTATGAGGGGCTTTACAATCTGATTGCTTGGGAGCACTTGTACAGTTTATGTTTTCCAGAGCTGTGACAGCATCTGATTGACAGCAAGCTGACTGATCCCAGGAAGCTTACACAGGAAGCAGACCGCTGGGAGAGCACAAAAGAGGTATGGGGGAGACCACGCCAAGGGTTGGCAGGGTCCCTCTCAGAAGAAAGTGGGTGTAAGGGTAAACAGGGGGAGTTCTCTAAAGGGCCCCAAATGGATTCCCAGGGTAATGATTCCTAACCCCCGTGAGAAGAAGCCATGATTCTCCAAAGGGAAGCCAGTGGCAGGGGGACCCCCACGTAAGTGTTATGCATATGACCAGGTGGGTCATGTGAGGGGGGGCCGCAAATGCTCCAAGAGTACACCGGCACCCACTGGTCCGCCGTCCCAGGGTTTGGCTAGTGTAGCGATTGGGGAGGAGTTGGTTTCAGGTGGGTGGGAGCCAGCTGAGATGACCCTTGTCTCACTAGGAGACAGTGCGATGGTCCAGAAAACCCTCATGCCTGAGAACACTAAGAAATACAAGCAGTGGGTGACCATCAATGGACTCTGAGAGACACAGGAGCCAGTGTGACTACAGTGAGGAGTCAGCTGGTGTCTGAAGAGCAGATTGATCCCCGGGTACTTCACCAAGTAGTTGCAGTGGACAACTTAGAGCACCAGTGCAGACTGGCGCAGGTTCCCTTTGAATGGGGGGGGGCTCAGGTTCCTTGAAGGTAGCTGTGAGTCCAACCATGCCTGTTGATTGTTTGCTAGGCAATGACCTGGAGGATTCCCCTTGGAAGGAGGTGGAACACAGGATTCAATTGGAGATGTTGGGTCTGCCTGGGTGGGTATGCGTATCCACCCGGTCAATGGCAGCCCCTCAGGGGGGTCAAGAGCCCCTGGAGCCTTAAACAGTGGCCCAGGGGACCACCAAGGAGAGGAAGGGCAGGGGGCGTGGGAAACTTGCCCCAAAAGTTCCCACGGTCCAGGAGGAGGCAGAGCCTGAGGGTGACGCCCCGGAGCCTACAGGGTAATGGGTGGCTGAACTGGGTGAGGTCCCTGAGCTGTCGTAGTGGCAGCAGGAAGGGGGCCTACCAGGAAAGCATTCTGTGCAGCACAGAGGACATGCCCTACTCTGGAGGGTTTGCTGCAGCAGGTTGCAGACCAGGCAGCTGGCAAGGAGCCAGGATCACACCTGATCTATTGGGAGAATGACCTCATGTATAGTGAGCCTAAGGTTCCTGAGTCTGGGTCAGCCCGTGTGCTGGCAGTAACCCAGTGCTTCAGGGCCTTCCTACTGGGGTTGGCTCATGATGTGCCTTTAGCTGGACATTTGGGGCAGGACAAGACCTTTGAGAGGCTTGTCACCCACTTTTATTGGCCCCTAATGCGCAGGCACTCAGATGCACATTGCTAGTCTTGCCAGACTTGTCAGTCAAGTGGCAAAGGTGGGGGGAAAATGTAAGGCTCCCCTCCAACCTTTACCTGTTGTCATTACTCTCTTTGAGAGGTTAGGTATTGACATTGTGGGGCCTCTGGATCCCAAGATAACCATGGGCAACAGATTTATCCTGGTCTTGGTGGACCATGCCATCCGGTACCCAGAAGCCATTAGTTTGAAATCAATCACTTCCCCTGTGGTGGGTTGTGGTTTGATGGGGTTTTTTACTCGCATGGGGTTCCCCAAGGAAGTGGTATCTGATAAGGGTACCAACTTCATGTCCACATATATGAAGTCTCTCTGGAAGGAGTGTGGGATAACCTACAAGTTCACCACCCCTTACCACCCCCAAAGTAATGGTCTGGTTGAGAGATTCAACTGCACCTTGAAAGGCATGTTCATGGGGCTATCAGAGCCCTTGAGGCGGAAGTGGGACGTCCTCTTGCCATGCCTTCTGTTCGCCTACAGGGAGGTGCCTCAAAAGGGACTTGGGCTTAGTCCCTTTGAGATCATCTATAGCCACCCTGTGAGGGGACATTTAAGTCTGGTTAAGCAGGTTTTGGAAAAAGCTCTTAGTAAACTCCTCCCCGGATGTATTCACTTGCATGCTGGCTTTGAGAAACCAGACTGCCCGCTTCAGGAGTCTGGCGCAGGAGAACCTGGAAGCAAGCCAGGAGGACATGAAACACTGGTATGACCAGAATGCCACCCTGGTCCAGTTTCAACCTGGACAAAAAGTGTGGGCGATGGCACCAGTGGAGCCTAGGGCACTAAAGGCCAAGTGGACTGGACCATTTAAGGTGGTAGAGCGCAAGAGTGAAGTCACCTACCTGGTGGACGTGCAGTCTCTAAGGAACCCTTTAAGGGTCCAGCATGCCAACCACCTCAAGCCGCACTTTGAGTGGACTGAACTGTCCATGCTCCTTGCGACAGATGATGGGGTGGAGGAGGATAGTGAGCCTCTTCCTGACTTCCTGTCTGCAGAAGAGAAAGATGGGTCTGTGGAGGGAGTGAGCCTCTCCCCCTCCCTAACTGAATGGCAGTCGGGTGACTGTCGCCACGTGTTGGGACAGTTCGCCTTACTGTTTTCCCTGATCCCAGGGGTCTCACACTAGTGCACACATGATGTGGACACTGGGGACAGTCCACCCATTAAACAGGAGGTTTACAGGGTGACTGACAGGGTCAGGGCTTGCATTAAGGATGAAATGTTAACCCAATGGGTAATTGAGCACTCCAGCAGTCCTTGCACCAGCCCAGTAGTATTGGTCCCAAAGGCTGCTGCACCTGGTGCCACTCCAGAACTCAGGTTCTGTGTGGACTACTGGGGACTCAATGCAGTCAGCAAGACCGGCTCCGGTTGGGAGCTGCCCAGTACCTCAGTACGTTTGACTTAACATCTGGGTACTGGCAGATTGCCTTAACTGAGGGGGCCAAGGAGAAGTCAGCATTCTCTACCCCAGATGGACACTTTCAAATTAAAGTGATGCCATTTGGGATGAAGAATGCCCCTGCCACCTTTCAGAGGTTGGTCAACCAGGTGTTGGCTGGGCTGGATGAGTTCAGTGCCGCCTACCTGGATGGCATTGCTGTGTTTAGTTCCACATGGGAAGAACATCTGCAACACCTCTGGAGAGTGTTAGAGGCCCTGCAGAAGGTGGGCCTCACTATTAAGGCAAGCAAGTGCCAAATAGGGCTGGGTTCTGTGGTGTACTTGGGACACCAGGTAGGGAGTGGCCAGGTGGCACCCCTATAGCCTAAGATTGACAGTATTCTGGATTGGGAGCCTCCCAAGACCCAGACTGAGGTGAAAGCCTTCTTAGGTTTCACAGGATACTACAGGAGGTTTGTCAAGGGGTATGGCACCATTGTTACCCCCTTGACTGAGTTGACTTCTAAGAAGCAGCCCAGGAAAGTGATCTGGACAGATGCTTGCTAGAACACTTTTGATGACATGAAGGCTGCCATGTGCACAGCACCTATGCTGAAGGCACCTGAATACTCCAAGGATTTTGTTGTGCAAACAGACACCTCAGAGCATGGATCAGTACTCTCACAGCATAATGAAGAAGACCTAGATCAATCCCTAGCCTTCATTAGCAGGAGGTTACTTCCCAGGGAATGCAGGTGGAGTGCTATAAAACGTGAAGCGTTTGCTGTGGTCTGGGCGCTGAAGAAGCTAAGACCCTACATGTTTGAGACTCAATTCCAGGTTCAGACCGACCACAGGCACCTCAGATGGTTAATGCAGATGAGGGGTGAGAATCCAAAACTGTTGAGGTGGTCCATTTCCCTACAGGGGATGGACTTTACGGTGGAACACCGTCCTGGTACAGAACACGTCAATGCTGATGGTCTGTCCAGGGTCTTCCGCCTTAGTGATGAGAACTCCCATGAGGTTAGGTAGTTGCTCCCCACTTTCAGCTGGGAGGGACACGTGTTAGACGTTTCATCCTTGGCATGGTCTCCCTTAACTTTGCCTCTGTTTCCCAGGTTGTTGATGTGTGCTGCACTCTGTTCTTGCTGTTTTTGTTACTCTGGGCACTTTACCACTGCTAACCAGTGCCAAAGTGCAAGTGCTCAGATACAAAATGTGTATGTAATTGGTTCATCCATGACTGGCATATTTGACTTACTAGTAAGTCCCTAGTACAGTGCACTAGAGGTGCCCAGGGCCTGTAAATAAAATGCTACTAGTGGGCCTGCAGCACTGGTTGTGCCATCCGCCTAAGTAGCTCTGTAATCATGTCACTGACCTGCCACTGCAGTGTCTGCAGTTTCTAACTGTAAATTCGACCTGGCAAGTGTACCCACTTGTCAGGCCTAAAACCTTCCCTTTTCTTACATGTAAGGCACCCCTAATGTAGGCCCTAGGTAGCCCCAAGGGCAGGGTACAGTGTATGGTTAAGGTAGGACATATAGGGGGTTATTCTAACTTTGGAGGAGTGTTAATCCGTCCCAAAAGTGACGGTAAAGTGACGGATATACCAACAGCCGTATTACGAGTTCCATAGGATATAATGGACTCGTAATACGGCTGGTGGTAAATCCGTTAGAATAACCCCCATAGTAATGTGTTTTATATGTCCTGACAGTGAAATATTGCTAAATTCGTTTTTCACTGTAGCAAGCCCTGTCCCTTTCATAGGTTAACATGGGGGCTACCTTTAAATATGATTAAAGTGTAGATTCCCTTTGGGAGCGGATAGAAATGTGGAGTTTGGGGTCTCTGAGCTCATAATTTAAAAATACATCTTTTAGTAAAGTTGATCTTAAGATTGTGTGTTTGAAAATGCCACTTTTAGAAAGTGAGCATTTTCTTGCTTAAACACTTTCTGTGACTCTGTCTGTTTGTGGATTCCATGTCTGGGTCAGTTTGACAGTTGGGCTGATTGCACCTCTCACTAGACAGTGACACAAAAGGAGCCTGGGGTGTAGTCTGCATTTCTCGATGAGCCATCTGTGCTAGGAGGGAGGGCGAGGAGTGGTCACTCACACCCGAAAGGGCTGTGTCTGCCCTCACACAATGCAGTCTCCAACTGTGTGTCTTGGGCCTGGCCTGGGCAAGGCAGAATTTCACAATCAAGAGAGACTTTCCTTTGATGTAAGCCTACTTCAAAGGGCAAAATGGGTATAAGAAGGGCACCTAGAACCACAGACTTTAGAACACTTCTGGAAACCAAGAGGAACCTCTGTCTGGAGAAAAGCTGAAGATTTGAGGAAGAAGAGGTGCCCTGTCTGTGACTGTGCTTTGTGGAGCTATCCTGCAGTTGCTGCTTCTGCCTGTGTCAGAGGACAAAGACTGGACTTTGTGTTGCCTTCCTTCTTGTGAAGATCTCCAAGGGCTTGATTTAGAGCTTGCCTCCCATTGTTTGAAGCCTCAGGGATAGCAAAGACTTCTCTCTGCCAGCACTTGGAGCCTCTGGACGGACTCCTACTCTGCCAAGGGGTGCCCAGCCAGTTCCTGGGGCCCTGAGAAGAGAAGCTGGCAGCCCAAGAGAGAGAAATCCACGCACAGACAGCCGTGCAGGGAAAAGATCGGCGCGACTCCGATCTGCGGCTGAAAAATCGTCACGCCACTGGCTTTGCGGCTAAAAATCGATGCTCGCCTGCAAAGCGACCGAAAAATCGATGCCTGCGGCTGGAGAAACGACACGCAGCATCGCTGACTGAGGCTGGTGAGATCACTACCCAGGCTGTGTGGTTTTCGGACCATCGTGCGGCTTAATTTCTGACGCAAACACCGCTGGGCATGTAAAAGTGACACATGGCGTGCCTGGACCCGAGAGTGCTGACCGGATCGACGCATCAGTCTCCTGCGGAGAGAATAAACAAAGCAGGCCGACCCAACTAAAGGAGAAACGATGCAAGGTCTTGCTCGTGAGTGGAATCGACACATCGCAAGCCCTTTTTGACTCAGACTAGCCCATGCGGGGTTATTTTTGACGCACCCAAGGTACATTTTCACGCTAACAGCGTTAGTGTGTGTTTAAAAATACATGAAGACTCTTTTTGCATTTCTAGTGATAACTTGACTTGTGTATTGTGGATTTTTGTTGTTTTGGTCTTGTTTTGTTTAGATAAATACTTTCTATCTTTCTAAACCTGTGTTGTGTCATTTTGTAGTGTTTTCATTAAGTTACTGTGTGTGTTTGTAGACATACTATACACCTAGCACTCTCAGGTTAAGCCTACTGCTCGTGCCAAGCTATCAAGGGGGTCAGCCGGGGTTAGCTGAGGGTGATTCTCTTTTACCCTGACTAGAGTGAGTGTCCTTTGTTGGACAGGGGGTAACCCGACTGCCAACCAAGTACCCCATTTCTAACAATGAGCAAAAAACACATTGCATAACCATGTGCTTGGAAAAGTACTTGCAGCGTCTGCACTTCTAACATCTGCAACTCTAATGTGGCACTGTCTAACGCTAAGTTAGACATAAAGTAAAGTCAGTAGACAAAATGAAGCTTGTGGTCACCAATGTGACGGTGTGCTGCTAGGCTAAGTGCAACATAGAGTCAGTGGTCAAAACACAAATATCATTACAATGGGTCAGACTGGCCAGGTGAACCACTTGATAAAAAAAAAGAAGAAATACGGAAACAACGGCCAAATTAAACCAGGACCAAAATTTGATTTCTACTGTCCTTTCTTTAAAGGAAAGACAAATACAATTTTACTGAGTTTCCTGGTCTTTTTATTATAATGTTTTTAATTTGTTCAGTTTTATTTACAATGTATAATTGAACTGAAATTGGGTTGGCAAAGGCGACAGGAATTAATTGAGCAATTGTCCTAATGCGGAACAAAGTGGATCAAAATGGGCGAAAATGATACTGAAATACATTCTCAAATCCCTTTGGCTCATTAATGTGATATATACTTTAATATTCTCTTCTCATTATCTTCTCCTTATCTATTAGCCAGAGATCTCAAAACAGCACTAGCGTTATTTGTGTATGTTTTTAAATGTAACATGCTTGTGCTATTTATTGTATATTGATTGTTTTTTTATATTTTTATAGCCTCTATTTGGTAATGGGTTGCCATGGCGACAAACTGTTTTTTTCATGAATGGTGAATGCAAATTAAGGGGCAGATTTATGGAAAATTACACAAGGGCGTCAAAAATCTTAACGCAAATTACCATTATTCCATAGATCCATCAGTGCCCCCTATTTAAAAAAATTACCCCAATAGCGCTAAGGAATGGACGCTAACTATTACGACATGCCATCAGAAAAAATGACGCTGTTGTTGCAAAAGTGGCAGTAGACCGTTTTGCGGCACATATTATTGACGCAAAACAGGTGAGCGCCATATTGAACCGCATTAGCGTTAAAAAACGCATGAGCAAGAAATAAATGTTTGGCAAGACAAGATAGAGAATGCAGGCCAAGAAAGACCACAGGGTGACCTCAATCACCCAAGTACCAGCCAGGAGGTTCCAGCAAAGTCCCAGGAGAAGGAGAAGAGAAAGCGGAAGTGTCGCTTTAGTAAGGAGGAGCATGACATCCTAGTCAGAGAGGTGATGGCGCACCAACACCAGCTCTTCGTCACCTCCAAATTGCCAATAGGTAGTAGAGAGGCCATATGGCAGGCAATAGTAGACAAAGTCAACAGTGTGGCAGAGGTGAGGAGGACTATCACTGATTTCAATAGCGCTGGCACAATTGCAAGCACAGGGCTAAAAAGAAACTGGCCAGGAACCGAAAGGCAGCGCTGCAGACTGGAGGTAGAAGGCCTGCACCACAGGAGGACCTAGATGAGCTGGATGAGATGGTCGCAGCGGTCATTCCGGTGGAGCTGGTCACTGGAATCACAGGACCGCGCAGACTGCCAAGAACTACCACAAATGCAGAGTAAGTTGCAGGGCGGGGACTATCTAGAACTTCACAAATGGCAGTAGGGGGAGGCACATAGGACAAACTCAATGTATGCTAAAGGGTTGCACTGGGACACATAGGCCCTAAATCAAAATGCCCCATAGCCACCCAAGCCACACTTGTACTGGTGGCCTGGTTGTACAGTGCACTCTGAGATATACACAACCTGGACATAAGCCATGCTCTATGGCTTTACACCACTATATAAATATGCAGCACATTGCCAGGAAGTGATGTGCAATTAGTGTGGCTGTGCCACAACAAAACGCAATGCATATTGTCATTGCCCCAGATCCCCCACAACATGTACATCACAGACTGGGACTGAAATCAATACCACCCCAGGGGTGGTGTCAGGATGGCGTAACAAGGCAATATTATATCCTTCTTCCTTATGTCATTGCCCTTCTCATGTGTGCTGCACCCTGCAGCACGCATTAAAATGTCACTTTGCTAAAATAGCTTGTACATGTGCAGGACTGGACACCTCTCTGCACATAAACAATCTATCCCCTCAACGCAGGCACCACTTCATCATGCAACAACAATGCCTGCGTTGGTGCAGGAAGAACAAATCCGCGAAGGCACAACGGTAGTCGCAGGGGTGTGCTGTATTCCAGTAAACACAGCACATCCCTGCATTTCAAATCTGGGGTTGAGCCATGCAACACATATTGCTGCTGCACTGAGCTGTGCCACTTAAGAAAACAATCAGGCCTTAAGTGTGCAACCAGTGGAATTCAAACCACGCAGGATGGACCAACAACCCTCACACATCTCCACACATCATTTGGAAATGGCCACAAAAGTAATTTCATACAACACATGGGGCATGTCTGTGAACATCATTTGAGCAGCTGTACAAATGCTGCATTCTCACCATCTGATAAGATTGAGTGTATTGTGTGAATAGTTGGTGTACTATTTATTGGTACAATCAACATGCGTAAGAAATGGCACAAGTGGCATCAAAGTTGCACTACTGACACAATGTCACTAGGCCATAATGCAATTGTATTATCATGCAAATAGTTTCCATGTGGATCTAAGCTGCACATTCTCCTTGTGCCACTTCAAAAAAGTATTTTAATGCATGCATTGATCCAAATTCTACATCCTTACACCAACCTATGCCTGTTGCAGATATGTTGTTTGCAAGGAAATGTTACAAATTTAGGGAGGGACAAACTAATGGGGCAGACAATCCATAATGCTTGCAGTGCCCAAGTAGCACATGTGTGGGTCCTGCTACAGGCAGATGAGAATGTAACACAAGCATTGTATGAAATGAACATACCTATGCTATGCTGCACTAGTGCCATCATTCATGGTGCCAATGCATCATAGCACCAAAAGAGTGACAGCACACATTATAGTACTGTGGCAATGTCCACCATGGTGAATAGGAAGTCACACTACATTGCACCATGGTGTCAGTGGCAGGGACACGGAGCCTACAAGGAAGTAGGTGGTGTGGGGTTGAAGCACAAAGGGGTAGATGTAATAGAAAATGAAGGTGTGCAGCCCTGCCCCAAATTTGGCAGCGCTGTGCACCTTAATTTTCAAAACGCAGGGATGTGCCGTATTTACTGGAATATGGCACACCCCTGTCTTTACCTTTCGGCAGCGCAAAATTAGCTGCCGTGATCCAACAAAGGAATCCTTGTACCATAGTGCAGGGATAGCTGCGTTGAGGGGGAGATTGTTTTTATGTAGGAACGAACACCTTCCTGCACATAAACAATCTTAAATGGTGATTTGCTCTTTCCTTGTGTCAAAATGCAGCACACATAGAAAAAGCAAAAAAGCATGAGAAATTAAAGCATTTCTCCTTGTTGCACCATACTAACTCTGAGGCAGTTTCAAAATGCAGTGAGTGTTGCTGTGGCACACCCACATTAACAGTCATGTATTTTACAGATGGCATGGATGACCAGCTGCCAACCAGCTGCCAACCAACAATGAAGAGACTCTCCAGGATGTCCCAGGTTCCCTCCAGACATCGCCTCCAGACACAGGGAGGACACACAGCATTGTGGGGTCTCCACATGAAACACCCCGCTACCAACACACACCCACCTACCAACACACAGCACCAGCTAGTACTGACACAGCCCTGCACTCTGAGGACCCAGACATCGCCTTCCAGAGGACAGTGGTAGGAGTCCACTGGGAGATGGCCAAGCAGTGGCGGACGAAGACTATGACAGGCAGCCTAGAGGGAATGTAGAGGTCCCTCAGTCCAATTAAGAACAACTCAGCTGCCATCAGAGGCACCCATTCCCTGCTACATGTATTCCAGCAGTCCCTGGCCGACATAGCTGCTGTCATGAGTCAGATGCCTCAACAACTACCATTGCAAAGTGGCAGCAGGATGATGGACAACAGGCTGGGGGCTATACAGAATACCCTGGAGTCCATTCAGCGGGAAGTGGCCTCCTTCAGGGACAATGTGGCTGCCGACCACTGTTATGTTCCAGCGGTGTTGCAAAATCAGCAGTTCCTCCTTGCTGCAGTGATGCCTTATGTATGCCCACAAATGGCAGCTGCAGGGGACCTTTGACTCCACATCTCTGTCTCCTGATGTGTGTGTGGTCCCCTCAATCTCAACAACAGCACCACCCATGGCACAGGAGGCACCACATGCATCAGAGGATGAAGATGGGGGATGAACAATGTTCACAAGGAAAACCACCCGGTAGCACCAGTCTTTGCCACATGGGCATTATCTCCTTAGTTCTGTGCTTAAGATCATGCCAGTGTTGTGACAGCAGGCAATGTGCCCTCTTCACTCAACCAATGTTGACTTGTCTGCTATGTACTGTCATTGTCTCACATCTTACCTATTGGCAATTTCACCTCCTCACTAATGCACAATTCTCCTAACCATGTCTCATGACATGTCCCTCACCCTTGAACTCTGAATGTACAATAAATGGCTCTGGATCTCTCATGGGGTCTATGAACAGGACATTATATAGCATTGGAATATTCACTTGCACCTGTAAATAAATCTCCTTGTTCTTATGTAACATTTTTACGTTTACTGTGATTCATCAACTCATCTAAATGTATGCATTGTGAAAAGCAATGTCGATGAGAACAGAACCTATTTACATGTGTGCATAAATGTCAGACACAAAGCCACACTCTAGGATCGTAACACGAAAAAGGTGAATGCAGTTGTTGTGGCCTACAACCATTTTACAGAGCCTCAAATACATGTATTGAACAGTTATCCATGGATGTTGACATGTGGCATGTATGGGTCAGTACCAAGTGTCAGGTAAATTACCCAGATAAGAGCACCTTTAGAACTAATATGGGTCACTCAGAAGAGGTGAATTTCATCAGTGATAGACAGCTGTCAGTGTGGCAGGATACAGACCCTAAAATGGCTCCACACTTCCCAACTATAAATCTACCTGACCCAAGCAATGACAGTTGAAGTTCCATACCTACCTGTCCAAGGGTCTGTATACATACACAATCTGAAGGGCTAGAACTGTGTATGTCAAATGTTTTGAGTAGCTGATGTCATTTGGAAGGCTATCTGACAGCTCCTTGGTCATAGGGGATGCCCACGGTCATCCATGGAAATCAAGACAGTAAGTATACCCTAAGGAATTCCTCCTACTTGGCCAGTGCACACATGAGAACACCGAGACACTCAATGAACATGGAGAGGTAATTCTCTAATAGCAACAGGATTTATTAAAACACATTATGAACATAATATCTAAACCTAACCTATACACTATTCTACACTAAACTAACCTACACTAACTTTTCTTAACTGACACCTACACCTATCTATCCCACTCTAAACGTATCTTACATATGTAATGTCACACTCTAAACATTGTCCCCCCACCCTCTTAAGAGACAAGATACAAGTAGGACAACATAAACATAAACATAAACTAAGGCTACACATGTACTACTTAGCCTATGTCCTAAACAAAAATATATATTTTTAAAGTATTGTTTAGAATTTGTTTTTACATAGAAACCCCAACATATCCCCCACCCAACCCCGACCAAAATAAAAAATGTACTAAAAACCCACCCCCCAACTATACTTACTCTAACCTATGCCGATCCTACACTATTTTACTAACCTAAAACTACCCATCTAAAACCCACTATAAGTATTTAATGTCAGTAAAAAGGAGAGGGAAGGAACTGGGAGGTTGTGGGACAGTTTACAGCATTTTTTTTTTTTTTTTTGCAGCACTTGAGCAACTTATAATTTTTTTCATTGTCTTTCTCCAACTTGTCTAATCTGGCCATGATGGAGGCCATGTCCGGTGTCATGTCTGGGTCAAAGCTAGATATTGTGGCTGGAGCAGGTGGCTGTAGGGGTGCATGGCTAGAGACAGGTGTAGCAGATGTGAAGAGGGTCGGACCTGCTGAGGCCCCCCTGGCCCCAGATTTCTTCCCCATTGTGGCCTGCTTTGTTGTTGGCTGTTGTGGAGGTCTTCCACGTGTGAATGCACACCACGCCCCAGTGGCTTTCTCCTTCCTAAATCTCCTCTCCATCCTTTGGTACCCGGTATGCACCTCCAATATGTGCCTGTACCTGTCAGCCTGCTTGTTGAAAGCATGTTTTTCTGCTGGGGTCATATTGGCAACTGAAATAGGAGAATAAAGCATTAAATACAGCATTGAATGGAGGTAGAAAAGACATGCAATGTACATAGCATCCTCAGATAACACATGCAGTCCCCCACACCTTCTACAACACTGACTGACTCCAAATTGATACCACACACTTGAGCTATTATGCCATGGCAGTTTACTTATAGTCATTTAGTTGTGCCTACCTGCACATTAACTGATTAACATTATGAATGTCTTGCTAATACTGTGTGGCCATCCAATGTTGGCATGGGATACCATTTCTTGTCCAGGAAGGGATACCAACATGTTCATATACATTCCTCTCAACACAGCCACACTTACTCTGTGGTCCAAGGATGCCTGTATTGGTGCAGCCTTCTGAGTAATGTGTTAGTGCAGGCGTAGATGAAGGCCTGCCCTATATTGTCTGTGAGACACGACAGGCCTATGGTACAAATTGTGCACATTTGTGTGGGATAATTGACACATTATGGGGTGTATGTGATACATAATGTACAGGAAGAGGAATGTGCTAGTAGTCCTGACCCGGTGCATAGAGAAGCTCCTTTAAATGCCGTTGGCCAATGACACAAAGGGGCAGATTTAGGGAAAGTGGTGCTGTATCTAGTGCATCACTACTGTCCTTGTGCCACTTAGCACCCCCTTTCCCCTGCCATGCGTGCGCCGAATAAAGATACGGCGCACATGGTGCAGGTAGGGGGCAATTGTGTCAATGTTTTCGGATGCAAATGATGTACTCACCAGGAGTAGCACCATAAAATATGTACGACGTCTGAGTACATAGGGTCCCATCATATACAATTGAATGCCCCCTTTTAACACCTGCTCTGACAAGGCATTCAAAGTGCGGGAAATATGCCGTTTGCAAATATATCATATTTTCCAGACCCATTTGCTTTAGCCCCCCCAATACAGGGGGTAGGCCCCCCTCCCATACATGATGCCTGGCATAGCCATCATGTTGTGCAAGGCTTAACTGACTGCCACTATGCATGCCTCTCACCACTTTTCTATTATGGCGCAGGGAAGATGGCACTTCTACCATGCCTCAGTTTCATTAATGAAAATCACAATAGCAGCCCTGAGGTGGTGCTGGGGGTCTTTAATCAGGCCCAAAACAACCTGTCCAGATCCCTTGATAAAATATGCTGCACTAAACCTTATGTCCGCCTGTCATGCACAGGCAAATAATGGTGCCACTATGCAAATGGGATACTTACCAATTTGTCCACTAATCTGAATTCCCCTGTGATCCGGTAGGTCTGGCTCCTTTGATATCAGGTCAGCCCAACGGTGTTTCAGCTGGTGGTCATTGCGTTCTCTTCCAAATTTTTGGGGTTGGTGGTGGAGCACCTTGCCCCACAGCAGCTTACGGGCCTCTGTGGGGTAGCCTTGGATCACGCGGCCACCCAAAACCAGCATCACCGGAAGGTAATGCTGCACAAGCTATCTGAACCCACCCTGTTCATCTGCTGTCATCTTTGTCGTCCTCCCTTTCCCAGACATAATGCAGTTTTTGGAGACTGCAAATGTAAGTGCCAAAAATTAATTTACTGTAAAACTACCCCACCTAACTGCAAATACCCCAACAAACTATACTACCCCTAGACAAACACCCCACAATACAGTGACAAAAACAGTACAAAAACACTACAAAAGACTGAGGAAATGACAAATATCACACAACAGCAACAACACACAGCACAAACAAATTTGTATCATGTTCTGTATTGTCATATGTGACAATATATCCAGTTGAGCCTGTCCTAATACCTGGAAGCCTGGCAAAACAACTAAAAATAGCGGACGGTTCTACTGAGGATGATAATGGTAGAGTTGATTTTCAACACAGGGTGGAATTATCTGCTGCTACTTGTGGTGCAACTCAACAGTGGTGGTTGTAATGTTACAGGCCATGTTTGTTATACAAGCTGAAGTATTTTATTTCCATGTTCAGACATTCAACATGAATCAAATCCTGTACCTTTTCAAATTAAAATTGCCAAACCTATTTAGTAGAAAGGAAGCAAAATGCAACATTAACATGGAAAATAATGCAAGAACTGCTCAAGAACAGTAGGAGATTAGAATTTCTAAAGAAATTGCGAAAAAGCCTTCTTCAACATCAATGCAGAAGGTAAATCCAGTATTAGTGTAGGTGCATTCCCAATGGCAGTCTTCTAAAAAATGAAAAATAGTTGCCAGCAAATTGATTTGCCTCACACAGGTTGAAAGAGCAGGAACATGGTCAGTTACTTTCCAGATTGGTATCTTCAAATGCTTCTAAATTTCCAGGACATCCTCCAGGAGACCAATGTCATAGATTTAAGAGTGAGGCAGGTTTATCTAACCCTCTACTTCAGGGTCACAGTGAAACATCTAGGCCCAGTCCTGTTAGTAATTACAGAAATTCCCCCTTGAGACTTCTAATGCTCCCTGATATACAGGAAATCTTCTTGGAAATATAAACCAAAGTTTCAAAGGGGAGACTAACTTCTAAATGTCTACTTTGCTAGTGCTATACCCAAAGTCAAGTTCCCCTGAGACTGCTACTTACTTCTTCCAAGATGTTCTTTTGTGTCCAAAAATGTACTTCTGGCCCATATGAGGACAGCTTTCCTGGCTGTTTAAAACACTTCCAGTGTTCTTGTCACTATGGACTGCAGAATTTAAGGCATCAATCTTCAGCTAGGCTAACAGCAGGCTTATGTTAGACTTTCTCTCAATCTCCTCATTGATTTTCTCTAATCCAGTAGAGATTTAAGCTGTAGAAGATTGGAGACCCAAGAAATATTAACAATCGTAAGTAAGCAGCAGTGATTGGTCGAGGTTTTTAGCCTACTCCTTCTTGATTCCCACACTTGCCCCTTCCCAATTTTGCAAACGTTCTTCTAACGTCTGGTACAAACATTCTCAGAAATCCCTATTTCAGCAGTTTTTCATAATGGCTGTTCTAGCTGCTTCAACTCAACTATTCAGCCATTGATTGTTCCAATTAAAATGAGGTACCTCTCTCTCCTCACCAGTGAAAACTCAACTGAAACTGATTAGTTGACACCCCACCAAGCAGGTGAAGCTCGCCCAGACCCTAGGTTGAGTTAAACCTATACTGTATTAATGTCTTTACATCAATAAAGTAAATCCAGACTCCCGTCTAATATTTTGGACAGCCATTTGGTGCCTTCTTCTCCCTCCTTTCTAAGCATTCTTTAGTTTAGTACTGGTTTACATTCATGTGATACACTTTCCCTGTGTGGCTTTGGTTTAAATGCAATCTATTTTAGCCCCTTTCATGCCATTGTCTATGTGGGGAAGGGGTGTGGCTCAGCCATACCTAGTTTAGAAACCTCTGCTTGTCTGTGAGACCTTCTCTGGTGCCAACTTTTGAGTGTGACTCTGTATAGAAGCCTCACCTGGTCTGTATCACTTTGCTTCCCTTTGGAAGTTCTGAAAAAGAGTCAGCAGCATTTCTTCAGGCTCCAGCTCCAGAATTCCAGTTGCAGCACTGATTTCACAATTCGTTCTTCATGCTTGAATGAGGTAATATTTCTTAGCTAGTCAGATCCAGCTTACATGCCTGGTGCACATTTCACAATTTCACATTCACAGATTTGCATTTTAGACTAGTTAGCCAATTGAAGAGTTTTACCTGGAGTCACAGAACAAAGGACTTGGCCTTGTGACTCAGCATTCACAACTCACCTAGTGCGAGGGATGTTGCCAGTTGTTTAAGCATTATGCACTCTTCATTTTATTCTGTTTTTGACTTTCAACCTGTGTAGGTTTAGTTGAGATTCTTTCAGATAGATCATGTGCATAGCGGTCTCCACAAGGGCACTTACAACCAATTATAGCATTTACCTAATTTCTACAGCACAGCAAATAATGGTTTATTAGTCTTGTGAATCCCGGGTTCTTCCCAAGATCTGCAGGGGTTGGATTTATAATCCACGAGCCAATGCACCACTTTGAGGAATAACTACCATTTGAACTGCCGTCCCACACAACCCACTGAGTATTCTTGAGAGCGTGGTGTTTTCTACATTGCTAATAGTACTATAAAAGGCACATGGACAGAGTGGTAATCCAAACAGTCTTTCATTCATGAGTTATACAGTTAGAGAGCACTAGAGCATTGTGACATATTTAGTTTAAAATACTTATTGTAAAATTCATGAATCTAGTGCACAAAATATTGAATGGTAACATCACGGAAGATATAAATTAAAAGGAACTAAGCATTACATGAACAGTGAAAACAACAACAAACAATTGTAGCATTATTAACACAATTTGAAGACCCCAGACCCTCACTGTGCTATTTCTGGACTAGGTGCTATGATAGTTCTAGCAGAATCAATCAATAATATGCCTATTTCTCAAGTTCCAGAGGTAGTTTGCATTCCCGGAACAACAAGATTTGTTGCCTCTCTAGAACTGCTTGCCATCTATTTCGAGGGCAACGACATTGCATTTGTTGAGGGACAGTTTAGTGAAGCCTGACCCTCAGAGGAGTCTCGCCGTATCCTTCTTTAGCTAAGGTTGAATCTTGTACCAAGCTATCTGGATCTGCGCCCTGGATGGCTTTTTCTCCCCCTCAATGGTCAACTCTCTGGGTTCATTAAGGGTATTGACCACTGATTCTTACCTTATGTTTTTAGAATCAAATGAGGGTTTAAAAACAATAAATTTAGTTGGATTAAAAAAATGGGATGAAAAATACATCACCTTTATAAAAAGCCCAACTGCATTTACGTCATCTTTGACTCTACTTGACATGTCTGCCACCAAGACCTTGAGATGTAGACATGAAGAGGATGTACTAGACATCAGGTAGATGATAGTGTAATAATACAGGCCAAAGGGTGTTTAGAGATGAATATCACTTTCACAGGTTCTGTGAAAGATGACAAAATGCTGACTGTAAACTAAAGTGCATACTGCCTAACTAAAACGGAAATGAACAAAAATGGCACCTGTCCTGCATATGTTTAAGAATCTCATCATCATATATATATATATTGCAGACCATAGTCCATAAAACATAGCACATGAAATACTCTACAAGTTAAATCACAAACATAAAACTAAGCTCCATTTGTATAACTTAGTACTTCAAATCCATAGTAAAATATCATTCACCATAAAAAGAGAGCACAATTACTTCAGATACAGCAACTGTAGATCTGCATAAAACTCTAATCCCACTTATACCAAATAGTAAGTTTCCCAACCACACATACATCACTAGTCCATTAAAAATGTTCTCATATATTCCTACTAGCTATTGCACAGGTCACATCGAAAAATTGTGTATTTGAGAGAAATTTGGAAGTTTCCCAACGGTTCAATATTTCAAATTATTTTAAAACTGGCTTTATGAATTTCCTATGCTTCCCAGGAAAAACAAACAATCAAGTAACAAAAGTTCAGCATTAGATTTTATTTGTATTCCACAATCACATAATCCCCCCATTTAGTTTTATTCTCTTGGCTGACTCAATCTTCAAATACACAGTTTTAAGCCTGATTTGAAATCTTAAAAGTTCTTGCCTAATAAAGGGATTTGCCAGTGCTTATAAGAATGGAATTTCCGTATTATTTTGCCATGAGTCCTAAAAAGAGTGCTCTGGATTTTTTGTAAGGATATACTAAAGAGCACGCCTTCTTGATATTTCTTCCATTCTTCCCAATAGATCTTTTTTCAAAATTAGGAGTGGAGCATCACAAGTGGGAGAACTTGGTGAGTAGTGCTTGTTTAATAATAAAACAATCTTCCTAGGGCTTGTAGCCCAGTTTCTCTCACTCTTCACAATGCACAACTGGGATATCTTGAGCTCACTCGTTTGTAACAACTTATTACTAAAACTCAGGACAACCTGCTCCAAGAAAAGTCCATGAAGTCATTACTAAATCCAGCTTTACTGCCTGTACCACTATCAACTTGGGTTTATTCAGAGATCTTTCAAGCACTGCCCTTCAATTCCTTCCCAACTATGCATCTCAGTCAGGATAATATTCTGGCACTGTATAGGCATTTTTCCTGCACTATAGTCTTAAAAGTAAATATATATGCCATCAAATCTGGTCCACAATATTCCTTCCTAAACCTGTTTATCCCTGTTATGGTAGGTACAGCATTTGTCTGCAAGATCTTACAATGCATTTTCCATTGTAAATTGGATGACAAATGCATGTCAAAATATTGGTATGTTTCCACCTTTTCTATCTGCATCCTCTCCAAAAACCATTTAAACTCTTTCTTTTTCTGACCAAATACTAATAATTAATTTTTTTCTATACTGACCACAAATTTCTTGGACTAACAGTACATTAAAGGCATCTAGCTTCTGCTGGAGCCCAATTTGGGCCACATCCATAATGACTAAGGCAGTCATTATGAAGACGGTGGTAAACACCGCGACCACCGTGGCGGCGGTGAACAGAAGACCGCCGTTGGCGGTGAATAGAAACCCGCCATATAATGAACCAAAATCCTGAACCCGCCAAAAATTCACCAGTCCACCAGTCACCGGCAGGACCCTGTCGGCGGATATGCTGGACCTTCCACCCTGCCACCGCCGAGCACACCCACATCCCGCCCTCCAAATAATGATGCACAAATCACCTTGGCGATCAGTGGAAGTCAAACGACCATTGGCGGTGCTGCCCGTCACGGACGGCAAGTGGACCCAACAGCAAAAGTGCACACATTGGATAAGCTTGAAACCCACACACCTGACACACATCCACTTCACCATAAAAACACCCACATACACACCCCACAATCCTTTGCAACGAAACCAGGACAAAGAAGACAAAGAGCAGCAGAAGCAGACACCGAACGCCACTATACACGAGACTCACACCGACCCACAGAAGAGCACCCTCACCGTGATTCCATCCCTGACACCATTCACACACTCACCATGGCACCCCCCCAAACATCCACGGTTCACAGAAAGGGAGCTAAGGACCATGGTGGATGATATCCTGAAGGCAGAGCCACAAATAATCGGGGCACAGGTGCAGCACACACCCATCGCCAGGAAGATGGAGCTATGGCAGACCATTGTCAACAAGGTCAATGCAGTGGGGCACCATCCACGCACCAGGGACGACATCCGCAAGAGATGGAACAACCTGCGGGGGAAGGTCGGGGGCATGTCATCAAGGCACCACATTGCAGTCCAGAAGACTGGGGGAGGACCACCAACAACACCACTTGAATACACCGAATGGGAGGAAAAGATACTGGCCATCCTGTACCCTGAGGGACTCACTGGACTCACTGGAGAAATGGACTTGGGTAAGACGTCTACAATTACCCCATATACATCACACCTGTAATGCATGCACCCCCCGCCAACACCCAGCAGGACCACTACCCCACCCAGCACACAGCCACTGAATCCACTCCCCCTGCATGCCTATAAACCCACTAACAGGCCCACATCCCTCCCCCTGTGCACAGCCACCCACCCCTGCAAGGATCCACAATGGCACTAAACAACCTACAACGCTACTCCACATCTGAAACAAAATGCAGTACAAACCTCACAAAGGCACCCTGCATGGCCCCAAAAACTTACACCTGCACAAAACAGCCCAGCCCTGTGCACCCCATCCGATCATGCATTTGTAACAAGCATGTCCATTTCCCCCAACAAGCACTACCACCCATCCCACCCTGACGGACAGGACAAGGAGTGGCAGTGTCCTCCAGGGAGACAGAGGCACCTCACAGGACACAGGGGATGGATCCCTGGACACTGATGAGCAAGCTGGCCCCTCACACAGTCCTGAACTGTCACCCTCGAGCAGACCCACCCAGGATACCACTGACACCCCTACCACCCAGGCAACAACATCAGCCCAGGGCAACCGTCCCCACACCTGTGTATCCAGACCACAAACTGGTGAAACACAGGTACAGAGGCCACAGTCACCCCCTACCAATAGGCAGGAAGATGATGGCCCCAGTATAAGTGGTACCACCAGACCTGTGCAGGGGACACAGGCACAGGGAGCTAGGCCCAGTGGGAGGGACTCAGTGGGCCAGGGTGAGGCCACAAGATGGATGCTGAAGCCCAGGACATGATCACAGAGGTCCTGGGGGCCTGCCAGCATACCCATGACAGGTTGGCACAGATAGTATCCACCCTGGAGCAGAGTCAGAGGATGTAGCAGGAACACCACCAACAGGCCATGGAGCAGTGGAAACAGCAAAACGCCACAATGGCCAGAATAGCCGGAGCACTGCTGCAGCTGGTACAAACCCAGTCTGAGACCCACACAGGACAGGAGCCCCCCACTACAGCACATGAGACAGACCGGCCAATGACAGCAACAGCAGCAATATTCCACAAACTACCCTCAGAGGAAACACAAGGTACACCTATGTCATCCCCTCAAGCTCAACAGCAGGTGCCCAAACGGACCCTCAGGCCAAGATGTGGGACTGGAACCCCTGCCAAAAACAAGCCCCCTCCAAAAAGTAACTCTGCTACAATCTGCCCACCAACCATCCCACAGAATCAACCATTAATGTGCTAACAATCAATAAGAACTCATGTAAGCATTGATGGGCCCATCAATACCAACAACAAGGCTGCCACCATGTTGCCATTGAGGACAACCACCCATGACCAACTGGCATCACTGTAAATTGCACTATTCAATCCCTGCCACAAATAAAAAACCTATCACACCTGTAACACTGTCCCCTGTCATAATGTAAGAATAAAGTGAAGTATGGAGGCAGGTGGCTGATAACTACTTTATTGGTAATGTGTAGTATGAAAGTACACCTGTGTGCCTAAATGTTGTGGAAAAAAGGAATAAACTAAATTGTATTTGGTACCATGCAGATCTGGACCCAGTTTCAAATTGTAGATTTAAACCCCCCTAGATGACAAATCACACTGACAGTATGTGTCACAAACACCAATGTCAGCCCTTAGTCCCACATAGTTACTGGAAGTAGAGTTGTATCAGTTGGGTCCTGGAATTGACATATTTCCCTTACTCATCATCACCATCACTCTCCTCCCCTCTCGGAGGAAGCTGGTCAGGATATACAGCACCATCCACATCCAAGAGGGGGATATCATTTCTCACTGCCACGTTGTGCAGCATGCAGCAGGCCACCACTATTCTATACACCTTTTCAGGCCCATAGGCCAGGGAACCCCCAGAGATATGTAGACAACAAAATCTAGCCTTCAGGAGACCTATTATGCGCTCTATCACCCTCCTAGTACGTCCATGGACCTCATTGTAATTCCTCTCTGCATTTGTCCCAGGATTCCTCACTGGTGTCAGGAGCCAACGCAAGTTGGGATAGCCAGAATCACCTACACAAATGTGCAAAACAGAGCAGTCAGAGTCAAGCCTCTGAGTCAGACAGCCTGGCTGTCTACTAGGTGGCAGTTACTGACAGAAACACCTACCTATGATCCACACTCTGTCCTCTTGTAGTTGTTCCATCTTCTGTGGCACACTACTGTTCCTCAGCACAAAGGATTCATTGACTGAACCGGGAAACATGGCATTCACATGTGAGATGTACTGGTCTGCAGTACATACCAATTGGATGTTCATGGAGTGAAAGTTCTTTCTGATTCTGTGCACCGTTGTTCACCGACTCTTGGGGGTATTATAGGTATGTGGGTGCCATCGATGGCACCGATCACATGGGGTATGTTTGCAAACACATAGATGTCAGATTTGAGGGCAGAGAGTTCAGTACTTTGTGGAAACCTCACATAGGTGCAGAATTGTCACAGGCAATGTTCAGCATGATACTGACAAGATTTCTAAATGCTTTTGTAGGTGTCGTACAAAAGCATTTAGAAATCTTGTCAGTATCATGCTGAACATTGCCTGTGACAATTCTGCACCCATGCCCACTGTGACTTGAAATGAGCCCGTGGCCAGGAAATAGAGTGCAGAGAGCACCTGCACTTCAGTCGGGATGGCATGCTGATTACGATTTGCCGGTCTCAGTGCTGGATCCAGTAATGCACAAAGTTTGAGAATAGTTGCACAGGTGAGTCTGTATTTGATTATGATGTGACGCTCCACCATGGTCCGCAAATCAACAAGTGGTCTGTAAACCAATGGGGTCCTTCCTCGCCACCAGGGTCGGTACCTAGGAGGGATTTGAAACATGTGTGAGGAACACACAGACGTAGGCATACTTTGTCATTCATTGTGCACTGCTTACTTGATTGTAGGGACTCAAAAGTTAAATGTTCTTGACAGATTTTCATGTGGACCTCAATGAGTGAACAGGGTTTGATATGTGAGGTATTGTTAATGGTCATATGCATAGATGTGTTAGGTGAACAATAGGGCCTGCATTGTGCAAATATCATTTTTATTAATGCGTAGTTTTGGCCAAAATGTCTGCCCCCTGTAATCCAGAACTGTTGTTGTGGAAGTGACAGCATACCGCTAGCGGTTGACGTAACAGCGTAAGGCGGTGTTTACCAGCGGTCGCACCATCATTGGTTCACATGAATGGCAATGGGGAATCCTGGCATATCATGATTGCAGCAGGCGGTGACGGTGCACACCGCCGCGGTACGTATGCAAATTCGTCACCCCATCTTCACTTGACTCCCTGATCTCGTGCGAACATGTACTCCACTGAGTGTACTGCTGTGTCCTGCATCTGGTCATGGAAGTGGCTCGTGTTGCAGGGGAAAGGGCCCAGCCTTCACCCAGGAGGAATTGGAGAGGCTAGTGGACGGGGTCCTGCCCCTGTACGGAAAGCTCAACGGACGGCCAGAGGTACAGTTGAGTTGGGTTTTTGGGGGCACTGTTTGGGTGTAATGGATGGTGTTGTAAGTACATATGTATGCACCTCTGAGCCTGCATGGCCCATGGTTCATGCCATGCTGCATGCGTATGTCCTGTAAGTCTTTCAGTACTGTCCGTCCCATAGTGGACGTATAGCCAGCTGTACATTTTTCCCATGTGCCTGACCTCTGTGTTACATTTCTGTGTCTCACTTTTAGGTCAGCGCCCACCAGAAGTGGGCACTTTGGCATGCCATTGCCAAGGAGGTGTGGACCCTGGGGCTCTACAACCAGCAGAGCACCCACTGCAGGAAGAGGTGGGAGGACCTGCAGCGCTGGGCGCGAAAAATCTGTGAGGCCCAGCTGAGCAAGTCCTCCCAACGTGGAAGGGGTACCTGTCAGGCATTGACCCCCCCTCATGCTACGCATCCTGGCGGTGGTGTACCCAGACCTGGATGGGCGCTTGAAGGCTGCACAGCAGTCACAAGGAGGTGAGTACTCATGTCATGATCTTAACCCTTGATGGATGTTTGTGTGTGCATCAGGGCTTATGCTGCTTAGTTGCAGGGACTCTGACTGAAGTCCATCTAGGGGTGTTTTGGTCAGGTCTCCTATACGTCGGATCCTTGATAGTTCAGGGGATGGGTGTAAAGCAGGGTTCTAGACACTAGTCAGGGGCATGGCCATGGGCATAGTGGAAGGGGCTGCCTGTTGGGGGGCTTCTGGGTGGGTGTTTGTCTGGCCACTATGTTCACTCCTTTCAGATGTTTACAAGTGTCTCTCCTGTTTTGTCTCCCCATCCCTGTTCTCTTATGTTGTCTGTGTACATCAGCATCATCCTGCGAGGGAGCAGAGGCACTGGCAAGTTGGGATGCAGCAGCCCACAGATCCTCGGAGGTAGAGTCATCCGACGCCAAGGGGACTAGTGGGTTGGAGGGCGAGGGGAGTACCACGGGGGAGGTAACTACCACCGGAAATACTGACTCAGATACCTCCTCCGATGGGGGCTCCCTGGCGGTGGCAGACACTAGTGGGCACACCCCTACAGTCACATCTTCCACCACCCCATGCCATCACCGCCCTCCCTTTTGCTCCCCACCGAGTTGCCCGTGCCTGCTCACCCAGAAGGGTGGGCGTCTCCTTCGCCCCAGGCACCTCCTCCCCTGCCCCAGTCAGCCCTGCTGCCCTCACAGAGGAGGCTATTGACCTCCTGAGAACCATCTCTGTAGGGCAGACAACCATCGTCAATGCCATCCAGGGGCGAGCATCAAAGAAGCAGCAGACAAATGTCTATCTGGATAGCATTCACGGTGCTGTGTCTGGCCTACAGAAATCTTTTCAGGCTCTGGCCTCCTCTTTGATGGCAGCCAGTTTCCATGGGCATTCCGTCCCCCCTCCCACCTCCTCTACCCCTTCCAGCACCCCACTCCCTTCACCCGTCCAAAGCACACAATCTGACACCGAGTCAAGCACCTCAACACACAAGAAGCATACTTCTAAACACAAGCACCACGCCGCCCACCACAAGCATTCACTCAGCTAACATACACATGCACACACAGCAACATCCACTTCCCCTAGTGTGCCCACCTTTTCTACCTCCCTGCCTGTCCCCTCTACATGCACACCCCCAAGCACTGCACCTTCAGTCACTGTTGCTGAGCCTCTTCCTGCACTCACCACAATAGCAGACATCCAGACATGCACCCCAGACACCACACCTGCACTCACCACAACTACTGTAGTTGACACATGCAGCACACTCACCAGACTTGCAGACACCCACACAACATACATCCACACTGGCAGCCTGTCTTCTCCCACTGTGTCCACCAGCTCCTCCAAAAACACACAAACGCACCAAGACACCCACCCATCACCCATCCACCACACCTCAGTATACTGTCCAGTCACCTGCACCCACAACACGCACACCTATACCACTTACGACCACACCCTCTACCTCCACTCCCACACCCTCCTCCAGGCCCAACCCAATTGCACCCAAGAAACTTTTCCTCTCCTGTGCTGACCTCTTCCAACCCACTGGCCCACCCCGTCTTGTCCCTAAGCGTGCGCACCTCCTTGCCCTTTCCACCCCTTCAACTTCACAGCCCGCTCCTGTCTGCCCTTCACATTCCTGTGCCCCTTCCCCAGAGAGGAAGAATCCCCATGCTGAGCCAATTCCATCTGGCTCCACCCCGTCAAAGCACACACCCCCAGGTTCCAAAGCCAAACCAAAGCCCCTTCCACCTTCCCAGGGCAAGTCCAAGCCCCACCGCCGTCGCAAATCCCCACCCCTCACCATCCCCTGCCCCTGTTCCCTGAGGTGCATGGATGACCCATTGTTGCCCCATTAGGTGGAGAACAGTGCACTTTTGGGAGTCAGGTTGGGGCCATTGTGGCCCATACACGTCTGGCACTATAGATTGGCCATTGGCGTTGTTGTGTATAGTTGGCTCTGTGAGCTTAAATAAATATTTATGTTTGCCCTGTGTTTTGGCGGCACACTCCTGTACCGTGGTCTGTCGTTTCATTGTTTGTGGGTGTGGGGCATTTGTATGTACTATTGCCAGGTTGGATTTGCCTTGTGTCGGGTAAGTACCTCTTGCTGTGGGGTGTATGGGTTGTGCTGCTGTGAAGGGTTGTAGGAGCGTTGCAGGGTGGGTGGATTGGGTGAGTATGTAACTGTGCCCTTTCTTCCCTTGTGATGTAGGCTGCGGTACTTACCGTCATCGTCTTCGTCGGCGGTCTCGGTCATGGAGGTATATGGCAAGGAGCAGGGCTGGCATGATCTGCAGCTCTCTATCTATGTCTGCTTCGACGCGTTGTGTGGGCCTCCAGTGAGTGTTACCTTATATTCCGTTTGTTTCCGCTTGGCTTTACGTGGCGGTGGTTCCCGCCTCAGAACTGATGGCGCTCTTGTGGTTCATTATTTGATGGGCAGGTTGGGCCTTTCCGTCACCCTGTGGGCAGACTCTGCCATCGTAGTCAGTACTCCTCTACTGGTGGTGAATGATTTTCAGGATGCCTGTGTTTCAGTTGGTTCATTATTTGGTGGTCCGAACCGCTCCTCTGTTGGCGTTTTTTATCGCCGGTGGTGCGGTTTGGACCACCGTATTCACAATGAGGGCCTAAGTCATCTACATAAAGCAGAATTGATATATGGTCCTCTATCTTGGGGGAGAAGAAGATAGATCCCTTTAGAGCCAACACACACCCCTGCCATAGACTATTCTATAGCTCAATCTTATCAGATAAAACTACATTCTTATCTAATTGTGTAATTATGCCATCAGCATCACTTTTAATCCACTATTATTTTGGGTATGGGCTGGGAAAAGTGCATTTTTGCACAGGGAACTTTGTTATTTTGAAAACTGTTTGGGTGGATTTTAATAAAATGTAAACATCTTTTTATTGGCAAAAACAGGATCGGACCATTTTTGAGCTGCCATTTTGGTTGGTGGTCTAGTCTTCCACTAGAAAGGGACTACTTAAGAAGTGGCAGGGTGACTGCTCTGCCTTTGTAACTGAAATCGCTGCTAATACACTCTTGTTTTAGGGTACAGGCTGAGAAAAGTGCATTTTTGCACACAAAATTTTGTTATTTTTAATTCTGTTTTGGGTTTGGGAGTAGATTAACAAAGTGCAAAAGTGTTTTTTTTTACTGTCAAAAATGAGATCGGACCATGTTTCAGCTGCCGTTTTGGTTGGTGGTCTATCTTCAGTTAGAGTAAATTTGTAACTAACATTGCGTTTAATACACTGTTGTTTTATGGCACGGGCTGGGAAAACTAATTTTTGCACAGGGAACTTTAATTGTGTTTGGGTGGATTTTAATAAAGTGTAAGAGTGTTTTTTACTGGCAAAAATTAGATTGGACCATTTTTGAGCCACCATTTTTGTTGGTAGTCTAGTCTTCCATTTGGAGGAGACTACTTAAGAAAGACCGCGGTACATCTGTCCAGCTGGAGCATGCAGCGGGAGCACGAAAGGCAAGCCCATTTGCGCTACTTCACACACAGACCGTGCACAGCACCAGTCATGTTGCTAGTGGAATTACTGAGGCTAGAAAGCTCACATATGATGGCACAATGTCAATCATTTGCTATACCAGAGACACATTTCTACAAATAGGTAAGCAGACTAACTACCATACACCAACTACACCTATTGAGGAAGGGGTTGTTTCTTTTTCTTTTCCTATTAATGGTGTGCCAGATATAATGAGGTATGGCCTCATAAATGCACGATCATTAGTTAAGCATTCTATAGAGATCAGTATGTTGCTAGAAACTGATATATGGGACATACTATTCATAACAGAAACCCGGGCTGCTAACAACTCACCTACGGACCTGGGAGATTTTTGGGCAGCAAGATCGTTCACAGTGTGGGGGACTAAATCTGACCCACGGTGAAGGACCCTTGTTGCCCCAAATCCGGTTTTTGCTCCGGCTAACTAGAGGTGCCTCATCTCTCCCAAAGGGAAGAGACAATTGGGCATCCGAGCGCATGACATCTTAGTGCTTCCCAGGGAAGTCGTGGTCACTCAGGTCACAACCAGTTCTCTCGTACACAGTGCGGAATCATATATAAATGGCAAAGGCAGTTTGAGTTTTAAAGATTGGTTTAATAAAACGACTGCATTTTAGATAACAAAGCGTGAGCCGCAGTAACCAGAACTATAACACAGTATTATTGAAATAGTAACGAGGAGAGTGAAACATAAGAATAAGGCTATCATATTGCAACTAAATTATGTTCTCTCTAAGTTATATTTTGAGCACAGCATGTGAAGCTCTAAGCCTGCCTTTCAGGTTCCCCCGGGAGGACATCAACCCTCGTACCTGAGCAAAAGCCTGTGATCTGGATCAGCATCTGCAACAGGGCAGTCAGCATCTAGTTGTGGGTTCCTGGTCGGAATCTCCCTCTTACGTGTACCAGGACTAGAAAGTGTTTTTATAACTAACACGCCGGTGTTCTAAGAAACGTCCCTACGTAAGGATGTGTACTTTCTGCGAACCATAAAGACTAAACTTCTACCACGTCTACTGGCAGTGTACCAGACTGTATCCTTGACTGAAGCACAGAACGAGCAAGAATGAATTTTGTGTTGGTCAACAACATTTGTTTATCTTTAGACGGAGTTAACCTAAAATAATATGAGTTAGCATTCATTTGATGATGCCCAGAAAAATACGTAAATTTATCAAAATAAGTTTTAGAACTCCCTTGCGGGGGAGTTGGGCAATGCTCCCATTGCGTATAGTCAAATATCGTTTTTTGACTACTTGCTTTGTGTATGAAATGGTGCCTATAATAATTATAGCAAAACATGTCACCATAATTGTCTTTAAACTGGTAAACATCTTCATTTTCATAGACAGTATAATATTGTAATTCTGTCATCATTAAATCAACTGTCTTCACATCCCAATCATCAGATACAATGCCTGGTATTACTATATCATTCATAGATAACTTTAGGACATACGGTATTTGAATTATCTCAGTGGGACGGTATATATCAAACATTACTTTGTCCCACACAATCCCATCCGGAATTGGCACTGCAGAAATGTTCACAGTGCACAAGTCTCTTCGAACCCTATGTGATGAAAAATGTGGTTTCAATACCTCCTCCACCTGTTCAACCGCTGATCTCTCAGGAAGAAAATGACCATGTATCAACAGAAAAAAGGTAATGACAAACCTAATCCAAAGAAAAAATGCTAGCATAGTCAATAAGAGCCACAGATAGTTCCATGGAAAAACAAAATACGTATCTTTAAGCCACCACATCAGCTTACGTGGATGTAGCCAGTTATCGGCTAACACGGCTACGGACTCCTCCGACTGGCGCTGTTCGCGCACGTTGGAGGACAGCGGCTGCCGATTCCATGGCAGCAGTGGGGCGGACCCCTACACCATGACCCCAGATTTCCAGGTTCCAGCAGAGGAAAAACTGGACGACGGACTCCACAGGGGGGAGGAGCCTGAAGTCGGCACGGGAGACGCGAGGAGGACGAAGAGGAGACAGATGCCAAAAGACAAGGAGAAGAAGGAGGGGTTGGGAACTCCGACGTTCCCAACCAGAAAACGGGTCCCGTGAGGATAACCAGCAGATAGGAGACGCACATTCACCGCCACGTCCCTGGAGGGATGTGGCTGAACAAGGTACGGTCCTTGTTTACAGAACAAAATAAAAGAAACACGGGAAACGGGGACAGAGGGGAGGAGCGTGGGGACGGGGAGGGAGGGGTTGAGAGGGCAACAGTGGAGAGGACTTGAGGGGGGGTAGTTGGGACAACGAGAGGTCCAGGAAAGACAGAGAAACGAGCACCAAACCGATATTCAGACACTAGGAACTTTTCAGACACCATTTTGGGGAGCACAGAAGGGGGTTTGAGTGAACTGCACCTGATTTCCTCCATTTTTCACACACAACCGGAACACTCTCTCTTTCTCTCTCTCTCTCTCTCTCTCTCTCTCTCTCTCTCTCTCTCTCTGTGTCCCAGTCTCAATCTGAAGACAGTGATATCCATACCCCTTGACTTACCTTCCCTTTCGTTCCTTTGTTTTCCGCTACAATTGGGAGACCACCAGGGAATCACCGCCTGTCAAGAAGGGAACCTGGGAGGAACAACAAGAGAGACATTACAGAATAGAAACGCACCAAAAACCCAACTTACTATTGTAAAGAACACTTAAATAAATTATCACCTGCCCATACTCGAGTCTCAGAGTCCTTCATATCACCTAACCCACCCCGTAACATTTGTGTCAGAAGTGGGATTTTGAATAGGTGATACGAAGGAGACACAGAGCATGGGGGAAAAGCCAAAACTGGAGGACATGATTCAGCAACTAGCTGAGGGACAAAGGCACCTTCAGCTAGTATGAGAGGCGCATCAGAGGGAGGCGAAGGAAGATCAGGAAGCCTTACAAACTGCACTAAAAAGCCAAGCCACCATCATGGCTAATAATCAATTGGTGCACAAAACAGCATTACAGAAACTGACGGATACCATCGCCGCGAGTAAAGTACACCCAATGTCCCTAGCTCTGTCCTCCAGAAGTTCCAAGACGGGGAGGATCCTGATGCGTCCTTCACGAACTTTTAACGCGTGGCCTCCTCTGCACAATGGCCAGAAGAGCGGTGGGGCCAATGCATTGCACCACTCTTGACAGGCAATCTGCAAACAGCATATCAAGCCGCCAACCCAGGAGGTACCACACCCTATAACTACATCAAACTCAGTATTTTAGAAAGGGTAGGCCATGACTCAGAGTATTGTAGAATGAGATTTCAGAAAACCAGGTGGGGACAGAGCGAGGATCCCAGGACTTTCTATTTTAAAGTTAAAGACCTCGGATTGAAATGGCTAGGTCCCCTGGGTACAGAGAGAGAGGATGTTATCAAGGCGGTGATACTGGAGCAATATCTAGACTCCCTTCCTGCTCCCACTAGGAGTTGGATAAGGCAACATCCAAAAGTGGACACAGAAATGGCGGTAGATTTAGCCTGTGCCTATCATAGATCGGCTGAGTTTAAGAACCCCGGGCCTAAGACAATAACCAAACCACCTGTTGTACCTTTCAAATATCTTCCCCGAAGAATACAGGAAGAACCAGGACCTAGCCGTAGTGGTGATATTCCCCCCATGCAACAACCACAATGTTACAGCTGTGGGGAGTGGGGACACATAGCCAGAATGTGCCCGAGAAAAGGAGACAGAGCAGAGCTCATGGAAATCGGGGTCACTAGGTGAAGAGTTCTGTGCACCAGTAAGGGAAACCTCAGGTACAAATAAACCGTCAAAATAAACGGAAAACCCATCCAGGCTCTCATAGACTCGGGTGTAGCCAGTCGGTGGTACGAGCAGACGTATTAAGTTACTCAGACCAAACGTAAAACCGATGGGTGTCCATCTGCTGCATCCACGGGGACAAAAACGAGTAACCTTTGGCCCTTGTACAAGTAGAGTGGGAAGAGCATCAAGATTTCCTACCGGTTGGGGTTTTGGATCGCTTAGTAGAGGAATGCGTTATAGGTACAGACTATATAAGATTCTCCGAACTTTTAGACAAAGTGAAATCTCCCTCATTGTCCACCGACTGGTGGACTGAAGCACCCTTTCATGGCAGCCATATCGAGAAAACACCAGATCGTATAAAACTGACAAGACAGGAAAAAAGGCAAGCAAAACAAAATTATCAAGCCTTTGGACACGGACAGGTCACTGAGAAATTGGTGGCCAACGCAACTACTCCTTCTCTCTCTTTTAGAGCTAGTCAGCGAGAAGATCCCACACTACGTCATGCGTGGAAGACTGCAAAATCGGAATCCACGAATGAGGTGGGTCCCTACTTTCTAGTCCAAAAGAACCTTCTCTATAGAGTCATCAAATCCAACAATGGGGTAAAGAAACAACTCGTAGTACCTGAGCCCTATAGTAATTAAGTCCTATTTCTGGCACACAACCAACCAGGGGGTGGGCACTACGGCAGGGAGAAGACAGAGGAATACCTACTAAGACGATTTTACTGGCCCGGGGTCTATGCCAAACTCAGAAGGTATTGTGCCCAGTGCCCTCAGTGTCAAATGATAGATCCTGGACCACTAAGGAAAGCACCCCTTCAACCACTCCCCATTATCGATATTCCCTTCTCCCGCATCAGTATGGATCTGGTAGGGCCCCTATTACCCTCCACCAAGGGATACACATATATATTAGTCTTAGTTGATTACGCAACAAGATACCCTGAAGCTATTCCTCTCTCTAGCATGACCACGAAGGCAGTAGCCCAAGCCATGATCACCTTCTTTTCTAGAGTGGGTTTTCCACAAGAAATCCTGACGGATCAGGGAACACCTTTTATGTCCGCCCTCATGAAACAGGTCTGTAAAACCCTTGCGATCAAGCAGTTAAGAACCTCGGTCTATCATCCTCAAACTGACGGCTTAGTTGAACGTTACAACCGTACTATTAAAACTCTGCTTCCAAAAAACTGTCTCTGAGTCAGGAAGGGACTGGGACCAGAAACTCCCTCTAGTCCTCTATGCTATACAGACCCATGAGCAGGCTTCAACCGGACACAGCCCCTTTGAACTGGTGTTTGGAAGGCAGCCTCAAAATTTATTAGACATGGCAGCAGAATTGTGGGAAGAGGAGGGAGAGAAACCCCTGTTAGAATACGTAAATAAATTAAAAACCCAACTCCAATCCGTGTGGGACGATGTCCGAAGACATCTAGAGAAAGCCCAGAACAATCAAAAAACTTATTATGATCAAGGAACTAGACTCCGTTCCTTTCAACCAAACGCCAGAGTCCTGATATTAAGACCACCCTCCGAAAACAAACTCTTAGCTAGGTGGTAGGGACCGTACAAGGTCTTAAAATCCATTTCCACAGTTACAATTCTGATCGAATTATCCCGACACCCTAAAAGAACACAAATATATCATGTCAACTTGTTAAAAAAATGGGAAGAACCAGAGGAGACTACCACAAACACCGCCACAGGGTTTTTAGTAACTCCAGCGACAGCTCTGGGCATGGAGCTGTTTCCTACAAATCTGGAGGAGATAGGTGAGATCCCCATATTAATAGCGCTCTTACAGAGAAGGAAAAAACCCAGCTGACAAACCTTTTAAACACACATTCACAATTTTTTTCAGTAACTCCTGGAATAAGCAACCTAATCCAACACCATATTAGAACCTCAGGGGGTAAAACAATCCGGTTACGACCCTACCGTATCCCAGAGGCACGTAGACACCTCATCGAAGAGGAAGTACAAAAGATGCTAACACTCAACGTTATTGAACCATCCAATAGCCCATGGTGCTCTCCTGTAGTCCTAGTACCAAAACCGGACGGTTCCATCCGGTTTTGCATTGACTTCCGCAAACTGAACGACATATCCCTTTTCGACACCTATCCCATTCCCCGGGTTGACGATTTACTCGAGAAATTGGGGAAAGCTCGGTATACGTCAACCCTAGATCTGACAAAGAGATACTGGCAGATTCCACTCGCTCCTGCAGACAAAGAGAAAACAGCATTTTCCACACAATCGGGGCTATATCATTTTACAGTTCTTCCTTTTGGTCTACATGGGCCTCCTGCCACGTTCCAATTCTTAATGGATCACCTGTTAAAACCATTCCAATCGTTTGCAGCGGCATATTTAGATGATATCGTAATATTCAGTAATACGTGGGAAGAACATCTACAACATCTCCACAATATTTTCCACACCTTACACAAAGCAGGCCTCACAGCCAACCCGAAGAAATGCAGTCTAGGGAACAATCACATTGCCTATCTGGGATACTTCATAGGAGAAGGTTTACTATGACCCCAAAAAAATAAAGTAGAGGCTATCTTACAGGTACCCATACCCACCACCAGTATTCAACGCTAGCTGCTCCCCTCACTAATCTCCTTAAGAAACATTACCCGTCAAAATTGCCTCCTTTTTCGGAATCACAGTTGTCTAGTTTTCACTGTTTAAAAACTGCCCTCACGGTGGAACCTATACTACGTTGTCCCGATTTCTTCAGGACATTCCATCTGTATACCGATGCTTCCAATGTAGGGCTGGGTGCTGTTCTTACTCAACCTGATGATGAGGGCCAGGACCATCCAATTGTGTATATTAGTAGGAAGTTACTTCCCTGAGAATGCAACTATCCTATCATCGAGAGGGAGTGCTTAGCTATCAAGTGGGCCATCGAAAATCTGAAATATTATCTTCTGGGTCGCCCTTTTGTACTATTCACAGACCATGCCCCTTTAACCTGGTTGGCTTCACATAAAGATTTCAACCCCCGGGTGCTGCGCAGGTTTATGGAACTCCAACCCTTTTCCTTTCAGATACGACATATTCCTGGTGCTCAACAGGGTCCGGCCGACTTCCTGTCCCGCTTTCCTGATTCTACGGTACTCTATCAGTCCCGATCATGGGATGGGGTATGTAGCCGGTTATCGGCTAACACGGCTACGGACTCCTCCGACTGGCTCTGTTCGCGCACGTCAGAGGACAGCGGCTCCCGTTTCCATGGCAGCAGGGGGGCGGACCCCTACACCATGACCCCAGATTTCCGGGTTCCAGGGGAGTTAAAACTGGATGACGGACTCCACAGGGGGGAGGAGACTGAAGTCGGCACAGGAGACGCGAGGAGGACGGAAGAGGAGACAGACGCCGAAAGACAAGGAGAAGAAGGAGGGGTTAGGAACTCCGACGTTCCCAACCAGAAAACGGGTCCCGTGAGGATAACCAGCAGAGAGGAGACGCGCATTCACCGCCACGTCCGTGGCTGAACAAGGTACGGTCCTTGTTTACAGGACAAAATAAAAGAAATACGGGAAACGGGGACAGAGGGGAGGAGCGTGGGGACGGAGAGGGAGGGGTTGAGAGGGGAACAGTGGAGAGGACTTGAGGGGGGGTAGTTGGGACAACGAGAGGTTCAGGAAAGACAGAGAAACGAGCACCAAACCGATATTCAGACACTAGGAACTTTTGAGACACCATTTTGGGGAGCACAGAAGGGTGTTTGAGTGAACTACAACTGATTTCCTCCATTTTTCACACACAACCGGAACACTCTCTCTCTCTCTCTCTCTCTCTCTCTCTCTCTCTCTCTCTCTCTCTCTGTCCCAGTCTCAATCTGAAGACAGTGATATCCATACCCCTTGACTTACCTTCCCTTTCGTTCCTTTGTTTTTCAGTACAATTGGGAGACCACCAGGGAATCACCGCCTGTCAAGAAGGGAACCTGGGAGGAACAACAAGAGAGACATTACAAAAAAGAAACGCACCAAAAACCCAACTTACTATTGTAAAGAACACTTAAATAAATTATCACATGCCCATACTCGAGTCTCAGAGTCCTTCATATCACCTAACCCACCCCGTAACAGTGGACCTGACATGTTAGTAGTCGAAGAGGCAAACGAGTCCGATAGACCATCATTGTTGTCGGCAAAGTAACCAGAGGCAGTTCGTGCAAAAGGCGTTGCCGTATTCAATGGAGGAGTTGATGTTTCTCGCGGTGGTACACTGTAGATAGCACCATCTGTCACGTCAGTAGTCATGGTGACTTGATCAAATGTTTCTAAGATATTTGTTGTTAGTGGAACTAATGCGAGATCATCATCCACCCTCCCCAAGCTTGGAGAGGCAACAGTGTTGGTATAGATAACTTGAAGCGGAACATCTTCCCCAGTAGTGAGAGGGATTCGGGAACTACTGGACGTTTCTCTTGGTCTGCTGTGTAGAATCGGCCACATGTTGTAACTTGACATTGTCAATGGAAACAAAGCGATTGTCTTTGGCACCTGGCAACGGGGGTAGAATAACAGTTCTCGGTCCGTGTATCCCCAACACAGGGACTGGTGCACGATAAGAAGGGCCAAATTATTTTTTCACTGCAACCTTTTCACGCACAAGATCCCCAACCCTGGGAATCCAGCCGGTAGGTGTTACTGGCACATCCTTAATTCCTGTGGAGGCGGCACTTTGAGAAGAGTTATCTTCACAGAACTGCTGTAATTCTTGTAAAACAGTGACACAATCATTTATGTCAAAAGGTGTTTCCGCTGCCTCCACACCAGGACCATCAAGATCCGGAACAAACATTCATGTTCCGAACAGGCCCTCATATGAAGTACGACCCCCCAGGGACCTTCTAGGCAGGTTATTTAGTGCTCTCTGAACTCCATACAGGTGGGTTAGCCAACTACGACCCGTCCCTAAGACTCTGGCTGTTAAGGATTGCTTTAAATCGCGGTTTAATCGCTCACGACAGAATTTCCCTTGGGATGAAATGGAGACGAGTACTGGAGCTGGACCCCCAACGAAGCCATGGTGTCCCTGAATGCCCTTGAGGCAAAAGCAGGGTCCTGGTCCGAATGGAATGCCGCAACTGCATATGTACCGACAAAGACTCGCAAATTTTTAATAACAGTCAGAGCGTCAGCCGAGCACTGTGGCCACACCCACACAAATCTGGAGCAAGAATCTACAGCGACTAGTATATATTTGTATGCACTATCCGGTGTTAGTGGACCGCAATGATCCAAGTACACACATTGTAATGGTCTGTTGGATATTAAGAGGGGTGTCTGCGGAGGGCGCTTAGCTGTTGAAACTTTAATTTGTTGACAGATGTCACAACAAAGGACATACTGCTTAGTCTCTTTGTAGAGACCAGGCCACCAGTAACGGGCCTGCAATAGTGAAATTGTAGCGGCCACGCCAGCATGTGCAGATGCCACTCCCTCATGCGCTGCTTTAATCAATTGTGGTCTTACATCTTTATTGGGGATGTTGCGTATGCCTACGCTGGGAATTTTAACTTCAGCGTTCAGCATACTTCCCATGAAGTATTGGTATTTATTAGGAAATCCTTTAGGATAAGGCGTGCCATCAACCGTAGCCTTTATGGCAGCCATAATCTCTGTGTCTGGTTTGGAACTCGAACTAGTCACTTCAGCTACAGTGGCAACTGCCACTGCCGACTTTCCGGCTTCATCAGCCAAAGTATTTCCAGCAACGTGTATTCCAACGCGCTGGTGTCCAAGTGTATGTACAACATGGACTTTGGGTAGTGTCTCTTTCAGGTCTGCTACCTTCCCCCACAGTAGTCTGTGTTTTATGGTGTTGCCTTTTGAATCTCTGAACCCATTCAAGCACCAGTAATGTAGTTATTCATTAAAAGACTGGACGCAATAATACGAATCACAAACAATCAGTGTGAACTGCGTCGGGTCTGTATGTTCTAGTGCCATTAGTAGAGCTTTTAGCTCAGCTAATTGTGCTGTACAATCCCCTAAGGTCTGCATATAAATATGTTGGGGGCAGAATTTCTCCCTCTCCATATAGCCGCTCACCACCGCACATGCAGCTGAATATTGGTGTTTTGTTCCAATCGCCGGTTGCGCAGAGCCATCGGTGTACATGACTACTTGATATTGATGAATAGTCAACGTGTCAGTGGAAACTGGATATTCTGTTGACAAAAAAAGAGAAGAAGGAGAGTGCAATGTGCGATAAAATTGGCTCTGTACATCCAAAGACTAAATTTAATAATTCAAAGCGGCTGTCAGGCCAAGATTAAAACCAGTGGAGGAGTTATGCGGAGGAAATAATGACCACCGTCACTCCTATATGGGGGGAAGGAAAAGAAATACTCTAACCTTACACTGAGGGGTCGACATGTTTCGCGCTCATGCGCTTCATCAGGACCAAGATTCGTCACTTCTCCTACAGAAGAGGGTACAGTGTGTGCTAAAAAGTCACTTACTGTGCGTAGGTAAGTCGTCAAAGTCAGACACCCAATAGGTCGCCCTAAAAAAGAAGAAAAACATATAGACAATGCTATTCAGGTATGACGTTCACCCCCTCTAATCATGGGCATTTGTGTTCAGCACCATTCTATGTTGTTGTTTTTTATGTTTTTCTTCTGACAGCCGCTTTGAATTATTAAATTTAGTCTTTGGATGTACAGAGTCAATTTTATCCCACATTGCACTCTCCTTCTTCTCTTTTTTTGTCAGCACGTACTGCAGATACCAACGGATCTGCGCTACCAATTTTCGGTATAGAGTCACCACCATTCGAGTGGTGACCCGTCAGATATTGCAGTGCCGGTCTCACGTGGAATAAGCCCAATGATGATGCTTAGCGTCTTCACTGTCGCATGAGGGCTCTCCTATCACTTTACCGTTATTCGGCGTCCTATCTAGATTTATCCTTTTGGAACAGTGTACTCTGTGCTTCGATTAGTGTAATTTACATATACCAGCATATTAAGAGATGACCCGTACTGCATATAAATTTATGTGAATTTGAATATAACTGTATTGAGATCTGGATGCTCTGCAACACACCTTGTAAATTGTAAAAAGACTTATTTTACGAGAAAACTGTCAATAAATATATCTTTAAAAAAAAGGAATTGCATTGGAGTAAAATAAAGCACAGACTAGCCTTCAAATCTCTGTGCATGGTGTTTAAAGCACATCAGGGGAAGGGTCCATTACCCCTACAAAAAAAGACTAAAAAGGTATTTCCCAGGAAGGTGCCTCTGTTCTACAACAGAAAATCTCATTTGCGTTGCAAAATTCTGCAAGAAAAGACAGGGCAGTCGAGCATTCGAGGTCGAGTGGGTCAGCTCTGGAACAAGCTTCCTGCCGCTTTAAGGTCCTCAGCAGAGCTATTACACTTTAGAAAAGTCCTAAAAACTTGGCTATTCCCTGTGTAATTTCTAGGACTACAGTTACCAATCCATTACAATAGTATGCACTTTGCTTATACCTGAGCTTTCAGCACCAGGATACCTGTTAGGTGATAGTACACTCTACAAATCTTTTAAATAAATTAAATAAATTCCATCTGCTCCCAATTCCCCTGGTGGAGTTCCCTAAGCATACTCAATAGGTCACTGGGAATCCCTAACTTATCCAAGTGAGCGCAAAGAATCTCTCAATTCACCAGATCAAAGGCCACCCAAAAGTCTACAAGGCAACACAAGAGATTAGATATCAGATTGATTGCCTGCCTTGCAATGGCTCATTAATTAATATATTGTTCTATGATAAAATGGCTGGCTTTAAAGACACCACGTTCCACGGGTATTACTCCTTCCTCATCTGTCCAGTCTTTTAATCTTTTTAAAAATAGTCTATTAAAGACTTCCCCCCACATCCATAAAACATATCAGTCTATATTTTTTAGGATCTAAAACAGGGCCCTTTTATGTATAGCACAGTTCCACCTTTCTGGTGCTGAGCTTGTGATTATAATTACTCTAAATGAATCTCGCTCCACCAATCTACACACATTTTTATCGTTAGAGCAGGTAGATTATCTGGTCCTGATAGGGATAGTGTTTAAATTATACCTTTTACATTTTTACCTGTTATGCTATTCAGCACCTCATTATTTACCATTATCCTCTTCACTTCCCAACATCACTCTTTCTGTATATTTTCTCTTATATTGTCTCCAAGCTTCTTTAGGGACCATACATTCAAATGTCAGTTGTTTATTTCCTAAACCTGTGTGTACCAGCCTACAAATTATCTTACGTCTTTTGATGAGATTCTTTCTAGAATCTATTCCCAGTTTTGCCTAAAGAATACCCTTTTTTCTATTGAATTGTTTCCCTATATTTTTGCCACACCTTATGTACCTTCCCTAGCATCTCACCATTTTCCTTTTTCCCCCAGATCTGTTGTATCTTCCTTGATTGACTCTTCACTTTCTGGCATTCTACATCAAGTGACCGATTATGATTGAGACACTGCTTCACACCTAAGGTCCCCTTCTTCCTACTTATACATTTTTACACTTTTATACTGTGGGCAACTTTCCTCATTATCTCAGTGCCAGTTTAGGATCTCTGAATATTTTGGCATTTGAAGACATTTTCTATGGGATTTAGTTGAGTTTTTTTAGCATAGATATCTTATTATTTCCAGCCTCATTTTAAACCTTTTTGGGTATGTAATATCTGTGATTGCCACTGCTGTCTGATTTCTTACAAACTTTAACTGACAAGGGACTTCGAAAGGAAAATGATCACTGCTGCTTCCAACTAACACCCTGAATTTTGTGATTGCTTAAAAATACCAGGCTGGGATGAATACCAAATCAATTGGTCATTTCTGTGTTTCTATACGGAATGTTTTGCAGGCAGAAACATCACTGCCAAACCGACCATTTAAACGAATTATGCATAAAGTATACATTATATAAGACTACAGCGAAGATTGCCTCTGTATATCATGGAAATTGATAAGCTCATACCCATCCTGACCTTTCTGCTTAACTCTTGAATTAAAGTTATCTATAACTAATAACAATACCTGCAATTGGGCATAATACATTGCTCAACATCCTCTGTAAAGTTTATCTGCTGTTGTTTACTATACATCATATCTGATTTTTCACACAGACGTTTACCACAATGAAATACTCAATAGCTGCAGAATTTTGATATAAATGACTGCTGCATATTTGCACCCTTTCACATTTTGCTAGTAATGGTCACAAGATGTTCGTTGTCTTTACAGAGGCAAGATTTAACTGCCCACCTGATGGATGTCATTGCACATTATATTTAGCCTCTGAGGTTATTTGTGGAAAATTCCTAAATTGTATCTCTTCCCTACACGATCACTAGATCACTTCATACTGTTCTAATATCATATCTAAGTTTCCTGTATTCCTTAGTCGTTTTAATCCATGTACATTCCAACTTATTACTTTTAGGTCATGTAGGGAGGACGTCTCCTTCTAGTCTATATCACTCAAGATAGCCCCCAACTCATACTCAGTTAGATTACTGGATAATTCAAAGCGATCTCTGGTTTTACTTTGTTTGATACTTAAACACAGTTTATTATTGTTTTGTTGTTAAAGGATTGCTGCTGCTCGAGGGGGCAACCCTCCTCCGCCATAACAGAGGAACCATTGCTGACCAAAGGTCTGTTGCTCCTCATGTAGCTTCATCTCCTCACTCTTGCCCAGTGAATACTTTGATACTTGTTTCTCAATTTCATCATGCACTCTCTACTACCTCATCAACTCCCAATTATATATTTAGGCTCTCTAAAGCTCTTCAAGTACAACCAGATGGTATATATAAACCTTCCAGATCTCTTTCAGGGAATGCCTTTTGCATTTACTTTCACAGAAAAAACAGAAATCAGATCACAGTGGCTTATGGAGGAAGCTTTGATTCAATTGGCCCATCCCTATAATTGAGCGTGTTTTCACTATTTGCAATGTTAGTATGTATAGGCAATAGCTGCAGCGCTTAGAGGATACTAAAGAAGTCTGTAGCGTGTACAACACTTTAACAGATATGTGACTACAGGGCCTGTCTGCCTCTAAGGCTCTGTGATGCAATGAGCACCATTTAATATGAACCCATAGGATATAATCCTGTGTTGAGCGCAACACAGATTGTAAATTACGACACAATTTCACAAATTCACAAGTAGTAGTAGTACACATGTACACAAGTGTATGATGAACACATAATAAAAGAGGATCTATGAGTCCTGAAGAAAGCCATTTGACCCTGAGTTACATCTAAATAACATCCTGAAACATGTAGAATAAGATGTGAGAGATCATAGGAGTCTCACTACACATCTAACCTTGTTTTTTAACATTACCTAAGGTTCACATTATTAAATTTCTCCTTTCCCAGTAGGGATACTTGGAAGTATTTTAATAATTCTTTTCCCTTATAAAGAACAATCAACTCCATTGTAAATTGCGTAGTTGCACACAGAAATTCATTAGGTGACGCAGGTTTTAGCGCTATGATGAAGTGTGCCACTAACGGATGTTATTGGGTAAGGGTTCTTCTAACAACAAATTAGGAGTGCCTGCTCAACTGTTCAAGAGATTCCTCAGGACATAGGTAGCACCCTCTCTCTTGTTGATGATCTTAGGCAATAACCCCACAAGATGCTATAGACAATAAACATACTAACAAAGGCACTACCCAGCGACTCCATTGTCATTGCCTTTTGGGCCCAGAGACTTTTAGGCAATGAATGGAATGCAGGGCTCAGTGCCAGGGGAGGCTCCAAGGTGGCTGTGTACACTGAATGAATGTTCTTTACATCAATCATACTCCTCTAGCTGTGGCACTAACTAGCACTGACACCCTTTGTCGCTCTTTGTTGCTCTACTAATGTGCTACAGACCTGCACCTTGCTTGATGCACTGTGACTTGCCCATGCCAAACTCCCTTACTTTACTTTATGACAGTTGCTAAATGTGAAGGGCGAGAAGACAGAGGAGGGGCCACACCAAAGTCCTGGGGCCAGGACTTGGGTGTGGACCCTCCTCTGTCTTCTCGACTGAGACTCGTGCCCACCGGTTCCCACCAAGTTTTACCTGCCATACTGTCATACCGTTAGCTCACTGAGCTCCTTGAGTTTTCTAACAATGCCCTCTACCTAGACCAGTGGGGCTGCTTGTGCTGCACATCTCCTACTGACTACAGGTGCAAGAGGGATCTGAAGAATACTGGCTCCTCTTTCCTCCTACGCTGGGGAACATACTGCTGGGACTCACTTTGGCCTGCGTGCAATCTCCTTCATGCTCCACCACCACTCGTTGAAGCTGAGCTGCTTGTGCTGCATGGTGCCTTGCCTACCTGGCACTAGCAAACAGGCCCAGGACAATGGTGGGGGTCGGCATCTTCACTGCAGCCTACTTGGCCTGCCTCTTGCCATGGGCTACCTACATTCTGGGACTCACAGTACTCCTGTCCGTTCAAAGAAGGTCTCCTCTCTGCCTCCTATGGAACCGCCTTGTCAGACTGGCACTCGCATCGAAAGACAGCAAACTAGATGCAGTCCTGGTGGAGATCTTGAACTCTCGTACTTCACTGGAACAGAGGATTGACACAGTGGCTGCAGACCTGACTTTGCTGTGTGCAAACCACCATAACCTGGTGGACAAGGTACAAACCACTGAGCAAACTATCTCAATGTTACAGCCCTGTGGACAAGGTCCAAACTGCTGAGCAAAAGTTACAGCCCTAGGAACGAGATATTGAGAGGGACCTACTGGCCCTGAGGAAACAAGTATCATTACTAGAAGAAAGAGTTGAAGATGGTGAGGGATGTTCCATTAAGAACGATGTTCGTGTCATGACTACCTGAGAACTGGCCTGCCTGAAAACTGTGGAGAACTGGTTGCGCAGCATAATCCCCCTAGCTGAGGTATCTCCCTCCTTCAATGTCAAGCGAGCCCATAGAGAGCCCACATATCACCTACTACCTGGAGCGAACCCTCGCCCCATGGTGGTCCGCCTGCTACACTACCAGGACCGGGAAGCAATTCTGCAAGAAGCCCACAAGCTACTGGATCTGACTGTAGAGAGTGCGTGGATAATGGTATTCTCTGACCATACTATGACAGTGCAGCACCAGCGGAACTCCTTCCTTGCAGTTAAATGGCTCCTGCGAATAATAGCGGTCAGATACTCACGACAGACAGAAAATGTTATTTCCTGACCCTAAGGTCGCATGAAAATGGACCGAAACTTCTGGGCTAGCTCCTTCTGGCTCTGCTGACCTCACTGCTATATTTAAGCTGCTGATGCCAGCGTCACCACCAGAGCCATTCCCCAATATCACGCAGCACCCCGGACCTGGAACAAATTATCTACAAAGGCAGATGGCCCTCCACGCCGTAGCCATGATCTGTGAACTGCTGCCTTCATCAGAACTGGATGAAGTACTTCTAAGACCTGCAGTGACAAAAGTTATACATCGATCTGACCCTCAAAACTGAATTCTGACATGGATCCTCAGGTTACACCCCAGATGGCTGAAGATCTTGGCTGATCTCCACAATGCTGTAAATGGCACGCTTTCTTTATTTGTGCTAGGAAGTAAAACCAGTATCCACAGACTTAGTAAACCTGTCACCATTAGCCACCCATGCACTCTTCCCCCCTTTGACCCATCCCCCACCTTCATTCCTCCCTTGTTATATTCCTTCTGTTTCCCCCCTTCCCTTCTTCTTCCTCCCATTACTTGATTATGGTTTTTCACAGTACTCATTCATAGATGCAGGCTTTTTCTTCTATGCGGAGATTGTGTAATGTTGACTCATGTAAAATGTCCTGTAATATTTTTTGGTCCCCTGAAGGTATGGGGCTCTTTCGACCTCCATCTCTTTCCTGTGGCCCCCCCACCCCTATTATCACTGACATGAACTTGCAAGGTTTAGGCGGATACTTGTTGTCCCTCTTCCCCTATGGAGGTATTCATTTGTTGTTTGAAAGTTACAATGGGTTTAGTCCTGGTCGCCCTTCCTGTTCGGGCCTGCTCTTGCTTGGTACTGTGGGAAAAACATTATGCTCGCTTCACGGCAGCGCCTTATTCCCCCCTCCCATGCACCATCCACGATTATGGTTCACATACAGATACTAACTTGGAACATCAGGGCAATCCATACTCCCTCATGCAAAAATGCGGTGTACCCTTATTTGTGCCGCCACACTACACTCATCGCGCTACCTGCAAGAATCCCACCTGACACTGACCAAGACCACGATACTGCTTTGACCTTGGCAAGGGCAAGTGTTCTCCACGAATCACTCCACATATGCCAGAGGAGTCCTGATATGGATAAAGGCCAGCACCCTTTTCAATGTGCATAAATCTGTTGTAGACACTAAGGGTCGCTATGTGCTTGTGGAGAGGCATCTTGAGGGCCAACATGTCCTCCTTGGCTCCATTTATGCACTCAATTCTGATCAACACAGATTTCTCACCAAATTGACAGGGATAATTTCACCATGGAGTGAGATACCAATACCATGGGTCTTGGCCAGAGACCTTCATAGTTTATTAGCCATCAACGTGGATCATTATCCCCCCTCACCACTACTAACTCCCAGGCACTCACCGCCTGGCTTGAACACTGGAGACTGTCTGACATATGGAGAATGCGCAGCCCACACACTAGGATTTACTCCTTCTATTTAAACCCCAAAATCAAAACATCTGAATAGGCCGACTAATGGGTATGCCAGACATCCTTCCCCAAATATCATACATTTATTACTTAGGCCGCACCAACTGAGACCACAATCCCCAACAACTATCCCTTAACTGAGATGTAATACCTCCTCCTATCCCTACATGGCAGCTGCAACCAGCAGTGCTAGAAGACTCTCCTTTCCATTACTCCTTGGAAATCAGCCATAGAAGACCACTTCAAGCTTAATACTAAGACAGCCTTGTGGTGGTTGCTTAAATGGGCTGACTTTAAGATGGTCATTAGGGGCCATTCTGTGGGTTACGCCTGAAATGGGAGACAATCACTTGCTAGAGAATGGGGCCTTCTGGGCCACAAATCTCAAGCTGTGTTGGCCTCAGAACACGAGGAGAGACTCCTCCTGGTACAGCATGAGCACAGAGTGTAATTATAATGCCTTCAGTGTCTAAATTATACCACACATTCAGCCAAGACTCATACTGAAGCAGACAAGATGGGTCAACTCCTGGCGTGGTTTGTCTGACAGGAACATCCGAGGCATCCCATATTGGTGCTCCACTCAACTACTGACACCCTTCTCCTTACCAGATGGTGATTCATGCTGAAAGGACAAGACACTACACTTCCATATACAAGTCAGACACACCCACAGACTCAGACACCACTGACTCCTTTCTCACCGCCACATCCATACCTACCATATCCCCCAACCAGTGACTTGAACTGGATGATGCTATTACCCCAGTTGAGATCCAGGAAAACAAATATGCCTGGCCATGGGTAAAAACTCCAGTCTAGATGAACTCCCTACTGAATTTTATAAAGCAGATGCCCCACTTCTGGCTCCACGCCTTCAGACACTACACAATGAGGCACTCCAGGTCACCAGTCTTCTGCGAGGAACTTCTTATCTCCTTACCCAAGCTGGACCGGAATTCATAAGTTTTAAACTCCTATCACCCTCTTGCATTATTCAAACTACAAAACACTGGCCAAAACATTAGTGGACCTACTTGCCCCTCAGGTAGCTGCACTCATACACCCCAACCAAAGTGAGTTTGTCCCACTCAGAACACCTCACTAAACCTGGAGAGATTCTTTAGGGTTATGGAGAACACCCCCTGGCAATAGGCCCCATTCTGGATGCCTAGTTCTATACTTGGAAAAGGCATTTGATTCCTTGAGTGAGATTTCTTATTTGTAGTTTTGTCCCATTAAGGACTGGGGCCAGATGTATTAACCTGGTAAGGCTACTCTTCACCCAACCACTGGGTCTTGATTTTGATCCAGTCACAATCCACAGGGGCACCCAGGGGCTTTTCACTCTGGCCATTGAACCACTAGCAGTCACCCTTCGCACACATGGACAGGCATGGAAAAGAACATTGAGAGAAGTGTTACACTAAGTATCCCTCTATGCAAATGACCTCCTCCTATACCTGCACAATGGCCACACAATTCCTCTAGACGTAATGCCCATATTTCACAGATTTGTGACAGCCTTCGGACTCAAGGTTAATTGGGAGAAATTACTTCTTTAGTTCCACTGTCCCAGACACTGTTTATCACCCTCTGGGTGCCCTCCTGACCTGGCAACCTATGACATTCCAATATTTTGGTATCCGTATTTAATGAGACCCTGTTGACTTATTTGATGGCAACCTCCCCCACACGGTGTCCCCGATTTGAGAACGACATACATTCTGTAAAACACTTCCACTATCTGTCGCTAGTCGAGTGGCACTTATTGACATGATCTTGCTGCCCCAGTCTATGGTACTATTTCCCCAACCTTCCCATGTAATCCCCAAATCCTTTTTCTGCACACTCATTCACCTGATAAGGGACCTTATTTGGCACAATACAAGATGTAGGGTAGCACTTCACAAACTCCACTTGTTGATCACTGAAGGGGGACTAGCGGTCCCTTAACTTTGAACATTACTGCTTTGCCTCTCAACTACAATGGGAGGCCAGGTGGCTGGTGGTACCTCAACTATTTGATAATGCCACAACAACTTCAGCCTGGAGACAGATCCACATTTTACATTTATTCCACCCTTGAACCAGACGTCCGACCCCATCCCCTGCACTACTGCCCATAGGTCACCAGTGGTTTAAATATAGGCTCCTCCGCCCCAATGCTACCCAGCCTTATTCCCCTGCCCTTCCACTCCTGTGCACCCATAGGGAAGCCCAGATCACCTGTGCGAGGGAACTTGCAGCCTGGCATGAAACAGGCATACACACACTAGGCGATCTTTACAAGATGGCTCCCTCATACCATTTGATACCCTCATGACAGATGAGGGTCTCCCACTTGGCCACTTGCTCCTTCACAACTCCATAATTGAGTCACTTGACACATGTTGGGGTAGCAGCTAACAGGAACAACCAATCCACCTCACCCTCGAACACCTTCATGTCATGGGCACAGGCTGTCACCTGACACCGTGGTTTGCTGGGTCGCTGCACACACATGCTGCTATTCTGCTGTCCCCGCTTCGCTGCCATTGGGAAATGGACCTTGACTTCCCCTCCACAGACGCAGAGTGGAGAACCATAATGAAATACCCTGCACTTGTTCCGTCCAATGCATGTTTCTGCCTCATTAAACACTACATACACCATAGAATCTACCTTACTCCTGCAAAGATTTATCAATACTACAACTGCACAGATGACGCCTGCCCCCACTGCTCTAGTCCTGCCACTTGCTTTGTACACATGCTCTGGGATTGTCCCTCCATCATCCATCTTGGCTAGGCGTGACCCTACATGGAGACCTGTGTTCCATACTTGAGAAGTCTGTTAACTGAGCCTCATCTGCAGGAGCAAGAAACACAGGGCCACAGCATGGTTCATAGACCTGGGATTGATTCTTGCCAATTGCTTAATCACCCGTGGATGGAGATTGTCAGTGCCACCTGCGGTTCCTGCTTGGGAACTCTATGCAGATCTGGACCCAGGCTGAATGCATTGCCTTGTGCAGGGAAGACACGCGGGCCTATGTAAGTACCCACGAGGTGCCAGCTGGGAAGCTATCCCGACTGACTTCCAAGCTGCATTAGCACCTACTGATACACCTTTTACAGCCCACAGGTCTCCGATCACTGTGGCGTACCTCCTTGCCCCAGACCTCCCGCACAGAATGCCTGACACACCCACTCGATTGCATTTCACCCCACTATGATAACTGTTGTTACACTACTCACTCCAACTGTTTCTCTGTATTGGTGCACATTGTTACTTCCCCCCTGTCAAATAATGGCGTGGACCCACCTCTGTTGATGCTTTCCTATTGAGGGACAAAAAACACACCCCTCTTGGTTCTTAACTTGAGTTCTCGGTTGTTTTTTTTCCCTTTCTTTCTTTTTTTATTCTTATGCTTAATAATTATACAATCTTCTGTGTGTTGCCTTGTTGTTATCTGTTACTGATATTGTACAACATATGCGTCACACATTTGCTACATATTACTGTATACCCGCCACACCCATCAAATGCTTGTAACAAATGAAGAAATACAATAATCCCATCAAGAATAGTAAAGTAGGAGGTAGGTACCACACTCGACCCTGTGAGCATTGCTAACACATGGGTCCTTTTTGGACCCCAACACCATTCATAGTGAGTGCATGTCTAAGGGTACAAAAGAACCCCTCAAATTTGGAATAATATCCAGTAGCATCTGTTGGCTCCACAGCCCCAGGCCAGCAACAGAGAAAGTATGAAAAATCCATAACAATTAGGAATAATATTTGTGGCCTACACAAGGTTGAAACTACACCAGGAATATGCTGGGAATTTGGAAACATTAGCTCTAAATTTTGAAATGTATATGTGGGTTCCACTCTGCCTCTGCACTCCTAGGACAGTTGCAAATAGATTGTAAAAAATATAAAATTCAGGAATAATATTTGTGGCCTATGCACATGTCCTGATAGACACTATGATACTGCTGGCAAAATGGGAAAAAAGGAATATCAGAAATTAAATCAGTAAAAAAGAATAGGACTCCAGCACCCTAGAATCGGTAGCAGAAGGATTATACAAATTGCAGAACATTCAAGGAAGTTATGAGGAAACACACAAAAAGTTGCCTGAATGAATGCCGATGGCTGTAACTCCTTGGTGTAGCCCTGGCCTGGATCCAGCAGCAACCAAGAATAAATCGTTCTAATAAAGAAAGATATTTAGGGCCAGATGTATCAAAGGGTTTTACCCATTCTGTGTCAAAGGGAAAATGCTTTGGTACATATGGCCTCTAGTGCCTAAATCATCAACCCATCAAGCTGAATTATGCTATAAATTAACAGAAACGTACTTTGATTTTCTAGAATAATGCCAGAAATTATGCACATAACGAAATAATACTTTGCTGTCTGGTTGTTACTTTCAACTAACAAAATCCAAACACAAGGAGGCAGTCTGAAGGGTAGGAAGAGAAAGATGACACTATGTACATCTCCTACTACTAAATACAAATCACTTAAGTGAATAACAATTAACATTGTGAGTGGGTTTTAGTTATTCACTTATGTGAAGTGCATTTAGCATCATCAATGTGGGACCCTGGTAATTACCATAATTTGATACACTTAACTGACGCCTGCAGTAATCATTGTCCACAAGGACTGAATTAAATATGTCAGTGAATATCATTAAGACCGATTTCTGCATGACTGAAATCCAACTGTTAGTGAGTCTTGTCTGTTTTAGTTAGTGGATTCTGTTGCCATGCCCACTTCGTTGTAATATTGTAGGTCTTGTGGCAGAAACATACATGATCATGTGAAGACAGGTAAAACTGAAACCCAGATTAGGCAAAGGCATAGATAAAATAAAAGAAAAACAGGTAAAATACGTGAAGCCCAATACGCAGAAACCACACAAACTGTGTTTATCGCAGAAACCACTTTGGTATTAAATGCTGAAGCTTTACCTAAGCACGTACTATTGTGATTTTAGATGATTTGTATTTCCATAATTGTGCATTATGGTTTGAGGAGTTTAATTTGTCAAATGCTAATTTATGTTGCAGAAGTGCGTAGATGATACTCCCAGCACAGAAGAGAGGAGGGTATGAATAAGGAAAATGAAGGTGGAATCTAAATCATATAATGGCAGAAAGACATTGTGTGTTTTTTTAGCCACGCCCTCATGAACATATTAAACCATGAAGCACTTTGGGGAAGTGGGGCATCTAATTCCAGGGGTATGCTCCAGGAGGAATTTTGGCGATTGATGTAGTCCAAAAAGGACTGACGCCATCCTTGGACTTCTCTTGGTAGGGTTGGAAACATAAAAGAGAGTTACGTTTTTTGCTACAAGCCATCACTTTGGTAAAAGGTAGACATGGTGGCTACTAAAGGGATGGGTAGGGATGGAGAAAAGGTTTTTAACTGAAGTTTTTTGGTGGGGGTTCATGATGGATGATCCTTGTGTTGCAGCTCCTTTGGGAAGCCTGCTGCATGGATTTACTGAGGGGCATAGTGGGGGAGCGCAGAGGCTGACTGAGTTTACTGCGGTGGGCCACGGAGGGCATGGTGGTAGCAGTGCTCGCCTGCTCACCACTGCACCAGAAATCCCCAAAGCTGGATGAACCAGGTATGGATGGTGCCAGAAGTGTGTCAGTGGGCTGGGGGTGCAAGCTTTTGCAGGTCTAGGCCAGATGACTCTAAGGTGGAGACTATGAAGTGTGCAGGCTGGGGCTCACAGGCCAGCAAACCATGCCCGGAGCTCAGGAGGCGTGTTTTCCAGACCTGCTGTGTCTCTGAGAGGGCAGGTCCGTGGGAGGTGGGGGACTCAGAGCATCAAGTGGGGAGGATCTATGGTGGGGACCAGCATTGATTCCCATGGAAATGAGGGAGGTGGGGCCCCAGGCACACAAAAGGTTGATGCTGCTCAGGCAGGAGGCCCTCATGGGAACCTTACTGCATCTGGTCGGGATGTGGAGGTAGCCACCAAGAGGGATAGCATGCCAGGTAGTGTTGGAGTACAGGGATCTGCACTTTCAAGGTCAAACCTGGAGTGGAGTGTCAGTGAGGGGACGGAGGGGACCAGGCTAAGGAGAAGCTGGTGCAGGGTGACCTGGATATTTTTTGGTCTCTCTGGAGCTGTGAAGAAGCCCATTAAGGTCTACAGCAAGGGGGAGGGTGTCAGGGAGCAGTCAGCAGCAATGCAAGGAAGTCAATCTACTGGGGTGGTGGAACAGGCCAGCGATGCAGGTGCTGGGGATAGGTGTGTTGGTAAGAAGTGGGCTACCAGTCGGGTGCAGTGGTTGACGGGTTCAGGGATGATAGATGGGTCTAGGTGTCAGGTGAGATAGAAGTTGTGGAGGCAGGCATCAGGCATGCCAGAACACTGGGCCTCATCATGGACACTTTAGTTACATGTGCAGACAGTGGGGCAAACTTGGGAGAGTCTGGCGGGGCCCGCCTACCCCAACGGTAAGAGATGGCATGGTCAGGTGAGACTGGCCTGATGGCTATGGAGGACAACAGCGTCAACACCGGTGGAAGGACTGGTGGGGCCTCAGCCATGGTCAGCCTGGTTGGGTCTCATATTGGACCTCGGGAGAAGACAGAGCACAGCCCACAGCATGCATGGCGGATTGATACTCTTAAGGGTGCTTCGACAGGGATCAGTGGGTCTCAGTGGATGGGGAGTGAGTTCAGTATGTACGATTGGGGAGGCAGTGAACTAAAGAAAGGGAAGCTGGTGGAGTATGCAGACCAGGTGACAAACAAGGTGTGGGGTGGTGCACTAAACAGATGTCTTTAAGCTCTTCCCAGGAATGGACGGAGGGCAGGCGGTCTATGGCACCACAGGATACAGGAGTGGCTGGACAGTAAGTTTCAGCGCGGAAGCTGATCCTGCGACCAGGTAAGCATGCAGCAGCATTGGATTGGCCTGAGATGGTTTTGAAAGGCGTAGATGTCAGCAAGGGTGACAGGAAGAGGGAGGTAGATGTGAGACTGAGACAAGGCCAGCTCTCAAGGACAGTGGAGTTGGAAGTAAAGGTAATGATGGCAAAGGTAGTGGAAATATGGGGAAGGAGGCTGCAAGTGTGAGACAGGAAGAGGAACGGAAAGTGACAGATCGCTCAGATGATGTTTCAGGGACTCAGGAGGGTAGTGAGAAGAAAAGCAAGGAGCTAAAAATGAAGAAATTGCTCTACATAGGCATCACCAAGCTGGTGGGGCTTGATTAAAGCAATTGACAGAATTTGGAAACAGAAATATATTGCGGTTTTAAAATGCTGCATAGGGAAATCAAGACAAAGGAAGGGTCCAAACATGAGGAGTATGAGCTGGAAAAAAGGCCCAGGGCATCAGTCACCACTGAGTATTGAACAGCATCCTTTTTGATTAACACCAGCATGTATTGTGAGAAATTCTCAGAACGCTGTGTAGCACTGTTCAAATGTGTGGATGTGATCCAAAAAGCAGCTTGCAGACGACGCAGAAGGCAATTGAGAGGAGTTGGGTAATGACTTTTGGCTCCATACTATGGAACCAGCACAGCCCACACTGATGGTCCTTGCGGGCAGCAGGTTACCGTTTATGTACTGGCCCTTTCAAGGGCGCCCACCCAGGGTGGGGTGGGGGCACCAGGGAAAGGACTTCCATGGCAGGGAGGGGGGTGCTGGGCATACAATGAAGGTTTGTGCCTTAGGGGGAATTGTAAATTCGGACATGAATGCTCAAAATGTGCAAACAGACACACACATATCCATTGTGGCATGGCTGCAGAATTACAATGGGGGGCAAGGGAGACAGTGGCAATAGTTGGGGCATTGAGGGGGGTTTGAGGAACCAAGGAAATGGGGGAAGAGCACACCTGTGAATTAGATTGGATAGATTGGTGTATTGGATGAAATGATACAGAAATCAGGAAGATAAGGAGTTGTAGACTGTAGGTTTTTGCCATGGATATAAGTTGGGAAATTAATTGTCAAGGGTCCGGAGATGGGTGTAGAATTTAAAGTCAGTGGAAGACAATCCAGAGGGGGTGCAAGGGAAGATTGACAAGAGGTTTGCAGTAGGGCATATGGTGGGCCGTTTTGAGACCTGTCCGCTTGATTGAAAGATGAATTTTCTCGCTAGTAAGGGTGATCCCAGAGCAATTAAAAGGGCAGTTCTGACTGATATTGTACCTGTCCTGGCCAGAGAGCCAGGCCATCAATTATTTCATTCCAGAGGATCTTTCTAGGGTGTCTTACTCTTCGGTGGATGTAGCGTTGGACATGGTGAACAAGGCAGAATGGGGGGATACAATGGCAAAGAGTGATATCAAGTCCAATGTTCCAGCTGCTGGTTAAACTGAGATTACCCTTTTCTCACATGAGCAACAAGTCTAAGTGAAACACAGGCAATGAAAGAGATGCAGTAAAGTTTTCAATAAGTTTATTAGCAAGACTGCAATATACTGTAAAATGCTTTAGCTGCAATGAGTAGGATAATGCATAGTGCAAGAAGAATAATTGTGAAAATGAGAGTCATGAATACAAAGACTCCCCACCATCTTGCAATAAACATAAGATGTAAAATAGGACCTAATACTCTAGCATGGGGAACCTAATCTCTAACCTAAGGAGAGCTAGGTGTGGTAAACCTAATCTGTCAGTACCGTGTCCAAGAGATGCACCCCCAACCCTTGTAACCTTCAAATGATGCCTCTAGGTTACACTCCGTGGGGACACGAAGGCTGGGGCTGCATCAAGGCGACGTTTAGCATAGAAAGCATTGATGGCATCTGGTAGGAATCCCTCTGATAACCTTGTTTGCATGAGATGTATTTAAACAGATCTTGTAGGACCCCTGACACATGTATGTTTCCAAACAACAGATAAGAAGGCATTCTTGGGGTGGCAATTATATAAACAATTCTCTCCAAAAGTACATTATGTTCCTGTCACGCATAAGGGTGAAAAGGACATGATTTGAATACGTAAGTATATCACTTGTTTTTGGCGCTGATAGTGACGCCTTCACAGAGTGGCACTGATAACGTGAAATCAAAACATATTCCTAACTACAAACAAAGCAGTCATCTTGGAAGAAGTAAATAAATAAATGTGCTTAAGCAGAGCAGGCTAAGTAGGTTAAAACTCACTAGGTAATGGGGACACAGGTCTGCAAGCCAGAAGGCTAAGCAAACTCCTGATTCCCAATAAAACTAAATAGGATTCACTACAAAGGGTTAGGGGATTGCCCAGATGTGCTGGTCCTTCACTTGCGTGAAAACGATTTGTAACAGAGGAAGGGATTAGCACCAGTGAAGGCCATGAAGGCATATTTGGAGGCGATAAGGAGAAGCTGGGGAGAGTCCCACATCCTTTGCACTGAGCTGGTCCCCCGCTGAAGGTGGAGAGAAGTCGATAGGCTGGCGTGGCCATAGACAAGGCACAGAGGAAAATCTATGGAGTTGAGAAGGTTTGGTAGAGAGAGGAGGATAGGGAAGGTGATTCACTCAGTTCTTAAATTTAAGGTGGCACAATTGTTCAGGGGTGACGGCATGCATTTGTCTGCCATGGTTACAGATCTCTACGGAGGCAGTCAATGATTCGCTGAGTATGAGATGGAGGCCAGCAGGTAGAATGCAGAACTCATGAGGCTGCAGGGGGTGGAAAAAAAAATCTCAGATTTTTTCTGAGTTGCATTCGAGGAGACATTTTAGTCTTTCAAGCGGCTTGTATTGCTGTTGGCAGGGAGAGAAAAGTGGATAGAAGGGGAGAGTTACTTTATCTTGCAGACACAGGAAGTTAAAGGTTTTAAACTGCAAGAAGCAAAGTTGGTTCTGTTAAGTTCATAATGTACCGTGCTGAGCGGGAAAATATGGTCATGTTCGGGGGAAGTGTTGGGGGATACATTTAGGGGTGAGATTTAGGAGAAAAAGTAGGTGAATTTCCTCTTTATTGAGGTTTTAGTTTTGTACGGCATTTCTGCTTAGGGCTTTGGTAATGTTTTGTGATGTGCACTTCCTTCCATAAAGTAGCCGTTTCCACTCTACAAGTTGTCAGTAGTACATTTTGTGCCTTCTTGGCCAATGGGGGCTTGGTGGGCATCTGATTTCAGAGGTATGCCCCACTGGGGGATTTTGGGCTATTGGTGCAATCCAAAAAGGACTGACGTCCCCTTTGGGCTTCTTTTGGTAGGTGGACAGAGAAAGCATAAAAGGGGCTAGTTTTTGGTCCACCATTTTGATAAAAGGTAGACACGATTGCCTATAGCAGGATGGGTAGGGAGAGAGAAACCTTTTCAAATCCCGCTCTCCCCAGAAAATTCTTTAGGTACAAGGGTTTTTACTTGTTTGTTGAGGTTTTTTGCTTAGAGTGGTGGAAGCCATTTTATTGGAACAGGTACACAGGAGAGGTTTATATTGCTGGGAAAAAGGTGCTTGCAAGTATTTGAGAAGAGGTTTTCAGTCTTTCAAGTGGTTTGTATTGCTGTTAAGGGGGAGATTTACTTTATCTTGCGGACACAAGACGTTAACGGTTTTGAATGGGAAGAAGCAAAGTTGGTTCTGCTAAGTTCGTAGTGTAAAGTACTGTGCAGGAAAAGATGGTCAAGTTCAGGGGGAAGTGTTGGTGGTACATTTAGGGGTGGGGCTAGGAGAAAATGTAGGTGTATTTCCTGCATAGTGAAGTTTTAGTTTTGTAGGGCATTTCTGCTTAGCGTTTTGGTAATGTTTGTGCTGTGCACCTGCTTCAATAAAGCAGCCTTTTCCACACTGCAAGTTGTCAGTAGTACGTGTTGGGCCCTCTCACCAAAATTCTATCTGAGGAGAATTTATTAGCTCTACTGTTTTGAATGATGCAGCAGTTGCCATAGCTGAGAACATAAGGTTCAAAGAAGTTTGTCAGTTTCTTTGGGTTGGTAGAGCAAGCCCTTTGGTAAAGCATGTTCCAGTTTTTTTCTTCAATTCCTGACAATGTTTGAAAAAGTTTTATTGTGTCAAAGAAGTAATGTTTTGATGTCGATAGAGTAACTCATGTTATTTGTCATTGCTCTGTAAACCACGGTGTATAAAGTGAATGGTAGCGAAATACATCCATTAGCCATTTGTGGTCGAAGCTTTGGATAGAGGTCATATGCATGCAGTTAAATGATTTCACAACATTTTGTTTTGTGGTTTATATGATTATGTGATTCATTGCTGGTGGTTTGCTAAAGAGAGTTTGGGCATATGCATAATATATATGAAGAGGAATGCACTAGTACACTTCACACTTAGGGGCATATTTATACTCTGTTTGCGCCGGAATTGCGTCGTTTTTTTTTACGCAAATCCGGCGCAAAGCTAACTCCATATTTATACTTTGGCGTTAGACCCGTCTAGCGCCAAAGATCTTGGAGTTTGCGTCATTTTTTAGCGTGGACACCTACCTTGCGTTAATGATATGCAAGGTAGGCGTTCCTGTCTAAAAAATGACTCCAAGGCATGTGCGCCTTATTTAAACTCCCGTGCAAAAATGAGGCACGGGAGTGGGCGGGTCAAAAAAAATGACGTCCAGCCGCTTTTGCGTCATTTTTTAACGCCTGGTCAGGGCAGGCGTTAAGGGACATGTGGGCTCGGAAGGAGCCCAGAGGTGCCCTCCCATGCCCCCAGGGACACCCCCTGCCACCCTTGCCCACCCCAGGAGGACGCCCAAGGATGGAGGGACCCATCCCAGGGAACTTAAGGTAAGTTCAGGTAAGTAATTTTTTTAAAAAAAAATTGTGGCATAGGGGGGCCTGATTTGTGCCCCCCTACATGCCACTATGCCCAATGACCATGCCCAGGGGACATAAGTCCCCTGGGCATGGCCATTGGGCAAGGGGGTATGACTCCTGTCTGTGCTAAGACAGGAGTCATTTCAATGGGGGTTGGGAGTCAAACAAAATGGCGCAAATCGGGTTGAGGCCAATATTTTGCCTCAGACCTGACTTGCCCCATTTTTTGATGCCCAAGCTCCATTTTCCCCTACGCCGGCGCTGCCAGGTGTGGGTCATTTTATTTTACGCACACCGGTCAGCTGCGCCGGCTAACGTCATTCCATAAATAAGGCGCCCGCATGGCGCTTTGGAATGGCGTTAGCCGGCGTTAAATTTTTTGACGCACAACTGCGTTGGAGCAGTTGTGCGTCAAAAAGTATAAATATGGCCCTTAGTATTCCTTACTGTCACTTTCAGAGCAGATGAGCATCAGCATGATACCACTTCAACAATCAACATCATATGTCTGGACAAGTTTCTGTTTTGAGGAAAAATCACAAAGTAAAAATAAGGTTCCTATCAATCTTTGAAAAATGTAAATTCAATAGTTTGGTTTAGATTGAGGAGCATGTCCCAGCTCTTCTTTTACCTACATGAAGCAGAATATATTCTGAGTAAATATGAACTTTGCCTTCAAAGAATATTTTGCTCTTCAATATAGAAGCAGTACCCTGAACAAGAGGGAGTGGAACTCTTTAAGTTGGAGTGTACTCCCAGAAAACAAGCTGTCAGTTCAAAAGACTGAAGGTTTGGGCATGGTCAGCATACGGTAGTCACTACACCAACACTGTGTTCTTAAGTAGCCACTTAAATAACTAACTGGAGTGAAACATTAAGGGCCTCATTCCGACCCTGGGCCGCGGTCGTCGGCCCTGGCGGTTTTTACCGCCAGGGTCAGAATGACCCCCTAAGTCTTGCTACCTGAGTGTCTAACCTTTTGAGGGAAGTGGCTGAGGTGAAGAAGACAGGGAGCCATGGATGGAATGTACCCTATCTTCAGCAAATAAGGATTAGTAAAAGATAGGACAGGACATTGAAGGACAGAAAAATTGGTATTTCACCAAGTCCAGTGAATCAGATGAGGACAGAACAGATCTTTGAAGAAATGGTGATAGGGCTATTGAACTTTGATCTGAGCCTGACATTGGGTAGTGGTAGCATGACATTCTAAACCCAAGGATAAGTAGTAGATAACTGAGGCCTGAGCATGTGGTGCATCAGGATGCTTAGAGCATCATTACGACCCTCGCGGTGGGGGTCAGACCATGGCCAACGTGGTGGTCCGGCAGCCACATTATAACCGTGGAGGTCTTGCCATGGTCTGACCACCATCACTGCCAGATCACGACATTTTGCCTTTCTGGCCGTGCTGGCTGTCCTAATCCGCCAGTGCAGCACTGCCTGGAGATTACAAGTCCCTTCTCAGCCGACGATTACATTGCTGTAGCCCCACCATGTAAAGGCTGGCAGACACGGGGAGGAGGGTGCCGCAGGGGGGCCCTGCACTGCCCATGCACTTGGCATGGCAGTACAGCCCTCCCCCCGGCAATCCCCATTGTTATTTTCACCATCTGCTTTGCAGACAGTGAAAATTACGACAGGTGCTGGTGCACCCTACGCACTACAGCATTGCCGCCGGCTCAATTATGAGCCGACTTCAATGTTGTAGGCTGTTTCCGCCCGCTGACTCAGTGGGAAACTCTTAATGGGGCCTGTGGGAATGGGAAGCCCGCACTGGTGGTAACCTGACAACAAGAGTTTGGCGAACGGCCTTTTCTGTCTGCCAAACTCATAATGATCCCCTAGATCTGAGATATAAATGTGTGACTTGGCAACCAAACCTTGAGCCGCCTGTGGGTAAGCCTGGACACTAAACCTGCCAAAAGTGTGGCATAGGGGGTAATGAATCGAGTCTAGTTAACTGGTGGTGCTACGAAAACAGTGAATGAGCTGTGAGGGCTAAAACTGGGACAGGGCATTTACTATAAAGGTGAGCGGAGAAGTTGTCTTGTGTTTAAGAAAACTAGCTGTTAAACATGTGGAGGAGTTTCAGGGTAAGTGTTGAGTAGGCCATTAAGCCTGAGTGTGAAAAGTATAGGACAGTCATGTGAGTTTGGATTAGGATAGGATTTTGAGAAGGACTTTGAGATTAGAGTTAGGAAACAGTACACTAAAACTTGAGTATGATATGGGTTGGATTGAGCACTAATCCTCACACTTCAGTGCGAAGGAGGATAATGCTAGACATTGATCCATGAGGAGGAGTGGAGCAGGAGACTGTACCATGGGCCATATTACATAAGTTCCCGGGGGGTGCAATAGGCATATAGAACCATTTTCTATGTGTCCTGGGAACTGTAGTAATGCAGAAGGGGTGCCTGTGTGCTCCTTCCTGTGATACTGATAGTGCTGGCACACATAAAGCATTGGCGATGTATTCAAGGGGCTTTACCTGTGTCGTATTATGGAAGTTGATGCAAAGAGCCCATCAGAAGGCTCACTTTTTGCCCATCACAAAATGTTATCGCACAGAGACCACACCCCTGAGGGAGCCTTTGGAAAGGGGAAAAAGTGAATTGTCGCACCCCCCCTCAGCAACCCCCTCCAGATGGGTGAAGTTACTTACTGGACCCCCATGCAAGGGGATCTCTGCCTATCCCCTCGATGTGGAGATCAAATGCCGCCTGGACTGTGAAAGATGGAGCAGCTGCTTCAAACAGCCTTTCACCAATGCTGAGCCCCCTGAAGGCACCACATAATCTGTTTTAGGGTTTGTGCCCGGTGCACCTTGTAAAAGGTGTGCCATCATGCAAACAGTGACAGTGTACTCTAAGTGTAATATGACCAGAGGAGAGTAACTGTTTCCTGAGGTTTCGATGCAGAAATAATCTTAGGTGCTTAATGATCAAAGAGAATGCTGAATCTGAAGGGGGGAATCTGTGGGGCAGGCAGGGCGAATGCTTTCATAAAACAAATTAAGAAAGTAACCAGCTGCTAATGGTACCAAATTTATTCCAAAACTATTATAAAAAGTCAGAAATCTATATGTAGTGCTCAACAGGAAGAATTCTATTTTGCCTGAGATGCCAAAATATTTATACCACTGTTGGAGACAGAACACTGATTCATAATGTGGAATGGATAGTAGAACTGTGCAATGAGAATGCAGAGGGGGTACGTAACAGAATACTGTATGTGAGTGTAGAGTAAGACCAAAGGGGCTCCTTTAGGAACACTTTGCGTCTCCTGAAAGCCACTCAATGTGAAACAAAGTAGTGTAAATTGTTGGTAATGTATTTAGTTTACAGCACACAATTTTATTTGCACTGAAAAGTAGCTTTAAAGTAACAAAAATAGCCCTTTGCACTACTTTGCACTAAGGGAGTTGCCCATGGGTGGTACACTGAAGTTCCCATGCCATCACCCATGTTTTCCAATGCATAGTCCTATCTATTAACAGGGGTAAACAAGGTTTTTTCCCAAAAAACAATCCCTTCATGAGACATGCACTACCAAGGAGAAATATTATTATTTATCCTACATTTTCACTCATTGCATTGGTGCTGCACTATACAGCACACTTACAATATAGGAACATTTAAAGTATGTCTAAGCATAGTATTCTATACTCCAAGGACATTCTTCCAGCACAACAACTATGCTAAACAGCATGCCTACACTTTTGCACTGTAGTGTAGAAGTGTGTGCATGGAGCTAAGCAGCCTGAAAGAGAGTCAGTGTTGGCCAATATCGCTGTAGATATGGCCCTTCCAAGCTCAAAGTAGCGTAGGAACTTTGTTTGTTGCACAGTGTCGCACAACCTTTGAATAAATGTGCCCCAAACATTGATAGCTGATGAATGGTGACACAGGTGTAATAATACGGGGCAAGATAGTTTTTTGGCAACTACATTGTCTTCTTTGCTTAGTTGCAGAGACAGTAACAACAACATAATCCCTGTGGATGCCCAAAACACACAGGTGTTGATGACTAGGGGAGGCGCTCTTTCATTTTCTCTGACACAATTTACGAAAAAAGTATCAATCAAACCTTTATAGAGTGTAGCAAATCACCCTTGAGGGTCTTGAGGTGTTGGAACTATATGCTGCTGCATTGAGAACTGATCATTTGAACATCCAGGTCTTTATTTCTCTTCTGAGCTGGAGTGAGGGTGCAGTCCTGAGGTGCAGGGGGAGGTTTTCCAAGCCTTGGCTGCCATGTGCGAGAAGGAGCATCCTCAGCTGTTGGCTAATTGGATCCGTGGGATGTCTGAAAGGGAGAGGGAAACTGATTAGAGGTGTCGGGTCAGTTGGTGGGAGGTCAGGCGTTTGTTGATGTATGCTGGTCCTTCGTTGTGCAGGGCCTCGTAGGTGTCGGTCAGCATCTTCAACTGGCATCTCTTCTGAATCAGGAGCCAGTGGTACTTTGAGATGGGGTGTGATGTTGGTCCTTCTGGGGAGGTCCAGTATGAGTCTTTCCACTAAATTTAGTGTTGTCTAGGGTCTCTTCAGGAGGCATGCAGTGATTCCTGCATAGAGCATTTTTCAGTAGTCCAGTCTGCTGGTGATGGGGGTGGGGGTGGGGATGCAGAGCTCTGCGGGCCATCATGTGTTAGTCCATGACGAGGACTTCCATTTTTTCGATGTTGAGTTTGAGACAGTTGTCCTTCATCCAGTCCCCTACGTTCATCATGCATCTATGGAAATTAGCTTTTATGATTCCTACATAGAGCATTTTTCAGTAGTCCAGTTTGCTGGTGATGAGGGCCTGGGTGAAGGTCCTTCTGATGTCTTCTGGGAGCCACCTGAAGATATTGCGGGCATGTAAAGGGTGTGTAAGCAGCCAAATGAACCTGCATTGACTTGTTTCTTCATTGATATTTTGCTGTCCAGGATAATGCTGATGTTGCAGGCATGGTCTGTTGGGGCGGGGGTGTAAAGAGCTCTAGGGCCATCATGTGTCAGTGCATGGCAAGGACTTCCGTTTTTTCGGTGTTGAGTTTGAAACAGTTGTCCTTCATCCAGTCTGCTACATTCATCATGGACCTGTGGAAGTTAGATTTTGCGGTATAGTGATCCTTGGACAGTGGGAGGATGAGCCATGTGTCGTCGGCGTAGGAGATGATGTTGAATTCATCTGATTTGACGATAATGGCCAGGGGAGTCATGTAGGTGTTGAATTCAAAGTAAATTAATCAAGCCTGACTGGGACCAAAGCATATGTATGTAGGTATGTATGTATGTATGTATGTATGTAAGTGTGTATGTAGGTATGTATGTGGTATTAGATATAGGCAAATCTATCCCGTAGGTACTGGAGCACTGTGCAGGGTCAGAGGCTTGCATTAAGTCAATGAGTGACAGGAGAGATAAGTGGGTTTTGGGAGAAGTGTATGACTGCATTGTGATGAAGTGTTCTTTGAAAAGATCATCTTCAACTTTCCTAAGTTGGGACAGTGTTAGGGCAGTCCGATGGATTTAGGGATTTTGTTCTACATGCACGGGACATTGATGGAAAACGGCTGCTGCTTTTTTTTTTTTTTACACTTCTTAGAGTACATTTTGAAGGTGTCCTGGCTGTCGGTGTTCCTTGAGCTACTGTTAGAGCGTCTGACCTTATTTGGTTATTTATCATTCCTTTATAAGGGGACACGTTAGAGGTTCGGTGGACCTTTTGACTGCACCTAGAGTAGTTCCCACCATAAACCCAATTTCGGTAGAAATCAATAACAATATCAATCAATAACATCAATAATCTTGGGAGTCAGTAATTTCCACACACCATGACCCCTTGGCCATGAATAACCACACATTTATGTAAAAGTTAAAAGGTTTATTTCCCTATATTAACAATGCTAATATCACGTTAACTTAGTCTCAAAATCAAATGATAAACATACAGAAACAATACTGGTTGACAGAATCTCAATTTATTCAAAACTTGGATCACTACACATTCTAAGGTTACAGTTCAAATTAATAACAAGAATAACTGTCCAAAAGAAATAGCATACATTGAGATTCAGCAAAGAACAGACATCAACTGTTGTCAATATTTAGCAGGCATCAATCAGTGAGTGTCCTAACTAACATTCAAATTAGAGTAGCATGTTTGGCTTTCATGCAAAACAATTTACTCAACACAAATTTGGAAAAACATCTAACTATGGCTCTATCAAAATTAGTGGTTGGTACCTAAGGACAAAAGCAAATAGATATAACAATCAGTAACATCGTCTTATACCTTGCCTCAGTGTGGTTCAGCAAGCTGCGGCTGTCTACGTCAACTGGACATCTGTTCTGTCAGCAAAGCATCGGAATTCAGCATTAAAATTCAAGATAGGAAATGTCTCTTCATGCAGTTCAGAAAGAATAATAACTATCCTCTCAGGATGGTTAGGAAAGTACGGGGAGAATGGCCTAATAGCTCCTCTCCTCTTGGTGCAGTCTGGCTAAGTTAGATTCCCTTAAACTACTTCCCACGTTGGTAATGGTCAAAGAATCATACGTTTACGTTTAGTCCAATAAAAGTGGAACCCCAAATCTAAGAATTTACTAGACCATTGTTCACATGTCGATGATTGGCTCCTCTTCTCCTGTTCCCACCACTGGGCTTGTCAGGTAACAAATTCGTAACAGCTTATACTCCAGTCAGTGCATCCATTGTTTGCTCCTGGGAAAGTCACCTTTACACACACTAAATTATAGAAAGTATCCTTAGCTAGTACAACATATTCTAGAAAGCAGTTCTCATGGGAAAGAATTCTAGCTACTAACATTCGGTCAATGCAATGGAAAATCACAATTTAATTCTCTAAAAAGCCATTTTATAATTTGTTTAAGCAATGTAACTTGACATGCAACTAGGCCCAAAACCTTGCAAAATTAAGACCTATGATTAATAAAGCAAATACATGATACAGAACCATTAATATGATATACTACTACATTAATCCAAATATAAACTCAGCTGTTTACATTAATAAGCTGTTAATAGGTACACTTCATGATTATTGATGTTCACTCAAGTAGGTGCATTTTCAAATGTGTGATTTATTTTCTACGTTAACTCATTTTCTATGCAGATTTAACACTCAAAATACATAAATATTAATTAGTATAATGTCAGCATTAACACCACCAGAGATGGTGAGTTTGTCTACAAGATGTCTGCAGTCTGCAAGAAGTGTTGGTTAATGGTTGTGCTTTCGCTTCACAATTATGAAAGCAAGTGAGCTATCCCACAGAACTAAGCGCTTACCTCTGAGATCGGCATGCTCTCTGTAAATCATCACTTGAAATCCTGTCCTGCCTACTCGTGGATTCATCTTTCTGATGCTGTTAATAAGAGTACCAGTCAGTTGGGTAGTAGTACCAACATTATTTATAAGAATTCCAAACAGTAAACTTAGTTGTAGTTAACACTATATCAAACATAATGTTGTTTACTTCCAATTCGATTTTTCTTTGAAAAACTGTGGCAATAACATTGACTGTGCCGAGACCAAATAAAGCTTAATGCTTTTGCATTTACTTCTGCATCTATCTGATGTATGTGTTTGCTGTGAGTCAGTTCCAAGCAATAAAAATCACATTACTTGAAAGTAGAACCCCAAATCTAAGAATTTACTAGATCATTGTTCACATGTCGATGATTGGCTCCTCTTCTCCTGTTCCCATCGCTGGGATGGTCAGGTAACAAATTTGTAACAGCTTATACTCCAGTCAATACATCCATTGTTTGCTCCTGGGAAAGTCACCTTTACACACACTAAATTATACAAAGTATCCTTAGTTAGTACAACATATTCTAAAAAGCAGTTCTCATGGGAAAGAATTCTAGCTACTAACATTCGGTCAATGCAATGGAAAATCACAATTTAATTCTCTAAAAAGCCATTTTATTATTCGTCCAAGCAATGCAACTTGACATGAGGCCATGCAACTAGGCCCAACACCTTGCTAAATTAAGACCTATGATTAATAAAGCAAATACAAAATACAGAACCATTAATATGATATACTACTACATTAATCCAAATATAAGCTCAACATTTTACATTAATAAGCTGTTAATAGGTGCACTTTCTGATTATTGTTGGTCACTCAAGTAGGCACATTTTCAAATGGGTGATTTATTTTCTACTTTAACTCATTTTCTATGCAGATTTAACACTCAAAATACATAAATATTCATTAGGAAAATGTCAGCATTAACACCACCAGAGATGGTGAGTTTGTCTACAAGATGTTTGCAGTCTGCAAGAAGTGTTGGTTAATGGTTGTGCTTTCGCTTCACAATTATGAAAGCAAGTAAGCTATCCCACAGAACTAAGCGCTTACCTCTGAGATCGGCATGCTCTCTGTAAATCATCACTTGAAATCCTGTCCTGCCTACTCGTCCATTCATCCTCCTGATGCTGTTAAGAGTCAGTTGGGTAGTAGTACCAACATTATTTATAAGAATTCCAAACAGTCAACTTAGTCGTAGTAAACGCTATATCAAACATAATGTTGTTTACTTCCAATTCGATTTTTCTTTGAAAAACTGTGGGACTAACATTGACTGTGTCGACACCAAATAAAGCTTAATATTTTTTCATTTATTTCTGCATCTATCTGATGTATGTGTTTGCTGTGAGTTAGTTGCGGGCAATAAAAATTATATTACGTGAAACACTGGAGGTACAGGATTAGTGACCATTTGGAGAAACTATTTACATTTTAAATAATGTGATCCCTGGGTAAGAATAGGCTTTTTTTTATTAAGTGCACACATGCTTGACTTTAATGGTTTCTTTCACATTGCATTGATTTTATGTACTAGAGCTTATAATTATGGTATTAGCTCTGACCTCCTGCACAGCGAGAATAAGCAACTCGGATGAGAGATACAGAGTTTAAATTAAAGAGAGGATCAATGCTAATGATGCAAACAGAGACAGAAAACTAAGTATCTGATACATTTCAGAAAGAAAGGTCAGCACTGAAGCAGCTGATCACAATAACCGATACACTGTGAAGTCTGGCTGTGATGGCTATGCAGGCATCACTGCAGATTTTCATTCCATGTATCTGGGCCTGCAGGCCTAGGGATATTGGTGCCTAACAGCTGTTGCTGCGTTAGTGGTCCATAATGTAGGTAACTGAGCATTAAAGGTGTGTACCCTGACTACGAACCCACAATATTGGTGGAATAGAATACAGTGGACAAAATATCAAAGAAACTATTGACGGGTAAGTAAGTCTAGAATTTCTATATCAAACTCGACATATATGTACCTTTGCCGTACATATATCTTCAAGGCACATAGAAATGAAGCGAAGTTGGGAATAGTAAATCTGTATTTTCCTTTATGCACATGCCTTTCGATTTTTTTCTCCTCGATATTCTTGTTTCACAATATTGTTGGTGTTGATATTCAGTAATATAACAAGCATTAAATAGGTCTGGTCATACCAAGCCCTTTAAATAAACCTACAAAAGGGAGTGCCTGTTTCCAGTGGTTTCCAGATGGCAATAGAGAGGGAGACGAACAAAAAGACACCTTCCATTATAGGAAGTGGCAACAGAGGGGTGTATGCTCCAGCTGACAATTGGGAGTCAGACTAATAGGCTTCGGACTTTGAAGGACTAGTCGGGCCAGGATTCAAGCAAATATCTAATGTGCGACTGACTCACACTTTGCTGTAAATGTCCTAGCAAGGCACACATCTATAAGGAAGTGGAATGGTCTGCTCACAGACTAGCCTGTATCTGGAACTGAAATCCATTTGATATCTCTGGGGTACATAAACAATCCACCATATTACATATCTGAATCAGGAAAGTAAGATAAAGTGTCAAAAGGAAGACATGAGCATGCTGACACTAAAGTGCGACCCCATTACCAACAATCTGTAGAGCAACTGCAACTACAACTACACATTAGCGTGATATAATATTTTGCAACGCAAAATTAAACAATTGAACAAAATTACTTAAACATGGTCAGCTACAATAACAGTTTGCAGATGCAACAAAAGTGACACAAACATAGTGCAAAACATTAGTAAACCTGGGCCCTAGACTGGAGAAAACACAGAGGCAGGCTGAATCTGCGCCAGATTCCCAGGTCTAACCAAAGGACAGCACCAGTGCATCAGAAGGCCTGGGCGGAGTTTGAGGAGTTCGGCTATGCCGAAGTCCACGCAGTGACAAAAAATCTCTGCCGCGCTACGCAGAGTTCCGCAAGCGTCGGAGTCCAATAGGTTGTGCTGATTTTTTGTGCCAGGTGTTTGGCCCACACTGAAAAATCAGAGCGTACAGCACCCCGCATAGCGAAAAAGGGTGCTGCTTCTTTTCTGCCACTAGCGGCAGTTTCCTCAGCGCAAAAGGAAGGTTTGTCAACGCGAGCGGTCACAACCACCCGTGACTGCCCACGTTGAGAAATCTCCCCAGGAAGATGTCTTAAGTAAGGCATCTGCCAAGTCAACATTAGCGAGCCCGAGTGAGGAAAAAACTCAACTACACTGAGTTTTTCAGAACTCTGCACTCTAAGCAGAGCGTAGAGTGGGAAAAAGTCTGCAAAGTCTGCAAACGGAGCAGAGTTCACCATCAACTCCTATGCATCAGACAACTGATCATTGACCGATTGGCCTCCTATTGAATAAGTATTTGTAACTGCCCATAATCCACTAGATATTGTGGGCTGTGATCATGTTGCTTTTCAGTGTAGCCTTTATTTGGATGGTTGGGGGGCTGCAAGGATGAGAAGTGTGCTAATTACCCTTCACTTACTAGAATAGGAAATTATAATTATGGGTGGCAGATCTTTTTGGGTTATAAGTGTTGGGTGAGGGGAAAAAGGGTATTATGTTTGATCTAGATTGTAGGTTTAAATTACACAGCAACGTAAACACTCACAGTTCTTTATGATTGGAAGCCACACAGTTATCTCAATGGTCAGACGTCAGAGATGGTTCATTAAGCAGGCAAGAAGCAGGAACCATGAAGCAACAAAGGTTGCTATTCTAGATTTCCCCCCAAATTAAAAATGACCTTGCATAATTAACGACTTCAGTGTTAAAAAAGAGCGTCACAATACGACAATTCATACATTATTATAACCCAGTGTCAATTCTCGTACAGGAAACAAATCTCCTGGGCAGTAACTGGGTGATTTGGGCAGATTCAGATTTGACAGGGACTACAATGCAAGTTTTTCGGTTTATAAAATCTTTAATAACATATTTTAAGGTAAAACATAATGTAATCTTAAATTATTTTACAAATGATTACATTAACTTTCAATAATTCTATGCATTATATTTAATAACTATTAATGCACATTATTTTTCCCTCTTCAAATAGGGGGTGCATTTTCTATTTAACCTTCAGAATACATTTTTATATTTAATATAATTTCATTAGTTAAAATTTGAACTTGAAATAATTTAATAGTGCTGGAACATTTTTTCTATTTTGTTCTAAATTTAAATTAAATACAAGAAATTTAATTAAGTGAATTTAAAATAATTAAAAGTGCTGCAACATTTTTTCTATTTTGTTCTACATTTAAATCAAGTGCATAAAATCATTTTACATTAAAGTGTAACATAAGAACATTAAGTACAGCAGAATTTTAAAAAACATATTTAACTCAAAATAAATGTTTTATGGTAAATGCTAATATAAATTAACTTTAGTGGGGAAGGGGGCATGACCGTTACGGTAGAATAAACCACAACTTGAAATACTTGGTTATACACATTACATTTGATTCAAAGTTTAATTGGACGCTTAACCTTGTGCGGCTAATTGACAATTTGAGAAAGACTTTGGCAGATGGAATAATTTACCCATCAACACCATGTGCTGGGTTGCATGTTTTACCCAAACTCTTACATAATGACCAAAATGCGTATAGGCCTGTTTTTTTAGTACCATCAATTGTGTGGCACAAAGGTTTACGTTGACAGGTTGTTCCCCAAGGATTTCATCTGAAAACGAAATACAATCTATGTGTGCATTGGCATATATATACAATTGTACTACAGAGTCTTACTACTTCCCATCATAAACTACTTGCTCTTTGGCAATGGAATGACCCATTAATATGTGGGGAACTGAGTTTGGTTGAGGGTGGTCATCATCTACTGAAGTATCTATAAAGAGCTCAAGTCGCCAGTTCCGTACTCAAACTTACACAAGAAGTGCTCTGCTGAAATGGTGACCTAAAATGGATCAGCTGGATTACTGTGTAATAGCCAAGAAAGAAATTGCTAGAATAAACGTGGTACCATCTGAGGCTCATGGTGGAAGTACTTCAACTTTGGTACAAAATATACTAGTTGTAATGCTTATTTGAATGTAAATGTTGACACTGCTTTCATTGATGACTGTAATTGTGTTACATTTCTTCAATTTATGACTTAGGGTCCGATTTAGACTTTGGTGGAGAGGGTACACTGTCACAAACACAAAGGGGTACCCTTTCTGCCAAACACTAAGTCCACAGAGATGGCCAAAGCTTAGGTTTTCTGTCACCTGAGCCCTCGTTAGAGGAGTGGCTTTTGGAAGAAGGACTTTACACATCCGGCCCAGTTTGAAGCAAATGGAGTAATATCTGTTTTTCCTGTTTGTCACTGCCAAGAAAAACCTGGAGGTTAGAGACATATTTAAAGAAAAAATGGGTGAGAACTCCTGGGGTGCAGGGGATATTCATTTTTTGCTTTTCAGAAAATAAATCCCTCTTTTGAAGTTTATTTCTGAAAAATCAAATATTTGTTGAATTTTGTTGGACAGCAGCAGAAATTGATGGTGATTGCCCACCAAACATTTTGAAATATTGGGGAATGATGGTGGTTTCTCAGTGACTCAAATCATCAAAACAAATCTGCACAGAGGAAATGGGTCAGCTATGCTTTAGTTTAATTGATTTCCATTCAGCCTTTTATCGGGTGAATCGTAAAGTACTATCAGAAAACCATAAGCATCACAAGATGGCCTGCGGCTATCTAGCAATTCTTCAATCCCTTTTGCCTCAGAATTAAGCCTAAACCGAAGTAGATAAGCGTGGGAGGTTCATGTATGGGATTTATACACTGAATAATTTAAAACAGTGCTGTGTTTTTGCCCTATTTTTCATTTTTAGCTAATCTCTTGAAACGCCTGGAATCTACTTGTTATGTTGTACCCTTTTAGGTGTGCTACGTAAGTTAAATACTCTTTAGCAACACTGTGATGTTATCAAACACACAGTTAATATCTACAAGTTTAAAAAAATTATTGGTAGTTGGGGGTAAGGCATTTTAGGTTATTAATCCCTATGAATGTCTGGGAATAATATTCTCTCTGTTTTGTGGGATGTGTGGTGACTTATGTCTCTAAAGAGACAAAGGCCCTCATTACAACCCTGGCGGTAGGTGAAAAAAGTAGCAGTAATACCACCAACAGGCCGGCGGTAAAAAAAATGGGATCACGACCACAGCAGAAACCGCCAACACAGACAGCCACTTTAACACACCGACTGCCACAGCAGTAGCAACAAACACAGCGGTGGTCACTGCCAACAGACAGGTGGAAGACAATGCACCGCCCACCCCATTACAACCCGCCAATTCACCAACTTTTCCGGGGCGGTACCACCGCCATCAAAAGCATGGCGGAAACAATGTTTGGAAGGGAAACCACTCACCTCTCGACACTCAACGAAGAACCACGACGCCATGGAGCCCGAGTTACAGGTCCTGCCCATGCTGGTCTACCTCCCCATACACCAGGAATATCAAAGGCGGCAGTGATGACCATGGTGAGTACTGCACCTAGTACACAGGGGAGGGGGGAGGAAAAAGAGAGTGACACACACACGCAACACCCCCACCCACAACACCATACACACACAAACACATGCAGCAACATTACATTTGCACCCCGTAAACCCCTGGAAGAATGCAAGGACAAAAGGAATAGAGTCCAATCAGTGATATATTAGAAATAGGCAGAGATACGTAATGGATATAAAAACAGAATTTATAAATATTTACAATATGTATAGAAGGCCGTACATTGTCCTTTCCAAATGTCCGTGGGCCACTGGGCCAAAAATCATGGGCCAAGCCCAAACTTGACTCCTGCATCAATACGGAGAGAACACTGCAGGGGCATCAGGCCATAAACACACAGGCACCTCAGGGGATGGGGAAGGAGGAGGGGCACCTCAGCCAGAAGATGGAATAACGCCACAGCTCCTGGAGGGGGCTCCATGCCCACAGCGATGTCCTGGGAGTGCAAAGCCACAGTCTCTCAAGTCTCTCAAGTGGGTGGGGTGCCCACCGCTTGGTCCTGGGGAGTGCAAAGCCACAGTCTCTCAAGTGGGGGTGGGGTGCCCACTGCTTGGTCCTGGGGAGTGCAAAGCCACAGTCTCTCAAGTGGGGGTGGGGTGCCCACTGCTTGGTCCTGGGGAGTGCAAAGCCACAGTCTCTCAATTGGGTGGGTTGCCCACTGCTTGGACCTGGGGAGTGCAAAGCCACAGTCTCTCAAGTGGGTGGTTTGCCCACTGCTTGGTCCTGGCGAGTGCAAAGCCACAGTCTCTCAAGTGCGTGGCTTCTCCACTGGTTCTGGAGGGGGCTTTGTGCGCAGTGTGCTTCATCCTGCCAAAGAAAGGGTAAGTGGATGGCTTCTTCCACTGGTTCTGGAGGGGCCTTTGTGCCCAATGTGCTTCATCCTGCCAAGGAGGGGGTGAGTGGATGCCTTCTTCCACTGGTTCTGGAGGGGGCTTTGTGCCCAGTGTGCTTCGTCCTGCCAAGGAGGGGGTGAGTGGATGCATATCTCCACTGGTTCTGGAGGGGGCTTTGTGCCCACTGTGCTTCATCCTGCCAAGGAAAGGGTGAGTGTATGCATATCTCCACTAGTTCTAGAGGGGGCTTTGTGCCCAGTGTGCTTCATCCTGCCAAGGAAAGGGTGAGTGGATGGCTTCTTCCACTGGCTCTGGAGGGGGCTTTGTGCCCAGTATGCTTCATCCTAGAAAGGAGAGGGTAAGTGGATGGCTTCTTCCACTGGTTCTGGAGGGGGCTTTGTGCCCAGTGTGCTTCATCCTGCCAAGGAGGGGGTGAGTGGATGCCTTCTTCCACTGGTTCTGGAGGGGGCTTTGTGCCCAGTGTGCTTCATCCTGCCAAGGAGGGGGTGAGTGGATGCATATCTCCTCTGGTTCTGGAGGGGGCTTTGTGCCCACTGTGCTTCATCCTGCCAAGGAAAGGGTGAGTTTATGCATACCTCCACTAGTTCTATAGGGGGCTTTGTGCCCAGTGTGCTTCATCCTGCCAAGGAAAGGGTGAGTGGATGGCTTCTTCCACTGGTTCTGGAGGGGGCTTTGTGCCCAGTGTGCTTAATCCTACCAAGGAGGGGGTGAGTGGATGCCTTCTTCCACTGGTTCTGGAGGGGGCTTTGTGCCCAGTGTGCTTCATCCTGCCAAGAAGGGGGTGAGTGGATGCATAGCTCCACTGGTTCAGGAGGGGGATTTGTGCCCAGTCTGCTTCATCCTGCCAAGGAAAGGGTGAGTGGATGCATATCTCCGCTGGTTCTGGAGGGGGCTTTGTACCCAGTGTGCTTCATCCTGCCAAGGAAAGGGTGAGTGGATGGCTTCTTCCACTGGTTCTGGAAGTGGGTTTGTGCCCAGTGTGCTTCATCCTGCCAAGGAGGGGTGAGTGGATGCATAGCTTCACTGGTTCTGGAGGGGGCTTTGTGCCCAGTGTGCTTCATCCTGCCAAGGAAAGGGTGAGTGGATGGCTTCGTCCACTGGTTCTGGAGGGGGCTTTGTGCCCAGTGTGCTTTATCCTGCCAAGGAAAGGGTGAGTGGATGCATATCTCCACTGGATCTGGAGGGGGCCTTGTGCCCAATGATGCAGCACTTGGGGTGTGGCAGTTCACCTTCCCTCACCTGGGTGTCTGAGGCACGAGATTTGCGGGGACCAGGAAGCATGGCACTCCATGGAGGCAGGGCCAGACTCCATCCTGTGGCGACTAAGGCTGCAAACTGGTAGTAGTGCCAGTGCTGGTGGGGGTGCTGCCAGTGGTGGTGGGAGGCTCCAGCCCGTCTCCTGCAGCCTCGGACGGACGCACACTGGGGCTGCTGCTGCTGGTAGTGGTCCTACTGTCAGAGGTGCAGGTGGCGGTGCTTGTGGTGGGGATGCTGGCCGTGCTGCAGGTGACGGTGCTGGCAGTGGTGGAGGGAGGCACCAGCCCGTCTCCTGCAGCCTCGGGCGGCTGGCCACTGGGGATGCTGCTGCTGACAGTAGTGGTGGCAGCGGCGGTGCAGGTGGCGGTGCAGGTGCCGGTGCTTGTGGCGGGGATGCTGGTGGTACTGGCCACGGTACAGGTGGCGGGGCTGTCAGTTCTGATGGTGGCCACCAGGCCCTCACCTTGAGCCTCCGAAACCTAAAGTGCCTTGGCTTGGCTTTTCTGCCGCTGACTCACCTTGGCAGATGCTGCTGGGACCTTGGCTCTGGCTGCTGGAGTTTTGGAGGAGGCCTTGCTGGGTGGGTCGTGCTCCTTGCCCTTCCTGCATGCTGTCCCCTTCTTCACCTTGGCAGGTGGCAGAATGGTTTGGTCCTTTGCAGGGATCGGTGGCACACTGGCTAGCCTGACAGGTGCACCCTTTGAGCCTCTGGGAGTTGCAGGTACCACAGCAGATGCCGACTTGCTGGCTGAGGTGCTGGCCTGGGTTCTGGACACCCTGGCCTGAGGGGAACGATGGGGGGGAGAGGGGTAGGGAACAGGTCAATGTTTGCCAGGAAAAGTTTTTTAGACACACTGGGATGGGACGATGGAGAGGGTTTGGGAGTGTAGGAAGAGGGAGTGGTTGTAGGAGGAGTCTGTCTGCTGAGTTTGGGTGAAGGTGCATGGGCTGGATGCTGTTGTGAGGTGGATGCCTGTTGTGTGGGTGGGTGCTTGCGTTTGTGTACTTTGGGAGGAGGGGTCACAGACACACTGGGAGAGAGGAGAGGGACATGTGCATGGTTGTGAGGGTAGTGACTGCTCGTGAGGGGTGTGTTGTGATGGGCGTGCTGGTGATGGAGGTAGTGGATGAAGATGTAGTGCATGCAGGTGTGAGTGTAGACGCTACTGGGAGGGAGGTGGACGAAGAGCAGGAGGGGGACACAGTGGAAGCAGTGGATGTTGGTGTGTTTGCATAGGTATGGTGCTTGTGTGACTGCCTGTGAGATAAAGTGTGGTGCTTATGTTTGCCTGGGCCACTTTTGTGTGGTGATTTGGGTGAATGCTGGTCTGAAGGTGTGCTTGGGATAGGCTGGGGTTGAGGGGTTTCAGTCTGTGTAGAGGAAGTTGGAGGATGGAGGCTAGACACAGGGACAAGGGCTGCCATAAGTACTGAGGCCAGAGCCTGAAATGCTCTCTGTTGGGCCGCCACGCCAGAGTGAATGCCCTCCAGGCATGCATTTGTTTGTTGCAAATGCCTCTCGACACCCTGGATGGCATTCAGTATGGTTGACTGCCCAACAGTGATGGATCTCAGGAGGTCAATAGCCTCCAGACTGAGGGCCGCAGGGCTGACTGGTAGGGGCCTGGGGCGCAGGAGATGCCCACCCTCCTGGGTGAGCAGGCACGGGAAACACGCTGAGGGGCTGCTGGGAGGGCGGTTTCTGGTAGGTGGGGTGGCAGATGTACCTGTTGTTGGGGTGGGCCGAGGGGTGTCTGCCACCGCCAGGGATCTTCCATTGGAGGAGGAGTCAATGTCTGTGGTATCCCCTCCTCTCCCCGTCGTGGTGCTCCCCTCGCCCTCCGTCCCACTGGTGCCCTCACCCTCGGTGGATTCGGCCTCCAGGCCCATGTGGGATGCAGCTCCCTCTGTCGCCGGTGGCTCTGCTCCTCCGCCAGATGATGCTAATGCACAGAAGGACAACCATTTACTACGACAGTCTCCTGCCCATGGGGTACAATGCCTAACACCATCATCTGCACACCAGAAACCCACAGGACCCTGCCCAGTAGTAGATGCCCACTTACACTATTGGGGTAGGAGTGCTCCAGAGCCTGCCGAACAAGGGACCTACCCTTCCATCTTCACCCTGGCCTAGGGGCACCCACAGCCCACATCCCCCACCCAGGTACCTACTAATGCACGCAAAGTCAGGTTTCAGATTCTGTACTCACCCCTCGTGGCTGCTGTGATGCCTTCAAGCGCCCATCCAACTCCGGATAGGCCACTTCCAAGATGCCTACGGGCATGGTGCGACTTGCATCCCTTCCTCGTTGGGAGGCCAGCCCCAGCTGGGCCTCCGCCGTCTTCTTTGCCCAGCAGTGCAGGTCCTCCGATCTCTTGAGGCAGTGGGTGCTCCGCATGTCAAAGATCCCCAGGGTCCGCACTTCCTTGGCGATGGCACGTCAAATACCCTTTTTCTGGTGGGCGCTGACCTGGAGGGAAAAGACAGCAGAAAAGGGAATTAGTCACCCGTCCGGACTGTCAGACTCATTGCCCACCAGATCCCACCCATCCCCTGACGCACCTACATTGACCACCTTACATGTTGCACTCTGGCTACGACGCCTCTGCCCGTCCCCTTACATGTAGCTTACACACACAGCAATCCCTACATTCATGGCCCACGCATCATGCTCACACTGTTTGTCTGGAGGACCGTAGAGTAACGTGTACTTGGGTAGGACCCCATCCACCAGTTTCTCCAAGTCCTCCACAGCGAAGGCAGTGGCCCTTTCCCCAGACACATGAGCCATGGTCTGTTCCAGACACAGGTCACAGCAGCACTTGCAGTGTAGGTCCTCTCCTGTTGAAGGTCAGGTAGCAAGTGAGTGATTGGATAGAAAATGGTGGTGACATCTGCGGCGGTGCGTACATCGCCATAGGCTCCTGGAACCCATAGGGCCCAATAATAACCAAAGCGATTTTGCGCTGTGGTCATCGACCATCTACTGCGACGGCGCATAACGCGAGTGCAATTACCTCACTTCCACTTGTCCCTCCTCACAGGTAAGGCAGATGTCATTTCAGGGGGGCACAGGGCATGGCACCTAACTGCGTCACAGCAGACATTGGCACATCAACTGACTCTCGAGTTCACATACTGTTTCTGTAAAGTAAACAAGTCATCATTAGTGCAATAGATGTGTGAATATGACCCTCTGCTCACCGTTCTCTTCCATAGGCTTCAACGGCTGAGGCAGAATATGAGATGGCGGCATCCTCAAAGTACAGACCCCTGGCGGACCTTGCGACAATGGAGGACAGACACATTATCATTAGCTACAGACTTCATTGTGGCACAATCCAAGAACTGTGTGCCCAATTGGAGCCAGACCTGATTTCAGCTATCCGCCAGCCCAAAGGAATCCCCTCTCTAGTGAGGTCCTGTCAGTGCTCCATTTCCTGGCAAGTGGTTCCTTCCAAACAATAGTGGCCATGGCATCTGGGATGTCTCAGCCAATGTTCTCTAACGTGTTGACCAGAGTGTTGTCTGCCCTGCTGAAACACATGTGCAGCTACATCGTGTTCCCCCAGGTGGAGGATTTGGCCACAGTGAAGGCTGACTTTTATGCCCTGGGACATATCCCCAACATCATTGGTGCCACTGACGGTACAAATGTGGCATTTGTCCCCCCCTGGAGAAATGAACAGGTTTACATAAGTAGAAAAAGCTATCACTCTATGAATGTGCAGATGGTGTGTTTGGCGGACCAGTACATCTCCCAAGTGAATGCCAAATATCCTGGCTCTGTGCATGACACCTTTATCTTGAAGAATAGCAGCATCCTGTATATGATTGGCCAACTCCAGAGGCACCGGGTGTGGCTAATAGGTGAGCCAAAGGTCCCCACCCTGTATAAATTGGTGTATGGGTATGGGGTTGTCCCTAAGGGTGAGTGTGTGGCTAACAGGTATCCCTCGATATTTGCAGGTGACTGTTTAGCCAACCTCTCATGGCTACTGACCCCAGTGAGGAATGCCAGGACAAGGGCAGAGAAACGTTACAATGAGGCACATGGGTGTACAAGGAGGATCATAGAAAGGACCTTCGGCCTCCCGAAGGCCAGGTTCCGGTACCTCCATCTGACAGGTAGATCCCTGTACTACTCACCCAAGAAGGTGTGCCAGATCATCGTTGCATGGTGCACAACCTGGCCTTGAGACGCCAGGTGCCTTTTCTGCAGGAGGATGTGCCTGGAGATGGTCTTGTGGCAGCGGTGGAGACTGTGGACAGTGAGGAAGAGGAGGCAGAGGAAGAAGATGTTGACAACAGAACCAATATAATTCAGCAGTACTTCCAGTGACACACAGGTAAGACACTGTAAGTTCACTTTACATTTCAGTTATCTGCTGGACATTGTACAAGGCAGCCCGTTTCCCTATGTTTATTTCCACTGACTGTACCCTCTGGCATCTCTATTTTCAGATCTCTGTGCCCCACTCTGGCTCTTGCTATGTGTATTGCTGCCCACCAAAGGTCATTCCAAAGTATATTTCACTGTACATTTGAGTTGCAATGCTTTGATAATGTTCTACTAATACATTTGTGAATCATTTGACAGACTCCAGATTGGTATTTGTTCCAAGGGTGTTTAATTAGGTGCTCATAAGAAGAGGGGGATGCGCAAGGGGCTGGGCTGATGGTGGAGGAAAGTTCAGGGTAGAGTCCAGTATCTTGCTATCACAGGTGCATTGTCCAATGGGGCATAGGAAGTGGAGTAATGGCAGTTCAAGGTGAACAGGGTGACAGAGTGGGACAGAAGGGTGACAATCAGGAGAGTCTTATTTCCTTCCTGGCAGGGTTCTTGGCAATGTTCTCTGGGTTCTACCTGGATGGCAGGGACCATTTGCTGGGTGGTTCTCCTGCTGCAGGGGGTGGGGTGCTGGTGGCCTGTTGGCCTGTGGCGGGGCCTCCTGTCCACTAGCACCGGCGGAGGTTGAAGGCTGTTCCCCGGTTTGGCTAGTGTCAGGCGCCCGTTGTTGTGCCACTGCTTTCCTCATGGTCTTGCCCATGTCAGCCAGCACCCCTGCAATGGTGACCAGGATGGTGTATATTTTTGTTAGGTCATCCCTGATCCCCAGGTACTGTCCCTCCTGTGGCCGCTGGGTCTCCTGCAACTTGGCCAGTATCAGGCCCATCATCTCCTGGGAATGGTGGTATGCTCCCAGGATGTTGGAGAGTGCCTCGTGGAGAGTGAGTTCCCTGGGCCTGTCCTCCCCCTGTCGCACAGCTGTCCTCCCAGCTTCCCTGTTGTCCTGTGCTTCTGTCCCCTGAACCGTGTGCCGTCCTGTGTTAGTGGGGTTGCCTGGGTTCCCTGTAGTGGTGGACACACTGCTGATTGACGTGTCCTGGGGAAGTGGCATGAGCCCGCTGGGTGGATGCTGTGCTGGTGTTTCCTGAGGGGGAAGGCTCTGTGGTGGGTTGGGACCGTGGCAGGGGAACCGACTGTCCAGAGGTTCCGGATGGGCAAGGCTGGTCATCCTGTTCTAGGTGTGCAGAGCTGCTGTCGTCACTGTGGGCCTTCCCTTCTCGTTGGGGAATGGATGTGGCTGGCACTTCCTCTCCGGTGACGTGGAGTATGGGTCCTGTGGGGATGCAAATGCTTTGTTAATGTGTCTGTGAGTGCCATCTTGTACATGGTTGTGTTTCCCTGTATGATTGTGATTTCCCTGTCAGCTTGGCCTTGTGTGAGTGGTGATTCTGTGGGCTGGGTGAGTCTCTCTACTGGGCATGCTGTGGTGATGGGTGTCCATGCAGGTCTGTGATGGGTGTAGATGTATTGGTGTTGCATGCAGGGCTTGGTATTGGGATGGGTGGGTTGTGTTAGTGGGGTATATGTGAGGTGGTGGAGTGATGGGGGTGAGGGTAGGGGGTAGGAGTTTGTGATGGCATGCAGGTAGGGTGGGGGGATAAAGTAGTTAAGATTTGACTACCAGAATCCAGTCCTCCCATGTTGTTAGTTGTGGGGGAGGAGGTCCACCACCAGTCCTCTGTACTGCCACCTGGTGTCCTGCTACCATGGAAAGCACCTTCCCCGTAGGTCATTCCACCACTTCCTGATGTCATCACTGGTTCTTGGGTGCTGTCCCACGGCATTGACCCTGTCCACGATTCTCCGCCATAGCTCCATCTTCCTTGCAATGGACGTCTGCTGCACCTGTGATCTGAATAGCTGTGGCACTACCCATATGATTTCCTCCACCATGACCCTTAGCTCCTCCTCAGAAAACCTGGGGTGTCTTTGGGGTGCCATGGATGTGGTGCGAGTGATATGTGTGAGGATGTGTGGGGTGAAGTGTGGGGTGATGTGTTGGGGTGTATGTTGTGATGTTCGTGAATGGTGTATGAGTGATGGTGTTCTGTGCCTCTGATTGAGAGAATGTTAAGCAACAAAATGCCTACTTTCTAAAAGTGGCATTTCCAAATAAACAATCTAAAAACTACCTTCACTAAAATATGTATTTTTAAATTGTGAGCTCAGAGACCACAAACTCTAATTTTCTGTCTGCTCTCAAAGGGAAACTGTACTTTAAGGATATTTAAAGGCAGCCCCCATGTTAACCTATGAGAGAGATAGGCCTTGCAACAGTGAAAAACGTATTTGGCAGTATTTCACAGTTAGGACATGTAAAAACACACATACATGTTCTAACTTTAACATACACTGCATCCTGCCCTGGGGGCTATCTAGGGCCTGCCTTTGGAGTGAGTTACATGTATAAAAAGGGAAGGTTTAGGCCTGGTAAGTGGGTACCCTTGCCAAGTCGAATTGGCAGCTTAAAACTGCACACACACATACACTGCAGTGGCAGGTCTGAGTCATGTCTACAGGGCTACTCACGTGGGTGGCACAATCAGTGCTGCAGACCCACTAGTAGCATTCTATTTACAGGCACTAGGCACCTCTAGTTGACGTTACTAGGGACTTACTAGTAAATCACATTTGTCAATTATGGAAAAGCTAATTACACATTCAATTTCACATAGGGAGCACTTGTACTTTAGCACTGTCCAGCAACACCCTGGGAAGTAGAGACAAATAGTTTGGGGAGACCACGCCAAGGATGCTAGGTCTAACAACAATATTTTGTAAAATAATCTAGATTTGTAAAGACTTTCAAAGCAGAGAGGGAGGGAGTATGCATGTTTTTGTCTGTGTCTACGTAAAACTTCCTTGTGAAATCCAACAGACACCTCTCCATACCTGACTGAAAGCAACTGTACCTAATTAAGTTCCAGAAAATACATTTATTAGGGCAGTGTAGTACCCCAAACACCCCCCCCCCCCACCGAAGCTACACTCCCGCTTCCGCCTTGAAATTCAGAAATCCCTTCCTGAGAACCTCATTAGAAGCATACAACAGACTGAGGGTGTAGTGTTATGGCCATAGCTGCAGACTTTGGAGCAGGGCGATCAGGTTTGAATCTCAGTGCCAGCTCAACATCGTGTGATTATGGGCAAATCACAAAATCTCCATGTGCCTACAACACAAAAATATTTGTGACCTTGTGTAATGTAACAGGTTCTCATATAAAGTGCCCCAATACCTTTGGGTTTAGTTTGAGCTATATAATACTTCAAAAAAGTAAAATGCTTTCAACATTTTCGGGCTAAATATCTGCACTAAAAAGATGTTCACATAACAGGTGCTAAGTCAGCATCAGCATCCTGGTGGAATTTCTTCGGATTGTTCACAGAAATATAAACATGAACAACATTTTTGAAAATGAGCACTCAGCAAAAATGTTTGTGCAACAAGTGGGCAATAGATTGGACTTAATACATTTTTGCCTTCTCATTAATGGTACGGAAAAAAGAAAATTCAGTCAGCAGTTCCTTTTATTTGGTTTCAAGTAGTTCAGGGTGGTTGCTCACATGAAAGCAAGTACCAGAGTGAAAATACCAATAGATAAATACACAAGAAATAGGGGTGGGCAAGCCAGTGAAAGCTCGAGCCAGATGCCTGGCTCAACCCAAGTTCCTTTGAAAAACCTAATCCCAAATCAGTCAGTGTATTCAAGGGGGAGATGTGGCCTAGTGGCAGAAGCAAATCTAATCCTCACCTCAACATCATGTGACTCACCTTATCTGTCTGGCGAGAAAATGTATATGGTAGTCTGTTGTGAAGGGCCCTTGTGCCAGGTTTCGGCTATGCAAAATTATCAAACATGTGTGTTCTACCTGTCACCTTCTACACCAGTAATTAAAAATAAGGGGCATATTTATACTCTGTTTACGCCAAATGTGCGTCAAAAATTTTGCCGCACAATCGGCGCAAACCCTGCCCCATATTTATACTTTGGCGTCCGACGCCGCGGGCGTCAAAATTCCTCCATGTGCGTCATTTTTTGGAAGGAGGATCCAGCCTTGCGTTAATTATATGCAAGGTAGGCGTTCCCTTCCAAAAAATGACTTTAAGGCCTGTGCCCCATATTTATACTCTGACGTCATTTTGACGCACAGGAGGGGGTGGGCCTTAAAAAACGACACACAGCCTGATGGGCGCCGTTTTTTAACGCCTGGGTCAGGGCAGGCGTTAAGGGACCTGTGGGCTAGGAGGGAGCCCAGAGGTGCCCTCCCCTGCCCCCAGGGACACCCCCTGCCACCCTTGCCCACCCCAGGAGGACACCCAAGGATGGAGGGACCCATCCCAGGGAAGTAAAGGTAAGTTCGGGTAAGTATTTTTTTCAGATTTTTTTTGTGGCATAGGGGGGCCTGATTTGGGCACCCCTACATGCCACTATGCCCAATGACCATGCCCAGGGGACAGAAGTCCCCTGGGCATGGCCATCGGGCAAGGGGACATGACTCCTGACTTTGCTAAGACAGGAGTCATATCAATGGAGGTTGGGCGTCAAAACAAATGGCGCAAATCCGGTTTGAGGCCTGAATTTTGCCTCAGACCTGACTTGCCCCATTTTGTGACGCACAACCCCCATTTTCCTATACGCCGGCGCTGCCTGGTGTGAGTCTTTTTTTTTTACGCACACCAGTCTGCAGCGTCGGCTAACGTCATTCCATAAATAAGGCGCCCGCATGGCGCGTTGGAATGGCGTTAGCCGGCGGTAACATTTTTGACGCACAACTGCGTTGGCGCAGTTGTGCCTCAAAAAGTATAAGTATGGGCCTAAAGCTTTAACCTTTGATGAAGGCATACCCTTCTACTGGCTGTATTGTACAATGTGAAATCTGAAAACATGGGCTCAATCCCATCTTCCCTGCTTTAACAAATTGTGTGGTCCTAAGCAAAAATTGTATTTCACTGAGTCTCTTTTTTCTTCATTATCACATATTACAGCACTGTATAATCAGACAACCTGTTCATGCTTCTGTGAGCAAAAGCATGTATCTCTGCAGAGAAGTTCATATTGAGCAGCTACGAGTTTCAGATTGGACTGCAAATAAAAATGTCTGTCGGACCCCTAGCATCAGCATCAGCATCAGCCAGCCAGGTTGTATCAGCACATGGGAAAGAGATGATACAAGACTTGGGAGCTGAAGGCTGCCATTGCCTGGCATTAACTTGACACTCATTGTTGGACCTGGCCCTTTTTGCAGAGTCATTCCCAAACTTTTTGCCTCCTTCCTCCTATTTGTTTCTGACCTGTTTTTGTTGGCTTTAGGAGTCTGGGCACTTTACCACTGCTAACCAGTGCTAAAGTGCATATGCTCTCTGTGTACATTGTATTGGTGAGTGGTTTATCCAAGATTGGTATATTTTATTTACTAGTAAGTCCCTAGTAAAGTGCACTAGAGGTGCCCAGGGCCTGTAAATCAAATGGTACTAGTTGGCCTGCAGCACTGATTGTATCACCCATGAGTAGCCCTATACACGTGCCTCAAGCCTGCCATTGCAATCTCTGTGTGCAGTATTGTGCTGCCAATTCGGCCTGGCAAGGGTACCCACTTGCCAGGCCCAACCCTTCCCTTTTACTACATGTAAGTCACCCCTAAGGTAGGCACTAGGTAGCCCCATGGGCAGGTTGCAGTGTATGTCCTAAAATGTAGGACATGTTCTGATGTGTTTTACATGTTCTGGTAGTGAAATACTGCAAAATTTGGTTTTTACTATCACAAGGCCTATCTCTCCCATGGGATAACATGGGGACTGCCTTTAAATATCTTTTAAGGGCAGTTTCCCATTGGGAGCAGACAGGGATATGGAGTTTGGGTCTCTGAGCTCACAATTTAAAAATACATCTTTTGGTAGAGTTGTTTTTTTGGTTTGTCTGTTTGAAAATGCCACTTTTAGGAAGTGGACATTTTCTTGCTCAACCCCTCTGTGCCTCTGCCTGCCTGTGGAATCCATGTCTAGGTCAGACTGACAGTTGGGCTGTTTGTGAATTCCATCTAGAAGGTGACACAAAGGGAGCTGAGTTGTGTCATGCATATCCTGATGAGTCTCCTGGGCTAGAGTGGGGAGGGAGGAGCTAACATCTGCACCTGAAAGGACTGTGCCTGTCCTCCCACAAACCAAGGTTTCTACCTGTCAGTCCAGCAGGAAAGTGAAGGCAGCACTGTCACCGGCTCGAAATCGAGCCGAAGGCAATGCTGCCGCCCACGGAGGGCAGCAGCACCCTCATAACTACTAGGGTGCTGGGAGGGGGGACCTCAGCATTGCCCTGCCATGGGCTTGGGCAGTGCAGGGGCCCCCCTGTGGCCACCTGCACCTATTCTGCGCCAGCCTTTTCATGGTGGTATAACCTCCATGAAGAGGCTAGCGGAGAACGAGTTTGTAATCAGCAGAGCTGCGCTGTGTTTGGTGCCACACTGGCTGATTGCAACTTGTACCCACCTTTAGCCCATCAGGATCACAGATCCTGGCCGGGACGGTGGTATCCTGGCGGTCTGACCGCCAGGGTCATAATGTGGCAGTCAGACCACCACAGCAGCGGCAGTCCAGACTGCCACCTCAAGTCTGGCGGTGTAGTGACTGCCAGACTCGTAATTAGGCCCTACATCTTTTTGAGCATTTTCTGTCCACCTCCTTTCCCATTGAATGTAATCTGGGGTGAGTTGATTGCATGAGGCGTAGGCGTTTTAGTTGAACCTAAGCCTATTGTCTGTAGTGGGGATTGAGGGCTGATGGTAAATGTACTCTTTTGGATGCAAACACATGGCTGGTCAAGCCATCAAGATGTCCAGCCCCCTTCCTGCTCCCCAAGACACGAAAAAGCAGAATATCCTGTTGAAGGGGGACTTTCAAGTGGCAGTTTGTGAATTCACAGGACATGGACGCATGATGTAGTGCATGTGTCACCTCCTGGAGCCACTGCAACAAAACTCACAAGTGCTGTTGCTTCTGCATTTCACCAGCAGTGCCAGCACTCCATTTGTACCCTAAAGAGGCCAGGTACCACCAGTCCCCCTCTTCAGACAAACATTTTAGGAGCAGCTAAAGTGCCTAAGCCTGGTCTAATCCATTCCCACAGACCAAATGCCTTGGGTAAGAGGGTTAACTTGTCAATTTAGTGCAGAAATTGCACTAGAAAATACACCACTGTACACCAGTTTTTAATTTTTTTCTCAAAGGAGAACTTCCTTGTCTCCCCTGAAATATTTTTAGCTCGCTCACTATGCACTCCTACATGCCAAAGTTTTTAGTTGATCTTATGCCCCACCACTTTCAAACCGCACCAGCCACTACTGCTTTGTGCCATACCAAAACGGACAGGATGGTGGAGCATTTTAATGAAACAGTCAAAGAGAGTATCCAACTACCTATGGCAAATGGTTTTGACTGGAAGCAAGAGGCATAGGGAAAGCTAGCAGTGTACAGGTTGTCACCTCATCAAACTACTGAAAGATTACAGTTAAACATTTTTAGAGGAAGGAAATCAGAATGTAATTTGAATCCAGTCAGGATGAAATATAGGAAAGGTTGGTATTTGGAGTATAAGAAAGTAGAGTGGACAGAAAAGAAACAGATTTTGCAAATAAAAAGAAGATGGATTATCAAAGAAGAAAAAACTTAAAAGAGGTGGAAGTGAGAGTGAATGATTGGGTACTGGGAGCTCTTACTGGGAATGGTGAGTGGCTGAAAATCCATTAAAGGTGATAAAGATGTTTCAAAGTGCATTCAAAATGGAGTCAAAACTGATGATGGGAGAATACTGAACATGAGTTGCGTTACAGTCTGCAAAGACATAGTGAGTCAATAGTATTGGATTGTGAGGTCCATTGCAATACCGGGGCGATACATTTGAGGGAGAGTCCAAGTGACCAGGGAAGACGTGTTTTAAAGAGACCCTTAGAATTGATGGATTAGTACTTATTGGTTATATTTATACATATTAAGTTGTAGTTCTTTTTCCTGGATTTTATTCTCTCTTCCTCTGCTTATTTTGGTTTATTTTGTTTTGTTTGTACTATCACTGCAATTTTAGAGTGCAATTTCTAACTTTGATTGCTTTCTTGCAAGGTGTGCTCATTTGATTTTTTGTTGAGTGCAGCTTTCCTAATATCTAGAGGGTAGATTCTTGTGCATGAACACATCTATACACCTTTTTGAATGGTGTTGCCTCCAGTTTTAACCCTTATGGTTTAGTTCACCTTATTTAATTTAGTCTCCCCCCCTTTTCTCCCTGTTTTCTTTCCTTTCATTTTTCCCAACAGGCCTTTTGGTTACATATATATATTTAGTAACCCATCAGAGTATCTCAAGCTTAATTCTGTATGTCTTGATGATGATCCTGTTCTGTAGTTAGGTGATCGAAACTTTGTTGACGAGAGTACCTTGACTTTGTTTGCCATAATTATTTATACGTTGAAACAAGAATGGGTACTTATAAATCAGTGACTTTACCATGAGGTAATTTGAGTCAATTGTGAAATGCTTGAGTTATTGAAGTCGTTCATGATTTCCCTTTTTTGTTTTTCCCACTGTAATGTTTTATGATTTAAAATTTGATTTAATAAATATATAAACTTGTCTCCCTTGATATCCATAGGTTTCCCTTGTTTCTGAGAAATATATATGAGGGAAAATGTAAAGCAGAAGACAAGAATTGTCACCTCAAAGGTATGTAGGTTCAACTTTTTTTGTAATGTAGGGGAGATTCACAGTACATGCAAAAAGGCACCCAAGGTCACCAAAATGTGATTGGTGCAGATACACACAGCACGTCAGGTAAGTGACCACATGTGTAAAACCTGTGGAATAACATTACACACTGATAAACAACATATAAGAGACCTGTGGGTCGTGATATCCCGTTTGGCGAGGGAGGGTTTTACCCTGTGGGATATATCTGTTGTGCCCCTTAAGTCATAAGCAGAGAAACACACACAGCTGCAAGAGAACTGTAAGTATGAAAAAACAGAAATGCATGAAAATGAGCAACATGGAACCCTTAGTGTTAAGGGAGCCATTTTAGTAAGAAATGCATCAAGTACTCATGTGGTCTTGCACATTGCGCACCTGCAACCTACCCCATTTCTGCTTAGCCTGAAAATGAAAGGCAGACTTGGGGTGTCATAATAATATGGCCTATAATCATTATGATGTAATTCAGGTGAGGGCGTGAAGGTTCATCCGATGCGGGCCACCATTTTTTGGGGAGCTGGGTGGTCAGGCGACTGCGTGTCTGACGTGATGTAAGGACTGCGGCTAGGTGGTTGCTCTATGCGACCACGCATGAGCAGGACCACTGGTGCCAGCCTCAGCCCATGTAGCGGTGTTAGTAATTAGATAAAGGACAAAGAATATGCATCGCGGAATCCTGGTTGCCATCTTGGAGCATGTGGTAGATTCATATTGTACCAATAGGGGTTTCTGATGCAGCAAGTGAGACATTCATATTTTGGTCATGTTTACAATACGGTAAATGAAATATTCATATGACGTTTTTCCACATTTACAGTTCTTTTGCAGCTGTGCGCATTTCTTTACTTATGACCTGAGGGGCCCAATCGATATATTCCATGGGGTAAGAACCCCCCCACCCTCGCCAAATGGGACATCTCAGTCTTGGATCGCTTACATGTTTTATGTTGCTTGTTAGTGTGTACTGTGATTCCTGGTTACCTCCCTGGCCTGCTGTGTTAATTTGCATCAATCACATTTTGGTGAGTTTCGCTGCCTTTTTGCATGTACTGTGAATCTCTCCTGCAATTCAAAAAAATGTTGAACCTACATACCATGGAGGTGAGAATTACCGTTTTCTGAATTATATTTTCTCTCCGCAGTTTGGATCATACCAAAGATATAAATTCTTATCTGTTAGTGAACACTAATCACTACATATCCTTTTTGGTGTAGGGTAGAGAAATCTGGTCCTGAAGAAGTGCATGGATCCAGATGGACTGTGGGACATGAAACATGTTGACCCTACTTAAGTTACTCTACGGGCTACCTGGGCACCTTGAGCTAGCTGGGTAGCACCCTGTTTGTAACCCTGCCAGGGGATCACTACATTAAAGGCTATTTCGGCACCCCCTAGACAGTTATTACAAATTTTTTGTCTCTCACATTTTAAACACCCTACACAGAACATACCAAGGCACACTGAATCATCATTACAGCATAACTAAAAGTGCCCTCTCACAGGGCCTGTCAGGCATTGCAGCACCGGGCGGACGAGGAGCTTGCCCTATGATGAAGTATGACACCCACTTGGGTGTGAGGGCGCTATTTCTTGAGTACAAGGATTCCTTTACAGTGCAATCCAACCTCACTTCTTTCATTTCTTCTAGAGGAACAGCACCTTTAGTTGTTTACTGATGACATTAGGGAGCATAGGTGCTGGATGGTCATCAGCTCCCTGTCCCTCCTATTGAATTTATAAATATTAGAATATACAAAATGGGCATGAGGAAATAAACTCATTAAAGATTTGAAAGTAGCTTTCATCTCTGTTTCAATTTGTTCACCAGTAAGGTGACCAATATCATTGCCTCCACAATAAATTATTGTGGTATGGGGATTTTCGCAATTACAAAGAAGTGATGTTATTCCACCTTAAACCTCTTTCAACCACCCATGTGATCTCAACATTTGCCACACGTAAATTATGATCATTCATATTCTTGGCATACTCTCTACCACATAAGGTTAAACTGTGCCCAATAATCCATACACAAACCATGTTCTTTCAACACTACCAAACACCTTTAAGAAACAGTTATTAAATGTTGTAAAGTTAAACATAGATTTACTGAGCAATAACAGTGGCAAATTCCCTTGTATGTAATACATGATAGTTACTACAGAAGCCCATTAATTCCTTAAATAATTAGACTGTAAACTTTAAACAGCTATTAATAATGATGTCAGGCCATATGACCATGCAAACCAATAGACTATAATATTACAAGGGTAATCCACCAAATACTGTTTATATATTTGGTGCTTGATAGAAATCTGCTGTGAAACAGAGGCTAACATCAATCACATGAGAAAAATATACAATAAGTGACTTTGTATAAGTAAAATTTGGATGTAACAGAAATTGCTATTGCATTACATTTAGCAGTTGTCTACAAACATAGCCCAATACTACTAAATGGATGCAAATAGTACTTACATTTGTTGTATTGCTATACTAAAACTGTAGTTCAAGTAAAGCTTTGAGATACAATGATTTTGTTTACACTGAATTGTTAGGAAAAGCATTTTTATGAAGAAAATAACACTATTTCCTTGGATTGACAAACAATTAAAATAAAGTGCTATAATATTTATTACAAAGACAATTTCCCATGTTTTGTTAATGTTTGACTCATACTTTCCTGGAATTATTACTAATAGTACATTTTCCCCTTTTATGTACAGGTACAACCACAGTTACTGCAATGCCTTGAAAATATTATCAGAATCTTTTTTAATGAAAATGTACTCCAAATGTATTTGAGAAAAACTAACCACACCTCAAAAGTGAACAATGCAAAAAGGACAATGGTAAGAGTACTACTGCATGCTTGCAAAGTAGGAAACATATTTGTGCTGATAGCATGCTTGTGCATGGAAATAAAATAGTCATATAGGCTACTATCTCTAAACAACACAATTACAAAAGAAAACAGGTTAAATATTCATTATTGTAGGCGTACAAGGAAGGTGACCAATATAAATATTATTGGTAAACAGAGTACATGGTAGTTTACTAAAAGACATTTACAGCTACAAAACCCATACTGCAAAACCAAAACATAAACAATATATTCAGTTGATTGTGGAAAAAGCCTTTGCTGTTGTTGGGTTAGAGAAACAAATGAAAAATGTAACTGACCACTCAAAGCAGGATTTCGAGGAAAAAACAACTAAACATCCTCTTTCCTAATGGAATTGTACTTCAGTATACAACATTATGACAAACATTGTGACAACATTGTGACAAAGTCTACGGAAAAACTACATAAATTTTAATAAAAAGGATTTGCAAGGAAAAATTAATGTTTTGCAACACCCATTTCTCAACATTACACAGCTGCTAGGCCATAGATTAGGCTGCCTTCATAATAATATATGTAATTCCACTTTTCACTACCTTAAAATGCTTTCAGTTCATCATTCCAGTATAACACAACTTGAGAAAACTTTATACTTTGTTAAAAGGCCAGCAATACAATTGAAGCTAATTAATGATGCTCCATTACATTCTACTCCTGAAAGGTTTCTATCAATCACAAAGTACATAGAATCAAAATACTTTGGTGGCTATTTTGAGGATTACATGCCTCAAAATATTTTATACCCAAAAATGTAAATGGCCAATTCAATTATGGACTTTAAACTGTATGATTTGAATATTATCTACTCCATGAAACAATTTCTGAAATTAAAAATAACGGCTGTGTGAGAAAACTGGGCTTTTTAAAGTGGCCCCCAACTCCCCCCCCCCCATTTTTTGACTGATACTGGTGTTTTCTGACTCTCATTGTGCCGTGGGCTCTGAAAACCAGGCCCAGGGCCAGTGCGCTGTGTAAAAATGTATGTGGCAATTAGGTAAAATTCCAATTGGCTCTGACAATCTACCTGTACGTCCATAGTATATGGTAGGGCATGTGGGTTTAGAGGCCAAGTTAATGTAATACCCTTATGTGGGCACTACTGTGATGCCTGCTGTCATTATGAAAGCTGGGCCTGTCTTGCAGGCTGCTTTTAAAAGAAAACTACATCCAAATTAGACTTTTGAATTAAAAGTACTTCCAAATTCTTAAACTAATTTATTGTTACTTAGAAGTCACCCCTAAGGTCTACCCTAAGTGCCCCAAGGGTAGGGTGCAGTGTAACCATAAGAAGGAAAATTATAATAGTTGTTTTATAAGCCCTGCTCAGGGAAAAACTACCAATTGCATTTCCCCCGTTTGAGTACATTAACTCCATAGGCTAAAATGGAAAGGTTTTCTTTAAAATTAATAAAGTGTATCTTTTGATGGGAGTGAGCTAAAAGTATCAATCAAGATGTCAAAATATTAGTTAATCCAACAACTTGCCAATGTTAGATTTATCATAACCATTCCAGGGAAAGAGTTTTCTAACCCTTTCCTAAAGTTACCTACAGTCAGCCCTGTAGTAGTCTTTCCTGATTTGTCAGCCTGTGACAGGCTGAGACAAGCTGCCTTAATGAGGTGTGAAGTGGCCTGGGCTGAGACAAAAGACACATCTGGTGGGATGAGATCTGCAGAAGCAGGATGGTGGGAAAGACAATTGGGACAGAAACTAGATGTTCAAAAGTTTGAAAGGGTGTTTAAAATGAATGGTGCTCACAATATCCCACCCCAAATCTCAAAGACCAAACAAAGTCCCCACAGTTCTCCTGAAGGGAGGACCCACCCTACTACCCCACAAAATTTCTCGTAAGAGAAAACATCAATACACAATCCAGGACACTCATGTTTAATAAATATAACCATTGTCTATATCACTGTGTTCAGAAGATCAACTTGTTTTTATTGGATGTGTTCTTCAGTTCCAAACAATCCAGCCCAATCCAGCCAACATGTGTTCCGTCATGCGAACAATACTTGCTTTGACTTCACCAAGGCTGTAAATCAACATAATCCCATTAAATTCCCAACTATAATTAAGTTTCATACTAAATAACACCAATCTCCATTCCAAAATTGGCCAAAATTGCATAATGGTTAATTCATATTAAAGAGTCAATAGCCATGTCTCTACCAAAATTCCAAAGTAAAAAGTGCAAGTGGCATTAGAAAAGACAGCTTACATTGGTTGGTGGTATACAGTAAAAGTGAAATATTCCTACAGTGTCAATGGAAGAGGAACACTAGTTTATATTGACCAATTACAATACTCCAAACGTGCTGTATCCATAAAAGTGAAGTGAACATACAATTGAAGTGCTTAGTCCAATCACCTAATGTGCAGTTATAAAAGTATAGTCCACAAAAATTCTAGCTATGTTCTGTAGGCTACTACTTGCCTTCATTCAAAGTCTCAAAGAAACAATCTTCCCAAAATTTTCCAAAACGTTCTCATAATCTTCCTGCAGCAAAATTGTAGAAAAGCTAGAGCCACTCGTTTCTCCCTTACCGGTGACAATGTATGTCTTTGTGTAATGCAATGCTCTGAGTATTCTCTAATGAGTTTCCATGCTTTGTCTCGTTCAGTTATCTGACAAAAACAACAAATAATTAAACCGTTGTAACATCTGAACTATATTAAAAATACAATACATTCTTATTATATTGGGAAACCGCGCCGCCCAAACCAATACTTACCGGTATCTCACTAATTAGAGTTTAAATCACCGTTCCACGAAGTGTGTACGCATCAAATCGTCTAAACCGATTCCATCTTAACCTGGGCTATAAATATGCCGCAAGTAAACATAGGTAACGGGCCACAAAATCTACGGACGTCCGCCATCTTGACAGTATGATTGAATCGTATTACATGCAGTAGTTTCGATTAAATGTATCCACCTACAAAATTGGAGTATCCAGTATAAACAGTATTAATTTCCAATAATGTATTAATCTTATAAACGTCCCAAAGTAGACAAAAGTGTATTACAGTAATGAAGCAAAAAAAAACAAAAAAATCTCCTGTTGCTATAGACAATGTGCTTATACAATAAAGGGGCATCCGCTGGATTTAAAGTTGTGGACATCCAACTTCAGAAATTTACGAGACGAGTTTCACCAGTCCACAACTCGATCACAAATATCTATGATAAATGTAGCAGGCAAATACTGTATATAATTAAAATTAAACACCAACAAATCTTATGTACATCTAATTGTTATACCTCAAGAAATTCAGCAAGTGTAAAGACAAATCACGCAAATTTGTCTATAAGCTCCAAATAAATTGTGACTAATTTATCATAGATTGTTACATGGGTGTGCCCCCATCAAATACGGAAACAGCGTGCCTGGAAACTCTATTCACAATATTTAATAACACATATAGCAATCAGCAAAATTATACAGTAAGTTCTACTCATGTTTTCCTTCATCTATGTGTATTATTCTAGTTCATTCACATTTAAATAACATTATATCATTATAATCTACATGTTCTCTCCCAGAAACTTCATAGATCAAAATATCAGATACCCACTGATCTGATGACTCATTCTTCCAAAAATAATTCTAATTCACGATCAGTATTTAGGCCCTCTTCTGCTGCTCTTAATCTTAAAATCCAAATACATTCTCTCTTTCTCAGATGTAATTCTCTATTACCACCATGGGGTCTTTTTGAACTTGTTCTAAATAAAAGAATTCAAAGTTTTAATAGGTTCTTGCCTCAGACATTGTCTCATATGTACAACATTGGGATATCTAGTGTTGTCCTGTCTCAAAGCTCTGAAATGTTTACTGATTCTTAGTCTTAGGGATCTGATAGTGCTCCCCACTTTCATACGATTACATTTACATAAAATAACGTAAACCACATAGTTACTGTTGCATGTGATGTTCATATATATCTGAAACTTTTCACCAATACTATTACTAAAAATACAGATCCCATTCCGAGCTCATTTACATATCCCACAATGCCCACACTTGTAAAAGCCTTGCATTTGGGTTGTTAACCAGTTGATAACATGTTTCTTAGTAGGATAGCTGGGACATAGAATATTCTTCAAACTCCTGCTTTTCCAATAAGTAAAATGCGGACTATCCGAAATGTATTTCCTCAAACTAATACCCGCATGTAACACATGCCAATGTTTGCGCATACATTTGAGTAGGAGGCCAGATATCTTTGTATAATTCACTATACAACATATCTCCTCACATTGTATCTTAAGTTCATATTTGAAAGTGTTTTCCCTCGAAATTCTCATGATCTTATTGTGAGCTTTCTCAATAATGTGTGGTCCATATCCACATTGGATAAAACGTGCCTTCATGTCTGTTTTACACTGTTGAAAATCTAGATCCTTACTACAATTACGCCTTGCTTCGCTCATTTATCCTTATGTTATTGCCATAATTTCATGTTTCGGATGTACACTGGTTGCATATAGTAAAGAATTGCGGCGACCTGTAGACCAGCGGAGACCATGTTCCTGCCGGACAGATTACGAGGCTGCTCACCACCAAGGTTTCAACCGCTGTCGCACCACCACGGTAACCCTGGAGTAAACCAACTCATCTGGAGATGCCATGGAACTTGAACCACACATCTTCCTGCTGCTCCTGCTCGCTCAACTACTCTGGAACCAGCGGCGACGACAGCAACTGTGAGTACACACACTTATTTGGAAAATGCCAATGTATCTACGCACACATAACAGACACATCCTGAACTACTGGCAAGGGTGACACACACGTAACCTCAGGCAACCTCATACTGAAAGGCATACTCACAGACAGCCACACATGCAAATACATAGTACACACACTACGGCTATCACACACATCCAAATGGCAAAAACACACATCAACCCCCAGATACACAGCCCTAGCACAGTCACTCACAACAACACACAACACCACCAAATGGCACAACAACACCACAACTGCAACAACTCAAAAGCATTGTTAAACATACACAAAACACACCTCCACTTGACAAATTATACATACAACACACCGTAACAACAGCAGAGAACTAACACAGACAATCACACATCCATACAAGACATACGTCATAACCCGCAAACACACATCACAACGGATTTGACATACCAATCACTACACACACTCACGCACACAGTACAACCACACAAAGGTACACAACACTGCAAATAACACATCAACACAATAACAACACACAATACCAACCCAAAGACATGTCCCCACAATACACACCCATCACTGCAGGACAAATGTAATGCACACACCCACCAATGCTCCCCAGACACAACTGGTAGCACAACCACCACATACAGAATTTACACACACACACAAACAAAAGCAGCTAAGACCAAAACAGCCATAAGAAAAGAAAGGCAGGACAAAGATGTAACCTTCAAACCAACAACGTGTTGCCACAGATATATGTAAATAAATAAATAAATATATACACATATATATATATGTACACAGATTAAGGCCATAGGCCAGTCCAAACACATATGTGCAACATGCACATATGGGACTTCCAAGTGCCGCAACTTGACCCCTGACTGCCATGTAACCTCCACAGGTAGGGGCATCAAGGGGGCAGGCAGGCACCTCATGGATTGGGGGAGGTCCGGACGGTTTGGGCTTGGGTTTGGGAGGGGAATCTTTGGGCTTGGGTTGGGGGGGCTTAGGTCACAGAACTCTTGGCAGGGGTTGATGCCTTGGCGGGGGAGGGGCATGGGTACTTGCAGGGGGAACAGGGGAGGTCTTTAAGGTGGAAGGGCTAGATTTGGGGAGGGACATACAGCGTTTTGGGGACACACAGGGTGGGAGAGGAGTAGGGAAAAGGTTTGAGAAGAAACAATTCTTAGACACACGGGCGCTATCATGGTAAAAGGGTTTGGGAGTGGAGGGAGAGGGAGTAAGAGGTGTTTCGGTGGATGTCTTGGGTGCATGTGTGTGCGAGGTGTGTTTGTGGGTCGTGGGTGTCTGTTCGGTGGGTGAATGTGGGCGTTTATGTGTCTTGGGAGGGGGTGGAGGTGCTGGGAGATGCCATGTTAAATAGATGACTGTCTGTTGGGGTGGTGACTGCAGGCATGATGGATGTGCTGCATGTAGGTGTGTCCATGGTTGTGGTGTCTGCGGATGTGGTGACTGGGGTGGATGTCTGATGGTCTGCTATTGTGCTCACTGTGTATAGGATAGGAGTTGTGGTTGGATTGGTGAATGTTGGTGTAGTGTCTGCAGATGTGTAGGTATTGTGGCTGTGATGTTGGGGGTGGTGGGGAAGTCAGTGCAGGTAGTGAGTGTTTAGTGTGTCTGTAGGTGGATGTTGTTTGTGTGCATGCCGGTAGTGGGCCTTGTGGTGCTTGTGTCTGTCAATGGTACCCTTGGATGTTGAGGTGGATGCATGCTTGTCTGTTTGTGTGCTTTGGCTTGGTTGGGAAAGAAGGGTTTGGGATTGGAAAGAGGAAGGTGGAGGGGGGAATGGAAGACATAGGGTGACTATCTGCCAGCCAGTGTACTGAGACTGCCCTCCAGGAATACATTACTCTGCTGGACTTGAGTTGCTAGTCCCTAGAGCATTCACAATGGTCCATTGACCCACAACGATCTACCTCAGGAGGCCAATAGCCTCATCACTGAGGACAGCAGGGCTGACAGGGGCAGGAGCAGAGGTGACTGAGGCGAAGGAGACGCCCATCCTCCAGGGTGAACGGGCACGGATGAATGGGTGGGGAGCTACATGGAGGACGGTGGTAGTAAGGGGGTGGTGGACAAAGATGGTGCTGGAGTGGTCTCAGATGGTCCAGCCACCACCAAAGATGTTTCAAAGTGCATTCAAAATGGAGTCAAAACTGATGATGGGAGAATACTGAACATGAGTTGCGTTACAGTCTGCAAAGACATAGTGAGTCAATAGTATTGGATTGTGAGGTCCATTGCAATACCAGGGCGATACATTTGAGAGAGAGTCCAAGTGACCAGGGAAGACGTGTTTTAAAGAGACCCTTAGAATTGATGGATTAGTACTTATTGGTTATATTTATACATATTAAGTTGTAGTTCTTTTTCCTGGATTTTATTCTCTCTTCCTCTGCTTATTTTGGTTTATTTTGTTTTGTTTGTACTATCACTGCAATTTTAGAGTGCAATTTCCAATTTGATTGCTTTCTTGCAAGGTGTGTTCATTAGATTCTTTGTTGAGTGCAGCTTTCCTAATATCTAGAGGGTAGATTCTTGTGCATGAACACATCTATACACTTTTTTGAATGGTGTTGCCTCCAGTTTTAACCCTTATGGTTTAGTTCACCTTATTTAATTTAGTCTCCTCCCCTTTTCTCCCTGTTTTCTTTCCTTTCATTTTTCCCAACAGGCCTTTTGGTTACATATATATAGTTAGTAACCCATCAGAGTATCTCAAGCTTAATTCTGTATGTCTTGATGATGATCCTGTTCTGTAGTTAGGTGATCGAAACTTTGTTGACGAGAGTACCTTGACTTTGTTTGCCATAATTATTTATACTTTGAAACAAGAATGGGTACTTATAAATCAGTGACTTTACCATGAGGTAATTTGAGTCACTTGTGAAATGCTTGAGTTATTGAAGTCGTTCATGATTTCCCTTTTTTGTTTTTCCCACTGTAATGTTTTATGATTTAAAATTTGATTTAATAAATATATAAACTTGTCTCCCTTGATATCCATAGGTTTCCCTTGTTTCTGAGAAATATATATGAGGGAAAATGTAAAGCAGAAGACAAGAATTGTCACCTCAAAGGTATGTAGGTTCAACTTTTTTTGTAATGTAGGGGAGATTCACAGTACATGCAAAAAGGCACCCAAGGTCACCAAGATGTGATTGGTGCAGATAAACACAGCGGTCAGGTAAGTGACCACATGTGTAAAACCTGTGGAATAACATTACACACTGATAAACAACATAAAACATATAAGAGACCTGTGGGTCGTGATATCCCGTTTGGCGAGGGAGGGTTTTACCCTGTGGGATATATCTGTTGTGCCCCTTAAGTCATAAGCAGAGAAACACGCACAGCTGCAGGAGAACTGTAAGTATGAAAAAACAGAAATGCATGAAAATGAGCAGCATGGAACCCTTAGTGTTAAGGGAGCCATTTTAGTAAGAAATGCATCAAGTACTCATGTGGTCTTGCACATTGCGCACCTGCAACCTACCCCATTTCTGCTTAGCCTGAAAATGAAAGGCAGACTTGGGGTGTCATAATAATATGGCCTATAATCATTATGATGTAATTCAGGTGAGGGCGTGAAGGTTCATCCGATGCGGGCCACCATTTTTTGGGGAGCTGGGTGGTCACGCGACTGCGTGTCTGACGTGATGTAAGGACTGTGGCTAGGTGGTTGCTCTATGCAACCACGCATGAGCAGGACCACTGGTGCCAGCCTCAGCCCAAGGTTGGTTGAGGCCATGCACGTGCAGCTGCCCATGTAGCTGTGTTAGTAATTAGATAAAGGACAAAGAAAGATACATCGCGGAATCCTGGTTGCCATCTTGGAGCATGTGGTAGATTCATATTGTACCAATAGGGGTTTCTGATGCAGCAAGTGAGACATTCATATTTTGGTCATGTTTACAATACGGTAAATGAAATATTCATATGACGTTTTTCCACATTTACAGTTCTTTTGCAGCTGTGCGCATTTCTCTACTTATGACCTGAGGGGCCCAATCGATATATTCCATGGGGTAAGAACCCCCCCACCCTCGCCAAATGGGACATCTCAGTCTTGGATCGCTTACATGTTTTATGTTGCTTGTTAGTGTGTACTGTGATTCCTGGTTACCTCCCTGGCCTGCTGTGTTAATTTGCATCAATCACATTTTGGTGAGCTTCGCTGCCTTTTTGCATGTACTGTGAATCTCTCCTGCAATTCAAAAAAATGTTGAACCTACATACCATGGAGGTGAGAATTACCGTTTTCTGAATTATATTTTCTCTCCGCAGGTTGGATCATACCAATGATATAAATTCTTATCTGTTAGTGAACACTAATCACTACATATCCTTTTTGGTGTAGGGTAGAGAAATCTGGTCCTGAAGAAGTGCATGGATCCAGATGGACTGTGGGACATGAAACATGTTGACCCTACTTAAGTTACTCTACGGGCTACCTGGGCACCTTGAGCCAGCTGGGTAGCACCCTGTTTTTAACCCTGCCAGGGGATCACTACATTAAAGGCTATTTCGGCACCCCCTAGACAGTTTTTACAAATTTTTTGTCTCTCACATTTTCAACACCCTACACAGTACATACCAAGGCACACTGAATCATCATTACAGCATAACTAAAAGTGCCCTCTCACAGGGCCTGTCAGGCATTGCAGCACCGGCCGGATGAAGAGCTTGCCCTATGATGAAGTGTGACACCCACTTGGGTGTGAGGGCGCTATTTCTTGAGTACAAGGATTCCTTTACAGTGCAATCCAACCTCACTTCTTTCATTTCTTCTAGAGGAACAGCACCTTTAGTTGTTTACTGATGACATTAGGGAGCATAGGTGCTGGATGGTCATCAGCTCCCTGTCCCTCCTATTGAATTTATAAATATTAGAATATACAAAATGGGCATGAGGAAATAAACTCATTAAAGATTTGAAAGTAGCTTTCATCTCTGTTTCAATTTGTTCACCAGTAAGGTGACCAATATCATTGCCTCCACAATAAATTATTGTGGTATGGGGATTTTCGCAATTACAAAGAAGTGATGTTATTCCACCTTAAACCTCTTTCAACCACCCATGTGATCTCAACATTTGCCACACGTAAATTATGATCATTCATATTCTTGGCATACTCTCTACCACAAAAGGTTAAACTGTGCCCAATAATCCATACACAAACCATGTTCTTTCAACACTACCAAACACCTTTAAGAAACAGTTATTAAATGTTGTAAAGTTAAACATAGATTTACTGAGCAATAACAGTGGCAAATTCCCTTGTATGTAATACATGATAGTTACTACAGAAGTCCATTAATTCCTTAAATAATTAGACTGTAAACTTTAAACAGCTATTCATAATGATGTCAGGCCATATGACCATGCAAACCAATAGACTATAATATTACAAGGGTAATCCACCAAATACTGGTTATATATTTGGTGCTTGATAGAAATCTGCTGTGAAACAGAGGCTAACATCAATCACATGAGAAAAATATACAATAAGTGATTTTGTATAAGTAAAATTTGGATGTTACAGAAATTTCTATTGCATTACATTTAGCAGTTGTCTACAAACATAGCCCAATACTACTAAATGGATGCAAATAGTACTTACATTTGTTGTATTGCCATACTAAAACTGCAGTTCAAGTAAAGCTTTGAGATACAGTGATATTGTTTACACTGAATTGTTAGGGAAAGCATTTTTATGAAGAAAATAACACTATTTCCTTGGATTGACAAACAATTAAAATAAAGTGCTATAATATTTATTACAAAGACAATTTTCCATGTTTTGTTAATGTTTGACTCATACTTTCCTGGAATTATTACTAATAGTACCTTTTCCCCTTTTATGTACAGGTACAACCACAGTTACTGCAATGCCTTGAAAATATTATCAGAATCTTTTTTAATGAAAATGTACTCCAAATGTATTTGAGAAAAACTAACCACACCTCAAAAGTGAACATTGCAAAAAGGACAATGGTAAGAGTACTACTGCATGCTTGCAAAGAAGGAAACATATTTGTGCTGATAGCATGCTTGTGCATGGAAATAAAATAGTCATATAGGCTACTATCTCTAAACAACACAATTACAAAAGAAAACAGGTTAAATATTCATTATTGTAGGCGTACAAGGAGGGAGACCAATATAAATATTATTGGTAAACAGAGTACCTGGTAGTTTACTAAAAGACATTTACAGCTACAAAACCCATACTGCAAAACCAAAACATAAACAATATATTCAGTTGATTGTAGAAAAAGCCTTTGCTGTTGTTAGGTTAGAGAAAAAAATGAAAAATGTAACGGACCACTCAAAGCAGGATTTCGAGGAAAAAACAACTAAACATCCTCTTTCCTAATGGAATTGTACTTCAGTATACAACATTATGACAAACATTGTGACAACATTGTGACAAAGTCTACGGAAAAACTACATAAATCGGTTACAATTTTAATAAAAAGGATTTGCAAGGAAAAATTAATGTTTTGCAACACCTATTTCTCAACATTACACAGCTGCTAGGCCATAGATTAGGCTGCCTTCATAATAATATATGTAATTCCACTTTTCACTACCTTAAAATGCTTTCAGTTCATCATTCCAGTATAACACAACTTGAGAAAACTTTATACTTTGTTAAAAGGCCAGCAATACAATTGAAGCTAATTAATGATGCTCCATTACATTCTACTCCTGAAAGGTTTCTATCAATCACAAAGTACATAGAATCAAAATACTTTGGTGGCTATTTTGAGGATTACATGCCTCAAAATATTTTATACCCAAAAATTAAAATGGCCAATTCAATTATGGACTTTAAACTGTATGATTTGAATATTATCTACTCCATGAAACAATTTCTGAAATTAAAAATAACGGCTGTGTGAGAAAACTGGGCTTTTTAAAGTGGCCCCCAACTCCCCCCCCCCCATTTTTTGACTGATACTCGTGTTTTCTGACTCTCATTGTGCCGTGGGCTCTGAAAACCAGGCCCAGGGCCAGCACACTGTGTAAAAATGTATGTGGCAATTAGGTAAAATTCTAATTGGCTCTGACAATCTACCTGTACGTCCATAGTATATGGTAGGGCATGTGGGTTTAGAGGCCAAGTTAATGTAATACCCTTAAGTGGGCACTACTGTGATGCCTGCTGTCATTATGAAAGCTGGGCCTGTCTTGCAGGCTGCTTTTAAAAGAAAACTACATCCAAATTAGACTTTTGAATTAAAAGTACTTCCAAATTCTTAAACTAATTTATTGTTACTTAGAAGTCACCCCTAAGGTCTACCCTAAGTGCCCCAAGGGTAGGGTGCAGTGTAACCATAAGAAGGAAAATTATAATAGTTGTTTTATAAGCCCTGCTCAGGGAAAAACTACCAATTGCATTTCCCCCGTTTAAGTACATTAACTCCATAGGCTAAAATGGAAAGGTTTTCTTTAAAATTAATAAAGTGTATCTTTTGATGGGAGTGAGCTAAAAGTATCAATCAAGATGTCAAAATATTAGTTAATCCAACAACTTGCCAATGTTAGATTTATCATAACCATTCCAGGGAAAGAGTTTTCTAACCCTGGGCTGAGACAAAAGACACATCTGGTGGGATGAGATCTGCAGAAGCAGGATGGTGGGAAAGACAATTGGGACAGAAACTAGATGTTCAAAAGTTTGAAAGGGTGTTTAAAAGGAATGGCGCTCACAATATCCCACCCCAAATCTCAAAGACCAAACAAAGTCCCCACAGTTCTCCTGAAGGGAGGACCCACCCTACTACCCCACAAAATTTCTCGTAAGAGAAAACATCAATACACAATCCAGGACACTCATGTTTAATAAATATAACCATTGTCTGTATCACTGTGTTCAGAAGATCAACTTGTTTTTATTGGATGTGTTCTTCAGTTCCAAACAATCCAGCCCAATCCAGCCAACATGTGTTTCGTCATGCGAACAATACTTGCTTTGACTTCATCAAGGCTGTAAATCAACATAATCCCATTAAATTCCCAACTATAATTAAGTTTCATACTAAATAACACCAATCTCCATTCCAAAATTGGCCAAAATTGCATAATGGTTAATTCATATTAAAGAGTCAATAGCCATGTCTCTACCAAAATTCCAAAGTAAAAAGTGCAAGTGGCATTAGAAAAGACAGCTTACATTGGTTTGTGGTATACAGTAAAAGTGAAATATTCCTACAGTGTCAATGGAAGAGGAACACTAGTTTATATTGACCAATTACAATACTCCAAACGTGCTGTATCCATAAAAGTGAAGTGAACATACAATTGAAGTGCTTAGTCCAATCACCTAATGTGCAGTTATAAAAGTATAGTCCACAAAAATTCTAGCTATGTTCTGTAGGCAACTAGCTGCCTTCATTCGAAGTCTCAAAGAAACAATCTTCCCAAAATTTTCCAAAACGTTCTCATAATCTTCCTGCAGCAAAATTGTAGAAAAGCTAGAGCCACTCGTTTCTCCCTTACCGGTGACAATGTATGTCTTTGTGTAATGCAATGCTCTGAGTATTCTCTAATGAGTTTCCTTGCTTTGTCTCTTTCAGTTATCTGACAAAAACAACAAATAATTAAACTGTTGTAACATCTGAACTATATTAAAAATACAATACATTCTTACTATATTGGCAAACGGGCGCCGCCCAAACCAATACTTACCGGTATCTCACTAATTAGAGTTTAAATCAGCGTTCCACGAAGTGTGTGCGCATCAAATCGTCTAAACCGATTCCATCTTAACCTTGGCTATAAATATGCCGCAAGTAAACATAGGTAACGGGCCACAAAATCTACGGACGTCCGCCATCTTGACAGTATGATTGAATCGTATTACATGCAGTAGTTTCGATTAAATGTATCCACCTACAAAATTGGAGTATCCAGTATAAATAGTATTAATTTCCAATAACGTATTAATCTTATAAACGTCCCAAAGTAGACAAAAGTGTATTACAGTAATGAAGCAAAAAAACACAAAAAAATCTCCTGTTGCTATAGACAACTTGCTTATACAATAAAGGGGCATCCGCTGGATTTAAAGTTGTGGACATCCAACTTCAGAAATTTGCGAGACGAGTTTCACCAGTCCACAACTCGATCACAAATATCTATGATAAATGGAGCAGGCAAATATATAATTAAAATTAAACACCAACAAATCTTATGTACATCTAATTGTTATACCTCAAGAAATTCAGCAAGTGTAAAGACAAATCCCGCAAATTTGTCTATTAGCTCCAAATAAATTGTGATTAATTTATCATAGATTTTTACATGGGTGTGCCCCCATCAAATACGGAAACAGCGTGCCTGGAAACTCTGTTCATAATATTTAATAACACATATAGCAATCAGCAAAATTATACAGTAAGTTCTACTCATGTTTTCCTTCATCTATGTGTATTATTCTAGTTCATTCACATTTAAATAACATTATATCATTATATTCTACATGTTCTCTCCCAGAAACTTCATAGATCAAAATATCAGATACCCACTGATCTGATGACTCATTCTTCCCAAAATAATTCTAATTCACGATCAGTATTTAGGCCCTCTTCTGCTGCTCTTAATCTTAAAATCCAAATACATTCTCTCTTTCTCAGATGTAATTCTCTATTACCACCATGGGTTCTTTTTGAACTTGTTCTAAATAAAAGAATTCAAAGTTTTAATAGGTTCTTGCCTCAGACATTGTCTCATATGTACAACAATGGGATATCTAGTGTTGTCCTGTCTCAAAGCTCTGAAATGTTTACTGATTCTTAGTCTTAGGGATCTGATAGTGCTCCCCACTTTCATACGATTACATTTACATAAAATAACGTAAACCACATAGTTACTGTTGCATGTGATGTTCATATATATCTGAAACTTTTCACCAATACTATTACTAAAAATACAGATCCCATTCTGAGCCCCTTTACATATCCCACAATGCCCACACTTGTAAAAGCCTTGCATTTGGGTTGTTAACCAGTTGATAACATGTTTCTTAGTAGGATAGCTGGGACATAGAATATTCTTCAAACTCCTGCTTTTCCAATAAGTAAAATGCGGACTATCCGAAATGTATTTCCTCAAACTAATACCCGCATGTAACACATGCCAATGTTTGCGCATACATTTGAGTAGGAAGCCAGATATCTGTGTATAATTCACTATACAACGTATCTCCTCACATTGTATCTTATGTTCATATTTGAAAGTGTTTTCCCTCGAAATTCTCATGATCTTATTGTGAGCTTTCTCAATAATGTGTGGTCCATATCCACGTTGGATAAAACGTGCCTTCATGTCTGTGTTACACTGTTGAAAATCTAGATCCTTACTACAATTACGCCTTGCTTCGCTCATTTATCCTTATGTTATTGCCATAATTTCATGTATCGGATGTACACTGGTTGCATATAGTAAAGAATTGCGGCGACCTATAGACCAGCGGAGACCATGTTCCTGCCGGACAGATTACGAGGCTGCTCACCACCAAGGTTTCAACCGCTGTCGCACCACCACGGTAACCCTGGAGTAAACCAACTCATCTGGAGATGCAATGGAACTTGAACTACACATCTTCCTGCTGCTCCTGCTCGCTCAACTACTCTGGAACCAGCGGCGACGACAGCAACTGTGAGTACACACACTTATTTGGAAAATGCCAATGTATCTACGCACACATAACAGACACATCCGGAACGACTGGCAAGGGTGACACACACACGTAACCTCAGGCAACCTCATACTGAAAGGCATACTCACAGACAGCCACACATGCACATACATAGTACACACACTACAGCTATCACACACATCCAAATGGCAAAAACACACATCAACCCCCAGATACACAGCCCTAGCACAGTCACTCACAACAACACACAACACCACCAAATGACACAACAACACCACAACTGCAACAACTCAAAAGCATTGTTAAACATACACAAAACACACCTCCACTTGACAAATTATACATACAACACACCGTAACAACAGCAGAGAACTAACACAGACAATCACACATCCATACAACAAGACATACGTCATAACCCGCAAACACACATCACAACGGATCTGACATACCAATCACTACACACACTCACGCACACAGTATAACCACACAAAGGTACACAACACTGCAAATAACACATCAACACAATAACAACACACAATACCAACCCAAAGACATGTCCCCACAATACACACCCATCACTGCAGGACAAATGTAATGCACACACCCATCAATGCTCCCCAGATACAACTGGTAGCACAACCACCACATACAGAATTTACACACACACACAAAAACAAAAGCAGCTAAGACCAAAACAGCCATAAGAAAAGAAAGGCAGGACAAAGATGTAACCTTCAAACCAACAACGTGTTGCCACAGATATATGCAAATAAATAAATAAATATATACACATATATATATATGAACACAGATTAAGGCCATAGGCCAGTCCAAACACATATGTGCAACATGCACATATGGCACTTCCAAGTGCCCCAACTTGACCCCTGACTGCCATGTAACCTCCACAGGTAGGGGCATCAAGGGGGCAGGCAGGCACCTCATGGATTGGGGGAGGTCCGGACGGTTTGGGCTTGGGTTTGGGAGGGGAATCTTTGGGCTTGGGTTGGGGGGGCTTAGGTCACGGAACTCTTGGCAGGGGTTGACGCCTTGGCGGGGGAGAGGCATGGGTACTTGCAGGGGGAACAGGGGAGGTCTTTAAGGTGGAAGGGCTAGATTTGGGGAGGGACATACAGCGTTTTGGGGACACACAGGGTGGGAGAGGAGTAGAGAAAAGGTTTGAGAAGAAACATTTCTTAGACACACGGGCGCAGTCATGGTAAAAGGGTTTGGGAGTGGAGGGAGAGGGAGTAAGAGGTGTTTCGGTGGATGTCTTGGGTGCATGTGTGTGCGAGGTGTGTTTGTGGGTCGTGGGTGTCTGTTCGGTGGGTGAATGTGGGCGTTTATGTGTCTTGGGAGGGGGTGGAGGTGCTGGGAGATGCCATGTTAAATAGATGACTGTCTGTTGGGGTGGTGACTGCAGGCATGATGGATGTGCTGCATGTAGGTGTGTCCATCGTTGTGGTGTCTGCGGATGTGGTGACTGGGGTGGATGTCTGATGGTCTGCTATTGTGCTGACTGTGTATAGGATAGGAGTTGTGGTTGGATTGGTGAATGTTGGCGTAGTGTCTGCAGATGTGTAGGTGTTGTGTCTGTGATGTTGTGGATGGTGGGGGAGTCAGTGCAGGTAGTGAGTGTTGGTGTGTCTGTAGGTGGATGTTGTTTGTGTGCATGCCGGTAGTGGGCCTTGTGGTGCTTGTGTCTGTCAACGGTACCCTTGGATGTTGAGGTGGATGCATGCTTGTCTGTTTGTGTGCTTTGGCTTGGTTGGGGAAGAAGGGTTTGGGATTGGAAAGAGGAAGGTGGAGGGGGGAATGGAAGACATAGGGTGACTATCTGCCAGCCAGTGTACTGAGACTGCCCTCTAGGAATACATTACTCTGCTGGACTTGAGTTGCTAGTCCCTAGAGCATTCACAATGGTCCATTGACCCGCAGCGATCTACCTCAGGAGGTCAATAGCCTCCTCACTGAGGACAGCAGGGCTGACAGGGGCAGGAGCAGAGGTGACTGAGGCGAAGGAGACGCCCATCCTCCCGGGTGAACGGGCACGGATGAATGGGTGGGGAGCTACGTGGAGGACGGTGGTAGTAAGGGGGTGGTGGACAAAGATGGTGCTGGAGTGGTCTCAGATGGTCCAGCCACCACCAGGGAGTATCCACTGGAGGAGGATTCTGAGGATGATGATCCTGTCTACCCCGTGGCACTCCCCTCACCCTCCGAGCCACTGGGTCCCTCGCTGTCAGTGGTATCAGCACTCCGGGTACCGTGGCCAGCAGCATCCCCACTCGCCTGTGCTCTTTCTCCTTCGCCTGCTGATGCACACAAATAGGGAGAGATGGAGGGAGAGATATAGAGGGAGTGTGAGGGTCATCACATTCTTCCTATTTACACATTACAACATGCACAACTCAATGTTTACATCTCCTGGCTAGGCAATCCCACATAGAAAATCACAAAACCTACATCATGTTACTTTTATCCACCCCTTTATGTCATCTCTCTCACCAACATCATAATCCATGTAAGGTAGCACAACTGGAGCATTGCATCAAATCACCTATAAAGCTATGTCAGCATGCTCATCATGACATGGCTAAAGGTGAAATTCTGTCCTAATCCCTGTCATAACTCTCCATACTCCTATCACCTTTAGCCAAAGCAGTTTTCTGAGAACACCATGTCATGCATGTTCAAATTCAACACCTGACCAGTCCATGTGCATAAGTCATGTCCCATGCAATTAAAGACAACTATTTTCACAGACGACACAGTACCTGCCATTCCAATCATATGCCTAGCTGAACCCTCTGTACATATATGCCAAAATGGATACAATCTCAGATGCAGACACAACATATGGCAGTCCCATACAGGTTCTATCTGGGGTTAAGAATCCATGTCTGGATAACAGCCATGTCACTAAATGTACCAAATCCCTGAGGAATATATGCAGTCCCGATACACAGATACACCACATCACATCATACATGTATTTACAGTTACATTGGCCTATATTGCACACATGAGACATTCACTGACAATCATAGAGAGTAGTGTAAGAGCAACTAAACAAAGACCAGACAACTAAATCATAATAGGGCACATGACATTCCACCTGACATGGAGATACAGTTCCAGGACATGACAACATGAGTAAACCAACATCACTCACACCATTCCTGACATGTGCTTACCTGTACCTAAGTCCAGACAATACACATATCCCGCTGAAAAGACATGTACACATGATGTGCACATGGTCCTACATGACTGATATTGCTCTTACAACATGTCCCACAACAGCAAAACATGTATGATAAAAACGTAGTTCAGCCAAACCATAGAATCTCAAAGTAAGTGTCAGAAAAACCATTTCCTGCCCAGCCTGCCCACAGCAGCTAGGCTAAGGTTGGCAAGGATTGTCCATCACAACAACATCTGCCCCCCAAGTAACCATTGTGAGATTATGTATGCAGCATATACCATATGTTGCACTAGTATTGGTAGGCCATTAGCACTCATAGCATGGACATTGCACATTTTCAAAGGGTAGGACAACCTAATCATTTACCTCCTCTTAAACAAGGGCATTGCAACAATAGTTAATCGCCTACAGTTCAATGGAATGGAAATGCATGGTAAGGCCAAAAATTAACAATCAGACAGCAATAGTCAGATGTCCCTCCGTTACAACCTTCACATACCCCATAGCACAAGTAAGAAGGGTCAATGGTGATACCTCCACAAACCCATACGTAGAGTCCTATACTGGCCATATCAGTTGACTGATTGAGATGCCAGCCTCACATGGAGTCAAAACCTGTACAGGGACATCTACACAGATGGGAGTGGTCTGACACCTCAGAGCTACATATTCACATATTTAGATGTATGGACCTTGAAATAGTAGATGGGTAGGATGAAACAGCAGCTTACATACATGTATATGAATGGGTGGCGTCACATGTGACGATGTCAATTGTGCATCTCCACATGCAGTCATCGATATAACTTGACGCAGATGATCTAAACGTACACATAGCCAACCCTAATACCAGATCTCCATCTATTAGTCAGGCAATGTGAGTACTATTTATTCCCACTCGTTTACCTACATGTAGCATCTACTACACTGTCACAGCTGCTAGAGTATGACTGCAAGCCCCATGCTACCAGAGCCAAGTACAAGGAAGCAGTCAGTACTTACCCCCTTGTGGCTGCCCTCAAATGCCTATCCACCTCAGGGTATGCCACCGCCAAAATGTGGGCCATTAGGGGGGGGGGTCAGGGTCCGACAGGCACCCTTCCCTTGTTGGGAGGATATCCCTAGCTGGGCCTCAGCGCTCCTCCGGGGCCACCGTCTCAGGTCCTCCCACCACTTTCTACAATGGGTGCTTTGTTGGCTATGGACCCCCAGGGTCCACACCTGCTTGGCTATGGCATGTCAAATCCCCTTCTTCTGATGGACGTTGACCTGCATGGATGACACAAACAAAAGGAGAAAGTCAGGTACACTTGCACCATACCAATAGGAGTGGTCTGTAGACATCAGTCACAGCAAGTAGGCACACATACCCATCCTCTCTGCTCACATGGCTTCACATTATGCCATCTGCATGCATCTACACTCTCACAACCTCACATGCCCCATGTAACGTTACACACAACACCTATCACACATGGCTCGGGCATTGGACTCACCTGCTCTTCTGGTGCCCCATATAGCCGTCCATACCGGGGTAGGATCTCCTCACTAGTCACTCAAGCTCTTCCAGGGTGAAGGCAGGGGTCCGATCACCTGCAGGACTTGGCATGATGGCTCCCAGAGGCAGTACACAGCAGCTCTCGTTGTGGAGGACTTGCTGGCAACAGTGTAAGGAGTCAAGTGAGCAATACTGCAAGAAATGGCGGTCACGTCCGCTACGTACAGAACTGTAAATGCCAGAGGTCATGGCCACTGGCCCAACTCAGCCAAAGGCAGCAATATTAAACAATGGCACATTGCACAGCGGTTGTGACCGTCTACAGCCATGATGACTTCCTCTGGCGGACTTACGTCACTTCCAACTGTCCACTACTGTAGATCAAGCACCTGCCATTTTGGGCACATGTCATGGATGGATGTGCTTACTTATCTGCCTCAATCACTTACTCCCCCAAAATGATGTGTATCCCTATGTAGTGCCATCATGGTTGTACAACATATTGTGCCAATACTGACAATATGACATGTTGAGGAAGTATATATGGTGAAAAGTAAGAAAAGCTACTCTGAGGTACATAGGCCATGGGTAGGTATTGGTAGAATCCAAAACTGGTGTGTGAACAGTGCAGGACAGCTAAGTCTTACACACATGTACACCAACTTTAGTTTCATATGTAAAATCTCATTTACATGTTGGCCAATGTGCAGCAATCAGGGTTAATTAGGTGCACATCTATCGGCTGTAATGTATATGTTAGAAGTGCTACGCGTCCTCTACAGATGTTAGGTCTAAGGTGATATACAATGTGTTAATGATGTGTGCAAACTGCATAACTCACAGTATATTGTCTTCTCTCAACATAGTTATGCTGCCATGAGGAGAGTGAGACTACCACCTGTGTACCATCCTGGAAAACATGGAGGAAAGACATGTCATCCAGACATATTTTCTGAATCACCATACCATCATGGATCTTTTTATTCAGGTGGAGCCAGATCTGATGCCTGCCATTCACAATTTCTATGACATACCTCCCATCGTTCAAGTCTTGTTAGTGCTACACTTCCTGGCCACAGAATACTTTCACCTTAATAGCAGGGATGTCTCAGCCTATGTTCAGTCTGGCGTCGAAGGATGTACTGTGTGCATTGTTGAAACACCTGGACAGCTACATCAGGTTTCCCCAACAAGAGGATTTGGCCTATGTGAAGGCAGACTTTTATGGGATGGGACACATTCCTCATGTGGTAGGAGCCATTAATGGCACCCAGGTAGCCCTGGTCTCTCCCAGTGTCACTGAACACCTATATAGAAACAGAAAAAACTACCACTAAATCAACATACAGGTGGTATGTCTGGCAGACAAGTACATCTCACAAGTCACAGCCAAGTTTCCAGGATCTGTGTATGATTCCTACATCATGCAGTACAGCAAAGTCTCACATCTGAGGGCACGACTACAAACAGAGAGGGCCTGGTTGCTTGTAAGTTTGCATTCTAGTGTGTGTTTGTGTGTTATTTCTCCTGTCATTATAATACAGCCAGTGGCAGGAACTATTCATGAGTTGTTCTACCTTTGTGTTCAGGCTATCCAAACCATCCTTGGCTGTTTTTTTTTTTTCCTTTTTTGTTTTTGTCCTCAGTCCCCGTAGGCAGTATGAAAACCTCCTTTGCTTATCAACCAAGACAAAATATTTTTTTCTCGGCCAGGGGTTGCCCTTTCCTCTCAAACAATCCTCAGACTGTCCCGGTTCCATGAGGATTTCAGAGCAGGGTGTAAAATCATTGGACAAGTAACACAAAACCGTTTCAATTCCTGCATTAAATTAAGCAAAATTATATACATCAATGTCCTAATTTCCAATTCAATAATGGTGCCCTGAAATTCCCCCGCATCCTATCCTTTCCCCCCATTATTTGATCCAAGTTTGCTGTGCAAAAAACATCCCTAAGCCATTCTGAGTGGCCTGGAGGGGCCTTCGAAATCCATTTTCTACATATTTCCCGCCTCCCCAACAATATTGCATAGAATACAAACTTCATGTCTGTGGTTGTTTCCCGACCAGGCCGCCCCGGCCGATCTTGAAATTGACCAAAAATTATTAACTGGAGGGAGGCCTCAATTTCCCGATTCAGTATACTCGAAATTGTTTCACATACTTCTTCCCAAAAATGTCGAACATCAGGACATTCCCAAAACATATGAATATCTGTTGCTTGAATTAAAGCACACTTTGGACATTTCACCTCCTGCCCTCCTTTCATTTTGGATAACTTCTCAGGAGAAATATAAACTCTATGTATCGTATAATAGTGATTTTTTCTCAGAGCGGCAGGTTTCACAATACCAAAGAGCAATACTAGTGACTCTTTCCACCACCTCTTAACTGCCTCTTCAGTGAAAAATTCCCACACAAGTCTATGGGAAGTTCAAACTCGCTGTCCACCCCTTCTAGGATACCCCACTACCAAGCTGACACTCTGTGGGGACCTACTAATGGGCTCGGGATGATCTCGCTCAAAGGATTGGACATACCAACACCTTCCTTAATCCCCTGAGCCCATTCTCTTATTTGCAAAATCTTCCACCTAGACAAAGAACCACCCGTTTTCAGCACCAATTCTTCCCAGGAAAGAAAAACTCCCTCCGAAAACAGATCTCCCCAGTGCTCTAACCCTGCTTGTTTTATCGGTAACGCTAAAATATCTTGAAAGCATTCTGGGGTACCCGGGGAATCCCAGATAGGTGCATTAAAATTATAATAGGTGAGTTTTGCCAATTGTCTAATCTGATACCAGCTTTCTGCCAGTCCCCGAATAATTTTCAGCCTTATCTTTTTGAAGAATTTAGGGTCCCCAAATTTAAAAATAAAGTTAGTTGAAGCGCCTTTGATATTAGAAGCCATTATCTTAAACATTAAAGCCGTGGTCGTGGAGTCTTAGGCAAGGAACAAAACTCTAAAGATTTTCAAAAGAAAAGCCGAAGCATAATATTGCAATTCTGGTAATGCCAAACCACCCTTTTCCTTACACTGACGCAGAGAAATTCTAACCCCTTTAGAACTCCAAATAAAGTCGTTTATAGGGCGCTGCATTTTTTCTATATATATTTTCTGCATGGGGAGTGGAGAAGTAGAAAACAAAAAGTTCCACTTTGGAAGGATAGACATTTTTACCCAATTAACCCTACCAATAATCGTTAAGGGAAGATGGGTCCAACCTTGTAATAAACTCTTACATTCCAGCAATAATTTTAACTGGTTCCTCTCCGCTAGCTGATTAATGTTTTGAGGTATCAGAATTCCCAAAAATCTGATTTCCTTCTTACAATAAACAGATTTATACTCCATATTCCAAGCCATAATCTCTGTTTTTTCCACATTCACTTGATAACCAGAAACCTTACCAAACTCTTCAGCCAGCCTAAGAATCTCAGGAAATGAAGTTGATAAATTATCTGTATAGACCAAAAGATCATCGGCATACAAGGCGAGTTTCCTCTCCCAACCCTGACAACAGAAAGGAGAGATCACCGTATTCCGCCGAATCTTCCTCGCAAATGGCTCCATATATAGATTAAATAATACAGGGGATAACGGGCAACCCCGTATAGTTCCCCTAGCTATAGCAATCGGACCAGTAAGATTCCCATTCACAAGTATTCTAGCTGTTGGAGCCCTATATATTTGATTTACTACCCCACAAAAATTGTTTCCCAGTTTACCTTTTTTTAGCAAAAGTTTTAGATAGCCCCAACTTACTTGATTAAAGGCTTTCACTGCATCAATAGTAATAATCCCCAAAGGGGAATCAAAAGATACTGCCATATCTATAGCCCCAATCAGTTCATATGTCAGCTCATGCAAGTATCTACCCTTCGAAAAGCCCTTCTGGTCAGAGTGTATTAAACTATTTGCTACTCTGTTTAATCTATCCGCCACAATTTTGGTAAACAACTTATAATCGCTATTCAATAACGAGATAGGTCCATAGGATGTGCGATTAGTCGGGTTTTTCCCAGGTTTCAAAATCAGCGTAATAATTGCGTCATTCCAAGAGGAAGGCATACCTATCTCATTTGAAAAAACCTTGCCAAACAGCTCAGACAAAATCAGGGTGATTAAATCGCCTAATACTTTATACAGCTCCACCGGAATACCATCCGGGCCCGGGGCTTTCCCTTCTTTACCCCCAGCTAAGGCCGCCCGCACTTCACCAGCCGTAATAGGGCCATTAAGAAATTCCTGAGTTTGTTACGAAATTTCCGGTAGCACATCCTGAGCTAGCCAGTCCTCCACCAACTCTTCTCGCCCCTCCGCATGTTCCGTATACAGAGATGTATAAAAGTCCTGAAACCCTTGTTCAATATCCTCACTACGAGACAGTTTTGCACCTGTTTCTTCCACCACTATTTCCTTAATATGACTCCTAACCTGATCTGATTTGGCTTTCCAGGAAAGCAATTTCCCCGAACTCTCCCCATATTCAAAATGTTTTAGTTTACTAACCTCCCATCTTTTAACAATTCGCGCCTGTAGAATATTTGCCAATCGTGTTCTTAGCTCGGCCAATTCCACTCTTCCTACCTCCTCCTAGGTCCCTTCACCTTTACCAACCAACTTCTCGCTTTTTATTAACATTTCATGTTCTAAAGCGCTTATTTCGTCTCTAAACACTTTGGTGGTCATTACGACCCTGGCGGTCAGAGACCGCCAGGGGTAATGTGGCGTCCGTACCGCCAACAGTCTGGCGGTACGGAGGCCCTCATTAGGACCGCGGCGGTAGAGCCTCTGTTTGTTTCCCGCTGTTTTAGCCCCGGCGGTGATAATCCGCCAGGGCAGCGCTGCAAGCAGCGCTGCCCTGAGGTTTATGACCCCCCTACCGCCAGCCTGTTTCTGGCGGTTTGCACTGCCAGGAAGAGGCTGGCGGTAAGGGGTGCACTGGCATGGGCAGTGCAGGGGCCCCCTAACAGGGCCCCAGCCAGCTTTTCAATGTCTGCATAGCAGACAGTGAAAAGCGCGACGGGTGCAACTGCACCCGTCGCACGGCCGCAACACCGCCGGCTCCATTAGGACCCGGCTCCTATGTTGCGGCCTCATTCCCGCTGGGCCGGGGGGAATGTCATAATTGGGGCCGCGTAAGTGCGGCCGCATTGGCGGCCGCACGGCGGTTACCACCTGGCTGGCGGCGGTAGCCGCCCGCCAAGGTCGTAATGACCCCCTTTATGTTTATAACATGAGATACTCTTAATTTCCCCTCGTATTACGGCCTTAAAGGAGTCCCAAACCACTGATAAAGGTGCCGAGGCTATATTAAGATAAAAAAAAGACTCAGTTTCTCTACGTAGTTGCGACAAAACATCCTCATCTAGTAATAGCGCACGCTCCAATGTCCACCTCTTAAACGTTCTTCTCTGAGGGAGAGTCAGATGCAATACTACCGCTGCATGGTCCGATAGATGTGAGGGTAAATATTAGATCCTATCGACATTTTCCAACAACCTGTCATCAACTAAAAAATAATCAATGCGTGAAGCATGGCTATATTTCTTATTAAAAAAGGAGAAGACTCTAGCCTCCCCTTCCTTCTTTCGCCAAATATCACACAAGCCATGATCTTTCATCATTCTCTTTTAATAATGTTGTGATTTTGGCGTGCCTAAGGATCTACAGGTATCAGTTCTATCCAATCTATTATCCAACACCACATTAAAATCTCCCGTCATAATAACCGAATCTGAAAATTCGATTAACTGAGAAAATACCTTCTTAAGAGGTTCGATATCATCACAGTTCGGGCCATAGAATCCAACCAATACCAAAATTACCTCATCAACCTGTACTCTTACTATGACCCAGCGACCAGCTTGATCCGCCCGTATCTCGAGAATTTCTGGTCCAGCTTGAAGCCCCTGCTTAACCAAAATAACTACTCCCCTTGTTTGAAAATTATGGGTGGTGCAAAAACACATTTGCACCCATTTTTGGGCCTTAAATAACTCCTTACACTCGTCTGCCGCCAAATGAGTCTCCTGCAAAATTAGGATTTGTGCCGGTGAATCCTTTAAATATTGTAGAATTTTGTTCCGTCTCGATTTAGTCCTCAAGCCATTAATATTCCAAGAAAGAAATGTTATCGTAAACCTCCCCTCCCCCTGGCCTTTACCAATGCTAGCCATTCAAAACTAGCCCGCCACCCCTCCGCCTAGGTGAATGAGGAACTATTTTCATGCTCAACCCAAAAAAAGACCCTCCTTGTGCCCTTACCTCCCTGCTCCCTCCCATGGAGAACTCCCCCACTATGTCAGCCACCATGGGCCTAATTTTAGAGCGCCCCGCCTACCTGGGAGGCTTAAAATTTCAAAAATAATTTCACATGATCGGCCTGTTCATTCTTTATAACATTTAACTACTCATCCGCCTTATCTATCTCCCTTATATTACACATTTTGTTATTGTACATTATTCGCAAAAATGCCGCAAACTTCAGCTGTGCCGTGACTCCAAGCTTTTTAAATTCATCCAACCTTTTTCCCAATTCCCACTGTCTTTCCATTGTAATTTTGGATAGGTCAGATCTAATCTCAAATGTCACATTTTCCACCCTTGATGCTTTCTGTTTTAATGCGCTACTCAATATTTTTTCCTTTAGATGATAGGTTAAGAAATTGACCAAGATTTTTCTCGATCTAGTGCTGTTCGGCCGCCTCGTAAAGGGGTCGCAGTGGATTCTCTGAATATCTTTTTCAATCTCTTCATTACTCTCTTCCAACTCACATACGGATTTGATTAGGGAAACCACATATGACTTCAAATTTGCCCCTTCTGCTCCTTCCAGGACCTTTAACAACTTTATATTATTCCTACGCGAGTAGTTCTCCAATTGCTCAGTCCTAACTTGTAATCCTTGCTCTTTTTCGTTCAAGTCTCAGATCTCATCCTTATGATGTTTCAGCTCCTCCTTCATCCCCCCTACCGTCTCCTCCAATGTCTGGATCCCCTCCATTAAATTATGATTTTTTTTTCTCCAATGCCTCACAGGCCTTTGTGATTTCCACTTGGTTGCTCTCCGAACTTTTAAAGCCTTTTTTTATATCCTCCGAGATGGAGAGGATCACCTCCTCCATGGAAAGACATTACCTTGGATAGGGGCCAGAGCCTGGGCAAGGGGAGGGCTGGCAACCGATTCTACCAGAACTTCTTCCTCCTGTCGCAAAGTAGACAGGTTGCCGCCTTGACTCGTCAGAGAAACATCAAGACCGACTTGTATATTCTCTCGGTGGGACAAATTGTTAGTTGGGGGGGGAGAGTGATCCTCAACCCCCTCGCCAGAGTCTGCACCGTTTCCAGTGTCCTTAATCATATAGTTATCCATTTTTCCTTGCCCTGGCACCAGCACAATATCCTCTGGCCTAGCCCTAAAGTAGGCTCTTAGTGAAGGTGTGAGTCTGTGCTTTATTTTTGGTCTCCCCTCACTTACTTCTTTCTTTTTTTTAAATAAATAATTCACTTGGTCCAAAGATTTGCCCTTAGACTTCCCCTGGCTTCCACTGACCTCCCTATCCCTTTTTTACACCCTCAACCTCAGCCCCCCTACCTGCAAGAAGTTAACGGAGGAAATTCGTCGAAAATACGCGCATTACCGCGCTTCCAGGCTCCCGGGGCACCTTCCCGGGAACCTTACTGGTGCTGGCTCTGTCTGGATTCCCCCGAAGGGGAATCCTCGCCGAGCCTCTTCGCACCCGGCGGAGCTCCAGCGCGACACATCCCCAGTGCCGGAGTATCCCGCCGGATGCCTCGCCTGATCCCCAAAGCAGCCGGGTTTCCGAAATTAGCGCGGCCGGCCAACACATCCAGCCGATCACTGTGTGTGTATGCCACGCCCCCAGGAACGGCGGAAGGCGCGTCTAGCGAGCTACGCCCGCGATGCAGCCCGCCATGTCCTCCTCACCAGGTCCACCGTCCTTGGCTGTTGACACCAGTGAGGCCCACAGGAGGACAAGGCATGTAATCAAGTGAACATTTGGGCTCCTGAAGGCAAGATTCAGTTGCCCCTACTTGCCCCACAAGGTATGCCAAATAATCGTTGCCTGCTGCATGGTCCACAATCTAGCCCTAAGACATCAGATACCATTGAAAGCAGATGTTGGGGAGGCACCGGGACCAGTGTCTGGAAATGCAGAGATGGCAAGTGCTAAAGAGCCAGAGAAAGAAGGAGCAGGTGACTCTAGGGCAGATCTCATCAATCAGTGCTTTCACTGACATACAGGTATGTGACGTGGACATATTGATGTGTTGACTGTGCACAACTTGCAGTAGATGGCTGCCATTACACCTCCTAACTTGATTCATCAGTGGGGGTGTCATGACCTCCAATGCCTGTTTGTGAGTTGTGGATGCAAACTGACAGATTATAAAGTGTACAATTCTAAATGGTCTGCTCTTTCATGTATTGTTACATCTGATCCTAACATACACTTCTGTAATGGACTACTTAGTATTTTGGTATATTTCTTGCATTCTTCTATCCTGTTTTTCTTCCACTCACTGAGACCGTACACAACCCACAGTCCTTTGCAACAAAAGTGCCATTCAGATGCCCAGAGAGTAGAAATTATAGATATAGCACCGTAAAACAATGGGCACACATACACATCACACTCAGCACCCAGCACACATCCCACATCAGTACAACTAACACAATCCACACATCTCTAGCAGACACAATCCGCCACAACCATCTCACCCTTGCAACGCAGCACCCACACCTCACCATTTACCCTTACACTCACAACACCCCCACACACCATCTACACAACCACTACCATGTCCCCACAAAAGCACCCCCGTTTCACAGATGAGGTGTTGCGGGTGATGGTGGAGGAAATCGTCAGGGTAGAGTCACAGATGTTTGGTGCACAGGTTCAGCAGATCTCCATTGCCAGGAAGATGGAGCTATGCCGGAGGATCGCAGACAGCGTGAACTCCGTGGGACAATATCCATGCACAAGGGACAACATCCGAAAGAGGAGGAACGACCTACGGGGGAAGGTGCATTCCATTGCATCAAGGCACCAGCTCACCATCATGAGGACTGGCAGTGGACTCCTCCCCCACAGCTGACAGCATGGGAGGAACAAGTCTTGGCAATTCTGCATCCTGAGAGCCTCACTGGAGTCACTGGAGGGCTGGACACTGGTAAGTCAGCATAACTACCTTACCTCCACTGATACCTGCATGGCATCTCACCACCTCACCTGGACTCCCTACACCCCACTCCATCCCACATAGTGCACCACCCTAATGACCACACCTAAATTTGTACCCCTGCATGCCCTACCAACTGCAAGCACACCCCTCCCAGCTCTGCATGCTCACCCACCAGCAATGCATACATGGGGGCATACCAATGCATGGACCGCATGTAAAACTTCCAATCCCACAATCCACCACCATGCACAACACCAAACCCATAGGGAAAGGTAGAAATACAGAATGTGCGACAGACAATGACCTTGACATTACACTTACATCCCCACAGGTGCCCCAGCCAATGTCAGTGGCGAGCAGGAGCCCCAGCAACCTAGTCCTCCACCAGAAGATGCCCTTAGTGATGATAGCAACTCGATATCCCGAGGTGGATGAACTCCGTGGTCCATCTGGGACCACTGGTCAGTGGGCTTCCACATCCCACAGCCAGTCTACCACAGGCCCACCCACTTTCGGCTGCCAACACCAAAGCAGCCACTCAACGTCCCCAGACCCCTGTCCCCAGGAGACGTCGATCAATTGTGTGCCCAACTGTACAGGGACCCGAGTTGACACCACAGAGGCAAGAGGTCCTGGTATAAGTGGGAGTGGGAACACCATTCAGGGGACACAGGCACAGGTGGCCAGGGACAGTGGGAGGTCAGCTGTGTGCCAGGGGGAGGCCAGGCCCAGGGAACCGACTGCCCAGGAGGCACTCACACATGTCCTGGGGGCATACCAAAACTCCCAGGGCAGGATGGGTCAGGTGATCACCATCATGCAGGAGAACCAGTGGCTGCAGCCGGTACACCACCAGGAGGTCATGCAGCAGTTGCAGGGCCTAAATGCCAACATGACCTCCATTGTAGGGGTGTTGGGTGACATGGCCAATACTATGTGGGATAACAGAGCACACCAGTGGCCCACTTCCACTAGCTAGTCCACTCAGCAGCCATCAACATCTGCTGCAGCAAACAAACTGGGACACTACTCGGACCTTTTCCTCAACCATCAGCCCACTCTATTGCACCACCCCTTCATTATTGTCACTTCAATAAACACCCTTGGACACAACTGGAGTATTAGTGCTTTATCAGACAGAAATGTGCAATGTATTGAACATTATCATGTGCAAATGTCCTGTAATGAGTGAATCCATCCAACAAATGTGTCTCAGCAGTCTGTAGTCATTACATCAGTACACAGTTGTAACCACACCAACATCTGCAAAAACGGAAGGCATAAGTGACAGTCAGTTGTAATGCCAAGGTAGTGATTGGCACAACACAACAGCCACACAGCACTTAACTAAAATGGAGACATGAGCAGATCAACAGTTTTACCTGTGCCATTGGAAGTATGTGTCCTCTTGTCCACATCCTCCTCCTCTACCACCTCCTCACTGTCCTCAGTGTCCACTGCTGCCACAGGTGCATTGTCACCCCCTCCTCCTGCAGGTAGAGCACATGACGTCTGAGGGCCAAATTGTGCAGCATGCAGCAGACCTCCACAACCTGGCAGACCTTCTTAGGGCCATAGCATAGGGATCCACCTGTTAAATGGATGCACCTGAACCTGGCTTTCAGTAGACCAAATGTGCATTCCACAACCCTTCTGGTATGGCCATGTGCTTCATTGTACCGATTTTCAGCCCCTGTTCTCGGATTCCTAACAGGGGTCAACAGCCAGGACAGGTTTGGGTACCCAGAGTCATCTGGAAGAAGTTAGGGACACACATAAGCCATGTACAATGGCATGGGGTACAACTCCAGTAGGCATACACTGACATACATTGTGTGGAGACTCAAGCTCACCTATGAGCCACACTCTGTGCCTCTGTAGTCGTGCCATCACCTGTGGATGCTTCTATACCACAATACATAGGCATCATGCACAGATCCAGGAAACCTGACAGCGAGGTGGGAAATGTATTGATCAGCAAGGCATACTATCTGGACATTTAGCGAGTGGTAACTCTTCCTATTCCTCTAGACCTGCTCATTTGCCCTGGGAGGGACTGAGTCAATGTGAGTCCCGTCAATTACCGCTATCACATGTGGTATGTGTCCGATGGCGTAGAATCCAGCCTTCACAGTGGGCAGGTCTTAAAGTGGGAGAATGAGATGTAGCTGCTCATGTGTTTGCGCAAGGCAGCCAAAACCCTTCCAAGCACAATCAAGAACATTGGCTGTGATATTCCTGTAGCCAAACCCACAAAAAACTACTAGCCAGATAATGGAGCACTGAGAGTACCTGCACAACAGGGTGAAGTGTTGTAGTGCTGCGCATAGCAGGAATTAGATCAGGCTCCAATTGTGCACACAGCTCAGTGATTGTGGCCCTGTCCAGACGATAGGTGAGTATGATCTGCGGGTCCTCCAGAGTAGCCAAGTCCACAAGGTGTCTGTACACGGGTGCTTGCCCCCTCAGCCTCATCCTCCACAGTGGTTGGTATCTCAGTGAGCCAAAATTAAAATGGCTTTGACTACAGGACGTATGGACACACAACATCACAGTACACAGTGCATTTATGTATGTAGGAAACAGGAATTGTATAGGTGTGTACAATCTATACCATTGACGCACATATATTGGTAACACATGAGTACTAGCATTAGGACATGGCAGCCGCCTGTCCTGTATTTAGGAACAGGTGGAAGTAACCTCAACCCACCGGCGCTTGACGTCATGGCGGAAGGCGGTCTTCATTGCCGTGGAACTCTTCATTGGATAACATGGAGCTCTATCGAGTACAGGAACCAATGATGATCAACGCGGGTGGTGACAGTGTTCACCACCGCGGACGGACCGCCATTTTCTATGAACCACTTCACAAGGTTGCTGACTCTCTCTGGATCAACATCTCTACTTCATGTGCTGCTGTGACCTGTGTCTGGAACCTGCAATGGTTGTTGCTACAGGGGAAAGGGCCTCAGCCTTCACAACTGAGTAGCTGGAGAAGCTTGTGGATGGGGTCCTACCCCTGTATGAGTAGTTGTATGGGCCTCCAGACCAACAAGTGAGTACATCATGGGTATGTTGCATGCGGCGTGGCTGCATGCAAATGTATATGTGTGCTTGCAGTGTGTCATTGGGGGGTTTGGTAGCATTCAATGTGTATGGAGGGGTAGGGGTTATATGTGTGCTTAATGTGGGTTCTATGCAGTATGTAAGCCATTTCTGTTACAGAATGGAGTGTTGAGTTCATGGTATCCTTCTGTCTGTCTGTGTCTCCGCTGCAGGTCAGCGCCCATCAGAAGAAAGGGTTGTGTGTGCCATCGTCAAGGACGTGCAGATCCTGGGGGTCCATAGCCGGTGGGGCACCCACTGCAGGAAACAGTGGGAGGACCTGAGACGCTGGGCCCGGAAGACCACAGAGGCCCAGCTGGGGCGGCCTCCCAATGAGGGAGGGGTGCCCGTCAGATCCTGACCGCCTAATGGCCCACATAATAGCGATGGCCAATCCTGAGTTGGATAGGGGCTTGAGGGCAGAACAGCAGCCACAAGGGGGTGAGTACAGTGTGTGTGGTATTTAAATTTTGTTGCCTGGCATGGGGTTTGGGGGCAAGGTTCTAGTCAGTGGGTGCCCCAATATGCCACTTTAGCTTTTCCAGTGTGGTCCTGCTTAGCTATGTGGGGTGTTATGTCTATTTGGTCTTGGTAATTAGCTAGCATACCATGGCAGACAAGGTTTAGTGAGTCCCAGTAGGTGAGAAGATGGTAGTGTTTGGGTCCTTTACTGCTGTTGTACCCAGGTAGTGTTTTGTCATTCAGGTCCATGCTGCACTGTGTCAGTCCCGTTGAGTGATTGTGATGTGTATGCCATATGTTCTGTTGTTGTTGTGATTGACCCTGTGCTCCCTTTCTTCCTCCCCCACCCTCTCTTATTTTCTCCTCCTGTCTTTGTGTGCATAAGGATCATCTGGCAAAGGAGCAGGGGCACCGGCGAGTGGGGGAGCTGCAGCCCACTGGACCCAGAAGGCGGAGAGCACAGACGCCGAGGGGACCAGTGGGTTGGAAGGTGAGGGGAGCACCATGGGGGAGACAGGAGCAATCACTACAGACACTGATTCCTCCTCCAATGGGAGCTCCCTGGTGGTGACGGACCCCTCTGGGACCACCCCAGCTAGAACATCTTCTGTCACCCCCCATAGCAGCACCGCCCTCCCAGTAGCCCCACACCCAGTTGCCTGTGCCCACGCACCCAGGATGGTGGGCATCTCCTTTGCCCCAGGAACCTCAGACACTGCCCCCGTCATCCCTGCTGCCCTCAGTGAGGAGGCTATTGATCTCTTGAGAACCATCTCTGTAGGGCAGTCAATCATAGTGAATGCATCCAGGGGCTGGCATCCCAGGTGCAGCAATGCGATGCCTTCCTGGAGGGCATTCACAGTGGCTTGGCTGGCCTACAGAAATTATTTCAGGCTCTGGCCTCCTTTCTGACAGCAGCCAGTGTCCCTGATTCTTCCGCCCCCCCCTCCAACTACTGGTTCCCAGTACCAAAGCCCTCACCCCCAGCCCATCCCACGTACACAATCTGACAGGCATGCACCCAAATCAACAGACAGGAATCACACAGACAGACACAGGCACCACACTTCAGTCCACAAGCACACACACAGCCAACACACACGTGCATATACTTCAACAGCCAGTGCCTCCACTGTCTCCCCCTCCTCCTCCTCCCTCACAGTCACATCAACACCCACACCTGCATGCACTGCATTATCAGTCCCAGATCCTGCCACCTGTACAGCCTTGCCCACAGTCACAACAGCAGACATGCAACCCACATACCACATGCGCAGTCATCACCACCACCGTCACAACCTCAAGCAGCACACACACCTTACTTACCTTACTTGCAGACACCACAACATATATCCACACGTCCTGTTTGTCCTCTCCCACACTGTCTGCCCCGCCCTCAAATTACACATAAACGCTCCCATCCAGACACCCAACAGCCATCAACCTCACACACGCACTGTCCGTGCACCTGCACCCAAGTCCAGCACACCTACTCCTCCTACAACCACTCCCTCTACCTCCACTCCCAATCCTCCTCCCACAACCTGACCCCTTGGTCCTAAGAAGCTTTTCCTTTCCCCCTTGACCTCTTACCTCCCCCAGTCCTGCCCATAAGAGGAAGATCCCTCCACCCAGCCCAGTACCTCCACCACCCATTCAACTCCTATTCCTCCCCCTAAGACTTTAACAGCCACTAAGGGGCACTCCAGCCCCCACCCCAAGTCCACTCCTCCACCCCATGAACAGAAGAGTCAAGACCCACCCCCAAACCCATGCCCAAGGACCCCCCACCCAAAATGAAACCTACCCCAACTCCCCAAGAGGTGTCTGCCTATTTCCAACATGCTTCCCCTGCCCTGTGGAGTGCCTGGGCTGTCAGGAGTCAAGGTGGGCCTTGGGCGTTGCCCTGTGGCTTATGTCTGACGTTGGACTAGCCAATGGCACTTTGTATATAGTTGCCTCCGTTGTTGTGGGTGCAGGTCCAGTGAAATAGGACCTAAGGTATGTCTCCTGGCTTTCTTTACTTCTGGCTTATGCTGCTGTTGATTTACTGTGCAGATTGTTCTGGGTGTGTGGTGTGTGTATGGTGTGTGTTGTGCATGTAGGTGTGTCACTCTTTCCTCCCTTCCTAGTGTGCTAGGTGGCTGTACTCACCGTCATCATCTTCATCAGCGTTGCTGCTCCTGGACTGCCATTGTGTGGTACAGCATCGGCTGGACTTCCAGTTCGGGTTACATGGCGGCTGCGGACTTCTCTGTGTCCTTGGAGGTGAGTGTCGCCTTTTATATAATGTGTTTCCGCCAGGCTTTTGGTGGCAGTGGTCCCGCCCCGGTAATCCTGGTGGTCTGCCATGTCATTATATGGTGGGGGGGTCGTTGTCTTCGGTCTCCCTGAAGGGGACTACCGCCATGGTCAGTGGGCGGACCGCACTGGTGGCAGGGGTGGTACATTGGCTGTCTATTGGTGAAATCACCGCCATGGTCATAATTTGGCGGTCTTCACTTCCAGCCTGTCTATGGTACTACCGCCATTGCCGGCGTGTAGGTCATCTGACCACCAATGTCAAAATGACGGCCTTAATCTTTTAAAAATAACTCTGGTTTCCTACATTTGTTTTTTGTTGTTTAGGTGTCATTCTACAGATACAAATATTCTCTATTCTCATAAATTTGTGTTGGATTTATATTGTGTGTCTTATTTGTTTACTGTTTTGGTATTATTAAATGCTTTACATGCCTGTCTCCTAAGTTAAGCCTGACTGTTCGTGGGCCAAGCTACCAAGGGTTGAGCAAGGATGAATTTATTGAGACATTGACTGGACCTCATTTGTAATTGTGGTGTAATTACTACATGTAACTAACTGCACCTACTGATAAACCCCTTTCCAACAGTCTGAATTTAGTGTCGACACATCATGGAAACAAATAAAATATATTGATTTACTTCAAAAAATGGCAAGGAAGCTAGAGTAGCTTGGAGAAAACTTGCTATGTATCTTATTTTGGAAAACAGATATGATTTTTTTGGGATCACATTTAGGGCCAGATGTATCAAATGATTTTACACTCGCAAACTGCGAAATCGGCCGTTTGCGAGTGCAAAATCGTGGTCTGCAATGCATCAAAGGCATTCGCAGACCACAAAATGAAAATCGCAAAAATTGCGATTTTCTGCGTTGCGACCTGGATTTTGCGAATCGCAATTTGCGATTCGCAAAATCCAGGTCGCAAGGCAATTCTGCCAAAAATCGCAAATTGCGATTTTTCGCAGAATGGTATTTTGCACATGCAAAATACCATTGTCTGCAACCAGGTGGTAACCTGGTGCAAAATTTAAAAATGCAGTAAAACTGCATTTTAAAATTTAATATGTAAAGCACACATGCCCTTGTGGCATGTGTGTACTTTACATGGACATTTTTTTTTTTTAGGGGTGCAGGAGAGGGGGCCTTAGGCCCCCAGCACCCTGGCCTTTTGCATTTCCCAAATTGCGATTTCTGTTTCAGAAATCGCAATTTAGGAAATGCAAAAAATTCGCAGCTATGGGCCAACAGGCCCATAGCTGCGAATGGGGCCAGTATCGAAATTTGCGATTTGGTAATTGCATTTGCGATTTTTAAAGAAATCGCAATTACTGAATCGCAAATGTGATACATGGCCCTTTGCGAGTTGGTAATTGCGATTTCTTAAAAATCGCAATTACCGAATCGCAATGGGTCAGATTCATAAATCTGGCCCGTAATGTTATTTTTGCCTTGGAAAACTTGACCTTAACTTTATGCCTTCACACACAATTTGGAATAAATCGGAAATGTACCCTATTCCTGCAGGATTAGAAAAAGTAAATTTATATTAAACTATCTTAATTCAAACTTTACATCCTTTTCAAATCATTATTGGAATGCAACCAACATTTTAAAAGATTCAAGCTCATGAATTTGTTTGTGCACTAAAAGGGAAGGTTTTTTGTTTCTACCACTACATTTTAAGAAAAATATTGGTATGGGAGTACAGCACAAATTAGAAGAACCTTCAGTTGTATTAGTAAATAGTGTTACTAATAATAAAATTGGCAAGAATTGCGAAGCATTTCCAAAGAACAAGAGGCTATATCATACTTGTTAGAAAATAACATACACTTCCAAAATTTTTAACTAAATTACGACATGGACACAAGTGGCCTACTGCTACAAATGGGAACTAATGTAGGGCAGTATCAGAAAATTAGTCAAGAACACTCAGAGGATATACAGGTGCACTAAAAACAGTCTCCGCATTCAAAGTATTTGATGGGTGATGCCTTATAAATGAGAGAGGCTACAGCTGTTAGTATTTGGGGAAAAAACCTTTAAAGGCTCAATGTTATCCAGTTTTATTTCTATCAGGAAACAAAGAGAGATATAATGATCACTCTATTCAAATTTCTGTATCAGAATATCATTCAACAAGACCATGTTCTGAAGACCTATGTAAAATGCAAAAACACGCCTTACATTTTTACTTTACTAAATTGAAGTCAATTATTGATTACATCTTATGCTGTTGTGAATGGGATGCAAACTGGAACAGGATTTAATAACATAACAGCTAAAGATTTCCTAAATAAAGTGCAAACCAATGATGAAAACCTTGAATATAACTTAATAAATATCATGGCATGTCAAAGAGGTGCAAATGAATAATGGTTCCATAGACATGGAAAACTAAAATGTATGATGAACAATTTGGGACCACTGGCTTGGTTTCTCACTTTAAGCTGTGTTAAACACATATGGGATGATTTGCATGTTTTCCTACTTAAGGCTAACAATAATTTGATAGATGAGGCTATGAGAGTACCAGGGCAATTATGTGTGATAGATTCAGCAAAAATGTGAAGAATTTTTTATAACAAATTCCAAGCTATGCTTAAGTTCCTCACCGATTAAAAAATAACCCTAGGAGAGGTTGTTGATTTCTTTTGGAGGAAAGAGTGCCAAGCAAGAGGTGCACCTCATATTCATATGTTATTATTGATTACAAATGTACTCCAATTTGGATATGACTCTAATGAATATGTTCTTCAGTTTAATGAAAAATATGTTATTTGTAACAGTACACATAAAGACAGTAACAAACAAATATTTGGACAATATCAAACCCACATGTGCGGGAAATACTGTTTGTGAAAATTTCAAAAGAGCTCTAAAAAGGTATACAAAATGTCAGTTTGGATTCCTCAGGCACAACGTAAAAGAAACAAGACTGAATTATGTTATGTTATGTTATCTCACAGAGAGGTTAGCAGTTAGGAGGTGTGTCACCATTTAAGCTCTTCCCGTTTATAGGCTGAATCTCACGCTATTGTGAAAACAAATTTAAGGGACACATTTAATACTAACAGAAGCTCTTTATTGGAAAACTTGCCACTATATGAAGTCGATCAAGTTTAAATGTAAAGAAATAATGTTGCTGAGGGTGCTCATACTGCAATCTTTCATGTGCAGGAATCAGGTGGTTGCTTAATATGTAATGCCAAACCTATACTAATGATCAGCCGAAAACGTACATATGATACTCCTACAAACAAAGAGTTTTATTATTTGCCACTGTTACAACTTTTTAAACCATGGCAAAAAAGGAAGAATTGATTGGAACATTTATATCTTATGAGGAAGCTTTTTAGGACTGCAAACCCAATATGACAATATCAGACTTCAAGCTTTATGTCGAAATGTTGGACAAAGAAATTGTAGGTAAAAAAAAAAAAAAAAATTGTCAATATTATGTGATACTGCAAGTACACATATTCTTTCTAATCAAAGTCATACAGACCCACTTGGGGTACCAAATCTTGTAAATGAAGAAACAATAGCTATGGGTGAGGATAAATTAGCTTTGGGAGAAATGCATAAGGAAAGTGACACCTTTGAGTACATATTATCACTAGTAAATAGTGATCAACATGCAATATTTGAGAAAATTGATCATGGAATACAGTTTGAATATAGTTTATGTATATGTTCTATATATCAGGCCAATCTGGTACTGGGAAACATTTCCTTATAAAAGTTATAACTGCTTAGCTTCAAAAACATACAAATTCAAACTTATCTTGTGTCATTACTGCTCCAATGCTCAAAATATTAAAGGAATAACATTACACCGACTACTATTACTTTAAGTAGAGCATAATGTTTAACTGGAATACTTAAAATTAAATAGTGGTTCTGCACAAGAACTGGTTAAGTTCTGAAAAAACTACACATTTTGTAGAATAGGGTAGTATGTTTTCTAACATGATGATGGCTTTTGTTCACTCACCGTATCATAAAAATACTGAAGACAGCACACAATAAACTCTTTGATAGAAAACATGTAATCATTTTGGTGATCTACTTCAACTTACTCCAGTTTAAGGGGGCCCAATTGTTAAAACTGTGACAGCACCAGAGAAACTAGAAAGTACTTAGGAAGTATAGGTAATGTTAAAAAAATTTACACTGATCTTACAGCAAATTTACGCAAAATATGAGACATGCAGATGATGAAATATATGGCAACATTTTGAAAGAGATTAGGCTAGTAATTGTTAAAGGAAGTGACAAAAAAGAAGCCTATTCACTTTATACCCACATTTGAAAAGTTATGCATTGTCTTCTTTTAAAAGCACTACCCTTTGGTTGTTTGATACCAATCCTAAAAGAATGCAATGATTTAAATATTGAAATGTTAGCAATGGAAAATGTAAAAAAAATATATACATTTACCTTGAAAAGATTCCTTTGAAAGTCATGGCGAAATTATTCCTGTAACAAAAACATTATCTATAAAGTTATAAACATGGAGAATCACGTTTCACGAACAGCTGAATTAGGAAAAGGCCTATTATCTGTGCAAAAATAGTTGTGTTATTTTACAACACAATTTGGATGTGGAACACGGACAATCTAAAGTTTATATAGAATAAAATTAACAATTGCATTACATTTGTTTGTGTCAATCTTGATAATATAAAGGACTTAAAATACATTGCTAGAGCAAAAGCAAGATTTTTGTTAATTAAGAAATTACATATTCGAAGAGAAAAGTCATAAATCTCATTGTTTAAGTTTGGTTTATGCATTAATTAACATTGGCTCAACAGTTTTTAAAGAAGTTATGGCACATGTTGCTTTATCGTATGTGAAAACGTTACAAGAAATATATATTCTATAGATGTCAATGACACAAAAATGAATGCAGACCCCTTTTGTGTATATTAATGTAATTGTTTATGTCATAAATACTCCATCTTTTGGTTAATATCCAGTAGTGTGTAAACCTAAAATTTACATGAAAAGAAAAGAAAGCTTCCAAACTAATGAGACTTCAGAATATGTTGAGCCATTAAAAAAAAAATAGGAGAACAACCTTTTTTCAGTTTACTAACACAAATTATATTAACTGCTAAAGTTGTGTGTTTGTTAATTTGGTTTTATATTTACCTTTAGTGAAACGCTTACTTTTGGAAAGCACAGATAAGCCTTTTTGTAAAACTGTAATTTGTATTTCCTCCTTCAGTACAACAAATATTGTAAATCTACAAGTGGTGACAGAGATATAGTTGATATTTGTACAGCAAAAATTTTTTGTTTTTAAAAATGAACAGCAGGATGCCCAAACTTTTTTTATGGCATACTGGCTGCCTCCCCCAGCCATATAATGAAGTTCAATCTGGGCTGACTGGTGGGACTATCGTATTACCATGTTCCCACTGGTCAGACCGGCGGGAACAGTGCTACAATATTGGTCTTGGTTCTCTTAAGGGAGCCCAGACCAAAACCGTAGCACTGCAGCATCCTCCAAATGCGCACTGTCTGCAGACAGTGCACATTCTGAGGATGCTGGGCAGTGGGGCCCAGCACTGCCCATGCCAAAGGCAAAGGCATGGGCAGTGCTGGGCTCCTTGTTGCCCCCTGCACTGTGTTTCTGATGCTCTTAATATCCAAAACGCTGCATAGTTTGCAGGCCATAGTAGAGCACTTTTAATTTTTTTGAAGTGATAGGGGCCTGGAATTAAATATTAGTAAGACCAAGTTCATGGCTTTCAATCCCTATCAAAGTGTCAGGTCATCATGGTGGAAGGGATCCCCTTGAACAGGTTCAGGATTTTGTATATCTCAGTGGTCCTTGTAAATTAGCAGGAACACTTTAAAACTTCAGCAGGAGTCAGGAGCTGTGACTAAGCTGTTAAAAAAAAACTAAGGAGAGAAAATTACTGCCAGGAATAGAAATCTGCCATGTTAAAGTTAAAGGCTCAGCCTTATATGGGTCAGAGCTGTGGGGATATGTGAAGGTTGATGAACTTGTTAATGCTGAAAACAGGTTCATCAGGATGCTACTTATTCTCCCGCAGAGCGTGCCTCTACTCCTTCAAATCCCAGATTTTGGCATTTACCTAATCAATCATAATCTGATGTTGAGACTGTTTCTATATTGACAAAGGCTCTGGTCTACAGAGGAGCTGATGGTGAGAACTTCTAAGGTCCAATGGTCACATGAAGATCCCCTGGCTAACCTTTATTAAAACTAAGCTCTATGAAATTGACTTGCCCTCCTCCCCACTTGAATCTCCTGATGAAGCTAGCCTAGTCCCACAAATGTTAATTAAAGAGAAGTTTAAGGCACACCTATCGAAAGAGGAATTAAAGAGTCAAGTCAGGCAGCTTTACGGGCACCTTTTTTGTGTATAAAATAATTCCTGCATATGCACCGTTTCTTGACATGATTCCTGGTAGTTTAGCCAACCGACTTTATCTTAACTGTGAAAATGATAATTTACACTTAAGTAGCTTTTTCATAAATGGGGTGAGAACAGCTGTAGCAACAGCATGTGCCTGTGCTTCCAAAACAAGACAGTAGGCATGCCTTCAGGAAGGGTCAGTCATTCATTTATTAGAACGAAAAAGCAAAAAACAACAACAAACATGTTTTGGCAAATGCCTTCTTCAATGTTTGCAGCATTCTATGGAGGTCGCTTTAGTAAATGCATGCAATTGGTTACAACACTTCCTTTGTGTGAAACAGAAATCGGACTAAAAATTCTATTAACCTCAATTGCCATCATTAACTGGCATGATCACCAGCAAGTGCAAAAATGCTCAAATAATTGAAAAATCATATGACATTCCATTCATACACCAAATAAAATATACATTTACATTTTCTTACTTTTCCTTAAGTTCTCAATACATTCGCTTTTATGCTGTGAAGCCCTGGATGGGCTATCTGTGACCTGCCAAATTGTGAATAATGGTAGTTTATGGATTCTAATATGTCAAGGGTCAAACATTATTCTACGTAAAATCCTCACATTTCAATGCCTTGTAAAGCCCTGTATGGGCATTGTTTTCAAGGGAAGGGAAGGAAAAAACTTTCAGTTTATTTGTGTAAGATCTATCAGTTAGCTGCAAAACGACAGGACAGGTGTTGTTCATTCACAAATAATTGCAGCTATAACCCTGATTTGCATGCACTTCAAAGTTAACATTTATGGTATAGCAGGAACAAGCATACATGTGTATTATAGCAAATCTATCTCTTTCTTGGGTGCCTTTTCTTACCACGGACCCCTATGAGAAGTGATTTCTGAAACTACGTAATCAAGTTTTTACTATAAGGAATCATGCATACAGCAGTTGTTGGGCAAACAACCAGCTATCGGCAATCATCCAACTATGAAAATATATAAACATTTACATGTCTTTTGTAATAATTTCTGAGCACATATCCTCCTGAGGTACCAACTCTGCAACAAGAACAGCAAAAATTACTGTTCTTCTGTAAAAGACAACACAAACACTCGGGAAAGCATATAGAAATCTAACATGTTTCATAGTAAAATAGACAACAAGCATTCCAAAATAAGCAAGGGAAATGCCTAATCAACTGACCAGAGATTAGCCTCTGATCAGTTGCAACATGTAATGCTAAAATCCATACGCTTTGGTGCTGCATTTATCCAAGTTTTCTCATGGAACACATGATAAAAATAGACTTTTAGAAATGGGGTCTCTAGTTGGCAGTGATTTACACCCTGTCCAAATAGGAACCCTCTCTCAAATCAGGGCAAGGGAGTCACACAGCTAATATAACCCCTGCTCACCCCTTGGGGATGGATCAATCTATCACAAACGTGATTTAACCTATTACAAATTCTATTATATCCTATGGAACTTGCAATACGGCGGACGGGTTTTCTGTCATAATTTGTAATGGAGTAATCTCCTCCGTCAAACTTGTAATTAGGCCTTTAATCTTAGCATAGCATTTAGAACCACATTAGTACAACTGGGGCTATCATGATGTCTTGACTAAGTCATTCAGTCCGACGCCATTTGTGAGGGCGTGAGGGCCGGTATTGGAGCCGCATGGACCCCAGGTACAATACCTAGGAAAACAAGGAAACCAAGACATTGAACGGAGTCAGGGAGGTGTCACGGGTGAGGCATTGGTTCCTTACTGCTCCAGGGGTGGGAGGAGTTGGTTTCTTATTGCTAGGCAGGGGAGGTGAGGCGTTGGTTTCTTATGGTTGCAGGGGAGGTGGTGTGACATCGGTGGCGAGGCGTTGGTTCCTTACGACAAGGCGGGGTCGATGAATCCAGCAGGTCAAGACATTGACTTTGCGGTGTCGCAATCACACCATGGGGTCAGAGTCAGGTGTCACAAACGTCGGAGACACGGCCCTTGGGACTCACGCTGTGGCGGGACTTTGGAGGTGTTGGGGCAGTGCTGGGTCTGCAGCATCGGTCATGGTCATTGCACTTAGTGAGGACCACAGCTCCAGTGCTGACAGGGCCATGGAGTCAGACAGCAGCACCAGTTCTGAAGTCGCTCTAGAGTCAATGTGTTTGTTTCTTCTTGGTTACACCAGCACTCACTCCCAAGGCCCAGGAACTGGATTTGGCACCACTTTGCAAGTCAGGACTCTCAGCAAGAGGGCCCAGGTGCTGACAGGTGAAGTTTTTGATGTCCCTGAGACTTCTTAACAGGAGCCAAGCTCAGTCCAAGCCCTTGGAGAATCTTTGGAAGCAGGTTGTAGAAAGAAAAGTCCAGTCCTTTCACTCCCAGGACAGAAGCAGCAGACAGTAGGCTAGCACAGCAAAGCAACAGGCAAAGTGGCAGTACCTCCTACAGCATCAAGCTCTTCTTCCAGGCAGAATTTCCGCAGTCCATATGGATTCTAACTATGTGGTGTCAGAGGTCCGGTACTTATACTCATTTCTGCCTTTTAAGTAGGCAAACTTCAAAGAGAAGTCTTTGTAGTACACAAGTCCCGGCCTTCCTTGCCCTGATCGCAGGCACACTCCACAGGGTTGGAGGCTGCTTTGTGTAAGGACAAACACAGCCATAGTCAGGTGCAAGTGTCAGCTCCTCCCACTACTCTAGCTCAGGAAGACCAATCAGGATATGCAGGGCAGATCTCAGCTCCCTTTGTGTGACTATCTAGAGTGAATTCACAAACAGCCCAACTGTCATCCTGACCCAAACGTATATTCCACAGACAGGCATAGGCAAAGAATAGTTAAGCAAGAAAATGCCCACTTTCTAAAAGTGGCATTTTCAAACTTAAAATTTAAAAAACAACTTCACCAAAATACGTATTTTTAAATTGTGAGTTCAGAGACCCCAAACTTCACATCTCTATCTGCTTCCAATGGGAAATTACACTTAAAAGATATTTCAAGGCAATTCCCATGTTACCCTATGGAAGAGATAACCCTTGCAACAGTGTAAATTGAACTTAGCAGTATTTCACTGTCACGACATGTAAAACATACCAGTACATGCCCTACCTTTTAAATACACTCCACCCTGCCCATGGGGCTGCCTTGGGCCTAACTTAGGGGTGACTTACATGTAGTAAGAGGGATGGTTTGGGCCTGACAAGTGGGTGCACTTGTCAGGTCAAAATGGCAGTATAAAACTGCACACACAGGTACTGCAATGGCAGGCCTAAGGCATGTTTGCAAGGCTACTCATGTGGGTGGCACAAACAGTGCTGCATACCCACTAGTCGCATTTGATTTAAAGGCCCTAGGCTCACCTGGTGCACTATATTAGGGACTTACATGGAATTCAGATATGCCAATCATGGATGAACCAGTTATAAATACAATTTAGACATAGAGCACTTGCACATTAGCACTGGTCAACAGTGCCCAGAGACTAGCAGAAACAAAATGCAGCACACAGTCAAAAACAGGAGGTCAGAGGCAATACGTTTAGGGATAACCCTGCAAAAAGGGCCATTTCCAACATAGACCTACAGATAGGCACAGCTGAGCAGCCTCTTCTACGTGGATTTCGACACAATCTTTCTCATTCCTACATGCCTACTTTTAGCTGGGGCAAAGGTGCTCTCTATGTGTACCTCAATATGTGTTGGTGAAGGGAAGGGTACGCCACCAGTACCGGAGGCATCCTTTCTTCCGCTGACAAGCTTTTGCTTTCTGCAAGTATGCAGATCATACCAGTGCATTCAGATTTCCTCAATACTACACTGGGTTGCTTCAAAAGCATTTTTTATCCTGAATGGCTGCCCATATTTTCTTTTTGCGGCTTAAGTCACTGTCAAAGATATCTTGCCACAAATCCTATCACAGTTAGCAACATCATCCCTTGTCATGATCTCGAATTTCATATCAGAATTTTTGTGTTTCCTTTTTCTATCTGCATCGTCTTTTCTTGGCTCCCGGCTGCACATTTGAAAAGTTTATTTTAGTGTATGGCATCTACAAAAATTCAGATGGGGTTGGATCAGAAAAGACTTTAGGGTTGTTGCTCTTCTCTAACTTTCAGAGTTACTCATAACACCGAGTGCATTTAAAAGATATGGGTCCTCTTTTATCTTTTATAGTCTTGAAGTCAAGATAGCCACTGAGACCTAGGATCTGGCCTGGCAGTTTGGGCTTGAATGTTTCCAATGGAACAGGGTCAAGATTGATTGGCATATAGCTGAGCCCAAACTGGACTATGGGATGTGGCCCGAGTGATTACCAGTGGCTGAGAATAATTCAAGCATTCCAGTCATCACTTTTTTGTCTACTTCAGTATGTTGCCGTAAGTGGGACAGGTATGCCCAGACATGGGTCCCGTGCACACTGTTTCACTGAAACAATGCTAACCTGGCTCATGAGCCTTGACTAGTGGAAATCAGCCCTCAGTTGTGTCTGGTTCAGGGAGGACCTGGCCTGCCAGTTCTGTTTGGACTGTTCCCGTCTCAAGGCTGATTTCCATATGGCTAGATCCAAACTGAGGTGACAATGGTGTGCAAAAAAACAATGGACTAGAATGCAGCCCTGAGTGATTACCAGTGGCTGAGATTAATTCAAGCATTCCATCAATTATTTTTGTATAGTTAAGTAAGTCACCCTAAGCGGGGCAGGTATGCTCAGACATGGGTCCCATGCACACTGTGTCACTAGAAGCAAACTATATCTGGCTGTTGAGCCCTTATTAGGGCAAACCAAATCTGGGTTGCTTGTGTTCTTGTTCAGGAAGGACAAGGCCTGGCTTGGCTGTTCATGCTGGACTGGACTGTTCCCATTGGAACAGGGTCAAGACTCATTTGCATTTTGCTGGGTCCACTGAGATTAATTCAAGCATTCAATTCATCACTTTTTTTGTATACTTTAGTGAGAAATAATGTCAACTACATCAATTGTCCTGCCCAAGAAAGGAAGGGGAGCAAAATTATACATTTCCAGAGCAGGTTGGCTAGGAGAACCATTATTATCCATGGGGTGAGCCTTCCTTTGATTACACACTAGATATACAGTCCCCTTGATCTACTGGGAGCTGCCAGCATTTCTCAGAATATTCTAGTATTTCAAGAATTGGTGTAGAGGGAGAGAAGGAGACAGGAGGTTTGGCTGGTCTTATTGTCATGTGACACCTGGTTTGGTCATTCCCTCCTCTAGTGACCCAACTGTCACAGATTAATTAATAGGCATTCCCTGGTGGGCGCGTCCACCAACGTTTCTCTTTCAACCTCTTCCTCTACAACAGCCCCATCTCCAGCCATTATCACATCTCCTTCCCTCGGCATGATGAAATGTCTGCATCTGGAAATACTTATTTCTGCTGTTCTTTTACTTTCTGTCTTTTTTCACTAAACTATGATTAGCTGTGCAACCAGTTCCAACACACCTTCATTTTGCCAACACCTACAGATCATGGACAGCTTCTCCTGTATCTTAGGAAGTGGTCATTGTATTGAAGCATACCCCACAGCCTACATAGCTGCATTGGAAGAACTGTGTTTCCCAGTATATTGGGCAAATATATTTTGCAAGTGATTGAAGTTGTCAGCCAGTGATTCATGTTTATTTTGCAAATATCTATATATTTTAGTCCAATCAGTTTTACTTGGCTATATTTCCATTATTGCATTGACAGGGGCATCTAGTCTATATCCACATGCAAAATACTTTCATTGCTCAATGGTTTTTGTTTCAATTGGTTCCTAGCCTCAGTGGGCATCAAAATCCTCAATAATTAGTTAACATTTACCCAACTGAGGATTTCTTAAAGCTTTGGGGATGATCCCTAAACTCATACATTCCATTCACTTGATCGAACGATGACCTCTGTAATATTATAGATGCCTATTTCACTTAATCAATATTAGTCACTGCTGTTACTGAATCTTACATCTCATGGGAGGAGCTGAATTTATCTGCTAACTAATGTTATACTGATTTCATAAACCTCATTAAAATTCGCTTAAAAGAAAGGTACAAACAAAATGAAAATTATAGTAGCCTTTTAGACTTGTGGGTGATTTGGAAAATAGTCTAAAGATCCCTTGCCACCATACCATCTTAGCAGCTTATATACCTTAGATGGTCTGGTTTCCTTTCGACATTTTCAGATAAATAAATATTAGTTATCCATGCATAAATCTGAAGTGGAATGTGCTCATTGGTATAAAGTTTGTAAAAAATCATCAACTTAGCCCTAATGAAATAAAGGGATTTGAAAAGTAGTATCAAAGAAGACCTCTGCGCCCACATAAAAATAGAGAGTCACTCATAGCAAGCAGAAGAAAAGTGGAGATCATTTGAATGCACAGTTTGAGCAGTGTGGTAATGATGCAAGTGTGCAGTATTGGTATTACTGCATTTCTACTATTACCCCAGACCTAAAGAATTTTGGTGATACAATATTAGATTATGGAATCATCATTAATGTTTTTATCCAGCAAACAGATGATATAAAACAAACACAACTAAATGCTTCTTCCTTTACTTGTGGGAAATTGTGCACCTGGAGGGAAGGCAATACTGTTTGGTTATGCTATTACTGTACAAATGCAATTCATCTGGAATTACATGGAGTGTAAATCAACTCATCAGTGGAGAACATACAAACCACCAGCAATGCTCACCACAGAGGCATAAAATCCTTCTCACCGTATTGAGTAGAAGTACATTTTTGAAGCAAACAGGTTGCTGGAGATTAAATGACAATTCCAAATGTCAATTAAGACAAAATATGGTTCAGAAAAATATCAGCTGGGGCTACTTAATGAGGTAGAGGTAATTTTAATATATGATGTTAACCCTTTTATAGATTCTGTGTGTCCATTGATCACCTAAAAACGTAACAGATGACGTGGCAGAACAGATCAAATATTTCACTTGATATTTGTTTTCCTTTGCTGAAATTATTTGAATATATGATGTACCTGTGCTTTTTAAAATGAGCTTTATTTTACCTGGTACACATCACATTGTTAAGTTGACAACTAAAAAGAAGACTGGACTCCTTATCCAGCCACAATTGTGTTCCAAAAGGAAAATCACACTATTTTTTCTTAATGTTTTCAAATCTATTTCATTTTCTGATTTATAGGATATATTCATCCAGGAGCCCATCTATGATCTTCATAATTTTGAAGTATTTTACTTTGTATGGTACTGGGATTACTAAAAGGCAAACTGAAGAATCATTTGTGCATTTTTGTGATTGTAAGTAAAACATACCCCCTTCTCAATTCCTCTTGGGATTTACTCAACTCCTTCATAAGCTCATCTATACAAAGCACTTGTCACCCCATTAGGAAAGTCAAGTGATATCCAGGTCATTATTCTCACCAATATGAGCCTCTGCATATTGGGTCAAATAAAGCAGGGATATTTGCCATTGCTTATCACACACTCAAGCTTATTTTGTCCATGTCCATTTTTAGTGATAGGTATGAACTAATACAACCGTAAAGGATACAAAAACCTCAACATATATTTGGCATGTGACACAAAACACTTCAAAGCAAATCCCAAATTGTTTTTAGATTCCCAGCATGATTCAGCTATCCTGACTGCCAGCGAACTCCGAATTTAATGACCTAATAATTGATCTGTTTCCAACTCAGCGAATGGAACATACACATATACAGGACACCATACCCCTTTATTTTACTCCAACCATTCCTAACGTACAAATTCCCCTAGCAGATGACAGTGACTATCATTTAAAGATACAGTTTAATTACACCCTTCTATAGCTCTTATCTGTCATAGAGTAGAGGAAATAGTGATGGGCACATGTCTGGAAATAAGCTAACCATTGGGGTGTCCAAACAGTGAATTGTGCATATACATACTATGCTAAAGGAAAGGACCTGCTGCAGATCTGTCCTTTACTCCACAAAATGGTGCTGAAAGGACAGCTATGCATCATAGATCACTCCAGATAATCTCTGTAAGCTCCAACGCACAACTAGGAAAGCAATTGTCGGCCAGGCAATCGTACTATACAATGACCATTGACATGTACAATGGCCATCAAGCAGAGGAGAGCAGCACTAGCACTCCAGAAGTGTTGTTGATAAATACATAGGAAATACAGATTTCTACAGTGCTCTACTGAAGAAATACTCTTTAGAGTATCTACCTCCTCCTGTATACTCTAGAACCCATAGCCATCTCAGTAAGTCAACAAACACAAACTTCAGCTGGCATGAGGATGCAAACGAGGCCATGGATAATTGAAGGGAACATGGATCCTATCAAACCAGCACTGTGACAGACACTGTGGTATGCACAGGGAGCAGACCTGAAGTGACCTGCATACTATATAGGCAAATACTCAAATAGGCTCAGGTCAATAATGCCACTGGACAGACACGCAAACATACTGACCACCATCCTTCACAGCTGGTTTACCTTAGCATAGCCGTAATTTGATTATATTTTATTACTACTGTTACATTAACTTTTAAATTCAAAATAGGATATCCATTTTATTATAATTAAATAATATTTCCATATATTGTTTTTAGATATTGTTTAACATAAACTCATTCATATTTTTAACTATTTTAAATAATTGAATTTCATATTATTTCGTACAGGGTTTTATTTTAATTCTCTATAACATTATTTTTCATGGGAGGGTGTTGCAGTGGTTGGCCATGTGTGGTGCTGGACTTAATACTTTTTTTTTTAGTAGTAACTTACAGTTCGGATTTTGTGAAAATCTTACTTACTCAAAAGTGTAAATTACTCTAAAGTTCAAGTTACTTTTTTTTAATCAGGTCCAACGTGTATAGACTTGGCCTTCGTATCGGCTAAAAAGATAACAATGAAATGGAAATCACTAAAAGGTCCAAGGACAGGAGGTGGAAACCAGAACTAGATTTTTGGGCTGGTTATGGAAGTGTATTACTACTCTGAGAGGAATTTGCAACAGTAAAGGATACAATTCTAGCTCTAGTACAGGAAGATGAGAACAATTCAGCTGAAAATGCTCCCTTTCTGCTTTCAACTAAGGCTGAATAGCCAGTAGTGGTGAATGTTCGGTCTGGGTGAGAACACCCATTATGACTGTGAGGAGCTATGACCATGTTCACCCCTTCTCCATGCCACCATCCTATATTTTGCATCAAATATATATGGGATAATATTAAGTTGTACGTTGGTGATAGGTCTCCACTAATGGTTAAAGCTTTATATTTTTGTTGTGCAAAACAGTACTGTTAAGACCGAAACAGTATTATAACTGTGATGAGAGGGTGATACTCATGATGGTGATACCAACTGAAACGGTTTAAAATGCTGTCTAGCAATGTGTTCAGCTCTTTATATCTGAAGTAAAACAGTAAATGGGACTGATTTCTATTGGTATATGACACAGGTACTGCAGAGAAGAGTATTATAACAACTGTCAGGTTTTGCTGCAAACTCCACAGAAGTTGAATGAAATAACAATGAAAATTAATCTAAAAAAAGCACTCAATTTCGAATGGTTTAAACATTAGGGAGCATATCTTTTTGCCTATCCAGATGCAGTGGCGGGCAGTCATTTTCTGAGAAAAGGGGCGGGGAAGGGGGTAGGTTACACACACCCATATACACTTAACTCACACCCATTCATTCACATACCTACTCACACACCCATTCACAACACTCACTAATACACATACATTCATACAGGCACACACCAAATATTATTAAAAAACGTACCTCAGCAGCCGTAACAGGAAAGCCTCAGAGGTCCCAGAAGCGTTGGGACTGCTGCCTTCCCTCATTAGCCAATGAGGGAAGGCAGCATTCCTAAGCCTTGGAGGTCCCAGGAGGGTTGGGACTGCTGTCTTCCCTCATTGGCTGGCTGAAGGTCAGCCAATGAGGAAAGGCACAGTCCCAACTCATCACAGAATGGGATGGAGTCAGTGAGACTGCTGATCCCACTTCATGGCTTAAAACTGAAGCACCCAGGTCTGAAGCAATCAGTGATGTTCCCCCTTGTCATGAGGGGGAGGGCCTTGAGGCACCTTTGTTAGGCTGAAGAGGTCACACCCACAAGGCTGTGATATTTTCAGCCCAGCAAAGTTCAGCTCAGGCAGCCAGGAGTTTCACATTTATCACATGTCCAACTCCTGGCTACCTGACCTGAACCAGAAAGAGTATCTATCTGTCAGGCTGACTTTTGTTCAACCTGAAAGATACTCATCAGGTCAGGAAAAAAGGTAGGGAGTGTGGCTCCTTAGCCCGTACGGGCATGCCGCTGCTGTTAACCACTATTCGACACCAGCCTCCATACCCCACACACAACACACACACACCGGCTGTGAAGGGCTAGGATAGAAACATTGGTGTTCCCTTGAAGCTCAGAGGAGCGAGGGAATGACGGATGGCATTTGATAATTTGACTTTTCAATTATTTTATGAAATACATGGAAACTAAAAGAATATTCTGCTTGACAAGTATCCAAAGAAGCTTTAAATGAGGGGCTTAGGAGCAACTCTAAAAGACAGGGAACACACAGACCAGTTCCAGCTTACTCTCACCTACAATAGGAAACGTAAACCTGGGAGACTGCCACTTATCGGGAATTGGAGCACCTGGGATAAATGGGACACCTTTGGAGGCAACAGCAGGTGCTGCAGACTAACTCAACATGAAAGTATCATTATCCAAGTGAGTACTGCCTTAATAGCACCCCTCTAAAACAGCATCTACTTGTACCTGATCGATCGGTTTCTGTAAAAGAAATTCCTCTGATTTAATATCATTTAACCAAGAACAAACTTTCTGTTATTCTTGAAATTACAATTGTAATGCCATAAAATATAGCAGTGCAGAAAATAATACCCCAAGAGAAAATAAAGAGATCAAAAGTATGGGCAGAGTTCAGGATTTGAAAATCCAAAGATCGTGAACAGTCTTAGTAGCATTCAGGCTTCCAATGCAAATTCTGGGTTTACCATAAGGACATTTAGAAGAAGCATTATGAGATAATGCACCTCAGCTGACCATGTTTGAATGAAAGGTAGTGGGAGCCACTATTCTGAAATGGAAAATCTTTCTAGTTTGACCATGAAATTTGACATCTCATATTGTGGCCTTCATCTTGCTGCCTTTACCTGGGGTTGAAACAGGGACACAAGGCTGCTTTCGAGTGAGTTGCACCTATTCCAGCTGCAACTGCTGCATCAGCCAGGTGACACCAGTCTCTTGTGCCTCCACATGCAACCCTTAACTGCCAGCCTCCATCCATTCCCTTATCAGGGCCCCCAAACCAGTTTTCCAAGAGGCGACGCTAACCCTGTCTGACTTAACAAGCAGAAGGCAGAAGGGATCTATGCAATATTTCCGTGCCTACACCAGGGGGAATGTGAATCTATAAATGCAGGTATGTAACAAGTTCTTTCTGATCCCTAGGAGGGGCCACTGTCAAAGATGGTGGTTAAAAAACAACAAACAAGACAATCATTACATATGGCTAGACATGGGATTCCTTTTATTGGAAACAGTTTGTAGTAGGTTAGATATTTCCATCAAATACGAGACTGAGCATTTATTTTAGTTTGAGCATTTATTTCAAGTATAGGCAAGGTCGCTTAAGAACATGTTTGTAGTGTTCAGGGTGACTCTTGATTGAGAGAGTAATTTTGCTCTTATAAAAAGACAGTGAAATTTCTCTTTGGTTGCATGCTGCCATAGCCTCAATCCTTTCCAATAACAGCTTCAGACATCTGTGCAATACCACCACAGTTGTATTATGAAATATCACTGTCAAAAGCATCGCAATACAAAGTATTCTCAAAAAATATCAAGGGCACACATATCGACTTTATATACTATATGCGTGAAGAGCACAATATTAACTGTGAGAATATTGAGAACCAACATATTGTCACAAAATAGGTAAGTATATCAAATGTTAAATATTAATCATTATTTAAACTTTAAAGATACATATAATATATATAAAAAATTACATTGTATAACTTAAGAACATAAAATAAAAACATATGCATTAAATTAACTGTAAAAAATAAACACATTATGTAACTAAATAAAATTGTAATATAAACATACATAAGATCATAAAATTACTATGTTTATAAAAAATAATATAAAATACATATTCAATAAAATTATTGCAATTAAAAAGTGTAATTAAAATATTATTATTCCAATAAAATAAAAATACACAAAACTGTTGAAAATTAAAATGATTTGTAAAATTAAATCACAAAAGAAATGAAAACAAAAAAAATTCTTACAACAAAATACGCTTGTAGACATCAAATTGACTATTACCAATATAAAGTATGCAATTGTAGGGAAATATTAGTGATCAGATTTACTACTCCCACTGCAATAACTAACACCTTCCGCCCATGCGCTTCTCATAGCTTTGGAGACCTGGTATAGTCATAACTGTAGGAGTGTGATGGTTAGTAGTTGAGTTGGTACAGTCATTGGCAGCACTGGCACAGCAATAGGTGGTACAAGCTTCAGTGGCCTCCTGACAAGGGCCCTCACACATATTTTTTTGCTAATTAAGCACTGGTGAGAGTTGAACTAGTGCCCAAATTCGTCATCTGTCTGCATTACAATTGAAACATTGAATTTGCTTGGTGAAATGTGATATCTTTAGGTTGTGTTTTGGGGTGTTTCGTGTCGTGGACCTTAGTCTCAGCCACACAAGTGAGATATAATTTCTATTGGGAGACGTGTGAGAACACAGAATAGTAGAACATTTGTTTTTACCAATTGGATTTTTCTGCATTTGTGGCTTCCAAATGTAGGCCAGTGTGCAAGACAGAATCACATGATAGTGTCGCTAAACGCAAATGCAGAGCTGTAAATAAAACATTATCCCTAAATTTGTTTAAGTAAATATATAGGTTTCCTTTGAACCACTTTTTAATTCATTATATTTTACAATATGTATTGCTGTATTGTCAGCATAAAATGAAAAATAATTATATGCTATGGCTCAGTTGCTGGTTTTGGGTGTCATGAGTTTTTGGAAATGTACAAACCCAAAGTATCTCTGGAACTAGAAGGGTCTATGGGACATAACAGTATAATACTTTCGTAAATATACAGTACCTAAAAATGATATCTGTATTATCAATATTCTGTCCTATGATATTTTTTACATGATATTTATATCAATTTATGTTTTTGAAACAATATTAGCGCCATACCCTGCCACAGCAGCTCCGCATTAGGATGAGGAGGTATAAACTGGATGACTAGCCAAGATAGTTGAGATTTAAGAACAACATTTTTTCCAGATGAATAGTCTAGCTGCTTTAGTCTGCTAGAGTACATCTCATGCTATTTTTAAATAATTGGTGGCTAACGTGCATAGTCATAAAGAACGTAAAGGCAACAGATTGATGACCTCTTTTCAATTTAATAACAGTTATAACAAAATTATGCTAAATTACTCTATCGCCCTGAGGGAGTAACCATGCTCCAAATTTAAATATGCCTGCTGGACCTGTGGACATCTGTTAACATTGGTAGAAACCGCAGTCACCTCTTTCAATGTATGAAAGGTTTGACCTACAGTGCTATCAAAATGACAGTACTGTTTGCCAAACGTTTAATATTTTTTTTCAAAACCAAAGTCCCAAAGTAGGTTTTGTTTTTGAAAAAAATAACACATGTGACCTCTAAACCATGGGAATTTTCTCCCATGGTTGGGGGGCATTGAAACATTTTTATTGTCCCTTCCCCCATGTTTTTCAAGTTGGTTATGGCAGTGGTAACTTTACAATATAAAAAGCATCACAGTCCACTGCTTCTCTTAGAAGCCTGCGGTCGCTGCTTCCAACATTTAGGTTGCTGAATGCCACGGTTGTCTTCTCTTGATTCCACCTAATGTCTCTGTCATTTACCACCAGACACTCCTTGCCCTTTTATCTCACTCTTGAAGGTTCTTTTTCAATCTTGCTTTCTCTCTTTGTCACTATCTTGCTGTCTTTCTCTTCCTCTTTCCTTCTCCCTTTTCTCTTTCTTTGAGTGACAGTCAATCAATCAATCAATTAATCGGTGCTTGTAAAGCGCAACTACTCACCCGTTAGGGTCTCAAGGCGCTGGAGTCTGATGAGAAAAAAATATGTGCCACCCCCCAAAAAGGAGTGCCGGTGGACCCCCCTGCAACTATCAGCTCAAATTAAGCACTGTTTAAAGGGACTAAAAACTGGCCACTTGAATGCCCATTCGAAACCAGGTGGACAATCTAATGGCCAAACGTCCAACAGCCCTTACTTCATCAGGGAGTATTGGAAGAGTATGTCAGCGACAGAGAATAAATAGTCTCCATCATTGACATACTTATGGTCCTCCCACCTGTGAATCAGGAGAGAGGACCTTCAGTTTAGACGAGAGGGTACGCATCACCACTGCAAGGAGTACCCTCTTCACCAAACTGTAATAAGTCCCTATGCGATCTCAACAGCTAGAGCTTTGCAATTAACATGCAAAGTAGGTATGTGTTCCACAGCAATCGATCGTGAAATTTCAACAATTAGCACTGTGAATAAGCCACTAATAGGAGACTACATACATAACAAAACAAACAAGTAGATAGCAGACACTGCGCTTGAGCTCACTTTCGGGATGCACTCAGCATGTTCACTAACATTTCCACGTGGAATAGGTTAGTTCAGCTTAACTTTGCATAAAAACAATATCTTGTAAAACATCAGCAGAGAGTAAGGCCAACCACTCACAGTGGAATATTGTCTTGCATCAGCAATTCCGTGCAAAGGAAAAGAAATGAATCTGAGCGGCCTTGGCAATAAAATGATTCGGATGCCCTTTTATTTTGGAATGAAGAACTGTCCTGATTAATTAGGAAGCTGTACATGCCACAGCGAAGCATTTGTGTTGTGCTATTCTACGTGCCACGTGCATACAGGAGAGATGAGCCCTTGGCCTAGGCAGTGTTTTATGAAACTGATCATTCCTTTCAATCCTTCGCAAGATAGGAGGATGTGTATTCTTGTGGGTGTTTGTTTTCCAGCTTGTGCAGTCTGTGATATTAAAAAATATGATGGCGGCTGTGAGGGTAAATTGAAAACTACAGCGTGGCATTGTGAGCAGAATGCTAACGAATCCTCTAGCCTGTCTTGCACCAACATACCAGCAATTATTATTATGAAAATGCATGGGTCTGGAAAGAATACCGGCAGGATTATTGAGTTCTAATTTGCTCCCCAGACACATTTAGATGTGAAGAAAAACTGCAGAGTTGTATCTGCTAGTTAAATGACTCGTTTCTTTATGTTTTTATTAAGTTAAAATGAAGCATACAGTACCAGACACAATTAAATCGGCAAAATCAGGGGGGTGTAACCAGATTTCTTTCCTCTTAGACAACACCAAGGTCCCTGCAAGCACCCCACGAGCTGCCCTATATGAGGAAAAGAGGATATATCTTCACAGGGCCAGGTTCATACATATGACTGAGTCAACAGTGCAGATACTCACTGCAACCCTTGGTGTATGACTAATCATCACCTGCATTTACAATCAATAATATTCACAATAGCTAAGCCCACAGTCGTGATGTGATTATTTGGGAGGAAGCCACGGCTCTGACCACTAAAACAAGAGCCAATCACATTCGCAAGTATAAACCGCAAAATCATAACCCAAAGTAGGGATAAATGGTGTCGAGATCCCTTGGGGAAACCCGACTGTGCCCTATGCACTCACAAAGCAACTCTGATTTCTATGACCTTCACTAAGCCTACTTATTGATGTTTCATAGCAGATTCTATGTTCAGAAAAAAGTGCCTAAAACTATGAATAACCTGCTGCTGCCCCTTTACGCCCTTAACATGGAAGAAAGACTACTGTCTGCTACGGACATTAACAGCGGACAATGTCGCTGTCATGACAGAGAAACAGCATTTGGCTGCGAGTAGTAGTCAAAGATCGCCAGGGCTGTTTCGGCGATTGTACCGCCAACAGGCTGGCGGTACAATTTTGACGGTTACGACCATGGTGGTTTCCTGCCACGGTCGTCCCGGCGGTTTTAATCCCAGGGGATTACAAATCCCCTTCCCATCAGCCTGTCCATGGCTGTTATGGCTGGCGGGAAGGGGAGTCGCGAGGCCCCTGGGTGCCCATGCACTGCCCATGCCCTTGGCATGGGCAGTGCAGGGGCCCCCTGGCACAGCCCCACACTGCTTTTCACTGTCTGCACAGCAGACAGTGAAAAGCGCGATGGGTGCAGCTGCACCCGTTGCACGGCCGCAACACCACCGGCTCCATTAGGAGCCGGCTCCCATGTTGCGGCCGACATCCTTGCTGGGCCGGCGGGCGGAAACTCTGTTTCTGCCGGCCGGCCAGCGGGGATGTCAGAATGGGCACGGCGGTTACACCTTGCCGGGCGGCGGATCCCGCCCACCAAGGTTGTAATGAGGCCCATAATGAAGAAGTTGCTAGTGCATTGAACTGACTGTGAACTGTTTGCTGCCTAACAAAATCTGCTTTGCTAGAGCTTTCTGCAATGTACCGATGGACAGGAGAGGATGAAACTAAAATGTTACAGTTTGGTGTAAGGCAGACTCGATGTACTTTCCCAGGACTCAAACAATAGAAACACTGACTGGAGAAGAAGATGCAACATTTTCGGCACCTGATGAGCAGGATGATGAGGAAATCGTACAGTGAACCAATCAACGAATTGAGAACGGAGAAATATTAGAATTCATAGATTTGCTAAATTAATATGATAGGATAGAATTATAACTGCTGATTGATTGACCAATTAGGAATTAGGGGGATGGACTGAAAAACTCTAATAAAAAGTTGTGACAAGGGGCTAAAACTTCAGATGCGAGAATCAAGGGAGATGCGTGGAGAGAATTGATGATGTCAGAAGACGCGATTCGAGATTTTGACATTGGGCCATGTAGGCCTTTACTTTTTTCTGTTTTCTAGCTATGCTACACAGCATCAGGGATGATGTGTAGCATTGCTAAAACCATAGAAAAAGCCATTAGTTCCCAAGGGTGATGCCTATTGGTTTTGCCAGTCCTTATTTTTACACCCCCCTGGTGTGCACCCTGATGCTATGATATAGGTTTTACGTAGCACCAATCGCACCCAGAGTAAGACAGCACTTTATCTAGGTCAAAGTCCAATGTACAGGTATCATGAAACATCTCTAGATATGATGTCTGTTGTTCATCATTAGATTGAGAATTGACCTCATGTTAATATTGCTTCACATTGCAATGCACTTCCCATTTTACAACCTTACTGTGACAGCCCTTTTCATCATTTTAATCAAGGATCTGCCATGTTGTTTTATTTTTTGACTGGGTGTGTGAATGTTTTCCTTTTTTGTCTTAATTCCTGCTTTGTGGCTGCTAAATGGTTAGCAGGCAAGGCTTCCCGTATTGACGCCTACTACATCTTTCCATGTTCCTCATTTAGGCTATTTTGCAGCTATTTTGGAGATAGCAAGGTTTGTGGCTTACCTCATTTAGGCCCTCATTACAACCCTGGCGGTCGGTGTTAAAGCGGCGGTAAAACCGCCAAAAGGTCAGTGGTAAAAAAAATGGGATCTCGACCACGGAGGAAACCGCCAGCACAGACAGCCACTTTAACACACCGACCGCCACGGCAGTAGCAACAAACCCCACGCGGTAACTACCAACAGATAGGCGGAAGACAATGTACCACCCACTCCATTACAACCTGCCAATCCGCCAGCTTTTCCGAGGTGGTACCAACAGCATCAAAAGCACGGCGAAACAGTGTTTGGAAGGGAAACCACTGACCTCTTGACACTCAACGAAGAACCAGGACGCCATGGAGCCCGAGTTACAGGTCCTGCACATGATGGTCTACCTCCTCATACACGAGGAATATCAAAGGTGCCGGCGATGACCGCGGTGAGTACTTCACCTAGCACAGAGGGGGGGAGGAAAAAGAGAGTGACACACACACGCAACATGCAACACCCCCACCCTCACCCACAACACCATACACACAAACACATGCAACAGTACATTTACACCCGTTACCCCCTAGAAAAATGCAAGGACAAAAGGAATTGAGTGAAATAAGTGATATTTTAGAAAGAGGCAGATACACGTAACGAATAGAAATACAGTATATTCAAATATTTACAATATGTACAGAAGGCCACACATTGTCCCTTGCAAATTTCCGTGGCCCACTGGGCCAAAAATCATGGGCCAAGCCTACACTTGACTCCTGTCCTCAATACGGAGAGAACACTGCAGGGGCATCAGGTCGAAAACACACAGGCACCTCAGAGGGACGGGGAGGGGGGGCACCTCAGCAGGAAAATGGAATAACGCCACTGCAGCTCGAGGGGGCTCCATGCCCACTGCTAGGTCCTGGAGAGTGCAAAGACACAGTCTCTCAAGTCTCTCAAGTGGGTGGGTTTCCCACTGCTTGGTCCTGGGGAGTGCAAAGCCACAGTCTATCAAGTCTCTCAAGTGGATGGCTTCTCCACTGGTTCTGGAGGGGGCCTTGTGCCCAGTGTGCTTCATCCTGCCAAGGATAGGGTGAGTGGATGCATTTCTCCACTGGTTCTGGAGAGGGCTTTGTGCCCAGTGTGCTTCATCCTGCCAAGGATAGGGTGAGTGGATACATTTCTCCACTGGTTCTGGAGGGGGCCTTGTGCCCAGTGTGCTTCATCCTGCCAAGGATAGGGTGAGTCGAGGCCTTTCTTCACTGGTTCTGGAGGGGGCTTTGTGCCCAGTGTGCTTCATCCCGCCAAGGGATGAGGTAGCATGATACTCCATGGGGGCAGGGCCAGACTCCATCCTGCGGTGACTGCAAACTGGTGGAAGTGCCGGTGCTGGTGGGGGTGCTTCCAGTGGTGGTGTGAGGCTCCAGCCCATCTCCTGCAGCCTCAGACAGATGCACAGTGGGGCTGCTGCTGCTGGTAGTGGTCCTACTGTCAGGGGTGCAGGTGGCGGTGCTTGCGGCGGTGCTTGTGGCGGGGATGCTGGCGGTGCTGCCCGTGGTGCAGGTGCTGGTGCTGCCAGTGGTGGAGGGAGGCACCAGCCCGTCTCCTGCAGCTTTGGACAGCTGCCCACTGGGGATGCTGTTGCTGACAGTAGTGGTGGCAGCAGCGGGGCAGGTGGCAGTGCTTGTGGCGGTGCTGGTGGCGGTGCTGGTAGCGCTGCTGGCCGCTGTACAGGTGGCTGGGCTGTCGGTTCTGATGGTGGGCGCCAGACCCTCACCTGGAGCCTCCGAGGCCTGGAGTGCCTTGCCTTGGCTTTTCTGCCCCTTCTTCACCTTGGCAGATGCTGCTGGGACCTTGGCTCTGGCAGCTGGAGTTTTGGAGGAGGCCTTGCTGGGTAGGTTGTGATCCTTGCCCTTCTTGCATGCTGTCCCCTTCTTCACCTTTGCAGGTGGCAGAGTGGTTTGGTCCTTTTCACACTGCCTGGCCTGACGGGTGCCCCCTTTGATCCTCTGGGAGTTGCAGGTACCACAGCGGACGCCGACTTGGTGGCTGAGGTGCTGGCCTGGGATCTGGACACCCTGGCCCAAGGGGAAGGACGGGGGGCAGTGGTAGGGAACAGGTCAATGTTTGCCAGGAAATGTTTATTAGACACACTGGGACGGGAAGATGGAGAGGGTTTGGGAGTGGAGGAAGAGGGAGTGGTTGTATGAGGTGTCTGTCTGCTGAGTTTGGGTGAAGGTGCATGGGCTGGATGCTGTTGTGCGGTGGATGGCTGTTAGGTGGGTGGGTGCTTGCGTTTGTGTACTTTGGGAGGAGGGGTCACAGACACACTGGGAGAGGACACAGGGGACTGGTTGTGGGGGTGGTGACTGCTCGTGTGGGACGTGTTGTGATGGGCGTGCTGGTAATGGAGGTAGTGGATGAAGATGTAGTGCATGCAGGTGTGAGGGTAGATGCTACTGGGAGGGAGGTGGACGGTGAGGGGGAGGGGGACACGGTGGAGGCAGGGGATGTTGGTGTGTTTGCATGGGTTAGTGCTTGTGTGAGTACTTGTGAGATGAAGTGTGGTGCTTGTGTTTGCCTGAGCCACTTCTGTGTATTGATTTGGGTGAATGCTGGTCTGAAGGTGTGCTTGGGGTATGTTGGGGTTGAGGGGATTGGGGCTGGGTAGAGGAAGTTGGAGGGAGGAGGCTGAAGACAGGGACAATTGCTGCCATCCGTGCGGAGGCCAGAGCCTGAAATACTCTCTGTTGGGCCGCCACGCCAGAGTGAATGCCCTCCAGGAATGCATATGTTTGTTGCAAATGCCTTTGACACTCTGAATGGCATTCAGTATGGTTGACTGCCCAACAGTGAGGGATCTCAGGAGGTCAATAGCCTCCTCACTGAGGGCAGCAGGGCTGACTGGGGCAGGGCCTGAGGTGCCTGGGGCAAAGAAGATGCCCACCCTCCTGGGTGAGCGGGCACAGGAAACACACTGAGGGGCTGCTAGGAGGGCGGTGCTGGTATGGGAGGTTGCAGCTGTACCTGTTGTTGGGGAGGGCACAGAGATGTCCGCCACCGCCAGGGAGCTTCCATCGGAGGAGGGGTCGCTGTCTGTAGTGTCCCCTCCTGTCTCTGTCACGGTGCTCCCCTCGCCCTCCGTCCCACTGGTGCCCTCACCGTCGGTGGATTCTGCTCCAGGCCCATGTGGGATGCAGCTCCCTCCGTCACTGGTGCCTCTGCTCCCCCACCAGATGATGCTAATGCACACAAGGACAGGGTGATAAAACAAAAAGGGGGGAGAGACAGACGATACACTTGGTCAATGCCAGCAACAACACTACTGTGGACGACCACAACACACAGGGATCAGCCCTCTGCACTAGGAAATGCACTACCAGTAACAAAGCTAGTCACCAGCCCATTGGGTTCAATGCCTAACGCCATTAGCTGGACACCTGAAACCAACAGGACCCTGCCCAGTAGTAGATGCCCACTAACACTATTGGGGTTGGACTGCTTCAGAGCCTGACCAACAAGGGACCTACCCTGCCATTTTGCCCTGGCCTACGGGTACCCACAGCCCACATCTCCCACACAGGTACAACCTTAGTGCGTGCAAAGTCAAGAATCTGAATCTGTACTCACCGCCTTGTGGCTGCTGTGATGCCTTCAAGCGCCCATCCAACTCCAGATAGGCCAGGATATGGAACATCAGGGGGGTCAGGGTATGACGGGCACTCCTTCCTCGTTGGAAGGCCGGCACCAGCCGCGCAGGTCCTCCCACCGTTTGCGGCAGTGGCACCCCCAGGGTCCGCACCTCCTTGGTGATGGCATGCCAAATACCCTTTTTCTGATGGGCGCTGACCTACATGAAAAAAACAGTAGAAAAGGGATTAGTCATACTGTCCAGACTGTCATCCTCATGGCCCACCATATCCCTCCCATCCCCTTACGCACAGACATTGACCACCATACATGCAGCACTCTGCCCAAGACCCTTCAGCCCTCCACACAATGCTTACACACACAGCACTCCATACATTCATGGCCCACACATCATGCTCACAGTATACTCACCTGTTTGTCTGGAGGACCATAGAGTAAAGTGTACTGGGGTAGGACCCATCCACCAGTCTCTCCAACTCCTCTGAAGTGAAGGTGGGTGCCCTTTCCCCAGACACCAGAGCCATTGTCGCTTCCAGACACAGGTCACAGCAGCGCTTGCAGTGTAGGTCCTCTCCTGTTGAAGGTCAGGTAGTAAGTGAGTGAACAGACAGCAAATGGCGGTCACGTCCACAGCGGTGCATACCGTCACCACCGGCGTACATCACCATTGGCTCCTGGAACCCATAGGGCCCATTGATAACCAAAGCAAACTTGCGCGGTGGTCATCGTCCGCCGACCGCAACGGCGCACAACGCCAGTGGAATTACCTAATTTCCACTTGTCCCTCCTCACAGGGCAGGCAGCCACCATTTCAGGGGGGCACAGGCGATGGCACCTAACTGGGTCACAGCAGACATTGGCACATCAACTGACTCTCGAATTCACATACTCTTTCTGTAAAGAAAGAAATTCATTTTTAGTTTCACGTATGTGTGAATATGACCCTCTGCTCACTGTTTTCCACCCTAGAGTTCAACCGGTGAGGATGGATATGAGATGGAGACATACCCCGTGTACAGACCCCTGGTGGACCTGGCCACAATGGAGTACAGACATATTATCCTGACCTACAGACTTGATAGGGCCACAATCCAAGAACTGTGTGCCCAATTGGAGCCAGACCTGATTTCAGCTGTCCGCCAGCCCACAGGTATCCTCCCTCTTGTGCAATTCCTGTCAGTGCTCCATTTCCTGGCAAGTGGTTCATTCCAAGCAACAGTGGCCATGGCATCAGGGATGTCTCAGCCAATGTTCTCCAACGTGTTGAACAGAGTGTTGTCTGCACTACTGAAAAACATGCACAACTACATCGTATTCTCCCAGGAGGAGGATTTGGCCACTCTGAAGGCTGACTTTTATGCCCTGGGACATATCCCCAACATCATTTGTGCCATTGATGGTACACATATAGCATTAGACCAGCATTTCATATGTGATGTCTCAACTCCAGAGGCACTGGGTGTGGCTAATAGGTGAGCCCCTGGTCCACACCCAGTTGATGTAGGTATATGGTGTGTGGGGTTGTCCCTAAAGGTGAGTGTGTGTCTAAAACGTATCCCTTGATATTTGCAGGTGACTCTGGTTACCCCAACCTCTCATGGCTACTGACCACAGTGAGGAATGCCAGGACAAGGGCAGAGGAACGTTACAATGAGGCACATGGGCGAACAAGGAGGATAATTGAAAGAACCTTCGGCCTCCTGAAGGCCAGGTTCCAGTGCCTCCATCTGAAAGGTGGATCCCTGTACTACTTACCCAAGAAGGTATGCCAGATCATCGTTGCATGTTGCACAACCTGGCCTTGAGACGCCAGGTGCCTTTTCTGCATGAGGAAGTGCCTGGAGATGGTCTTGTGGCAGCGGTGGAGCCTGTGGACAGTGAGGAAGAGGAGGCAGAGGAAGAAAATGTGGACAATAGAACAAATATAATACAGCAGTATTTCCAGTGACACACAGGTAAGACACTTTAACTCCAAGGGTGTTTATTTAGGTGCTCATAAGTATAGGGGTATGTGCAAGGGGCTGAGGTGATGGTGGAGGCAAGTCCAGGGTAGAGTCCAGTCTCTTGGTATCACAAGTGCATTGTCCAAGGGGGCATAGCAAGGGGAGCAATGGCAGTTCAAGGTGGACAGGGTAACAGAGTGGGACACAAGAGTGACAATCAGGAGTGTCCTATTTCATTGTGAAAGTCTTGGTAATGTTCTCTGGCTTCTGCCTGGATCGCAGGGACTGCTTGCGGGGTGGTTCTCCTTCTGCAGGGGGTGGGGTGCTGGTGGCCTGTTGTTCCAGTGGCGGGTACTCCGGTCCACTAGCACCGGCAGAGGTGGAAGGCTGTTCCTCAGTTTGGCTAGTGTCAGACGCCCGTAATTGTGCCACTGCCTCCCTCATGGTCTTGTCCATGCCAGCTAGAACCCCTGCGATGGTGACCAGGATGGTTTATATTTTTGTTAGGTCATCCCTGATACCCAGGTACTGTCCCTCCTGTAGCCGCTGAGTCTCCTGCAGGTTGGCCATTATCTGTCCCATCGTCTCCTGGGAATGGTGGTATGCACCCTGGGTGTTGGAGAGTGCCTCGTGGAGAGTGGGTTCCCTGGGCCTGTCCTCCCCCTGTCCCACAGCAGTCCTCCCAGCTTCCCTGTTGTCCTGTGCCTCTGTCCCCTGAACTGTGTGCCCACTGCCACTGACTCCAGGTCCCTGATCGTCCTGGGTTTGTGGGGTTGGCTGGGGTCCCTGTAGTGGTGGACACACTGCTGATTGACGTGTCCTGGGGACAGTGGCATGGGCCTGCTGGGTGGGTGCTGTGCTGGTGTTTCCTGAGGAGGGAGGGTCTGTGGTGGGTTGGGACTGTGGCAGGGGAACCGACTGTCTGGAGGTTCCGGATGGGCCAGGTTGGTCATCCTGATCCAGGCGTGCAGAGCTACTTTCATCACTGTGGGCCTCTTCAGGTGGGGGAGTGGGTGTGGCTGGCACCTCCTCTCCGGTGACGTGGAGTATGGGTCCTGTGGGAATGCAAATGCATTGTTAATGTGTCTGCGGGTGCCATCTTGGGCATGGGTGTGTTTCCCTGTATGATTGTGATTTCCCTGTCGGCTTGGCCTTGTGTGAGTGGTTATTTTGTGGGATGGGTGAGTCTCTCTACTGGACATGCTGGGGTGATGGGTGTCCATGCAGGTCTGTGATGGGTGTCCATACATTGTTGGTGCATGCAGGGCTTGTGGTGGAGTGATGGGGTGAGGGTATGGGTATGAGTTTGTGATGGCATGCAGGTAGGGTGGGGGGGATAAAGTACTTAAGATTTGACTTACCAGAGTCCAGTCCTCCTGTTACTCCTGCGAGGACCTCAGGATGCATGATCGTCAAGACTTGCTCCTCCCATGTTGTTAGTTGTGGGGGAGGAGGTGGGGGCCCCACCGCCAGTCCTCTGTACTGCTACCTGGTGTCTTGCAACCACTAAATTCACCTTCCCCCGTAGGTCGTGACACCTCTTCCTGATGTCATCCCTGTTCTTGGGTGCTGTCCCACGGCGTTGACCCTGTCCACGATCCTCCGCCATTTCTCCATCTTTCGTGCAATGGACGTCTGCTGCACTTGTGATTCAAATAGCTGTGGCTCTACCCGGATGATTTCCTCCACCATGACCCTGACCATGACCCTTAGCTCCTCCTCAGAAAACCTGGGGTGTCTTTGGGGTGCCATGGATGTGGTGTGTGTGATATGTGTGAGAATGTGTGGGGTGATGTGTGGGGTGATGTGTTGGGGTATATGCTGTGATGTACGTGAATGGTGTATGGTGTATGGGTGATGGCCTCTGACTGAGTGGCTGCTCCTGGCTTGTCTCTCTCTGCTTGCTATCTTTTTTTTCGCTGTAAGGGGTTGTGGGTAATGTGGGTGTGTGTTTTATAATGATGTGGGTGTGGTGTGTGTATGTTTGTCAGGTGTGTGTAGTTTGAATTGTCCAATGTGGTGTAGTATTGTTAGTGTGTGTATATTTTGAACAACGCGGTGTGTACCGCCAATGGTTTACCACGATTGAAAAAACGTTGCGGCGATTCATGGGTCATGATACAGTGGGCATATTCCTGTTGGGGTAACGGTGTGGGTTTTGCTATCGCCAGTTTATCACTGACCTTTGGGCTGGCGGACTTGTGTGGATGTCTGTACAGTGCCAAAATTCTGAGTATGGGTCATAATACCCATGGCCGAATACCGCTGCGGTCACGGTATGTTGGCGGCTGTTAGCACGGTGGTAGGCGGCATTTACCACCAGGTAAATGAAGGCCTTAGTGTTCTAGATGCTGGCTGCACTTGTGTCGGGGGACTCAGGGACTAAATAACCATGCTGACTGTGATCCTGCACAGCGCGGTGTGGTGGAGGCACGCTGAAGGCACACCAAAGGCAAGCCCATTTGGTCCTGTTTGGACCTGACAGGGATCAGGGGCCACTACTCTACCCAAATGTTTCCAGCAACTAGGTGCCATCCACAATGCTTACTCTGCTCTCCAAGGATCTTTCAACATTAAGGCCATTAGTGCCCAGCCTGCCAGAGGACCTGTCAAGCAAGCATCACTCCCTTGATATTTATCACAACTTATTTCCTCTCCAATCAATTCCTGCCAAGATAATTTGTCATTGATCAAAGGTAATTCAGGGTGGTTTAATCAACATGCGTTCATGGGCTAATCCTCAACTGCCCTAAATAAGTGAAGTTATGGTTATTATGTTGCATGAACCACCTCCATCACTGATAAATTAGCACCATTAACAAGAAAAATGTTGACAGAAAGTTCAACAAAAAATCTTACACTGGTTTACCCCATATTGTTCCAAACTTAGGGCCTGATTCAGAGTTTGGCGGATGGGTACTCATTCATTAATTCATTCATTCAATATGCTTTATTTCGGTAATAAAATACCATAAAAGCTCATTCTACCATAGACATTTAAAAATATGAAGTCATACTATAAAACACTTTAGCTGAAAAGAAGAACAATTAAGAATATAAGATACAGGGTCTAAAACTAAATCAGAGATGATAAGAATCCACCAATATAAAACAATATAAAGGCCTTCACCCATTAAACTTAATAGGCAAAAAATAAAAAACACAATATAATAATTTTAAAATCAAATATTCCCTATAAGCACAGCATGTCCAATTTTCTCTACAAACTTAAACTTGTTTTGGTGTGATGCTTTGCAAGCTACCCCTTAAATTTTTATGTCTTACGTGCCAAATTGCCTATAGGAATCTAGCCAAAGCACACACCGCAACACTGTGAGTATTTGTTTTACAGATCCTTAGAGCTAAATGCTGATTGTTGATGCCCATGGATCTACAAAGAGGTATAATCCATTTGGTCAGCTGTTTGGCATATGCAGGGCAATAAAATAACACATGGGCAATACATTCAGATAACCCACAGCCCATTAGGCATAAGTCTTGTTGGTTATTCTGTTTGGACCATCTACAAGTAAAGTGCATAATGGTAATGATCCCAATCTGAACCTAATATAAAGTGCTCGTGCTTGGGGATATAAAATCAAATGCTTATATTTTTCAAATTCATAATGGCATTTGATTGTCGTGACCCTATCGGTCAAACTGTCCGAAGACACCTCGGCTAGCTGTCTTGTTTTTAAATTAGACCAGTATGCATCCTTAACCACTTGTACCGCATTTTTTGGGAGACTGTAAGGGTCTATCCAAAACTGGGACAGCCCTAAATTGATCAAAACATTTTCGACATGATTACACCAAGAAATATTTCTTGTTGTATGTGTACTCAGCAGGGTATTCAGCCATATTCTGTATGGGCCATAAATTTCCGTGGACCAGATCCTGATCCAATACAATATCAGTCTTAAAGCAGCTATATGAGCGATGGAGTCTAAATTTAAGTCAATCCGAATAGGCAACGTGCGGGAACTAGTGGGGTTTTATAGTAAAACCTTTATGAATGAATTTTTGGCAAGTTCTAAGTTCCTCAAATTGCCATGTACCCATAGCTCTGCACCATACAGGGAACCCCCTCTAGCTTGTATTTTATATATTTATATTGCGGGGGAGATTCCAAATCTAGAAGATCTATTAGCGAATCTCAAAATGCCCCCGAGTTCTGTTTCAGTCTCATATGTGCTTTTGACAAATGGGCCTGCCATTTATGTGTGTCCTCTAGTGTAACTCCCAAATAATCAAAATTGGTGACTCTCTCTAATACTTCTCCATCCAATAAAATCGTTCTCCTTGCTTTATGTTTTTTATCACCAAAAATCATGTATTTAGTTTTTGAAGTATTAACTTCAAGGCCATAGTCCTTACAGAAGGACATAAACTTCTCGAGTCAATTGGCAAGGCCGGAGAAAGTTTGAGATAATAACAAGGTATCATCCGCAAATAGTAAGCACAGAATCTTTATCCCACCTAATCTTGGTGCATCATTATCGCAGGCCATTAAATAAGGGGTACATGCATTAATAAACAACAAAAACAATGTAGGGGCCAACACGCATCCCTGCCTCACCCCCCTTTTAATCGGAATCCCGCTTGTTACCTCCCTATTTACTCCCCAATACATTTTTGCAAAACTCTTGGAGTATAAACTTTTAATTAAGTTTAGTAAGGGGCTAGGAAAGCCAGCTCTGTATAGTACTTCCCACAATTTGCAACACGGGACCAAGTCAAATGCAGATTTGAGTTCTACAAAGGCCACAAAGAGTTTCCCTGCACCCAGCTCTACAGTCTTCCATTTAATAGTAAGAAACTTAAATATCTGATCGGTTGTACTGATCTTCTGTCTAAAGGCTGCTTGAAGATCGCTAAGTACTTGGGTTTCCTCTAACCATTCTTTAACCCTTATCAAAACCTGATAACAAAATATTTTTTGAAGATTATCCAGAAGGCTAATTGGTCTGTAGTTTGCTGGGGCTGCCTTGCTCCCCTTTTTATAGATAGGTACAATAATTGCACCCTTCCAAGAGCGGTGATAGGTTCCACTGGCCAAGATGGCATTTGATACATTATTAACATAAAGGCCCCACGTACTTAAATCAGACCTATATAAATCAGCGGGTATACCGTCTAGCCAAGGTGCTTTTTCTGGCTTTTGGGCCATAATAGCCATCCTAGTTTCATTCAGTGTTAACAGGAGCAGGCTATCGAAGGAAGAGGAGTCTGATCCAGCTACTGTACTGCTACTGATTTCAACATCATACAGCTTTGTAAAATGGGCCATCCAATCTTCCGGTGGGATATGACAGTCTGGTCTAAAAGTTTCATTTCGCCCATTAGAAGCCACCAACGAACAAAAGCGTTTTAGATGCTTCTCCTTGACTGCTGTCAACAAATCCTGCCATGTCTCTACTTCCCAATAATTTTTACAGGTCCTTGTTACAAGACCATACTCACGCCTGGCACTAATTATTAATTGTCTATCATTGGATTTGATTGCCTTTATCAAACTGCACTTGGACTCCCTACATGCTTTACCGAACCACACATTATGGGATCTAGTTGCTGAATACTTATTTCCCCTGACAGTCTATAGAAAAGGTCCTTCAAGATAGAAAAAAGATCAATATGCAAAGCCATGACCTCATTGGGGGAATATAAACAAGAATCCTCCACCAATTGATGTGTTAATACTAAATCTAGCATCTTCCCTCACAATTTCTTTACATTTTTTAAACAATCCCATTTCAGGGCATGCTTGTTTGAAGAAACTATTAAGGGGGGAATAATTTCATTATTAGATTGCGTATCTATTCTTTTAGAAATAAGCCCGTCGTACGTAACTAAAATTGGTGCATGATCACTATTATACTGGTTCCCTACACAAATATCTTGTATAGTGTGCCATATCCTCACATCAATAGTTACATAATCTAGTGTACTATTATAAAACCTTCTAAAAAATGTGGGTTTTGCAGGAGAGTCTGAAGGAAACCGTCCATTTCCCGGACGAAGTCCATGTATTATCATAAAATCAATAATCTGCGAACCCCTACTACCTAATTTAGACTGCTTCTTTGAAGAAGAAAAAGAAGGAATATTCCATGACACATCTTCTAACTGCGTGAATTCAGAGAATGCAGAGTTTGGTTCAAGTGACACATTTTAAATCCCCAGCAATGAAAATAAAGTGCGATGCTCTGACACCAAAGCATTTAGGCCCATATTTATACTTTTTGATGCAGTTTTGCGTCAAAAAAATTAGCGCCGGCTAACGCCATTCTGAAGCGCCATGCGGGCGCCGTATTTATTGAATGACGTTAGCCGGCGTTAGCCGCCGGCGCTGTCTGGTGTGCGTTAAAAAAAACGACGTACACCAGGCAGCACCGGCGTAGGGGGAAAATGGCGTATGGGCGTCCAGAAATGATGCAAGTGAGGCTGAGGCAAAAAAATCGCCACAACCCGTTTTGCGCCATTTTTCTACGACGCCCATCCCCCATTGAAATTACTCCTGTCTTATCAAAGACAGGAGTCATGCCCCCTTGCCCAATGGCCATGCCCAGGGGACTTCTGTCCCCTGGGCATGGTCATTGGGCATAGTGGCATTTAGGGGGGCACAAATCAGGCCCCCCTATGCCACAAAAAAAAAAAAAAATATATACTTACCTGGACTTACCTTAATGTCCCTGGGGTGGGTCCCTCCATCCTTGGGTGTCCTCCTGGGGTGGGCAAGGGTGGCAGGGGGTGTCCCTGGGGGCAGGGGAGGGCACCTCTGGGCTCATTCTGAGCCCACAGGTCCCTTAACGCCTGCCCTGACCCAGGCGCTAAAATACGGCGCAAATGCGGGTTTTTTAGACCCGCCCACTCCCGGGCGTCATTTTTGCCCGGGAGTATAAATCCGACGCAATAGCATCGGAGTCATTTTTTAAGACGGGAACGCCTACCTTGCATATCATTAACGCAAGGAAGGTGTTCACGCAAATAAATGACGCTAACTCCATGAACTTTGGCGCTAGACGCGTCTAACGCCAAAGTATAAATATGGAGTTAGTTTTGCGTCGAATTTGCGTCTAAAAAAACGACGCAAATTCGGCACAAACGGAGTATAAATATGCCCCTTAATACCTGAATAGTTTTTGTCAATTTGTTAGAAGGACCTGGGGGCATATTTATACTCCATCTGCGCCGATTGTGCGTCAAAAATCTTGACGCACAATCAGTGCAAACGTTGCCCCGTATTTAAACTTTGACGCCCGAGCACGCGGATGACAAAATTCCGCCGTGCGTAATTTTTTGGATGCAGCAACCCGCCTTGCGTTAATTATATGCAAGGTAGGCGTTCCCATCCAAAAAATGGCTTAAACGGCCGTGCGTTGTATTTATGCTTTCGGGCAAAAATTACGCACGGCCGGGAGGCGGAGCCAGAAAATGACGCACAGCCCGATTTGCGTAAAAAATTAACACCTGGGTCAGGGCAAGCGTTAAAATGGGGCAAACACACCTGTATTTAATCAGAACACACAGAACAAACAGCAGAGCAGCAACAGGGAGCCATGGAGGTGATTCTAATCCAGTGTGCACGCAGATGCAGAGCCCAGCAGCAACAACAGCAGCTACAACAACACCAGAAGGGACCCCAAAGGCAGCGAAGAAGGCAGGAGAGGATATTCAGCCCAAGAACAACCCTTCAGGGCCTCAGGGAACACAACATCATACAGAGATACCGGTTGAACTGGCAGGCCATTCAGCAGCTGCTGCAAAACATTGAACAGCAGTTGGCCCCCACTTTGGTGACACCCCGCACCATCCCAACAGAAACAAAGCTGCTTGCCGTACTTCACATGCTGGCTAGTGGCTCTTTCCAAACAACTGGTGCCCTGGTTGGTGGAATATCACAACCATCATTCTCCGCCTTTTTGCCCAAAGTACTGGACGCCATCATTCGACTGACACCCCACCACATATGCTTCCCTAACACACTGCAGAAGCAGCAGGAAACAAAACAGGGCTTCTACGCAATCAGTGGCTTCCCACACGTCCTTGGTGCAATCGACTGCACACATGTACGCCTTGTGCCACCTGCTGCAACTGAACACCTCTACTGCAACAGGAAGCACACACATTCCATCAACATGCAGGCCATTGTTGATCACCAGGGATTGATCACCAACATCGTGGCTAAATATCCTGGGAGTGTACATGACTCATACATCTTCCGTCACTGCACCATCAATGAACACTTCCAGGATGGACGGTATGGCAATGGACTACTTGTTGGTAAGTACAAAAACCTACTTATATACACACTGCACAGCAACCCTCTAGGACACACAACACATACACCACAACAGCAACATGTCAACAGGAACACACTGAGGTCGTGACTTACTAACCATGTTTCTTAAGTCACCATTGAACCTGTCACACATTGGAATTTACTGTACAGCCTAATGTGAAGACGTCAATCAGTGTGGTTCCCGAAATGTCACCTTGCAAATTGTAAGTGTCCCAATGACCTCTAGATTAATACATTGCATAAGTCTAAAGGTATGGGATGTCCAGGGTACTTTGATATGAACGTGTTAACAACACTTTCAATTTTAACTGTGCATGGAACTATCATCTCACCCCCAGTGAAGACACACGGACACCTGTATCACAAGTCACAATGCTAGGGAAGGCACACTGTACTGCAAATTGTGAGAAGGTAGCCTCTTTCTAGCCTTGTTACCCCCACTTTTGGCCTGTTTGTGAGTGTATGTCAGGGTGTTTGTCACTGTTTTCACTGTCTCACTGGGATCCTGATAGCCAGACCTCAGTGCTCATAGTGAAAACACTATGGTTTCAGTATGTTTGTTATGTGTCACTGGGATCCTGCTGGTCAGGACCCCAGTGCTCATAGGTTTGTGGCCTATATGTATGTGTCACTGGGACCCTGTCACACAGGGCCCCAGTGCTCATAGGTGTGCATGTATATGTTCCCTGTGTGGTGCCTAACTGTCTCACTGAGGCTCTGCTAACCAGAACCTCAGTGGTTATGCTCTCTCATTACTTTCAAATTGTCACTAACAGGCTAGTGACCATTTTTACCAATTTACATTGGCTTACTGGAACACCCTTATAATTCCATAGTATATGGTACTGAGGTACCCAGGGTATTGGGGTTCCAGGAGATCCCTATGGGCTGCAGCATTTCTTTTGCCACCCATAGGGAGCTCTGACAATTCTTACACAGGCCTGCCACTGCAGCCTGAGTGAAATAACGTCCACGTTATTTCACAGCCATTTTACACTGCACTTAAGTAACTTATAAGTCACCTATATGTCTAACCTTTACCTGGTAAAGGTTAGGTGCAAAGTTACTTAGTGTGAGGGCACCCTGGCACTAGCCAAGGTGCCCCCACATTGTTCAGAGCCAATTCCCTGAACTTTGTGAGTGCGGGGACACCATTACACGCGTGCACTACATATAGGTCACTACCTATATGTAGCTTCACAATGGTAACTCCGAATATGGCCATGTAACATGTCTATGATCATGGAATTGCCCCCTCTATGCCATCCTAGCATAGTTGGCACAATCCCATGATCCCAGTGGTCTGTAGCACAGACCCTGGTACTGCCAAACTGCCCTTCCAGGGGTTTCACTGCAGCTGCTGCTGCTGCCAACCCCTCAGACAGGCAGCTGCCCTCCTGGGGTCCAGCCAGGCCTGGCCCAGGATGGCAGAACAAAGAACTTCCTCTGAGAGAGGGTGTGACACCCTCTCCCTTTGGAAAATGGTGTGAAGGCAGGGGAGGAGTAGCCTCCCCCAGCCTCTGGAAATGCTTTGTTGGGCACAGATGTGCCCAATTCTGCATAAGCCAGTCTACACCGGTTCAGGGACCCCTTAGCCCCTGCTCTGGCGCGAAACTGGACAAAGGAAAGGGGAGTGACCACTCCCCTGACCTGCACCTCCCCTGGGAGGTGTCCAGAGCTCCTCCAGTGTGCTCCAGACCTCTGCCATCTTGGAAACAGAGGTGCTGCTGGCACACTGGACTGCTCTGAGTGGCCAGTGCCACCAGGTGACGTCAGAGACTCCTTGTGATAGGCTCCTTCAGGTGTTAGTAGCCTTTCCTCTCTCCTAGGTAGCCAAACCCTCTTTTCTGGCTATTTAGGGTCTCTGTCTCTGGGGAAACTTTAGATAACGAATGCATGAGCTCAGCCGAGTTCCTCTGCATCTCCCTCTTCACCTTCTGATAAGGAATCGACCGCTGACCGCGCTGGAAGCCTGCAAACCTGCAACATAGTAGCAAAGACGACTACTGCAACTCTGTAACGCTGATCCTGCCGCCTTCTCGACTGTTTTCCTGCTTGTGCATGCTGTGGGGGTAGTCTGCCTCCTCTCTGCACCAGAAGCTCCGAAGAAATCTCCCTTGGGTCGACGGAATCTTCCCCCTGCAACCGCAGGCACCAAAAAGCTGCATTACCGGTCCCTTGGGTCTCCTCTCAGCACGACGAGCGAGGTCCCTCGAATCCAGCGACACCGTCCAAGTGACCCCCACAGTCCAGTGACTCTTCAGCCCAAGTTTGGTGGAGGTAAGTCCTTGCCTCACCTCGCTGGGCTGCATTGCTGGGAACCGCGACTTTGCAAGCTTCTCCGGCCCCTGTGCACTTCCGGCGGAAATCCTTCGTGCACAGCCAAGCCTGGGTCCACGGCACTCTAACCTGCATTGCACGACTTTCTAAGTTGGTCTCCGGCGACGTGGGACTCCTTTGTGCAACTTCGGCGAGCACCGTTTCACGCATCCTCGTAGTGCCTGTTTCTGGCACTTCTCCGGGTGCTACCTGCTTCAGTGAGGGCTCTTTGTCTTGCTCGACGTCCCCTCTCTCTGCAGGTCCAATTTGCGACCTCCTGGTCCCTCCTGGGCCCCAGCAGCGTCCAAAAACGCCAAACGCACGATTTGCGTGTAGCAAGGCTTGTTGGCGTCCATCCGGCGGGAAAACACTTCTGCACGACTCTCCAAGGCGTGGGGGATCCATCCTCCAAAGGGGAAGTCTCTAGCCCTTGTCGTTCCTGTAGTATTCACAGTTCTTCAGCCTAGTAAGAGCTTCTTTGCACCAACCGCTGGCATTTCTTGGGCATCTGCCCATCTCCGAGCTGCTTGTGACTTTTGGACTTGGTCCCCTTGTTCCACAGGTACCCTCAGTCAGGAATCCATCGTAGTTGCATTGCTGATTTGTGTTTTCCTTGCATTCTCCCTCTAACACGACTATTTTGTCCTTAGGGGAACTTTAGTGCACTTTGCACTCACTTTTCAGGGTCTTGGGGAGGGTTATTTTTCTAACTCTCACTATTTTCTAATAGTCCCAGCGACCCTCTACAAGGTCACATAGGTTTGGGGTCCATTCGTGGTTCACATTCCACTTTTGGAGTATATGGTTTGTGTTGCCCCTATCCCTATGTTTCCCCATTGCATCCTATTGTAACTATACATTGTTTGCACTGTTTTCTAAGACTATACTGCATATTTTTGCTATTGTGTATATATATCTTGTGTATAATTCCTATCCTCTCACTTAGGGTACACTCTAAGATACTTTGGCATATTGTCATAAAAATAAAGTACCTTTATTTTTAGTATAACTGTGTATTGTGTTTTCTTATGATATTGTGCATATGACACTAAGTGGTACTGTAGTAGCTTCACACGTCTCCTAGTTCAGCCTAAGCTGCTCTGCTAAGCTACCATTATCTATCAGCCTAAGCTGCTAGACACCCTATACACTAATAAGGGATAACTGGGCCTGGTGCAAGGTGCAAGTACCCCTTGGTACTCACTACAAGCCAGTCCAGCCTCCTACATTGGTTGTGCAGTGGTGGGATAAGTGCTTGAGACTGCTTACCACTCTTGTCATTGTACTTTTCATAAGAGAAAAATATACAAAACAAGGTCAGTGTATATACACATAGCCAAAAAGTTTTGCATTTCCTCTTTTCACTCTTTTCTAAGTGCTGAAAAGTACTTCTAAACTTTCAAAAAGTTCTTAAAAGTTTAAAAAGTTTTTTTCTGTCTTTCCCAAAAGTTGTGAAAACTTTTTTCTCTTTTTCTATCACTTTAACTCTCTCAAAAAAATGTCTGGCACAGGAAAAAATGTTGAACTGTCCAAACTTGCATATGATCACCTTAGCTGGAAAGGAGCAAGGAGTCTCTGCATAGAGAGAGGTTTGAGTGTAGGGAAGAATCCTTCCTTAGAACTGTTAATTAATATGCTTAGAGTACAGGATAAGGCCATAAGTGCCCAATCTGTAGAAAAAGTAGCTAATGGTTCTCAATCTGATCCAGGGACTCCCCCAGGAAAAGGTTCAGGAAAGAAACTTCTCAGCCTGCCCATTACTAGACAGTCTAGCATAGTTGGTACAGAGGTTGAATCACATCATACTGATGATGTGCTCTCACATTATACTGGTAGCCAAGCTGTTAGGGTGCCCTCTGTAAGGGACAGGTCTCCTTCTGTTCATTCCCATCATACCTCTGTATCTAGAAATGAACCTCCCACCCACCCTGATGACAGATTGTTAGAAAGGGAGCTCAATAGATTGAGAGTGGAACAAACCAGACTGAAGCTCAAGAAGCAACAGCTGGATTTGGATAGACAGTCTTTAGAAATAGAGAGGGAAAGACAGAAGATGGGTTTAGATACCCATGGTGGCAGCAGCAGTATTCCCCATAGTCATCCTGCAAAAGAGCATGATTCCAGGAATCTGCACAAGATAGTTCCCCCTTATAAGGAGGGGGATGACATTAACAAGTGGTTTGCTGCACTTGAGAGGGCCTGTGTTGTACAGGATGTCCCTCAAAAGCAGTGGGCTGCTATCCTATGGCTATCATTTACTGGAAAAGGTAGGGATAGGCTCCTTACTGTAAAAGAAAATGATGCTAACAATTTCCAAGTTCTTAAGAATGCACTCCTGGATGGTTATGGCTTAACCACTGAACAGTACAGGATAAAGTTCAGAGATACCAAAAAGGAGTCTTCACAAGACTGGGTTGATTTCATTGACCAGGCAGTGAAGGCCTTGGAGGGGTGGTTACATGGCAGTAAAGTTACTGATTATGAAAGCCTGTATAACACAATCCTGAGAGAGCATATACTTAATAATTGTGTGTCTGATTTGTTGCACCAGTACCTGGTAGGCTCTGATCTGACCTCTCCCCAAGAATTGGGAAAGAAGGCAGACAAATGGGTCAGAACAAGGGTGAACAGAAAAGTTCATACAGGGGGTGACAAAGATGGCAATAAGAAGAAAGATGGTGAAAAATCTCAAGATAAGCATGGGGATAAGGGTAAAACCAAAGATCCCACTTCAAATCTTAAACACTCTTCAGAGGGTGGGGATAAAACAAATTCTTCCTCTTCTTCCCAACCTGCACACATTAAAAAGCCTTGGTGCTTTGTGTGTAAAAATAGAGGCCATAGGCCAGGGGATAAGTCCTGTCCAGGTAAACCCCCTGAGCCTACCACCACTAATACATCAAGCTCTAGAGCCCCTAGCAGTAGTGGTACTAGTGGTGGGACTGCTGGCAACAGTCAAGCAAAGGGTGTAGTTGGGTTCACTTATGGGTCCATAGTGGAAACTGATGTCATCAGTCCCAAGACAGTTTCTGTCACACCTAGTGGCATTGGCCTTGCCACACTGGCTGCTTGTCCCCTTACAATGGATAAGTACAGGCAGACAGTTTCAATAAATGGTGTTGAGGCCTTGGCCTACAGGGACACAGGTGCCAGTTTCACTTTGGTGACTGACAACCTAGTGCACCCTGATCAACACATCATTGGACAACAGTATAAGATTATTGATGTCCATAACTCCACTAAGTTTCTTCCCTTAGCTATAATTCAGTTTAGTTGGGGTGGAGTTACTGGCCCTAAGCAGGTGGTGGTATCACCTAGCTTACCTGTAGACTGTCTCTTAGGTAATGACCTAGAGGCCTCAGGTTGGGCTGATGTAGAGTTTTATGCCCATGCAGCCATGCTGGGCATCCCTGAGGAATTGTTCCCTCTCATTTCAAGTGAAATGAAAAAGCAAAGGAGAGAAGGCCTGAAAACTCAGGATCCCTCCCCATCAACAGGTAAAAAGGGTATCACAGTATCCCCTAACCACCCTACCATTCAGGATACCATTCCTGTGGTGGGAGAAACCTCTCCTGGGGTGGCACCTGTTCCAAGGGAATCATCAGTTGGCAAAACTGTACTCCCTGAGGTGGAAGTACCTCTCTGTGGGATAACTAACATTGGTGAGAAAAAGAGCACCATTTTAGTTAACATGGAGCATCCCTCCAACCCTCCCAGAGAAACTTTAGTGCAGAAACTCTGCACTGCCTCACAACACTTAGGACAGCATCCCTGCCCTAGTGTGGAGCTGATAGGACAGCATCCCTGCCCTGCTCCAACTCAAGAGAAACAGCATCCCTGTTCTCTCTTCCAGCCAAATGGACAAAGTTGTTGCCCAGCTATGGCTTTACTGAGACAGCATCCCTGTCTGGCATTTCCATCATTACAAATAGGTTCAGTGGATAATTCCCACTGCTCTAAACTAAAACTTACTGATAGAAACTCTGAAAATACATCTTCACATTGTTGGCTAGCTAAAAAACTTCAAACAGGGTGGTTTACATCCCCACAGGGAAGTAACCATATAGTGGATGATAAAGGGAGTAACCAGTCTATTGCAGAGCTACTCTCTACTTATCACCACTTAGACAATAAAGTCTCAACTGGCCAAGGTTAGCCTTATTGTCCTTCGTTTGGGGGGGGGGTTGTGTGAGAAGGTAGCCTCTTTCTAGCCTTGTTACCCCCACTTTTGGCCTGTTTGTGAGTGTATGTCAGGGTGTTTGTCACTGTTTTCACTGTCTCACTGGGATCCTGATAGCCAGACCTCAGTGCTCATAGTGAAAACACTATGGTTTCAGTATGTTTGTTATGTGTCACTGGGATCCTGCTGGTCAGGACCCCAGTGCTCATAGGTTTGTGGCCTATATGTATGTGTCACTGGGACCCTGTCACACAGGGCCCCAGTGCTCATAGGTGTGCATGTATATGTTCCCTGTGTGGTGCCTAACTGTCTCACTGAGGCTCTGCTAACCAGAACCTCAGTGGTTATGCTCTCTCATTACTTTCAAATTGTCACTAACAGGCTAGTGACCATTTTTACCAATTTACATTGGCTTACTGGAACACCCTTATAATTCCATAGTATATGGTACTGAGGTACCCAGGGTATTGGGGTTCCAGGAGATCCCTATGGGCTGCAGCATTTCTTTTGCCACCCATAGGGAGCTCTGACAATTCTTACACAGGCCTGCCACTGCAGCCTGAGTGAAATAACGTCCACGTTATTTCACAGCCATTTTACACTGCACTTAAGTAACTTATAAGTCACCTATATGTCTAACCTTTACCTGGTAAAGGTTAGGTGCAAAGTTACTTAGTGTGAGGGCACCCTGGCACTAGCCAAGGTGCCCCCACATTGTTCAGAGCCAATTCCCTGAACTTTGTGAGTGCGGGGACACCATTACACGCGTGCACTACATATAGGTCACTACCTATATGTAGCTTCACAATGGTAACTCCGAATATGGCCATGTAACATGTCTATGATCATGGAATTGCCCCCTCTATGCCATCCTAGCATAGTTGGCACAATCCCATGATCCCAGTGGTCTGTAGCACAGACCCTGGTACTGCCAAACTGCCCTTCCTGGGGTTTCACTGCAGCTGCTGCTGCTGCCAACCCCTCAGACAGGCAGCTGCCCTCCTGGGGTCCAGCCAGGCCTGGCCCAGGATGGCAGAACAAAGAACTTCCTCTGAGAGAGGGTGCGACACCCTCTCCCTTTGGAAAATGGTGTGAAGGCAGGGGAGGAGTAGCCTCCCCCAGCCTCTGGAAATGCTTTGTTGGGCACAGATGTGCCCAATTCTGCATAAGCCAGTCTACACTGGTTCAGGGACCCCTTAGCCCCTGCTCTGGCGCGAAACTGGACAAAGGAAAGGGGAGTGACCACTCCCCTGACCTGCACCTCCCCTGGGAGGTGTCCAGAGCTCCTCCAGTGTGCTCCAGACCTCTGCCATCTTGGAAACAGAGGTGCTGCTGGCACACTGGACTGCTCTGAGTGGCCAGTGCCACCAGGTGACGTCAGAGACTCCTTGTGATACGCTCCTTCAGGTGTTAGTAGCCTTTCCTCTCTCCTAGGTAGCCAAACCCTCTTTTCTGGCTATTTAGGGTCTCTGTCTCTGGGGAAACTTTAGATAACGAATGCATGAGCTCAGCCGAGTTCCTCTGCATCTCCCTCTTCACCTTCTGATAAGGAATCGACCGCTGACCGCGCTGAAAGCCTGCAAACCTGCAACATAGTAGCAAAGACGACTACTGCAACTCTGTAACGCTGATCCTGCCGCCTTCTCGACTGTTTTCCTGCTTGTGCATGCTGTGGGGGTAGTCTGCCTCCTCTCTGCACCAGAAGCTCCGAAGAAATCTCCCGTGGGTCGACGGAATCTTCCCCCTGCAACCGCAGGCACCAAAAAGCTGCATTACCGGTCCCTTGGGTCTCCTCTCAGCACGACGAGCGAGGTCCCTCGAATCCAGCGACACCGTCCAAGTGACCCCCACAGTCCAGTGACTCTTCAGCCCAAGTTTGGTGGAGGTAAGTCCTTGCCTCACCTCGCTGGGCTGCATTGCTGGGAACCGCGACTTTGCAAGCTTCTCCGGCCCCTGTGCACTTCCGGCGGAAATCCTTCGTGCACAGCCAAGCCTGGGTCCACGGCACTCTAACCTGCATTGCACGACTTTCTAAGTTGGTCTCCGGCGACGTGGGACTCCTTTGTGCAACTTCGGCGAGCACCATTTCACGCATCCTCGTAGTGCCTGTTTCTGGCACTTCTCCGGGTGCTACCTGCTTCAGTGAGGGCTCTTTGTCTTGCTCGACGTCCCCTCTCTCTGCAGGTCCAATTTGCGACCTCCTGGTCCCTCCTGGGCCCCAGCAGCGTCCAAAAACGCCAAACGCACGATTTGCGTGTAGCAAGGCTTGTTGGCGTCCATCCGGCGGGAAAACACTTCTGCACGACTCTCCAAGGCGTGGGGGATCCATCCTCCAAAGGGGAAGTCTCTAGCCCTTGTCGTTCCTGCAGTATTCACAGTTCTTCAGCCTAGTAAGAGCTTCTTTGCACCAACCGCTGGCATTTCTTGGGCATCTGCCCATCTCCGAGCTGCTTGTGACTTTTGGACTTGGTCCCCTTGTTCCACAGGTACCCTCAGTCAGGAATCCATCGTAGTTGCATTGCTGATTTGTGTTTTCCTTGCATTCTCCCTCTAACACGACTATTTTGTCCTTAGGGGAACTTTAGTGCACTTTGCACTCACTTTTCAGGGTCTTGGGGAGGGTTATTTTTCTAACTCTCACTATTTTCTAATAGTCCCAGCGACCCTCTACAAGGTCACATAGGTTTGGGGTCCATTCGTGGTTCACATTCCACTTTTGGAGTATATGGTTTGTGTTGCCCCTATCCCTATGTTTCCCCATTGCATCCTATTGTAACTATACATTGTTTGCACTGTTTTCTAAGACTATACTGCATATTTTTGCTATTGTGTATATATATCTTGTGTATAATTCCTATCCTCTCACTGAGGGTACACTCTAAGATACTTTGGCATATTGTCATAAAAATAAAGTACCTTTATTTTTAGTATAACTGTGTATTGTGTTTTCTTATGATATTGTGCATATGACACTAAGTGGTACTGTAGTAGCTTCACACGTCTCCTAGTTCAGCCTAAGCTGCTCTGCTAAGCTACCATTATCTATCAGCCTAAGCTGCTAGACACCCTATACACTAATAAGGGATAACTGGGCCTGGTGCAAGGTGCAAGTACCCCTTGGTACTCACTACAAGCCAGTCCAGCCTCCTACACAAATCCCAAAACATACTTCTGACAAACTGTTAGCAGAGAAACACTCGTTCAGCCAAGGAAACAACACAATGCAGATGGTACATCCTACAAGCATAGGATGCCACATTAGTACACAAAAGAGTTACAGACAACACAAGACAACTACTGCGATGAAAGGTCTTTTCAATAGTGCCAGCTACATCAACATGATCCCATTCATTTTCTCTTGCAGATGATCAGGGGTATGGCAACCCGAGTACAGCTGCAGAGCGTGCATACAACGAGGCCCATAGGAGGACACAAAGCATTGTCGAGCGGACCTTCAGCATGCTCAAGTCAAGGTTCCGCTGCCTCGACAGCACTGGTGGTAGCCTCCTATATTCCCCGAGATGGTCTGTAGGATCATCCTCACATGTGCAATATTGCACAACATTTGTATCAGAAGAAACATTCCCCTCCGGGAACCAGAGCCACACATTCCTGAAGAGGAGGAAGAGGAGGATGCTGGCCTGCAACAGGAGGGGGAACTACAGAACACAGCTGCTGGTATACGCAGGCAGCAACAGATTGTAAATAATTTCTTCTGAATATGATCACCTTCACCACTTTAGTTAACGAATATCATGGTCTGGCTATTCCTTTTTGCACACCTTCATCTCTACTTATCGGAATAAGAGTGTTGCCTCATGGAGCATTGCTGAGATACTGGGTAGGACACGGAACATCCCAGAGCTAATGTGATGCCTAACAGACAATGGTCATATACACACACACTCTTAATGACATATATCATGTACAGATCTCCTTTGAAGGCCAATAGCAGAGGACCACAACTATTTCACACATACATGTTGAAAGCAAGGTCCAACGCAGCATTTGGCACACAACTATGACAACATCACTCAATAAGGGGAAAACAAGCCTCATACATGAGGCAGTCAATGTGCTTTGGCATCACTAACAGGAATGTCTGACAAGACCCTTGACAGCAGTTAGTCCAACTGCATCCAATATTTGCAAGGAATATCTTTGACTAGAGTTCCATAGAAGCAGAACATAGACAGCACAAGTGCCACACATTTGACATGCATTGCGCACATGACATTCCATGCACATGTCAGCCCATTTCCTAACTCCTGACACACCCATGCACCTGGTCACAACCCACCTGTCGGAAGAGGTCCCTGGAATACTAAGATGTGTACCCTGATAATACCTCCTCTACACACACAGACCAACATTAGCTAACCAGTGTGCTACACCCTTTACTAAGGTATGCCATTGTCATATAACATCTGACTGCATGGACGTCAGGTCAATGTATACACTGTCTTCTAGTTTCAAAGCCCTGTTAGCACATGTAGATTGCTTCCCCTTATGAAAATGTATGTTGGCCCTTAGAATGCAAGTCTCACCTACAGGACTGGTGAGAAACATATGCAGTCCACACCTGTGATCACCTCCATGCAGACCACCCATTTAAAAAAGCACTGCCCCTGATGATGCCTGGAACAGCATAGGAGTTGCCATTATGTCAAATACACCGTCAACCATTGATACTAATTAAGCCGTGTAACACAGCCCTTGGGTTCATTTGTCACCTTCAAAAACACAGGACGTACACAGTTTGACATGTCAACTGTCTAGTTTGTCCTCCAAACAGTCTTAGTCAGACCACTGATTATGTAACTTGTCCAGTAGCTGGCACCTGAATCACCTTGCATTCTGTCAGCCTGACTGGCAACTGTCTCTGCGTCACACTAAAGTATCCCTGTGTCTACATATGTACCACACTTGCGTTAGCAAACCTGCCATTCATCAGGGGGCATTGGGCATGGGCTTCTTCCATGCATACCCAAATACATTGTATAGCATCATCTGCCTTTTAACTGTACCATTTGAGTTACTTCCTCTTGGAAATGCAAAATTCATGGCCCATCCCTTGTCTGGGTTGCATATATGCATGAATGACAAAGTGTGACAGTGTCCCAGGGTCGTAGGCAGGGATTGGGTACGGGGCTTTCAGCACAACCAGCAACCTCTGATAATGTACATGAATAATACACAAATGTCAGAACCATGACAGTTCACACACAGCATCACAGTGCGCACAACATAGTGATGGGCCGTGTGTGGTGAATAGCTGCGAGAATAAACAGCACAGAGGCTATGATGTTCCCAGATGCAGTGGGAAGTGCAGAGGCCAACCTGTGTACAAATGTTGTAATGACACTTGCCGGAACATGACAATTGAGACATTATCTCACTCTGCACACCAAGGTTGCCCTGTTGACTGTCTCATTACACGTCTTTAGTGACAGGGTGGGACAATCCACATTTTGGTTCCCATGTCCACATCTACTTTACTCACAGTGATCAACAAAGGATACTCAGTAGTTACAGGAATAGCTGCCACTGACTCATGATGAGTCCTGGTCCGAACTGTGACAAATTACACCCCAAACAATCTACAGGATCATCATTGGACCACACACATGAACAAGACACCTATGTGCAATTGATCACTGGAAATATGTGGACACGTGCTGTCTTGTATGCTGGTCTACCACAGCCACTTGATAGTTGGGGCTTACTTCTATGGCCTCAACTGTGGTGTCATCATACATATGAGACTGACCCTAGTCTGTCTGTGTAAACAACATGGTACCCACTTCCTCAATGCATGTGTATGACTCACTGTGGGATTCATCAACTAGTGCCTAGGAAGCTCTTACCAATACTCTAGGACATAGGATGCAGAAAATGTGGACCATTGACATGAACATGCGTCTGCCATCCATCTGGTGCATGCTATGTCACATGTGGTGTCTAAGTGACCCTAAAACTTGGAAGTATACTTTACGGGTGTTGTTACATGTATGACTAACACATGCCCTTGCTCATTCCAATTTTGACTTGCATCTTAGGATTGGACACATGGACGTCACATTCATACAACCATATGTACAATAATGCTTCATGTGATATACACACACACTTGGTCATCCAACAAATTAGCTGTCAAAGCACACACTTTGAGCCAAAGGCATTTAGGTATTGTACATATGTGTGTCACATTGCTATCCTCTCCTTATGACAAACATGCACAATTTGTGCCACACATATATGTAGGCCACACTTATGACCATCTATGACGTCAGCCAACTGTAAACATACTGTGAAGGGTGTAGTGGATGATGTTCCGCTGCAGTATGATGTCACACATGTGAACATACACCATCAACACCATACTGTCTTCAATTAGCCAATCTCTTATGTGTTCCAAATGTAAAATAACCAAAAAACAAGTACAAATGCCCCAAACCAGTTAATGCACTGTAATTTTGACGTCCCTAGCGGTGTGCGTCATTTTTTGTTTACCAAAACTGTATTTAATGCACAGGAGTTAAATTTAGCCCGCATTCAGATATTTGTACAGTCCATGTATCATTATGTGGATGCAGGTTACTATTCACGTCTGTGCGTCAAACAAAATGATGCAAATACAGTTTTGTGCAACAAAAAATGACGCATTAACGCGAAAAAGGCGGGACTTTTCATACAGGAAGTGATGTAATAGGATATCCTGTTTACAGATCATGTACAAAGGGTGTACTTTCACTTTGCAGTCTATGATCCTTCTAGACTGTGTGGCTGTGTAGAGAGTGTTGTCCAGAGATAGATTTTGTGCTGTATTTGTCCTGTGTGCTATCTGTAAAGTCCTTTTGTGAAATAAATATTGTTTGTGTATACTGTAGTACTGTGTTTTGTCTACATTTGTCCATTTATCTTGTGTATTTCTTGTTTGTGGGAGTCTGTTGTGGGTAGTGTTAGTTTGGGGATAGTTGGGCTCTTTTAGTGTTTAGGTTTACTTTTTTTCTGTCTTTTTACCCCTACTTTCACCCATTTCCCCTTTCTATTTCTTTTACCCCTATTCCTTCTCTTCAACTATAAGTATGTCTGCTAGGCCACGTCTTGGCAGGATGGGGGAAGAGGAGTTGGGGGGGCTTCATCTGGCTGGTGACACATTTCTTGCCACTCATGATTCAAGCAGGGGGCAGGGTCATACAGGGGTACCCGACAGAGGCGCGCAGAATCCGGTGGGGAAAGGTGCTGCATCACCTGCAGCGTGTGTATGCCAGCCAGAGGAGTGACCACCAGCTGAAGCACCGGTGGGCTGACCTCATCACCAGGGAGCAGGATCTCTTGGACCACCTGGGAATCATGATTGGTGGCACTGTTGGTGAGTACGACTATTGTTAATGTGCACGATTAAATGCTCTGTAGTGACATCAGGGGATTAGTGCAATGTCTGCCAGCTAACTTGCTGACTGTGTGTAATGCTGGGGAAATATAAGGGGATCATTGATGCACTATGGCAAGGATCACAGTTGCTAGCTGTCAGGTAGCACATGCTCAGCAAACTTACAGGTAACTTTACCATGAAGGAAATTGGTGAGGCCTTTTTGTCAGCACAGCTAACAAAATAGGAGCCAATCATGTCTATATAGGGTATTGTTGACAGAGAAGTACAGATGTACCAACGTTTAGGCCAACTATGTTGACGCAATTGCTAGACTGACTTTAGAATCACTACATGATGCTGAAAATGAGTGGTGCCTTCACGTCAATTGATAATAGCAAAGTGGCTCAAACATTGGTCTCATGTTAGTATGGTGAGTGTGGAAGGAAAGCGTTCACAGAAGTACTATGAATGTGTGGGATTATTGTGTTTCTTGATCTTTTTGGATACATGTCAGTTCATGATTTGAAAACATCGTGAAAAGGCGTAAGGTGCCCTCAGCTAACATCTAAAGATGTTTGTTGGAATTATTTGGGCCACAATCCAAATATGGATGGCAGTCCAAGTGTATGCACATGGCTTCACATCTCCATGGTTGGTGCAAATCACCATAGCTGGGCCACATCAATTGACTATACTGTAACAACAGGATGGCTTACAGGAGTCCCTGCCCCTCCCTCTGTACATTGGGCCTATGTGCAATAAATGTGTCATGGCCACAAGGCATGTTTGACTGGTAATGCAGTCCTCAAGTAACCAGGCGTTGGATGTTTCTCTTGGATGCACATGATGAGACGATTGCACTCCATATTTTTTAGTGCTCACCAATTATGGGGCAAGTTTGCAACCACATGATAGTTCTGGCCAATGTATGTGTGCAGATATGTGTGTAACTGTCACAGGAGACCCATGCTATGTACAAGTTGGCCGTGAAATATCAGATGCAGTACCATCATGTCTGAATGGCTGCCATGTCCTTATTCAGCCTACACATTGTAAATGATAATGAAATGGCTGCACTGTGCACAGATTTTGAGCACATTTCTTCCTTCCATACCTTACAGGTGGACCGGCACCCTACACTGTGGGAGAGGTGGTGACATTTGAGGACCCCGACCACGCCAGTAAGTGTTGATATGTCTGTTATGTGTTGTGTTTGCTGGTTATGGACTCGTGTGAGTTGGACGCATAGCAAGGTGTGATGGGTTGGGCACGTTTTTCACTTGTTCCATGAGTGGGAATGCAGTTCTCACATGTTTTGAGTTAGCCAATGCATATCCAATGGTATCATGTAGGGATTGTAGGACATTCCTGTAGGCCCCACTGTGAGTACAGGGGATAGTCATGAGTCTGACACTTGTATCACCAAGAGTCGCAATGGAAGTCAGCCCCTATTTAGTCAGCCTGTCAGACCCACATTCTCTAAGATTGGTGGAGCTAATAGCTTCCCAATAGACATCTGCTTCACTATTTACCTACGTAAGTTTGAAACAGTAGGTAGAACCTCCTAGCAGCATGTACTTCCACATGTAGTGCATCAAGTCTGTGGAACCTGAGTGCAATGGCCTAGGTGTGCATGCAATTCATGATCATGGGTGTTCTAGCAACTCTGTGTCTGATGTAAGTCAGGCCTCACTGGAAGTATATGTTGTGTACTAAGTTCTGCATTTCCTGACATGTCTGACCCTATGAGTGCTCTAGGGTTTGCTGACTCCAAATTGTAGATAGACCTTACCAGTGGTGTGTCTATAGAGACAAACATGTGTGGAGTTGCCTATACACTCCTCGGTGTACATGTTGTTGGCAAATTATAGTTGTGTACCCACCGCCCCCCCTCAAAAACGGCCATGGGTTTGTGAATGGGGTACCTAGTATTGATGCTACCAGTATGTTACACATACCTGTGAATAAGTGACGGTTTGGTTGCATAGTAGTATACACACTCAGGTTTGGCACTTGGTACCATACTGGAAAGTCCAGTTACAACTTGCAGACCATGTGGCTTTAGTTTTGCTTTCCGTACACTGACATTTGTAGCCCAGCTCTTGGTGGAGGATATGCAGCATGATTCATAGATGTTAACTGTCAGAACACAGATTGCAAGTCAAAGCCAGTTGTTACCCATCTTGTGGGTTGTGGATATGCTTTGTGTGATGTCACCTTTGTTGTCTGGCCTGCCATATACTTCCTCAGGGACATTCAATGCTCTGTATCGTGATATGAGCTGTTACAAGTACAGTAGATGTAATGTCTGATTAACTTGCTGTGTTTCACACAATGCAGTTACTAATGTAGCATATCTGCATTTGTCTTCACAGCAGCTAACACGACTCCAGACCAGGTCCGTGAATTTCAGCGTCGAGCCATGCGATACCAGCACATCCTGCTGGTGGAGTTGGGGTTCCGGAGGATGGCCCGGCGATATCGCCATGAACGTGCCTCCAGGGCATGGCGAGACTTCCCACAGGGTGGGCCTACTTTGCCCACCACAGCCACTACAGAAACAACCACCAATCAGAGCCAGGTGGCCCCACCCACAGCTGCCTCTGTTGATCCAACATCTGCTGGACTTCCTGGCCCCAGCATTGCCACTGGTGCAGGACAGCCCACACAGACCTCCTCCACCGGTACCCAGACTGCCACTGCTCCAGCTGTTGACCCTGCAGCCTTCAATAGACTTGAACACAAGATGGACAAAGTGCTGCGCAAGGTGAGCCACCTGAGCCGGGATGTGCGGCACATTAAACATGGATATAAAGAGGACCCTCCGGAAGGCCAACCTCTAGACAGTTGAATTGATGGACATGATACCCTCCCCTCCCTCCTATTTCCTTCTTCTTATAGTTAGTGGGCTTAGGGGGTTTAGTGTTAGGTTAGTATAGGCTGTTAGTTTAGTTAGTGTTAGTGGGTGGGGGGCAGGGGGTCCTGCTTGTTTCTTTTTTGACTTATTACATGTGTGGGTGGGTGGGTGGATGGGCGGAGGGCTATGTTGGGGTTCTTGTGTGTAAAAAAAAAAAAATACCAAAAAAAGAAACAAAATTCAAAAGAAAATATACAAAAAAAATATATATTTGTTTAGGATAGTATAGTATGTGTGTAGGTTAGTATGTGTTGTCCTCAATGTGTCCCGTCTCATAAGGGGGGTGGGGAGTAGATGTTTAGAATGTTTCGTTACATGTGATTAGTAAGTGTAGCTTAGGTTAGTTAGGGACAGTTGTGGGTAATGAGTAGTCAGGGTAGATTAGGGTAGGTAAGATATTTCCTTCAGTTTCCTCATCTATGGTTAGCTTTTAATAAATATTTGGTTACCCCTTAATAGTATGTGTTGAATGGTACTTGATCATGGGTTTGGATTCAGTGTACATTAATTTTGTACTATAACATCTGTGTCCAATGCTACAAACAAATCCCAACTGAGATGAACGATTGGCAGCTAACCCAGAGCTACCTTGCAAAGTGTCTACCCTTTGTTGCAACCACCAATCACAGTTAATATGGTTCCCAATGTGTTTCTGTTGATAAGTGTGTTTTCAAAGACACTAACAGTGCTTCCAGACTTGATATTGGGGAAACAGTTTTAGGTCTGACTGCAGTGTGATGATCATGCACACCCTTATGAGATGAGTTCTCATTGGCAATCTTGTATTCTTGTCTTCATGACCCTCATACATCATTTGTGACACAGTTCGGCATGATTACCTACTTGTATGTTAACTCAGACACCTTGATTTGTGCAGTTTTTTTTTGTAGTTACTTAGATTAGTGTGGCATGTTTATTGTGTTATTTCTGAATGCTGACAACATTTAGCGGGCACTATTTGATGACTTAGTTATCCCCTGAGGAAGCATTCTTCTGTCCTACACAGCATGGTGGTGTATGGTTTCTCACTTCATCAGATTATTCCCTCAGGATGGGCAGAGTATGATGCAATCATGGTCACTGTGCAGATTTCTCTAACTACATAATATCTGGACAGTTGTATTAACAAGCTATGTTATTTGACAGTAGGCACATTTCAGTTATCTACTGCACAGTTGATATGCCACATTACCCAGAGATAGATTTGTTGTGTAAGTGCTATTTATTGAAAAGTGCTGTAGTGCTATATGTACATTGTCCATGATTGTGAGTCCATTATAGTGATATCTTCCATTGTGATCCAACACAAGGGTTTACCTAAATGCTTTTGTCATGCTGGGGTTGCTGTTTCAGACAGTGCAGAGGGACAGACTTAGCCAATGAGTAGGAGAGAGACAATCACTGGGCTGGGTGACAGGATATACAGTGGTTAGCAGAACAGTGCTTAAGTACAGTTGTTGTAAGACTGTCATGTTTCAAAACGCAGGACTTTGGTAATAGTTGGCCATGTGGCAGGGACTAGTGCTTCCGGGTACTTTTCCTTGTGAATGTGACCTGTTCCATGTCTTCTTCTGTCTGATGTGTGTGTTGCCTGCTTTGTCCTTGTTGTTGTTGGTTGTGAAGGGGCAACACACACCTCAGTGTTAGAAGACGTGGAGTCAGACATCCCGGTTGCTGCTCCCTGTGAAGGTCTTAAGGGCAGTACTGCTGCAAGGAGGGCCTGCTGGTTCTTGAGAATAGCAGCCACATCACGATGGTAGGCAGCCAGGTCGGCCCTGAGGGGTTCAATGTTGCTTTCGTGCACGCGTTGACAGGATTGCTGTTGTAGGTGTTGGGTCAACTGTATTACAGCTGTGCTGATTTCCTGCTGGGTTTTCTGCAGTTCCTGCAAGATAGATGTTAGGACTTGCATAGCTGCTGCCTGATCTGCAAATGACATCATGCACGAACGCACCCCCTCAAGTCTGGCTGCCATATTTTGCATCCCCACCCGCACCTCCTTGGACAGCTCCTGCTGTACTCCAACTACAGTTCTCTCAAAGCTGGTGCCAGTGTCGTCTGAGTCCTCAGCTGTATTGGAGCTGGCATGTCTTACAATTGGGGTGGTGGGTGGTTCCTCAGTGATGGCTGCTTGTTCTGTGCTCCTCCTTGCGACAGAAGGTGGGGTCTGGAGGGTTTCAAGGACCTTTTGGATAGTCTCCTGGGGAATATTTGTCGGCTCATCATCCATGTCATCAGGGAAATCTGGGACAGGCATATCGGCAGGAGATCCATCTTCCTCTGCAATGAAACAGGGTACAATTAGTGTGTCTGTGTTGTTGCAATTTTGATGTGAAATGCCTGCCTTTTGATGAATTCACTTTGTGATCTTGTTTTGTGTTAATATCTGCAGCCCTTCAGATGGGCATTGTTTCAGGCCTATGGCCCACCTGTGTGTCACATGTATGTTATTGAGTTATTAGACTTGTCAGCCTCATCGCCTCTAGGTGTTGATTTTAGCCAAATAGAGAATTGCCACCTTCTTGTCCTACTCGACCCTCCGTGTACATCCATTCTCATGGTGAGACCTTTCACTGGCTGTGGGTGTTCTGATGGCCCTGGCAGCACACTTAACAATGTGGACCTGCCCCAATCCCTGATCGTGCACATCGACTTAAATGTAATTGACATGTGGCATATCCTATGCATGGCAATGTTATGATCTGATATGGATGTTGACATTGTTAATGGGTCCTGCTGATGTTGGGTAATGTGTGTTTCCAGTTACATGTGTCCCCTCCTCAATGCTGTTGTCTGAGCAGTATGACATTTGGGATGTTGCCTTGTTACCCAGGCACAGGATGGACCCTGACATATGCAGCATGGGTGTGTCCTTAGTGCTGTGTCGCTCCTATTGTTGTTTACTTTGGCTGATGTTTGTGACAACTATGGGCATTGACATTTGAGTGTACTAGGGACTTTGTCTTGTTTATGGGGATTGTTGCAGATGTCATCCTCACCCCCTAATTTAGGTGTGTATGATCCATGGGGAGGTTACTGCCATTGGCTACTTGAGCTGCACACAGAGCAGAGGTGGTAGTGGCAACTGTTGTCGCAGTTACATTGCAGTTGTCGGTTTGGCTAGAGGATTGCTAATAGGGCCCTAGTTAATGTAGGAGGTATGTTGGCTGACAGGTGCCAGGTTGTAAGTTTGACGTAGTGGCCTTCCCTCCTGACATGGCTTTCCCTTTGCTCCATCGTTGGCATGACAGCATGCCCCCATTGGACTGTTGTTGGTGTGGTGTAATGGTGTGCCCCAGCTTCTGGCTGTGCAGGCCATGCCCCAATGCCATGCCCCTTTACCCATGCCACTCCATGTATATGTTGACTTCCATGCATTTTGTGGTCGGTATCCCCTCGCTTGCAGTTAACATTAGTGCATTTTAATTCCCCATGCGACTTACCCTGCATGTGTGTTTTCCCCTGGTAGTCTGCGCTGTCCTGTCCTTGAATCCCTGTGACTATCTCCTCAGGGATGACGGCTGCGACCATCTCCTCCATGTGGTCCAGGGCCTCCTGGTGTGCTGGACTCCCACCTCCAGTCTGCAGTGCTGCCTTCCTGTTCCTCGACATCTTTTCCTTGGTCCTGCGTTTGCAGTCATGCCAGCGTTTCTTGCACTCGATGACAGTTCTGCGTACTTCAGCCACACTGTTAATCTTGTCGACAATTTGTTGCCATATAGCCTCTCTCCTACTGATTGGCAACTTTGATGTGACAAACAGTTGGTGCTGGTGTTCTGTCACCTCTTTAACCAGGATTTCCTGCTCCTCTGCACTAAAGCGACACTTTCTTTTCTTCTTAAAAGTGTCCTGGTTCTTGTGTGGGTACTCCTGGCTGGTTCCTGGTCTGCTGTCATCTTCCTGGGGTCTGTAGTGGCATCTGGGATCCATTTTGGCTCTCCTCTGGTGAAATGGCTGTGTTCACTGTGTTGTTTTTTGACGCTATTGCATCAAAAAAAACGGCGCATGTCCGGTTTGCCGTGTCGTAAAACGACCCACAGTCATTTCCGCTGCGTTAACGTTGTTTTCCTTTATGACTTGACGCCGCAGTGTGCCTCAAAAATAATGACTCCCACCTGTTGTTTGCGCCGCCGTGCGTCAAAGTATAAATATGACGCCCCGCACGGCGCACCAAAATGGCGTTAGCCGGCGGTAATATTTTTGACGCAAAACTGCGCCGGCGCAGTTTTGCATCAAAAAGTATAAATATGGGCCCTGGTCTATTATAAATATTGACATACAGCAGGGAGCAGCCGTGCCTCTGCTTGATGGATAAGGCCAGTATGTCCTCTGAGTCCACAAAAATTTCTCTGATATTGCCCATATCTGTATTCTTTGTCCATATAATGAACCCCCCGCTGCTCTCCCCACCAAGGACGGTCTGGCTTCTTTACAGAATGAGTTGAACCCTTGCCTAAAAGCATTAGAAATTAACCAAGTTTCCTGGAACAAGCAGATGTCAATCTGGGTCGTCTAATTTTTTGCGAATTCCAGACAAATTCCATGACAGGAGCTTTGGAGTCGAAGTCTCCTGGACTGTAAGATCCTTTAAACATGATGGCAGAATACAAGGTCTAATATGGTTCTTCCTAGGTGATAGTTTAACTATTGGTACATCTAGTACATCCGACACCGAACCTCTTATCCCAGGTGACGGGGATTCTAAATCTAGCAACCCTTCTACCTGTGGATTAATAATACGAAGGGATGCACTGTTATCCTTGTCAATTCGGGGTAAAAGGAGTCAGTCCGTATCTAAGGCCATGGGTTCCTGCGCCAACCTTTTTGAAGACGTTGTTGTATTCTGACAAACACGCTCTTTCTTGTTTGCTAGGACAGGGGCCTCCTCAGAAATTGCTAATAAATGTTCTCTCTCAATTTGTGGGCTACAAAAACAGAAGGATTCGACCCTATTGAAGAATCAGCTACAGGCCAACAACTTTTAAAACAAATATTTGAGCCACTTTGCAAGGGGTTCCGCATTTCCAAAGATAATAGACCCCTTACTAACTCCGGCGCAGACAGTACTAGCTTTATTGTGTCCAAACGGCCCTCACTCTCTGTAGAACGCTGCGCTGATATTATATCTGAATGAATAATGGAACAGCATTGTCTGGTATGCTGTATAGAATGGATAACCTTATTTATAAGAGAAGCATTATCTTCATGTGCATTGGATGCTAAGGGAGGAACTCTGCACATGAAAATTGGGTAGCCACTACCCTTGGACTGGTATACATTTTGCACAATAGGCGAGTTCACCGTCACTTTGATACTTGATCGAGGGATCATTGGAGCACAGGGATGACTTTTTACACTCGAGGGGCTAATAAGACAAGTCTGTAAGTCTCCAATTTTCCCATCATAATTGCTTTTTGCACAGGGGAATGTCTTTTTCCTAGAGACAGATTCTTGAGGATTAACATTTGGCTCTGGCTTGTGCACAAAAGCAGTTTCCCTTTGGAAACTGTTAGAACGAAAAAGGGACAAGACTTCTGACATTAATGTCTTCAGATCTTTCACCTCTTCTTTTAAATCAGTAACAAGGGCAATTAAATCCTCCTGGGATTGAGATATGATAGGTTGGTGACTTGTAGGTTGTACACTCGGATTAGGGCTACCCAATTCTTCTACTTGATCCTGGGATTCCAACAATGAATAACGGTTAGAACAGGAAATATCATGTACAATTACGCTGCCTAACAAGAGATTCTCTGGACTTGTCTCGGGTGTACATAATTCCTTGGCTCTTGTATTTGTTCTGTCAGCCTGTACTACCGGCGGCCTCAAAGTGACACCTTTATTGGAATTATTTTCCTTTTCACAAGGTTTGGTTAACATAAAAGGGGTAAGTGAGCCATTTTCAGTCATTTCTGGGGATCTTTTTTCTTTGTGGTCAATAAGGTCTCTACTTCCTCAATTAAATGATCAATTTCATCAGTCACACGACTAGATGAAATATGTAACGCTTGATGCAATCTCTGAATTTTTGTTTGAGCAGTGCCCACCGGCGGGCTGCTCCTTACTTTACGCTTCCCCATTTAAAACAAAATTCAATAGTTTATAAAACAGAGCTTCAATATATCACTGGATATCTCCTACCTCGGAGCCACGAGGGATTGCCCAGCCCGGCCTCTTTCCAGTCTCTGACGGGCGCAGACGGGAGCGCCTTTAGCCCGGGCTTTGCCTTGGCGCGGCGCGGGCGCGTCCCGCGCTGCGGGGCAACATAAAAATGTGTCCAGCCCGGCAGCAGCAGCAAGGATCCCTGGGACACTGAGTCCCTATTCCCAACAGTGATGATGACAGGAGAACGAAGCAGGAGACCAAGCTACGGGGCAATGCAGCGCGCTTTAAGCGCCCGCGAAAACGTGTCCAGCCCGGCAACAGCTGCAAGGATTCCTGGGACACTGAGTCCCTATTCTCAACAGTGGCGATGACAGGAGAACATAGCAGGAGACCAAGCTGCGGGGCAACGCGACACGCTTTAAGCGCCCGCGAAAATGTGTCCTGCCCGGCAACAGCAGCAAGGATCCCTGAGACACTGAGTCCCTATTCCCAACAGTGGCGATGACAGGAGAACGAAGCAGGAGACCAAGGTGCGGGGCAAAGCAGCACGCTTTAAGCGCCCGCGAAAATGTGTCCAACCCGGCAGCAGCAGCAAGGATCCCTGGGACACTGAGTCCCTATTCCAAATAGTGGCAATGACAGGAGAACAAAGCAGGAGATGGGTACTCCGTCACAAACATGACGAATATCTTGTCTGCCTTAATATAGGTGCACTATATCCTTATGCATTTGTAAAAAGGTGAATGGGATCTCCATCACATTTGTGACAGAATACCCACCTGCCAAACTAAATCACACCACTACACTTAAAGAGTGTCAGGCTGAGAGATGTTGGTGCAGGAAATACTCAACAGTAAATAAACTACTTTATGACCTGAGGCTACTTAACAAAGAATAAACCGCTTTATAACCTGACACTAAACACAAGAAAGCTATTCATTATCCTCCCTTCAGCTACTTTAACAATAGGATTCCACACAAACAAAAAGGATCATTCAAGATAATTAATTAAGTATCCATGCCACTGGTATTACATTCATATTCTAACTTTGCAAAAATCTGGCACATTTATTTGTTGAAAAAATCATTACTATTCAACATGCTGTAGAATTTCAAAAACACATACTGATAAGCAGATTGTTCACAAGGCATTGTCACCAAATACAACCAAAAATTCAATTCTGACTCATCAGCTATCTGGTTTGAATGATTTCTGCCTACTACAGTTGGAGCAGTCGCAGCCCGTCAGTACGGGCGGAGGGACGATACCTTTACCTTTTTCCCAATGAGAAGAGTGTCTGTAAGGCTGAACAAAAGTCAGTCTGACAGTCAGTCTTCTTGTTCAGGTCAGGCAGCCAGGCGCTAGACATGTGCCAAATGTCCAGGCTCCTGGCTGCCTCAGCTTAATTTTGCCTGGCTGAGGATTTCAAAGCCCTGTGGGTGTCATCTCCTCAGCCTCTCAAAAGTTCATGGAGGCCCTAATACTCATGATGAGGAGGCACATCACTGATTGCCTTAGACCTGGGTGCTTCAATTTCAAACCCTGAAGTGCCTAGGGTCAAGGGTCAATCAGTGACACCTTGTCACAGAGTGGGATGGGGTCAGCACTCTCACTGACGCCATCCCATTCTGTGACAAGTGAGAATCTGCTGCCTTCAAGCATTGGCTGACCTTAGCCAGTGGTTCCAACCCTCCTGAGATGTATGAAGCTTCCCTCCTGGAGAGCTGTAGTGAAGGTAAGTTTTTTTTAAAATCTGATATAGACTTCTAGCTGCAGATTCCTTACCTTAGAATTCCCTGGCGTCAGCTTCGAATCTGGAATTTTTCTGCTGAGCAGTACGGCACGTGCCATCGAGTGGTGTTGTTCGGATCCGCATGCGTCGCTCAACTCCGCGTGGCGTCGTCAGCATCGTTGGAGCCGTCTGTGACATCACAGTTGTCTTTATAGATGCCACCTCGGCGCGTGTGCGTCAGTTCTTTTCCTTCCACCCGGTTAAGCGCAGATCCGGATAAGAGCTACCCTTTTCTTCGACGGACATCAAGGTTTTTCTTGATTGTTTGAAGCATGTCTTGTAGAAAGACTGGAGTCAAACTGTGTGGTGCACGTCATTGCATCATGTTGGTTACGGATCCGCACCAAGTGTGTCTCTGGTGCATAGAGAAGGATCACGACTCCACTTTGTGTTCCGACTGTCGGGCCTTGGCTCCGAAGGCCTTGAGGGAGAGATCCCTCAGACTTCTTGTGGCCCAACAGCCATCTTCCATCAGCGCGACTCCGAGGAGGTCACGGTACCTCAGTAGGAGGAGGCAAGCTCAGACGACTTTCAAAACATAATTGCCCCCATGTTAATTTTTGTGTCAATCACTGACATTGAGTATGGATCAACTCTGAAAATGACTTGTAGGAATTTGTGATTTTGTTAGTAACAGCCGGCACACAAATATTAATGAGGGTCATATTCGTAGAACATTGTTTTAGGTATGTCACTTTTTTTCACAGGTCACAAGCTAAAGACAACAGGTGAATGGATAAGAATAATTATAAAAACAATCAAGGCTAAACAGTCATTCAGACATTCTTGCTAACCACCTTGAAGGTCTCTCTTTCTGAAATGAAAGTCACCAAAGTCTTTTCTAAAAATACATGAAGGATTAGTTCAAAAGCATTCAAAAGCATTCACACTATTGTGAGGCCTTTTATTTTGTCACTTAGCTTTACTGGAAGAAGAACTGGATCCTGGTTGCCGAGCAATAGTGAGAAAGCCTTGGGGAATTCTCTTCTGGGCTGGCTCTCAATCTCAGCTTAGTCCTTTCCCTTGTTGCCGGCAACAGTGAAGAAGCTTGGGGGAATTGGCTGACTCTCTTGTTTTCAGCTCCTCAGAAACAGTAAACAAAGCCAAGCACTGCCTGACCTATGTGAGGCTATTCATAGTATTTCTTGGAAGAAGTCATGTGTAGCATATGGCAAACCGAAGAGCAAGAGGGTGTTGCCTAGCAAGCAGGACAGCAGCTATCTAGAACCATGCAGAGGCTCAGGTGTTTAAAAACCGGCCTTGTGGGAGGAGAATAAAGCAGAATAAACAAGCCTTGGCAATGGCAACCTTGCACATTAACAGCAACACGCCTTGATTAAACCCAGCAATGGCAATTCAATGCAGTTAACCGCATTTATTATTTAATGTAACATGATTGAGCCAGCACCTCTGGGGTAGCTGGCTACACACAACACAAGAACTAGACCTAGATGAGGGAACCACAACAGTGCCCCCCATCAAAGAATGCCTTACTGTGTGGGGCTTGGTTGGGTTCTGAAGATGGAATTAATGAATGAGGCGAGGGGCATGGAGAGCACTAGCCTGTTCTTAGGAGTTATCCTCGGAATCATACCCTTTCCAAGCCAAGAGAAAGTGTAACACTCCATGAATATGTTTGGAATCCAGTACTTTAGTGACTTCAAACTCCCAGTGTCCAGCTACTTTCAAGGGAGGCAGTGGAGGAGTGGAGCGGGTGCCTGGGAAATAGGGTCAAAGCAAGGACACATGGAATATAGGATGTAGCTTATACTCAGTGGGCAGCGCTAGTTCTACGGCTACTGGGTTAATAATTTTAGTAATGGGGAAAGGGCCAATGAAATGAGGAAGTAGCTTTCGTGATCCTACAAGCCGAAGGTTTTTTGTGGACAACCAGACCTGGTTGCCCTCCTGATAATCAGGAGATGATTTTCTATGTTCATCGGCCTGACTTTTCATTCGCGGTGAGTTTTTTCCAGGTGTTTGAGAGCCTGTGATTGGATTTCCTGCAACCTAATGTGATGTTCCTGTACTGAAGGTACCTTGGAGGGTGTTCTGGGGTTCAATATAGGAGGCATTCTAGGATGTTGACCAGAAATACAATAAAAAAGAGAATCCCCTGTAGCTGCATGGGTACAGTTGTTATAAACAAATTCTACCAGGGGTTCTCCCATTCACCGGACCATGAGGATACAAAACATCTCAATATCTGTTCTAAGGACAGGTTGGTTCTTCCTGTCTGACCATCAGTTTGGGGGTGGTAAGTGGAAGACAGGTGTACATATATCCCCAAGACTGAACAATAGCTGCGCCAAAACCGAGAGACAAACTGGGGACCATGGTCGGACACAATTGCCGAAGGCAAACGATGTAGTCTCATTATATGCAGAATAAATAAGCTTGTTAGAGCTGAAGCGCTGGGAACCCTTTTAAAGGGGGTAAAGTGGGCCATATTAGTCAAGTAGTCTACAACTACCCAGATGACTAGAATCCATTTGAAACAGGGAGGTCAGTAATGAAGTGCATGGTTGTGGTGTGCCATGGAGCGGGTGGGATTGGGAGGGGTTAAAGTAACCTTACCGGTTGGTTGTGGGGAGTTTAACTTAAACAGACGGAGCAGTTTTGGATGTAAGTCATGAAATCTTGTGTCAGGGACGGCCACCAAACCCATCTTTTGCAGATCTCTAGCATCTTTTTCTCACCCAGATGGCCTGCAAGGGCCTAATCATGTCCCTAATGAAGGATGGTTTTCTGCAGATCTGGAGTAGGGTTATACAGTGTGTCAGCATGATAAAGGAAACCTCCCTGTATGGTAACGTTTGAAGGGCAGTCAGTAGCCAATTGAGCAATATGGAGCTTGTCGAGAAACTCATGTGGTGAGCATGCTGCTACAATCTCTTCAGTAGGTATAATAGGACAAACTTATTCTGTGTCTGTGACCTCCTGTGCATAACAGAACCTCGATAGAGTGTCAGCCTTTTGCTGGATTGTCCCAGGTCTGTAGGTAATAACAAAATCAAATTCATTGGAGAAGAGTAACCAACGCAATTGTCATGGTATGTGTGCTCTGGTGGCTTGAAAAAACTGAAGATTTCAGTAGCCTGGATACATGCTTATGGTATGTCTTTCCCCTAAAAGGTTGTGGCGCCATTCTTAGAAAACAAGTTTTATGGCCAACAACTCTTGTTCTGCCACCGTGTAATTCTGTTCTGCTGGGAGTAGTTTTTTAGAAAGGTATGCCACTGGGTGAAAACAGCCTGTATCTGGGTCTCGTTGTGAAAGGACACCACCCACAGCCACCTGAGAAGCATCTGCTTTCTCAAAGAAGGGCTGCAAGGGAGCGGGGTGGTGGAGAATAGGGGCTCGAGTAAAGGCCTCTTTGAGATGCTGGAAATCATCTTCTACCAGCTGATCCCATTGGAAGGTTACTCCTTTTCTCAATATGCGCGTGATTAGGGTCACCACTGTAGAAAACTGGGAGACAAATCGCCAATAAAAGTTGCCAAACCCCAGGAACCGTTGGATATCCTTGACAGATTTTGGGCTTTCCCACCTTAGGATGACTTGTACTTTGGATTGATCCATGGAAATCCCCTCTGGAGTTATGATATAATCCAGGAAATCAATTTTTTGGACATGAAACACACACATATCTAATTTAGCGAACAATTGGTGTTCCCTTAACCGCTGCAACACAACTCGGACATGTCCAATATGTTCCTCAGTAGAGGTGGAATAAATAAGGATGTCATCTATGTAGACTATTACACAGACATCAAGGAACTCCTGCAGCACTTCATTGATGAAAAATTGAATTGCTGCAGGAGCATTGCAAAAGTCAAAGGGCATTACAGTATACTCGTAAAGCTCAAACTTGGTCCAAAAGGAGGTTTTCCACTTATCGCCCTCGCGTAAACAGATCAAATGATAGGCCCTTCGAAGTTCGAGCTTGGTATAGATGGTGGAAATGCATACCTGATCTAGTAACATGGGTATCAGAGGGAGAGGGTACCTATTCTTTATCGTTCCCTTGTTTATCGCACAGACATCAATGCAAGCGCGCAGTTCGCCATTTCGTTTGGGGACGAAGAACAAAGGCAACAATATTGGGAATGTGGAGTGGCGTATAAAATCCTTGGCTAGCAGGTCATCTATGTACTCCCGAAGGTACTTGGTCTCTCGCTCGGATAAGGCATAAATCCTACTGCATGGCAATGTTAGTCGTGGGAGTAAGTCTATGCGACAGTCATATGACCTATGAGGTGGCAAATGAGTAGCCTTCTGCTCACAAATCACGTCGTGGAAGTCCTGATAAGGTGTTGGTAAGATTTGCGGGTCAAGTTTCTCTGGAGTAAGTGAGGAGGCACAATGCAAAGGGCTAAGAGGTTCTTGGTAACAGGAACGCCAACAATGTTTGGAGTCTAGGGTTACCCTTCTAGAGATCCAATCAATTTTGGGGTTGTGCAATTGCAACCATGGAATACCCAGGATGGCCCCTAATACTAGTGTGTCAATTCAATCAAATTGTATTTACCTAGAATGGCCATTGCCACAAACCATGGTTTGTGGTTTTTTCTGCTAAATTATAAGTCTAGAGGACAATTCTGAACCATCCATGGCTCAGACTGGGTCAGGGATATGTTTTCATAACATGGTGATGCCTAAGGTTTTAGCAAGGCTGAGAACAAGGAAGTTACCCGTCATTTCTGAGTCAAGTAAGATTGGAAGGACCTTATGGGCTTGTGGGGAAAGTGTCAAGGTCACAATAAGTGTCAGGTGTTAGGGTGCAAGGGTCATAGTGTTAACTAGCTGATGAAAGACCATGGGAGAGGGGTAGCTCGATAAAGCAGTGCCAGATTTTATTGAGCCTGGAAGTTTTCCTAAGCACTGATCTCATCTCCTGCCACTGCTCCCACCGCTTTCTTTGCTAAACTTGGTTTACTGGTACAGTTTTTAGCAAAGTGCCCTGCCTTGCCGCAGTAAAGGCACACATGCAGTTTTCTCCTGCGCGCCATATCCTCCTTTGATAATGGCCCTCGCCCACTCCCTATTTGCATGGGGTCTGATGTGTAATGAGAGAAACTCAGAGAGTCTTTCTTCTCTGTTTTTAATACTGGAAGCCGTGTGTCCCTGCAGTATTTTTCCCCCTTACGTTCCCCGAACCGGTTGTCTATTTCTAGATCTATGTATTCTGAACAGTCGGTAGGAGGATGTATAATTTGTGCCAACACATCCATCAGATCGTCCCGAAGGCCCCGATAGAATAAAGAAATCCTTTTCTCTATTCAGGCCACTCTGTTTCTGCAACCAAGCGGTTAAATGATGTAATATAGGTCAATAGGTCTTTGTTCGCTTGACGCAGGTTGAACAACTCATTGTCACTAGCATGCACAATAAATGTTTGGCCAAGAGCTTCCGCATAGCTGACTTAAACCGGTCAAAGTTGTACAGTAGGGGATCGTTGTGTTCGACTAGTGGGACTGAGCATGAGGCAGCATTCCCACCCAAGAAGGAAATCACAAAAGCCACTTTAGCGCTGTCATTGGGAAACGCAGAAGGACGACACAAGAATTGCAACTGGCACTGATTCAGGAAGATGTGAAATTTAGCACTATCACCAAAGAACCGCTCAGGAGGGGTGAAAGGTACTGGTGGTGCGGTTACCGAAAGCTGCATAGCCTGGTGAGTTGAGGTGGTAGTAGAAGGACCAAATGAAGAAGGTGAACCACTTAAAAAAAACTCAACCCGGGGAGGCTGCAGAACTGGAGTTTTACCCTTGGTGTTATCCAGTGGAGTATCTCGGAGTTTGTATTGTTGCAACTCTTGTTGCAAAGACTGGTTTCCCTGTCATGGGAAGGCTTCTTCCTGTTGTAAACCTGCTAACACCCTAGTAAATTGTTGTACGAAGGGATTTTCCTCTGAAAAATGCTGGGCTTGAGAGAGACCCTAGAAAGTGACCCCTAGGGAATCCGTCGCCCTGGCAGCCCTGTATGTTGTGGCTTGGCTTTATGTGAGAGCTTGAGCACTCACCTGAAAAGCAGGTCATCTGCAGGGGCATTGATGGTTCCCCCATCCCGCCGGACACCTCTTGGCACTCTCGAGCTTAACACGGGAGTCCCGGCAGGTGAACCCAGAGGGAGAGGGATTTGGATGACAGACAGAGAAAGAGAGCGCGATACTGCCACTGCTGCCTGGTCCAGCCGGGCCCTTACTCTTGAGGGTGCAGGTGGTTGGTGTCACTGCGTTGTTGACGAGTCAAGTTATATATGGGAAAGCAACAGGTATGAGTGACGTGCTGCCCACTAAGCAAATAACGCTCATGCACTCACTCCGACCCCAGTTAATCACCTGTCACTCAACTTGCTTCCTTGTACTTTCTCTCTACTCTGTAGGGCTGGCAGGAATGTGCCACTTTTGCCAGGGACTTCTCTCTGTCCTATATCATATTAAGTAATCACTCTTGACATCGTTGCACATATTAAACATGTAACTAAACTAAAACACACAAAACCACAAAACAGGAATATTTTCTTCCTACAAGCAAATATACATAAGCACTGATGGAACAATAAAGCTCAGAAGACTTTCAAAACATGATTGCCCCCATGTTCATGTTTGTGACAATCACAGACATTAAGTATAGATCAACGCTGAAAATGATTTGTAGGATTTGTGATTTTGTTAGTAACAGGCAGCACACAAACATTAATGAGGGTTATAATCTTAGAATTTTTTTTTGTAAATACATGAAGGATTAGTTCAAAAGCATTCAAAAGCATTCACACTACTGTGAGTGCCTTTTATTTTGTCACTTAGCTTTACTGGAAGAAGTCCTGGATCCTGTTTGCCGAGCAACAGTGAGAAAGCCTTGGGCTGGGCTGGCTCTCAAACTAAGCTTAGTTCTTTCCCATGTTGCCTGGTGTTCTGCCTTCCTACTTATCTCGTATCAGAGCTTACAGAACATCTCTGGAATGCACTTCCGAGTTCAAAGAAGACCTTTATTGTTGTTAATTCTTCCCCACCCACAAGTTCTTGAGAGACGAATTAATAGATTTCAAGCACACGTCGCAGCAATGAAAACAAAATATATCACAGTACTTCTCAGTTGCAATGTACACAGCAGGTTATATATATAAGATATTGAATGCAAAGCGTATAAAATTAAATACTTCACCGTGTGAGAACTATTTACAGCTTCATCTTTCTGGGGTCTGCAAGTTGATGACGCCGGTCAACTGCGAGAAAGAGATTATCTACCCACACGGGAGACTGGCAACTGGCGCCAAGTTCCAGCCCGAAGTCAAGCAGATTTGAATCTAAATCTCTGAAGCCCTGAGTCATCCTTACAAAAGCGTGCCCCCTCCTCTCAGACTCGGGAAAACTACGCAAGCCTTTGGAGACTGGCCAGATCTCCTAGACTTCTCCTCTTCCCAAGCCTGAGCAGAAAGGAAAACACCAAATGTACTCTCTCTTATCAGGTCTAGTCTGGGGTGAAGAAAACAATTTGGTTCATCTTGTGGAAAAACACAGCTTGGAAAAATACAGCTTGGATTCTCAACTGCAATGTCTAACTCCACGTAAAAGGCAATAGGCAGCTAACCTAAATATCAAATGTAATGTTTAATGTCATGTCAAAGCCAATAGGCAGCTGAGTTGAATACAAAATGCAATGTCTAATATCATGTCAAAGCCAATAGGCAGCTGAGCTGAATACGTAATGTAATGTCTAATATCATGTCAAAGCCAATAGGCAGCTAAGCTGAATACAAAATATAATGGCTAATGCAATGTCAAAGCCAATAGGTGGCTAAACTGAATACAGAAAGTAATGGCTAATGCCATGTCAAAGCCAATAGGCTGCTAAACTGCAACTAATATGCACAGTGGTGAAACACAAAGTAATTGGTCAAACACAATGAATAGCATCACACCTGGCAACAGAGAAGAAGCTTGGAGGAGTTGGCTGACCCTCTTTACCTTAGCTCGGCAGAAGCAGGAAACAAAGCCAAGCACTGCTTGACCTCTGTGAGGCTATTTATAGTCTCTCTGGGAAGATGCCATGTGTAGCACATGGCAAATAGAAGAGCAGGTTGGTGTTGCCTAGCAACCGGGACAGCAGCTGTCTAGAAACATGCAGAGGCTCAGGTGTTTACAAACCTGCATCGTGGGAGCAGAATAAAGAAGAATAAACAAGCCTTGGCAATGGCAACTGTGCACATTAACAGCAACAAGTAACAAGCCTTCATTAAACCCAGCAATGGCAATTCAATGCAGTTAACCACATTTATTATTTAATGTAACATGATTGAGCCAGCACCCCAGGGGTAGGTGGCTGCACACAGCACAAGAACTAGACGTAGATAAGAGAACCACAACACGTGCTGCTCGAAGTGTACATGCCACCACAAGCTTGTCTCTTCGCACAGTGAGAATCACTGCTCATGACCGTGAGGCTTTGGTTTGGCTGTCAGCAATGCCTGACTCTTCATACCCGTGGATCATCAACAGTGACATTGCCCGTGCTGCCTTCGAACTTCTCCCACGTGAATGGAACTCTTGCCTCGATTCTTGAGAAGGTAAAACTTCAGCTGGACTTGTCTGGGACTGTATCCAACTCACGCTCCATCTCGGTCGGTCTTTTGGATTTAACCTGGTCTAATTCAAACAGATAGCCGCGGTTCACTCTCCATGCTTTCAAGCACTACATTTCAGTTTATTCTTTTAAAATTCATATCTCGCCTTTTACTTATTGGGTGTTTGTCACTTTGATCTTGTTTTGCTCAAAAAATTTAACTCTATTCTTCTAACCAGGTGTTGTGTCTTTTTGTCTGGTGTTTTCACTGTTTTACTGTCTGAAATGTTGCACAAATGCTTTACACGTTGCCTCTTAAGATAAGCCTAACTGGTCTGCGCCAAGCTACCAGAGGGTGAGCACATGTTAATTTATGTATATCTGACTTACCTTGACTAGGATTGTGGTTCCAGCTTGGACAAGGTGCATACTTCTGCCAACCATAAAAACAGTTTCTAACAATTCTCCTGCCTTTAGCACCAGGAGACCTTTCAGAGAAAGTTGTACATTATTATTTTTTCAAACATAACATAAAATAACATAATATAACATGACAAGACCTGGCATGGCATAGCATAGCATAACATAACATAACATAACATAACATAACATAACATAACATAACATAACATAACATAAAATAACATAAAATAACATAACATAACAAACTTAACATAACTGTAGCAAATTTACCTTTTCTACTTGTTCACCCCAGATTGTTTGTTTTTCTCTGGACCTTATTTTTCCTGAAAAGTAATACTCTGTACCCTGTGACACTGCTAATCAGTGCCACATTCTATGTGCTAAGGCCATAAAATTGTAATAGTAAAATTGGTTTCATTCAATTGGCTTAATAATCAGCCCTATACCAAAAGTGCTCTCCAAGGGCTTGGATTGAGCTTGCCCTCTGTTTTCTGAAGTCTCAGGGCCAAAAAGACTTAGGCCCTCATTACAACCCTGGCGGTCGGTGTTAAAGCTGCGGTAATACCGCCAACAGGCCAGCGGGAAAAAAAAATGGAATCACGACCATGACGCCAACATAGACAGCCACTTTAACACTCAGACTGCCACGGCGGTAGAAACAAACACCACAGCGGTTACCACCAACAGACAGACGGAAGACAAAGAACCACCCACCCTATCACAACAAGCCTATCCGCCACCTTTTCCGGGGTTGAACCAACGCAACCAATAGCACGGCGGAAACAGTACACAGAAGGGAAAACACTCACCTCTCGACACCCAACGAGGAACCAGGACGCCATGGAGCCCGAACTACAGGTCCTGCCTATGCTGCTCTTCCTCCTGCTCTATCAGGAGCAGGACAGACGCCGTCGACGACCAAGGTGAGTACTGCACCTACAGCACAGGGGAGGGGGGGTGAGAAGAGAGTGACACACACACGCAACACGCAATACCCCCACCCCTACCCACAACAACATACACACAAATACTGCTTGCTCCTGAGGAGTGCAAAGCCACAGTCTCTCAAGTCTCTCCAGTGGGTGGTTTGCCCACTGCTTGGTCCTGGGGACTGCAAAGCCACAGTCTCTTCAGTGGGTGTCATTCTCCACTGGTTCTGGAGGGGGCCTGGTGCCCAGAGTGCTTCATCCTGCCAAGGACTGAGATAGTGGATGTATCTCTCCACTGGTTCTGGAGGGGGCCTGGTGCCCAGAGTGCTTCATCCTGCCAAGGACTGAGGTAGTGGATGGCATTTTCCACTGGTTCTGGAGGGGGCATGGTGCCCAAAGTGCTTCATCCTGCCAAGGACAGAGGTAGTGGATGTAACTCTCCACTGGTTCTGGAGGGGGCATGGTGCCCAGAGTGCTCCACATGCAGTGTGGCCAGTACCATTCTCTCACCTGGGTGTGTGTGCCACGAGATTGCAGAGGAACAGGTAGCATGATACACCATGGAGGCAGAAACATACCCCACACTGCTGCGGCTTCGCCTTCCACCTGCAGGTGCAAACAGTGATGGAAGTCATGCCTCATGGAAGCTGGCCAGGGTCCAGGAAGTCTCCTCCAGCCTTGGACGACGGATCACTGGGGATGGTAGCCATGTCAGCGGTGGTGCCACTGTCCGAGCACGTCGCGGTGTCTGTGGCGGCGGTGCTTGCGGTGATGCATGGGTCAGCACCTGCTGAGGGGCACAGCAGGATGTCTCCTGCAGCCTCGGATGACTGCCCACTGGGGAAGATGCTGGGGACTGTCGCTGAGGCTGCCGACGTGCCGGTGGCTGTGCAGGTGGCTGTGAATAGGGCGGTGCAGGTGGCGGTGCTGGTGGTGGTGCAGCTAGCGGTGTTTGCCACTGTACAGGTTGGTGTTGTCGTGGACAGAAGGGGTGACACTGGTCCCTCAGTAGGTGCCACCGTGCCCTATCCTGACCTGTTCTTCTGCTTTTGTCCTTTCCCCACCTTTGATGGTGCCGCAGGTGTCTTGCCAATATCCCCTTTTGTTTTTGCGGAGCCCTTGGTGGCTGGTAGGTGTGGCTTCTCCCTCTGGGATGCGGGCACCTTCTTCACCTTGGCAGGTTGTCGAATGTCCTTGCCCTCGCTACGTGGCACACTGGCAGACCTGATGGGTGGCGCACTTGATGACCCCGCAGTTGCTGGCACCACTGTGCCTGGGGTTTTGGTGGCTGAGGTGCTGGGCGGGGACCTGAAAAGCCTGGTTCTAGGGGAAGGACGGTGGGGGGGAGGTGAAGGTGTGTACTTTGGGAGGAGGGCTCACAGACACACTGGGATAGGACACAGGGGATGTGTGCATGGTAGTGGGGATGGTGAGTGCACGTGAGCGGTGTGTGATGATGGGCATGCTGGTGATGGCAGTAGTGGCTGAGCATGTAGTACATGCAGGTGTGAGTGGAGAGAAGACAGGGAGGGAGGAGGAGGACATGGAGGAGGGGGAGACAGTGGAGGCAGTGGATGTTGCTGTGTCTGCATGGGGATGGTGCTTTGTGAGTGCTTGTGGGATGTGTGGTGCTCATGTTTGCCATGTCCACTTTTGTGTGTTGATGAGTGTGCATGCTGGTCTGATGGTGTGCTTGGAATAGGCTGAGGTACAGGGGATTGGGTCTGGGTAGTGGAAGTTGGAGGGGGGAGGTTGGACACACGGACAATGGCTGCCAGCAGTGCTGAGGCCAGAGCCTGAAATGCTCTCTGTTGGGCCGCCTTCCCAGAATGAATGCCCTCCAGGTGTGCATTTGTTTGTTGCAAATGCCTCTCAACACCCTGGATGGCATTCAAAATGGTAGATTGCCCAACAGTGAGGGATCTCAGGAGGTCAATAGCCTCCTCACTGAGGGCAGCAGGGCTGACTGGGGCAGGGCCTGAGGTGCTTGGGGCGAAGGAGATGCCCACACTCCTGGGTGAGCGGGCACGTGACACACGCTGAGGGGCTGATGGGAGGGCGGTGCTGGTAGGCGGGGTGACAGCTGTACCTGTTGATGCGGTGGGCACAGAGGTGCCCGCCACCGCAAGGGAGCTCCCATCAGAGGAGGAGTCGCTGTCGCTGGTGAATACTCCTGTCCCCGTTGTGGAGCTCCCCTCACCCTCCGTCCCACTGGTGGCTTCAGACTCAGTTGCTTCACCCTCCAGGGCCAAGTGGGTTGCAGCTCCCTCTTGCTCCGGTGCCACTGCTCCTCCGCCTGATGATGCTATTGCACACAAGAACAGGGAGACAACAAAAAGGGGGTGAAGACAGAAGAAAAACATGTTCAGTGCATGCAACACCACTACCGTTGGCGGACACAACACACAGGGAGCAGCCCTTAGCACTACGCCTTGCACTGACAGTTCTTAGAAAATTCACATGCCCATGGGGTACGAGGCCTAGGCCCAATTGCTGCACACCTGGAAGGCACAGGAGCCTGACTAGGTGTAGATGGCTCTTACCACTAGTGGGGTTGGGGTGCCACAGAGCCTGCCTCACAAGGGTCCTTTCCTACCAAGTTCGCCCTGGCCTAGGGGAACCAACTGCCCACCTCCCCTACCCAGACACTTCGTAATGCGCGCAGATTCAGCTGAATGAGAGTGTACTCACCCCCTTGTGGCTGCTGTGATGACCTCAAGCACCCATCCAACTCTGGACAGGCCACCGCCAGGATCCGGTACATCAGGGGGGTCATGGTACGAAGGGCACCCCTTCCATGTTGGGAGGCCATCTCCAGCTGGGCCTCCGCCCTCTTCTTGCTCCAGCGGCACAGGTCCTCCCATCTTTTATGGCAGTGGGTGCTCCGTCTGTGGTAGGCCCCCAGAGTCCGGACATCCTTGGCGATGGCACACCAAATACCCTTCTTCTGGTGGGCGCTGACCTAGAGGAATGGTACAGGGGGAAAGGAAATTACTCACCCGTCCGGACCATCATAGTCATTGCCCACCAGTTCCCACCCATGCCCTGACGCACATACACTCAACATCCGCACATGCAGGCCTCAGCCCCCCCCTTTCTCTTCCATCCACACCACTCAAAACAGGCATTGCCCACGCAGCATGCTCACAGTGTCCTCACCTGTTTGTCTGGAGGACCGTACAGTTGCGTGTACTGGGGAAGAACCCATCAACTAGTTTCTCCAAATTCTCCGATGTGATGGCAGGGGCCCTTTCCCTAGACACTGTAGCCATTGTCGCTTCCAGACACAGGTCACAGCAGCACTTGCAGTGTAGGTCTTCTCCTGTTGAAGGTCAAGTATCAAGTGAGTGAACAGACAGAAAATGGCGGTCACATCCACAGCGCTTTGTACCGTCACCGCCGGTGTACATCGTCATTGGCTCCTGGGACCCATAGGGCCCAATGTTAACCAATGCTGAATTGTGCCACAGTCTTCAACCACCCACCGCGACAGTGTACAACGCCAGCGCAGTTAACACATTTCCCCTTGTCCCACCTTACAGGTCAGGCAGCCGCCATTTTAGGGGGCCACATGGCATGGATCAAAACTGCGTCACTCCTATCTAGGCTGGGAATACAGACAGATACCGGCATATTGTGAAGTACAAACATTCCTGCAAATAAAACATTGTGATTCCGCAGTGTTGGATGACTGTCTGCTCGCTGTTCTACTCCATAGTTCACGTCTGCTGGGGCAGGTGATGAGATGGCGGCATCCTCCGGTGTACAGACGCCTGGTGGACCTGTCGACAATGGAAGAGAGACACATCATAATCACATACAGAATTGATTGTGCAACAATCCTGGAACTGTGTGCCCAGTTGGAGCCAGTCCTGATTTCAGCTATCTGCCATCCCACAGGAATCCCCCCTATAGTGCAGGTCCTGTCTGTACTCCATTTCCTGGCCAGTGGGTCTTTTCAAACAACAGTGGCCATGACATCAGGGATGTCCCAGCCAATGTTCTCTAACGTGTTGTCCATAGTGTTATCTGCCCTGCTGAAACACATGCGCAGCTACATCATTTTCCCTCAGGTGGAGGATTTGTCCACAGTGAAATGTAACTTCTATGCCCTGGAACATATCCCCAACATTATTGATGCCACTGAGGGAACACATGTGGCATTTGTCCCCCCGCAGGAATGAACAGGTGTACAGAAACCGGAAAAGCTATCATTCGATGAATGTGCAGATGGTGTGTTTGGCAGACCAGTACATCTCCCATTGGAATGCCAAGTATCCTGGCTCAGTGCATGACGCTTACATTTTGAGGAATAGCAGCATCCGTTATGTGATGGGGCAACTCCAGAGGCACCGTGTGTGGCTAATAGGTGAGGCTAAGGTCCCAATACAGTTGAAATAGGTGTCTGGGTATGGGTTGTCCCTTAGGGTTAGTGTTAGTGTGTGTCTAACAGTTGTTGCTCGACATTTGCAGGTGACTCTGGTTACCCCAACCTGTCATGGCTACTGACCCCAGTGAGGAATCCCAGGACAAGGGCAGAGGAACGCTGCAATGAGGCACATGGGCGAACTAGGAGGATTATAGAACGCACCTTTGGCCTCCTGAAGGCCAGATTCCGGTGCCTCCGTCTGACAGGTGGCTCCCTATACTACTCACCGAAGAAGGTGTGCCAGATAATCATAGCCTGCTGTATGCTGCACAACCTGGCTTTCAATGGCAGGTGCCTTTTCTGCAGGAGGATGGGCCTGATGGTGGTCTTGTGGCAGCTGTGGAGTCTGTGGACAGTGAAGAAGAGGAGGCAGAAGAAGAAAATGTTGACAACCAAAACAACATCATCATGCAATACTTCCAGTGAGACACAGGTAAGAGAATGTAACCGCTTCCCTCATCTCATACTATTGTTGGAGCTAGCATAAGTCTGTCATTTTCACTCAGTGTATGGACACTGACTTGTCACTTTGACTTTCCATTTCACAGATCTGGCTCCCACTTTGTGCCCTCTGCTATGCTTACTGCTGGCCTACAGCTGTGTTACATTGGTATGTGAACAAGTACGTTGACATTGACATTGCTTTATTCCATAGATATTGCAATTACAAATTTGTGAAAACACAGACTGATTCCAGATTGTTTTGTGATTGAAGTTTGTTTATTCCTGTGCAAATAAGTGGAGGGGGTTGTAAAATGGGCTGGGGTGATGGTGGAAGAATGTCCATTGCAGAGTCCAGTCTATTTGTTTCACAGGTACATTGTCCAAAGGAGCATAGGAAGTGGAGCAATGGCAGTTGAAGGTGGACAGGGTGACGAAGTGGGACAGAAGGGTGACATTCAGGGGGGTCTTATTTCCTGGTGGGGGTCTTGGCAGTGTTCTCTGTCTTGTTCCTGGATCTCAGGGACCGTTTGCGGGGTGGTTCTCCATCTGCAGGGGGTGGGGTGCTGGTGGCCTGCTGGTCCTGTGGCGGTGCCTCCTGTCCACTAGCGCCAGCGGAGGTGGATGGCTGTTCATCGTCCAGGCTAGTGTCAGGGGCCCGTTGGTGTGCCACTGTGTCCCTCATGGTGTTGACAAGGTCTGCCAGCACCCCTGCAATGGTGACCAGGGTGGTGTTGATGGACTTCAAGTCCTCCCTGATCTACAGGTAGTGTTCTTTCTGCAGCCGCTGGGTCTCCTGAAGCTTGGCCAGTACTGTGCCCATGGTCTCCTGGGAATGGTAGTAAGCTCCCATGATGTTGGAGAGTGCCTTGTGGAGTGTTGGTTCCCTGGGCCTGTCCTCCCCCTGTCGCACAGCAGTCCTCCCAGCTTGCCTGTTATCCTGTGCCTCTGTAACCCTGAACCGTGTGCCCACTGCCACTGCCCCAGGTCCCTGATCGTCCTGTGTTAGTGGGGTTGCCTGGGTTCCCTGTAGTGGTGGACACACTGCTGATTGACGTGTCCTGGGGACAGAGGGATGGGCCCTCTGGGAGGGTGCTGTGGTGGTGTTTCCTGACGGGAGAGGTTCAATGGTGGTTTGTGACTGTGTCAGGGGAACCGACTGTCCTGAGGTCCCTGATGGGCTGGGCAGGTCATCTTGATCCAGGTGTGCAGAGCTGCTGTTGTTACTGTGGGCCTCTTCTGTGGGGGGACAGGATATGTCTGGCACCTCCTGTCCGGTGACGTTGGGTAGGGGTCCTGTTGGGGTGTACATGGAAAGTTATTGTATCTGTGTGTGCCATCTTGTGCAATGGGTGAGTGACCCTCTACTCCTGTGCTTGCATTATTGCCCTGGCCCTTGTGTGATTGGTGATTTTGGGGCATGAATGAGTCTCTCTACTGGACATGCTTTGGTGATGGGTGTCCATGCATTGGTGTTACATGCAGGGCTTGGTTTTAGAATGTGTGGGTTGTGTTAGTGGGGTATCTGTGGGTTGTTGGGGTGATGGGTGTGAGGGTAAGGGTAGTGGTATGTGATGGAATGCAGGTGGGGGGGAGAAAGTAGTTAAGATATGACTTACCAGAGTCCAGTCCTCCTGCTATTCCTGCAAGGCCCACAGGATGCATGATCGCCAAGACTTGCTCCTCCCATGTTGTTAGTTGTGGGGGAGGAGGTGGGAGTCCACCTCCAGTCCTCTGTACTGCTACCTGGTGTCTGGATACCACGGAATGCACCTTCCCCTGTAGGTCGTTCCACCTCTTCCTGATGTCATCCCGTGTTCTTGGATGCTGTCCCACTGCATTAACCCTGTCGACAATTCTGCGCCATAGCTCCATCTTACTTGCAATGGATGTCTGCTGCACCTGTGATCCGAATAGCTGTGGCTCTTCCCGGACGATTTCCTCCACCATGACCCTGAGCTCCTCCTCAGAGAACCTGGGGTGTCGTTGAGGTGCCATGATGTGGTGTGGGTGATGTGTGAGGTGATGTCTTTTGTGATGTGTGAGGGGGTGTGTTGGTGTGTGTTTTTTGAGGTGCGTGGATGTTGTGTAAGTGATGGTGTTGTGTGTCTGTGGATGCTGGTGTTGTTTTAGGTAGCCTCTCTCTCTGGCCTTCTTTCAAATTTTTGGTAGTAAGGGTTTGTGGGTGATGTGGGTGTGTGCTTTATATTGGATTGGGTATGTGGGTGTGGTGTGTGTATGTGTATCAGGTGTGTGTATTTCTATTTGTCCAATGTGGTTGTGTTTTGTAAGTGTGTGTGTATTTTGAGCGCGTTGTTTCGTGGGTCGTAATAGTGTGGGAGTATTCCTGTTGGCGTGACGGTGGAGGTTTTGGTATTGCCAGTTTATCACTGGCCTTTGGTGTGGCGGACTTGTGTGGGTGTCTGTATTGTGGCGGATTACGGGATGTGGGTCGTAATACCTGTAGCGGAATTCCGCGACCGCAGCGGTATGTTGGCGGTCTTCTGCACGGCGGAAAGCGGGATTTACCGCCAGGGTTGTAATGAGGGCCTTAAGCTCTTCAGGAAACTCCTTGTGCATCCAAAATCAATGCACCACCTGTCGGAATTAACGCAAAGCCTGTGTTGCGACTGAGAACGATGTAGCCCTAACTTCCTGACTGGAAATTCGACTCAGTGCCTGCGTTGTGACGGAAAATTCGATGCATCGCCTACCGGATCGACACAGCGCCCGTGTCTACTTCCAGCGTGTCAAGGATTTTTCCCACATCGTCCCTGGGTGTCAAAAGATCCCCTCATCAAAGTGAGTAACCAAGACTGCGTGCCGAAGAATGACACAAACCCATTGCAGTGTGGAAAGAATCCACGCATCGTCTGTGATGCGTCGGAAAATCCAACACAACAGCCTGTTTTCCATGCATCTCTTCCTCTGCGGTCTCCGTGCATGATATTTTTGATGAATACCAGGTACTGTATGTAACAAAGAGACAACTGTTTGTTTCTAAGGATTAATACTCTTCTAAACCTCTTAAAAGTGATATTTCAACTTTTGATTAGCTGATCTTTGTCATTTTGACCTTATTTTATTCAGATAAATATTATCTATTTTTCTAAACCTGTGTGGTGTATTTTTGTGGTGTTTGCACTGTGTTACTTTATGATTTATTGCACAAATACATTACACTGGGGTGATGTATGACATCCACCAGCTCATGCGCTGGGCTTTTCCTGGTTCATCTTCCTCTGTCTGTGGTCCCTCAACATCTGGGCACTACAGTTCTGCCAGCCACAAACAGGGAGGCCCTGCCACAAGAGGAGCCTGGTACTACCACCCCAGTCCCTGCACCTGTGTCTCCACACCCTCAGAAGGGTCGATCATCTGGACCAGCTGCAGAGGAAGTCCAATAACACCACCTCTAAGAGACACCAAACCTAAACTGCCCCTTTATGTCTACCATTCACCCGGTGGACTGTTCCATGGACACAGTTACTCTTTCTGAGGACTGTAGTATTTTGGACATTGGACTGGAAGGGGAATATTTATGAGCCCTTAGCGCCACCGGTGCGCCACTTTTTGTGACACTCCAATAGCGAAATGCCCTGCACCATATTTACAAGGTGGTGTTAAGCCATTTTCTGTGGCTTAACGCCACCTTGTAAATACGACCCATTTACAAGCAGCCCTTTGCGTGGAAGGAGAGTGCAACGGGTGTTGCTCTGGGTGTGCCACAGCAACACCCATTGCATTTTGATGGTGCCTCAGATTTGCGAGTTTTTGTAAACCTGAGGAATACTTTTATTTCTCCTTGTTTTTTGCTTTTTCTAGGCGTGCTGCATTCTGCAGCATGCATAAAAAGAGTAAAATGCCACACATGATTGTTTATATGCAGGAAATGTCCCTTTCTGCACATAAACATTCTGCAGCACACACAGAAGTGCCAATGTTGCCATTAGTGATTGTTTATGTGCAGGAAGGGACACCTTCAATCACACCCCTCAACGCAAACATCCTTGCACAATGGTGTAAGGATGCCTGCGTTGGCAGCTAAATTTAGTGCCTGCACAGGGGACAATACAGGGCTGCGGCGTATTCAATTAAATACAGCACATCCCTGTGTTGTGAAAATGATGGAGCGTGGCGCTGCTAGTTATGGAGCAGCATCGCGCTCCGTCACTTTGGTATAAATGTGACCTACATTTTTTTGACTCTACTGCCATACTTCCATGGCAGACTCATTTTTGTTGAAAACAAAATATTTGATTTACTTCACACTTATTTTTGTTTCTACACAATAAACGTAATGAGCACAGAGTACGAGACTCTTGTTTGATTATTTGTGGCCTTTCCATTGTTATGTTCATATACCGAAATAATTGTGGGGGGAAACTATGTAAAATAATTTTGTAGATAAAACTTGCAATTACAAAGAGGAAAAGTGTAACAAAAACAGTCCTTACCCCAATGTCTGTGCCAATTAGGTCTATAGGCTCCAATACTTTGATACCATGGAAGAAGAGGATAACTTAATAGGAACTGATTAAAAAGGCAAACTATCACTGATGCATGACCTCAGTTGGCGCCATACATCCTGCCCTTACAACAAATATCCTAGATCCATAGCACCAGTGGTTCACAGCAAGCCAGTGATAACATTTGAGGCCACATGACCAGTAGAGGACATCGGGGTAGTATCTGGTGCAATGACACATTCACCATTCAGTGGTGTGCTAACAAAAAGTCCTCTTAACAATGATGAAACACATCAACAGTATGCTAGGGCTTCTCATAAATATGTAGTTTGAGCAACTCAATTGGCACATATTGCTTTGATGGTGGCATCACAAGGAAAACAGGTCAGTTTCAATCTTCTGAACGCCCATGCCATCAGAGTGCAAGTTTTCTGTTGAAAAGATTTCCCAAGTGGGTTTCCCTCCCAGGATCAACACATGTTAACTTTGTACTTCCAAACACCAACATATCACTGCAAATGTCACAACGTTGAAATGTCCAAATGCAGTTGACACGGTGAAGGACCCTGAAACAGTATAACAATGGAAAACCAATTTTAACACATGGAATATGTAACTCAATTGACAAGTCATGAGGGCACACATACTTAACTTAAGCTCTTTTCAACTATTTCAATGACCACATAACCCAATGTGGGGAAGCATTGATCGACTAGCATCCATGCTTGACTCTTCCTTCACTGACCAGTCCTAAAAGAGTACCATAGCAGACAGATGTGTACCCTAGGGACCAAGTTGTACTGACACTGGAGCATAAACTGGGTAAAGGTAAATTTACACTCTGGTGAAGAAGTGGGCAATCACATCTTTACGTAAGTAAACTCCTTTGTTTTGACTGCCCATCTTCATGGGCATTTCAACATCCTCACCTGGGGGCTCATCACGGTCACTCACCACTGCAATTTTAGGGATGTCTCTCCTCAGGGCGATGTTATGGAGAATACAGCGGGCAACCATGATTTGGCACACCTTATCGGACGAGTAGAGGAAGGTTCCAACAGTCTTGTCCAGGCACCTAAACCTAGCCTTCAGGAGCCTGAAAGCCTGCTCCACTGTCCTCTGTGTTTTTCCAAGGCCTTGTTGAAGCAGACTTCCCCTGGCATTGTTATATTCCTCTACGGTGCCAATAACCACGATCGGTTAGGATACACTGCGTCTCCTACTAGAAAGCAACACATAAACAGATTAACATCAGATCAAACCATTGTCCCTTCCTAAACAAGGATTCAGGAAAAATATCTACAAGTCATGTTGTACTTACCAACAAGCCAGGCCCTCTCTGGTCGAAGTTGTAACATCTGCATGGGTATATTGCTGTTCTGTAGTATGAATGAATCATGTGTTGACCCAGGGAAGAGGGCACACACACTTGTGATGTATAATTGTGGTAAGCAGCCAAGTTGCACATTGATGTAATGGAAGTTCATCTGATTGCAGTAGACCTGTTGTGTGGTGGCAGTAAGGCAATATGCATGTCATTTATGCTCCAACCATATGTGGTATTCTACCCAAAGCATATAATTCTCCCTTCATGGGGGCTAAATCCTTTGGACGTGGCAACTGGATGTAACTGTTCATGTTCTTAATCAGGAAAGCAAGGATTTCTTGTAGGACACCACTGAACGTTGTCTGGGACATGCCCCCAGATACTGCCATAGTGTACTGAAAGGTGCCAGTGAGTACAACATGCAGTACTGCCATGAGTTTTACTATTGGTCTTATGGCTGTTGAATCGGTATTGAGAGGCCGGAGATCTGACGCCATCTTCTGGCACAAGTCCAGGATAGTATGCCTGTTTAGACGATATTGCTTGATTACGTGTCACGGCTGACTTGTCGCTTACCAGATTTATCTGCAGGACGGTCTTACCGCTTGTAGGTCCTGCCTTGGCCAAGATATGGGCGACTCTTTCTGGTAACCACAGTGCTGCTGACAAGGAAATGTCAAGGCAGTCCATGCTCTCCAAAAGGAGTCCCTGAGGAAAAACCCAAAGGAAAAAACCCTCAAAGGCTGGAACTCCCTGGAACAACAAAAAGGCACAGGCAAAGACCCTTCAAGTTTTCAATAAAAAATATAACTGGAAGGGCCAGAAAAAAAGGAAAAAAAAGGCTGAAAAACCGGAGTGTGATCACCACCAAAGGAAGTGTTGCAGCGCAATGAGATCAAGGGGGTCATTCTGACCCTGGCGGTCGGTGATAAAGCGGCGGCCAACCCGCCAACAGGCTGGCGGTACAAAAAATGGAATTCTGACCCTGCCGGGAACCGCCAACACAGCCCGCCACTTTAACACTCCGACCGCCACGGCGGGACAGACAAACAGCGCGGCGGTCACCGCCAACAGGCAGGCGGCAGACAAAGTACCGCCCACCCTATCACAACTCACCAATCCGCCACCTCATCCGGGGCGGGAGCCCCGCCGATAAAAACACGGCGGAAACAGACTACGAACGGGAAAACGCTCACCTCTATACACTCCACGAGGACGGAGGACAGCATGGAGCCCGAATTACACATCCTACCGGCTCTCGTCTACCTGCTCATCTACCACGAGTAAGAACTCTGGCGCAGACGACAACGGTGAGTACCGCACCTACGACACAGGGGAGGGGGGAGGAGGAAGGGTTACGGGCACACACATACGCATCACACCCACCCCCCAACCATCTACACACCAATGCAGAGCACCAAGTCAAAGTTACCCCACCCAAACCCCCCGGAATAACGAAAAGATATGATTCAAGTGAGAAACAACATTTATGTACAAAATAGGTTCATTGAAGACATGGCAAAATAGGAAAATGAAGGAAATATTATCTAATGTAAACATTGCGTGACCGAGAAATAGAGGCAGAAAGTCCCGCACAGTCACAGAAATAGCAAATGTCCGTGGGCCGAAGTGTATCGACACAGGGGCAAAGCCCACAAAGGAGACCTGAGTCCGTTGGAGAGAACACTGCAGGGGCATCACATGACAAAACTACAGGCACCTCAGGGGGAAGGGAAGGGGGGGCACCACAGCCACATGAGTCCACGACGCCAGATCCAAGAAGGGGCCACCATGCCCACCGCCCAATCCTGGCTAGTGCAAAGCCACAGTCTCTCAAGTCTCTACAGTGGGTGGCTTGCCCACTGTCATATCCTGGGGAGTGCAAAGTCACAGTCCATCAAGTGGATAACAGTCTCCACAGGCAATGGAGGAGGCAGGGTGGGCCGAGTGCAGCGTGAACATGAGCACGACACAGAACCGGCACAGTCATTGGCCCAGCGGTGCATGAGACGGCGGGGCCCAGCGGAGCGGTGCCTGAGATGAAGGGCCCAGCGGAGCGGTGCTTGAGATGAAGGGCCCAGCGGAGCGGTGCCTGAGATGAAGGGCCCAGCGGAGCGGTGCTTGACAGGAAGGGCCCAGCGGAGCGGTGCTTGAGATGAAGGGCCCAGCGGAGCGGTGCTTGAGATGAAGGGCCCAGCGGAGCAGTGCTTCAGACGGCGGGGCCCAGCGGAGCGGTGCTTGAGACGGCAGGGCCCAGCGGAGCGGTGCCTGAGATGAAGGGCCCAGCGGAGCAGTGCTTGAAAGGAAGGGCCCAGCGGAGCGGTGCTTGAGACGGCGGGGCCCAGCGGAGCGGTGCCTGAGATGAAGGGCCCAGCGGAGCGGTGCTTGAGACGGCGGGGCCCAGCGGAGCGGGCCTGTCTTGGCAGGGCCCTCTTCAGCGGTGCCTTTCTGGACGGCAGGGCCCTCTTCAGCAGTGCCTTCCTGCACGGCGGGGCCCTCTTCAGCGGTGCCTTCCTGCACGGCGGGGCCCTCTTCAGCGGTGCCTTCCTGCACGGCGGGGCCCTCTTCAGCGGTGCCTTCCTGCACGGCGGGGCCCTCTTCAGCGGTGCCTTCCTGCACGGCGGGGCCCTCTTCAGCGTTGCCTTTCTGGACGGCGGGGCCCTCTTCAGCGGTGCCTTCCTGCACGGCGGGGCCCTCTTCAGCGGTGCCTTTCTGGACGGCGGGGCCCTCTTCAGCGGTGCCTTCCTGCACGGCGGGGCCCTCTTCAGCGGTGCCTTTCTGGACGGCGGGGCCCTCTTCAGCGGTGCCTTCCTGCACGGCGGGGCCCTCTTCAGCGGTGCCTTTCTGGACGGCGGGGCCCTCTTCAGCGGTGCCTTCCTGCACGGCGGGGCCCTCTTCAGTGGTGTTTGTCCTGTAATTCCAGGGAGTCTGACCTGGGCAGGACTCCCTGCTCAGTCGCCCTCCGACCGTGCAGTTGCTGGACCCTTCGGTGACAGTGTCCTGAGCCCTTGGGTGTCCTCCCTCACACCCGGGATGGGGCTTGTGGGGCCCTCCTGGTCCGCGCTCCTGCTGCCTGACTTCTCTGCCCTGCTGCCCTTGCCCTCCTTCGCTGTGGCTCTCTGGGCCTTGCCTCCCCTGGATGTTGTGGCAGGTGAAGTGTCCGAACTTTGGTCCTTGGGGGCAGCCGTGGCACTCCTCCCGCGGCGGCCCCTCACTTTCCGGGTCCTCTTTCCAGGGGGGGGGCTGGCTGTCCCCTTGCTGCTGACCGATGTCTCACTGCTGGCAAAGGGGGGACTCAAAAATCCATGGACTACGCTGACACGTGAACCCGGGCTGGTGGTGGCTGAGGTGCTCTTGGGACTCTTAGCAGATGGAGGGGGTGGGTCAAGATTGGAGAGGTAACACTTTTTAGGACCAAGGTAAAAGGTAGGTGCAGTGGTTATGGGAGTGGAGGAAGAGGAGGTGGTTGTAGGAGAGTCAGGTGTGCTGTCCTTGGGTGAAGGTGCATGGACTGGAGGCTGTCGTGAGGTGCTTGGCTGTTGGGTGGGTGGCTGCCTGCGTTTGTGTGTCTTGGAAGAGGTGGTGACAGACACAGTGGGAGAGGACACAGGGGACGTGTAAACAGCAGTGGGGGTGGTGACTGCACGTGTGCGGACTGTAGTGGAGGGTGTGCTGGTGATGGGTGTACTGGCTGTTGGTGGTGTGCATGCAGGTGTGAGTGGCGACGTCACAGGGAGGGAGGAGGGAGACGAGGAGGTGGGGGACACAGAGGTGGTAGTGGCTGTTGGCATGTCTGCATCTGGGTGTTGCTTGGGTGAATGTTTGTGTGATCTGTGGTGCTTATGTCTGGAGGAGCTGCCCTTGGGTGTTGAGGTGTGTGCAGGCTGGTCTGATGGTGTGGATGGGATAGGCAGAGGAACAGGAGACAGAGACAGGTGGATGCAGTTAGAAGAGGGAGGCTGGAAACAGGGACAATGGCTGCCGTCAGTGCTGAGGCCAGAGAATTGAACGATCGTTGATGGGCAGACTGACCCGAATGAATGCCCTCCAGGTATGCATTGCTACGATGCACCTCCCTCTCTACCCCCTGGATGGCATTCAAAAGGGTAGTCTGCCCAACAATGATGGTCCTCAGGAGGTCAATGACCTCCTCACTGAGGGCAGCAGGGGTAACAGTGGCAGGGCCTGAGGTGCCTGGGGCGAAGGAGACGCCTGCCTTCTTGGGCGAGCGGGCACGGAGCGTAGGCTGAGGGGCTGCTGGGAGGGTGGAGCTGGTGCGCTGGGTGGCGGCTGTACCTGTAGAGGCGGGGGGCACGGATGTTGCCACCACCGCTAGGGAGCTCCCTTCCGAGGACGTGTCGGTGTCGCTGGTTTCACCACGGCTCCCCGTTGTGAAGCTCCCCTCGCCCTCCGTATCACTGGTGGCCTCGGTGTCTGTGCCATGGCCCACCGGGGCCTTGTGAGTCGTAGCTCCCTCGTGCTCCGGTGCCAAGTCTCCTCCGCCTGATGATGCTGAAGCACACATGCACAAGAAGATAAAGAAAAAGGGTGGGGGGAGACATAATAAAAGGTTGAGTACATGCATTGTCAACACCGTTGGCGGAGAGGACAGACACAGGAGCCTCATGCACTAAGCCGCGCAATCGTGGTACACTACTGAGTACTTGTGACTGGGCCAACAGGTCTAGGGACAACAAACGCGCACATGGGTGATGCAGGACCATGGCTAGCTGTACCTGGCACCGTACAGAGGTTGGGGGCGGGGGCACAGGGCCATGCCTAAAGGAGGGGACTACACTACAGAAAGCGCCCTGGCCTAATGTCACCCACAGCCCTCCTCCCCCACCCAGACACCTCCACTGCGTGTAAAGATAGCTGAATGTGCTAGTAGTCACCCCCTTGTGTCTGCTGTTATGTCGTCACGCGCCCATCCAAATCGGGGTAGGCCACCGCCAGGATCCGGGACATCAGGGGGGTCAGGGTACGACTGGCACCCCTCCTAGGTTGGGAGGCCATCCCCAGCAGTGACTCGGCGGTCTTCCAGGTCCTGCGGCGGATGTCCTCCCACCTCTTGCGGCAGTGGGTGCCCCGTCTGTTGTGGACCCCCAGGTTCCGGACTTCCTTGGCGATGGCACGCCAAATGTCGATCTTCTGATGGGCGCTGACCTATTTGACATGTACAGGGTGGAAAATGAAATTTCATAAATTTTCCGCATGATAGATGCGATTGGCCCCCCTCCCCAACCTTTCCATGTGGCACATGCTCTCATCTGTCGTGCCTTGCACTCCTCATTCGCTCCCCACCCCACCATCTTACATCCACCATATACAACCCAGGCATAGCCCATGCAACGTGCACACAGTGTACTTACCTGTTGGTCTGGAGCACCGTAGAGTCGCGCATACTGGGGCAGGACCCCATCCACAAGTTTTTCCAACTCTTCTGTCGTGAAGGCAGGGGCCCTTTCCCCAGTCGCAGCAGCCATTGTATCTCCCAGACCGAGGTCACAGCAGCACTTGCAGTATAGGTCCTCTCCTGTGGATGATCAGGTCTCGAGTGATTAATCAGATAGAAAATGGCAGTCACGCCCGCGGCGGTGCGTACTGCCGCGGTGCGTTCCGTGACCGCCGGCGCAGCTAGTCATTGGCCTGTGAAACCCATAGGGTTCGATGTTAACCAATGCGGCTTTGCGCCGCGGTCTTCGACCGCCTACCGCCACGGTGTGTCACGCCAGCGCATTGACCTCACATCCCATTGTCACACTTCTCAGGTCAGGCAGCCGCCATTACAAGGGACCACAGGGCTTAATTACTACTGCGTCACACAGGCCTAGGCCTTGCATTGCCACTCATACAAGCCATTCAATGCATTGACAATCGTGTACTGTGCAAACTGTAGTTACGTACCTGTGGGTTGTTTGACTCTGTGCTCCATGTTGTCCTTCCTAGGCACCGTCCGCTGGGACTTGCGAGGAGAAGGGTGAATCCTCCCGTGTACCGACCGCTGGTGGACCTGTCGACAATGGAGGAACGTCATATAATACTTCGTTACCGACTTGACCGAGCCACTATACATGAACTGTGTGCCCAGCTGGAGCCAGCACTGATGTCCCCCATCCGCCAACCCACAGGAATTCCCCCTCTGGTGCAGGTTCTGTCAGTCCTCCATTTCTTGGCAAGTGGGTCTTTTCAGACAACAGTGACCATGTCATCAGGGATGTCTCAGCCTATGTTTTCTAAGATTTTGTCCAGAGTGTTGTCTACCCTGATGAAATACATGCAGAGATACATAATTTTCCCTGAGGAGGGTGAATTGGCCACTGTGAAGGCTGACTTCTATGCCCTTGGACATATCCCCAACATCATTGGTGCCATTGATGGGACCCATGTGGCCTTAGTACCCCCAAAAGACGATGAACAGGTGTACAGAAACAGGAAAAGTTACCATTCTATGAATGTCCAGGTGGTCTGTTTGGCTGACCAGTACATCTCCCATGTAAATGCCAAGTTCCCTGGGTCAGTGAATGACGCGTATGTCATGCGAAATAGCAGCATCCCCTATGTGATGGAACAGCTACAGAGACACCGTGTGTGGCTAATTGGTGACTCTGGTTACCCCAACCTGCCGTGGCTACTGACCCCAGTGAGGAATCCCCGGACCAGGGCAGAGGAACGCTACAATGAGGCCCATGGGCGAACTAGGAGGATCATAGAAAGGACCTTCGGCCTCCTGAAGGCCAGGTTTAGGTGTCTGCATATGACAGGTGGATCCCTAATGTACTCACCAAAGAAGGTGTGCCATATCATCGTGGCCTGCTGTATGCTTCACAACCTGGCTTTGCGACGCCAGGTGCCTTTCCTGCAGGAGGATGGTCCAGATGGTGGTGTTGTAGCAGCTGTGGAGTCTGTGGAGAGTGAAGAGGAGGAAGACGACGGGGACGACACGGACAACAGGGATACAGTCATACAACAATATTTTCAGTAGCACCCAGGTAAGAATCCCCCACGTCATTTTACATTTCCTTCTGGCCTCCTGCATCTCTACTTTCTGTGTTCCCCCCAGTTCCTTTCAACTGAATTGTGACTTTCCTTTGGCTTTTCAGAGCTGCATGACCCACTGCGTGACTTCTGGTTCGTTCGGCAATGGAGTAAAGCTATTTGACATTGGTATGTTGTCATCACAAAGTAACTGCACATTTTTGACCCGTTATGCATAATACATTTGTTAAGAATACAAGCAGACTCCTGAGTGTTTTATGTGCAATAAGTGATTTATTTAAAGTGCTACATATAGGTCCATGATAGTAAAACGGTGATGGGTGGGTGTGGAGTGATGTCCATGGCAGAGTCCAGTTCTCGGTCGCACAGGTGCATTGTCCATATGCCTGTGGAAGGATGGAGCAGGGGCAGTTCAAGGTTGGACAGGGTGACGATGTGGGACAGTGGTATGACATCCGGGGGGATCTTAGGCTGGCGGGGGTCTTGGCATCCTTCTCTGTCTTCCTTTGTGATCTCAGGCTCCTCTTGCGGGGTGGTTGATCTTCAGCAGGAGGTGGGGTTCTGGTGGCCCGGCGTTGTGTGGGGGCCTCCTGTCCACTAGCGCCGGCGGAGGTGGTAAGCTGTTCCTGGTCCGGGCTGGTGACAGGGGCCCTTTGGGGTGCCACATGGTCCCTCAATGTGGTGACTATTAGGTTCAGGGCCTGGGCGATGTTCCTGAGCTCCTCTCTGTACCCCATGTACCGTTCCTCCTGCTGTGCCTGGATCTCCTGGAACCTGGCCATTATCGTCGCCATCGTCTCCTGGGAGCGGTGGTATGCTCCCATGATGGTGGTGAGGGCCTCTTGGAGAGTCGGTTCCCTGGGCCTGTCCTCCCCCCCCTGTCGCACTGCAGCCCTCCCAGTTGCCCTGTTTCCCCGGGCCTCTGTCCCCTGGACGGTGTGCCCGCTACCACTGCCCCCAGGTCCCTGTTGTTGTTGGGTCAGCCTGGGTGCCCTGTAGTGGCGGACACACCGCTGATCGACCTGTCCTGGAGACAGAGGCATGGGCCCGCTGGGTGGGAGCGGTGCTGATATTCCCAGAGGGGGTTAGGTCTGCTGTGGCCTGTGTCTGTGTGTGGGGAACCGACTGTCCAGAGGTCCCCGATGGTCCGGGCTGGTCATCAGGTTCCAGGTCGACAGAGCTGCTGTCCTCACTGCGGGCCTGTTCTGGGGGTGGGATGGACATATCTGGACCCTCCTGGCCGGTGTGTTGGCGTTTGGGACCTGCAGGGGTGAAAGAGTATGGTTATTGCTTCTGTGTGTTCCATGGTCTGCGATTTGTGGGTGCCCTTGTCCCCCAGTGCTGGCATCCCCTTGTGGCAGGAGTTGTGAGGGTGGTTTGTGGGGGGGATGGGTATGTGCAGTGGTCATGCATAGGTGATGGGTGTCCATGGTTTGTGTTGACATTCAGTGTTTGGTTTTGGGTTGGGTGGGTTGTGCTGGTGAGACATTGGCAGGGAGGCTGTGTGCTGGGGGTTTGGGGGTGAGGGTGGGGGTGTGGGTTGGCATGCTGGTGGTTGGGGGGGGGGAATAGTAGATGAGACTAGACTTACCAGAGTCCATTCCTCCGCCTACTCCAGCGAGACCCGCAGGATGCAGGATGTTGAAGACCTCTTGCTCCCATGCTGTGAATTCGGGAGGGGTGGGTGGTGGTCCGCCGCCAGTCCTCTGCACAGCGATGTTGTGTCTGGAGACCATCGACCGTACCTTCCCCCGTAGGTCATTCCAGCGCTTTCTGATGTCTTCCCGGTTTCTGGGATGCTGTCCCACAGCGTTGACCCTGTCGACAATCCTCTGCCATAGCTCCGCCTTCCTGGCTATTGTGGTGTGTTGCACCTGTGTGCCGAAGAGCTGGGGCTCTACCCTTATGATTTCCTCCACCATGACCCGGAGTTCTTGGTCAGAAAACCGGGGGTGTCTTTGGGGTGCCATGGGGTGGTGTAGATGAGGTGTGGGGTGGTGTTTGCGGTGATGTGAGTGGTGGTGTGTGGTGATGTGTGCGTAGATGTGGTGTGGTTGATGATGTTGGGTTCCTGTGTGTGTTGGGGTTTTCGATTGATGTTCTCTCTCTCTCTCTCTCTCTCTCTCTCGCCTTCTCTCCGATTTCCAACTAGTGGGGGTTTGTGGGTGATGTGGGTGTGTGTTTTATAGTTGCTTGGATGTCTGGGGGTGGTGTTTGTATGTGTATCAGGTGTGTGTATTTCAAATTGTCCAATGTGCCTGGGTTTTGGAGCCTGGGTGTGTATTTTGACCGCGGCGGTGTGTACCGCCAATGGAATATCGCGGCTGAAAGAACGCCGCGTGGATTGGTGGGTGGTAATGGCATGGGCGTGTTTGTGTTGCCGTGGCGGTGGAGGTTTGGTCATCTCCAGTTTATCGCTGCCCGCTGATGAGGCGGCCTTCCGTGGATGTCGGGTTTTTGGCGGCTTGGCAGTTGTTGGTCAGAATGACCGTGGCGGCTTTCCACGGCCGCGGCGGTAGAATGGCGGTCTTCTGACCGGCGGTAAGAGCCTTTTACCGCCGAGGTCAGAATGACCCCCCAAGTGTCTCAGTCCTTATATACCCAAGAACAGGAAGTGACATTCAGGAAGGGAAAAGTCGCCATGTCAGTTTGGGAAAAACTACCATAGAGAATATAGATGAAGTCACCACGTTAGATAGGAATCCTGATGCATGCAGGGAAGAGAAAGACATGCTGGGAAAAAGAAGCAAAAAATGGCTCCACCCAAAAAGAGACAGACAATAAAAAGAAAAACAAAAGCAGAAGAGAAAAGAACAGAGGACAACAAAAAAACAGGTATATGCCATAGTGGGGGGAATGGGGGCCCACCACTAATTCCCAGGCCGCGCCGCACCCCGAGCTTCGCCGAGGCCTGATGCAAAACCTAGGGCCTCGTGCAAGGAAATACTGAGAAAAAGAGAAGCGGCATGCCCGGCAATCTAGGGATTGAACCGCGGCCGCAGCCGTGTCCCGACTCGGTGCCTCCAAGCATGCTGCGGTAGACCACGGCGCAACAGTAGGTCCCCACCCTGGAGCCCTGGGTTTGTGCGGATGCTGCGGAAAAATTGATGAACCAAAATGGGGGCGTGAACAGAGGAGGCATCTTCCCAAGAACACTCGCTCAAAGGGTAGCCTTCCCAATGGATAAGATACTTGAGGCGATTGCGTAACAGACGGGAATCACAAATTTCTTGGACCTCATACTCAGGTTCATTATTCACCAAAAGAGGAGGAGGACAGATGAATTGTCTGCCAAAACAGATCAGACCTATAAGGTTTTAGTTGCGAGACATGAAAGACAGGATGACTTTTCCATGTCCGAGGCAAACGCAGCTGAAAAGAAACTGGATTGATCTTTTGAAGGATAGAAAAGGGTCCATAATAATGGGGCTTGAACTTCTTTTGTGATAAACAGAGAGGTAGAAACTGGGAGGAAAGCCAAACTTTGTCTTGTACTTTATAAGATGGAGCTTCACAGCATCTCTTGTCAGCCATCCTTTTCATCTGTTGCTTGGTAGCTAGGAGGTTAGAATGAATTAGGCGCTGAATAGTATGAAATCTTCGAGTATAGGAAGTGACTGCAGGAAGTGTAGAAGAATCTCTCATTACTGTAGGAAAAGACTTGGGATGAAAACCATATGAACAGAAAAAAGGAGTGTTTTTTGAGGCACTATGTATTGTATTATTGTATGAATATTCAGCCATAGGTAAATATGTGGACCAATTACTCTGAGTAGTATTACAGAAGCAACGTAAATATTGTTTTAGTCCCTGATTTAGACGTTCCATCTGGCCATTAGTCTGGGGTGGAAACCCGAAGACAAGGCTACCTCAATATGTAAAGCATTACAGAAATACTTCCAAAAACGTGATATATATTGCGGTCACAATCAGAAAGGATAACATGAGGGAGACCATGAAGACGAAATATGTCTTGTATAAAGTTTTGGCTTAATTCTTGTGATGTTAATAGTTTCTTCAGGGTGGTGAAATTAGCCTTTTTAGTGAAAGAATCCACAGTCACCATTATCACTCAGTTACCTGCTGAGGGTGGTAAAGAACACATAAAATCCATTGATATTGTATGCCAAGGGGCTGGTGGCACAGGTAATGGATAAAGTAATCCTGCAGGCTTGGTATGGGGTGTCTTAACTTGGGCACAGATGGGACAAGACGTCAAATAACTCTCAGTATCTTTCTTAAGCGTAGGCCACCAAAAGGAACGGAGAAGTAGCTCTTGTGTGGCCTTAATACCACGATGGCCTGCTATAGGGGAGTCATGACACATTTGGAGTGCTCTCCTTTCTACCCTTTTGGAAGGAAGAAATAATGCATCTTTGTAGTAAAGATTTTCTCTGACTTTGCATAATCTTGGACGTAGTTATTTCATTTCTGAGTCTGAGAGAGTGGAGTTTTCTGACCGTACTTTATCGAGAAAAGACTGTACTAGACCAATGATTTTTTGGGGTTCAATAAGATGTTGTGAAGGAGAAGGGAGAACTTCAGAGTAACGTCGTGACAAGGCATCTTCAAGTATATTCTGAGAACCAGTGATATAAGTAATACAAAAAATCAAATTGGCTAAAAAAAAAAGCCCAACGGGCTTGGCGACTGTTCTGACTTTGGAAGTTCCGTAGACATTGTAAATTTCGGTGGTCAGTTCGTACTTCAAATGGTTCCCTGGATCCCATAAGGAAGTGTCTCCATTCATTACATGCTGTTTTAGTGTTAGAAGTTCTTGTTCCAAAATAGAATAATTAAGTTCGGAATCTGATAGCACATGAGACAAATAAAAGATTGGATGTTCTAGTCCATCGTCAACTTGTCTATGTAGTAAGGCAGCCCCTATAGCTCTCTCTGAAGCATCAGTGACCACAATACATTGATTAGTGGTATCATGATGTTGTAGTATTGGAGCGTGGGTAAAGGCTTGTTTTAAATCTTGGAAAGCTCTTTCGGCCGTGTCAGACCAAATAAACCCATTTCGTAAATTCTCTTTCTTAAGAGTTTGTGTTTTTTGGCTGGTTTGCTGAGCAAAATTGGAAATAAATTGATGGTAAAAGTTGGCCAACCCTAAAAAACACTGTGTTTCTTTAATGGAAGAGGGGGATGGCCAGTCTAGGATAGCCTGAACTTGCTCAGGATCCATGGAAATACCTGTTGGACTGATGTGATACTCAAGATATTTCACTTTCGTTCTATTGAATTTGCATTTCTCGGGTTTGCAGAACAGTTGATGTTGTCGAAGTCTGCCTAGGACTTGAGTTACATGCACGCTATGATGTTCAGGATTTCTAGAGTATATCAAGATGTCATCCAAGTAAATGACCGTAGTGTGATTTAACAGATCAGAAAATATCGAATCCATAAATCTCTGAAATATAGAGGGGCATTGGTTAAACCAAAAGGCATTACTCGATACTCATAATGACCAAAAGGAGTGCGAAAGGCAGTTTTCCATTCATCGCCTTCTTTTATTCTCAACAGATGGTAAGCTCCTCTTAGGTCTAACTTTGTAAATCTGTGCGCTCCTCTGACTGATTCCAATATAACTCTTATGAAGGGTAAAGGGTATTGGTCTTTTATAGTGTGTTTATTTAACCCACGAAAGTCTATACAGGGTCGTAGATCCTTCGTCTTCTTGGGCACAAATAAAAAAGGAGCCCCAGCTGGGGAAGAAGATGGAGCAATCAGACCACTCAGGAGATTTTCCTGCAGATAGTCCTTGAGTATCCTTTTCTCTGATTCAGTAAGCGAGTACATTCTACCAAAGGGTACAACAACACCAGGTTCCAATGGAATGGTACAATCGTACTCTCTGTGTGGTGGTAGCACTAGTCTTGTTGGTTTTTGAAGCATGTCTGCGTAATCCATATAATGAATAGACACCCCTTTGATAGCATTTATGGAACAACCTACTTCTGGTGCTGTGGGTAACATCTTCATTGGTGACCAGTATCTTCCAGAAGAATAACCGTGGTCTTTACAAAATTGTGAGGAAAGAGAAATAGTTCTGGTCTCCCAGTTTATATATGGGTTATGCCTTGTAAATCAGGGTATGCCTAGGATTATGGTATGGTTATGTTTGGATATCAAATAGAAAAAAACACGTTCTTGATGTTTACCAAAGTGTAAACACAAAGCAGGAGTGACATTGATGACACAACCGAAGGCTAGCAAAGAACCATCAACGATATGAATTTGTTCTGAAATATCTTTTAATACTTGAGGGATCCTGTGTTCCATAGCCCATGTCTCATCCATATATATTCAACTGGCCACACAGTCTAATACAGCTAAAGTTCTTTCTTCCCGACCTTCAAGTGGCTGTAGGGTGATTGGTAACAAAAATAATGTAGTGGAATTCCCATTAGAAGAACTGACAGAAGGTATTGCCAAGAATCCCGTCCCCTCCCTTCTCATAGAGGATGGGAATTGGCGTTTCCCGAGGATTTTACTGGACGGACGGGGCAGGTACGTAGCAGGTGGCCAGCATCTCCACAATAGAGACATAGGCCCTCATTCCAACCCTGGCGGTCATAGACCGCCAGGGTGGCTGTCCACGGAAGCACCGCCAACAGGCTGACGGTGCTTCATGTGGTACAGCAGCGGTCGCCCAGCCGGGTCCGGCGGTTTCCCGCCGGATTAGCCCCGGCTGGGAGAATCCTCCATGGCGGCGCTGCAAGCTGCGCCGCCATGGGGATTCCGACCCCCTTCCCGCCAGCCTGTTTCTGGCGGTTTTCACTGCCAGAAACAGGATGGCGGGAACGGGTGTCCTGGGGCCCCTGGGGGCCCCTGCACTGCCCATGCCACTGGCATGGGCAGTGCAGGGGCCCCCTAACAGGGCCCCAGCATGATTTTCACTGTCTGCATAGCAGACAGTGAAAATCGCAACGGGTGCAACTTCACCCGTCGCATCCCTGAAACACTGCCGGCTCCATTCGGAGCCGGCTTCTGTGTTGCAGGGCCTTTCCCGCTGGGCTGGCGGGCGCTCTCTTGGCGGGTGCCCGCCGGCCCAGCGGGAAAGTCTGAATGGCCCCCGCGGTCTTCTGACCGCGGAGCGGTCATTTGGCGGCGTAAGTTTGGCGGGCGGCTTAGAATGACCCCCATAATCCCTTTCTACGTCGATTTTCGCATTCACTTGCCGTGAGAGGGCCACAAGCGGTGTCTATTTGCATGGGTTCCTCATATGTTGTCTCTTTTGAGGCTGATCGAGTTTCCTCAGTACGATGGACGATTGTACGTTGATTTCCAGTATAAGGAGGACCATGATTCTTTCTCCTTTCAAGATGGTGTTCCTTTAGAAAATACTCTATGGAAAGTGCTTGATCCATCAATCCATGTAGATCTTCCACTCTGGGTGAATTCATCTTTGATTTCATCTCGTAGACCCCTTTGGGACAGAGTTACCAAGGTGCATTCTACCCACGTTGTCTCTGCTGCTAGTTATCTAAAATGCGTAAGGTATTGAAGAACATCCTGGTTACCTTGTTGGATATCGCATAATGCTTCTTCTGCAGACGCCTCCAATCCCAGACGTTCAAACATTTGTTTGAAAGCAGTGAGAAAAGCTGAATAATCAGATAACTTAGGGTCATTGGCGGCTACTAACAGAGTTGCCCATGCCAAAGCAGGACCAGACAAGGCACTGATGAGATATCCCACCTTTGCTTTATCTTGTGTGCATTGTGTGGGACAAAAAGCAAAATAGATGGTCAGGGCATCAAGGAACTCTTGTAGTGTGTTCGGGTCTCCTGAGAAACGTGGCGTGGTAGCACAGTGGGAACATCAGTGGTTTGGGATGCCAGGGCTTGTCGTAAAGCCACATTTTCATTACGTACTTGTAGTTCCTGGGCTTGCTGTTGAATAGTTAATAGCAACGATTGGTTGGATTCTGCAGCTGCCGTTGAGCTATCCTCCATGCTGCTCAAAAAAGGGCTGTATTTTATGGCGCTGCAATCTGTCATGGTTGACTCGTCGCTTACCAGATTTATCTACAGGATGGTCTTGCCACTTGTAGGTCCTGCCTTGGCCAAGATATTGGCAACCCTTTCTGGTAACCACGGTGCTGCTGACAAGGGAACGTCAAGGCAGTCCGTGCCCTCCAAAAGGAGTCCCTGAGGAAGAACCTGAAGGAAAAAACCTCAAAGGCTGGAACTCCCTGGAACTCCCTGGAACAACAAAAAGGCACAGGCAAAGGTAAGTCTTCAATAAAAAATGTAACTGGAAGGGCCAGAAAAAAAGGCAAAAAAAAAGGCTGGAAAACCGGAACATGATCACCACCAAAGGAAGCGTTGCAGCACAATGAGATCAAGTGTCTCAGTCCTTATATAACCAAGAACAGGAAGTGACATTCAAGAAGGGAAAATATGCCATGTTAGTTTGGGAAAAACTACCATAGAGAATATAGATGAAGTCACCATGTTAGATAGGGATCCTGAGGCATGCAGGGAAGAGAAAGACATGCTGAGAAAAAAGAAGCAAAAACATGGTTCCTCCCAAAAAGAGACAGACAATAAAAAGAAAAACAAAAGCAGAAGAGAAAAGAACAGAGGAAAACAAAAAAACAGGTATGTACCATAGTGAATGAAATGGGGGGCCACCACCAATTCCCAGGCTGCTCCGCACCCCGAGCTCGCCGAGGCCCGATGCAAAACCTAGGGCCTTGTGCGAGGAAATACCTGGAAAAAGGGAAACGGCATGCCCCTCGGCCTAGGAATTGAACCGCGACCGCAGCCGCCTCCCGACTCGGTGCCTCCGAGAGCGCCGCAGCCTACGTTACGTCCCAGTCCACCATGGTGGCAAGGTCTGCAAAGGGCCGGACCACCTGGAGCTATCGCCTCCAACTCATGGCTAGGTTCAGGCATCTATAGGGATGGAAAAGAAAATGTCAGATGAAATGGTCACTCCATACTACTAATGTCAAAGCACACCTGACTACTGGGTAACAGTAAACATTTCATTAGGTGATACATGTACACACTGACATCAAATATATGGGCCACTAATATGTAAATTATAAACATTCATGATTTTCATCATTATGTGCAAATGATACATTTGACCTGTATTATTTGCACCTATATATATATATATATATATATATATATTTTTAAATACAGCCAACGGGGGTAGTACTAACCCGACAGCACTATCATTGACAAACACAGTCACGATAAACATTGTTACATGTCATATCTTGCCCAGAAAAGTGTAATTCATATCTGACTAATAGAAATGCACTAGCCCCCCTTTTGAGTGCTAGTGATGCACATACAATTGTAAAATGCGCTGATAAACACCCTAAAATGGTGACTGTCTGACCTTGCCTTCATGACATTGCACAACCGTCGGCCGTCAGCGAACATTGACTGCATACTAGGTGGGAATCTCCACAACAGTCTCTGCCATAGTCTAACGTGTGTGCTGGGTACACACGAAAGCCAAAGGCTGTGTCTGTCTCCATCACTGATCGCATCCACCAGGTACTTGTGCACCATGTGGTGTAAAAAATATTTTCCTCTTAGCAATGTAGCCATCAAGACCTCCTCGATTTTTGCTGTTGTTACTGACCTCTGGGAGCCGAGATGCCAGGCAACACAGTTGACAGGGCCCCTACCCTCTCCTCCGAGAAGCTGAAGCTCCTTACCAGGGAGGTTCTGTCCCTGTACAGTCAACTCTGTGGGACCCCAGAGGAACAGGGACATGTCTGATTGGGGAATATCTGACTGAGTGATCTCTTCCTTTATGGTTCACAGGATATTTGGTTCCCTTTTGGTAATGTGACTGTTGTTGTGAGTTGACAGAATGATGTATGTGGGACAGGTTTGTATGACCAATATATGATTGTTCTGTGCATGACAATGTTAAGCAACCTGACAGTACAAGCTGCAATGTGTGGCTATGTATCGCACAAAACAAATTTTCTCGCACAAACTGCAGGCCACTGACTGACATTGGCCAATAGACAGTGTACCAGTTGTATGTCTAACACCATACATGTTCAAACAACAGGAATTAGGTTTCTGTTTTGTTGACAAAAGAAATTGCAACTGAATTGTAAATGTATGTGTTCATTGGGAATATATGATGTCACCGCAGTGCTGTCCAACAGTGACAGTGAATTGCCTTTTCCTGTTCTTTTATGTCATCTGTCTAGGTCAACATCCATCAAAGGCAGAATATATGGAAGGCCATTGTGGAGAAGGTGTGGACCCTGGGTGTCTACAAGTGGTGTAGCCTGCACTGTCGGAAAAGGTGGAAGGACCTGCGTTGGGTAACTTGAAAATCTGCTAAAATCCAAGTCAGCCAGTCCTCCCATTGATCCAGACTGGTGCACTGCACCCTGACCCCCTCTAATAGCCCACATCCGCATGGTGGCTTACCTGGAGCTGGATGGGCAGTTAAGGGCCCAACAGCAGCAACAATGGGGTAAGTAATTGTTTTGAGATATTGTTGTGGTTTAACCTCTTTACTTTCCAGCCATGTTTTATGCCTACAACTGCAAGGAAGGCACATATCCAGGGCCCATGATGGTTTCTGGAGTTGTGAGTTAGTCAGACTGTGATGCTCTGCATGTTATGTTGCTTTGTGCTGTATCATGCAACTAGATTCCCCCTCCCAAGGCAATTATTGTTGTGGTCATACACATGGCTGCATGCATACAAGAGAATGCCAGCATTTACATAATGACATGAGTGACAGTTCAAATAAATGTGACCCATCTCAGGATTCGGTTTGATGTGATGGTATGCCACACATGTGTGTAGAGGATGTAGGCTTCCTCACTGGTGTCTGTGGCAAACAGCATAATTATGATGCACATGACATTTCTGATTTAACATTGTTAAGTTGGTGCTATGACAATGTGAGAATATGCATCTGCACTGACAGTTTTGACATTCTGTGTACAGTAGCATCCTTCCTTACCTGACACGTTTGACAACAGTTTCCCAGCAATAGTATGATGCTTTAGGTTGATAGTAATGGATGGACCTGAGTCCTTACCGCATCACAATTATGGATGTAAGCCAATCTGTCATTGGAAACATTAATGTCTTTACAAAAATATCTTGTAGGCAACATGTAGGAATGTGCCCACATTGGTGAGAGATTTGTGTGTCCCATAGACAACATTTTGGTGTCCTTACTCCTGCCCAGAGGGTAATTTGGTGATGAAGCAATGTGATCTTGAAAGGGATATTTTAATGTAGAAGGCTACATCACATAGATGTTGTTGTGTCCCCTTTTGGGCAAGTAAATTCCCTCCAAACATCTTAGTCTTTGGTAGATGAGAACCAATTTTAGCATTGTACTTCAGTGGTTCAGAGGTGTAGCCATGCCTATGTGTTCACTCATGCTGTTGGATCCCTTTGTCATGGAGTGAACTACAAGTGTAGAAGTGACAAAGTCATACATGATATGGGAGCAGAGATGGGGGATAACTGAACTTGTGGAATGTGTGGTCGTCTCACCGCCAGCCATTTTATGCTGTGGCACCATCGACGCAGGTAATGATTCTTGGTGGTGATGGTGGACTGGCAGCGGTCTTGTGCCTATGCTCCCACTGACATCTAAATAGAGGGTGAACCATCAAGTCAGCTGGCAGTTTTACAGTCGAAAAATCGACGGCGGAACCATTACTGCCAACATCTAAATCAGGCCTTTTGTTATTTTTAACCCTACTGCCAAATTATATTTACCTTAACAGTTTTTTTTCCTGATGTATTGGCCAAAGTGACGGTGTAATTCAGTAGATATTAAGATTAGCTGGTATCACAGTAATGTCAGGGAAGAGAATGCCAGATGAAGTGAAAGTGATAGATAAAGTCCACCCATCTGTTGTACCCCTGCATAATTTATTATCACCAAGGAAAACAACTTCAGGCCCAGAAACCTTCTACAGGCAGCCCTCTCTCTCTACAGAACCCCTCTAATGCCTCCTGCGTGTAAAAGGGCAGGTCCTCTAAATCAAAGGTAAACCCCATCTTGAAAAGGTACAAATAACTCACATGTGACAACCACAATACCCAAGCTTGAGAACTTAAGAATAAGAGAACTGAAAACAGGAAAAATGACCGAAGAGAGAAAGTTTAGAGAAGCCAAACATGTGATGGTCTAAACGCAATCCTTGTAGTGAAATAATGAGTCACAATGGTATTGTGCAAGCGCAAGTCCTATACTCACCGCTGACAACCAATGTTAGAAATGGGGTTTCTGGTTGGCTAGGGTATGCACCTCAGCCAGGCAGAACTTACCCACTCTAGTCAGGGCAAGGGAGTTACACATCCACGATAACCCCTGCTCACCCCCTTGGTAGCTTGGCACGAGCAGTCTTAACCCGGAGGCAATGTGTAAAGCGTTTGCACAACACACACAACACATGTGACGCAATACACCAGATTATATGAAAATATACTGTATTGTACACAAGGCAATTATCAGACCAAACATCACATATCAGTACTATCCTGCTACCTTAGCAGTTGTCAGAACGTTACACATTAGTTACTCTGCAACCTAGCAGTAGTCACACATAACACACAGGTTACTCAGTATTCTGCAACATAAGCAGTAGTCAGGAAAACACGTTATTACAGCACTTGTCATAAGAATATCATAAAAAGCCCATAGTAGGAACATTAGAAAACATATGGCAAGTTAGAAAAACATATTAGCAAGCATGTCCATAAAAGGAACATTTGCATACACATATGTAAAAACATCAAACACAGGTAGGTAATATATGAATCAAACAAAAGTCTGTAGAAAGAACTTTGGATTGCAATTATATTGGTCATTTAAACAGTACCTGGTTGGATGAAGGCACCACCAGTGCCTAGAAAGGCGAACAATGGGGCCCCCGGCGCTCCTATGCGCAAAACGGGGGCCTCCCTTATACTCTGTGGTCAGATGAGGGCGACATGCACCTCCTCTCTTTTATGGACAGGCCCCTCCAGTGACCGTGATTACTGGGGGCCCCCCAGGGCCTCAACCGGCCATCACAAGGAGGGCCAAAGCCAGCAAAAACAACTTAGGGCAGGAGGGAGGCACCACGCACCCCCTCCGGTTTAATGACAGGCCCCTCCCGGGACCCGGGATCTTTCAGCCTTTGGTGTCCAGTTCCAAGATGATTCCAAGAGTCTCCAAATTGTGGGGAAAATTCCTCTGTACTTATAGTCAGTTTTTACAGTGTTTTACAATGGTAGGGAGAGTAGGTTCCAGCCAGTTACAACTCGTTCTGGGAGTGCCCCCTCTCTCCTTTCAGCACAGGCTCCAAACATCAGTGGGGGGTTAACGACCCTATTGTGTGAGGCCAGAGCACAGCCTTTACAAATGTAGGTGTGCCCCGCCTCTCCCTTCTCTCAGCCCAGGAAGACTATTCAGTATGCAGATGCACCTTTGTGACACCTCCACCCTCCCTGTGTACAGGCTGTCTGAAAAGTATGCACAAAGCCGCCACTGTCACTCTGCCCAGATGTGGATTGGAGTCAAGCTGCAAAACACCAGAGTCATAAGCACAGATAAATGCGCACTTTCTAGAAGTGGCATTTCTGTGATAGTAATAAAAAATACACCCACACCTGTAAGCAGCATTTATTATCACCATCACAACCATACCAAACATGCCTACGATACCCCTCATAAATCAGACAATACCCCTTACACATAAGGCAGGGCATTTCTGATGTAATCCTATGAGTAGGCAGCACTCACAGCAGTGAGACACCAAGTTAGGCTGTTTGTCACTACTAGAACAGGCCATGCAATATGGCACATGTCCTGCCTTTCTACATACATGGCACCCTGCCCATAGGGCTTGCTAGGGCATACCTTAGGGGTGACTTACATGCAGTAAAATGGGAGTTCTGGGCCTGGCAAGTATGTTTAGATGCCAGGTCCCTGTGGCAGAAAACTGCGCACACAGGCCCTGCGCTAGCAGGCCTGAGACAGGTTTTGAAAGTCTACTTCAGTGGGTGGCGCAAACAGCGCTGCAGGCCCACTAGTAGTATTTAATTTACAGGCCCTGGGTATAGAGATACCACTGTACAAGGGACTTATAGGTAAATTAAATATGCCAATTAGGTATAAGCCAATCATACCAACTTTAGATGGGAGAGCACCTGCACTTTAGCACTGGTTAGCAGTGATAAAGTGCTCAGAGTCCTAGAGCCAACAGAGAAAGGTCAGAAAAATCAGGAGGAAGGAGGCAAAAAGACTAGGGATGACCCTGCGTAAGGCCAAAAGTCCAACAGTCCACCCATCTGTTGTACCCCTACATAATTTATTATCACCAAGGAAAACAACTTCAGGCCCAGAAACCTTCTGTTGTAAATTACTGGGCATCAGAATTTTGTCACTTTAAGCTCATTTACAGCACAAAATTCTATATGAAATTCCTTAGTATGTCTCTCATGGGCCGCCATTTAGACCTGATCACATGCAGCTTTTAAACCCAGGTCTAAACATAGCATCATCCTATCTCTCCACCTCTCGTTACACGCTGATAGTATTTTTTTAAGGTTACAGAGGTGGCTGGATTGTGCCAGGAGCTGGAAAAGTGGCAGATGTCATTAAGGTGGTGAAAGCACTGCCATGCTGTGGTCCATGTTCTCCTGAAAGTCTGACAAGAGTGGCTCCTTGCCAAGGCACCCAGAACCTGGCGAATTTGGGTTCCCCTGCAGATACCACTTGCATGCATAGCACTGTAAAGTGAATCCTAGGAAATCCTAGGGACTCTGGCCTCCAGACACACTGGTAATACTAAGTATTGCCATCCATGAGGTGTGCAATTGCTCCCTAAAGAAAAGAGAAAGCTGGGCATTTTCTTGCAGGTACTGTGCAAGTTTCAGCAATGAAATCCCTAAGAAAAATGTTAATGCTTGAGATTACCATAGTACGCTGAAGGGCAGGGTGACTTGAGCCATCACCTCCTCCATTATGCTCAGTGAGCCTCAGTAGAATCTTAGAGATTCTCTGATCCCTAATGGAGTAGATAGCAATGGGCTAACATCCGCTCTGAACTGTCGAACTCACTCATCACCTCTGAACATGCTTCCAGCCTTCCAGGCCATGCCAAAATGAAGGGTGTGAAATATCATGGGTAACCTTTAGGCTGCTTTACTGTCTCCAAATCAATTGGAAAGCTGACCCATGGATGAAAATTCCAACCAATCATTAAGCAACTGTGAGAGTGTGAATTTTCAAATATGTTTTTTAACGATTTTCATATAAAAAATGTGTAATGAACTAATGTGTACAACGAGAAACGTATGAAATGTTTGTTTTTCTGTTCATGGCTAAGCGAAATTATATTCAAACGCTCTGGTTATTTTCCAGGATTCAAAGCTTTCATAATAAGTGTTTTTTCGAAGCCTGTGTAGACGTACCCTCAGCTACCCCTAGTGGGTTGCAGTGCTATGTTTTACAAGGTTGTGTATTAGCCAAGCATTGCATAAGTTGAAATGTCCTATTGTTTGGAAATATTACTAATATCTGGTCTTTCCTGGAGGATGGAAGTAAAAGAAACTGTAAAAGTTTCTTCCTGAGAACAAGATACTCAGGAGGCGATGAGACAATGGAGTTACAGACGACAAGGAAGAAGAAATGATACATTGAAAAAAAATGTTATAGTTAGCTTAGTTTTGTTAAGTTTAGGTAATCAATTTTGTTGTCGGTTGGCTGAAATGAAACCACCCCATAGATTGAGCAATCAGGAATTAATTAGAATTTAGTATAACAACCTGGGTAGAATGAATAGTGGGTTGGCTTCCTTCTTCTAGAGTGATTCTTGGAGCAGACGAGATTCGAGACTAGCTAAATCTTCTGATGATATGTCTGATGGGTGTCCTCAAGCTGAAGCTGATCATTTGCTGTTACTACCTTTGTGGTAATGTATATTATTAAATGTGAATTGTGTCTCTCTTGCTTTCCATGAACCAACTGCAACTAATGATTTTATTGCTGCACAGTAATAGTTTTTCCATTACATAATTAAGTTAGAAGTTTTTTCTAAATTTGTGTTTCTAAATTCTTTTTACATGAAGTCCAACATGTCAATGCTAATATGTGGTTAGTTAGGGAATTAATCTTAATATGCTCATGGTTTGTTTTGAGATCATTTGATGCTGAACAAATGTATACTCTGCCATTATCACCAGTTTTTAAATTTTCAATAAGTGTGATTCTTTTAGAGATAATTTGTTTTACTGTATTAATCAAACTGCGATGTATGCATTGTTTTACCCAACCACTATTGATTTTATATGCTTATCATTTGTGTTTGAGAGTTATTTTCATGACATTAGCATTGTTAATATAGGGCAATAAAACTATGACCTTTAATTACCAAACTGGTGTAGTTATTGACTGAAGTTTTATGATATTGAATGTTTTTGTTATTGATGGTCCTCTCACATCCCATTGGTGACATCCCCCCAAACCTATGTTGCTTCAATCCATCGTCCTCTAGCTATTCAATATTGATAATAGCTAGGAATCTGTGGCGTGTTAGAAGTTTTTGGTAGCAGATTACGGTTCCGTCATTGTTTTGATGATGTCATAATGGGTCTGTGAGGTTTGAGTGTGTCAAAGTGGTTTGTTTGTTCTTTCTTTCTTTTTTTAAAATTGTTAAACGGATTTAACATGATCAGTGGCTGGTTGCCTTAAGTGACTTTCCCCGGTTCTTGGATGCCTCCCTAGGTTGATGGGTATGTTCTTGGCAGTGTTTGACTGTATTTGAATGAGGTGAATAAAATGTTTGTGCTTGCACAGCTTTAGCTAATTTGCAGATGATTGTGTTGAATATGAGTTTACAGGAGTAAAGAAACTCCAATTAGTGATTAGATGGAGTGGATGTACTCCTATAGGTATGAGAGTAGGGAAGTGGTGTTCTTCATTTGAGTGTGGCGCTTGATGCAGACAAATTATCCACATGGTTGTTGATGACAGACCTAGAGAGCGAGAGAGGTCTGGGACTATGGAGTATATGAACAAGTGTAGAGAGACTTGGTATATGTTGAAATTTGTTCATTTAGTAGACCGATCTGTCAAGATTGGTGAATTGAGTTTGTGAGAAATTGGTGTGAACAAGATATACTGAAGACTTGGTGAATACTAAGTGAACTAGACAATAGTCCAAGGGACAGTGGAGTAGTAAAGTTTGCTGGTCGAAGTGTACTCACGATTGTGGGAACTGTGAAAAAGGAGTAGGCAAAAGCTGAAGGTTTCTTTGGAAGGCTCTGAAGCGTTTGTGTTACCCTACCTGTCGTGAATGAGCAAATTTGTTTTCTTATTTTTTAAGATAGCTCGCAAATTAATATTGCATTGTTTTGTGTGTGGTCTGTGAAAGGTCAGTAAGATAGACTTTGTCAACGTCTCAGCGAAGGTGCTGAGGGGAGTGAATGTGTTGAGTGTAACGTAGTAGCGCAGCGCTGGGATTGGTTGATCGTCAGAAAGGAGTCACGTGCGGATTTGTCAATCAGTCTGATAATAGAGTAAAGCAATTGGAAGGCGGGGGTTCTAAAATAATTGTGGGATTGCAGTCACTTTACATGAATGGTTATTTGTTCTTTAACTTTGTTTACTGCTTGTTGAGTTGTTTTTGTTTAAGTTTAGTTTGAAATTATTATTTTTATTGTGGATACCGAGTTTGAAAACATTTAGTCAAAATGAAGTTTTTCAAAGCTTTGAAATGTGCGTTGAGGGGTGATGAATACATTCCAGTATTGGAAGGAGAGATTTGGCCACCTGAAAATACTCCAGTATATATTGTGTTTGAGGAGAGAGGTGCAGCTGCGTGTCTTTGGTTGAAGCATTGGGTCAAAATCACAAAGAAAGGGGGTTGTTTAGCTTTTCCAGAACATGGTATGTTCAATTTAAGAGTTCTGGATAACCTGAGAACGAAGATGTATAGTCTATAAACCTCCACCGAGGCCAGGGCAGTATGAGGCATTAGCTGTATGAGAGCTGGTAGTGAAGGAACAGCAGGCTTTAAAATAGGAAAAGAAAATGAGAAGGGTAGAAAAAACACTTTCTAAAACGATGTGGGATGAGGAACAGAAAAGATGGAGAGAAGATACAATACACAGGGTTAGGTTATTTCCAGCAAGAACAAATGAAGACGAGGTTAAAACAAAAGATGAAAAAAAAGAAGGGTTCATTAGAACAGAATGCAAAAGAGCCGAAAAGGGTCATGTTTAACGATGTTGAAATGGAGGAAGATGAGGTGGTTAACCATGTTGTATAAACATATCTTCCACCAGATGTGAGACAGCAGAACATAAATGGGAGTGGTATGAGTAACATAATTCCTACTGCACCATTTACTTCAGAATCAGCGAGGGGTGACCTGAGTCATGAGAGAGTTCAGATGCAGAGTAGTTTTAATGACTCATTGAGCAATAGACGACAATTTGAAATGAACAATCCAGAGATACAGCCAGAGATCCAAACAGTGAGAGCAACAGCAAAAATAGTACTGTCACAGAGTCATCCAGGGACAAAGATTAGAGAATCTGTACATATACAGATTTCAGAAATGCAGAGCATGAGAGCGGGACAAACACCAGGAGCTGGAACACTGATGAATCCAGATGCAATTACTGTACCTTTTACGATGGGTCCAGTGACTCCATTATATGTTCGAGTAGACAGTAGTAGAGACAATTCATTGCTAAATGTGCAGAACAGGAAGGAACCACGTTTAAATGAAACTAATTCTCTAATAGATTTGTCATCTGTCAGGAACAATGTCCCAACAATCATATACAAGTTCAGGGCAAGGGTGAGGAGCAGGTTCACAAGCTAGTGGAGTATCCCTGAAAGGCTTGTCTGCACAAGAAATAACAGAATGGTTGGACGACTTAAATAGTTCAAAACAACAGGAGAGAAAAGAAAAAGAGGAAGACATGATAAACAGAGTAAGATTAAATATTGAAGGGAGTGAACTTTTAGAGGGAACAATGGGAGTGAACAGACTTGACTCATATACCGAAGGGCAATTGAGATACTTGTGTAAAGTCATTACAAAAGGAGTGAACAGAGTTTATCAACAGTTACAAGATGTAGCAGATGATTATGACATTGATTTGACAAAGATGAAAACCTTGAGAAGGAGTTATAGGCTAAGTTTGGAGGCAGAAGACTGGGTTTACATGAGATCTGCAGGGACAAGAACACATCTCAAAGGGTTACGTGAGAAGGTGCAGGTTTGGAGGCATTGGATAAATGGGAGAGTAAATGGGACAGGAAAATAGAGTGACCTAAGAAAGATGATGGGATACAGGCAGGAGATGCAGTAAAAATATTACCAATGAGAGAAATGCCAGCACAAAATTTTATTCATGTACCTTTGAATAGAAGTGACATCATAAGTTTCACAAATGATTATCCGAGACTGAGAGAGAAGCCTATGGAGTGGTATCAGCAGACAGATAGGTTTGTGAAACTTTCAAAGTGTCTTTGGGAATATTTGAATCTACTTTTTGACATTGTGGTACCAGCAGATTTGTGAGCGGAATGAAAGAGGAATTTTGATTGGCCGACGAGCGAACCACAAAGAGATTTGAAAACAGATGCACCATCTCCCGAAGTGATGAAATATTAGTATAAAGACATTGAATTTTTAAATACAAGAGTTTTGCCGAAAAGTGTTGTTTGGCAGTGTTTGATAGAACAACACAAGAAGGGAAGGAGTCAGTTCATGCGTATTATGAGAGGTTGCTGAAGGCATTCAAACAATTTAGTGGTGCAGAAACTATTTAAAAGGAAAACATGAATCATTTAGCGTTTAGATTTGTCGCTGGATTTAAACCAGAAGTGAGTCAAATGATTAAGAATCATTTGATATGTTGCCAGGCAAAGCCGATTGATGAGGTTCTGCAGTATGCTAAGTATTGTAGTGAAAAAATTGAGTTAAAGCAAAGGAAGCTGAAAGAGATTTATTGTGCAAAATAAATTGTTCAATTATGTGTTCCAGAAAGGGAATTACAATGGAGACCATTAGTGTTGATGAGAAAGATTTGTCATCCGATGAAGGAAAAAGAATGAAAGGTTGTGCACTAGCTTTGTTGAATGTGAAGGAAGACCAGGTAGTCGATGAGGATGAGACACACGAAGAACACAATTTGGAGGACCTAATGAGCTTCTTTCCAGTGTTTGAAAAGAAAGACTTGCTGAGTGATCTGCAGGAAAGGGTTAAACCAAAGGGTTGGGATTTTTCAGGAAAAGACATTGGTTGATTAGAGGAGTTGAGGGAGTCAAGGTGGCAGTGAAAGAGAATGTGGTGTTCCCACAAACAGCTCAATACCCAATGACAAATGAAATTACAGAAGGAATAAGACCACTGATAGAACTGTTTTTGGAAGAAGTAGTTTTGAAAGAAGTGATGAGCAGTCCATGTAATTCTCCAATCATGGGTTTGAAGAAGCTGAATGGGAAAATACGCTTGGTTCAGGATTTAAGGAAAATAAATGACATTGTAGTAAAGTGTTTTCCAGTGGTACCAAATACAGCAGTAATAATGTTTCAGATTCCATGTGATGTAGAATAGTTTACAGCCATTGATTTGTGTCAAGCATTCGTCTCAGTACCTCTTCATGAGGACAGTAGATACCTCTTTTGTTTCAAATTCCTGACTAGAGTCTACTGTTGGTGCAGGATTCCTCAAGGGTTTTCAGAATCACCATCGATTTTCAATCAGATTCTGAAAAAGAACTTGGAGTTGTTGGTAATCCTCTATAAGTCGACCTTAGTACAGAACATTGATGATTTACTAATCACTTCAAAGCCAAAGGAAGGCTGTAGGGAGGATACAATTGCATTATTGAATTTCCTGCGAGACAATGGTCATAACGTTTCTCCAGCTAAGTTGCAATACTGTCAGCAAGAGGTGAAGTATTTGGGACATTTGATTGAGAAAGGGTCGAGGAGAATTTCCAGAGAGGGAGTGGCAGCAATAATGAAAATTAAAAAGCTGAGTTCCCAACAGGAGTTGAGAATGTTTTTGGGAATTGTGGGTTATTGTCGACAGTGGATCCTGAATTTTTCAGCGGTTTCAAAGCCATTGCAAAGATTGACACATAAGGATGTTTCAGATCCTATAATGATGGATGAGGAGTGTGTGAGAGCTTTTACTGAGCTGTGAGAAAGTCTGTGTCAAGCACCAGCTTTGGGTATGCCTGACTACACAAAATCTTTCCCATTGTTTTGTCATGAGAGAGATGGATGTTCTTTGATTGTCTTAACACAAAAACATGGTGGTGTCAATCGCCCGGTAGCATATTTTTCAGCTACCTTGGATAATGTTGCAGCAGCCCTACCTGGATGCCTGCGAGCTGTGGCAGCTGTTGAGCAGAGTATAACTCAAAGTGAAAATATTGTGATGGGTTATCCTCTGACAGTGGTGGCACCTCATTAAATAGAAATCTTATTGACAAGGTCAAAGACACAATATTTAACAAATGCAAGATTGACTCGTTATGAAACAGTTATTCTAGGGGCACCAAATGTGACAATAAAAAGGTGCACAGTGCTTAACCCAGCAACATTATTACCAAATGAGGGGGAAGATCTGTCCAACATAGATGATGTTGAACATGATTGTTTGGAAGTGACAGAACTTTGTACCAAACCAAGAGAGGACGTTAAAGATACTTGTTTAGAAGACAATGATAAAATTATTTTTGTTGATGGCTCTTGCTTACGGGACAACAGGGGTGCATTGAGATCGGGATATGCAATGTGTACAGTCACAGGCATACTACAAGCCTCATGGCTTAAAGGAGTCATATCTGCACAAGTTTCGGAGCAGGTGGCTCTTACCAGAGCATGTCAATTATCAGAGCAAATGAAGGTCACAATCTATACTGATAGTCAGTATGCAATTGGTATTGTGCATGATTGTGGGCAAATTTGGTCACAGAGCGGTTCCTAACTTCTTCAGGATCACCTGTAAGAAATGGGGAAAGGATACATGATTTGCTACAAGTAATGCAGAAACCTGAGAAAATTGCCGTGGTCAAATACAGTGTACACCAAAGAGGGCAGGATTGTGTAACTTTGGGAAATGCTTATGCAGACCAGGTTGCAAAATTTTGTGCTCTAAATGGAATTTCATTCAAGGGAAATTGGGAATTGATGTCTGAAAACGAAGACATTTGTGCCAATTTCAGTGTACAGACAGTGAAAACATTAAATGAATTGAAAGCAATACAGAACAATGTGCCAGAAGAGGAAATGAGAGATTGCATTAGACATCGATGCATACAAAGGGAGGATGAGAATTGGGTGACAATCGAAGGAAAGGTAGTCTTGCTGAACAGTTTACTAACGCAAATGGCGAGATACTACCATGGTCAAACACATATTGGAAGGGATGCAATGATCAGGTGTTTTAAACAATTCTGGTACAATCCAGAATTCAGGCAAGTGGCTGAGCTGGTGTGCCATGGGTGCATAATAGGCCAGCAAATGAATGTCGGCAAAGGAACAATTGTCAACATGGGTTACATAGGTATGGTAGGAGGTCCATTGAGTAGAATGCAAATGGATTACATTGAGATGCCTGCATGTGCCGGTTTGAAATATGTGTTGGTGATTGTGTGCATTTTCAGTCACTGGATTGAGGCTTACCCGACAAGGAGAAATTAAAGTTTAACTGTGGCTAAATTGCTTCTGCAAAACCTAATTCCACGTTTTGGTTTTCCAGTCTCAATTGAATCAGATAGGGGTACACATTTCAATAATGAGGTGATAAAATTGCTTTTTTCGGCATTAAACATTCAGCAAAGATTGCATTGCAGTTATCGCCCAGAAGCCTCAGGTCTTGTAGAACAAATGAATGGAACACTGAAATCACGATTGGCAAAAGTGTGTGAATCTAGTACTAATGTCAATGAGAAGTACACCTGACAAAAATACTGGGTTATCTCTGCATGAGATATTGATGGGGAGAGCAATGAGATTACCAGCAATACCTGCAAACACACTTGTGAATATTACAAATGATATGGTGCTAGATAACTGCAAAAGCCTGGCTGATGTGGTCCGGTCTTTTTCTCATCAGGTGGAAGTTGCAACAGCTCAACAAACACAAGGTCAAGGACATAATCTGAGAGCAGGAGACTGGGTGCTTATACGAAAGCACGTCTGAAAGTCTTGCCTTGAACCACACTGTGAGGGACCTTATCAAATCGTGCTCACTACAACAACTGCTGTGAAGTGTGCTGGTTTGCTGAATTTGGGGCATGCAAGCCACACAAGAAAAGGGCACGATCCAACAGAAAAAGAAGTGGAACTGTTGAGATTACCAACAGCCGAGAATACCGGAAACAAATAAAAAGAGAGTGAGTAAAATAGCGAGAATGACAGAGCTGTACCTACTCCTATAACAGATGAAAGATAACAAAACAGAGAAGAGGTTGAGCAAGCTATAAAAGGAGTAGAAGATTCAGTCCAAGGGAAAAGAAATGAGACTGATTTTGATCAGAGGAGTGTGTCCTCGAATGAGAACGTAAAACAGGGAACAACAGAGAAAGATCTGCTCAGAGGAGGGTGACCTCGGTAGCAGGTGGTTTGTCAAACCAAACTGAAGATGAGACAGACCCCTTTGGGAAAGGAATTGAGAATCGTCCCACCCCAGTGGATTATACTGTTCCAGGACCAATTGCGAAATGTCTAAAGAAAAAGGTCAAAAGGCAAGTGAAGACTCAATACTGAGAAGACTATTTACAAAAGGAACATTGAAAGGAGACAATTGGCCAGAGAAAACTGCAGAAAAAGGGACAGATTGATGCGATATCATCAATACCAGAAGAGGGAGAGTTGCTGGAGAAGAACATACTAGTGGAAAAGATAGTGAAAGTGGAAGGCGACCAAAAAGGAAAAGAGTTGCGAATAGGAGATATGCAGGACCTGAATGGGCATATTTAAATACAAGTGACTGGCAGGAAAAAAAATTGAGTTAATCGTTTTGACAGAGACTTCAAAAATTCTGATTTCAGACGTGAACATTCACAAGAAGGAGACATTGGGTTAAAGATAATTAAAATTGAGTATTAAAATTTATGCTGCAAAGACAGAAATTGAAAACTACTGGAGAAGACAAATGAACAACTGAAAATAGACAACCTGCTCTACCGAACTTGACAAAGGAACCGTCCAAGAGTGAATGAATTCATTATAAAAAATCTTTACAAAATTAGGACGGATTTTTGAAGTTTTTTTGACATTTTTTAATTTTTTAATTTTGTTTATTCCTTCCGAACATAGAAAATGAGTCATTCACAAAAACAAAACTGTAGAATTAGTTGTTGCAAAGTGGTTGGTATTGGTTTAGCAGTAACGAGTGTGATGATATGTTTATTGTTATTTGTGGGTGTATCTGCTTATGAGATTGATGGAGCAAATCAAACTGCGAAAATGAGTTCTCTGGACTTGAGTCATTAAACAAAGAGAGATTTAGGAGATATGTAAAATACTTAAATGAGGAAAAAGAGCTTTCTTTTCATGTTTTCTATTGCTTATTGCATGAGTATGTTGAAGTCATGGATGTGACTGATTGTTATAAGTGTACGCAGATTCCAACTTCAGTAGAAGGAGGAACTACGTATCACAGCTTACCTGTGACTCATGCTCTAAGCTGCAGTCTTTTGCTAATGCTTTTCTATAATTAAGAATATATTCAATATTTTTATTCAAACTATGATGTGGTCTTATCTTTCGTACCTGTCATAGGATATTTGAATAAAATAGCCACAGAAAATAACATAGTAATTATGAGAGTTTTCTTTGAGCCTACTTTAACTTTTGGGACGGCCTTTGCTCATCGTAATAACTTGACTTGTTTACGAACCTCAGTAGAGAAGACATTTTTAGATAATACAGAACAAAGAAGGAGAGAGATAAAGGAAAAATGGATAAGGGGATTATAAGTAGAAAGCCTGGAATAGGTTATTCTTATACTGACCTCACTAAACAGGTTAAACTAACAATAGATGCTGAGCATGTAGGAAAACTTTGCATACAAAGGCCTTGGAGTAAGAGTGTTGGAAAGAGTGAACGTAGGCATGTCTTTATGTTTAAGAGTAAGTGGGATTTTATGATGAATGGACAAGATCCTCCAATACCTGGTATTTACTATATTTGTGGAAGAAATGCATATTACCACCATTCTAGAGGGTGGTATGGGACTAGGTATTTGGGAATAGTCTTTCCGAAAATGTATCAATTGGAAGACTTGAGTAAGATTCCTGATTCAATGAAATTTCAAACAAGACACAAGCGAGAATCAGTTTTTAGCATCGTGGGAGACAAATTTGGGGCTAAATTTCCTTCAGTGGGAGTAGTCTTAAATTCAATTAAGATTCACAAGTTTTCCACAATAGAGGAGAACATATTGACAAGATATTCCAGAGCTATTATTCTCCTGGACACAGAGTTGGCTGCTACAAGAGCTATGGCACTTCAGAATCACCTTGCGTTAGATATTCTTTTGGCAAGCGAGGGCGGACTTTGTAAATTGTTAGGTTCTAATCATTGTTGTTCCTTTATCCCTGATAACCCAGGGAAAGTTAAAGAATTAATCACTAATGTGACTAATGCTAATAAAGATTTGAAAGAACTAACAGAGACTACAATTTGGGATACAGCGGGAAAAGGAATTGAAGCTGTGGGAAACTGGACTAGCAATGTGGGAAAATATGTTATTCTAACAATAGCAAAATGGGTGTCAATAATTGTGTTTTGTTTAATTGGAATTTGGGTAACCTATAAAGTAATAAAACGCGTTAAGATGAGAACATTAGAAAGGAATAAAGAAAATTTTTAATTAGAAATCAATAAGTTTTACAAATTAATTAAGAAGAGAAAAAAATAATTCGGAAATAAATGAGACAAAGGGGGTCATTCCGACCCCGGCGGTCCGCCGGGGTCGGCGGGAGCACCGCCAACAGGCTGGCGGTGCCCCGCAGGGCATTCTGACCGCGGCGGTTTGGCCGCGGTCAGAACAGGAAAACCGGCGGTGTCCTGCCGGTTTTCCACTGCCCTGGGAATCCCCCATGGCGGCGCAGCTTGCTGCGCCGCCATGGGGGATTCCGACCCCCTCACCGCCATCCTGTTCCTGGCGGTTCCGACCGCCAGGAACAGGATGGTGGTGAGGGGTGTCGTGGGGCCCCTGGGGGCCCCTGCAGTGCCCATGCCAACGGCATGGGCACTGCAGGGGCCCCCGTAAGAGGGCCCCACTTTGAATATCAGTGTCTGCTTTGCAGACACTGAAATTCGCGACGGGTGCCACTGCATCCGTCGCACACCTTCCACTCCGCCAGCTCCATTCGGAGCCGGCTTCCTCGTGGAAGGGTGTTTCCCACTGGGCTGGCGGGCGGCCTTTTGGCGGTCGCCCGCCAGCCCAGTGGGAAACCCAGAATGACTGCTGCGGTCTTCTGACCACGGGACGGTCTTCTGGCGGGCGTCAGAATGACCCCCAAAGTTTTGAATCTAATGATAATAAATACATTTATTAAAGAGTAATGTGATGACATGAATAGTCATCAGAGGAGGGATTGTGAGAGTGCGCATTTTCTAATATGTTTATTAACGATTTTTAAATAAAAAATGTGTACTGATCTAACGTGTGCACTCAGCAACTTCTGAAATGTTTGTTTTTCTGTTCTTGGCTAAGCAAAATTATATTCAAACACTGTGGTTATTTTCCATGATTCAAAGCTTTCATAATAAGTGTTTTCGAGGCCTGAGTAAATTGGAGATAATTTGTTTGATTGTATTAATCAAATTGAGATATATGTGTCGTTTTAACCAACCACTATTGATCTTACATGCTTATCATCTGTGTTTGAGAGTTATTTTCGTGACACTAGCATTGATAATATAGGGAAATAAAACTATGACCTTTAATTACTGAACTGGTGTAGTTATTGACTGAAGTTTTATGACATTGAATGTTGTTGTTATCGATGGTCCTCGCACATCCCATTGGTGACATCCCCTTAAACCTATGTCGCTTCGATCCATCGTCCTCTATCGCTGAATTGACTATTTAGCATTGATAATAGCTAGGATTCTGTGGCGTGTTAGCACAAGTATGGTACTTAGTTTGTAAAGCCACCTCACCTAGGTTGATTATAAATACACTTTAGTAATCACCGAACTCCGTTTTAACATTGACAGCAATTACAAATGTGCTTTAGATGGCGCAGACCTGCACTAATTAGCATTTGGAAAATGAGCATTTTTTAAACAAAAGATAAATCAGATGGTTTTTTAAACCCTGGGAAGGAAGTAATCTCTCTTAAAAAGCTTGGCAGACTATCGCAATTTTTGACACTCGCAATTGGGTCTAAAAATAGTACTTTACTAAAGTTGAGCTTCCTTCTGAACGCCAGAGAAGCTGCTTGGCAGATGCATGGGGCTAGATATCTTCGGGTAGGTAACTGGTCATGGATGTTCTAGCAACTTCCACATTGCAACAAGAATAAATAAATATCTCTTTGAGAGACGTCCACATTTCATTATTAGCCTAGTCAATTTAACATGTAAATAAACACTCTAAAAACTCTTTCCTTTATGGGCTGCAAAGTTGTGAATTATCTCCAGTGTGCAATCTTAATTAGAACATCAGAGTATGTACTTAGCGCCAAAGTTACAAAGAATTCACACAACGGTGCGCAGAAAGTGAAGTTGCTATGCTGCGTTACATGAATGAGAGTGAATAGAACTGTGCCATATGTCCTAAGACGTTGCGCAATGCTGCTGTATTCCTGCGCAGTTGCACTTTTGGCAGCCATGCATCAATGCCATTATGCAAGGATGTCTATGTTGTGGTCAGCATAGTTCTTGTGTAGGGAGGGGTCCCTTCCTGTACAAAAACTATGCTTAAAGGCACTTTCCTCTTTGTGTGGTGTAGAGTATAGCACACATGTAAAGAGGAACAAAACAAGATGCCTCAGGAAGGCTCAGGATTTTGGTGAAAATCTCCACCTACAATTCTTTGAGTCTAGAGATTTGGTCAAAACCCATGAATGGTTGCATGGGAACGCCCATTCACCATGTATGGAACACACCCTTGACACAAAGTAATGCAAGGCAGCGCATTGTGCTAACTTCAATACTGTAGGTTACAATCCAGGGCAAATCAAGATTTTCATTGGATTGGAAATCCCACCCAAACACTTTGCATCAGGTCTGCGTTAAACCCTTAAACCCCCCTCCCCCAGCTCTTCTCACTCTACCTGTCCCCCCCCTCCCTCGCGCTTTCCCGCCGCGACCTCCTGCACGCCCCCGCCCCCCAGCTCCCATTCGCCCCCACCTGACCCCTCCCCCCCTCCTACCTCATATGGCGGCCGCTGCGCGACAGTGGTAGCGACCCTTGACCCAAGGGTAGGTCACTCCCCCTGCCGCTGCAGCTCCTCCAGGTTCCTGAGTTCCTGAGACCCACCTCACAGTAAGTACCCCCCCCCCAGCCGCTCGCTCTGCCCCGCACTACTCACCCTCTCTCCTGCTCCTGCTTCTTTTCTTCTTTTCTTCTTCTCTGTTCATCTGTTCTTCCTCCTCGCACCTAGTCTGTAATCTTCTTCTGTACTCTTCTTTCCCCCGTCTTCACTCTTCTTCTCTTCTTCCTCATCTTCTTCTGTGGTCTTCTGCCCTCTGTTCTTCGTTTTTCTGTATCTTCTTCTGTGTTCTTCTGTGTTCTTCTGTGTTCTTCCGGTCTTCCTTTCTTCTCTCCTTCCGGTCTTCTGATCTTCCTTTCTTCTCTCCTTCCGGTCTTCTGATCTTCCTTTCTTCTCTCCTTCCGGTCTTCTGTTCTTCTGTTCTTCTTGTCTTCGGCTCTTCTGCCTCCTCCGTCCTCTTCTCCCCGCGCCTGCCCTCCTGCTCCTGCCTCATCCCCCTCCCACACTCGCATCCCCCTCTCTATCTCTCCTATCTAACCCGTTCACTATCTACCTCCCTCACTCCTCCTATCTACCTATCTCTCTATCTCTCTATCCCACTATCTAACTCCCTCACTCTCCACCTCCTCCTATCTTCCTATCTCCTATCTCTCTATCTATTTCCCTATCTATCGATTTCCCTATCTATTTTCTCTATCTATTTCTCTATCTCTCCCCCCCACCCTCAACCCCTCTATTACCTATCTTCCTCTCCTCTCACTCTACCTCTCACCCTCACCCACCTCTACAACCCCCCCCTATCTTCTCAACCCTACTCCTATCTTTCTCCCTTATCTCCTAAACCTCCTAACACTCACCCCCCTTCACCCTTAAACCCCCCTCTCCCAGCTCTTCTCACTCTACCTGTCCCCCCCTCCCTCGCGCTTTCCCGCCGCGATCTCCTGCGCGACCCCGCCCCCCAGCTCCCATTCGCCCCCACCTTCACCCCTCCCCCCCTCCTACCTCATATGGCGCGCGCAGCGCGCGCGCCACTGGCGTGCCTGAGGCGCGCCAGAGGCAAGCCCGTCTGCGCCCGTCAGCGCCTGGCCCACGCCCAGCGCCACGACCCCTGGTCCCCAGCTCTCCCAAGCCCCGCTGTCCCGCTACGACCCCACCACCCTCCACGCCCTCAACCCAGGACACTCCAACACCTGCTTCCAAGCTCACCCCAAACGCACCCATGGACCCTTCGCCTGCAACTCCTGCAAACGCACCTTCCACCACGCAACAACCACGACCACAAGCCCATGCGCCATCAACCACCTCAAGTGCATCCTAGTCAACGCTCGCTCCGTCCACAAACATGCCATTGAACTCTGGGACCTCCTGGACTCCATAGCACCAGACGTCGCCTTCATCACGGAGACCTGGATGAACGCCTCCTCGGCCCCTGACATCGCCACTGCCATCCCCGAAGGCTACAAGATCTCCAGAAAAGACCGCACCAACCAGGTAGGAGGAGGTATCGCCATCGTCTTCAAAGACTCCATCAGCATCACCACCTCCACCGAAGACACCCCTCTCGCCGCTGAACACCTGCATTTTCAGATTCGCACCGATCCGAGGACCACCCTCAAAGGATCCCTCGTCTACTGTCCTCCCGGGCCACGCGCCCCTTTCAGCGACGCCATCGCCGACTTCATCTCCCCGCACGCCCTCGCCTCGCCGGACTACATCCTCCTAGGTGACCTCAACTTCCATCTGGAACAAAACAACGACCCCAACACCACCACCCTGCTCGACAACCTCGCCAACCTCGGCCTCAAACAACTGGTGAACACCGCCACCCACATCGCCAGACACACGCTTGACCCCATCTTCTCCGCCAGCAAACACGTCCTCTTCAGCCACGCCTCCGCCCTACACTGGACCGACCACAGCTGCGTCCACTTCACATTCCGACGCGAGACCCGCCACCTCCGCACCCAACCTATCCCTCGTCGACAGTGGAACAAGATCCCCGAAGAGCAACTCTTCTCCGCACTCGCCGCCAACCAACCCATCCTCACCACCGACCCCAACGACGCAGCCCTCAACCTCACAAACTGGATCTCCAACTGCGCAGACATCCTTGCTCCCCTCAAACGCACGCATCGCCAGACCAACACCAAAAAACCTCTCTGGTTCACTGACACCCTCAAAGAATCAAAGAAAACTTGTCGCGCCCTTGAGAAAGCCTGGCACATGGACCGCCCCGCTGACAACATGACTGCCCTCAAGAACGCTACCCGCGAACACCACCACCTGATCCGCGCTGCCAAAAGGAACTTTTTCACCGACAGACTGGACAAAAACAGACACAACAGCAGAGAACTCTTCAGCATCGTCAAGGAGTTCTCCAACCCCAGCGCCAACGCCAACGCCGTCACGCCCTCACAGGATCTGTGCGAATCCCTCGCCACTTTCTTCCATCGCAAGATTAGCGACCTCCACGACAGCTTCGGACACCAGACCCAACCATACACCACCGAACCGGCATCCACGGCCATCACCCTCAACAACTGGTCCCACATCAACACGGAAGAAACCAAATCCATCATGAACTCTATCCACTCCGGCGCCCCTTCGGACCCCTGCCCGCACTTCATCTTTAACAAAGCCGACGACATCATCGCCCCGCACCTCCAGACCGTCATCAACTCTTCTTTTTCTTCTGCTACCTTCCCCGAATGCTGGAAACACGCCGAAGTCAACGCCCTACTAAAGAAACCTATGGCTGACCCGAGCGACCTAAAAAACTTCCGCCCCATCTCTCTTCTGCCTTTCCCAGTCAAAGTAATAGAGAAGACCGTCAACAAACAGCTGACCACCTTCCTGGAAGACAACAACCTGCTCGACCCCTCACAAACCGGATTCCGTACCAACCACAGCACTGAAACCGCCCTCATCTCAGTCACTGAGGACATCAGAACCCTGATGGACAATGGTGAAACAGTCGCCCTCATTCTGCTCGACCTCTCGGCTGTCTTTGACACCGTCTGTCACCGCACCCTAATCACCCGCCTCCGATCCACCGGGATCCAAGGCCAGGCCCTGGACTGGATCGCCTCCTTCCTCTCAAACCGTTCCCAAAGAGTTTACCTCCCTCCGTTTCGCTCAGAACCCACCGAGATCATCTGCGGCGTACCCCAAGGCTCATCGCTCAGCCCGACACTCTTCAATGTCTACATGAGCCCCCTCGCCGACATCGTACGCAAGCACTACATCATCATCACCTCCTACGCCGACGACACCCAACTTATACTCTCCCTCACCAAGGACCCCGCCAGCGCCAAGACCAACCTACAAGAGGGTATGAAGGACGTCGCAGATTGGATGAGGCTCAGCCGCCTAAAGCTGAACTCTGAAAAAACGGAAGTCCTCATCCTCGGCAACACCCCGTCCGCCTGGGACGACTCCTGGTGGCCCACGGCCCTCGGCACCGCACCGACCCCCACAGACCACACTCGCAACCTCGGCTTCATCTTGGACCCACTTCTCACCATGACCAAGCAAGTCAACGCTGTGTCCTCCGCCTGCTTCCTCACCCTCCGCATGCTCCGCAAGATCTTCCACTGGATCCCCGCCGACACCAGAAAAACCGTGACCCACGCCCTCGTCACGAGCCACCTGGACTACGGCAACACCCTCTACGCCGGGACCACAGCCAAACTCCAAAATCGCCTGCAACGCATTCAAAACGCCTCGGCCCGCCTCATCCTCGACATACCCCGCAGCAGCCACATCTCCGCACACCTGAGACACCTGCATTGGCTCCCTGTCAGCAAAAGGATCACCTTCCGACTTCTCACCCACGCACACAAAGCCCTATACGACAAGGGACCGGAATACCTCAACAGACGCCTCAGCTTCTACGTCCCCACCCGCCTCCTCCGCTCCTCTGGCCTCGCACTCGCTGCTGTCCCTCGCATCCGCCGCTCCACGGCAGGTGGGAGATCTTTCTCCTTCCTGGCGGCCAAGACCTGGAACTCACTCCCCACCAGCCTCAGGACCACCCAGGACCACTCCGCTTTCCGGAGACTCCTAAAGACCTGGCTGTTCGAACAGCGATAACCCCCCCCCTTTTCCCCTAGCGCCTTGAGACCCGCACGGGTGAGTAGCGTGCTTTATAAATGTTAATGATACTCCGTCTGTCAGTGTGGCGGAGGACATTACCTCTGCCACTCTGATGGACTACTGTCCTTCAGATTTACAAATGACCACCTTTGATCATTTTTGTACATTGAAGTGTTAAGGATTTTTGGGCAGTCTTTTTTTGTGCATCTCTAGCAACACACAGTCTGTAGTTTTACTTGTGACTACACATGTACACATTGATATTGTGTTGCCTTTTTTTAAACACATTTCCTGACATGTAGAAGTGTGTTTCCCAGACCTTCGTTCACTATTCCACAAATTAGGCCTAGCAGGAATGTTTTCCAAAATATATATCTTTCTGTCGTCCTCTTGCACATTTCACTGTTTGTTATTTTTGAAGCACACTGTCAAGCAGAGTCATGTTTGTTTATTTCACCTGGCATTACACTTGCTGTTCTCGAAGTAATCTAACTAGCTTGTTCATAAAACTGTATCTTCTGTCAAGGTCCTTCTATATCTCACTCTACCCTAAATGTTTTCTGTCGCTCATGTATCTGCTTTGTTCTGCTATCATCAGATGATATTAGCACAGAGTGAGAAGAATCAATCTTCATGTAGTGGAATAGTGCTTAAGTGCTAAGGCAATATGATGCTTAATGAAACTGTCCTGATTAGGCAAGAATGTCATTTTTTTATCATACCACAAAGATTTTGCAGTTTTAGTGATTAAATATATGAGAATAAACGCTCGATTTTGGGGGTGAGCTAGAAGACTTTACAATTCTATTTTGCTGAGAACCTTACTGGCAATTATCTGTATCACACTTTACAGATTTTCTAATAGAACCGCCTAGGTATATTTCTCTGATTTAGAGCTCAGGTATTGACTGGGACCTTTAGTTAATTGATTTTATTGCTGATATTTGATGCGTTTGGAGGTGTCTCATCTGGGGGACATATTGCCTAACGAACTTGAAGTTTAACACTGTCTCAGATTCATCAGTGGACATGGAGGATTCTGTTGAGAAAAATTTGGGGGTGCAAGAATTGTGAGGAAACCTGCACCCACAATTTGTGGTAGAAGAGGATGGGTGTCATTAGCACCTCTTTCCTTCTTTAGCAATGTCCTTTACCGTGAAGTCCCTAGTTTTATTGGATTTTCGGGTGCTGATTTTCCTGGTGGCTTTTGCTGAGTTTCTGACTTGTGGTGGGTACTCTTCTTGAGAAAATCGGACTATAAGTATGAATGGGGCAGAATGATTCTTGTGATTGAGACTGTTCTAGTATGTTAATGAGTTATTGTGGGTTGGGTTGCACAATGGATTGTTAGTCTGTTTGTGAGGTTTTTGGTTGTGCAATGTTGATTATTGGTTTAAATCACTGTTATTTAGACGTCCTGTTCTTGATTGTGTTTTGCATGGAAGACATTTTGGTTTTATTATTGGTTGGTCTGGATATCAGATTCATTGAAATCCAAGGTTATTGTTGAACTTGTCTGCAATAAGGTAGTGTGTTTTGCAAGGGTTTGCATACACACAGATAGAGGATTTTCTGAACTAGTGAGTTTTCTTTACAAGAGTTTGCTTTTTTAATTCAACTTGGTGTCATTTGCTTGTTGGTGCACAGCAGTAAGGGCCAGATGTAGCAAAGGGTTTTACCCATTTTGTGTCTATGGGAAAATGTGTTTGTACATATGGCCCTAAGTGTGCTAGGTGGACTGTGGCTGGACAGGTGTCTGCTTTAGGGTGTGTTGAGTTTTACAGGTTTTGTGGAGGTACAAGTCTTATTGTTTGAAATAGCTGTTCTATCTGATTTCTTCCTATTGAAGTTGAGCACACAAGATTTAATTTGTTTACTTAGTGTATGTTAATTGAAAAAGATCGTTCAATTATTTTCCCCATTCATGGAGTGGTTGCACTGCAATTGGTTAGTCTGCCACAAAGTCGCATTGGGATCAGTGATACGTCACCACAGAGCTGCGCTGGCTTTGGTTGATTGTTGTCAAAGCTTATCTGTGATTGGTTGACCTTTTGCATAGCAGCACTGGGATTGGTTGGTGTTTGCTAGCTTAGTTTGTGCATTATTTATTATTTTGAGAGAGAATAAAAAGTGCTGTGTTGAAAAAGCCTTAAGCTCCTAGAACACCTGCTACGGCTGCTATGTAAGGACAGAAAATACCAGTTGAGAGTTCACCAGCTAACAAAATGATGTTGAGTGTTGGGTTCCACGCGTGTACCTGGATTTGCACCTCCATGAATACACCCCTTCTTACAAGCACTTGCAGTTATCTTTAGAGTGTACTTTTACCATTAGTAAGCCAGATTTTTGAGACAAACCATGAATGAGAGGAAGCCTTTACCTAGACCTACACAGTTTGAGGCATTAAATAAATGGGATCAAATGGCTATGGAGAGAAGACGGAGCAAATGAAGAAGCAGATGAAAGATTCATTCAGACAGTGGTTGGATGGTTAGTGGGATCAACAGGATAGATGTTGGAGAGAGGCTATAGTAGAGGGACTGAGAGTTTTCCCTGCAATGGTTAAAGAGTACACAGACAAAAAGAAAGATGATGAGGAAAAAGTAGAGAAGCAGAGTTGAGAGTAAGGTTCAGATGAGGACAATAACATCTTTAGTGATCTTTTGAATTCCAATACTCCTCTATACACTGACAGGATCCAGTGACAGATGCAGGAACCCACTATACCTTTTGTGGGTGCAGAGAGAGAGTTACGATGCTTGCAGTTATGTGTGCATCAGTGAGTGCCCCACCTAAAAATATATTGACAATTCTGGCAAGTAGCAACAGAGGGACTACTGCTGTCTCTCCAGTTTTAAATGACATGTCTGCCATTGTTCCTACTGAGTCTCCTAAGGAAAGAGATACTAATGTTGGGCTTTTGAAGACTGAATTTGTAGAACCTTTACAGGAGGCATTTGATTTAAACAGATTGATCAGAAAAGCAGTAAGATGTGAAAATGAAGTACATGGTAGACTTGAGGAACTAGCTGATGAATGTGAAGTTGATAATATGACCAATTAGGAAATGAAAGAGTTTGGTTTGGTGACTTTGTGAGTCCATTTTAATGATCTAGTTGAAAAGAGAAAAGACCGAAGAGATTTGAGGAGGTAAAAAGAAAGTTGGAAAAAGAAAATCACTACTAAAAAGAAAGTTGCAGAGACAGGAAAGCAAATGAAGGATTCTGTTAGTGATTCAGAATTAGAAGCAGTGTCAGAATTTCCCCTGAGAGAAATTCATGGAGGGGGTCTAGGTGCATGTGCCTTGGACGAGAGGTGATCTTTATGCTTTTACATTGAATATTCCAAAATTGAAAGAGGAACATTCAAAATGTTACAAAGAGACTCGTAGAACGAGGTCAATTTTGATAATGCTTAGGATTGATTTGGACACCTTGTTTGAGATTGTTGTTTCTAGTGATTTGTGGTCCAAGAGTAAGGGTGTTGTTGCTTGGCCGACTGAAGAACCAGCTACAGTTGTGAATAATAATTTCCAACTGAGGTACTTGCTGACAGGTACTGAGCAGTGATAGACCACTTGAAGAAGAAGGTGGAGAATTAACTTAATTTGGCAAAGGTATTGAGATCGACAGAGGAGTAGAATGAGTCAGTGCATGCTTATAATAAGAGGCTTATGCAGATTTTTTAAAAGGGTAGTGGAGTTGAAGATCCTGAGAAAGATGGTGCTAGTGGTTTTGTATCTGCCTTTGTTATTGGTTTACATCCTGAACTTAGTTTGCAGATTTAGCAGAGTGTGATATGTTGGCAAATTAAGGGGCATGTTTACAAGGAGATTGCACCACCTGTGAGTCACTTTTTTAATCTGCTAGCAGCGCATTCAGCGCTCTGTATTTACAAAGTGAAGCATTAGGCACAATGAGTCACTTTTCTCTCCTGTGTGTCATTTTTGACATACGCTACAAATGGCTGTGTCAGGTTAAGTTAATCATATGAAAGATAGGCTCTGCCTCTTAAAATCCCACACAGAACTGACACATCCATATTTACAAGTTTTTAAGGAAGTGATGCATCATTGGCAATTGAAGTACAGAGTCTAAAATGTGTCAACATTTCTATGCCTCCTTAACCCAGGCATTGGCTTTGCAATAGGAATCTGACCAGCTGAAGTCACTTTACACATTAACATATGTCTTTATTTTGCTTCCCCTCTACTAGTAGTGGGTCTACACATGTGAGAATCATATTGTAGGACCCCTTGACCAAGCTGGGACATTTGTCCCTATTATTTTGTCTTCCTCTGAAGAAAGGCAATGTGATGTTTTGTACGTTTTGCAAGGGATAGGGCAGGATTGTCACTTCTCCATGGTGGAAGGTTCCCCAAGACCAGGCCTGCGTACTGCAAAGGAAACAGGTAAGTACACACATAAAGTAGGTAATACATGTATTGCCACTTCACATTCCAATACATACTTGTGTTCCCTTACATTACACTCACTATGTCACACATACGCAGGTCTCTACATACGCACAAGTAAATTATGCCCACTGTAATGTGACATATAGACATACTGCACACATTACATCTTCCATCCAGGACCAATGTAAAAGTGTTTAAGGTGATATTCCACCATTTTATAGTCTTTTACATTGGTTCCAAAGCATTAGGCTACTCGCATCATTTAAAACTGACGCAGCTTCTCTAAAGCTTGACGCATCACTGTTGTTGCATCAGTTCTGAGGCCAGCTTCAGCAATGCGCCACTTTTGAGGCTACTCCATTGTGGAAAAGTTCCAACAAAGGCATAAGAATTTCTTACGCACCTTGGGTCCTTACGCCTTACACCTTACGCCTTCAAGGTTTCATAACTGATTTCTGTGCATTGTAAGTATTTTTGATGCATCACTGCTGCAGCGCAGCAATGCATCGTCTCTTGTAAATATGTCCCTAAGGGTATTGATGATATACTGAAGTATACAAGTAGAGAATTGAGTGTGCAGAGGAAGGGAAAATCAAAGGGAAGCTGATGAAGCAGTTTAAAAAAAATGGCAAAAAACAGATAATGGGTTCTGATTTTGGATTTGTGTCACCTGACACTTAGAAAACAAGTTGAGCACATTCTTTGCAAGATGTGAGAATGGGACATGAGATGGTACACATGCAAAGTAGTGGAAAAGGAGTTGGGAATAATTCTGTAATATTTGCTGATGAAGAGCACTGCTTGCCATTTGTGCTGTGAACTTGGCAGACTACATTCCAATCAAAACCAGAATGATTGTCTTACCCAGATGCAGCAGAATATGAATTAGGAGCAGAATGTGAATCAGATCCAGGTCCAGTTAGTGACCTCAGCCCAACTATCTTCTGTGCAGAATGTGTAAAATCATGGGCAGTTCCTTATGAATTTGCCCATAGCTCTAGCTCTAGTGCTGCAGAAAAACATGAGAAACAAAATGCCATGCAGTACGGGGTACCACAGAACACACTAATTCTGAATAATGGTTTGCCTTTGTTTTCTCTAGAAACAAATTCCTAATGACAGTGCCTGAAGGAAGAGAAGGATTGCTTCCTTGGAGCAGTCCTATAGGAAGAAGACTGCTCCAGGTAGATGTGGGATGAATAGCCACCCCTTGTCCATCTTGTTAGACACAGGAGTGACTCGCTCTACAGTTTGTTTGGGAAGAGACGTCCAAGTTGTAAGCATTAGCAATAAAGAGATTGGCAACCATGTAACAGCAGATGTCCCTGTTAAAACAGGTTCAATGGAGAATAATCATCAGTTCATATTCTGTTGTTCAAGTCCTGTTAATGTGTTGGGCAGTGATTATCTTTGCAAGATGAACTGTGTAATTTGTTGTACACTGGATGGTGTCACAATTCAAACCCAAGATGAAGACTCAGGTCCCAATTCACAAAGGTAAACTAGTGTATGTTTACGTTCTTTTGCAAATCAAAAGCAATTATACAAGTAGTATCTTTACTACAGTGGAGTCTCCACACTCTTGGTGGAAACTCCACACATAAAAAGATAGGCAGTTGTAAAGATGAAATTGTGAGATCAAACTACTCGTAAAATTGCTTTGTGAATAGCAGAAAAATCATGAACTAGCACAAAAATGTAAGTTTATCTTTGTGAAATGAGTTTCTTCTGTTTAAAATTAAATTGCAAGATTCAAGAGTTCAGTTATTCCTCTTCTTACCAATGATAATTTGCCTTTTAATTAAAGACTTTAGGCCTGATTCACAAAAGTAAACCTACACTTTTGTGAAAGTTTATGATTTTTTGCAGGCCACAAACAAATTGTACATGTAGTTTACATGTAGTATGTTTACAGCTGCCTATCATTTTATGTTCTGAGTCCCCGCCATGAGTGCAGAGTCTCTGCAGTCACGGCTTAGGGTAACTATAACTCGTGCCCCTACCATGCACAGTTTTCTCTTCAATAAATTGACTTTATTGATATTTTTATTGACATTACAAAAGTTGTCATGAATGCTGTAATATCTGGCGTAATTAGCAGTGCATGGCGAGGGCGTGAGCTATAGCTGCCTTATGCTGTGAGTTACAGTTACTTGAAATGACTATAACTGCTGCATTTCTCTGGTTTTGAGAAAATTGAGAAACTAACTATAATGTCCCTGTAACCTTTAGTTTATTAAGTGAATTTCTGAGGTTTTTTTAATTCTATTTCCTAACTATAACGTCCCTGGAACCTTTGCAACCTACGGCCAACCCCACTGACCACCAACCCCACTCTGCACACTGCCTTTGGCTGTGAGCAGCAGGAGTTGACCTCAGGGCCTATCTTTCTGGGTGTGAAAATAGGTGTGAGATGGTGTCTCTGGGCGTGAGAGTGGGTGTAAGAAGATCTGTTTGGGTGTGAGAGTGGATGTGAGAGTGCCCCCAAAAGTGGAGCTTCAACTGCACCTGCTACGTTTATATCTGTAAGTGCTTCCTCTTGAGCTTTCATTTCTGTGAAATAAGCATCATGGCAAGAATGGAAGCCTGCTTGTTTATCCAACAAGAGTCCAAAGTTTTGCACAAAATGTCTGACCAACTGGAGCACTTTCTACTGGTTAATTAGAAGAGCTACCTCTTTCAGTGTTTGGCCAGTGTGAGGGAGGGGGCTATGTGACCCCCCGGGCCGATTTCGGGCGCACTACAATTCAATGAGAGGGCTGCACTCCCCGGGTCAATCTCTGCCCAGGGGACTCCATCCTCTGGGGCCCAGCCTTGACATTTTTTGGGGGGTATGAGGCCACATTGCCTCCAGCTGAGGCCAATTATGGCCCCAGGGGCCCACCATTCCCTAGGTTCTGGCCATATGATATTTATAAGATTTTGAGGGAGGGGTCTGCACGCCCCCGCCTACCGTGGCCAATTTCAGCCCCGGGACCCCATCCCCTGGGGCCCAGCCTTATAATATTTTTATTTGTTTGAGAGGGAGGCCATGTGGGCCCCACTTCCTGGGCCGATTTCAATTTTGGTCTTGGGGACCCCATTCCCACGGGGCACAGCCATAAAAAAAAAATTTTTTGGAGAGGTGTCACACGTCCCCAATCCTTGGCCAATTTCAACCCCAGGGACCCCATCCCCCAGGCCCGGCCATCTGCCCTGGGTGCCCTGCAGGGTCCTAGTGTGCAATGGGACTGCAAGGGGAGGCTCAAGGCCACCACAATCCCAGCTGGCTCCTCACTTCTCTGTTGCAGCGGGCATTGCTGTCACAGAGAAGGAGCTGCTGAACATGCAGCTCCCTTTCTGTGAGAGCAATCATTTCCTCTGTGTTCCTGTCCGCATCTCTGTGGTCAGGGAAACAGATGAAACCTCCGCTCCCAGCAAGCAAGAGCTGTTTGACAACTCTTGCTTGCTGGGATCGGACTGTTTACTCTGACTTGGCTGAAGCTGTCAAAGCTCCCTCCAAGTCAGAGCAAACAGCTTTGTCATGGGGGTGGACATAACAGGAGCTTTCCCTGGGGACCGCCACCCCCAGGGTTGGAGTGAGTATGCAGGTATTATGGGGTTCAAAATTGTTTTGTTTATACTTTTTTCACTTCTTCTGCAGGTGAAGGTGCTATGTACTTAGAGCTTCCAGTTTCCCATGCAGTACCCTGCAATGTGTTTGGTATTATACCTAATAATCATGAGTTTCTATTACCATTTCTGTTGGATTTTAAGGTTTAGCTTGAAAACCTTCCTGTTTCTGAAGATAAAGGGGCATATTTATACTCCGTTTGCGCCGAATTAGCGTCGTTTTTTTCGACGCAAATTCGGCGCAAAATTAACGCCATATTTATACTTTGGCGTTAGACGCGTCTAGCGCCAAAGTAGGAGTAAAGAGCGTAATTTTTTTGCGTCAACGCCTTCCTTGCGTTAATGAGATGCAAGGTAGGCGTTCCCGTCCCAAAAAATGACTGCGACGCAAATGCGTCGTATTTATACTCCCGGGCAAAAATCACGCCCGGGAGTGGGCGGGTCAAAAAAACCCGCATTTGCGCCGCTTTTTAACACCTGGGTCAGGGCAGGCGTTAAGGGACCTGTGGGCTCAAAATGAGCCCACAGCTGCCCTCCCATGCCCCCAGGGATCCCCCCTGCCACCCTTGCCCACCCCAGGAGGACACCCAAGGATGGAGGGACCCACCCCAGGGACATTCAGGTAAGTTCAGGTAAGTATAAATATTTTTATTTTTATATTTTTTTTGTGGCATAGGGGGGCCTGATTTGTGCCCCCCTACATGCCACAATGCCCAATGACCATGCCCAGGGGACATAAGTCCCCTGGGCATGGCCATTGGGCAAGGGGGCATGACTCCTGTCTTTACTAAGACAGGAGTCATGTAAATGGCGTCTGGGCGTCGTTAAAAATGGCGCAAATCGGGTGGAGGCGATTTTTTAGCGTCAACCTGACTTGCACCATTTTTAAGACGCCCTAACGCCATTTTTCCCTACGCCGGCGCTGCCTGGTGTACGTGGTTTTTTTCCACGCACACCAGGCAGCGCCGGTCTGCTTGCGCCGGCTAACGCCATTCAATAAATACGGCGCCCGCATGGTGCTTCAGAATGGCGTTAGCCGGCGCAAAAATTTTTGACGCTAAACTGCGTTAGCGCAGTTTAGCGTCAAAAAGTATAAATACGGGCCAAAGTATGGTACATTTCTGAATACAGTTGCACAAAATAATTATAATACTACAAAACTAAACAAGAGGAGAGAGAGTGAAACATGCTTTTGGACAGATAGGTTTGAATATTTTAGAAGCTATGATTTCATCAATAGCTGTTGCCAAGAGCAATGTGAAAATTAGAAGGTTGTCTACGCTTGTGGACCAGCTTGATTCTAACACTGCCGGTTATCACAGATCATTTCTGAACGAATGCCAATGTGAGCAAGTATAATGCAAAATTACCTGGCGCTAGATATCCTTCTTGCAAAGGAAAGCGGTGTTTGCAGGGTTTTGAAGGTTAGGGAGTGATGAACCTTCATACCAAGAACAGTGGGGTTATTAATGCTTCTGTTCAGAGCATAACTAACATTTCTCATGAAGTCCAAGCTTCAGAGGAGCATAGTTTGTGGGAAACAGTAGACTCCTGGATTAGTGAGCTAGGAAATGAATTCAGTAAATTAGTTGAATGGTTCAATAGCTGGTGTAGTGGTATGTTTAGGTTGTAATTATTGTATTGATTTATGCAAATTTCCTATTACTCTTATTCATATTGAGAGCTGTTTCTAAAGTGTGGGTGAAAGAAGAAAAGAGGATGTCAAAATCAAAATGACAAGAATTTGAGATTGGGAACGCCAGAGATTGTGACTAACATCAGCTGAAACTGATGGAAGAATCAGCCCGAAAGAAACAGAAAGCAGTGCAGACTGTATTATAATTGCTGACTAATTAGGTTAATTGTGAGTTTTTTGTGATTATAGAATAATCAGAAGGGGAAAATTATTAATGATTTTTGAGCATTCATATTTTTGTGCATCATTAACAATGTGCAGAATGCAGTTTCACTCTCAGTTACACATGTGCACACTGATTGTGTGCTGTTAATTCTTATGACATGGGGAAATGTGTTTTCAGAACTTTTTTAATTAGGCCTCAATTTAGGACTGGAAGCCATGTTTTCCCAAATGGATGTCTTTCGGTCTTTCCCCTGCACATTTCACTGTTTGTTATTTCTGCAGCACACAATCGACCAGTCATGTTTCTTTATTTCCACTGGCTTTGTACTTGCTGCTCTCTAAGTAATTTTCGTAGCCTGGTCACAAAACTGTATCTTATATCAAGGTCCTTCCGTTAACTCACTGTGCCCTATTCATTGATATTATTTTTGCTGTTGTTCGTCTATGTACTTTGTTCTGTCGCTTCAGAGTGACATTAGTATAGAGAGGGAGGATTTAATATTTATGTAGCAGAATAGTGCTTAGGTGCTTAGACAATAAGACGTTAAATAAAACTCTGTTCTGATTTGCTGAGAATGTAACCTTTTTTATTCATGCCACAATCATTTCATTCATTTAATGTGCAAAAATAGTGTATATAAGCACTGGATTTTAGGGGTGAGACAGATACTTTCGGATTCTATTAGGAAAGCTGCCCATTTCACTTTTGCTTTTGCTGCCAATTTGGGACTTAGATTATTCTTGATTTTGCACTTTTCTGTAATGCTCTATTTTGCTGAGAGGCTTTATGGCAATTATTCTGTACTGCATCTTTTGAATTTTGTAATAAAACCCTACTTTTATTTCTGTGATCTAGAGCTCAGTTCAGGCCCTATGTTAATATGGCAGAAATAGAGAGGTCGACATTTATTTTTGTGTACTCACTGATTTATTTTTTTAAAGTGTATAAGTCAGAGTGTTTTCCCTTTTAAAGACCACACTGCAACAAAGGGTCATTTTGGCCAATTTAGCAGGACTCCTAAGCAGTTCCTGCTTGTTTTAATAAAGCAATGCTCAATTCTCAGTCATTATTTCCATTTGATGTGCCCAAGAAAAATGATCTCTGTGTTTGACTGCCATGGGTGAGAAAAGGTGCAATAGAATTGATGCTCATTGAACGTGCACTGATAATAATATTCAGCTACAGAGGGTCGGATTACTGTTTGCTTACTTCTTACATCTGACCGGCCTGTGAGGCAGGGAAGAATCTCCTGAAGGCTCAGTATGGGGCTGCTAGCGCGCCTGGTCCATAGTAAGTAAACTTATAAGGGGACGCGCATAGGCTGATGAACCTTTTGGATCGCATGGAGTATCCTAGCCATGTAGTGACCAATGTTATCAATATTCAATATGACCCATCAACAACCACTAGAAGAATCATTAATTATTAGACAATTATATCAACATTTCATGAATAACCACAACTCAATATACGTTTTAACAAGTTTTTTATTTCCCTATTATTTACAATTCTAGTGCATAAGGTTAATTCAAACTTTATTGAATCAGCTCAGAATTAGTTTATTAGCGACCACCAATAACACAATCTAATCAGATCTTGAGAAAACATATACTCTAATGCTTCAGCATAAGCCAACAAAGATGAGTATATCAACATCAATAGCAGAGTTCAGCAATCAGTTCGTCAATCATTTGTCACTGTCAACGTCACCTAAAGAAACCTACCTAACCCAGATTAGCATTTAGCATGTGGGACTTCATGTGAAAACTAGTAAGAAATGTGAATTTGGAAAACATCTAGCTAAGAGAAAAACTATTAAACAGCGCAGTTAGTACCTAGAAGAAAAGGCACAAAGTTAATCAGTCACATTGTCATAGCTACCTATCCAGGGAATGGATCAGCAACAAAGTCAGTCTTCGTCTTCAGGTCATCAATTGATCAGCAATGCATCAGACTCTCAGTGCATGAGCTCTATTACAGAATGTCGAATCGAGTCTTCTGGCATCATCATTTCACCCCTCACATCTCGCAACTCCCTCAATTCTGAAGCTTTAGCCCCTTGTCATGACTTTTTATCCGAGTTTTTCAGTCCATCTCCCTAATTCCTAATTGGTCAGATAATCACCAGTTATTACTCTACCCAATAAAATAAATTTTGCAAATCTATGAATTCTAATATTTCAACGTTCTCAGTTCATTGAATGGTTCACTGTACGATGCCCTTATCATCCGGCTCATCAGGTATTGAAAATGTTGCATCTTCTTCTCCAGTCAGTGCCTCTATTTGTTTGAGTCCTGGGAAAGTACATCGAGTCTGCCTTACACCAAATTGTAACAATTTTAGTTCCATCATCTCCTGTCCATCGGTACATTGCAGAAAACTCTAGCAAAGCAGATTTAATTAACACAAGTGGTCAAGGTTAGTTTAACACGGTCGCTTTCCTCCAGCATGCTCTAATAATTCAGCTTCTGCATGAGGCCTGGCAACTAGGCCACAACTTCAACTAATTTAACTCTACAATATAATGCAAAACATAGGTTATACATGTCAATATGGCACATTACTACATAATTATTAATTTTTTTCATTATTTCACATATTTTTTAATCATTTTAGTACCACTTTTGCATAAGTGGATGCCATTCTCCATGGGCACATTTTCAAACTTGCACATGATTTTCTCCACAATTAATTTCTCTATGAACTTTTGTTAATCATAACAAATAAACATTTATTAATAATTTCTAATTAGCATATTTGCTTCAACAGTCCCTCCTCTGATGACTAAATATGTCATCACACCTTTCTTTCCCCATCATTTCACAATTCTGTTTCTGCATTATTTTGTCTCCTTCTTAAATCTTCCCTATAAATTCTTTCCCTGGTTTGTTCTTCCCTCCTCTGATTATTTTTAGATCTTTTCAATTTTATCTTTTGACATAATTTACATGAACCCCACATTCCTAATATGCAAGCAATCATAATTAACATTCCTTGTATGATTTTTAATAATACCCCATTCCAAATTTGACTAAGCCAATTTCCCACTGAAGCAAATCCTTTTCCAACCTTTTCTCAAACACCTAGCCCCTTCAATTCCTTCAAATCCTTACTTGAGTTAGTCAGATTAATGAGTAAGTCTCTTATCTCCCTATCATTGTCCGGTATATAGGAACAACAATGCCTAGCATTAATCATCTTACAGACTCCGCCATATTTCGCTAAAAGAATGTCTAACGCAAGCCTATTTTGAAGCGTTATAGCTCTATCCATGGCTAATTCAGTATCTATCAGAAGTATTGCCCCAGGAAAATTTACCAGCATGCTATCCACAATAGTAGACAACTTTCGTATCTTGATCGAATTCAGAATGACTCCCACTGAAGGAATCACTGCACCAAAGATATCTCCCACAATTGCAGAAGAGGTTTCCCTCATTTGTCGCTTCTGATGTAATTCTGTCAATTTCGGAAACTTCTTTAAGTCATCTATCTGGTCAATTTTAGGGAAATCTATCCCCAAATAACATGTCCCATGCCATCCTCTTAGAAGACGGTAATAAGCATTTAGTCCATAGATATAATAAATCCCAGGAATCGCAGGGTCCTGACCATTCAACATAATGGTTACTCTTACTCTGAAACATAAACACATGTCTACATTCACTCATACCCACAAATAAATGATCAGTGCATGATTTTGGCCTATATAAACAAAGCTTCCCTACATGTAGTGCATCTAAGGCTTATTTCCCTGGCGTTTTATTAGCAGTGTAAGCATAATCATTCTTGTGACTCCTTTTCTCTGAAACTTTTTCTAATTTCCCTTTTAAGGTTTTTCTCCTATCATCAGTATGCCCTATAAAACTCTTTTCTAAAGGTGTAAGCAAACATGTGAGGTTATTCTTGTGTGTGTATGCAGTTCCAAATGTTAGTGTAGGCTCAAAGAATCCTCTAACTAAGACTATATCATGCTCTTTAGCTACTCTACTCCGATATCTAATAATAGAAACAAACAAAAACACAAAATCATAATTAGGGTAAAAATACTGTATATACTCTTGATTATAGAACCTTGTTAGTGGCAAGCTACAGCTTATTCCATAAGTTAGCGGAAGACTATGGTACGTAACCCCTTCTTCTACTGACAAAGGAATTTGCGCACATACAAGACAATTCCTCGCATCCATTGTCTCAACATACTCATTCAATAAGCAATAGAAAATGTTAGATAAAAGCTCTCCTTTTGCCTTTGTATACTCATCCAAGTACTTCTCATCTAACTTAAACCTCTTTAAAGCTGTTAGAGTAGCAGTTTCAGGAGCAGAAGTAAAAGTAGCTCTTTTCAAATCATGAACAGACATTCCCACAATCACTAAAAAGACTAAAAAATCACTATAAACAGGATTCCACACATAACTGCCAATCAAACACTCATGTATCTACTGCGCCTAGCAATTCTATCTTGATTATTTAGCTCATCCATGGTCTGTAAAGAATCAGAAAGCAGAAGTAACTTTTATATAAAGTGCAGTCAAATAAAAAATAAAGAAAAATTATTCTCTTCCAGTTTGGTTTCACATCTAGGAACACTTTTCCTTTGTCAAATCGATTATCAGCTTATCACATCTGGTTTTCAGTGCCAACATCAGGTTATCAGTGTCCCTTTCAGTTTTATTTTCAAACAGTCTCTTTCTTAGGTTTTTCAGATTAGCTCAACAATTCAGCTCTCTGTTCACCTTCAGGTTACATCAAAGTACTGACTTGGAACTTCTCTATCAAAATAAAAAGACATAAACTCGTGTTGCCATTCATTGGTAGTTGCATACGCTAATTCAGGACCTGCAAAGCGTTGACTTGCTATTCTCTTTCTTTTCAACTTTCGATCACCACTTAGTTCTCCTTCAATCAATTCTTCTTTTCTTGTAGTTTCCACTTCTTCCTCTATTGTTTCATTTATGACCACTTCTTTTTTCTTCCCTATCTGCAATTCAGGCCAATTATCTTCTTTTCTTGTTCCTTCTGTTAATATTCTTCTCAAGATTGGACTCTTCTCCTTCTCTTTCTCTATGGTGTTTTCTCTTGATGGACCTGCAACGGGCTAAGGAGGAGTCGGATCACTTTGACTTTGATCCGTCTCAACTCTTTCCCCCTCTTGGTCCAGCACTTGCTCTGTCTGATTTTCAGCACCGTCTGCTTCTGGGAGAACATCTGCTGAGCTAGGCTCTCCTGCTGTATCCCTCGAGATTGGTTCTTGTGCACCCTCCTGTAATTTTTCACTTTCATCTCTTACAGGGGTAATGGAACCATCTTCCATAAGCTCTGGCTCAACTTCAGGTTCTATTGGTTCTTTTTCTGGTTCAGGTGCGGCGACCTGTCCCTCTGTTGTTGTATGGCTCGTGTGTATCCAGTTCAGGAGTCCTGCACACATCACAGCTGTCGTAGTTGTTAACACCACCTGATAAGGACCCCTCCAATGCTGTTCCAAACAGGTCTTGCGAACATGCTTTCTGACAACGACCCAGTCACTGGCTCTCAGGTTGTGCTCTGCATCGTGGATAGGTGGCAGGGTGGTGGCCTGCACCTGCTGAGAGAAAGAGCGAACCACATCAGCTAGACTCCTACAGTAGTCAAACAGCATATCATCTGTAATGTTTACAAGTGCATTGACTGGAAATGCTGGTAATCTCATTGCTCTGCCCATGAGGATCTCATTGGGCAACAGCCCTGTCTTCCTGTCAGGTGTATTTCTCATCAGATTCGTTGCTGCACACATCTTCGCAGTTCTTGATTTTAAGGTACCATTCATCTGTTTTACCAGTCCTGATGCTTCAGGGCGATAGCTACAATGCAACATTTGCTCGATGTTATGTGCTGCACATAAGAGTTTAATCTCCTTGTTATTGAATTGAGTTCCCTATCGAATTCTAAAGAGATCGGAAACCCGAAACATGGTATCAACTCCCTAAGCAACAATTTTCCTACTGTGAGACTGTCATTCCTTCATTCCTTCTGGTAGGGTATGTTTCAATCCAGTGACTAAAAACACACACAATCACCAACACGTACTTCAAACCTCCACACGCAGGCATCTCAATTAAATCCAATTGCATTCTGCTGAATTGACCTCCTGCTCTTCCAATGTGGCTCAATTTCACCACTGTCCCTTTTCCCACGTTTAGTTGCTGACAAATTATACAGCGGTGACACACTGCCTCTGCTGCCTGCTTGAACTTAGGGTTAAACCAGTCAATCTTGAACAACCTAACCATGGCATCCCTTCCAATGTGTGCCTGACCATGGTAGTATCAGGCCGTTCGCGACAATAAACTATTGGGCAGGACCATTCGACCCTCCTCCGAAACCCAAATCTTATCAGGACGTTGAACACACTTCAATCTGGCCCAGAGACGTTTCTCTTCCTTGTCAACATTACTTTTCAATGTTTTCAACTCTTCCAGATTATCCATCACTTTCAATGCAAAACTTGTACATGTGTTATCTTCTTCTGACATCAATTCCCATTTGTCTTTGAACGATATACAGTTCAATGCGCAAAACCTTGCAACTTGATCCGCATATCTATTTCCCAGTGAGATGTAATCCTGTGCCTTTTGATGTGCACTGCATTTCACCACGGCAATTTCTTCAGGTAACTGTATCGCATACAACAACTCTTTTATCTTGTCGCCATTTCTTACTGGTGTACCAGTAGTGGTCAGGAAACCTCTTCGTGACCACAATAGACCAAAATCATGAACAATTCCAAATCCATGTTGGCTGTCGGTATAGATGGTGACTCTCAGCTTCGAAGAAACATGGCACGCTCTAGTGAGAGATACCATTTCTGCTACTAGTGCAGAATATACACCTCGCAGCCAGGAAGCTTCTGATGTACCTGTGATTGTGCATACAGCGTATCCTGCTCTCAATGTCCCTGTACCATCTCTGAGACACGAATCATCAACAAAGATAATTTGATCATTTTCTTCCAATCGTGTATCTCTGATATCAGGCCTTAGTTTTGTACACAGTTTAGTTACCTCAAGACAATCATGCTCAATGTCTCCCTCCTTTTCAATTTCAACAGTATCGCTTGGAATTAATGTTGCCGGCTTCAACACTGTACATCTTTTCAATGTTACATTTGGAGCACCTAGCTTGCTCGTCTCATACCTCCTCAATCTTGCATCAGTCAAACACTGTGTTTTCCTCCTTGTCAGTAAAATCTCAACAGAATGAGGTACAATTACCGTCAAAGTGTATCCCATCACTACTCCCTCACATTGTAAAGGGCTTTGACCAATTGCTGCAACTGCACGCGGACAACCTGGTAAAGCTGCTGCGACTGGATCCAAAGTAGCTGAAGAAAAGGCTAATGGGCAATAAGCACCTCCATGGACTTGTGTCAAAACAGACAAAGAACAACCATCATGTTCATGACAAAACAATGTGAATGGCTTCGTGTAATCAGGCATGCCCAATGCTGGAGCTCTGCACAAACTCTCTCTCAGCTCAGTAAACGCTTTCATCTGATCCTCACCTAACGTTATAAGGTCAGTAACCTCCTTATGTGTAAGTTGATGCAATGGTTTGGCAATCTCAGCAAAATTTGGAATCCACTGACGACAATAACCTACCATTCTCAGAAACATTCTGACATCTCTCTGTGAAGTCGGAGGACTTCTCTGCCATATCATGGTAATCCTCTCTCTGGAGATTCTCCTCAACCCTTTCTCAATCTGGTTTCCCAAGTATATCACTGACTTCTGACAGTACTGCAATTTCAAAGGTGACACTTTGGGCATCATTACAACCCTGGCGGTCAAAGACCGCCAGGGCTGTTTTGGAGAATGTACCGCCAACATACTGGCGGTACAAATTCAGGGATTAAGACCCCCACGGAAGCGCCGCTGTTGCACCGCCGGGACCGGCGGTTTTCCGCCTCAGTGGTCCCGGTGATTACGAGTCCCCTTACCGCCAGCCTTTCTGTGGCGGTGGGAACCGCCATGGAAAGGCTGGCGAAAAGGGGAGATGCGGGCCCCTGGGGGGCCCTGCACTTCCCATGCCTTTGGCATGGAAGTGCAGAGGGCCCCTGGCACAGCCCCACACAGCTTTTCACTGTCTGCACAGCAGACAGTGAAAAGCACAATGGGTGCAACTGCACCCGTTGCACGGCCGCAACACCGCCGGCTCCATTTGGAGCCGGCTCCCATGTTGCAGCCCACATCCCCGCTGTGCCAGTGGGCGGAAACTCTGTTTCCGCCGGCCCAGCGGGGATGTCATACTGGGCACCGCAGGAGTGCGGCTGCATTGGCGGGTACAACTTGGCGGGTGGCGATTGCCGCCCGCCAGTGTTGTAATGAGGGCCTTTATGTCCAAACTTTCCCAAATGATTCAACAGGGCAATTGAGTCATACTTATACTTGTCCCTTGTCCTGGATGCAATTAGCAAATCATCAATGTACTGTAATAGGGTTGATTTGTACGGTAGTCCCAATGACTCCAAATTCTTTTTCAGTATCTGATTGAACAGAGAGGGTGACTCCGTATACCCTTGTGGAAGCCTGCACCAGCTGTCGACTCTGTCTAGGAATTTGAAACTAAAAAAAAACTGACCATCCTCATGAAGTGGCACAGAATAGAAAGCTTGTGGCAAGTCAACCACTGTGAACCACTCTGCATCGCATGGAATCTGAAACAGTATCACTGCTGGGTTCGGCACTACAGGACAACACTTGACCACCATGTTATTCATTTTTCGCAAGTCCTGCACAATGCATACTTTCCCACACTGCTTCTTGAAGCCCATTATCGGTGAATTATATGGACTGCTCAACAATTCTTTCAAAACCCCCTGTTTCAGGAAACCTCCAATTATCCGTGCCACCCTCATCAGAACATCCTGTGCCATGCTATACTGCGGAAGCTGCGGAAACACTACATTTGGCTTCAAAGTAATCTTAATCAGTTCCACTCCCTTTATCAAGCCCACTTCTTTACCTGTCAAGTCCCACACATTCTCCTGTACTGTTCCCTGCAAGTCTGCATGCAATTCTTTCACAGTAAATATCGGGAAAAACTCAATCAGCGGGTACTCTTCGTTAATATTTTCCTTCTCAGTTTCAGGTGCCTGTTCTTCCTCATCATCACTATTAGTCTGAACCTCTATTCCTGCAGTCGAACAACTAATGGAACATTTGGTCTTGCATAACAAATCCCTTCCCAGTAGAGATTCTGAACTTGAGTCGCAAACTACAAACGTATACAGTCCCTGGAAGTTGCCAATTTCAACTTGTACTGGATCTGTGATCGGATTTGTCAATTGTCTGTTCGCTACCCCCACAACCTGAACTGTTCTGCGTGAAAGGGATACGTTCGGAACTTCTGCACTTCTCACTGTAGAGCGTGTAGCTCCTATGTCCACTAGAAATGAAACCATGTGACCCATCACCTTTCCCTTCACAAAGGGTCCTCGTTGATCTACTTCTAATGAAGCTGCAAGCATACATGGCTCTTCATTCCAACTAATTCTCATTCATTCATAGTTTATTTCATTCTCACTATGTAACGGGAATTGGTGCACTGTCTTTTTACCTCTGTCTTGTCTCTGACCTGTGATCTGCAGAGTAAGCATCATCTGCTGCTGTTCCATCGGGGCTTGAGGTATCTGCATTTGCTGTCTAGGTACTATAGGAACCTGTTGCTGCATTGGTTGTAACTGTGTCACTACTGCACGCAGCACTTGCACCTGCTTGCAGAGGTTGAAAATTCTGCACTTGATTCTGCAAATTCGGATTAAGTCCTCTCATTCTAGGGACTTTCACAGTTTGGAATGTATTGACATCACCACCTTGCTGAACAACACCATCCTGCACCATCAACGGACACTCCTGCTTCCAGTGTCCCACGTTTCCGCACAGATGACACGGTAACATCTTTTTCATCCCTTGCACATCTTTTTGAACCACTACAGTATTCAAATCCGGATCACGAGTCATATTGACTCCACGACCCTTACCTCTCATCTGAGGTTGAAACATGACAGTTCCCTGCTGCTGTGGCATTAAAGATCCTTGCACTCCTGTCTGAGCTGCCTTAATTTGCATCACCATTGCTTTCTCCTTCAACTCAATCTCATCACTACCGTATTTCACATACTGCAACACATCATCAATCGGTTTTGCTTGCCAACAGATCAAATGACTCTTAATCATCTGCCCTATTGCAGGTCTCAATCCTTCAACGAACCTAAACACAAAGTGCAACATGTCTTTCGGCTCAATTGCTTCTTTACCACTGTACTCTTTGAACGCTTTCAGCAATCTTTCATAGTAGGTATGAATTGACTCTTTCTCCTCCTGCACTGTCCTGTCAATCCTCTGCCAGTCAATACGTTTAGGTGAGATTCTCGTTTTCAGGAACTCAATCACCTTAAAATAATGTTTCATTACTTCAGATGATGGTGCACCTGTAACTCTATCCCTTTCCGGTTCACTCATCGGCCAATCCACTGCTCTCTTACATGCAACCCACAAGTCAGCTGGAACCACTATTTCCAACAAGGTATTCAGGTCTTCCCACAGACATTTAGAAAGCTTCACAAATCTATCTGTCTGCTTGTACCACTCAACGGGTTTCTCTCTCAGTTTTGCATAATCATTTGTGAATGACACAATATCACTCCTGTGCCATGGAGCATGAACAAACTGCCCTCCTGGAATTTCCCTCATCTGTGAAAATTTTACTGGATCCTTTTCTTTCTGAACACCTTCAGACCCTTCATGTGAATCTCGTTTCTATTTATCCTTCTTCTTTGCCCACCTGCCTTTCCACTTTTCCAATGCTCCCGAATCTGAGCACTATGCAATAATTCTTTTAGATGCACCTTCATCCCTGCCGACCTCATGTGTTCAAAGTCTTTTGCCTCAAAATCTAACCTGTATCTCCTCTTCAAGTGTTTTGTTCTCTCAATCTCTATGTCATGTTTGTCTGCTAGATCTGCCAATTTCTGATGTATCTTGCCCACTTCTCTCGTAACCCTTGGACACAAGTACCTCAGCTCTTCATCTGTATAACATTCTAATCTATTAACTCCCATCGTTCCCTCAACTAGCTCGGTCATTTCGGTAGCCAACCTTACATGATTTATCTGCTCTTCACCCTTGGACACATTTTGAGGAGTATTCAAACTATCAAAACACTCATTCAATTGCTGTGCTGTCAATCCCTGTAATGAGATATTACTCGCGTTCTGCATTGGCACCTGCTGTACCACTGCAACTGGAGTCTGCGGTGTCAAAAGCTTCCGGCTCTGACTTGCACTCGGATCATTTACCGCATCTGGAAGCACAACAAGTGGACTAAGATCCATTAACCCATAGACAATATCACCTGCACATGATCCCTCACTCTCCTCCTCACGAGGCTCTGTGACATTTCACCCTATTCTCCTAAATTTAATTTCTTTTGCACAAACAATGGTACCACTGGACCAACAGTAATCAGCAGAGAAATTGCATCTGGTGCTGCTCTGACACTCGCATTTTTTGGAAGGGCTACTCCCATATTTAGATTCATCACTGGTGTCACATCTGACTGTGTTCCTGTCATTGGCGTGAACTTTGAGAAACCCTGTGCTATGGCTGAGGCAACAACATTGGAGTCGGCCCGGTCTGAACTAGCATTGGCCTCGGAAGCACTTGTTCCAATGGCACCACTAAGTTCGAATTTGTCTCAAGAATTGGTACATTTGGATACGCTCTCTATATTAACGGTGGGTGCATCTGCGCTTGGACAACTGAAGTAGTCACTGCATTAGAAGTACTCTGCACTACCCCATTATACCTGTCCCACTGTTACCGTCACTTGTGCTGGAGCAGTCGGAACAGAACTGGTACTTGGACCTTCTTCATGCACTGCATATGGCGGAAGTCGATCCCTCAATATCTGTGTGATAAGATCCTCAACATCTGAATCTTCTTCCTCCACATAAGTCTTTTTGTTTTTATTATCTCCTGAGCCCTTATCACTCTTGCCAGCATACTCTTTCTCTTCTGACTCATCTTCCACTGCAATAGCAGGAAACAACCTAACACCCTGTAACGTTGTCATTCTCCACTTCTTCTGTTACCAATCCCACCTTGCCTCTGCTAAGGACTTTTCTACCTTCCTTATTCTCCTTTGGAACTACATCTATTGCTGCTGTCTGGCTACAAGCTTCCAAACCCCTAAAGCCTCAAACTGTGCTGGTCTCGGAAGTGGCTTCGTCTCATATAATGTCATTCACAACTGATCCAAAATTCTCAAATTAAACGTTCCATGCTCTGGAAACCACCCTGTTTCTCTGTCAATTTGCACCACTGCTTTAACCAAAGACATGATGAGACACCTCGCTCCTCCATCACAATAATTGCCGGAGAATATTCTGGTGGGGTAGGCTCCCCAACTGTCGCCTTAATGTAAGAATCACCCTTCATGGCACTTGGGAACGCTTTGAAAAACTTCAGCTTTCTCCTTTCACCCACTTACTCAACCAATTGCCTCTTACGGACGGCTGCCAATCCGCTCGCGACTCTTCTCACTAACCAACCTATCCCAGCACCGCTTACTCTGACATCACACTCGCATACTGCGGCTGACAAAGTCTTGCGGCTTGTCCTCCTAATCTTCAATTCACATGAAACTAATGCAAAATATTGCAAGCACCAACTAAAAACCAATAACCAAAACAAATCAGCTGGTTTACTACAGGAAGGTTTACAATTGCTTCAGAGACCTTACGGATTTTCACTGATGGCCCTTTTTGCTCATGCAGCTATTCCTCTTTCTCAGTCTCCCACACTCGCAAGCAAAATTCGACCCGCAAGTTTTACTCTCAACTAATCAATGGGTCTGTCCTGGTGCATATAGGACTCGCCAAAACTCAGTCAAAAATGTCTTTTACTCGCTTAACTCACACACCGACTTGTTGACCACACCCGATCAACCTACTAAACCGAACAGATTACAACATATAACCAAGTGTCTCCTACACTTCTCTATATACTCCAGAGTCTTAGACCACGCAGGGTCCATACATCACCAACAACTATATGGACAATTTTTTAGCACAAAGCGCCACACACATATGAAGTTTGACGACTTCCCTACTCTCATACTGCAGCGTACACACACTCCAACTAAACCTGAACTGGAGTACGCAAACTCCCTACTTTACCTCTCGTACATCATAATTCACCTGCGGTCTGCTTAAGCATTTGCAAGTGCAACCTACTACTTTCACACTATCACAAAAACGCTGAGAACATACCCAACTTTTCTAGTGGGATTCAGGATCCGGGAAAGTCATTTCTGGGCTTAAGGGGACATCATATTCGCTACAGTTGCCATTTCAGAAAAACAAAATTCAAACCTCATAAAATGAATAACTAACCCTAACTTAAACTACCACCATAACCATTTATCACCACATAACTAGTTCTCCAAGGAAACTAACCATCAAGCTACTACCAAAAACTGCTAGCGTGCCTGGTTCTTAGTAAATAAACTTACAAGGGGACGCATATAGGCCAATGAACCTTTTGGATTGCATAGAGAATCCTATCCATGTAGTGACCAATATTCAATATGACCCATCAATAACCACTAGGAGAATCATTAATTATTAGACATTTATATCAACATTTCATGAATAACCACAACTCAATATACGTTTTAACAATTTTTTATTTCCCTATTAGTTGCAATTCTAGTGCATAAGGTTAACTCAAACTTTATTCAATCGGCTCAGAATTGGTTTATTAGTGACCACCAATAACACAATCTAATCAGATCTTGAGAAAACATACACTCTCATACTTTAGCATCAGCCAACAAAGATGAATATGTCAACATCAATAGCAGAGTTCAGCAATCAGTTCATCAACCATTTGTCACTGTCAACGTCACCCAAAGAATCCTACTTAACCCAGATTTGCATTTAGCATGTGGCACTTCATGCGAAAACATTTTGGAAACGTGAATTTGGAAAACATCTAGCTAAGAGAAAAACTATTAAACAGCGCAGTTGGTACCTAGAAGAAGAGGCACAAAGTTAATCAGTTACATTGTCATAGCTACGTATTCACGGAATGGATCAGCAACAAAGTCAGTCTTCGTCTTCAGGTCATCAATTGATCAGCAACGCATCAGGCTCTCAGCACATGAGCTCAGTAATAGAATCTCGAATCGCGTCTTCTGGCATCAGCATTTCACCCCTCACATCTCGCATCTCCCTCAATTCTGAAGTTTTAGCCCCTTGTCATGACTCTTTATTAGAGTTTTTAAGTCCATTACCCCTAATTCCTAATTGGTCAGATAATCACCAGTTATTACTCTACCCAAAAAAATTAATTTTGAAAATCTATGAATTCTAATATTTTAACGTTCTCGTTCATTGATTGGTTCACTGTACGATGTCCTCATCATCCTTCTCATCAGGTATCGGAAATTTTAGTTCCCAGCAAAGCAAATTTTATTGACACAAGTGGTTAGTTTAACACGGTCGCTTTCCTCCAGCATGCTCTAATAATTCAGCTACTGCATGAGGCCTGGCAACTAGGCCACAACTTCAGCTAAGTTAACTCTACAATATAATGCAAATCATAGGTTATACATCTTAATATGGCACATTACTACATTATTATAATTTTTTTTCATTATTTCACGTATTTTTTAATCATTTTAGTACAACTTTCGTATAAGTGGCTACACATTATTTTCTCTGCAATTAATTTCTCTATGAACTTTTGTTAATCATAACATATAAACATTTGTTAATAATTTCTGATTAACATATCTACTTCAACAGGGCCCACCACTCTGTGCTCCTTGCTGGCCTGGTGGCTGCGGTGTTCTGTCCTGTGTACAGCAATGGGATGTCCACACTGGTCGACTGGAGAGTGCCTGCCTTTTTCTGGGGTACAAGTCAATTTTGGATTTCATCCAGTGCTCTCTATTGAGCTTAGAGTTTGAGGCATGTGTGCCCTGTCTCCCTATCTTATGACTGCCTACTTCCCTGCCTCATGGCTAGGCTCACTGGAATACTTGTTCAGAACAACATTGTAACCCTCATCAGGTATATCTCTAGATACTAAAACAGGGATTAGAAAATCACTGTAGAGTCTGCTTGCTTGGAACTTCAAGTTCACACAATAGATAAATGGTTTCTGAAATACCAATCAAAGGTAAATCCTTATGAAATTGAAACTGAACGACAGTAGCAAGTACTAGAAAGGAACTGACACAGATCAAATGAGAAACCCAGAGAGGTCAGTCTGCTAAAGTGGGAGAAGTTATACAATACCTCTGTGTAAAGAGAAATTGTGGACACTTCTTTCATAATGAGCTGAAGACCTTTCTGAGAAAAATGAGAAGCAAAAGTATCTCGAAGAACAAAACATAGGTCACAGATGGGAACCCCTTTTGTGGAAAAGCCTATGGTGGAATCATGATTTAAGTGAATCTGGCTAACTGAGTCTCTGTCTTCCATCTTTGACATGACCATGTGTTACACCGCGTTATGGATTCTGCTGTTTAATTCCTCACCTTAATAAAGAATTTCTAGGCTCCACAAAGCAAGACGAAGACTTTACTGAATATTCTGAATGAAATGCGCTTTTCTCAAGTTTGAGTTAGCTTTCCTGGACCCAAAGTTATATGACAAACTATGAAACAGCGGTGCCCCATGTACCAAATGTTGTGAGCAGCAAACTCCAGGTAGTACGATAGTGAGAACATCTTTGAATGTATTCAGTTGCAGATATTTCCGTCTGATATTATTATTGGTTATGAGCCTGGAAACCATGTACTTATGTAGGGAATGTATCAACATTTTGTGTAAAATCTTTTACAGCTATATGATTTTATAATTTGGGGATGGAATCCCTTTCCATATTCATGGAAGATGAATCTCTGTTAAGTTTCATATTTGAGCTCTCATGAGTTCATGATTTTCTGATTGTTTTGCGTTTTTACTAAATTACTAATTGATTTATTGTAATTTTATGCTTTTGTAGTTTGCAGATTTTTGAAGTAAATCTTTAAATTTGAGTCATTTGTCTGTTGTTCTTGATGTCCTAAATGTATATTCGAGACAACGCATTATTGAACTTTTTTTTACAAGAGAGACAGGTCGATCGGGGAGCACCAAAGTCAGTTTGGGGATGATAGTGCTCCCAGTCCAGTAGATCACAGCACCCAGGGAAAAGGGGCTTGTGTGAGATTGCGTGCTGGCACAGGAAATAGCTTAGACACGCAATATACAAAGACTCCAAACTAACTATTTCTGATGAAGCAGTTGAAGGTTGGAATCCAGCCAAACTAGAGCCCTAACACATTATGCTGCCTTCTCCTGCAGCCAAAGAGGTTGTTTTCATGTTAGACGTAAGCAGCAGTATTCACATAAAAATGTTGAAGCTGATGACTAGAGCAGATTGTGGTAGAGATGTTGCAGTGCCCACCAGTGCAGATTTAGTGGTAACTGCCCTTAGCTTCCCCATCCATAGCCCCTGTGGCCCAGCAAGCAGAGCAAGGGTCTTCATTACTCTTAGATCCATGCAGATATGAGCATGCACTGTAGTCAGAGGGAATCCTGAATTGCATCATTACAAACAAATGTCCAAGACCTCTAGAATACCTAGCAGTGCCCTCCATCTATTGAAACGCCCATGGATTGCGAAGGGTGTGTTAGGCCCGGCTGTGGCTGCAGGTCATACTCACCCACAAGTTCCACAAGATAGCCCTACAAGCCACCTAGCAATAGTGAACATAATTATGGTGAAAGCTGAACCACCGAGCTTATATCTACCACCCACATATCAATAAATTCCTAACTATGGAAGCCAAATAGCCATGGAAGATTGAGGAACTTAATTAGAGGCAGTGTCCGTGTCCAAATTAGAAGTGTGGATACAAGTATCACTTTTTAACTCCATGTAAGTTTGCCATTACTTATCTGACTTGTTATGAAAATAAAGCAATTTACATAATTTATTGCACATGATTACAATGACAAAGCTTCCATCCTTGCCTCTTTCTCTGAGGTGGGAGGAAAGATCCTTGTGTTTATTTTAAAGATCTTATTTTAATGACAATCCCCTTCTAGACATTTTACATCTGGTATTAAACAACATTGATTGAAGAAATGTGGTGTATTATATGGTGCTGTTGTGTGACTTTAACATGGAATACATTCATGTTGGCAACTTAGGTCCAGTCAGGCTTGTTTGTTAAACCTTAGCTCAAACCTTGGTTAGCTGTGGCTTCGAGCAGTTGGGCTTAAGCAACGGAACAAGTCTAAAATATTTAGGCCCATATTTATACTTTTCTAGCGCTGCATTTATGTCATTTTTTTTATGCAAAAGTGGCGCAAACTTACAAAATTCAATTATATTTTGTACGTTTGTTCTGCTTTTGCGTCAAAAAATGACGCAAATGTGTCGCTGGAAAGGTATAAATATTGGCCTTAGATGTATCAAAACAGCAGAATAAGAAAGATACGTAACATGAGAGAAATGCAAGAAATCCGTCACCAACTTATTAAAATAGATTTTAGTTTTATGAATTTTTAGGCACCAGAACAAACAAAATCCACTTGACGGTTCCAGAGACATAGATTTTTAAGTGAAATGTAAATCTCAGCTTTTCACACAAAAGCTTAAACAACCAAACTGCAAACCACAAAATATGGAAACTTTATAAAATGTTTAACGAGTTGTGTTTGGCTGCTCTGGCCCACTTTGGGCAACCCAATTCGACAGTGGGAAGGTCAGTGGGTCAATAAGGAGCAGCAGGACAGTTACCTTCGCACCAAAGAAGTCACACGTCCAGTTCCAGGCACTATGGAAAGATTGTCACAGACTCCAATGAAGTGGTCCTCCTGCAAGATATACAGGATGCTGAAGATGCTATGAGATGCTGATGATGCTGTGCACGGTATGTGGTTGATGGGGGTCTTTCTGGCACTACCAATCAATCCAAGGTCCAGGTGAGGTGACTTTGTTCACAGGGGTTGATGTCCCTTGAAGTCCTCATTGGTCTAGCAACACTCCTGTTGCCACTGGTCGGCACAGGGAAACCAGTGGTTACCCTTGGTGAAGGCTAGGGTTTGTCTTGGATGACCAAACTGCACTCTGGTGACTCTACTGGGTCCGGGAGACTCAGTGCAACTTTTGCGCCTCAAGACTTGGTCATCCAGGCTGCACGTTGGCAGTTAGTGGTGATCAGGCAATTGTGGCCACTGACTGGCCAGAGCTGATTTCTTCAGCTTTTGTGGACCTGGCGCTGTTACAGGAAATCAGCCAACTGACTCTTGGGGTTCACCTCTTCTGTCTGGGGCTTGGGAGTGACTTTTCCATGAGCCACACACCACAGGCACAGTTTTTTCCAGCCCAAGGATGAGCATAAACAGTCCAGTGGTTGGTGCACATTCTCTTTCCAGGTACTCTCTCCCGTCCAGATGTGATCTGAGGTCTGCGTACAAGGAATGCCATATTTATGCCTAGAAAACACCATTGGGGATGTGGCAGTCACTAGCCAATGGGCAAGTAGGAGCTTTCCCACCTGATGGCGAATTCCGCTGAAATGTGGCATCTAGCTATCCAGGAGTGCACTATTTTGCCCACAACTACATGGCAGAACCCTTCTCTCTGCGTGTGGAACTTGGTAGCCCATCCTATAGGTTTACCCTCTCAGTCTCTCATACCACCCATAAGAACACCAGTCAAGCGGCCACAGGGCTTGCAGGAGGTACTGGGCCCAACCAAGGAGATTGAGGCCTTCTATCCCTGATGTCCCGGGACCCCCTACTATGGATCCTACTCAACTGAGTCAAGCACCCCCTTCTGCACCTGATTCTCAGTTGGGTAGCGTAGCACGAGCAGTAAAAGCTCCTTCCTCGGATACAGATCAGTGTACATGATCCAAAACTCAATGTGCAGGCAGTGCAAGAATAAATCAATTTCCAGTCAAATACTTGTTTTTGTTCAAAAAGAAGTATTTTATTTCTAACTCCACACATGCAAAGATTAACAACATAGCAAAAGCAATAACACAGTTCCTTTGAGAAGCTCTGGGACAGGGGACAGGATGAACCAGCACCGCACAAAGTGCCTCAGCTACTGCTGACTATGGGGTCGGCATGGCCCTTCGTGACATGGTTCTACAGGGCTTTGAATGGCATGGGGCAGAGACCGCTATTAACACTCAGGGGCTGTGAAGTCATGGCCAGGGAATGGAGTAAGATATTGGACTACACTAAGAAGTTTTCCTAAAATACAAGACTGAGGTATATACAGAATTTAACTTTGTGCACATGACACATCTTACGCCCCTAGGCTGTAGGTCATTTATGGTGGAGAGCGTCATGGCTGTCCCAGGTGTCCACAACTTGATGTAGATTTTTGTCATATGGTGTGGGGGTGTCCTAAGATTCAGTTGTTTTGGAATGAGGTCCTCCTAAGATTACACACTTTACTGGGCCGCTCCCTTCCATGCATAGTCAAGACTGGCCTCCTGGAGAGAGTTCCCCAGCCCCAAAACCAGCAGAGTGGGCTCTAGGTTCCTGGATCTGGCCCTTGTGCTTGACAAACAAATAATTGTAATGGGGTGGAAATTGGAGAAGGGTCCTGTGTTTCCGGTGTGTATAAAGGACATCACAACCTGGGCCTGGGCAGAGGAAAGTGTCCTGCTTAGGGAAGACGCATGAGGAGTGTAGAGTCTCCCCATTGCTGGTCTGTGGGTAGATGTTCTGTAGAACTAGGAACAGCTAGGGGGAGACACAAACTCAGAACAGGAGGAACAAGAGGACCTAGGGAATGGGAGACATATCTCCAGATGCGAGAGGCGCAATTGTCACCCATAGAGGAAGTCCCTAGCTCCTGACCCAGGGTTATTTGAATCGCACAGGATGTGACACTTAGGGGGTCATTCTGACCCTGGCGGTAATTACTGCCATGGCGGAGGTTGGCGGTAGCACCGCCAACAGGCTGGCGGTGCTCCGCCGGGCATTCTGACCGCGGCGGTAGAGCCGCGGGCAGAAGCGGAAAGCCGGCGGTGTACCGCCGACTTTCCGCTGCCCATGGGAATCCGCCATGGCGGCGCAGCTTGCTGCGCCGCCATGGGGATTCTGACAGCCCATACCGCCATCCTGTTCCTGGCGGTTCACCCGCCATGAACAGGATGGCGGTATGGGTTGTCGTGGGGCCCCTGGGGGCCCCTGCAGTGCCCATGCCAATGGCATGGGCACTGCAGGGGCCCCCGTAACAGGGCCCCACAAAGAATTTCAGTGTCTGCTTTGCTGACAATGAAATTCGCGACGGGTGCAACTGCACCCGTCGCACCTTCCCACTCCGCCGGCTCCATTCTGAGCCGGCCTCCTCGTGGGAAGGGTGTTTCCCTCTGGGCTGGAGGGCGGACTTTCGGCAGTCGCCCGCCAGCCCAGTGGGAAAGCCAGAATGACCGCCGCGGTCTTTTGACTGCGGAGCGGTCTTTCGGCGGGAACCGCTTGGCGGGCCGCGACCGCCGTCCGCCGCGGTCAGAATCACCCCCTTAGTTTTTAGGTGTCCTGGTCATGCTTCAGTGAGATGAGAGTTTACATACTGGGGACGACAACATTTGAGAACCTCACCAGGTTGGGCATGGATGGGAGGTAGTAGACATTCTGTGGTCATGCCCTACACATGCCTACTGTAGATACAATGTGTTTATCTGTATCATTGCATCCACTCATGTAATGAACCACTATCAATGGGACATTTTAATGGTCGTAGTTTTGTTTTTCTTGTCAAATGGTAATAAAAATTTATTTTAAAAAAAACACAATTCCCTTGAGCTCAGGGCTCTAGTTGTTGTCAAGCCACTTCCTACCCTACCAACGCTAGTGCAATGGGTTCGCTGTTGTTCCCCATTCACTCATGGCTGCACCCAGGGAATGTAAACTAAAAGGCCCCATTTCTAACATATAGCCTCAATGCTGGGGTTGAATGCAGGTTGCAGTTTCCAGAGTCATTGGAGGGTTTCATGGAAGCAGTCACTGCAATGCTGTTGGTGCCTCCCCAAATTTGTTCTCAAGTAAACATATCTCATTCTGTTCCCAAACAGCAGATGACCACCTTGGGTCACCTCAGAAATGCAGGGTTCTGGGGCTGTTTATGTCCAGTGTTAAATCACATTTGTTCATTTCCCTTTTTGATAGCCTCCAGTGCCCTTCTTGTGGCCATTTGCAAATTTTGGTCACAAGACACACTTCTTCCTTCCTGGGGAGAAGTGTGAATGACTCCCAGGAGCACGAACAATAGAGGCCTTGAGTTGGAAGAGGTTTCACCACTTTCGGGCAGGAAGCCACACAGGGTATAAGCCCAAATGGCAAGCTTCAAAGAGGAAACCCCCTTTGAAGGGCAAAATGTGAACACACACGAGAGGGGCTGCTTTTTTGTTGAACTAGATGGGCTGTTGTTGGGAAGGAACCTCCTCATGGTGAAAGACGTGTACCCGTGCCTTGAGTGCCCAATTGTATTGCTGTTTGGATCCCTAATGAAGAGTTTTTGTCATAGGCCAAAACAGCTCATGCATGTGCACCATGACATATACCTGCCTCATTAACTGATGTCTTGTTGGACTGGATGGGGCACCCAAAGTGCTACCCTCTCAGTGGTGGAAGGTTACCAGGAATTAAACAGCACAAGCACAGTGGAGACAGCATACCTTGTAATGATCAGTAGTAGTGAACAGGTCCTTTTTACCCTGTGTGACTTTAATGAGGCCTGTGGGGTCACTCACCTTTTTTAAAGTTCTGCTGCTGTGTGTTTAACTCATACTTGGCCTATATCAGGTTGATGTGGATGCAGCGAGAAGGGCCGAGGAGAAAGATGGGGATACCATTGCAGGGGAGGATGTTTCTGGGCTGCACTACTCCGGGACTGGGACTCTCCCCTGAGGCTGAAGTATTGACTCGGTGCTGGAGATGCTGTCTTCGATGCTCCAATTTTACATCATACACAGAGCGTACCTCACCCCGAGAAGACTCTGAGACCATTTTCAGATCCTGGATGCGAGGTGTCCTCACTGCGGTGCAGAGGCAGCTGAATTCTTCCATGTGATCTGTTCTTGCCCCAAGTTGGGGACATACTGGCGATCAATGGTGAATGAAGTAGTGGCGGTCATGGACCGCGAGGTCCCTATTGACACCGCACACTGCCTATTGCACTGGTTTCCCAATACCCCCAAAAATCGAGCTACTAGTAGGTTTCAAGATCTAGCATTCACATTGGCCAAACGGGAATTGACAAAGAACTGGAAGAGCGGGGATGGACCCCGCCTTCCTAGCTGGAGAAGTGAGCTCCAAAGGTGGTCGAAGAGTGAGAGTATGGCCATACACAAAGACTTTAGAAGGAGTGGGGGACCCCCAGAATTGAAGGAGGCTTGGGATCAGCTTCTCGCTAAGTTATGCGGGGAGCCGGATCCCACGGCAACAGGAGAAGCTGTATGAGCTCACATACCCATTGACTGACGGGACATTGCCCACCAATGGACCAGAGAGGATCACTGATCAAAACAAGCGACACATCAGACCGTTCCACTATGGGAGATGGATGGAACCTAGGGGCGGGTGGAGGAGGGATCGCAAACTGCACTTGGTTGGGCGTGGGGAGGGGAAGGCAGGGGGGTTTAGATAAGGAACACAACAGTCATACACTAACAAAAGACAGTGCCCCGCTACACTAGTTCACAACTCCAGCCATTAGTATTTGGAAACTGGAATGCAGGAAGAGAAGAAGCAATGAGAATAGGCCTATCCACAAGCTCTAAGATCTGCTCTTGGCCTATGGATTCTGAAAGCTGTCAATCTTAAGAAGTTTTCTCTAATAACTAATAAGCATGATTAAACTGTTGTGGCATTGTTAATGGTTGTTTTAATTACAATGTACCGCAATTCAAATTAATAAAAACTTGATAAAACAAAAATCAGGTTGATGTGGATGTGATGTACATGCATGATGAAAACATATGCTGAGTGCATGTGTGCTTGCAAGGAATAAAGCACACTTAGGGTGAAGTGTGGTACAGTGTGCACATGGTAAATGTGTGTGTGGTAGCAGGGTGTTCTTCTTCAAAAAAACACTTTGAGGAAGAAGAGATATAGCAGTGTTGAACAGTGCAAGCAGAATGAGTGTGTGTGCTGCAAATGGAAATGCTAGTGGAAGCATATTCAGGAGGACAACAGTACTAGACAGTGGAATGTGCTGTGGATGTGCACTGAGTGCATAAGTGCCTGCACTAGTACATAACATGGAGGACCTTGCATGTCATTTCTGGCAGCCAAGGCCTGGTTGGTGGCAACATGATGAGTCAAGGAATCCCCCAAAATAGAATTGTATATTGCTGTATTGCTGTAAGCTGGGTGGGACAAGCGCTGGATGAGGGGGAGCCAAGCTCTCCCTGTGTATTTCAAAGGGCTCTTTGATTCAGTGACAGGTCACAAGGAAGGGGCCTGAACACATCTCAGGAAGAGGGAGATGGGGCTGATAAGAAAATCATGAAGGTTAAGGCTGAGGGTCCATAATTAATCTTTGATGCACATATTGCTGTGGCCGACACCCAGGTGTGAATTCTGGTCACTCCCATTAATCTGGTTGTGGGTTAATCAGTTTAGCAGTCCTGCCTGCTATGAAGCCATCCTCTAGGAGGAAGAAGAAAGAGGAGAGATGTCCATTCCAAAGAGGCAAAACCCCAACATAAAACTTTGAAGGTCCAGACCCTAAATCCCATTCTGTTTTTGAAAAAAGATCTATAAGTAGGGGAGTTTGAAACACCCAACTTTGTCATCTGTAGAGTAGCCAGCCAGGCTGTGTGAGGAGGGGAAGCTCTAGAAGGCATCACCTGTGACCAGGACTAGGGGCCCAGATTGATGGGACATCACCAATGAAAGCCAACATCTGCTGCCTAGAACCTGGAGCACCAGAGCCTGCCTGCTCACCAAGACTGGCGTGCCCGTGAGGAAGAGAAGAGCATTGGAGGGAGCAAGGTTCCAGAAGGGAGTCCTGGTGTGAGGTCTCTCTGTATGAGGAATTCAGCCTGGACTGATCAGACCATTGCCTGTGCACTGGATTTCATTGGTGAACATGTATGCCAGGAGGGGCAGCTCTGAATTGATTTGCAGGAGCACCAAGGGAGAAACCCGCTCCCTGCACTGCTCAGGCCATTGCCCACATGCTGACTGAACTGGGCAAACCTGTATGCCAAGTGGGGCAGCCACTAAGTGTCAAACATCTGTGGTGGGACAAACCGATCCCCGCACTGATCAGGGCACTGCCTGTGTGCCTCCTTTGACTTGGCGACCCCGTATGCCAGCAGGGGCCCCCGTTGTGTGGATTCAAAGTCTGTGGTGGAAGAATCCTGTCCATGTATCAATCGAGCCATTGCCTGTGTGCTGAAGTGGCTTGATGACCCCGAATGCCAGGAGGAGCCGCCATGACTGTAGGAAGGTACCATCTTGCCTGGCATGTTACCCCCATATTTCACTGTATATATGTTGTTTTAGTTGTATGTGTCACTGGGACCCTGCCAGCCAGGGCCCCAGTGCTCATAAGTGTGCCCTGTATGTGTTACCTGTGTTATGACTAACTGTCTCACTGAGGCTCTGCTATCCAGAACCTCAGTGGTTATGCTCTCTCATTTCTTTCCAAATTGTCACTAACAGGCTAGTGACCAATTTCACCAATTTACATTGGCATACTGGAACACCCTTATAATTCCCTAGTATATGGTACTGAGGTACCCAGGGTATTGGGGTTCCAGGAGATCCCTATGGGCTGCAGCATTTCTTTTGCCACCCATAGGGAGCTCTGACAATTCTTACACAGGCCTGCCACTGCAGCCTGAGTGAAATAACGTCCACGTTATTTCACAGCCATTTACCACTGCACTTAAGTAACTTATAAGTCACCTATATGTCTAACCTTTATCTGGTAAAGGTTGGGTGCTAAGCTACTTAGTGTGTGGGCACCCTGGCACTAGGCAAGGTGCCCCCACATTGTTCAGAGCAAATTCCCCGGACTTTTTGAGTGCGGGGACACCATTGCACGCGTGCACTACACATAGGTCACTACCTATGTGTAGCTTCACAATGGTAACTCCGAATATGGCCATGTAACATGTCTATGATCATGGAATTGCCCCCTCTATGCCATCCTGGCATTGTTGGCACAATCCCATGATCCCACGGGTCTCTAGCACAGACCCGGGTACTGCCAAACTGCCTTTTCAGGGGTTTCACTGCAGCTGCTGCTGCTGCCAACCCCTCAGACAGGTTTCTGCCCTCCTGGGGTCCAGCCAGGCCTAGCCCAGGAAGGCAGAACAAAGGACTTCCTCAGAGAGAGGGTGTCACACCCTCTCCCTTTGGAAAATGGTGTTAAGGCAGGGGAGGAGTAGCCTCCCCCAGCCTCTGGAAATGCTTTCATGGGCACACATGGTGCCCATTTCTGCATAAGCCAGTCTACACTGGTTCAGGGATCCCCCTGCCCTGCAATGGCGCGAAACTGGACAAAGGAAAGGGGAGTGACCACTCCCCTGACCTGCACCTCCCCTGGGAGTTGCCCAGAGCTCCTCCAGTGTGCTCCAGACCTCTGCCATCTTGGAAACAGAGGTGCTGCTGGCACACTGGACTGCTCTGAGTGGCCAGGGCCAACAGGTGACGTCAGAGACTCCTTCTGATAGGCTCTTACCTGTGTTGCTAGCCTATTCTCTCACCTAGGTAGCCAAACCTCCTTTTCTGGCTATTTAGGGTCTCTGCTCTGGGGAATTCTTCAGATAACGAATGCAAGAGCTCATCCGAGTTCCTCTGCATCTCTCTCTTCACCTTCTGCCAAGGAATCGACTGCTGACCGCGCTGGTGCCTGCAAAACTGCAACAAAGTAGCGAAGACGACTACTGCAACTCTGTAACGCTTATCCTGCCGCCTTCTCGACTGATTTCCTGGTGGTGCATGTTGTGGGGGTAGTCTGCCTCCTCTCTGCACTAGAAGCTCCAAAGAAATCTCCCGTGGGTCGACGGAATCATCCCCCTGCAACCGCAGGCACCAAAGAACTGCATCACCGGTCCTCTGGGTCCCCTCTCAGCACGACGAGCGAGGTCCCTTGAATCCAGCAACTCTGTCCAAGTGACTCCCACAGTCCAGTGACTCTTCAGTCCAAGTTTGGTGGAGGTAAGTCCTTGCCTCCCCACACCAGACTGCATTGCTGGGAACCGCATGTTTTGCAGCTACTCCGACTCCTGTGCACTTTCCGAGGGAATCCTTTGTGCAAAGCCAAGCCTGGATCCACGGCACTCTAACCTGCATTGCACGACCTCCTGAGTTGTCCTCCGGCGGCGTGGGACTCCTTTGTGCAACTTCGGGTGAGCACCATTTCACTCCACTTTGTAGTGCCTGTTCCAGCACTTCTGCGGGTCCTGCCTGCTTCTGAGAGGGCTCCTTGTCTTGCTGGGTGCCCCCTCTGTCCCCTGACGCAATTGGCGATATTCTGGTCCCTCCTGGGCCACAGCAGCACCCAAAAACCCAAACTGCAAGCTTTGCAGCTAGCAAGGCTTGTTCACGGTTTTTCCACAGGAAAACACTTCTGCACAACTCTCCATGGCGTGAGACATCTATCCTCCAAAGGGGAAGTTTCTAGCCCTCGTTGTTCTTGCAGAATCCTCAGCTTCTACTGTCCAGTAGCAGCTTCTTTGCACCCACAGCTGGCATTTCCTGGGCATTTGCCCACTCTCAACTTGATCGTGACTTTTGGACTTGGTCCCCTTGTTCCACAGGTACCCTCGTCTGGAAATCCATCGTTGTTGCATTGCTGGTTTTGGTCTTTCCTGCAGAATTCCCCTATCACGACTTCTGTGCTCTTTGCGGAACTTTAGTGCACTTTGCACTCACTTTTCAGGGTCTTGGGGTGGGCTATATTTCTAACCCTCACTGTTTTCTTACAGTCCCAGCGACCCTCTACAAGGTCACATAGGTTTGGGGTCCATATGTGGTTCGCATTCCACTTTTGGAGTATATGGTTTGTGTTGCCCCTATCCCTATGTGTCCCCATTGCATCCTATTGTAACTATACATTGTTTGCACTGTTCTCTAATACTTTACTGCATATTTTTGGTATTGTGTACATATATCTTGTGTATATTTGCTATCCTCATACTGAGGGTACTCACTGAGATACTTTTGGCATATTGTCATAAAAATAAAGTACCTTTATTTTTAGTATATCTGTGTATTGTGTTTTCTTATGATATTGTGCATATGACACTAGGGTAATGTAGGAGCTTCACTCGTCTCCTAGTTCAGCCTAAGCTGCTCTGCTAAGCTACCATTATCTATCAGCCTAAGCTGCTAGACACCCTATACACTAATAAGGGATACCTGGGCCTGGTGCAAGGTGTAAGTACCCCTTGGTACCCACTACAAGCCAGTCCAGCCTCCTACAATGACCATCTGCATAAGGTTAGTGTGAACGAAGTATGAAGCGGGAGTGGCAACCCTATATACCAGAACAGCCCGCTGGAGATGCTGAAGCGAGGGCTCCAGGTCATTGCCCAAGACCAGGAAACCATTGTGACTAAAGAAGACACAAAATCAAATAGTGGATTCCCCCCCCCCCCCGGAAGCTGTAGTATCAAGGAAACCACCCCCCATCCTCCGCCGAGGCAAGGAAAGACAAACTGTGTGACCATCTGAGCCGGAACACCTCACCCACCTGGATTCTGCAAGTAGCACGGCTCAAGGAAGCGAGCTAGCGCCTGTCAGGTGTTGCTTCATGTGACTATGAGCAGCCCAACTCCGCCACTTCAGAACAGGGCCACAATGCACTGCTGGGAGGTATTTGGTTGATGGAGCGGGTAAGCAAAGATCTGGGTCATGGTTCTCCCAGAGGACATACCACTCTGTCTAAGCAGGGACCCTCACTCTAGTCAGGGTAAGGGAGTTACACTCATATGACAGGCTTATCTCAAAGGCAATGTGAGAAGTATTTGTACCAACACACACTGTGAAAACAACACGAAATGGAAACCACACCAGTTTAGAAAAATAGCCAATATTTATCTAAATCAAACAAGACCAAAACAACAAAAATCCAACATACACAAGTAAAGTTATGTATTTTCAAACTAATAGGATCTTACTCCATAGAAAACAATGGAAACTGTGTTGTTACACAAAGTACCTGGCTTGCTTAAAAAATAAAGCCGCATGGGCGAGAGTGCGTCAGAAAAGTAAGCAATGCGTTGATTCCTTACTCACAAGTGAGCCTGTGCGTCATTTCTTCTCCAGTCGGGTAGGTGGTGTCGTTTTTCTCTCCCGCAAGAGAGCGATGCATCGACTTCTGGGTGGGGCACCTTGGATCTGCACAGGTTCACGTTTATTTTGACGGCCAGTGATGATGCGTGTGAAATCCGGCCGCACAGTGATGGAAACCTGAGCTGCATGAGGTTTGGGTCGCTTTCATCAGACGCAAGTGGGTGTTGCGTCATTTCTCCAGCCGGGATGCAGGTAATGCATCAATTTCCCAAACAGAATGCAAGTGGTGCATTCATTTCAGCCATGAGTCGGGTGGTGCATCATTTTTACAGCCATGTTGCAGCTGGTGCATCGAAAATTTCCCCGCACGTCTTCCTGAACCTGGATTTCAGTCCTTCTTCTACTAGCTTCCCCTTGTTAAGGACCCAGAGACTGGAGAGGGTACCACTTGGCAGGGCCGGAGTCTCAGCAGAGAGTCCAGGTGCTGGCAGAGGAAGTCTTTGATGGCCCTGAGACTTCAAAACAGGAGGTAAGCTCAGTCCAAGCCCTTGAGATACTTCACAAGCAGGAATATACCACCAAGTCCAGTCTTTGTCCTCTTTCAGGCAGAAGCAGCAACCACAGGACAACCCAGCAAAGCACAGTCTCAGGCAAAAGGGCAGTTCTTCTCCTCCAACTCTTTTGCTCTTCTACTTGGCAAAGGTTACTCTTGATTCCAGAAGTAATCTAAAAATCTGGAGTTTTGGGTCCACTACGTATAACCCTTTCTGCCTTTGAAGTAGACAAAACTTAAAAGGAAACTCTCTTGTTCACAAGATCCTGCCTTGCCCAGGCCTGGCCCCAGACACACACCAGGAGGTTGGGGACTGCATTGTGTGAGGGCACGCACATCTTATAAAGGTGTAAGTGACCACTTCTCCCTCCACTCTAGCCCAGAAGGTCCATCAGGATACGCAGGCTACACCCCAGCTCCCTTTGTGTCACTGTCTAGTGGAGATTCACAAACAGCCCAACTGTCAGTCTGACCGCAGAGAGCTTGCTATCCTGTTTCCTGTCCTGAAGTCTCAGGGACATCAAAGAAGTCACTTCATCCTGCAACAGTACCTGGACTTTGTGTACTTTAAGTCTTGTCCTGTCAAGTGGTGCCAGTCCAGTACTTGGCCCTTAGAAGTGGGTATAAGGTGCTGCAATTGCAAAATCCATGGATCGCCATTGTTGCACCCATCCGAACCGATGCATTGCCGCTGTTACTGAGGACAAAGACAACCACATCACTGTCTGCGTGGTTCAATGACAATACATTGCATTCATCACAAGGGCTTCACCGACGCAACGCTGTTCAAGGACATTGCATCACCGGCTGTGTGGCTCAACAATGACGCACATCTGACTGCATGGATCAAACCAGATGCATCGCCTGCATCGAAAAGGAGCAACACTGCAGTATTGGCTCCTCTGCTCCTTGTCTTTAGTCTTCTACGTCAATGCATCTCTCGTTCAAGGTACTTTTTTAGCAGGACAAGGTTGGTCCCTGTATCCAACCCACGCTCCATTGCGGTCGGCCTAACTTTTCAGATTTTACATGATCTAGTGCAACTATGTAGCCCAGGTTGATGCTTCATGCTTTTAAGCACTATAATTGCAAATATTCTTAAAAAATGTATACCTTGACTTCTACTTCTTGGATTTTTGTCATTTTTGTTCATTAACCTAAGTTCTATTTTTCTAACTAGGCATGGCATCTCTTTGTGTTGTGTTTTCACTGCTTTACTACTTTACATGTTGCACTTTACACATTGCCTCCTACGTTAAGCCTGGCTGTTCTGTGACAAGCTACCAGAGGATGTGCACAGTTTAATTTATAGTGTGTATCTGATGTCCACTGGCTAGAATTGTAGTTTCTGCTTGGATAAGGTGCAAACTCTGCCAATCATAAACCCAGGGGCTTATTTCTGAGAGGCTTGCACTGCTGGATCGTAATTTTTAGTGACACTCTGGTGCCCCAAACCTCTCAAACATATCTATGATGCCACGCAAAGCCACTTTGCCTGACTTTGAATGGCCTCCTAGATATGCAGTAAAGCAAAGCAACACAAGTCCCAACATTACTTTACTCTGCTCCAGTGAGGCGTTCAATGGGCATTTTGTGGGATTTACGTAATCAAGTAAATCTGGGGAAGTGCCAAAACCTTACGATTCCCGAGGTCAGGAGTAATGAGAAGACATATTTTCTGCAGCACACATAGAAAGAGGAAAACACCTCTCTGGATTGTTTTTTTGCAGGAAGGTGGCCCTTCCTGCACAAAAACAATCCTTCATACAACATAGGTACCCTTGCACAATGGTGCATGGGCACCTGCATAGGTGCTAAGCTGACAAAATGGTTCCAGCTCAGGGGAAAGGATAGGATTGCACTGTATTGCATAAATGTGGTTCATTCCTGCCCATTCACTTTGATGTATGGCAGTGCAACAAGATGACTTGCTGCACTGTCCTAGCCAAAACCCACAAATAGGGGCCCCAATTTCTAACACTGATGATCAGTGGTGAGAATAGGACTTGTGTTTTTGCAGTGCCTTACAGTAATTTGGTGTATGCTACCAACCACATATCCACCATCCACAGGACAATTGTCTTTCATCCTCATTGCCATTTTCCCTCCTCTCTCTGATTGGCATTTGTAATTTTTCTTCTCTTCCTTTTTGGCATGTGTGCTTTGTTCTAAAATTATGCTTCTGACTGGAGGTCCTACATCTGTACCTATCCCTGCAAAAGTTGAATATGAGCTGGTCAACCTGAAAAATTACAATGTGGCCCAGCTCAAAGATTTCAGTAAGGGATTTGGGCTTTCCACAAAAGGCTTCACAAGAAAGATGGAGCTGCAAAAGGTGCTGAGGGCCTGGTGAGAAGCTCTGGATGCACATGTGACCCCAGAGGAGGAGTATGAGATAATGGAGGATGTGGAGCTGTCCTGGGATTCACTGGAGAATATGGAACTGCCGGCGGGGCAGGGAACAAATGGAGGGGAAATTGAAATTGGAGCTGGTTAAGCTCAGACCGGAGAAAGAGAGAGCCTTTGAGGAGAAAAGACTGGCCATGAAAGAAAGGAAAATGATGCTGGCTCAGGAGCTGATCCTGAAACAGCTGTATGTAAAGACCAGGAGGGCTGAGTGCAGCCAAGATGATGGCAGCATTTCTTCAGTGTCCTTTGGCTGGCGGCTCCACATACCCAGAGATCTGCTGTTTGACTTTTTGTTGTGAGGTTTGACATAGATGGTTTGAGGCCTATCAAATTGCCCTGCGAATGCACAAGGTCCCAAAGAAGGATTAGGGAGCTAGTCTTTGGAGGCACTTCCCTATTGAGGGGAGGGAAACTCTATTGGCCCCCAGAGTGGAGTGACAGAATTAGGTATCCTCCCCATGAATAAGGCCCTAATAAGGAAATTTGGTTTCACCTCAGACAAGGACAGACAGTTCAGGGCAGTCAGAAGCTGTCCCAACATACAAGGGTCTGATTGTGTTAATTCCTTTTTCAAGGCAGGGGATAATTGGGTGAAGGACAGTCAGGTAAGGGATTACCAGGGACTGTATAATTTGTTTGTAAGAGAGTACATGTTCAGTCTTTGCTTTCAAGATCTGCGCCAACACCTTGTTGACAGTAAGCGCTCTGACCCCAGGGAGCATGCTAAGGAGGCAGACCACAGGGTCCACAAGAAATTATCTGGGGGGATCTCCACATGGGTGGGCAGAGTTCTCACCAGAAGAAGGAGGGGTGACAAAAATAAAAGCAAGGAGTTCTCAAAAGGGCCCCAAAATAGTTCTTCAGAGGGCACCTCTGAAGTGATTTGTTTGTCAGCAGGAAAGGCACTTTAAGGGAGATACCAAGGCCCATATTTATCCTTTTTGATGCAAAACTGTGCTGACGCAGTTTTGCGTCAAAAATATTACAGCCGGCTAAAGCCATTTCTTTGTGCCGTGCGGGCATCAAATTTATACTTTGACGCATGGCGGCACAAACCACAGGTATGAGTCATTTTCTCTGACTCACACCACAGCGTCAAGTCATAAAGGAAAATGGCGTTAACACGGCGGAAATGACTGTGAGACGATTTACGGCACCGCAAACCGGATAAGCGGCGTTTTTTTACGCAATTGCATCAAAACTCGCCGCAAACACAGCAATTTGTGCAGAGGAGAGCCAAAATGGATCCCAGATGCCTGCACAGACCCCAGGAACATGACAGCAGACCAGGAACCAGCCAGGAGGACCCACACAAGACCCAGGACAGGGAGAAGAAGAAAATAAAGTGTTGGTTCAGTGCAGAGGAGCAGGAAATTCTGGTGAAAGAGGTGATGGAACCAAGGCACCAACTGTTTGTCACCTCAAAGTTGCCAATCAGTAGGAGAGAGGCAATATGGCAACAAATTGTTGACAAGATTAACAGTGTGGCAGAAGTACGCAGAACAGTCATCGAGTGCAAGAAACACTGGCATGACTGCAAGCGCAGGACCAAGGAAAAGATGGCCAGGAACAGGAAGGCAGCACTGGAGACTGGAGGTGGGGGTCCAGCACACCAGGAGGCCCTGGACCACATGGAGGAGATTGTCACAGCTGTCATCCCTGAGGAGATCATCACAGGGATTCAAGGACTGGACAGCGCAGACTACCAGGAGACAATGCACATGCAGGGTAAGCCGCATGAGGAATTAAAATGCACTAATGTTAACTGCCAGCGGGCGGGAATACCTACTACACAATGCATGTAAATCATGATATTCAGGGAGTGGCATGGGTAAAAGGGCAGGGCACCGGGGCATGGCCCGTTCAGAGGAAACCTGGGGCACACCACTACACAACACCAACAACCTTTCCATGGGTGTATGCTGCCATGCCAAGGATGTTGCAAAGGTAAAGCCAGGCCAGGAGGGAAGGGAAGGGCACAACGTCAAACTGGCATCCCGTCACACATCAGCCACTATACTCCCTACATTAACTAGGGCCCAATTAACAACCTCTAGCTATACAGACAACTGGAATGTAACATTGACAACAGTTGCCACTACCACCTCCGCTGTGTGTGCTGGTCAAGTAGCTAATGGCAGTAACGTCCCCATAGATCTAAAACACCCAAATTAGAGGGTTTAGGATGACAACATTAACAATCCCCTGAAACAAGACAAATGTTCCAGTCCTGTCAAATGTGAATGGCCATAGTTGTTGCAAACATCAGCCAATGTCATCCACATTAGGAGGTACACAGCACTAATGTCATACCCATGCTGCATATGTCAGGGTCCACCCTGTGCCTGGTCCGCATTGCAACATCCCAAATGTCATACTGCTCAGACAACAGCAGTGAGGGGAGGACACATGTAACTGGTCACAGAAATACACCTGTACAGTCAGAGGAGGAAATAGGACACTGCTACGACTATCAGTGCAATCCAATGTACCACACATTCCCCAACATCAGCAGTACACATTACCAATGCTGACATCCATATTGTGCAATAACAATGCTATACATAGTATATGCTACATTTCAACTACATATAGGTGGATGTGAAATATCAGAGACTGAGGCAGGTCCAGATTGTTAAGTGTGGTGCCAGTGCCATCAGAGTACCCACAGCCAGTGAAATGCCGCACCATGAGAATGGAAACAGACAGAGGGTTGAGTAGGATAAGAAGGTGGCAAATCACTATTTGGCCAGAACTAACACCTAGAGTAGATGATGCTGGCAAGTCCACAAACTGGCCACAATACATGTGACATGTAGGTGGGGCATAGACCTGGGAGAATGCCCATCTGAAAGACAGGAGGAATGAACAGGAACCAAGATCACAATGTGAAAATAATCACAAGGCAGGCATGGTACATTACAAAGCCCACAACACTGAAACACTAATTCTACCATATTTCATTGCAGAGGATGATGGATCTCCTGCGGATATGCCTGTCGGGGACTACCCTGATGACATTGATGACGAGCTGACAAACATCAGCCAGCAGACCCTCCAAGAGGTCCTTGGAACCCTCCAGACCCCACCTTCAGTCACAAGGAGGAACACAGATACAGCAGCCATCACAGAGGACCCACCCACCACCCCAATTGTACGACCTGCCAACTCCAATACTGCTGAGGACTCTGACGACACTGGCACCAGCTTTGAGAGAACTGTAGTCGGAGTACAGCAGGAGCTGGCCAAGGAGGTGCGGGTGGGAATGCAAACTATGGCAGCCAGCCTAGAGGGGGTGCATTCGTGCATGATGTCAACTGAAGAACAGGCAGCAGCTATGCAAAGGCGAACAACTATCTTGCAGGAAGTAGAAAAAGGCTGAAGGAAATCAGCACAGCTGTAATACAGTTGACCCAACACCTACAAAAGGAATCCTGTCAACACGTGCACAAATGCAACAATGAACCCCTCAGGGCCGACCTGGCTGCCTACCACTGTGATGTGACTGCTATTCTTAAGAACCAGCAAATCCTCCTTGCAGCAGTAATGCCCTTAAGACCCCCACAGGTAGCAGCTACCGGAATTTCTGACTCCACGTCTACACACACTGAGGTGTGAGTTGCCCCTTCACAACCATCACCACCAAGGGCAGAGGAGGCAACACACACATCAGAAGATGAAGACCAGGAACAGATCACCTTCACACGTAAGAGTACCCAGTAGCACTAGTCCCTGCCACATGGCCACCTATTACCAAGGTCCTGCGCTTTGTAACATGTCAGGCTGCCAACAACTGTACTCAAGCACTGTTCTGCAACCCACTGTTTCTCTTTTCAGCCTGCCCTGTGATTGTCTCTCACTAACTCATTGGCAAGTCCTGTCCCTCTGCACTGTCTGACACTTCACCCCAGAATGTCCAATGACATGTCCTTTTGCACTTGCGTTGGATCACAATGGAAGATGTCACTATAATGGACTCACAATCATGGACAATGTACATATAGCACTACAGCACTCTTCAATAAATAGCAATTACACAACCACTTTGACTCTGTGTAATGTGACACATCAACCGTGCAGAAGATCAGTGAAGTTTGCCTTCTGTCAATTATTATAGATTGTCAATACAACTGTCCTGAAATAATGTGGGCTATGCACAGTGGCCTGGATTGTACCATACTCTGCCCTTCCTGAGGGTTATTTCTGAGGAAAATAGAAACTATACACTATAATGCTTGTTGGACAGAATAACGCTTCCTCAAGGGATGTCAAAGCCAGAAAATAGTGCCTTCAAATTGTTGCTTCAATGCAAAACTAACGTATGTGACATTTCCCACAAATTTAAGCTAACACACACTAAACTGCATGAATGGAGGTGTATGAGTTTACATCCAAATAAGTAACCATGCTGAACAGTGTAACAAATGATCTATGTGAGTTATGTACACTATATTACAAGAGAGCTTACTACCACTCACCTTATAAGGATTTCCTTGGACATCAGACTGCAGTCAGACTTAACACAGTGTCCCCAATACTTAGGGCCTCATTCTGAGGCTGGCGGGCGGCTCTGGCGGGAACCGCCAAATGGCCGCACCGCGGTCGAAAGACCGCGGAGGCCATTCTGGTATTCCCGCTGGGAGGCCGCCCGCCAGCCCAGCGGGAAACCCCTTCCCACGAGGAAGCCGGCTCCGAATGGAGCCGGCGGAGTGGGAAGGTGCGGCGGGTACAGTTGCACCCGTCGCGAATTTCAGTGTCTGCACAGCAGACACTGAAATTCTTTGTGGGGCCCTCTTACGAGGGCCCCTGCAGTGCCCATGCCATTGGCATGGGCACTGCAGGGGCCCCCAGGGGCCCCACGACACCCCATACCGCCATCCTGTTCCTGGCGGGCGAACCGCCAGGAACAGGATGGCGGTGTGGGGTGTCGGAATCCCCATGGCGGCGCAGCAAGCTGCGCCGCCATGGGGGATTCCCCAGGGCAGCGGGAAACCGGCGGGAAACCGGCGGGAAACCGGCGGGAGACCGCCGGTTTTCCTCTTCTGACCGCGGCCAAACCGCCGCGGTCAGAATGCCCTGTGGGGCACCGCCAGCCTGTTGGCGGTACTCCCGCATCCCCGGCCCCGGCGGTCTTTGACCGCCGGGGTCGGAATGACCCCCTTAATCTGGAAGCACAGTATGTGAGATTGAAAACATACATCATGAAATAACCACACTTTGGGATCCATAGTAACCGTGATTGGTGTTTGCAATTAATGGCCGAACCTTAGCTAAGTAGCTTTGGGGTAGCTGCCAATGTTACAGCTCAGTTGGGATTTGTTTGCAGCATAGGACACAAAATCTAATACAAAAGAGACACTGTTCACTCATGCCAAGGCCCTGATCTACAAGCATTTGACACATACTGTAAAGGGTTACCTAGATATTTATTAAACAGTAAAAACAGAAGTGAAAACTTGGGGAAAGACCTTACCCAACCTAATCTACTCTAACTACTCATTACCCACAACTGTCCCTAACTAACCTAAGCTAAACTTACTTATCACATTTAACAAAACTATATAAACATCAACCCCCACACCCTTTATGAGATGGGACACATGGAGGACAACAGATACTAACCTAAACACATACTATCCTATACTAAACAAATATATATTTTTTTGTATTTTAATTTTTTTGTATTTTTTTAAAAACACAAGAACCCCAACATTGACCCCCACCCAGCCACATAAAAATAAACAGTAGAAATATTCAGAAACCCCCACCCTCCACCCATTAACTAAACTAACAGCCTATACTAACCTAACACTAAGCCCCCTAAACCCACAAAGTATAAGAACCAGGAAAGAGGAGGGAGGGGAGGGCTTCATGTCCGTCTAGATGTCTACAGGTTGGCCCTCCTCAGGTTCTTCTTGATGGAACGCACCTGCCGGTTGATCTGTGCCACCTCCTGCTGCAGTCTGGTCATCTTTCTTAGGCCACGGTCCAATTTCCTTTGCATCTGAGCAAAAGCGGCAGGGTCAATGGCTGCAGCAGGAGTGGCCTGGGTGCCAGCCGAGGAAGTATGGGCCCATGTTGTGGCAATGGCTGTAGGCTGCCCTGCAGGTGGTGCTGTGCTTGGTCCTGGAACAGTTGCCGTTGATGGTCCTGCAAAGGACCCAGCTGCTGTTGGTGCCACCTGGGTGGTAGTGGTGGTGCTGCTGGTGGTGGCTGTGGTAGACACAGAAGGGCCGCCTTGTGCAAATGCCCTCCAAGCTCCGGAGGCTCGTTCATGGTGATATCTTCGGGCCATGCTGCGGTACCCAGACTCGACATCAAGTATGTGGCAGTATCTCATTGCCCGCCGTTGAAACTCCCTGACCTGGATGGGAGTCTTATTTGTAGCTGTTAAGACAAATAGAAAATCAAACATTAGGTACTGCATTGTGTGAAATGGCACAAGAAGTAAATCAGACAATACATCTAATGTACATGTAACAGCACATATCATCATAGAGATCATTGATTGTCCCTGAGGAAGTACATGGCAAGCCAGCCTACAAAGGTCCTATCACACATAGCACATCCAAACCCTACAAGATGGGTAACAACTGGCATGATTTTGGCATCATTGTTCTGCCAGTTGTCAGCTAAAAATCATGCTGCACATCCTCCACCACTGCCAGGGCAACAAATGTCATTGTACAGGATGGCAATCTAGGGCCACAAGATCTGTGAGTTGTAAATGGACTTGCCAGTATAGAAAGCATGTGCTAATCATGAGTGGGTATACTAAGTTCAGACAAGTGATTCACTGATTTACATGTCTGTGTACCAAACTTGTATCATCAGTCCTAGGTATACTATTCACAACCCTACGCCTGTGTCTGAGGGGGCGTGGACAATCAACTAATAATTTCTAACAACAAAGACACACAGGAAGCTTAGGAAAGCTGGACATGGGTTTGGCCCAGCACACACACCACAGGTAAGGAGGATCTCCAAATAGGAGACAGCTAACCCTTGGACAATCCCATCAACACTCATGTTTGGAAATGCAGACCTTTGTCCACATCATTTACTACCAGTAAGCCATGACTTACAACAAACAGAGAGATGCAAGAACACCACTGGCCATGAGTTGCATGCACACCTAGGCCATTGTACTCAAGTGCCACATTCTTGTAGAACTACATGTGGAGCTACATGCTGCTAGGAGGTTTAACATACAGTTCAACATGTTCATTAGTGAATAGGGAAGCAGAAGTCTGTAGGTAAGACTTTGGCATCCTATTCTGGGAGAATTCGGGTCTGACTGGCTGACTAATTCACTAATATGGTCCACTGCGACTTTTTCAGAATCAAGTTTTATCCACATAACTCATCCCTATTCACATTGCTGTGCCTACAGGACTGACCTAGAATACCAAAATATGACAATACGATAAGGATTGGCCAACTCAAAGATGGTGATAAACTGATATTCCACTCATGGAACAAAACAAATGATTGGCCAGCGCACCACACCTTGCTATGTGTCCAACACACAGGAGTCCATCACTCATCACCAGAAACACAACACATTACCGAAATATCAACACTTACTGGAGGTGTCTGGGTCCTTAAATCGAGCCACCTCGCCAACAGTATAGGGTGCCGGTCCACCTGAAAGGCATGGAAGGGAGAAATGTGCTCAATGTCTGTACACTGTACAACAATTCAAAAGACAAATACTATGGGGCATATTTATACTCTGTTTGCGCCAAATGTGGGTCAAAAATGTTGACGCACATTCTGCACAAACCTTGGCCCATATTTAAACTCTGATGCCCGACCCCGCGGACGTCAAAATTCCACTGTGTGCGTAATTTTTTGGAGGCGGGAAACTGCCTTGCGTTAATGATATGCAAGGTAGGTGTTCCCGCCCAAAAAATGACTTTAAGGCCTGTGCTCCTTATTTATACTCCAGCATCATTTTGACGCACAGGAGGGGGTGGGCCTTAAAAAACGGCGCACAGCCTGATGTGCGCCATTTTTTAATGCCTGGTTCAGGGTAGGCGTTAAGGAACCTGTGGGCTCTGAAGGAGTCCAGAGGTGCCCTTCCCTGCCCCCAGAGACACCCCCTGCCACCCTCGCCCACCCCTGGAGGACACCCATGGATGGGGGGACCCATCCCAGGTCATTACAGGTAAGTTGAGATAAGTATTTTTTGAATTTTTTGAAAGTGGCATAGAGGGGCGTAACTTGGGCCCCCCTGCATGCCACTGTGCCCAATGGCCATGCCCTGGGGACAGAAGTCCCCTGGGCATGGCCACTGGGCAAGGGGGCATGACTCCTGTCTTTGCTAAGACAGGAGTCATTTCAATGGGGGTTGTGAGTCAAAAAATGGTGCAAGTCCGGTTTGAGGCATGACTTTTGCCTCAGACCTGACTTGCACCATTTTTTGATGCACAACCCCCATTTTCCCCTACGCCAGCGCTGCCTGGTTTGAGTCTTTTTATTTTACTCAGACCAGTCCGCAGCGCCGGCTAACGTCATTCCTTAAATAAGGCGCCTGCATGGCACGTAGGAATGGCGTTAGCTGTCGGTAAATTTTTTTACACACAACTGCGTCGGCGTAGTTGTGCGCCAAAAAGTATAAATATGGCCCTATGTGCAAGATTACATCAGAAAGTAAAGCCTCTCAAACATGATGATACTGCATCCTACATACCACAGCAAACATGTACAGACCCAGGGACTCCAGTGAGTGATACACACATATCTGCACACATGCAGTGGCCCTAACTATCGTGTGGTGACAAACATGCTCCTTCATTAATGAGCAGAAAAATCATGGAGTGTATTCGTATCATCATGTGTATCCATGAGAGACATCCAAAGCCACTTTCCGTGAGGACTGCATTACCAGTCAACCAGCCATTGTGACTATGACCAATTTATGACACACAGGTACAATGTACAGAGGGCCAGGGACAGTTGTTAGCCCCCAATTTGTATCAGTTTCTTCATTTGATGTGGCACAGCTATGATGAGTTGCACCAACCATAGAGATATGAACCCATGTGCATACCTTTTGCCAGTCATCCCTAATTTAAATGTGGCACTACAAACTCCAAATACCAGTCTAAGATGTTAGCTGAGCACAGCTAGAATTTGTTACCTATGTGTCCAAATCCAGATCAGACATGTATCTGAAATGAAGGAGGGGGCACAATAATTCCAAATATTTTCGGGATTTCCATGATCGGTTTCCTTACACACTCACCGAACACACATGAGACAGATGTTTGTGCCACACTGCTCTCATCAATTGACATGAAGCCTGCACTAATCTTCAGGCTCCTGTTGTGTTTATAAAGTTAGCCTAGCTGTTGCATCAACAAATGACGGTAATGTGTCGGACAATTCTATACCTCACAGGCAACTGTGGCCTATATCTATACATATTTTGCACCTGATTTGTGTTGCTGCTTGACACAAAGGCGGCACTAACTTACTAAATACAAATGTATTCAGAAAGTTTGCGGAGCTCTTGCTTCCAAACAGCTCGCAATTGTGGTCCTTAACAAAGTAGAAATATGGTCCTGTATGTTTCACTAGCATTACACACGCTCAACAACATTGCCGGCAGATATTGTAAAAATCAGCTACTGTCACTACAAAGCATTTAAACGTGCACATTAACATGATTTGTACTCACCAACAGGGCCACCAATCACAATCCCCAGGTGGTCCAGCAGATCTTGCTCCCTGGAGACAAGGTCAGCTCAGCGGTGCTTCAGCTGGTGGTCGTTTCTTGGTGTGTTGTATATCCTTTGCAGAAGATGCAACAACTTTGCCTACCGGAGCCTCCGTGCCTCAGTGTGATACCCCTGAAACACACGTCCACCTGCATCAATCATCAGGGGTAGGAAATGGCACACAAGCCAAATGAACCCACCCAGCTCCTCCTCTCCCATCCTGCCAAAACGAGGCCTACACACCATAATGGTACAAAAATAGAATTAGGGAATAAAGGGGAACAAAGGAGAATAGGGGGAAAGTAGGACAGGAAAAATTCAAAAAAACTACTAACACAGCCCAACTTTACCCAAACTAACACTACCCACAACAGACTCCCAACAAAGTAAGTTGTTTACAACACAAGTGACCACAAAAACACTCAGACAGGATACCACAGACAGTTTTTAATCACAAAAAGACAATTAAAAGACCACACTGGGGACAAATTCACTAAATGCACAGAGACAAATCGAAACACAGCCACACAGTCAGGAAATATCACAGACTGCAAAGTGAAAGTGAAAGTACACCCATTGTTCTTATTCTGTAAACAGGATATCCTATTACATCACTTCCTGCCTAAAATGCGGTGCGTTTTTATTGTCATGCGTCAAAATATTATGACGCATACAGTTTGCGTGTCATTTTTTATTGACGCACAGGAGTAGATTTAACACCCCATCCATATGGTTCAAAATTGTTTCAAACTTAACCAATTTTCGGAGGTACAGTGTGGAAGATACCGCTCCGGGCCAATGGTTCTTTCAGGGCATTATGCGTAATTTTTTGGGCATAAGCGTCATTTTTAGACGCATGTGCGTCATTTTTTGATGCGTGTGCAGCAGAATTTCAGGCATTAACTGGGTTTGGGTCATTTTACCATTTTAATGGTACATTACAGTTGTGACACTACTGAGATAGGCTGATTGCACCCACTTTGGGCATGACGGTGTATGGGCACATGTGACACATCATACTACTGTGGACCATGATCCGCTACTTCATGTACAGGATTTTTACTCTTGACTGACGCAATAGATGGCCAAACATGTGGCCTACATATATGTATTACACAAATTGGGCATGTTTGGCGTAAGGAGAGGATAGCAAGCTGGCACACATAAGTACAATAACTCAATGCTTATGGGTCAATGTGTGTGCTTTGGCTACTAATATTGTTGTTGACCCACTGTGTGACCATCACAAGATGCATTATAGCAAATATGCTTGTATACATGTTGAGTCAATGTGTCCAACCCTCAGATGCAAGTCAGAGTGGAAAATGAGAGAGGACATGTGTTAGGCATATATGTAGCAACAACTGCTGTGTGCACTTTCTATTTTTTGGGTAACATAAACACCACAAATGACAAAGCATGTGCTGGATAGATAGCAGACGGTTGTTCATGTCAATGGTCCAAAACTTGGCCATCACATGTCCTGGAATTTTGGATACTGCTTCCTAGGCACTTGTTGGTGAACCCACCATGAGTCAGGTACCTGTACATACTAAGTGGGTACCGTTTTTGTGACACGGAGAGCCAAAGACAAACAACATTTGAAATGTCACGCCACAGTTGAGGTCATATAGCTGAGCCACAACTCTCCTGTGGCAGTGGAGGACCAGCAGACCAAGCAGCACATGGCCACATATTTCCAGTGATCAAATGCACAGAGGTGTCTGCTTTATGTGTGTGGGCCAATGTTTAGCCTGTATATTTTTAGGGGTCTATGTTGTCACAGTTACGTCCAGGTCTAGTCATGAGTCAGTGGCGGCTATTCCTGTATCTACTAAGTATCCTTCGGAGATCAATGGAAGGAAAGGCAATGAGGATTTGAGAACCCACATGGGGATGGCCCTACCCTGTCACTGCAGACGTGTTATGAGACTGTCAACAGGGCAACCTTGGTGTGCTGAGTAAGATAATATCTCAGGATTCCTGTATCGGCAGGTGTCATCACAACATTTGTACACATGTTGGCCTCTAAAATTCCCACTGCATCTGGGAACATCAGAGCCTCTGTGCTGATTATTCTCGCAGCTATTCACCATGCACAGCCCATCAATATGTTGTAAGCAATGTGAATCAGCGTGTGGACTGTCAGGGTCCTAACATGTGTGGACTTTTCATGCACATTATCTGACGTTGCTGGTTCTGCTGGAGGCACCATACCCAATCCCTGCATACGGCCATGGTACACTGTCACAATTTGTCACTCATGCATACATGAGACCCAGAAAAGGGATAGGCCATGATTTGGGTATTTAGAGACAAGTTACCAACAATGCTATGATAAATAAACAGACTATGCTAAAATACCCCAGGAGGAATGTGAGGGTTGGGAAAGCAACTATGATACAAATGTAGCCACAAGGAACCTTTAGGGTAACGCACAGACAGGAGCCAGTCAGGCTAACAGGATGCAGGGTCAATCAGGATCCAGACATTTCACAAGGTACATACTCAGTGGTCTGACTGAGACTGCTCAGAGGAGGAACAAGACAGTTGAAATGGAAAACTGTGTTTGTCCTGTGTTTTGGAAGGTGGCACATTAACCCAAGGGCTGTGTTACACAGCAGATTTTCATGGCAATTCATAACAGTGTAATCGATAAAATGGCAGCATCTATGCTGTTCCAAGCATCTGCAAGGGCAGTGCATGTTCAAATGGCTGGCCTGCATGGAGGTGCTCACAGGTGTGTGCTGCATCAGTCTCTCACAAGTCCTGTAGGTGAGATTCAAGTTCAAATGGCCAACAGTACCTTTCACATGGGAAGCTATCTACAGGTCATAACAGGGCTTAGAGACTACAAGCCAGTGCATTATTTAACCTGAGCTCCATGCAGACAGAAGTACAATGACTATGGCATACCATAGTAAAGGGTGAAGCACACTGGATTAACATTGTGAGTCTGGGTGTGTGTGTAGAGGAGGGATTACCTGGGTACACATATTACCATTCCAGGGACCTCTTAAAATGGGTGGGGTGAGACCGGGAACATGGGTGTGTCAGGACTTAGGACATGGGCTGACATGTACATGGAATGTCATGTGCGCAATGCTTGTCAAAGCTGTGGCACTTGTGCTATCTATTTTCTGCTTATATGGAATTCTAGTCACACATAGTCCTTGCAAAGATAGGTGATGTAACAGTTACTGCTGTCAAGGGCCTGGTCATACATTACTGTTACTAATGCAATTGCACATCCACTGCCTCATGTATGATGCTTTTTGTTCCATTGTTGACTGATGGTGTCTTAGTTGTGTGCCATATGCTGCAATGAACCATGTTGCCAACATGTATGTGTGAAATAGGTGTGGTACTCTGCTATTGCCTTTCAAAGGTGAAATGTACAGGATATATGTCATTTACAGTGTGTGTGCATGTGACTGTTGATTCATGCGCATCACAATTGCTTTGGAAATTTCTGTGTCCTGATCGGTATATCAGCAATGCTCCATGAGGCTACGATCTTATTCTGATAGTTAGAGATAAATGTAAACAAAAATGATTACCCAGACCATGAAAGGGTGATTATTATAGGTGTTTATTTACATATGTTAAAACAGTGGTGATGGTGAGTTGAGTCAAAAGATATTGTTGACAATATGTTGGCGCCTACACAATCCTGCAGCTGTGTTTGGTTGGTCCCCCTCATGTTGATGGCCAGCATCCTTCTCTTCAGGCATTTGCGGCTCTGGTTCTAATAGGGGAATGTTCCTTCATAGACAAATGTTGTGCAGGATGACACAGGTTAAAATGATCTTGCAGACCATTTCTGGTGAGTATAGGAGGCTGCCTCCAGTGATGTCGAGGCACCTGAATCTTAACTTTAGGATGCCAAAGGTCCTCTCGACTATGGTGCGTGTCCTCCTATGTGCCTCATTATAGGCACGCTCTGCTGCAGTTCCTGGGTTGGCAAATGGGGTCATAATCCGTGGCTGGATCCCATACCCCTGTTCAGCTGAAAAAGAAAATGATTGAGATCATGTTGATGTAGCTTGCCCCATTAATATCACCTTGCATGGCAGCAGTTCTCTTGTGTTGTCTGTGACTCATTTGTGTTATTGTGTTGATTTCTAGGCTGCTAGGATGTACCATCAGCATTTGGTTGTTTCCTTGGCTGAACGAGTGTTTGGCTGCTGACCGGATGTCAGCAGTATATTTTGAGAGTTGCAGTACAGTGTGTACTCCCTTGCATTGTGACTTGTGATACAGATGTCCCTGGGTCTTCACTGGGGGGTGAGATGAAAGTTCCATACACAGAATCAAATCAACAGTAGTGGTAACACGTTTGCATCTATGTACCCCGGACATCCCATACATTTTGACATATGCAATAGATTAATTTAACCATCAGTGAGACGCTTACATTTTGCAAGGTGACAATTAGCCAAACTTCTCCGTACGTTGTGATCACTGACGTCTTAACATTTGACTATACATTAATTTAACATGTGTGACAAGTTCACTGCAGACCTATTTCTCTGCCCTTGGCAAGTTGACTCAGGTTGTAACGTCTACCTAGACCACTGCACATGGTCTAGTTCAGCTGGCTAACGTGGTTGTGAGGTTGTCGTTTTGAGTTTCAGAAGGTCCGTATGGCAGTACATCTGTTGTGTGTGTGTGTTAATTTGTCACAATGCGTATGTGTAGGAATATGCACCTTCCATATTGGCCCATCACGGTGTGTTCTTCGCACAGTCCACTTGCCTCTTGGTAGTGGGCAATGTGAGAGCAGGAGTGATGTGAAATATTGGAACGGCCTCAATGATTGCATGTGACCTTTAATGTAGTCATCATAATGCTATGTGTGTCATGGTGTTTGGCCTGCAACAAATAACATTCCACACCCCTTACACAGTACGTATTGATTTGAAGGGTATTTGATTGGGTGTTATTGATGTGTTATTGAAGTTTAATCTTGGCAGATGTACTGCGAGTTGGGGCCATGTGTTTGTCATTGTGTTGTTCTACATTTTCCCCATCTGTCTGTGGAGTGGCATCAGTTTTTATTTGGAACGGTACTTTGTCCCTTGGTGTGTCTCCCATTGGGTGAGGATATCAAACATGCCTAGCGGTGTCACAACCTCAATATGTTCCGGTCCACATGTCGATGTCGTGGTGTATGTGTTGTTTGTCCTAGAGGGTTACTGTGCAGTGTGTGTATATAAGTAGGTTTCTGTACTTACCAACAAGTAGTTAATTTCCATATCGTCCATCCTGAAAAGTGTTGATTGATGGTGCAGTGACGGAAGATGAATGAATCATGTACACTCCCAGGATACTTTGCCACGATGTTGGTGATCAATCCCTGGTGATCGACAATGGCCTGCACATTGATGGAGTGTGTGTGCTTCCTGTTGCGGTATAGATGTTCAGTTGCAGCAGGTGGCACAAGGCGTACATGTGTGCAGTCAATGGCACCAAGGACGTGTGGGAACCATTAATGAGGTAAAACCCCTGTTTTGTCTCCTGCTGCTTCTGCTGAGTGTTGGAGAAGCAGATGTGGTGGGGTGTGAGTGTGATGATAGCATCCAGTACCTTGGGCAGGAAGGCGGAGAATGATGGCTGTGAGATCCCTGCAACCAGGGCACCAGTGGTTTGAAAGGAGCCACTTGCCAACATGTGTAGTACAGCTAGCAGCTTGGTTTCTGGTGGGATGGTGCGGGGTGTCTGCAAGCTGGGTGCCAACTGTGGCTCAATGTTGCACAGCAGCTGCTGAATGGCTTGCCAGTTCAACCTGTACCTCTGGATGATGGCATGTTCCCTGAGGCCATAAAGGGTTGTCCTGGTGCGGAATATCCTCTCCTGTCTTCTGCGTTGCCTTTGGGGTCTCTGCTGGTTTCGTGGAAGCTGCTGTTGCTGGTCCTGTGCTCTGCGCGCACGCTGGATGAGAAGCATCTCCATGTCTTCCTTTTGGAGCTCTGCTGTTGCTTCTGTGTGTTTTCATCACATACAGGTGTGTTTGCCCCATTTTAACGCCTGCCCTGATCCAGGCGTTAATTTTTTACGCAAATCGGGATGCGCCTCATTTTCCGACTCCGCCTCCCGGCCGTGCAGGAGTTTTGCGCGGTAGCATAAATAAGGCGCTCGGGTGCTTGAGTTATTTTTTGGACCGGAACGCCTACCTTGCATGTCATTAACGCAAGGTGGTTTCCCGCATCCAGAAAATGACACACAAGGCGGGATTTTGACGTCCGCGGGCTCGGGCGTCAAAGTTTAAATATGGGGCACAGTTTGCGTTGAATGTGCATCAAAATTTTTGACGCACATTTGGCGCAAACGGAGTATAAATATGCCCCCAAGTATCCAGAGCAGGCACAGCCCCCCATCTGTGGCCAGTCACTTGGATTGGCTAGTGTAGTGCTTGTGGAGGAGACTATCCCAGATAGTTTGGGGGAGAGTGTAGAGGTGATGGAGAGATGGTGCAGAGGATCCACATGCCTGACAATACTAGGTAGTACAGTCAGTGGATCACCATCAATGGGAAGAGGGTGGAGGCTCTGAGAGACACAGGAGCCAGCATGACCATCAACAGGTGATATCTAGTGCCTTCAGAGCAGGTGGTCCTAATGTGTTCCACCAAGTTGTTGTTGCTGACAACCGTAAGAGCCATTACCCAGTGTCTCTGGTTCCCTTTGAGTGGGGGGGACTCAGGTTCCTTGAGGGTAGCTGTGAATCCGCCATGCCTGTAGATTGTCTGCTTGGTGACGACCTGGAGCAGACTGCCTGGAGGAGGTGGAGCTCAGGTAACACCTGGAGATGTTGGAGTTGTCTGAGTGGGTGGGCCTGACCACACGGTCCAGGGCAGCTTGAGATGGTAGTCAAGACAACCTGAAGCCATGAGGAATGGCCCAGGTACCTGCCATAAAGAGTAAGGACAAGGGGTGTGGGACAGCTGCTCCTGAGACTTCCATGGTCCGGGAGGAGGATGAACCTGAGGGGAACATCCCTGTACCTACAGGGGAGGATGTGGTGGAACTGGGGAAATTGCCTGAACTATCCAACTGGCAGCACGAAGGGGGTCCTGTCAGGGGGGAGTTCTGTAAGGCTCAGAGGGCATGCCCTACTGTTGTGGGTCTTCAGCAGCAGGTTTACTGGGTCTCCCATGTAATGAGCCCAAGGCTCCTGAACTTGGTGCAACATGTGTACTGGTGGTCCCCCAGTGCTATACGGCCTTCTTGCTGGGTCTGGCTCATGGTGTGCCACTGGCAGGTCATTTAGGGCAAGACAAACACTTTGACAGTCTTGTCACCCACTTCTATTGGTCTTAAATAAGGAAGGCCTCAGATGCACTCTGGAGGTCCTGTCCTCCCTGCCTGGTGCATGGCAAAAAAGGGGGGAATTGCAAGGCTCCCATACAATGTTTTCCTGTTGTTGGCAACTCCTTTGAGTGGGTGGGCATCAACATCGTTGGGCCTTTGGACACTAAGACAGCCATGGGTAAGAGATACATTCTGGTCTTGGTAGACCATGACACCCGGAAGCTAACCCTCTAAGGACTGTGACTGTGCCCATGGTGGCTATGGGATTGATGGGGATCTTTACAAGAGTGGGTTACCCCAAAGAGGTGGTATCTGACGGGGTACCAACTTTATGTCTAATTACATGAAGGCCCTGTTGAAGGAGTGTGGGGTAACCTACGAGTTGTCCACTCCTTACCACACCCCTAACCAATGGGTTGGTTGAAGGGTTCAACTGAACACTCAAAGGCAAGATGCTGGATCTACCTGAACCCATGAGACATAAGTGGGATTCCCTCCTGCAACACCCTTTGTTTGCATACATGGAGATACTGTAAAATGGGGTTGGCTTCAGCCCCTTTGAGCTTCTGCATGGGAACCCTTTGGGTGTGGGGGCTTCGTTTTTGGTGAAGGAGGGCAGAAAGCAAGTTCCTGGGAGAGCCCACCAGGATGTGGTCAGTTACATGCTGGTTGCTGGAAACAAAAATTCCACTTCCTGAATCTAACAAGGGGAACTGTAAACTAGCCAGGAGTACATGAAGCTCTAGTATGACCAGAATGCCACTCTAGTTGAGTTTCAGCCTGGCCAAAAAAGTGTCTGTGATGCAGCATGTGGAAAAAGGAGTGCAAGAGCGAGGTCACCTCAATTCCAGCCACACTTCGAGATGTCTGAGATCACCATGCTCCTGGTTACAAATGATGGGGTGGAAGAGGAGAGTGAACCTCTCCCCTACCTCCTGTCTTCCATGGAGCAGGATGGGTCAGTAAACGGTGTCAGTCTCTCCTACACTAACCCTAGACCAACAGAGAGACTGCTGCCAGTTGTTGGGGTAGTTTGCCTCTTTGTGCTCCTTTACCCCAGGGCTCTCTCCATGTTGTACCCATGATATTCATACTGGGGACAGCAAACCTGTAAAGAACAAAATGTACATGTTGTCTGATAAGGTGAGGGGGAGAAGGTCTGGTGTGCTTCTGACTTATCCTGACTAGAATTGTGGTTCCTGCTTGGATGGGGTGCATACCTCTGCCAACCAGAAACCCAATTTATAACAACTAAGATGAACCGCTTCTGCATGTTGAAAAGTACACTTTTTTTAATTTTTGAAAAATCTTTGTCATATTTTTTTGTTTGTCACATGATTTGCATTCCAAACCTTTTCATGGCTCAGCTTGTGCAAAGGCTGTTCGAGCCAGAGCCAGCCCTTGGCTCAGCTCTGCCTTGGCTCTTCCGATTGGTTGGCTGGCTTGCCCACATCTAGCTATTAATAGTAAGTCTACACTTGTAAATCTTGATGTAGAAGGTTCCAACCTCTCACTTGAAAGGGTGGAGGCATGTTAGTCTACACATAAATGCAAATATACAATCAGAAATAGTGCATAGCAAAATAGTGTAGAGTTACTCCAAGGTGTAGTGATACTTGAGCGAGTAAATATACACATAATATTAGCTTGGAGAGTAAGTGATTTGTCTACTTGCTATGCCCCTACTTTAAGATTTTTATAGTTGTCATTCTCGGACATGCCTTCTACTTCAGCCTATGTACTCTTTTTGCATGCCCAATGTCTTTGCTGTAATCTATTATCAGCTCCTGATATGACAATAGGACTGAGTCTGGTTAGCTTATGGAAGGGTGATCTCATGTATTATCAACAGCAGCACCTCTCTCTTTTTATGAGAAAGGGTCCGGTGCGCATCTAGCACTGGTCCTTTATCTGGGATTTGATAGTGGCTCTTTTCTCTCCTCTTCATGGATGTCAGTGCATCTTCTGATGTGTTGCAGCCCTCTATGCTGTCTTCAACAATGGCTTGTCTGCTACAGCTGGTATCCTTATGACAATCTCTCCACATAGTAGACATAGGTGATCTCTGACGTAGGGGCTTCTGGTTTAGGAGCTGTCTTGAAGCCTCTTGGTTATTCCCTATCTCATATTTGGGTTCCATGAGCACTTTCTTTGCTATGTTGGCCATTCCCTTTGCCTTTCTGAGTTATTGGGCCAATGGTTGGTTTACTCTTGTGGTCTCCTGGGGATTTTGCTGCCATTGGTCTCTTTCGTCCTCTCCAGACCTGGGATAGTTGGCATTTTTTCTGGGCACCTGGGATTTCACTGGTGCTGTTGTGGGTTGCATGGTTCAGGTTCTCTGGGCTACTTGTAATTTCCTGGCTCTCTCTTGTTTGGTGCTGGTGACTAGTTGCCTGCTTTCATTTATATGCTCCTTTTGTCTGCTCCTTTAAACTCCTGGAGATACTGGCTGCTTTGTGTGCATGTTCTGTTTTATGTACTTGAGTCCTTTAGGTCTGTTGCTATTGGATGTGGTTTTAGTCTTCTCCATGTCATCCTATTAAATGGCCTGTAGGTGCTTGCCTTGATGCACTTGGCCTTAATGGATCTTTTTGGTATGGTGAAGGCCTTGAGGGTTGTTACATCCTACTAGAGAAGGAATATAAGTGAAAAGATTGCCTAATTCCTTACAAGTAATCTTCATTACTCTAAGTCTAGTTAGTCATCCCAGACCTTCTCTTCTTCCTATCCCCTTGTTTCTTCTTTCATGTGTTGCCTGATTTGCTATTGTATAGGAGGAGGAACATAGAGGTGTGTCCTTTTGAAGCTTTAGGAATAGTGCTCAATTTGTAAATAAAAACGTGCAGGTGCTGAAAGTCATCCTGTGAAACATGTGGCTGCTGTTATTAAATGTGCAAGCACAGAATACTGATGCACCATAATACTAAAGCCTCACCTGGCATCTTTAATCAATTTACAGCCACTCCCTGCCCCTTCAACTCACTCTAGCAGGTTTCTGCTTTCTACATTTATGACACTTTTTCATCTTTCTCTTCCACCATCTTTCACATATGTGTTTTTTGCTTGCAGTAAATGCCTGACCCAGAAAAATAAGTGCTGCCCCCAAAAATAAAAGCCGGTGTCCCCTACCGGCAACCACCGGCTCTAATTAAGCACTGTTTAGGAACAAAGCAAAATGTATTTTCTGGTTAACAAGGTAGTTGCCCATATACAGCATGAGACTCAACTTCAGAAGTGTATAGAATAGGATGAGGAAGATATGAAATTGAAGTAATGAAGATTGTCAGTAAATAATTATATATGACTATCCCCAACTATTTATTTTAATTTTCTTGTATTTTCAGCTTTCAGCTTTTGACATCATGTGATGTTGAAGATTCTCCTCATTTCTGAATCCACTTTTCGACCTCTTATTTCACATAGTTCTTTAAGGACATGCTAATTCTTTTAACTTTGATATATACTTACCTATTGCTAGACAATATTAAGAACAACTGGGTAATATATTTTGTGGCTGCATCAATACCTAATTATGTTTCCCCAAATGCACTCGTAAAACATAAAGGTAAAGCAAAGATGTGTTTGTAGAGCTCCTTCACATGTAAATGCCAGAACCAGCCAAGTGAATTCAGTGGCTAGAAATTGCCAGTGGCTGAGACAAGAGTCATCAGGTGGCCTTTCAAACAGGAATGCAATTATAATTACAAGGCATTGGCTGCAATATTCATTAGTGGCTCAATTCAATACAATGCGGCTAATGACTTTGGCATGAGGACGAGCTCAAAAAACGATTGCAACCTTTCCAGCGAAAAGGTGCACATGATAGTGCACCAACAACACATCAAACTACAAATAAAATGCCCATCTGTAGATGTTGTGTCCGAGGTTTTATGTTTCTGGATGGTTCTTTTCTGAAACGCTCCTAAGCAGAAACTTTGCAACTAGAGAGGAAAACATATCGCACCTGCGACTTAAGGTGACACGTTTTGAAACTGCTGTTCCAGCAATTAAAATAAACTATTTCAAAATGTAAAACAGTCTATTAGTCTGTTATGCTTCATTGAATTGGGAATCATGCTGTCAATAAACTGCCCACTAAAGTATCTAATTGGGCCACCAAACGCACATGTAAAATATTAAACATGTAAAGTAGACTATTTTAATGTATGAACGCGCCTTTTCAATCATAATACAAGAAACACAGTTCCCTACTTTATCTTGTAGCAGAAGTCCAGGTGCCAACGTGGAGTTTAAACAGACGCGCTACCCAGAATATTAACTCCACGCGAGGACAGTTTCTTCCACCCGCACTTCAAGCGCTCGGAGGGAAGGGCAAGTCTCATCACTAATTTGTCCTAAATGGTAACCATGATCGCTCTCCTTAACCTGTCTTAGAGTAGAGAGCATATTTGCAGGCGAAGCTGTTTGAAGTATGTGGGCGTCCAGATCCCTGGAGAGACCTAGCAAACCCGAAGCTTCAAGAGTTAATAGGGTTTGCTACCAACCTCGCAAGAGCAAGTCCACAACCAGTTTATTTTCTTCTCTGAGACGTTTTCTGAGATTATATGCAAATTAACTAATAACCTAAAGGAAGACTAGGAGGACATTTTCCAGGAACATAAAGTATCGACAGCTAGTGATAATAATGTATTTGAGCTTTTCCTGATTTTTACTGAAGCAAGCAATTAATTCATACAGCACAGTAAAACCACTATCTGCCCGCTCCCCCCACCCCTTTAAAATGCGCTCAGGCTATACACCGAGGGATACCGGTCAAATAATTCCTGCATAATTAAAAAAAACAAAGTTATGCCCTATTAAAAAAATAGAATTGGCAAATTTCAGACAAATTTCTCTCCTACCTTACTTATTTACCCCAATTGTTAGAGAGCGGTTACAGTTGAGATAATATTGAGTATAATAATATTCTCAACAAGGCTCAATGTGGCTTCCACCTTAGTCTGGAATATGTGGTAACCTCTTTCTCTAACAAGTGAAAACTTATACTAGATAAAGTAAACAAGAGGGCAGTTTCTATTATGTCTGACTGCAGCTTTGGATACAGTGGGCCATACAATCCTGATCCACAGATTTTCTGACATTGACATAAATAGCTGGGCATTACTTTTTTTCTTTATCTGCAATCGAGTCCGATCCACGGGTTAGGTTTCTATAGTTCTGAACCAAAGAAGTTAGGCCATGGAAGTCCCTGTGGTATTCCTTATTCCATCCACTCTCTTTACTTTATATCAGACTTCTAGCTTTATATTTCAAAGATTATCAAGAATCCAGTTATATGTATTTTGACGATACCCAAAATGTGGTCAGCCTCAAAGTCAACCAACTCCATAATACCGTAGGACTCATGGATGCTCTAGAGTCAATTAAAGGATGTGTGGGAGGAAATGTGCTAACATTTAATCCATTGAAATCTGACATACTGGTAACAGCAATTCAAATCGATTCAAGGGACACAAGGTTCTGGCCTTCTTCCATGGGACATCTCCCTCACCTAGCTCAACAGATCAGGAATTTTGGAATCCTGTTTGACTCTAATATGAATTTCACCTCCCACATTGCCTCAATGGTTAATTCATGCCTGTTCAACCTTCACACTTTGAAGCATATTATCAAGTTCCTCACCTTACTTCAGAGACTCATAGTTGAAACGTTTTTATTCACTCTCAAATTCATTTCTGCAAATCAATCAAACTTAGATTTTCATGGAAAAATACATTCAAACTAAAAACCAAAGAATGTTTGATAGTGGCTATCAAGCTTTGGGGAAGGTTTAATGATTGCCAGCAGAGACTCATAATCATCACTAAACCACTCTGAAACGCTAGTATGTAGATAGGGTCCACCAAGCACTAAGGGTCAAAGTGGGGAAAAAAGAAAATGCAGCTATTATGTCAGGGCATGCATCCCTTCTCCTGAGCCTTCTTGAGGTCATGGGCACCCCATCCTCTGGGGATGATTTTAAAATTGGGAAGAGGACATGTGCTCCCCTTCCCTGAGCCTCCTTGAGGCCTCAGGGACCGATCTGCAGGAGCAAACTCTGTGAGGTTGTCCTGGGACTCCATCCCCTGGTACACTGTCTTTTTGCTGGCAGGGAAGTCTCCCGAGCTTCCACCTGGCAGGAACAAAAACCCCAAAAGTTTCTCCCAGACAACGCTTCCACCTAGAGGGAGCAGAAAGAAATCTGCTCCCCCCAGGTGGGAGCAATGCTGGCTCTCTGCACCTGGGAAGGGTGCTCGCAGGAGAGCCGGCAATAATGCATGGGCCCCAACATGAAATATGCTGTGAGGTTCCCCAATGGGAACCGGGGCACCACAGTAATTAAAAAACGGTGTCTGGCTCCTGCACAATTTGCATCTATTTGTTGTACTGTTGTTTTATACCACATTTTTGAACTTTTTTAATATATGGGAGTCTCATGCGGGTACCATATATGTGTTCCTCTATGTTTCAGTCTTTATCTTTTATATTATTGGATATCGTAAGAGCCACCCTTGATTTCATTATTTATCGGTAAAGCCCTTTCCCCCGGACCATGAAGGGTGACAAACCACACCCATTCCTGGTAGATATCCGTTTTTTCAGTATTTGTGTAGTGTTTGTTTGGAAGGATTCTTACAACAATCTTATATCTGATATCTGTCTTATTCAAGGTGTCTCAATGATGATAATCCTCATCCTGATGATGATTAATCCTACAATAGGGATGAAACGTTGACATAACATAAAATTGTGGACTGGTTTCCAACTTGGTCAAATGTGGATGTGGATATCTAAAAAAATAGATATCCCAGGACAACACTATAATTCATTCCAGACACATATGCATATATGTTTATAGCACCAGGGTACCTTTTTCACCTTGTCACTTTGCACTGCACCAAAAACACATTGAAGCACCTTATACATTTTATGTCATTATTATTGTCTTTCTTCATACTCAAACCATATAAATTTCAGGACTGTTTCCTTCTAAAACACTTGCTCTTTATATCATAAAGTGCTGTGGAAGTTAGGGGCTACACATCCCGTTTGGGGACCATTTGTGCCTGATATTTTGGCTCCTACATGGCTCCATAGAATGAATCTGCTTGCAGGGAGCCGGAGGGGCAAGGAGGGCCTGCACTTCCCCATACAAACCCCAACATAAATAATATTGTGATTGTCTTGTATGGGCACGTGTTAGTGACTCCTGGGCCTCTTACAGAGAGCTGGTGGCTCGGATCTCACATGGTTCCTCCATGGCCCTAGCAAAATTAAAAGCTGCGGGTGTTCCAGGTGGGACTGCGACACCCCCAAAAAATGAATGATCAAAAACAGAAAAGGGAAGAATACTGGAGCCGCTCATTTATTATTCACTGCTCCTGTCAAGAAATGCCCCCTAATGTCCTTCATTGGCTAATTTGCATACATATGGTTGCATATTGGTGCCCCAGTTCGATTGCTGTGGGGAGCTTAAGGAAGTGCAACAGCCCCACACAAATGCTTAAGAAAATAACCCTATGTTTCCTGGGGTCAATAGAATATGACCCAAGGAAAAGGTACACATGCTTTTTAACATTCCCATAGTTTGAGCTTTTGCTCCTCAGCTTGTGAAGAACAAATTTCTTTGTGGTTGGTCTTCTGGCTGCATTGTGTGGTCAGAGAAGTGTTAACAAAAAAAAAGACTATCACTGATGTATTCAAATGTTTATTGACAAAGCAAATAGCCTTGCCTTTTATATTGACTTTAAATTACCTTATAAAAAATCCTAGGAATTCACTGAAAAAACAAAAGTTAAAGTGACAGTTATAGTTAGGTATTCAAAAAGGTCTATGAAAGGGATGTTATACTTACATGAATATGTCAGTTAAACATACCATTTTAAACTAACAAAACCACTGAAATTCATCAATTACTTATAGTTAAATGAAATAACCATAACTTGTGCCTTAAAGTAACTGTAATTGGCACCCTAGCAAACTATCATAACATTCATCAACATTTCTGATCCTCTTTGTTATCTCAATAACCCAGGAACCTACTACCCCCTACAAGCCATGCTCTTCTAAAACTTGGACCTCACAAGAAATGCTAGAAATGTTTTGAGCATATGCATTAATAACTCTACTACTATCAGGTGTGAAGGTACAGCACGTCCTAACCCTCAAAACTCTGCAAACACAGCCTACCTTTGTGAGAAGGATATCTAACACTGGGCAGCTTTGCATAATTATTGCATGGATAGCAATGAACTCAGAGTTAATCTGTATTAGGGCTCCTGCAGTGGTAGAAGCAAGCTGATCCACAAGCGCAGACAACCCTCTAATCGTCATACCATTCATAGCCACACCTATAAATGAAATAATAGCCCTTAGTATATCTTATATTGTCTGGCCAAAACCATGTTTCATTCTCTTTAAACCAACAGCATCAGTCATTCTAATCACATGATAAACTCTATGAAATACTAAAGCAAGATAGCACAAACCCACCTAGTTATGTGGCAGGATGAAATAAGAAGTCTTTACGGACACATAAAAGATCCCTTTCAAAATCGGAAATGACCACTCATAACATAACTTCCCTCACTCTCACCCACATATTCAATTGACCTAACTCCTATAGGTTCATGATGAACTATACACAATGCAGCCTCTTCTCTCATGCTCTATTCTTAGTCGAGGATGCAGATTCAAAGACGTAAATTCTTCTTTCCAACCTCTCGCAATGTTCACTATCTATATTCCCCATACATACACATTTTCACCTAAACTCAAACTGCATACATACCCCAGCTTAGTCTTTTTAGCATTAGATTATTTTGTGTAACTCTATACAGAATAGTAACATATTTTAACCTATTTTGTGATCTTCAGAAAGGGGAAGGTTTTCCAACAAGACAATGAAATCTAAAATATGAGGTGGTAGAAAATAATTTCTATTAAACATACTAACAAATACATTACAAGACAACGAGTAGGACATTACAAGCTGTAGATATTTTGCTCCTTCACCTGTAGAAGAGGGGAGAAAATTACACGTAAAACAATTCTTGACCCCCATAATATCCAAAGACCTATCCAATATTTTAGTATAAATATTATAATGAAATCCACTGACTAAACTTTCCCTATGGGTTAGAACGAACAACATTATATACGGTAGTCAATTGAGCTTCTGTGAGGACATATCTCACCGGAGAAATAAAAATACACAAACTAAAACTAAGTGTCATTGTTAAGGAGATTAAGCTAACAACTTTGCAGCAATTAAAATATGCCATTTCCATTGAGATCAAAAACAAAAAGGCACATGACACTCGAAAAAATTAAAAAAGTTTATTTCAAAGCCATGAGATCATTTTTCTTTTTTCTTTCTTTTTATCAAAGTAACATCAAAACATTCAAAGTTTGTTGTCAGCTCTTTCAGTTCAGTTCATAGTCATATTCTCAGTTATTTTCTTTATCTCGATTTGTTTACAAATTTCTCAGTGATTTCATCACTATTAGTTTTTCTAAAACTTTAACGTGTTTTTTCTACTTCTAACTCATTTTCAAAAATGGATTGGTAACAGTTTATTGGACTACAGATCATGGTCCCAGATTTTTCTTCTTCAGACACAGATGCAAGATACACTCAAGCAGAGGAAGCATACTTTCTGTTTGAAGTTCTCTTTCTTGCTGGTCTTTTAGCAACTCATGACTCACTTTCATTGTTCTATAAATCGATTTCAATTACACAAGGTTCTTCTTTGATTGGCTTTAGTCTTTAATTCTGCCAGTGCTTTCTTTTGAAGATTCTCTTTACCTGTTGTTTTTTCTCTTGTATTTCTACTTATAAGTACTGCTGAATCTTCTCCACTCACTAATTTCCCTTGAGCTTTGATCAGCATCACTGTAAACTGCTTTTTCCCTCTGGGTGAATTTGAGACTTAACTTTTCAAGAGCAGTCTTTCGCTGATCAGATCAGAGACTATTTGATATTGCTGCAGCTTGTGACTTTGCTACAGTTCTGAACTCTGACCTACAATTTGAAACTGGCCACTGTCTTAACTTCCATCAGCAGCTTCACCAACTTCACCAGTTTTAAAATGTTCACCCCCCTCTGGATCCACACTGGCAACTTGAGATTGATTCTGGGAATCAGTGATTTTTATCACCGCTTTGTCATCTGTGAGTGGCATGGATGCACTTTGGGACTCCAACATACCTCACAGCACTATTAGTCACAAGTATGACCTAGAATGGTCCCCTCTAGCGCTCTTCCCAACAGTTCTTGTGGACATGTTTCTTGATGACAAACCCATCTCTTGGGTTCAGTAAGTGACATTGAGGGCCAGATTAACAAATATATGACAATAACACAGCAACACAGCAAGACAAATTGCTGCACTGTGCTACGTCACATAGAGAGGGAAGGAATACACCATATCTATTGAGGCATGATGCATTCCTGCTTTCTCCCTTTGTTGACGAACACAGTGCAGCCTAGTCCCAACGCAGGCACACTTGTACCTTTCTGCACAAAAACAATGTTTGGGGGCTCATCAAGAGGAAGAGTATCAAGCTGTTTGTGCTAGTGGGTGCACACACTTGGGTCAAATTGTTTTCAATAGTTTCATTTATTCTCCCCACAATGTCAGATGACTGAGGACAATAACAGCAATGAAACCTTTGGTCAATTTGAAGAGCTGTACACATCAAATTTAAAATCTCTTTTAAAAATGGGAGCCACAGTCTGTTTCAATAGGATACGATAGGCTAGAACGGGGTATTAATTCCCTCAACAAAATCTTGGCAAATGTCATTCAGTCTGATTTACGAGTGGGGTATATCTCAACCCATCTAGAGAATTAGCAGGTATAGGAGGCTGGCTCTCTATATAGTGTAAAAACAAACAATGTGCACTGTGCAAGGAGTTCGAGCAATCCCATGTTGGTTTAAATAGATAAAAACTAGACCACCTAATGCTCTAATTTTTGTGCTAGCTTTGTTGAGCAGTTAGGCCAATCTTGGAGAAGTACTAAGCATTTGTTGTACTCACAGTATCAGTAAATGCGGACACATACTCAAAAGAATAACTCAAGACCAATTTACAAAACTACTTCAGATTTGTATAACATTTTGAGACCAAGAACATCAAAATCTGTTTAAAGTCATGATTTTTCAGTTTAGCAAAAATAATCTTTTTGTGCGTAAATACGCACCATAGGAATCAATGAGAGAAAACTTTAAAAAATGCGTATAACCTCAGGCAATTCTTTCACAACTGTCACCTTCTGGTTTAAGTCGATGTCATCGAGATGTCCTGCGGGCCAGCCAGAGAAGTACAGGTAGTTCCCAGTTCGAGCAGGAGCAGTGGCTGAAAGTCTTGGCGCTGGTGCAGGGCAGGCGAGGGGAACCACTTGGAAATGCACTGCACAGGCAGACTTAAAGGTGAGTCTAGTAGGTTCCTTTGGAGTGTAGAAGTGACAAGAGGTTGGGGACCCCTAGAGCACAGCTGGTTCTCTGACGGAGGGACCAGGGAGCCAGGTGCAGAGCAGTTAGGTCAGCCAAGAGCTGTGCTCAAAGGAGCTTTTGGAAAAAGGGGGCAGGTCATTTGGATTGTGGATTGTAGGTCAGCAAGACCACTCTGGGTGATGGTTCTTGGACTTCCTGAAGTCCCTTGACTGGTGATTGCTTCTGGTCCTCGGAGAGCCCAGAGTGGACTTTTCTTTGAGGTGTCTGATGCTGGGGATCTAGTACCCATGGCTATTGCACAGTTCAGCCACTGAAGGTTAAAGTGCCACCAAACCTGGCACACTTGCAGTGCCGAAAACTCGAGACGAAGTGGCACCACGAACAAACAGAGATCAACCACACTGCCCTCAAGAATGCCATCTGCAAGCACCACCAGCTCATCCGGACCACCAAGAGATCCTACTACAAGGAACGCATCGACAGCAACGCACACAACAGCAAAGAGCTCTTCAACATCGTTAAGGAACTCACCAACCCCAGTTCCTGCTCCAACGACACCCTACCTTCGCAAGACCTCTGCGACTCCCTCTCCACCTTCTTTCACCGCAAGATCACGGACATCCACAACAGCTTCAACACCTCGACCCCCACGACAGCAGCTATCACCACAAACCCTGACTCACAGGACCCCAGCCACACCAACCTCCTGCTCTCCTGGACCCACATCAACGACGAGGATACCATCAAAACCATGAGCACCATCCACTCCGGCTCACCCTCTGACCCCTGCCTTCACCATGTCTTCAACAAAGCAAGCTACATCATCTCCCCCACTCCGAATGATCATCAACAGCTCCTTCGAGACTGCCCCCTTCCCGAAAAGCTGTAAGCATGCCGAAGTCAACGCTCTGCTACAGAAACACAAAGCAGACCCAAGCGATCTCAAGAACTACCGGCCCATCACCCTCCTCCCCTTCCCGGCGAAGGTCATCGAGAAGATCGTCAACGGTCAACTGACCCGCTTCCTTGAAGACAACAACACGCTGGACACATCTCAATCCGGTTTCCCTGGCAACCACAGCACCGAAACCACCCTCATTGCCGCCACCGACGACATCAGAACCATGCTAGACAGAGGTGAAACTGCAGCCCTCATCCTCCTAGACCGCTCAGTTGCCTTCGACACTGTCTGCCACCACATCCTTCACACACGCCTCCACGACCCAGGGATCGGCCACAAAGCCCTGGACTGGATTACATCCTTCCTCTCCGGCAGAACCCAGAGAGTCTGCCTCCCTCCCTTCCTATCTGAAGCCACCGAGACCATCTGCGGCGTTTCCCAAGGATCCTCACTCAGCCCTACCCTTTTCAACATTTACAAGGCACCACTCGCCAACATTGTCCGATCACACAACCTCAACATCGTCTCCTACGCCGATGACACCCAGCTAATCTTCTCACTCACCAAGGATCCCGCCACTGCCAAAATCAACCTCCACGACAAAATAAAGGCCATCGCCAGCTGGATGAAGGGCAGCCGCCTGAAACTAAACTCAGACAAGACAGAGATCCTCATCCTTGGCTCCAACCCCTCTGCCTGGGATGACTCCTGTTGGCCGGCCACTTTAGGAACCGCACCAATGCCCACCAACCACGCACGCAACCTAGGATTCATCCTGGACTCATCGCTCATCATGACCCAGCAAGTCAACGCCGTCTCATCTTCCTGCTTCAACACCCTCTGCATGCTCTGCAAGATCTTCAGGTGGATCCTCACCGAAACCATAAGGATGGTCACCCAGGCCCTTGTTAGCAGCAGACTGGACTACAGCAATGCTCTCTACGCTGGAACCACGGCCAAGCTGCAGAAAAGACTGCAACGTATACAGAACGCTTCCACCGTCCTCATCCTCAACATCCCATGCCATAAACACATCTCAGCCCCCCTGAGAGACCTACACTGGCTCCCCATCAACAAGAGGATCACCTTTAAGCTCCTCACCCACGCCCACAAAGCACTCCACAATGCCGGCCCTGCTTACCTCAACGAGCGGCTCACCTTCTACACTCCCAACCGCCAACTTTGCTCTGCCAACCTCGCCATCGCCACCGTTCCTTGCATCCACCGAACTACAGCCAGTGGCAGATCGTTCTCCCACCTCGCCGCCAAGACCTGGAACTCCCTCCCCGTCCACCTACGACAGACCCAGGACCAGCTGACCTTCAGGAAACACCTCAAGACCTGGCTGTGCGAGCAGTAGCATCTCCCGCACCCCCCACACTTAGCGCCTTGAGACCCTCGTGGGTGAGTAGCACACTCTACAAAGGAATGATTGATTGATTTGTCCTCGGGGTCCATCATGTGAAATTTGGCCTAGCTGCAGTGTCCAGTTCATTGGTTAGCAGCCGGTCAGTGAACTGGACTTTATAGGTTCTTGCTTGCAGGTTGCAGAGAGTGATGCTTCACTCTGGAGGGAGATCCTTCACAATTTTTAGAAGGTTGGAAGTCCTCTGGGATTTCTTATAGTCTGTCCAATGTCCAGTCGACCCCTCAGTGGCGATTGCAGAGTCCTGGGTGCAGCAGGCAGGGTTTGGTGCTTTTTTCTTCTTGCAGCAGGCTTCTGTTCTCGAGCCTTGGGTCTTCTTTGTCTCTGGTCTTCTTGTGACCATCAAATCTGATCTGCAGGTCTAGGGATACCCACTAAATACTGCATATAAGGGGCACTTAGGGGAGTACCTGGTAGTGGCCAATGGACCACATACCTTAGGGTGGCTACACCCACTATGAAACCACTTCCTACAGGGAGAGTTCACATCCGCAACCCTGATTTGCTAATTTCCTATCATGCAAGATGGAGGAAATGAAATGGAGATGTCATCTCTCCTGCTACACCTTAGGAGTGGTGCAGGCAGAGGGTAGCCACTCCTCCTAGTCTTTGTAGATTTTACCATCGTTGCTCTCACCAAAAGTAGGGGTTTGCAATGCGGGCTGGCATCTGCTGCTAGCAGCAGGGCTGGAGGTCGATTTTCAAGGGGGGCAAGCTTGCAGGCAGGGCAGTGCACATTCCTGGGGGGGACGTGTAACACCTCTCCCCAGGAAAGGCTTTGTTTTCTGGTCACAAAGAGCAACAGCCCTCTCCCTAGGGATCCAGAATCTTGTCTGATGGTGGCAGGCTGGTTGGGACTTGCCTGCAACCATACCAGAGCCAGTTAGATTTGCAGGGGTCACCTCTATGGTGGCCATTGGGTACATGTTGCAATACATCCAATACTGGTGCCAGTTTGGAATTGTTGTTCTGAGTTGTTTGATGGCAAACAACCCAAAGTTCAGAGTGCCCATCATGTAGCTGTGAAACACGTACTGACCAGTCTCCAACACATACATATAAAATGGCTTCTCTGTACACTTATGTGTCCCAAGTTTGGCAAGAGCACAGTAGGGGCATATTGCTCATGCATCAATGCCCACACATACATTATAGTGCACCCTGCCTTAGTCTGTAAGGCCTGCCAGAGGGATAGCTTACTTATATTGCATGCAGTGTGTAGTGGACAGGTCACACAGGCTGTGTGCCATGTCATGTTTGCATTTTAGGATCACACAAGGACACCCAGCTTGCAATAGCAGGGCTGAGTGCACTTGGATGCATGGTCCCTGAGGGTGGCACAATCTGTGCTGCTGCCCTCGTGGGCCTACCCTTAGTACCCCATGCCGTGGATACCTAAGTACCATTTACTAAGGACTTATAGTGGCAGCTAAAGGTATTGCCAATTGTGCCAATGCATCACTAAAGTTTTGGGAAAGAGATCTGACCCTGGAAATCTGTTTAACAGGGGCCCAGGGCACTTACAACTTTAAAACCACACCATGCACCAGGCAAAAAGTAGGGGGCTAACCATGTCCAAAGAGGCACTTTCTCACAGTAGGCAATCACAAGAACATATTTAAGGGTATAATAAACTGGCATCCTCATGTAGTACACCTGAAATCTTGCAATTGGGCCCTCTAATTTGACATTATGATTCACGAGGACAGTAGTCCTCTTACCTTGATTATTTCTCCGACAAAATAGACATCTTTGGCACATATATTTTTCAGCACTTTTGAATTTGGGATTTGACCAGTACGTCTTGAGTGTTTGTTTCATGGAATCTTTCCCTGCATGTAACTGATTTTGCAAATAACTTACCATGCAATTCAACATTGAGTCAGGTAATATATATTTACACTGAAGAGTGATTCAAATATCTTGATAGTTCTTCTTGTGACATAACATTCCCAACCTTCCCTTCACATCCAACGAAGCTTCCTCCTGGAAGTCTCTCAATTTGATTCAAGGATGTCTTTATTGTATTCAACAAAAACAATTTACATTTTAATTTCAACAGTTTTCAGATAGCCAGGGAGTTGCCGATGGCCCAGGGATACCCCCTCCCATAAAACCATGAATGTCAAGGACAAAGCAAAAGGCTTGGGTGAGGGGTTGTAATATCCCCAGCCACATTTATTTTAGAAATACAAAAGCATTATGAAACATCAACATTTTTTAACAGTAACCACATTATTTATATCTTCTTTAAAAGTGAGATCTAGCCTTAAAAGAGACTCTAGTACCATGGAAGTCACCTAACCACAACTAGTTTGTTCCTGTGCTACTAACACAACACAACAATTCCAAGTGAGATCCTAACTGGTTCTCTGTCCCTTCCTCTGAAACCACTGATTCAGAGGATGGGTCCCTCTTTATGGGAGGACCCCTTCTTCCCTCTCCCGTACCCGTATCGTGCCGGGGGCTCTCCCACCTTGGCAGCTCTGGCAAAGAGGACTTGGCTGCCTTTACGGTACCTACTTCAGGCCCCCCTTACACCCAAGTTCCTTGTCCCCCAAGAGCCTGTGCTAGCTCGTGCCAACTGAGCATACACAGATGGTTGACAGGTAAGGACCGCACGTCAGTGATCGCCTCCAAACCCCTGCACACTGCAAACTCTTTTCAACTTATTGCCAGCTTCTCTTGGAGGGTCCAGTGACATTGATGTTATTTTGGTATAAAAGAATGCCATAAAGGGACTCGAAGTGTCCCTACTAGTTGCAACCTCGCCTGGCAACGTGGTTAAATATGACAATCTAATCACAACGTACTTTAATTGTTACAAAGAAAAATGTGTTAAGCAAGACAATAAATAACCACATGACTTCTGACAATCCTGATTCAATACCTGGAAAGAGCATAAAAGGCATGCACGCGTCCAATTCAAAACAACCACACCCCAGCACACCTGCGCCCCTTGCTTTGGAATGGTGAGTGGGGACATCAGTTCTCAGCCTGTGCGGCTCCCGGTGGGCAGGGCATGCTTTATGGCCATCAACAGGGCTGTGGCCTCGGCGTCAGAGGTGAGGGCATCCGAGATGTGGGGTAGTGTAGAGGAGGGAGCAGATCAGGAGTGGTGACTCCACTGGCAAGCAGGAACAAAGAGACCTGCTAGTTGTGGCTCTTTTTTAGGGGCGACCCTGCGACCCTGGAAGCACATTAATACTGCTGGGCAGCATACTTACTCTGCCAGCCTTCGCCTCAGTCAACTCCAGTCCGTGGGCAAGCGACACATACCTTTGTCAAGGCCCTGGCTTCCCCCCATATTACATAGCTCTCCCAAGCTGGGAGAGCCTCTGTAATTTGGTTCTTTTTGTGCTGTTTCTTGAACTACACTTTCATTCTCTAATACACAGTATATGGCCACTTGATCAACATATTTATTTCCAAGTGTGACCATGTCTTTTCTACCCTTAAGGGCAGTACACTTGACCACTACAATTTCTTTTGCTCGTTGTATTGCTTCCAACAAATCAAGCATGTAGGAACTGTTCCTGATATGAGTTCCAGAGGATGTTATAAAAACCTTTTATGACCACAATTGTTCAAAGCCATGAACCACTCCAAAAAAAGATAGACTGTATAAATCGCCATACTTATTTTTTCTGCATGGCGATAAACTCTTGTCAGTGCAATCAACTCTACCGGTTTCACTGAAGTTACATTTGGCAGGTGTGATGCTGCAGACATTTCAGAAATGGAAAATACTGCAGAGGCCCTTCATGCCCCGTGATAATTTCATGAACCAAATCCACCACCAACCAAAACCAGATCAGCCATTTCAAGGGCAATTTCTTTAATGTCTGGTTTTGGCTTGGCATATAACTCTGTTAATCTGACGCATTAATGCCCTGGTTCATCATCATCATCATTATAATCATCACCGTTGTCATCATCATCACCATCATCACTCCCGGCTGTGTTTTTCTTGCTATTTTGAACAGAAAACAGTATTGCAGGATCTAGAAAATTACACCATTAGGTAGAGATACTTTCAGCTCCCAGTATGACTTGTTCATATCTGGTCAGACACACTGTCATGTGCTGAGTACGAGTAGGAATCAGGCTCATTCTCAGCAGAATGTGGAACAAATCCAGTCAGTGTATGCCCCCTCACAATTCCTTCACTATTCTCAATTGCAATGCAAACAACTGCAATCTGCAAGCCACGAAGAGTTAGAGCTACTGGATCTAACACAGCTGACAGATAAGCTACTGGGCTCATGACTTCAACATGTTTTAGTAGAATAAGGCCTGAAAAAGCACACCCACCCCTTTCATGGTAGTAAAGAAAAAAAAAAACATATTGTAATCAGTGATTCAAGGGTTGGGTGTATCACACATTTTGTCTATCACTGCCCAGAAAGCCTCTATACATTTGTCTGTAAATGGTCCTGGAACTTTGACATCACTTTGGGTCAGCTATACTAAGGTTTTACAATCAAGGAAAACTTTGGACTCCACTAATGACAGTAGCCACTATTCCCAGGAAAATTCTCAGCTCCCTCCAGGTGGTAGGAGTATTAATCTTCACAATTGCAGAAACACATTAATTTGAGACTTTCCTTGCTCCTGTCTCAGTGTGGCAACCAATATTAATCACTTATTTCTAACATTACTGCTTCTTTGTAGGAGAAACCTTGAGAACATTGTTAGCTCAATGATTCAGCAGTGCATTCATATCAAGTTAACAGTCCTCTTTTGTTATCTACTGCATCAGGACTGAACTACAGGGCAGCTGCACACTTTCCAAATTGGTCTTTAGGATCTGATGAAAAATTGAAGGATTTTCAGTATATCCCCGGGGGTTTGACAGCCAATAAGAATTTTATTTAGGGGCTGGAACACAAGAAGGAAAACTGGGTTTTCTCATGCAGATTAATGGAGGAGAATGCTTGACATAAGTGAATGACTGTATACCATTCTGCATCTTTTGGAATCTGGAACACATTGCGGACAACATGGAATCACAATTTTATTTATTTTCCAAGATCCTGCACTATTCTCCATGTACCACTAATTTTGTGTTTTTTTAAAGCCGGCAAAGACTACCAAGCACTTGCCAAAGAATTCCCTTTTCAGTCATTTTTTCAAAGAAGAGCTTCATTCCTTCATCTGCTTTTTTTAAAGTGTGTACTGTAGTGAAAACTGCATTTCATTTCACATTTATCCTGACAAACTTTGTGGTTATAACTAATCATATCTCTTTATCAGAGGACTTCAATGCCTCTTGTTTGACAATATGTCTTAAATCTAGAGGTAAACTATCTGTAGTTAAAACTGGAAACAGATGGAGTATTGGGTCATGTGATTTGATTTTAAAAACAACATTTTCATCTTGGGCTTCAATTGTGACACCATCCTGTGTACAATAAATCACACAGTTCATCTTGCAAAGCAAGTCTCAGCCTTGAAGTGGAACCACAAAACATGACCTGATGATTATTCACCATTGATCTATTTTTAAAAAGGGTATCTGCTGTAACCTGATTAATAAACTGTTGATTACTGATGCCTAATATAGAACAAGCATTAGAGCGGGTAACCCCGTATCTATCAAGAAAGAAACACAGTGGCCATTGACTTCACCTTTGATGTATGGGCCTCACTGATTTTTCACCAGGATTGCTTCAAGAAAGCAATCCTCTTCCCCCTCACCTCCTTCATTAGTAATTATTCTCTGAAGAAACCTGAGAAAAATCATTGCTCAGAATCAATGAATTCTGTTGGCACCCTGGAATATATGGCACCTTGTTTGTAATATTTCGCTGCAACATTAGGGCTATGGGTATATTTGTGTGAAATTGTCCTTGATTTTGTATATTCTGCACATAAGCTGGTTGCGTTGGGGTAATGACTATGTCTGTATCTGATTCACATTTCCTATTTTCTCACTTTGCACTTATGACATCACATTCATTCCAGCTTTGTCAGACAACTTAAAACTCACATCAAAACACAATGACAGATTCCTGACATCTCTCTGAATCTGTTCTGCTTGGGCAACCATAAGCTTCTCCTTGATCCTTTTCTGCTTTGTGTCAAACCAATCACTACTTTACTTGACATACGTTATGATTTGTCTGTACTCTCTGTGTGCCAACCCATCACACTTTGTTGAGTAGGCTAGCTCTGTTCAGGGTCCAAACTCATAACTATAGCAGATACAAAACCACTTGCACCATCTTTATTTGGATTTTGAATATACTAGTTTTCCCAAAATTTGCATTAGCCTCTCATACTAGGCAGGCACTGGCTCTTTCAGCTCTTGTGTAGACCTCAGAATCTTTGACCAGTTTATTTTCTTTCTTTAGCACCTTCTTTTCAAATATTCTATCAGTTCTTAGTATTTTTCAGCAACCACTTCAAAAGAAGCATTGTCTTAAGTGATTCCTCACTTGGTTAAGCAACTGCAACCTTACACTCAGACCACAGGTCACTATGAATGACAATCTGACATGCTTTTAAATCAGAGTCAAAGCATTTTCAAATTCACTGTAAACGCATGAACCGTTTGTAACACTTTTTTGGTTTCTCTTGCAATTTAAAAAAGTTTGTCACTAAAGCATTATGATCGCTCAGGGCAAAAGCATATGATTCCCTGCATATACTTCTCTCAAAGGGGATTCTGAAGCTTCCCCTGTCTCTGAATCACTAGTTGACCCCTTTGCTTTCCTTCCTGCCTTTGAAGTTTTCTTTTTATTAGTACTCTTTTTCCACGTGTCTTTGTATTTCTTTAAATCCCTCCAGTCCCTTGTCTTTTCAACTAAATCCTCACATTCATCAGCCTATTGCTCAAGCCTATCAAATGCCTCGTATGCACATCTTGCTGCTTCTTTGATCTTGTAACTCATTCCATCCTCAATGTAGGACAATAATTTGTTCAGGTCAATTGTTCCTTGTAACATTTCCTGAATTCAATTTTAAAGCCCAACATCTTTTTTTAGGAGATTTTTCAGTAACAACAGTAGGAACAGGCATGTCATTTAGAACTGGAGAAACAACTATAGTATCTGTACTGGCATGTAGCAAACCTGTAATTGTAGTTTCAGGTGGGGGACTTGCTGATGCACTCACAACTGTAAGTGAGGTTGACTTCTGTACTTGTACACGGATACCATCTACCACTACACTTGTATCAGGCACTTCAGGACACTACCCCTGTCTTCATATCCCATTTGTATATGGAGAAGGTCTGGAGTTCAAAACAACATTTAAAAAGGCATCATCCTCATCTGATCCTCATTTCTGGCTTTGTTTCTCTCTGTCTACCTCATCAGTTTTCTTTTTTCTGTCATCACTTTGACTTTGCAGGGCAAACCTCATTCCATTCATCATATTCTCTTTCCAGCATCTCTCTTTAAAATTCCATTTGCCTTCCGACCATTGCTTAAATGAACTTTTCATCTACCTCTTCATTTTATTTAGCTCCTTCTCAGTAGCTATCAGATTCCATTTGTTCCATGTCTCAAATTGTGTGGGTATGGGTAACAGCTTTCTATCATTCATGGTGTGCCTCAAAAAGTTATAGCTTTCTAATAATAAAGGTACTCTCCAAGGAATAAAAAGGTATATTCATGGCATTAAGAAATCCAGATAAAAATATAATACTCAATCGCTATAATAATTTCATGTGCAGGCATTTCTTTCCCAGGTAAATTTTAACCTTCTGTAGCTTTTTCAACACAGTACCCCTTATATTTTACTCAAAAGAATCCAAAAACCCAACAAAACAAGCTAACAAGCATAAACCAGTCCTAGAGAGGCTATTCTAAAGGTCATCAATTACAGCACAGCTCTATCAGCAACCAACCAATGATACTCTGTGGGGACATCTCATGAATTCCCGGTCTATTTCTTTGCTAACTAACCAATCACAGGGTGACTTCTTCGAGAATAAGAGAACAATTGCACAGCCTTTTTCAGTAAACACACATCAAATAAACAAAAATAAATCTTGTCTGTTTAATCTAAATAGGAGGAAATCAGCAAGATAGGATAAGACAAGTTTTGCAAACAACAGACCCAGGACTAACACCTTTGTGCTTGTAAAACCCAATTCATGCCAAGCAAACTCCCATCAAGTGGCAATCCATCTTTGGCTAATGTATTAACTCCTGTCAACTTAGGTGCAATAGACACCAACCTAGATTAGGCTTGCAAACTCCTAAAAAGAAAAGCCTGTTAATTCAGAAAACCTTATCTGTGTGAAGATGGCACCTCACAAAAAACACTACCTTTGTGCTTGGATTTCGATGAATTAGATAACAATGTAATCAATAATAGAAACCAAAACTCTTTCAATCCAATCTACAAATATGAATAATAATTTCAAACCTCAGTAGTTAAATTACCAATTCAACCCTGATTCAGCATCACAGAACTGAAAGACTCACATTGAGCATAGCTATCCGTAAAGCAACACAAAACTTGACACTTGAATAACGCACCAAGAGAACTCACAATCACCAGAATCATTCTAATCAGTCCAAATCGTTCATGAGCAGCTGTGCAAATCAATTTCCCTGCGAAATCCACGTGGAAAAAATCCACTAATACTAAGGACTACACAAAAACTGAATTTCTGAAGCAGAAAGGAAGTTCTATGTAATGTGCAACCGTCCTATGCTACCACAAATTAGAATGTCCTCAGTTGCACGGATAGGAGACCATGTTATACCTCAATTTCATGAGGCAATATGTCCCTACATTAAGGCATCTCCCAATACATGAAAATATCAGAAATGCAGACAATCAGGTAAATGGGCTAACTCAATTAGTGAGTTCTAGATCAGCAGAATAGTTGAAGGGTTTTATTACAAACATCTAAAAATAAGGTGATTCAGAGTCATTGCAATAAAGAATGTCAGTGAATAGGGCAATACATAGAAATGCTAAATCAGAAATTAGTTTAAGTCCCAAGTGGGTAGCAAAGTTGGGAGACTAGAACGGGAACGTTTTCTGGCTCACCCAAAAATTTAAATTAACAAAACTGAAGAATCACTGTTAGGTAAGCAAATGTATCAGTATCAGCAAATCAGAGCACAGTAAAATTAAACATCATATTGCCTTGACATCTAATCACTAGGGGTGGGCAGAACTCACATGATTCCATATAGTGTAATCACACAGAATTACCAAAGTATTCCTTGAGATTATGTAAGAAGAGTAATTCTGTGTTAAGCATTATTTCCTAGTGCAAAAATGCTCCCTAGACTTGAGGATATAAATGCAGCAGAACATGAATATGAATGCGAGCAGTTGCTCACAACCGCTAAATGTGCTCTTGGTGGTAGGTTTTTTCCCAGCTTACTTCTAGCATTTAAGTACTGTTTCCTTAGTGCAAAATGCACCCTCACATTTTTGTACTAAGAAATATTGTTAAATGTGGTAGAACACCTCTCATGCTACCTAAATGTGCTCTTACAGTAGGATTTTCCCCCCAAATTAAATAATCTGGAGTAATTGGATAATTATATGTAGTTCAGTGTGAAAGAGTAACATGGAATTAACAAAAGTACTCAAATTACTTCAGCGCAATTGAAATTCCGCCCAGACCTACTAATCACTATCCCACTAGATGAATAATCTAGTCGCCCTAAATGCCCTCTATGCAGGAACCACGGCCAAGCTCCAGAAAAGACTACAACGCATACAGAGTGCCTCTGCCCGCCTCATCCTAGACATCCGTAGCCACATCAAAGCCCACCTGAGAGACCTGCACTGGCTTCCCGTCAACAAGAGAATCACGTTCAAACTCCTCATCTACGCTCACAAGGCACTGCACAACACCAGACCAGAATACCTCAACAAACAGCTCTCCTTCTACACCCCAACCCGACAGCTTTGCTCCGCTGACCTTGCCCTCGCCACCATCCCACGCATCCACAGAACGACCGCCGGGGGCAGATCGTTCTCCCACCTCGCTGCCAAGACGTGGAACACTCTTCCCACCCACCTGCGACAGACACAAGACCTATTTACCTTCAGGAGACACCTCAAAACTTGTCTGTTCGAGCAGTAGCAGTCCTCACCCTGCGCCTTGAGACCCTCACAGGTGAGTTGTGCACTTTACAAATGCTTTGATTGATTGATTGAATAATTATTGTACACACTCTTTGCCAAGGTCCGCTGTGGATGCGAGAAAAAGTAGATACATAATTAGCAGTGTGTTATATGAATGATTACAACACAATAATCTAGCAGCAGGACCTTGAAGAAATATTTGCAGTTTTATAACTGAGCCAGAGAAAGTTCATTAAGGGCAAAATATACAACGACAATGGAAGTAAACAACTAATAATTTACTTGACTTTGTGCTGCAGAAACATCAAGCAGGGTAATGTGTAGGGGGAAGAACAGTGCCACGTCAGCTTCTAATTGAGGCTTAGTTAACAGCAGCCTAGAAAGCATACTTTTTAATTGACCTAGGACACTTGTTTAAATTACTACATTATGTCAGAATATGCAGGTATAATCAAGTGTAAAATCATCTTTTGCACGTTGAAAAAATCAAATTAAAGCACAACTGCAAACTAATTCTTCAAAAGCCTGAAAATGAAAACAAGTTAATACAGAAAATTCCTATTTGTGTGTAAACAGGGCCTTGCAAAACACTCATGCAGACAAATTCAACAATAATATCTTGAGATCTTGGATTTTAGCCTATCTGATAATTAAACCAACCTTTTATGAAAAACAAATCCCTTTTGACACAAACCAAAAATATGAATAGTACATCACAATCGCAATAATCAAACCACCAACTGAACCCAAAATCACCATTGCATAACCAAAAACCTCACATGCAGCAGATGTAAGTCTCAATACTCCAATAACACATCAGAACACCCTCAAGCACCAGAATCATTCTACCCTCTTCATACTTACAATCTGATTGGTTCTATATTGGGTACTGGTGATTTAACACTTTTACTGTATGACGACAGGAACTTTTGGAGCAAATTTAAAATTCCAGTGTTTTAGTTAATAAAGCTTTCTCATCTTAAAAAAGCACTGCAAGTTAGGATTTTGCAGCAAAATCCACCTGGAAGATCCACACAAGAAGTTAACTAAATTAAGGTCATGGGGACTGGGACAAAAAGAGGGAAATGTCTGTAGCAGATAGGAGGTACTCATAACTCACAACCATCATCTGCTTCTACATACAGTATTTGTGCCGCAATTTAGACATCCCAAATTTTTCCTCAACAGAACACCCACATTTTGATGATTCGAAGATGGTGTTAAACCTCAGTTTCAAAAAAAGTCAATTAAATAAACGGGCCTACTCAAGAACTAAGTTCTATTAAAGGGCCCACTCAATGAGTAAGTTCTAAATAAGCTGAATAATTTCAGGGATTTAATACAAAATTCAAAATTAAGAAAACACAAAGTCATAGCTATGAAGACTTTCAGCAAAGAGAGCATTACAGAGAAGTGCAAAAAAAATATATATACTGTAAGTCCCACATGGGCAGCAAGATCAAGAGAGAAAGGGACAGCATCCCTAGTAGGGGTGGGAGAAACGTTTTGTTCCACTCTTGGAATTATGGTCACTCTGTGTTACTCTTTAACTGATAGAATTAAAAAAAACATAGAACTTCACTTAAAAACAAAGGTTACAGGGATGTTATAGTTAGGTTCTGAATGGACTTGTACAAAACCTTAGAAATTCACCAGTTATAGTTATAGTTTTTACAAGTAACTATAACTTGCACTTTCGCCATGCACTGCTAATTACCCCAGATATTACACCAATCAATAAAAATATCAATGAAACATTAGCAGTCAAATTATTATTGAAAAAAAACTGTGCATGGCCCCATCTTTGAGTAAAGTATATGTGAGTCAATACCGAGAATAATCATCAACACTATTTTACTGTCAAGCCTCTATATCTTATTAATAATTATGCTGGCAAACTGAAAAGCAAATCATTCTGAAACAATAAACTATATAAGGCTGTACTTGTTCAAATTTGGACACAGCATTTGTCTTCATTAGATGAGAACCAAGAACATAAAATACACAAAAACAAAAGGGAAGTAGTGCTTCACGAATAATGCCCAAGTGGACAGCAGCTTAAACATCCAAATGGCTCAAAGTTAACATTCCAGTATAACCCCAACAATCATATTTAAGTGGGCAATTCAAGTTAAGATAAAAAATCAAAGGCAGAATACCAGAACACAGAATAGTAAAACCTTCCAATTACTGGGCTTGATTAACAAAGTGAGAATATTAGAGAAATAAAAGAAAAAATATGAAAGTAAATTGTCCAAAATAAAAAACTAAATTCAAAGAGTAAATAAGAATCACTATGGGAGGAAAATGATGGCACATATGCGATAGAGGGAGGACAATAAGGGGGAGGAGATGTATCTACTAGCCTTTCAAAAATACCATTTAAATAACGTCCAGCGATAGAAAATATAGCTTGCTTGTGCAACACAAGCAAAAATCCTACTAGTTATCCGAACCACAAATCAAAGAGCTGTGGATATATAGCTACATAACATCAAAGGGAAAACAAATTCTTATCTGTCTGCCACAATGGTAGTAGTCTGATGGAAAACAAACTTAATTAATCTGCTGTATTGGCAGCTGCCAAAAGAAAAGGGTAGGGAGCTCTTCTAGATGGGTAGAGGTGTCCCTTCCTTTTCTCCTATTGAAAAGAGAGAATATTGGAGTAATGAGAGAAGGGGTGGGAAACTCCTTGGTATTACAGAGCTGAACAGGGGAGGAAAGGGGGTAAGGGAAAAATGGGGGAATACAAAACGGGGGAGGAGGCGAAACAAAGGGGAAATAAGGGGAAGAAAAAGGGAGAGGAAAAAAAGGGTAGTAAAGGGTAGACAATGTATTGTGAGTTCTTCTTCAATATTCCATCCCCCTGAAAGTTTTGTTTCTAGATCGATGATATACTTAATTACAGACATCTCAGATTGAGGGTGTGATTGCCTCCTCTGTGTGGATGTGGAACTTGGTCAAAGATACAATAGGCTAATTGACTTCTTTCACTGTAAAGGCCTTCAATGAAAAGATGGGCCATTGGGTACCACAGCTCTTTGTTATCAATGGCATGCATATGCTCAAGGATTCTTTTCTTGGCCTGGCCAATGGCACTGCCCACATAGTATTTTCCACACAAGCACATAAGGGCATAAACCACATATTGTGAACTGGAGGTGAGGACTTTTGTTATCTTTCTAGTTGTGTTGCTCCTCCGGATCTTGTATTCCGATTTATTCTGGCTGTATCTACATGCTTTACATTTCTTACTGGGAAGAAACCCTTTAAGTTGCCCAACCTTGTATTGTCCCTGGCAGGAATGTTATTATGGACCAGTGTACATCTCGCAGGAATCTACCTCTCCTGTATCTAATGCTAGGTCTGCAGTCAAGATTGGGGCAAATAATATTGTCAGTGATAAGGATCTGCCAGTTGCATCTTATAATTTTCTCCACTTGTTTGTGCTGGTTGTTATACGTGGTGATATACTTCTGCCCCATCCACCATTTATGTAGGTGCATAGAAGATGCTTGTTTTGTCCTTTTGGGAAATTCTCTTGACTGCTCTTTTTAGCACCCAGTGAGGGTATCCCCTCTCCTTGAATCCAACTTACATGTTCTCTTGTTCTACATAAAAAGCTTCTAGAGAACTGCAATTTATTCTCATGCTGTGAAGTTCACCACAAGGGATACTATATTTTAGAGTTTCCAGATGATGGCTGAGGGCATGGAGAAGAATGTTCCCTGCCGTTGGCTTATGGTAAAGTCTAGTTGTCAAATTGCCCTACTTCACTTCAACCATCACATCCAAAAATTCTATGTTCATAGTAGTAGTATTGAGGATCAAGTAATATTAAGGGAATTCTTCTTAATTTGTTCACAAAAGCAGCTGCAGACTTTGTGGTGCCTCTCCATGCGATGAATAAATCATCTATGTACCAAAGCCACAAAATGGCATACTTCATAGCCTGTGCTGTGTCATCAGTGATTGATATCTGCTCCACCCACCAGAACATGAACAAATTTGTGTAACTGGGGGCAGAGCAAGTACCCATCACAGTCCCTCCAAGCTGACGGTACAGATTTCCATCAAACATAAACATGTTGACAGAAGTCCGTCATCTCTAGTAGTATCTTAGGTTGTTGGCGATAGTGGATATGTCTGGCTCTCATGTAATGCTCACAGGATTGAAGACCTTCAGAATGTTGGAGTGAGGTAAATAGGGAGCATATATCTAGGGCCATGAGGATTAAATCTTCCTCCTGCTGGATTCCCTCTTCATTGTAGGAACCATATCATTTCCCCTTTGGTAACTATAACTCGCGCCCCCGCTCTGCACAGTTTTCTCATCAATAATTTTACTGCAAATGTTGTTACTATGATATTATCAATGATGTCAAAGAAGATGCCATGAGTGATATGATATCTGGGGTAATTAGCAATGCATGGTGAGGGCATGAGTTATAGTTACCTTAATTCTAATTATGACAGCTGAATTTCTATGGTTTTATGCATGCAGAATCTGAACCTAACTATAATGCCCATATAGCCTTTGTTTTCTTAGTGAATTTCTATGTTTTTTTATTCTATTTCCTGTCTATAATGTCCCTGTGACCTTTGTTTTTTTCAGTAAATTTATCCGTTTTTTTTTTAATGTTAAGGAAGATGCCCATCACAATACACGGTGGAGGGGTTGGATGCAGGCCCTGGCCTGGTATTGTTCTACCCTCACCCAAGCTTGCTTTTCCTGTCCTTCCTCCTCCTTATCATCCATTGTCCAAGTCTATGCCCAAGCTTCCTCTTTACATCCCTGTGTGTCACTGCCCTTCCCATATGCCTGAACAGTTAGTTTGCTGCTCCATCCACTTCCTCCCAACCCTCTATTGTCCTAGTCCATGCACCAGCCCCCTCCCTCCTGCCCTACATGGTCCAATGTGCTTGCACTACCCTCCATTTAGCTTGATGTCCCTGCCCACTCCTACTGCCCTCTGTTTCCCAGTTCTATGCCACATCATTGCCTTCCTGCTTAGCCTCTGTGCTTAGCATCGCTGCCCCTACCCTCGTTCCCCTGCCCTTCGATGTCTGTGTGCATGCCCCTGTTCCCTCTTTTATGTCCACCATGATCCGTGGACCTGCCGCTGCTTCTCCTATCTACTCTGAGTGTTCTGTTGAGCTGCTCCTGCCCTCCTCCTGCTCAGCATGGTCAGATTGCTGCTGCCTGTCCCTGCCACCCCTACAGTGCCTGTTCAAGTGCCATGCCTCATCCCCTCCTTCCTATCCACCATGGTCCATTTTGCTGCCACTCCCTTCAACCCTCTATGCTCTGTTGTGATGCACCTACTCCTCCCGCCTGCCCTGTGTGATCTGTTGTGAAGCCCCTTCCCCTGCCCTATCATGTCTGTGTCCAGCTACTACCCCTCATTTCTGTCCTTCATGGTCCTTTGTGCATGCCCCTACACCCTCCCTCTTTCCCACCATGGCCGTTGTGCTGCCACTAACCCTCCTGCATGCCAAGCATAGACTTTTACGATGTCACAGCTCCATCCACCTGCCCTGAGTGGTCAGATTGCTACCCCCCCAACATTCCCTCAGTTGTCTGTTTGTATGCTATTATAGTCTCAATGGTGCCCTCTGGGGCATGTTGTCCTTTCAGTGCTCATCCCACCTGCCATCCCTGGTCAGCTTGCTACTCCTGGCCCCTTGCTGCCTGCCCTACATTTTCCATCTGCAGGCCTTATCCCCACCCTCCTGCCTTGTCTGGTCCGTTGTCATGCACCTGCCCCCTCCCTCCTGCCCTTCATGATCCATTATGCAGCAACTGCCCCTCTTGTTCGCTATGGTGAGCTTGCTGCCCTTGCCTCTTCCCCTCTGCTCTCTGTTGTCCATGTGCATGACCCTTTTCCCTCCCTTTTGCTTTCTGCGGTCCGCTCTGCTGCGGTACCATCCCACTTGCCTGTGTGGTGTATTGTGCTGCTGCTACACCTGAAACCTGCCCTGTAAAGTTAGTTTGGTGCCCCTGCTGTTCTTCCTCCTGCCCTTTGCTATCCGAGTCCAGGTCCCTACCCCATTCCTCCTTCCCTCTGTGATCCAATGTACCATACTTGCCAATATTTTGAACTTGGTAAGAGGGAGATTTTGAAAAAACCTGGGAAACTGAGTTTTCCCATTGACCTATATTGGAAAAGAGGAGTGTTTAGGCAGTAGACAGATAAAATAAAGCCTTTTCTGGTTTAAAAAACACCTGGAATCTCCTGCCTAAATCAGGCCAATTGGCATGTATAGTTGTACTGCAACTGTCTCTTCCTTCTACTCTCAATGGTCTGTTAGATTGACACAGTCTGTCTTGCCTGTAATGCATGTTTGGTTTGTTGCGCCAACCCCCATTCACCTGCCCTTCATGGTCCGTTGTACTGCCACTGCCCCTCCCACCTGTCCAGAATGGTCAACTGGTTGCCTCTGCACCCTCCTCCCCAGCCTCAATTATCCAAGTCTGTGCCCCTGATTTCTGCCTCTTCACAGTATTCTAATGAATATTTAGATTGCTAACATTCTATATTTATAACAAAAGTGTGGCACACCTGACGTCATCTTGATGTAATCAAAACTGCAAAACCTAACCAGGAATTGTGAAAATGAGAGGGTCTTGTTCCCACAGAAATTATGGTTAGTGCTCAAAAAACCTAAAATGAGGACTTATTTTCTGAGTTCTCCAATAGCAACAAAGCACCTTTAAATTATTTGCTATCTTTAGTTTTTTTGTCCAGTTGATCACTTGAATATTTTTTACAGTTAGGGGAGAGGATGTGGCATTACGGCCAGAGTTGCAGGCTTTGTAACTGGGGAACCAGGTTTGAGTTTTGGCGTGAACTTGACATCCTGTGACACTTGGCAAATCATTTAATCTCACCATGCCTAAAACCAAAATGAATGTATCCTTGTGTAATGTAACCGATGCTCATGTAAAGGACTCCAATACCTTCGGGTCAAGTCTGCGTGATATAAAGCTGTAAATAAACAAAGTTTTGCACACTTCTGTAAATTAGGCTGTATGTGGGCTACATTTTGTGATACTTGTGCTACATTTGGGCTCTTTTGTCTCTGGTGGCCATCTTGGGAGACTTATTTGTTATGAAGCTTCCTTATTTTCTCATTTACTGCAGTGTTGACAGTAGAAAATGCTTTTAGTTTTCCACTTCGATTCCATCAAGATGGGATTCAGATGTACCACACTTAAATTCAGAATGTTAGCACCCTAGTTGCTCATTAGAACATTGTAGTAAAGTTTCTGATCACCAGGGAGTTAACTGGCAGTCTGCTGCTAGTGTTGAAAGTGCATGTTTCAGTTTGCATGTCAGAATGTTTTAATGAAATAGATAAGGAAAATAGTTGAGAATTCACTTAAAACTTGTCCTAATTTTTCTTTGTACAGCACTAACCATAATTTCTATGACAAAATTAACCCCCTCATTTTGTTCCTTTCTAAATTAAGGGCCATAAGTTTAAGCCCCTAGCACCACCTTGCGCCACTGGGGCATTTATTTTGACACAAATGTGGAATTGAGGTAGCTTTTCCCACACGCCATATTTACAAAGTGGTGCAATGCTTGCATTGCGCCACTTTGTAAACCCTTGTGCCACATTATGCCTGTGCCAGCATAATGTATGCATGGGGGCAGTCCCCTGTTAGGGGGGACCAAAAATATTGGTGCAAGGAAATTAAAGAGATTTCATTTTTTTGGCACTTGTAACTCCTGCTCAGAGCAGGCGTTAAAAGAGGCGCTACTCCTGCAGAGTACATCAATAGCGGCAAAATAAATTATGCTATTGCTCCCTACCCTGCGCCATGGTGCGCCGTATTTTAAATACAGCGCACACATGATGGCCATGGGGGGGCGCTAAGGGGTGCAAGTGAAGTGGTGCTGCACTAGGTATAGTGCCAATTTAATTAAATCTGCTCTAGAATGTTTAAAATTTTACCAGTTTGAGCCAATCAAAATGGATTTAGGTGTGCCACACTTTTGTCATACGTAAGACTGTTAGCGCTCTAGTGGTTCTTTAGAACACTCTGGGAGTCTGCAGTAGAAAACACAAGGGAATCAAATGACAGGCTGCCCTGTTGGACGCACATGTTAAACTAAGAATGTCAGACTTAATTCTCATATGGCTGAGAAAGATACTGTGAATTTACAGAAAATATGCTCTCATTTTAGTTTCTGAAGCACCTTCCATTACCTCTATGGGGAAATCCTGAGAAACCAGTTTTCTCTCAAACATGATTCATGAAATTCAGCAGAAGACTTGTTCACACGGTAAAATCCCCTTAGGACACACCATAATTACTGAAATTAGTATAGTAGCCTCCACAAATTATTTGTATTGTAACTAAAATGTTATCAACCTTTATACAGTCTCCTTTTTGTGACCCTCAAAACCTGCAGTTTACTATAATGCATTTCAATGGGGCCTATGTCCCAGATCCTGTAATGGCTGCCACAGCATGCTATATGCATATCTGTATTCCTTGTATGTTGTCTGGAACATTTTGGGGTGATTCTTCAAGTGGGGCCAGGAAAAATGGAGGGAGGGTCACAAAATGCATTTTCCCCATGCAATTCCCCTAGAGATTGTTAACACTGAATGTAACTAATGAATATTCATGTATTTTGAGTGTTGAATGTGCGTAGAAAATGTATTTATTTAGAGGAAAAGTAATGTACGCATTTGAAGGTGAGCCGACGTGAGTGACCATCAATGTTCACGAAGGGTACTTATTAATGGCTTATTCATATAAAATGTTGAGCTTATGTTTGATTAATGTAGTAGTATGTCATACTAAGGGATTATACACTATGTATTAGCTTTATTAATTGTAGGCTTTAACTTAGCGAGGTCTTGGCCTAGTTGCAATGTCATGCTGCATTTCTTAGGTGTTTTATAAAATGTATGCCTAGAGAATTAAACTGTGATTTTCAACTGTGCTGACCTTATGCTCGTAGCTGAAAGTCTTTCTCATGAGAACTGCTTGCTAGGAGATTATGTACTTGCTAGTGAAACAATTTTTAATGTAATGTAATGTGTGTGAGACTGACTTTACCAGGAGAAGACAGTTAGTTTATTTTTTTTAATTTATTTTATTTTGAGAGTTTTCTATAGCGCTGGCAAGACCGAGAGGGTATCAGAGCGCTTTACAACAGAATAGATAATAAACATAAGAAAGACACATGAAAAGTCTAAGAATCACATTACAGACCGATATTACAGAGGGATTGTCATGAACAAAAGGGTAGTGTACTGACTGGAGTATAACCGTCGACATGTGAACCATGTACTAGTAAAATTGTAGATCTGAGGTTTAATTTTATTGGATTAAATGTGAACAATGCCATTTGCTTACCAATGAGGGTGTGGGAAGTAGTTTTAGGAAATCTAACTAAGCCAGACTGCACTGAGAAAAGGGAGCCATTTGCTCATTTTCTATCTTGCCATAAAGATAGTATTTTCTTGACCGTCCCTAGAAGGGATGTGTTTAACTTTACTGCTTAAAGAGACTTTGCTTTTCTGAACTTTGATGCTGAATCCTGATGCCTCACTGACCGGTCTGATGTCCTGATGATGAAGACTGTCACATATTGAGGACAGGTATACAATGATTTTACTGATAGATATGTCTATTTGCTTTTGTTTTTAGGTACCAAACGCTATTTTGATAGAGCCATAGTTAGATGTTTTCCAAATTTGTGTCTCCAAATTGTTTTGCATGAAGCCCAAACATGCTATTATAATTGGATGTTAGTTAGGGTTCTCACTGATGAAGTTTGCTACTTGTAATAGTTGATGTATTTTCTTTGCTGAATCTAAATGTATATAATATCGTTTGCACAGTTATTCTTGCTATTGATTTGTACTGTACCCTCAGAATGTGTAGTAGCTCAAGCCTTGATTAGATTGCTATTCTTTCACTGCTTTGGACAGCCAGTGTTGTTTTTGTATGTTTATCATTTGATTTTGAGATTAAGTTACGTAGCATTAGCATTGTTAAAATAGGGAAATAAACATTCTAACTTTGACATAAAGGTGTCATTATTCATGACTGTAAGGTCATGGTGTGTGATAATTACTGATTCCTACTATTGTCATTGATTGTTATTGGTTATTGGTCTGTGCATGTATGGGATATATGGTGGGAAAACCTCGAAGCGAATCAAAAGATTCATCGACCTATTAGCATCTCCTTGGAAGTTTACTTATTAAGGTCTGACACACTAACAGGATTTTAAACGAGACTACATTCTGAACCACTGAACGGAATTACACCAGATTTGGAAGAGAGGTAGATCTTGGTCCAGAAAGAGCCCTTTTTATGATTTGGTGTAAATTAGTTCAGTAGCAAAAAATTATTTTGTATATCTAGGGACGTGAATCCTCAGTGGATCCGACAAATCTAATGCTGAGATCTGATTGGGTGGCAACAATTCAACGAGGAAGTGTTGGCAGCCATCTTGGGACTTATTCGAAGAAAAAAGGGGAGAAAGTGGAGGATTCACAAACCCAGTTAAAAATCTAAAAAGAAAACAAGCGCAGTCTCCTGTGGTTGTTTATACTGCAGCCCCCGGGTAGGCCAGGGGCCAAATGTTGATATATAAATTTTTAGCATTTCCTTCATTTTCGCTGCTTTCTCCTTGTGTTTTTGTGATTTTTTTGTGTGGCTTCTCCTTGCTTTTCTCTCGCTTTTACTGTTTTCTCCTTTGCTTTTTCCAAGATTTTTTGTGTGACTTCTCCTTGCTTTTCCATTGTTTTCACTGCTTCTCATTACTTTTTCCCTCATTGCTACTTCTGCATGCTGCCTGTTATTTCCCACCTCCCACCTAGCCCCGCCTAACCTCATCCACCACCTTCAAGTGCCCCTCCAACAAGGAAGAAGTTGATGCCCTGGGTGGGGCCAAGGCACCCAACAGTATAAGGTGAGGCCCCAGGAGTTATTGGCCCAAGGAGGGGGGTTGCGTACCCTCCCTTTAAATGTTGGGAAGGCCCAGGGGGATCAGGGCCAACATTTATACAGTATAATATTATACATTATAATATCTATATGGGGAGGGTGGCTATGTGACTCCCTTTAAATGCTGGGCAGGCCCCTGGGGATGGAGACCCTAGGGCCAATATTGGCCCGGGGAGTGGGCAGTGTGCCCTTCCCCTTTACAAAGTTGCCAGGCCAAGCAGATGGGGTCCCCAGGCTGAAATTGGCCTGGTGTGGGACGCTGTGTGCCCCCAGCTCATGCTGACTTCCTTTGAGGGGATGGCCGCAGGGCCAGGCTGCAGACCAAGCCTTGCAGCCAACCCCCTACCGCCATGGCCAAATGCCGTGCCCACCATGAGATTGGCTGCATATGGGTAGGGGAGTTGCACTGGCGAGGCTGTGCATGGCAGAGGCTGGATTAATGTATAGTAATTCATTATTACTTTATGTAAAAAAAATAGACATTCACTGAAGAAAACCAAAGGTTACAGGGACATTATTGTTAGGAAACACAATTTTAAAAAAACCTTAGAAATTCACTAGGAAACCAAAGGTTACAGGGACGTTATAGTTAGGGTCACATTTTACATGCTCAAAACCATAGAAATTCAGCAGTTATAGTTACAGTTATCTCAAGTAACTATAACTCTTGCTCTATGGTAGCTATAACTCTCGCCCTCATGACATCTCATGTGACATAATTGATAATACCTCAGCAGCATTTGCTGTAAAATCATTGATTAGAAAAATGTGCATGGGGCGTGAATCATAGTTCCCTTAGGGCATGAGTACAGTTACTTGATATAAATGTAACTATAATGGTTGAATGAACAAAAGACTAAAATAGCTTCCATTTTAATAAAATAACACCAATCCCACAAATTTACAACATTAGCTGTATCCCATCTTCTATTGAGACAAAAGCTCTTATTGCGGCAAGAGTCCAAAAGTCAAACAAATTTTCTTTAAAACAATTATATCTTTCTTCTTTTCTTCTTATTTTATTGAATTATTAGTCAAAACACAATTGCAAAATAACCTCAGTTTTTTTTCTCAACAGCTCTTTTCAAAAGTTTATTTTAAATTTGTTTCAGGTTTCAGTTCTCTTTGTTCAAAAGCAATGTCAAAAATTGTCTCAAAAAGTCTCTTCATTCGATTCAAGGTGACTCTCCTGATGCAAACTCAGTCTCTGGTTCACTCTCAATCTTATACTGGCACTGAATCACTAAAGCATGGTCATACAACTCTGTTTCATCTTCTCCTTCTTCTTCGGAAACTGTAGCTAAATATACTTATTCAGATGAGGTATATTTACAATTTACAATTTGTAACTTTCTTTCTCATTGATATCTGGTGATTCACTTCCACCAGGTTTCAAATCTACTTGTCTCTCAGGTTTCTCTTCTAGGTCACAGTGATTTTTTTGTGCATGCTTTCTTCCTTAGCATATCCTCCTTTCTCTCCCAGCAACCATCTTTATCAGAGTTTATTTACTCTCCACATAACTTTGACTTGAACTCATACTTAATCTTGAACTCTATTAAGCTTTGTCTTTGTTTACTCTGTTCACAGTGAACTTATTATTTTCTTGGTGATCTTTGTAACTTTGATATTTAGACTAATTCTTACTGCCACTTATCCTTTTGACCTTTACACAGCTCTTCACTCTGATCCCTGTCTTGAAATTAGACTCCAAAATGTTCATGTTCTTCATCAGAATTCATACTAACCTGAAACTTCACCCCTTCAGTTTGTTTTTGGTCACTGTCTTCACCAGTTTCAAAATTTTCACCCACTTCATGATTCATTAAGTGGGTTTTTTAAATCCTGTATTTTCCTAGTACTCTTTGAAAATCCTAAATAGACTACCTCTCCCTGCATGCCTCCGGTTATGCAAACACTCACACATAGGATAGAACATTGAAGCAGGTAGTACGTATTTATGCTCATCATTCACATACAAATTCTGATCATTTTTCTTGTGGTCTAGACTCTCCCATTTTCTTATCTCATTTTCTGGGGCATCCTCCTGTAAATCTCTTATCTCGCTCAAAGAATCCATAAAGAAGCAATGCACAAACTCTACATTTTGTACTGGATCAGTTCTTAATTCTCCATTTACACTCTCTTGTGCAACTGTTTAATCTTGTAATACTCAATGGGGGTCATTCTGACCCCGGCGGTCATGGACCGCCGGGGCCAGGGTTGGCGGGAGCACCGCCAACAGGCTGGCGGTGCCCCGCAGGGCATTCTGACCGCAGCGCTTTGGCCGCGGTCAGAAGAGGAAAACCGGCGGTCTCCCGCCGGTTTTCCGCTGCCCATAAGAATCCTCCATGGCGGCGCAGCTCGCTGCGCCGCCATGAGGATTCTGACACCCCATACCGCCATCCTGTTCCTGGCGACTCTGCCGCCAGGAACAGGATGGCAGTATGGGGTGTCGTGGGGTCCCTGGGGGCCCCTGCAGTGCCCATGCCAATGGCATGGGCACTGCAGGGACCCCCGTAAGAGGGCCCCACTTTGTATTTCAGTGTCTGCTTTGCAGACACTGAAATACGCGACGGGTGCAACAGCACCCGTCGCACCTTCCCACTCCGCCGGCTCCATTCAGAGCCGGCGTCCTCGTGGGAAGGTTGATTTCCACTGGGCTGGCGGGCGGCCTTTTGGCGGTCGCCCGCCAGCCCAGTGGAAATCCCAGAATCACCGCAGCGGTCTGACGACCGCGGTGCGGTGTTCTGGCGGGGGTACTTTGGCGGGCGGCCTCCGCCGCCCGCCAAGGTAAGAATCAGGGCCAATATTTTGCCACTTGGTCCGCATACTTGTTTTGAGAGTGACCATGTCCTTTCCTGCTTTATGAGCTGTATATTTAACAATTAAAATGCCATTTGACTTCTCTATAGCTTTCAACAAATCTAGTAAGTACATGCCATTTTTTTTATAGAGGATCCTGAGGATGTCCTAAAACTCCTTTGTGGCCATAGTTAATTATAGTCATGGAAAACTCCAAAACCATACTGGTGTCTGTAAAAATTGTCACATCTAAATTTTCTGACAAACAACAAGCTCTTGGTAAAGCTACTTGTGCTAAAGTTACATTTGCCAGCGAAGATGCTTCTAAAGTCTCAGAAAAGGATCACACAGCATAGGCATCTTTTAATGCGCCATATTGGTTTCTCAAACAAGTACCATTAATAAAAATGTCAGATCAGCCATTTCCAAAGGAGTCTCTTTAATATCTGATCTTGGTTTTCAATTCAATTCAGTTACATCTAATGCAATCATGGTCTAATTCATCATAAATCTCATCATCATTTCCCCTGCCTTTTAAACCCTTGTTTGAAATAGGAAGCCGTGTTCCTAGGTTCAAGACATTGTATTTCATAACAGAGATGTTTTCTGCTGCAAGTATGATCTGCTCAATCTACAGTTCATAATATGTTAGGTTCTCATTCAAACAACCTGGAAGACTCACAGCCATTAGATGCAACACAACAGAAAGATAAGCCACATGGCGCATTTAACCTCCATGTTTTTGTGATTCCTCTCAAGACAAAACAGGAAAAACATCAAATCATAATCAGGCATCCCAAGTGCAGGCACATGACAGAAACTCTTTCAGTTTCTTAAATGCATCAATTAATTCCTCTTCAAATGGTACTGGATCTTGGACATTACTACATGTTAACCTTACTAAAGGTTTCGCAATCAAGGAAAAGTGTGGAATCCACTGACAACAGTACACAATAGTTTAGAGAAAAATGTAGGCCTTCCTTTGGGTGGTTGACTGGCTCAATTTCAGAATTGCAGGAACACCATCTTTTCAGACTTTCCTACTTCCTTTTTCAATATGATGTCCAGGATAGATGACTTTCTTTCTACAATATTGCATTTCAGTCAGGGAAGCCTTATGTCCATTTTCAGCTAGATGACTTAACAAAGCAATTGCATCAAGTTTACATTCTTCTTTTGTCTTACATGCAACCAGTAGGTCATCAATATATTGTACTTATACTGAATTACATGGAGAATTTAAACTCCCCAGATTTTTCAACAGAATCTGAATAAAAATCAAAGGACTTTCTGTGTATCCCTGTGGAATTCTACACCACACGAGAACTGTAATAAAAAATGGAATGCATAAAGGAATTGTGGTTCCTCATGGAAAGACATTGAAAGAAAGGTTTTGCATAGGTTGGTGAAAGTATACCATTATGCTTCTGATAGAATCTAAAACAAAATCACTGCAGAGTTTTCACTGAACAGCATGGAACAAGAATTGTATTAATCTTGCACAGATCCTGTTAGATTCTCCACTTGACATTCAGCTTTTTAATTCCCATCACAGGAGTATTACAAGGGCTACCAAGTACCTTCCAAACAATTAATTGCTCAGTCACTTTTTCAACAGTGGCTTAATTCCTTCTTCTGCATTGTTTGTAAGTCTGTGTTGTCTCATTCTAGGAAATACTGCATCTGGTGTAATCTTTTTTTTGACTGAATTTTCTCTTTTATCAGCCGAATCACCTTTCCAGTAAAATCTCGTACCTCATCTTTGGCAGTATGTCTTAAATCTAGAAGGAGGTCTTTTTTAATTAAAATTGGGAATAACTCATCTCTTTAATCTGAAGAATTTATTTTGATCATAGAATCCTCATCTCGTGTCTAACAGCAACACCATCTGGTGTTCAATAACTTATGCAATTCATTTTGCAGAGAAAATCCTTTCCCAGCAGTTTCAGGGGACTTGAATTACACAAAATAAATGAGTGCTTATTCTTCATCTGGTCAATTTTAACTGGAACATATAGGTGACCTGATTTACTTTATTACGGATGCCATCAACTTGGACTTCTCTTTCCAAGAGAGGTAGATTTGGGCCTTCCACAAAATGAACTTCAAAAAAGGTAGTCCCCATGTTGAAACAAACTAAACAGAATGGCCATTGGCTTCTCTGTCAACTTATGAACCATTTTGTCTACCTCCATGACTACTCAAAGCATGCAGTCCTCCTCCCCCCTCTGGCACCATCACTGTCAACCGTTTACTGACAGCTCATCACTCAGGATCAATGGATTCTGTTTGTACGCTGCATTATAGGTTTACTTGTTCCTCCTCTTTTGCTCATCACAGGGGCTGTAGGCATTGGCATCTGCGAAATTTGTTCTACGTTTTCCTCAATTATTTAGGGATTCTGATGGAATTCAGTCTTCCAATGCCTGATCTTCCCATAGTAGTGACATGCTGTATTCTCTTACATCATTTCAACATTCATGTTCATACTGTCACCTCTACTACCTCATTGCATCTGCATCCGATTCACAAATTCATATTTGTGTTTGAACCTATTTGATTCTGAGATCCTTTCTTCAATTGTTTTGTTTGGGCAATCATCAACTTCTCTTTAATCTTTTTATGTTTCAGATCAAAATAGCTATACTATACTTTTTTATTTTCAACATTTCATCTATGCTCTTTATCTGCTAGTACAATTCTCTCTGCTGAATGTGATTACTAATCCTTAAACTACTCACAAAAGCAGACACAAATCCACTGTCCTTATCCCTTTCAGGGTCCTTGACTCCACAGTATCTTTTGAAAATTTGCATACTTCTCTCATAATAGGCATGCACTAACTCTTTCAGTTCTCAAAATTTTATTTCAATAGTACATCCTCTCAGGAACTCTCATTTTCAAATAATCATGTTCTTGCATTTGGTAGATACTTTTTCAGAAAGAACACTGCTAGGAGTAATTATTGATGGCTCTTGTGTAGGCCATCCAACAACAGCCTAACGATTATCCCACAAAACACTAGAAAGGACAGTCTCAAACAGCATATCTAAATCAACCCATAGCATCTAGGAAATATGTGTTAATGTGTGCATGTCCTCGTACCATACTCATGGATCCTCTCTCAATTTTGGAAAGTATTTAGTAAATGCATACAAATACGCTGAACCAGAGCACATGAACAAAATTACCCCCATGAACTGCATGTAAAAGAAATTCTAAAACTGCTTCTCTCCCAACTTCCTAATCACTCACGACTCCTTTCACCCTTCTTTCACCAACTTTCATTCTCATTTTAATTGTTGTCTGTTGAACCACACATCATTGGAGTAGGTTTCACCTAACTGTTTTTTTTTAGTCCTCCTGTTTTTGCTGACTTCATTTGTGCTGGCCTTAGGACTCTGCTCACTTTACCACTGCTAAGCAGTGCTAAAGTGCTTGTGCTCGCTCCCTAAAAGATAGTAACATTGGCTTCCACCCGATTGGCTTATTTATTTACTTGTAAGTCCAAGTAAAGTGGGATACATGTACAGAGGGCGGGTACATTACATTCTACTGGTGAGCCTGTGGCACTGATTGTACCTATCACTTCAGAAGCCCTTTAAACATGTCTCAAACTTGCCATTACAGACTATGGGGGTTATTCTAACTTTGGAGGAGGTGTTAATCCGTCCCAAAAGTGACGGAAAAGTGACGGATTTACCACCAGCCGTATTACGAGTCCATTATATCCTATGGAACTCGTAATACGGCTGGTGGTATATCCGTCACTTTACCGTCACTTTTGGGACGGATTAACACTCCTCCAAAGTTCGAATAACCCCCTATGTGTGCAGTTTATACTGCCATTTCAACCTGGCCTTTTGTCTTTTGTCAGGCCTAAACCTTCCTTTTTAATACATAAGTCGCCTCCTGGGCAGGCCCTAGACAGCCCATGGGACAGGCTGCAGTGTTTTTAAAATGTTGGACATGTACATTTGACTTTTACATGTCCTGGTAGTAGACAACTCTTACATTTTATTTCATGACTGCAAGGCCTGCCTCCTCTTACACAGGATAACATTGGGATACCCCATTACCTTTCATAAATGATAAATTTCAATTTGGATCAGGTCGGATGCTGAGTTAGGTCTTGAAAGAATTGCAATTTAAAACCCTCTTTAATGGTAACATTGGATTTAAATCGCAATTCTGATAATGCTACTTTTAGAAAGTTGGTATTTTATTTTCCCAACCATTTGGTCCCTGCAGCCTGTATCTTATGTCACATGGTTAGGGGTAGCTAGCAGTTGGTCTTTGTGTATTACTCCCAGACAGTGAAACAGAAAAGTAGGTGATGCCAGGATGTGCCATCTCTGACTGGACAGAGGAGTAGAATTGTCACCTACCACACTTGCACATCACAAAGACTCTGCCTCAGCACACTCACAAAGGGGTTCATACTAGTCTTTTGTGTCCCATACAAGTTGGGGCCAAGGCAGGGAGAAAGAACGTTCCAGATACCTTTGTAGGGAGAGGGGGCCAGAAGCTTCTCCCACTTTAAAGTGGGCATCAAGTATAAATACTGGACCTTCAGGCCCAATTCCTTGGTACATTTATGGACCTGTGGAAGACTCAGAAGAAATACTGCTGTGCTGTAAAAAGTACTGTTACTCTTCTGCCTTGCTGCTCTGCTGCCCTGCTGCCCTGAATGGGGACTGAAACTGCATCTCGGATCCAGGACCACCAGAGTGACTCCAAGAATCAGTTGTCTGGCCTGCTGATCAGACTCTCAGGGACAGAACAGACTCCAACCATTTTGAACCCTGAACTTGGACTCTGCCCTAAGTGGTGCCACCTCATTCTGGACCCCTGGAAGTGAGCTGGAATGTACTCTGCTAGCCCAACTGTGATCCTAGAAGAAACAATGTACCACAATACATCCCCTCACAGACTCGATTGGAACCACGTCTGTGCAGCACGTCCCTGATGCAGAACCCCACAGCTCTTCGGAAACACCACTATGCGATGCATCTTCAACACAGGACCTCATACTGCAGCCACACAGCTCCTCAGAACCACTGCTGCATGATGCACAATCAAAGCTAGACCTCGCAATTCTCAGCTACCAGGATTTAAGGGACTTTGTTCAGAGGGAGTAACCTGGTTCCCGTATCCAGCCAGTGCTCCATTATAGTTGGCCTGAACTTGTGACTTTGTCTCAGTCGAGTGTGAGCAGATGATCTAGTTGGCACATCATACTTTTAAGCACTATTTCTATTTAAATCTTTACAATTTCATATCTCCGGTTCTACAGATTTATTTTTTTATAATTTTGGGATCAAATAACTTATCAAAGTTTAAGCAATGTTTCTTAATTGGTGTGGGAATTTTTAGGGGTTTTGTGTTTTCACTTTATTACTCTTTGTGCGCTGCATAAATACTTTACACACTGCCTCAAACTACTCTTGTGCCAAGCTACCAAAGAATAGGGTCTTACTCCCCTCATCCAGTAACCCAATTTCTTAGACAATCCCTTTATTCCATCTTTCTCGATATTTCTTAAAGTCACTCCAGTTGTTAGACCTGTCAGCCTTAGTGTGGTCTCCTCCCAAACATTTTGCCTCCTTGCCTCATATTTTTGCTGATTCTCTTTGTTGGTCCTACATACACCCCAACACATGACGGCTGGAATAGCCTGGCTACTGGGTCCTGACCAATGTGCGGACCTCCCACTTGACAGTAACAGTCAGCGTTTGTGCAGTGCATAGGTTAGACGGTGCACTCCTGATTTAGTTCGGAGAGAATTTTTGGTCTGGGTGACCACAGTAGGTGGCCTCCTGGATGGCACAGTATTGTAATACAGAGGAATAGTGGTGATTACCTTAGGATTTTTAAGGAGCAATCCTTGTCTTCCCTCATCTGGATGATGCCTGAATAATCATAGCTGAAATGTGCCAGCAGCCTTGGAATGAGTCCTCTAAATTGGAGCATTGTAGAATAGGCTTAGCTAGACGATTATGTAGCCCTTTGGCTTAGGTGTCCCCAGCTTGTTACAGACTATCTTCTGATGGATTCAGCAGTGAAAAGACTGGTTACAACCACATATATATCAGGAGTTACAAGGATTCAGAAGCTTTAGGAGATGTGTTTGATTATTCTTTTGGAAGCATTTTTTCATAATTACTCTTGATCTTTTGTTGTTGGTGTTACAGCACAATTACTGATACTGTACATAAACATACACATTTAATGTTGCAAAACTAATGAGCATCCTGTGACAATTTTTGGTGTCATTGTTGATAAGATAAGAAAACATTGCTTCTTTATCCCCTCTTTCTCTACTTTATGTTGTTTTGACTAGTGGGCCTGCAGCATTTGCTCGTGCCACCCACACAAGTAGCCCTTTATACATATGTCAGGCCTGCCACTGCAGGGCCTGTGTATGCAGGTTTACTGCCAATTCAATTTGGCATTTAAAACCCTTTGCCAAACCTTAAACTCTCATTTTATTACACATTTCACTCCTAAGGTAGGCCCTAGGAAGCCCATAGGGCACAGTTCTGTATAAGTAAAAGGTAGGGCATGTACTTTTAAATTTTGCATGTCCTAATAGTAAAAAACACCCAAAATAATTTTTCACTACTATAAGGCCTACTCAACTTATAGGTTAACATTGGGAATTCCTTATTACACTTTTAAACTATAATTCCTGATGAAGAAGGACTAGCTATATCATATTTCAAATCATTGAAATGGTAATGATAAATCTTCTTTACTGGTAAAGTCAGATTTAACATTACTATTTTAGTAATGCCACTTTTAGGAAGTGGACATGTTTCTGCTTTTACAGCCCTGTGTGCCCTCAGACTGTCTCCGTGTTTATTCGCTCTAGACAGCCACAGACACAGGAAGATTAGGTGTGTCTGACCACTTATCTGCATTCTGATGGCTCTTCCTTGGCAGAAAGAGCGGGATAGGCTGACACTTACAACTGAAAAGGCAGGCCTTGTCCCCACACAAAGGGCTGATTACACCCTCCTGATAGTCTGGAGCCAAGGCTAAGAAGAAAGGACCTCCATGCACTTCTGAGATACTTCTTTGAAGTCACCCCCACTTCCAAAGCACAACTGATGATCCATTTTGCGCTCAGGTCGAAGTTTAAATGAGCTCCTCACCTGCTTTGTTGCTTACTTTCTATCTTTCTTTGTTGCCATGCGATCCCATTTATTAAGAGCCTCAAACTGTGTAGGTCTAGGCATCAGCTTCATGTCAATCATGATCTGTCTCAAGAATTCTAGCTTCCTAACATTAAATGTACTCTCTAATGGAAATTGTAAATGTCATCATGTGCAGTGTATTAATTCCAATCTGAATTGGGGGTACACAAACAGTACCCAAACTCCATCATAGGCTGGCATTACTTCTGCCGGTAATTTCTGACCCTCTCTAGGCATTATAGTAACCTTGGGTTTTACTGACAAACGTTACATTATTTTCACTTCAAACAAATGTAAAAATTGACTCAAATTCAAATCAAATGAACTAACAAACAACAGTCCATCACAGCGCGGCTCTGTCAAAGGTCAACCGTCAATCACAGTGTGGCTTTGTCAGCAACAAACCAATTAGAGCACTGCTTTGAAAAGATATCACCAATCCCAGTGCAGCTCTGTGGCTTATCATACACACAACTTATCTGTCAAGTCAGTAAACCAAGTGACAATTCATACATAAACCATAATACTTCAGAAAAAGAATCAAATCGAAAATGAAATCCCAGAAATTCTTCACAAAGTATTACAATCCACACTAAGCTGATTCCTGTCCAGGTGTAAGTCACCACAGTCTGTGCAGTTACTCCAATGCACTCAAGAGTAAGAATCATCCCAGAAAAGAGAAAAGCAGTTCATAATCCCTATTGCTCCACACACCACAATTGCAGACAAGTAAAACCAATATATCTCAGAGATTAGATTTCAGAAATTTGCCATTTTTCCTAAAACTTGAATTGGGCATTAGCCACTTAAAAATCACAGGAAAATCTTTAAAGAACTCATATCAAAGAGAAAGTGTTGTTACGCCACCATCCTCTGCTTCCATTTTTGTAGGAGCTGTACCCCAATATTTAACTGCACCTCAATATTTAAATTGGTGCAACATTTACGTCTGGTGGTTCAATAAATGACGGGGGCCAATCAATAACTGAAATCTAGATCAATAAAAAGTTAAAGGGGAATATTTCAAAATCTCAAAATAAACAGTGCAAAAAATTAGAATACCTAAAGGCTCGGACACAGAGTACATAGTAAAAAATGAAAATAATTCTAAGTACCACTAAGCAACAAAAATTGATAAGAGGAACAAGCAGAGTCTCGAGGAATAGGAAAATCATCTCAATATAACTATCAGAATCACAAACAAAATCAACAGCATCTTTAACAGAAAAGGGAAAGTTACAAAATTATTTTTGTCAGATTCACAAAAAATGCCAAGAGCATCTCTACGAGAAAAAGGAAAGCTCTGGCTCACCCGCAAAACCAGGGGTATTTATCCACAATTAATGAACAGGAAATAAACAATAACTGCAAATTCAGCAGAGCATGACTAGTGATAACACATATTGACAAATCAGAATGATGATCATTGTAAAAATAATTATAACACAAACCCATTTCTAAGGCAGAGGGAATTAGCTTTTACAGCAACAGCCCAGTCCATAGATCTACAACACAATATGAAACATTTTCAAACAAAGACTAATAAACCCATGTTCCAGCAAGCCTTCTTTGAAACTTCCAGCAGAAGTGTCCTCAGAAAGTTACATTAGGAACACAATAGACATGCTCTAAGGAAACTAACCAATTACGTCACTGTGTACTGTGCTCCGAGAAGACTGTGGGAACAGAAGATACACAGAGGGACATTGATTAGGAGTGGTACTGAGCAGGAGAAATATGAACAGAACCCTAAAACAGCATCTATTTTAACAAAATGGTGTCACTACAACAATGCAGTACAACTAAACTATGATAGTAAACAGACTTTTAAACCTCTAAATAAAATTGTTCAAGTACAATATTAATTCATTGGTTAAAACTATATTCATCATAAAAAAAACTTAAGTATTCAAAAGTAATCTGTCACTCAGAATTGCACATTTTAGAAAAAACTTCAGAGCCCACATCCAAACCCAGTCCTAATTTCCCCTAAATGAATAAATTAACAACTTCACTAAAATAACACCCATTCTCAGATTCCGTAACTTTGTCTATAAAAGCACTCTATTTGCAAAATCCATAAATGCTACATATAACTTTAGCTTCTGAAAGCCTGCACATTTGTCAATCAATACCCCCCAAAGACAATGAATTGTCTACCTTAGGAAATTCCTCAAGGAAGCCTGTTGTACCCATGAAATCACATCAATCCTATCAAGCCATCTTTTTAGTTTATTTTGACACTTTAAAAAAACTATTTCCCAAATCATCCAATAAAGATATATGTTAAAAATTTGTAGAATCATCTATAGCTCCTGTTAAAAAATCTTAATTATACGGTTGCTTTTCTAAGATCCTGATATTTTTTTCACAACAGTCTGCACATTTGTTTCCAAAATGTTTACCTATTTCCCAAGATGGGATTTTGTAAGAGAAATCTTCATACCACCAGGATTGAGCCCTAGAAGCCTCAATTATTCATGTTAACACTATCTCATTTGTTTTAGAAGTAACTTCTCATTAATCTTTAATACCCATTCAACTCAATGAGAATTTGGCAGCATACCTTCCTGTTTTAAATGTGCTCTTAAACCAAGAAGGTAGAAATATATGTATTTGTCCATAAGTATGTTGCCGCTATGTGTCACTACGTTGAGGTCCCTGGAGTTTGACTCTGTAGGAAAAAAATCAGAAATTCGTTTTCTGTTGGATCACACAAAGGTCATAGCAGAGTTTGCTCAGTGACATTAAGGGAATAAAGAAGTAATTTGGGAATGTACATTAACTCACAACTGTTTCATATCTTTGAGGTCTAAAAGAAATAGTGGCATTTCACATTTGAATCAATTTTTATCAAACTGTGGATATTGGATGGAACTAATTGACCATTATAGTATCTTTGTGTATTTTTTAAAGGTCTTCCATAATGCAGCTATACCAGGAATGTGGAAGTGAGCTTCACAATTAACCAAGTAGACACAATGTTAAAAGAGAACACCCTGCATAAAGTAAGGAGTTATTTGAGGTGAAGACAGAACAAATAGGGTTTTAGACATTTCTTTAAGGTGAATATGGCAGGCTATGGCCGATGAGTACAGGGTAAGGGAGAACCAGAAAATCAAAGTGACTTCAGTGAGTGATTGTTTAGTGCTAGCGACATGTGCAAGACTGTACTTTGCAAGAGGAGAGAGTTTTTGCTCCAAAGCTTTCTCTCTCCACCAGAAATGAAAGCAGGTAAGGAGGGGACTTGAGATAAATAGCATTGTGACCAATTCTTGCATGAATGGAGAGGCAATGGAGATCCTTCAGCACTATAATGATGTGCCCAAATTTCCTTGAGAAGGAGGTCTTCTGAGCAGTTTCATGGAAAACTGCCTTGGTGGAGAAGAGATAAAACCTGCAAGAACTTAATTGCTATGGTCAGATTATGAGCTGATTAGGCTGTGCAGAGAGATTCTTAGGCCCAGATAAAAGAAAAGTAGTTCTTCATGTCATGAAGCGCCACTGTTCTTGCAGTCCATTGCGCCCTCCTAACGCTACCAGGTGTTTGCTGTATTTAACATACAGCGCACTATGGCGCAGGTTAGGGACAAAAGCGTCATAATTATTTACACTATTATTGTACTTTGCAGGATTAGCACCAAAAATGTTGGTGCCAATCCTGCAAAGTACATAGAGGTCCATTAAAAATAATGGTGTGCCTCCTTTTAACATCTGCTCTGCACAGGCGTTAAAAATGCAGCTAAAAATGGCACAGTGGAATCTTATAGATTTCACTGCACAATGTTTGTGGGGCCCCAGCTGGGGGAACGCCCTTCTGGCATACATGATGGGTGGCATACTGTGGCTCAACGGTTTACAAAGTGGCACAATGCAAGCATTGCACCACTTTGTAAATATGGTGCTGTGTTTTTGCCACACTATCACCACATTAGCGTAAAAAAATTACACTGATGTGGCAATAGTTGGCACTAGGTTCTTTTTTAAATTTAGGCCATAGTTTGTTGGGGTTTAGTAGGTGCTTATTTGTCTGCAGGGTATGAAAGAAATACTTAGATGACTGAGGTAATTTTATTGATATGCAGAATAAAAGTCAGGAAACAGTCTACAGTGAAGGCAAAGGATTCAGTAGTTGGTGAGACAATTGGAGAAGAGTTGGTGAAGAAGAGTTGTTTAGTAGGTTTATGTCCTGTTTGTTGTTTTGGTGGAGTGAGGATCAGGGATTCTCTCTTCTGAGTGTTTAGGAGGAGGAAACTGGAAGCCATCCATCACTGTATATTTAGGAGGCAGGCTTCCAATCTTAGCGTACCAATCAGGCAAGATGTCTTCATGTAGCTGAGTATCATTAGCATACTGATGTATAGCTATGTTGCCCTCTTTTATTATATCAGCTAAGGGCTTGAGATAGAGAGTAATTAGTCAAATCTAACGTTGCCATGCCAATCGATTCTATGGCATACAGAAAGATTAGGGGAATTTTTACCCTATACACTGACAGCCGGAATGATGCAAGGGTGGAAATCAGCCACATCAAGTGGTGAGTTCGTTGGCGGCAGCAGCGAAGATTACAAAGGCTATCTGTGTGTTTTCATAATGTAGGTAGACTGTTAAAGACCATATCGAAGAGGACCTAGCAGCTGGCAGTGGGAGAGTGGAGGAATTGCCACCTGAGGGCTGCATCAGCCCGCCACCACCTTCTTTCCCCCAGTATCATCACTGTCACCACTGTCACTTCTATTGATCACCTCGCAGTATGCTGCCACCACCGCGCTTTTGCTGTTTAACTCCTGGAAAAGGCAGTAGCCTTTCGCCACTATGAAGGTAGTGCTTTGGGCACCCCTCCCGGTTCAACAAAACTGCAGACAGTGACACAGGCCAGTCTATGTCATGGTGCACATGCATGATCCATGTTCGCCCATGATAACTAAATTTCAGCTTCAAGGATCTGGACATTGTTGCAACTGGGTCACTTAGGGCAGGGGTACGTGTCCGTCACCATGCACAAGACTTTTCTGTCCCATCAGTAACATAAATCTCTTCCTGATAAAATATTTGCAGTACAAAAGAGGCAGCCCTATAGTGAAAGTATCAGATCATTTATTCATCAAATGTATCTTTAAAATAACATACAAAAGCAATACTGAAGCTTTTTAAACAAAATCAATGCATTTGTAACCAAGTATTCCAAATATTTTAACTAATTTGGTCCTTGTAGATTGTTTTATGAGACATGGTTCATTTCATCTTGTGTCCTTCCTTTGTAGAACAAGGTCATGATAATTCCAGATAAATTGTTTTTGATCCAGGCCACAGTTCAAGTAAAGAAAGGCCAGAGGTTCTTTAATAGTTGTTTTTAGGCTTTACACACTCTTCAAGTAATACAATAGACAGACTTTAACCTGCATATATTCCAAGGTCTCCTCATGACTTGTTACAAATACTCTAATTTACAACTAACAGCCTACATTTCTATGAGCATAGAAGCACATATGTTAATACCAGGGTACCATCAACTCACAAGTAAGCATTAAAGCATTGTATGCTGTGAACAACAGACTAAATTATGCTCTGGCCCTGCCAGTGTTGAATATCATAATCATCTAGGATTCAATATGCAGAGCTACTACTTATCTATATTCACATACTATACCAGTAGCAATATGAAAACCCTTCACCCATCTCACCAAATAGAAAATAGTGTACGTTTAACAACAAAACACAAAAATAAAAAATAGTGTAAAGTTAACAGCAAAACTCAAACCAAACATATAAATCCTACCCAGTTGTGCCTGATGTATCAGTGATTAACTACCTTGAAGATCAATGTATTAGCAAAGAGGAGAAGACTGATAGGGTGATAAGGTGCACTGGACTGGAGGATAGGGCGTACAGTGTCCAGGTGGACATTGCCATTCAGTTCCCATACTTGAGTCCCCACCAGCAAGCTGTCAGGGTGGCTCTCAGCTCAGACAATCTAAAAATGATTGATGCAAGGGATGCTCCCAACGTGCACTTGCACCAGCAACATCTATGAGTTAGTGTCCAAGAAATCAGTGACTACTATCTACAGATCCACAATATGTTTTCAATGTAGCCCTCTGTACTCCTCAGCATGCAGAACCATGTCCTCAGCTGAATCCCAGGTCTCCACATCCTCCTGCCACCTACTGTGAGGAGGGAGGCCCTGTGGAGATTTCCAATGCCGGGCAATGTCTCTGTGGGCTACCCCCAATACTACATACCAACTTTATTCCTGGGTGTATAACCTGAGGACACGGATTTCTACAGTGTGTGGAGCTGGTGACAACCAACATATGTTACAGGTCTGCTGTGGCTTGAAACAAGAAGTGGTTTATTATTAGGCAACTCCACACCATGTAGAGAAAGCACCTGGGGCAGCTCAAGTCAGTAGTGTGTAACATGACATTTAGGGGGTCATTCCGCCCCCCGCCCGCCAAAGTAACCCCGTCGGAAGACCGCTCCGCGGTCAACAGACCGCGACGGTCATTCCGACTTTCCCGCTGGGCCGGCGGGCGACCGCCAGAAGGCCGCCCGCTGGCCCAGCGGGAAAGCCCCTTCATCAATGAAGCCGGCTCCGAATGGAGCCGGCGGAGTTGAAGGGGTGCGACGGGTGCAGTGGCACCCGTCACGATTTTCAGTGTCTGCAAGGCAGACACTGAAAATCTTAATGGGGCCCTGTTAGGGGGCCCCTGCACTGCCCATGCCAGTGGCATGGGCAGTGCAGGGGCCTCCAGGGGCCCCACGACACCCGTTCCCGCCATCCTGTTCCTGGCGGTAACAACCGCCAGGAACAGGATGGCGGGAAGGGGGTCGGAATCCCCATGGCGGCGCTGCAAGCAGCGCCGCCATGGAGGATTCCGTTGGGCAGGGGTAAACCGGCGGGAAACCGCTGGTTGCCCTTTTATTGCCCATGTAGCACCGCCAGCCTGTTGGCGGTGCTACCTCCGGCCTCCACCCTGGCGGTCTATGACCGCCAGGGTCGGAATGAGGCCCTTAGTCTATGTGGCCTGAGATATGTACAGAGTAGGTAGTTGAACTGGATGCACTCGAATCTTGAGTTACATTTAAGAGTGTAAGTGCTCTCCAAGGTCTGACCCAATTCCTTCCCATTGAAGGGTCTACCAATATATTCCTCCCAATTGACCTTCAAAGCTCGCAGGTCATCTACCTTCATGACCTGCGCAGTTATATATATCTAGGAAGCCAGTTGCCTTCCCCTGCCGAAGGTAAGTAAGGTATGCAGGAGTACAAGCACCGCAGGTTCTGGTTCCAAAGCACCCAGGCGATGTTGAAAGGCTCCAGTCAATGCCCCATAAGTCAAGCACTAAGAAACAGGCAAATTATCTTAGGCCACCAGCTCCTCCAGATTACCGAAAGAGCCTTCAGAGTAACAGTCCCCTAATTACACCACTACTCCCTCCGTCCAAGGTGCCAGCCAAAGGGCAGTGAAGTAGCTCCCTAATATGTTTAGCAGACCCACCATGGCATCATTGGGGCTTGCCAAGTAGCTTTCCCCACATGGCAGCGTGCTACTTTCCAACACTAAGGTGCAAAACAGAGCAGCTGTGGTCTACAGAGAGGAGTGAGCTTAACTCTCAGCAAAACAGCCAATAACAATCCATCCCTACTTAGAGCCCCCAACTCCCCCACCTCTGCAAAATTGAGCCTCAGCGAACAGCTTGTGGTCCATGGCAGTAGAGCAGTAAGGTAACACAGTTCGTAGACTGGAATGTCAAGGCCACTTGTGGACATGGTTCTCAGAAATGTACGCAGTGGTGCCCTAGTTCGCTGCCCATCCCAGATCAGCTCTCTAAGCAAGGCATTTAGGGAGCCAAACCATGTGCCCATTACCAAACTGAGAGGTTCACAAAATGGTAATGAAATCTGGGCAAGACCACCATTTGGACAGTGCTATTTTGGCCATGACTGGAAGCTGCAGCAACAGCCAAAAGACCACACATTTCTTGAGGCCTTTCATTACATCCCCAGTATTGCCCTCCCAGAGATCAGTGTCAGCATGGTATACTCTAATCCTTAAGTACTTGAAGATTTTAGTCTCCCATTGTGAAACAAGTGTTCCCACTGACTCCTGAGGACCTATGCATTCTGGGGAACCTGGGCAGATGCAGGATTTTCATCAACTCAAACTCAGGCCAGAAACCACTTCAAAGTCGTCTAGCAGTGTTATGATTCACTGGATACCTGTTCTGGGATTTCTCAGGAAAATCAACTTGCCATCTGCATATAATGAGCAGGCATTCTGGATGTTAATGGAGAGGGCTTCAGGGAATTAAGCCGGATCCATCTCTTTTAGAACACGACAAAGGCACTGGACATTGTGGGATGTGTTACTCTTAGAGATTAAATAATTTTGATCCTTATGCACAAGTGCAGAAATTTGGGGATGTGATTAGTTTGCCAGGATTTCACCCCAAATTATATAATCTAAGTTCAACATAGAGAGAGGGCGATATGCCGTGGTATCCATGGCATCGCTCAGTGGCTTAGGGATGGAAACAAGTAAGGGCTTTGTGGTCATATCCGGGAGATGTCCGCACTCCAAGTCTTTAGCATACAATGCAGCCAGTCTTGGAACCAGGTGTGCTGCATAAGTTTAGTAGCATTCGAAGTGGAGGCCACCCGTACCAGGAGTTTTACCTTGTTCCAGGCCTTTGATGGCCTCAGTGTTTTCCAGCTCCCCTTCCTGCAGCTGGTGCAGCTGCAACCTGCACAGGAAAGCACCTAGAGTCTCATATGCGACAGGGGCACCGGCACCATACAAGCCCTGATAATGCCTTGTGAAAACTTCCTGTATACCAGTTTGGGAGTAGATCATTTCCCCTTTTGCCTGGTAACCTGCGTAATGGGATTTGCCCTGTCTTCCAGGTGAGTCAGCCATGTCAACAATTTGCCCTTTACATGCCAAGCTGTTATATTCTCCTGTCTGTGTAAGGAACAGAGTTTCCCCAACTCCAGAGCATGCTTCTTCTCACATCCCATAGGGACAGGACCTGAGGCGTTCCAGGGCTACAGTGTCCAGGTTGCATATTTCACCCCCAAAGCAGTTAATTCGGTGTGGAGCAGTCCCTCTATGCCCACCAATTGACTGAGCAAGTGTCTAATTATCATGCCTTTGAAGGTTCAATGTTTGTTTGAGAGTCAGTATGAGCATTTATGGCCAAGTAGTCCACAATCCGGTCTCCCAGGGGGCCCCTAAAGGTGAGCTCACATAGGTAACTGGAAGAGAGACTCCAGGTGGGGATGAGCAATGTGTATCCTCTCCAACAGAGCTCAGCTAAAAGGAGGTCATGGTCCGATAACAGGCAACCTTGGTATACAGTGTGCACAACACAGGCGACAAGCCCCTCTAAGTGCAGTATTTTGTCCCAGCGGACGTGTAAGTCATATATTGGGGAACAGAAGGAGAATTTCCTTTACCTCAGGTTCAGTTCATGCCATGCATCCTGGAGGGTCTAGTGCCTTACCTAATCTTTGTACCCCTGCATCACTTTTGTCATGGGTGAGTAACGTATTGGAACAGAGCAGCCAAGATCAACATCTCCCACATAGTTCTAATCTCCTCCTAGTAACAATGGAGTGTTAAGAACGAATGTGAGTATCTTGGACACTTCAGATAAGAATTGCGGCTGACCCACATTCAGAATATAAGTATAGCCTATTTGTATGCAAAGGCCATTAAGACTACCCACTAAGAAAACCTACTGGCCCTCAAATTCAATATGTTTTTGCAACGTCTTTTAGGATTCCTGGCCTAACCCAGATCAGCACCCTTCTAGAAAAAGCAGAGTAGCCTTTTGCATAGATATGTCCCTTCCAGAGTCTTTGCTACTTGTGTACCTCAGAGCCAGTCAAGTGTGGCTCTTGGAGGAGGGCTATGTCAGTGGAGAAGTGTGGCTCAATGGTTAGAGCGGCAGACCCTGCAGCAGAGATCTGGCTCAAGACCAGGGTTCAAGTCCCGCTTCAGCAGGTCTTGGGCTCAATTCCCCTTGACCAGATAATTCTCGCCTTGGTGCCTAATCTAATTCATGGGTCCAACTCTGGGCAATAGCTTGCTTAATCTCCACAACGGCCCCAACAGTGCTTGGATGCCTGGCTTCACCCTGGGGGTGCTCAGGAGTGGGTGCCTCACAGGGAAAAGCCAGGAGGGGTTCCATAGCGGTATGAGTACAGCGCCTTGAGACACTAGCAGGTGAGTACTGCGCTATACAAGTGCTAATTTACATTTGACATTTTATGTCCATTTCCCTGTGCTTTATGAAAGGCAGGGTTTGGTATCTCTTGTCTACAGATCCCATCCCTCATTGGACTTGGAGACAAGAAATGGAAGTAAGAGGGGGGAGTGTACAAAGACCAAAGTTAAAAGTCATCTGCCAAACTGAGAGTTATAGACTGTCCAGACACAGGGTCCTCAGGGAGAGCACCAGATCCCAAATTCTCGGCAAGAGAGGTGGATCGATAGGCCTCAGGGAACCTCTCCAGCGTCTTCCTCTAACAGGATGCCACATTCAGAACTGCCCCTCTCCATCTCTGTCTTTCCTCTTGTCTGGCAAGCCCCGCTGGCACCTCCTCTCCTTCCTCGGTGGCAGCATTTTGGCTGAAGCAGTTTGGGGTTTTGTCTACAATCAAGACCGCCTTTATAGGGCTCCAACCAGTCCCTCGTGGAAGGTGGGTCATCAAGGAAAGTAGCCTGCTCATCAACTATACCTTTGCAGGGAACAAGAATATATAGCAGACTCCTGCATATCTCACTTCATTTTTACTGCAAGGAAGGTGGCCCACTATTGCTGGATGGCCATCGTGTAATCTGGAAAAATAGCCACTGAGCCATTATCGATGTGGGATTGTCAGGTCTCCTGGGTTTTCTGTAAGACCAGGTCCCTGTCCCTGTAATACAGCAGACGGTCAACCAGAGGATGTGGCAATGCACCAGATGGGGGCTGCCTTGCAGGGACTCTATAGGCCCTCTGTGAGCAAAGAGCAGTGTGAGAGCCTAGAGAGCAACCTCTTTAATCAGCCCAGCCTTGAGGTAGGCCACCATGTCCGTTCCCTCAACCCTTTCAGGCAGCCCAACGATTCTAACATTGTTTCAGCGGCTCTGTTTCTCGGCATCCTCCATCCGCCAGTCCAGGAGATCTACTCGGCGGAGCAGGTCAGCTAACTGCAGTCCTTGGACAGTGGGTCCCACCTCCTCAACTGCATCTGTGTTACTTTTCATTTTATTTACCAACTTGTGGTGATTGTCTTGGAGTATCCCAAGGTCCGCAGACATCTTGTATATCTTACTCTCTGGGACTTGGCATGAGGAGCACACCACGCTAAGTATCAGGTCCAACTTATCCGGGCACTCAAGAGGGTGATGAGCATCTGCACACTACAACTCACTTGAGACCTCCTGGTAGTCCCCCGTCAGCATATCTCTAGTTGATCTAGTGCGGCCACGGGTCCTGGGTCACTGTCGACTCACCATGGTCAGCAGTGCAATGGTTGTCTGGAAAGGTTCGAGAAAGGCGAGACCCCCCTCAGGCTTCCAGTTTTAGTCACTGCCTCTGATCCTTAGGTGAGCTCCCAATGCACAGCCAGTTTCCAATGGTGTTATTTTTTTCTGCTTCCAGCATGGGCACTGCTGTTGCAGCACACCTGTGAGTCACTTGAAAGTCACTCTCTCATACACTGTTCCCCTGGAAGCAAGAAGAAGTGAGGGGGAAAGCAAGCTCACCCTCCATACTCTGTAAAGGAGATCCCCGCATTTATGTCACTAATGTTCTTTGCTGTGCAGAGCAGAGCCACCCAGCTGGATGGATAGTGGGATCATCATCAGAACTCAGCGAGATAAAGAATGTATACGTTTGATGCACTGACAGAAGTGCCAGGATGGCCAGGGAATGGGATTCATCCCGGGCACATCCCACACACACCAAAATTAGGCCTAAAAGCAATAAAAAAGTTCATTGAGTCGCAGAGTCCACTCTTAATGCAAGCATAAAATGGACAAGAATGTCCTGAAGAATGTTTAGAGGGTTTCAAGAAGGCTCAGGCGCATCTTTTTTGTAGTTACAGTTCTGTCATAGCCTTTAGCGAGAGGACAGCCTAGGTGAGCTAAGTCAATCTACCAAAAACTATTCATAATGTAGGTCTAATTTATTTTGCTAAAAAGAAAATACACCTAGGTACATATGCCAAAGGGATTAATGTGGAAATTACACATTTTAGGAAATTGCAACTATCTTATTGCACAGGCTATTATTGCTATCTTCGATTAAGAAAAATCACAGTTGCTTGAAAAGCTACGAGTGTAGAAAGGCGACCAATAGAGGTACTATGCTTATTTCGCAACATAATCTCAGGGGAAATTGCATAGTAAAACATATAAAATATTAGATGTAGGCCGACATATGTGCTTATATTATAATTGTGTCAGTTATCAGTTAATCATAATAATGTACTATCAATATAGGTCAAAGGCTTTTGACTTCAGGAATACCTAAAGCCCTGATTGTACACCCTATTTGCTTTCTGTAGTGCTACGGTTTATATTTTGAGCCCCGAGAAACCCTCTGCACATATGGTCCACTTTATGAAAACATACAATGTAAAAAACATCCACTCGGCAGAGATTCTCAAAGCAATCCCATGAAGCTTTCTATTTAATGTTAAATTCAACAAAACAACACTCTAACCAAGTAGGTTTTTAGTGTTGTTCATTTTTTTTGCTTAGCTCCAAATGGCTTTGTAGTATTATCCTTCCCTTTTCACAGAAAAAGACACGCTTCCATGATGCCCATGTAATATCTTGGAGTAAAAATGAAATAAATATTTGACAGGTAGGTCCTCTTTCCCAGGGTAGCAAGCTGTGCTCGTTACTGCTAGTCTTGAAATAGAGGTCCGTACCAAAGGGCAGGCCATCAACATCACATGGCCATCTTTCCAAGACAGTTAATTAAACACATTTCAGTGACTGAGGGAAAACAGGGAGGATGTCCTGCCCTTCTGAGAAGGCGCTGGCCGTGTGAATGGAGCTGTGTATCACTGGATAAATGTCGGCATCATAAGCAAATCAAGGAGATATCAAGGTCAATGCTCAGTGAGGTATAGCCTAATTAGTTCTTGTTTTTATCACTAGACAAAAAATACTTAGCAAGCTCAGCTTCACAGAATAAAGAAAAAAAGATGCAGAAGCATTGGAGATTTGAACAGAAATCTGGATGAAAGATTGTCAGCTGCTTCCTTCTGTAACACCTGCAAGAAGCACTTCTGCAGCTCTTCTGTCTTTATGTTATGTGTCCTATTAATTTATTTTGGAGGTTTTAAAGCAAATCACGTAGATGCTGTCTGCCTCGCCATACTTTATCAAAGGAGAGTTCTTGGAGCTCGCAAGGCACAATCGGGCAGATCAATGTTGAGACCAAATGATGTGAAGTGCAGATCACCCATGGAGGCTCCAGGTGGGGGGGTGAAGTGGGTCACTCCAGGGACAGCTGGTTGGCATCCATTGTGGCTTTTTTGTGGCACTGCCTAGCCAGAGATGGCATGTTCGTAAAACCACAGTAGGATGAAGTCCATGGATCACGGTCTTATGCACCTGTGAGTATTGCCTGGTGGTATCACTGATTAATTTACAAATTATACTTTAACCAGGGAATATGACCTTTATGTATTAATGTATTTACTAAAAGACAGAGAGTGGGTAAAGTCCGTTGATAAACAGCTCTTGTGTTAGACTTCGAAAGAGTTACACACCCCTCCCAGGGCTTCTTTTATCCTTATACCCTCTTATAGCTGGATGAATTCCCATCAAATTCAGTGACCCCACGGACTAATTTCATCATTAGCATATATTTGTTATAAAGATCATCTTACCTATTAATTGATTGTTAACATCTGTTCAGCGTCCCTATAATTCACTGCCTGTGATTGACATTTCAGTGAACTTTTCTAGTTGGCAGAATGCAAAGCTGAAGGCTGCTAGTTAGCAGGATTTGTGCGGAAGACCTCAGTACAAAACCCCCTCCTCAGGATGAGCCGATTGAGAGTGACTGTGTTCGATTGCACTTCATGCACTTTTAGAACACATGCCACTGCAAAAATCACCATTAGTGCAAAAGGGAAATTGGTAACACTCTTTAAAAACATAAGAGATCATTTAAATTCAACTTACATTAGAGCATGACTCATTGATGTCTACCAATTAAATAGTAACGTGCAGGATTGTTATATCGAATGTATCAGGAATGTTCTTTTCCACTTCCCACGCCCCTAAAAAGTCCGACCTGTGCATGAACATCTGGGTAATAATATGCTGTGAGTATGTTTTTTAAACTGGTATAGCAACTATAAGCATGCAATTTACGTTTTCTGTTCTCTTGACAATCATACATTTGAGTTATCAGTCGCTCTTTAGTTTGTTTCGCCCAGAACCCATATAAAAAGTTGCCATCTTCTTTTGAACCCCAAAGGATAGGTCGAATATGCGTATCTCGCAACACCTTATTTTTACAAATGCATTTCTACATATTGTCACTACTTTTATGTTGATCCGAGTGCATCTTTAATGTTTCTGTAAGTTGTTAAGAATGAAACACAAAAGATAAGTGAAGTGGGGAACGTGAGCATTTAATAAAGAGTAAAAATCCCAAAAGATGAGCTGGGGAAGGGCACAATAAAACGTATTCTGTCGCTCAATACTACACATAATCCCCCCCCCCCCCCGAAAGAATCTGTAGTGCCCAAATTAAACAGCGCCAACTGCAAACTAAACATTTCAGAAGAAGGCTAAAATAGTACCTCTGAATTTCTTATTGTTCTTAGCCTTTCATCGAAGGATACACCCAAAAGAAAATGGCGCTATCGCATTGATGAGCAGTCTTTGATGTTATCAGCTCGCTTTTGTGTCAGCGTATTTACATATGAATAATGTAGAATGAGCATGGCTTTTGTAAGAGTTATTGACATTTTTGCACAAAAATAAATGGATAAAAGTTTGGCAGTAATACATTTTTGGAACCCGATGTGACTAATGTTTAAGGTATGATGTGCCCTGTGTAGACAAGCAAAGGAGTTTAACCAATTAACAATATCAGATCAACGAAAAATCCTAACTACTTCCAGGTTTTGGATTGTAACACGTTGTGAGGACTTCTCCAATTTGTGACAAAGAACGCAAAACATTGTAGTGTATATTAGTGCTTACTATTTATTCTTCTTTGGAAAAAAACAATGTACTACTCTTTGAACAAAGTGAAAAAAAATGAGCAAAAAGCAACCAGCAATCAAAAGTGTAAATATTTTGCGGGTTAAAGAATAAGAAAATGAGCAAACATGGATTTCAACACACTAGTCCTACATAAGGTTTTGCAGCAGAAAAAATGAAACATATGAAACAGGAAGAGCAATAAGTAAATATTGTTTTGAAATACAAAAGGTAAAATCGGTTTTGAAGAAAAATTAGATTGCTGCATTCTTTCTCTAGAAGCAACAAAATGGAAGTATATGTTTTAATTCATTCGTTTTTTTTTCTAAAATTTAACAAATAGAAAATGAAACGACGTGGATTTTGCTCAAATTCTTTTTTCATGCAAAGCCTAAGTGGAAGAAGGTTCATGGCAATTCACTGATAAATTTCAGAAGCACAGGACAGAATGAGGACATTGGCAAACCAATCGTCCGCAGAGCCTTTGGGAGATTCAACTAGGATAGAAAAAGTTTATGAGCACATAAAGAGATTCAAAGTCAGAAATGGAAATTTACTTTATAGAGTTAATTATTACATACAACTGTTTAAAACAGAACTTTACACGGGGGCTTGTCTGTGGAGTGAGAGATAAGCAACAAAGGAAGGCAAGATAGAGGGTTGTAAGCTTGAGGAAAGCTGAAAAGGGGAGTGGGCAGAGTGCAAGTGAAATAAGGTGTGCTGCTAAATACATGTGCATTGTTATTCTAATTGATACATCATATGAAATTCGGAACTCTGATTTCTCAGAGTGTTCATACACACTTTATAGGTCTAACTAGAATCAATGGGTGGCCGATTTGAATGCTTCAAGACTAAGCAGTTCATTACGGCAAAGTGGATAAAATGAGTGCTGCTGAGTGTTGTGTTCTATAACATTAGTTTTCTGGTGCTTTTTCTGCACAAAATGCAGAGATATAGAAGCCCATTGTCTATGAAATGAAGATTTCATAATCAGAATTACAGCCTCACACCACTTTCCAGCACTTTAATATTGTCAGGCCTACTAGATTATGCAGCACGGAGGACGAAATTAAACAGCAAGGCTATCTAAATTATGCGGCAAAAAATGAAAATAAAGAAGCACATTCTTTGTCAGTATTTGTTTAATCCATTTGAGACAGAAAGAGCGTTTTTGGTGAAACATGAACATTTTTCTAAATTGTCAAGGGGCAGATTCACAAAGGGAAACTTACATTTGAAGTCTAAGTTTAGAAGCAAAGTCTAAGTTCAGAACTAAAGTCTAAGTTGAGACCTTAAGTTTAATTTTAGACCTGCAGTCTAAGTTTAGACCTGAAGTCCAAGTTTATACCTAAAGTGTAAGTTTGGGTCTAAGTTTGCCTTTGTGACTCAGACCCTAAATTGCCAAATTATGTGGCAATTTAAGTGATAAGTGCAGTAAATTTGTAATTATGTGGTAAAAGCTGCAGCCCAAGAAACACCAAAATCCACTGAACCTCAGCATTATCTGTTGTTTTATTAAATTTTTTTCAAAAAAGGTAAATAAAGTCTAAAAACTGTGGACCCAATTCACAAAGGTAAGCTTAGACTTGAAGTCTAAGGGCCTGATTACGAGTTTGGCGGTCGGAAAACCCAGCCTCTAGGCCCGTGATGAGAAGACCGCCACGGAGCTGGCGGTCTCCCACCCTGCCTTATTAGGATTTTTCTACTGGGCTGACTGGCAGAAACCTCAGCCCATTGGAAAACATGTGGCACCGTTGGACTCGGCTCAGCCACGTCCAGTGCTGTCACACAGGTGGCCACCCTAGCAAACTCAGAATGTGCACTGTCTGCTGAGCAGACAGTGTGCATTCCGGTGGTGCTGGAACAGGGGCCCCTGCACTGCCCACGAGATTGTCATGGGCAGTGCAGGCCCTCCACGCTCCGTGGCCTGCAGGACTTTTTCTCCGCCAGCTTTTTCATGGCAGTTGAACCGCCATGAAAAAGCTGTCAGAGAACATCAAGGTAATCAGCAGGGTAACACTGACTTCAGCACTGCCCTGGCTGATCACAACCAAGACCGCCGTCAGCCCATCCGGATAAGAGATCCTGGCGGAGATGGCAGTGTTTTTGCAGTCTAACCACTAGACTTGTAATGTGGCAGTTGGACGGCCACAGCTGCGGCTGTCCAACCGCCACCGTGAGTCTGGCGGTCTTGAGACCACCAGACTCGTAATCTTGCCCTAAGTGTAGACCCAAATTCTAAGGGCCCAATTCACCCAGAGGCCAATTCACAAAGGTAAACTTAGATTTGAAGTCTTAGACCTGAAGTCTAAGTTTACCTTTGTTCAGGTCTAAACTTAGACTTCAGGTATAAATTTACCTTTGCGCATTGGACCCTGTAATTCCATTCAGTGTCCAATGTTAGTTTTTTCTGGCCAAGAGACCCAAAATAAACATGTAGAATAAAAATACATAACTGGTATCATGTTTAACATGGCCCTATATTGCCATCTTGGGGTTCTGGTGACATGCACAGAACACTCAGCATTGTGTTTTTTCTTGTCACCATAACCCCTCAATGTAAATACTGGACAACACACATTGTTACCTGCTACGTATTGTATATTTAATAGTCAATTTAAATTCACTGTCAATGATTATTAAAGTATGGCTGTTAGAAAGGTCTTTGATTGACAGTCAGGTTACCCCCGTTCAAGCAAGGACCCTCACTCTTGTCAGGGTAAAAGAGAATCACCCTCAGCTAACCCCTGCTTACCCACTTGGTAGCTTGGCAGAGCAGTAGGCTTAACTTCAGAGTGCTAGGTGTAAAGTATTTGTACCAACACACAAAGTAACTTCATGAATAAACTATGAAATGACACAACACAGGTTTAGAATAATAGGAAATATTTATCTAAACAAAACAAGACCAAAACGACAAAATTCCACCATACACAAGTCAAGTTATAATTTTTTTAAGATTAAATTCAAAAATAGCGCTTAGAAACACAAAATACTTTGATGAGGTGTTAACACGGCGTTGTGATGGAGTTGTTCCCAACAATCCGACACCAGCGGCGATGGCCACGGAGTCACGTGGACCCCCAGGTACAGTACCTTTGGTGAAGAGTGAAAACAAGCCGATGCGCGAAATCGGGGATCGCGGCGTCTGTGCGAAAAGTTGAATCCGCGCACTTCGAGTGGTGTCAGTCACGGCGTGGTGCGGCGACTTCTACGGAGTCGCGGACTTCGGCGGGGCTGCAGCGATGTCGAGCCTGCGAAGGTCTTCACGTTCCAGCAAAGATCACGGAGTCAGTTGCAGGTTGCGTCATCGGATTCAGCACCGGCGTCGGTCCGGAGTCGTCCGAAGTCGATTTCCTTGGATTTTCACCAGCTTTTCCTTTCAAGGGCCCAGGGACTGGATAAGGCACCACTTGTCGGGGCAGGAGTCTCTCCAGAGACTCCAGGTGCTGGCAGAGAGAAGTCTTTGCTGTCCCTGAGACTTCAAACAACAGAAGGCAAGCTCTCAATCAAGCCCGTGGAGATTTCTTCACAAGATGGAAGGCACACAAAGTCCAGTCTTTGCCCTCTTAGTCTGGCAGAAGCAGCAACTGCAGGATAGCCCCACAAAGCCCAGTGACAGGCATGGCAGCTCTTCTTCCTCAGCTCTTCAGCTCTTCTCCAGGCAGAAGTTCCTTTTGTTTCCAGCAGTGTTCTAAAGTCTGTGGTTTTAGGTGCCCTTCTTATACCCAATTTCTCCTTTGAAGTAGGCCTACCTCAAAACAAAGTCTCTTGTGAATGTGAAATCCTGCCCTGCCCAAGCCAGGCCCCAGACACTCACCAGGGGGTTGGAGACTGCATTGTCTGAGGGCAGGCACAGCCCTTTCAGGTGTGATTGACCACTCCTCCTCTCCTTCCTAGCCCAGATGGCTCATCAGGATATGCAGGCTACACCCCAGCTCCCTTTGTGTCACTGTCTAGTGTGGGATGCAACCAGCCCAACAGTCAAACTGACCAAGACAGAGAATCAACATACAGGCAGAGTCACAGAAATGGTATAAGCAAGAAAATGCTCACTTTCTAAAAGTGGCATTTTCAAACACACAATCTTAAAATCAACTTTACTAAAAGATATATTTTTGAAATGTGATCTCAGAGACCCCAAACTCTGCATGTCAATCCGCTCCCAAAGGGAATCTACACTTTAATCAGGTTTAAAGGTAGCCCCTATGTTAACCTATGAGAGGGACAGGCCTTGCAACAGAAGCAGCAACTGCAGGATAGCTCCACAAAGCACAGTCATAGGCAGGGCAGCTCTTCTTCCTCAGCTCTTCAGCTCTTCTCCAGGCAGAGGTTCCTCTTGTTTCCAGAAGTGTTCTAAAGTCTGTGGTTTTGGGTGCCCTTCTTATACCCAATTTTTCCTTTGAAGTAGGCCTACTTCAAAGCAAAGTCTCTTGTGAATGTGAAATTCAGCTTTGCCCAGGCCAGGCCCCAGACACTCACCAGGTGGTTGGAGACTGCATTGTTTGAGGGCAGGCACAGCCTTTTCAGGGGTGAGTGACCACTCCTCCCCTCCTTCCTAGCACAGATGGCTCATCAGGATATGCAAGCTACACCCCAGCTCCCTTTGTGTCACTGTCTAGTGTGAGGTGCAACCAGCCCAGCTGTCAAACTAACCCAGACAGGAAATCCACAAACAAAGTCACAGAAATTGTATAAGCAAGAAAATGCTCACTTTCTAAAAGTGGCATTTTCAAACACACAATCTTAAAATCAACTTTACTAAAAGATATATTTTTAAATTGTGATCTCAGAGACCCCAAACTCCACATGTCCATCTGCTCCCAAAGGGAATCTACACTTTAATCAGATTTAAAGGTAGCCCCCATGTTAACCTATGAGAGGGACAGACCTTGCAACAGTGAACAACGAATTTAGCAATATTTCATTGTTAGAACATATAAAACACATTACTATATGTCCTACCTTAACAATACACTGCACCCTGCCCTTGGGGCTACCTAGGGCCTACCTTAGGGGTGTCTGACATCTAAGAAAAGGGAAGGTTTAGGCCTGGCAAGTGGGTACACTTGCCAAGTCGAATTTACAGTGTAAAAATACACTTACAGACACTGCAGTGGCAGGTCTGAGACATGATTACAGGGTTACTTGTGTGGGTGGCACAACCAGTGCTGCAGGCCCACTAGTAGCATTTGATTTAGAGGCCCTGGCACCTCCAGTGCACTTTACTAAGGACTTACTAGTAAATCAAATATGCCAATCATGGATAAGCCAATTACATACACATTTTGTAAAGGAGCACTTGCACTTTAGCAGTGGTAAAGCGCCCAAAGCAACAAAATTAGCAAAATTAGAGTCCAGCACACATCAACAACCTGGGAAACAGAGGTAAAAAATTAAGGGAGACCACGCCAAGGATGAAAAGTCTAACAATGACAAAAAAATGATCACATTTGTAACGTGTACAACGTTTTATTAAGTTATACACTTGAGTCAAGAGTGTGAGTCTGGATCAGAAGAAAGCACACAGAAGTAAGGAAAGTGAAATGCGAAGTCAGAAAAGAGTAGATGAATAAGAGATGAATAAGAGAATACAGAGGAGAGCCGGGTTGGATGCAGGAGAGTATGGAGTGTAGTGAAGTTGGAAAGAAGGTAAGGTGCACTTAAATGTTTGATAGATTCTGGGTTTGAAAAACATGTTTCTGTGTGGAAACTCCAGGACAACATCAGATGTTAGGAGAATACAAAATGGGAGTCTGAAATGTAATCGGCTAAGTGCAAGTGCTCACATGAAGGGACAAAAAAATCAACCTCAATGTTACAGAAAACTAAATCGCCTGAGACGTTTAGAAGATTCTTTGAATCCAGTATTTTAATCTTTGACAAAACTGACCACAAAGTCAACCCAATTAATAAGTACGGGCAGCTTTTTTTGTGGCATCCACTGTCTCTTCAGGCAACAATTTTTTAGAAACACTTACATGCAGACTTTAGAGGGCTGAGATCAGAGATTTGAGGACTGCACATAAAGAAGTAATGCATGGACTTGTGATATCTCTGGCAGTGTTATGCGCTTATCACTGGGAAAATCACGCATGAAGGGGATAACATATTGACACATTATTTGCTCTAACAGCCTTCGGATATTGGGCTTTGTTAGCCTTTTCATGCACGTTTTGTCAAGTTTCCAAATCTCACAACTTTACAAAAAATCCGAAGTTCATTGTTTACCCACATTGGTTATCTTATGCCTCATCAAAGTTGTGGCAGAAAACGGGCTAAAATCAAATTTTCACCAATGTATTCAATGGAAAACATATGTATTACGGATTTGCATGTAGAGAAAAAAAACAATACAATTGACTAGATTTACAAAGGAATAAAGATATATGTTCATGATTTAATAGTACTTGACTTTAGCATATTCATAAGATTAGTAGATAATATGTAGCTGAGACATTTTGTCCTGTTGGAAACAGTAGTCAAACTATGGAGAACAAATCCTAGGGACTGACATTTAGGCTCTTTCCTCAGGGTTTCAGTTGATCTGACCATCCCATTTGCAAGGGCCACATTTGACTTTTGGGGAGCTGCATCTATACCTAAAAGGAGGACAGTTCCACAATCAATGCACACAGGGGTAATGCTTAACACCTGTGTGGTTGATAAATTCACTATCAGCTGGAAGCAATAGGGGCAATTTAGTTAGTGGGGCGATGCTCCTTCAACTTAACGGAAGAAACGCCCCAGTGTACGTAATAGATATGAGAAGCAAACAAAGGAGGGTCTTTGAAGATTGCTCAGATGAATCATAGAGAGGTCAAGTCAAAGATTCCATACATTTTCAATGAAGCCTGTCTCCCTCCAAGATATAGAGAGTTGCCACTGCACTCTCACAGAAAGTCAGATGAGTATGTTTAATAGCTGCTCACATGCAATCTCTCTGGCACTCTTTTCCTCTCTCCATGTGACTAGTGAACATCCAATTGAACTTTTTGCTGTCCACATGAAGTGCTGGCACACCATCTAAAATACAGTTAAGAATAGTAAATCTATAATTACTTATATATACTTACTTTCATCATGTAGTTGTAGGTGATATTCTGCATTTGACACCACTATATAGTGATACTAAAACACAGTATTGTGATAACACACCTTTACATGGTGATGATGGCTGTTCCCTGCATCCTAATGACACAGGGCTTAAAGAAGCTAAAATTATCATTGTGTACAAACAAAGGACAAATATCATCTCCTTAGAAATGCAGCCTTTTTAGATTACATTTTTTCTAAATAAAATGTGTGCTAATTCACTGTCAATTATAAGTAAATAGTTTGCTTTCATGCCAATTGGCTATTTTACTCTTTTTTGGGCCTTTGTTGTGTCTATGGTAATTCAAACTTTGGGGTCAGTTTCACTGATTGACCATGCTATTTCTTTGTCTATGTGCCTTTTCTCCTAAGTATGCTGCTTTTATATCAAGTGTCAGCCTCTGAGTGGGGGTCTGGTCAGTTCTGCCCCTTCCTCTTGATTTGGCTCCAAACTATCTAGGGTGAAATTTGGGCAGGCAGGCAGGCCCAAATGTGAACTGCATTTGCTGATGACAGCACAGGCAGCTTCAGAAGTCAGGAAGGGGTTGTTACATCTTTCAGGCTTCCTTTTGAAGCCCAGCAAGGGTTGACAACAACCTCCCAGGCCATACTGTTTAGGAGAGGATCATCCCTCCTCACACCCAAGCCCAGTTTGTCTCTGGCACATTTGGTATAGATAGCAAAATGCCAACTTTTGAAAAGTTGCATTTTCCAAATAGTAACTTTAATTCCAACTTCAGCATTAAAGATGATTTCAACTTACGATGCAGATGAGTGGAAGAAGTATTCTCTATCTGCTCCCAAACTGAAGTTATCACTTATTAAGTGCAATAAGTTAACCCAGCGTTTGTTTATGAGAGAAGTAGCTTTCTTACAGTGAAAAACAACTTTAGGGGTTTTTCACTGCCAAAACAAGTAAAACCTAAGCAAATGTACTGATTCTTAAATACCAGGTACCCTTCCCTATGTGTTTTGAGTGTCTAACCACAAGGGTGACTTTAAAGTATTGCAAAGAAAGGTTCAGGCTTGGCAAAAGGTTTATTGCAGCATCAGATGTGAGACATGCTTTAAAGTGTTACTTCAGTGGATGACACAATGAGCCCTGCCACCCACTTGCAGCATTTTAAGGCCCTGGGTAAATGTAGTACAATATTCTGTGGGCTTGTAAGTAAATAAAATGTGCCAGTTAACAATATAGCAATTTAGCCATGTTTAAGGGAGAGAGCACAAGCACTTTACCACTGTTTAGCTGGGGTAAAGTTTACTGAGTCCTAATGCCAACAAAAACGGGTCAGCAAAAACAAAGTAGTGAAGAAAAATGTTTAGGGGAATACCACACCAAAGGCATCAGGCCTAACAGCTTGCAATCTATTTTACATTAATATCTTAAACATTCATCGCAAGGAAGTATATGTGTCAAGCCAAAAAGCCATGCGAAGAACACATGCACATAAAAATAGTACATACATTGCCTTTTTTACATGACTATTCCTATGCCTTAGTGAATGAGACCAAAATGCTTCAATGGAGTCATTCCATCTTGGGTGGCACACATTACGTATCCATTTTAGTTCCAACAGAAATGCTCTTCTTGTTAGCATGTTCGTTGTTCTGAACAGGTAACAAAAGGACTAGTTGTCATACTTCAAATGATAGCACAAATTTTCTCAATCGATTTTAATCCATGAGGACCACAGTATTTTTCTTCAGTTTACTTTAACAAAAGCATATATGTGCTCGAAAATTAATCTTTACATATTTAAAAAATATCTACTTAATTGACGCTAGTTTGGATTTGTTGCATAAATTGTAAGCAGAAGTATTAATTTTCTTGCACCAACTTAAGTGGGCAGTGTCAAATAATATGTGGTGCAGTAAAGAAATCTTCCACTGTTACCCGTCCTGGTTTCCTCTCTTCACCAGAATATTTCAAGTGTTTGTATTAATGCAATTTTTTGGGGTGTCAAATATAAGGGGCTGTGGTTTAAGTGAGTGTTCAAATTAAGACATGCGCCTTCAATAGCTGTGTATTTTATGGTAAAAAATGATAATCTAATCAAAGGACTATCTCATTCATACAACCCTACTGAACACCGACTGAACAAAGTTGACACCTTGGCTCTTTGTAGGTAACATTTTACACTAAGGAAAATGTTGACAAACTAAATTTTCCATTGTTTTTGCTCTTTGTGGAATGCAGAATGAAGCAAAGCTTTGCTTTATTGCTTGATAATTTTGTAATGGAGTAGCCATAAAAAAAACGATGTGAGTATATATTGCAACTTCTATTATATGAAGCATTCCTAATTGTGTGTGCTCTCAGAATATATGTCTGTCACGTTTCAAACTGGAACAAATGTGGGGGCCGATGTACCAGGTGGTTTTAGTGTCACTAATCCTGAGATTCACAAAACTGAACGTTTTCCAACCACAAAAAACAGACTCACAAGTAAAAAGTAAATTGCTAGTTGAAAATGTATTTGAGACTCACAATGAACACATTGAAACGGGAAGCACAAACATGGCTTCCCGAACGGTTTAGGGTCACAAACGTGGTTGCAAGACAATTACTGAAAATCATCAACACCCAAACGAGAAGGTATCTATTCACAAAGTAGCTGTCTCTTAGGGACAGCTTGTATTTTTCTAATGTGGTCTTTAGGAATTGGGAAGCCACACATGCTCTCCCCAGTGTTTGCAACATGCCGTTTTTAAAGAAAATACTGTATTACAAGCATTTGGGAAAATGCCATTGTGGGAACGGAGTTGTACTGTCTGTCTCCGTATCAAAACCTGCAATTCAGAGTTATTCAGTAGAACTCGCAGAGGGAACCCAGTCTTATTATTATTCCAGACGCAGGATTTTTCTGAATCCTAATTAATGTTAATTTTTTGTGCTGCGACAAATTAGTGGATCTGTTCCAATGCAAAAAATATTGTTAAATTGCGAACCTATCGCGATGCACAATATGTGACTATGCTGCTACTCGATATTAGAACGATGAGCCGGTAGTGTATCCAATTCGTTTTTTACAGAGAACTAGCATGCAAAGCTTTGTGGGATTTTAAATTTGATGGATATAATAAAGTTTGTTTCCTAGAGTCCTAACTGCATAAGGTGCAATAAAGATACAAAGTCGATTTGCTCCACTTTTTATATTGGTCAAAAGTTTACATCATTTTGCAGTCTGTCTGGACATTAGAGAGTGACACACTGCCCACATATAGGACGCCCAAATAGTGGAGAAAGTTCATAACTTGAACCATTGTTGATATATTTTCTCTAAATCCTGGCGAGTTACACTATGGAAAACCAGTGTTCACTAGTGTTGATTGTTTACAACACAAACAGCAATGACATACATAGACAATACAAGTGAATGACAGAAATCAAGCGTGAGTCACCAAGCAATGAGTGATCTATCTCACATTCCTAGCTCTTGGTTCCTGAATTGACTTTATGGGGGTTATTACAACTTTGGAGGAGATGTTAATCCGTCCCAAATGTGACGGATATACCACCAGCCGTATTACGAGTTCCATAGGATATAATGGACTCGTAATACGGCTGGTGGTATATCCGTCACTTTACCGTCACTTTTGGGATGGATTAACACCTCCACCGAAGTTGTAATCACCCCCTATATGTTTTAAACAATAATGTTTTCCTTTATCACATGATAGACCCCCTCTGGTCGGTGTAAACTCCTAAAAAAAACACCGATAAAATACACATAGTCGAGATATGGCTTCAAAGCAGAGGTTTCAAGCAAATGAGCAGAATCAAGCAAACAATGGCTTTACACGGCACCTGATAAATCTACTGCCCCTCATTTAGCATTGTTTTGGTACAAATTTAATACCATAAATATAGTGCTCAGGAGATGACATTAGAAGAGGGTTAGTGTGTGTTTAACACACACATTTTAAAAATTCAGAAAGGTTTTCTAAACGTTGCTGGCTCAGCTTTCTCAGTCGCGAGTTGCTTGTATCGGTGGACCGGTTGTTAAATCGGAGATATAAAAAATATAACAACTAATGAACGTATAGTGCCAGATTCACAAACATAAGTGTATGAGTAAGTGTGACTCATTATTGGATTATTCATGAATTTTGGGAGTAAATAACCAGTTTTACTGGTTACCCTGTCTGACTCCTGAAGTAGGTAAAGGGCACCAAAATCTTCATGAATCTTGCCCATAGACTAAGAAAAATACTTTAGCATTCGGTGAATACTAAGAATACTAGGGCCCCTTCAGTCCTACCATTTATTTCCTCACATATCCACATGCCATTACAAGCAAGATCTGCACTTTACTGTTGTCTGTCATTGCCTCCTTTTCTTCATAAAAGCAAAAATTTTCAATTATAGACATATAAAGCATTTGGAATATATAAATGTTCTCTGATGCAGTACTTGACATATGGCATGTGATAAAACCTATAAAATGTAACCTGCTTGTTTGGAACACGTTAGTCCTTCTCCTAAACATTTTTTGTATTGCAAAAGGATACTTACTGAAAAATTCTTTTCAGTGCCCTTCACATGCTCTGAATAAAAATATCTGAGTTGTTTACTGCAACAGTTCAGCCTACTTGTCTGTTACAAACTATCAATTAGGGATTGTTGTATCCTTTATTGTGTAAATGTGTTCATTGTGCAGAGTCAATAATCAATAATGTTAGTGAAAGATAATTGCCACATCCCTCACTCACTTCAGCTGATCAGTCTGTATCTCATTTTGTAGTTTAGAAAGAACAATGTTCTCACAACTCACTTTATAATCATTAATAATCTTCTCTCTCCTCTTGAATCAACATTTCTATGGATTGTTTTTGTGTGTCTATCTACACCAACCTAGCCATGCTGAATTATGTACTCATACTGCAACACCACTATAGAAAATCATGGAGGCAGAGACTTATATTAAACCCCATAGGAAGGAATGTTAACTTACATTAAATTATTAACAGAAATATTTATTATTTAATATTAAAAATTTATAACAGTTGTGCATACGTAATATTTAATTATAACATATTTAATAAGCTTTATTAAGTTAAAAATGATGTTACAATACAATTTATTAAATATAATTAAATTAATTTTAGTTAATCATATGCAGCACCTTTAATGATTATTAATGCATACTAATTTTTTTAACTTTAGTTGGGAATGTATTTTTTTATTTAAACATAAAAAAAGTAAACGTAATTTAATGTAATTTAATTTAATATGTTGACATGAATTGAATATTGAATTCGAAATCAAGCTAATAGTGCTGTACTATGATTTTCTCTAGTTCCACATTTAAAATAGTCAATATAATTAATTTATATTAATATTTAAAATGTAAATATTTTTGACAAAGTTTTCTAAGTCTAATAAACGTATTACATTTTACATATACTTTACCATGCAGAGATGTCTGTCACGGAGTGGCTTAGCAGGGAATGGCGTAGGGCGGCGAGCCCCAGAGCTCCAGTGAGCCTGCTCCACCTGACCCTCATCCTGCTGCAAAGGCCACGTAAAAATGCCAGATGTGAGTCCTCCCCAATAAGGAGGACCCACCTGGAGAGTTTTGGCACCTGAGCAGCTCGGAAGAAGAAGAAAATCGGACACCAAGCACCAGCAGCAGGTGAATCCAAGATGGCGGCCGCAATCTGAGCCTCTTTGAAGGCCTCACATGGCTGAAACTGGGGTGGATGAAGCGGCCCGCTAACGCCAGTATCGATCTGGAGAGCACAAGGGCAGATGGGTGCTAAATGGAGGTGCACAGATACAGCGCCCTAGCCCCATCCGGCCCTCGACGGCTTCAACCGCGATCAAGGTGAGACTGCAGGGCGACACAAACAGAGGAGGCCTACCCGGCTGGAGGGTGCACTGCACTGAGACAGCAACTTGAGCCACAGCACGGGGCCCTTCCTGCAGGGAAAGGTGTTGGCTGAAGAGCCCCGGGAACAATAGCTACATGCCCACGGATGCTGGTAGCTGGTATCTGAGAGAGCGGGTGTGGGAGTGACCCTCAAGGTAGATAGCAGAAGCGCTGCCTGCAGACAAAGTGAGAGGCCCCTTACCAACTGAGAAGGAGCCAGTGAGGAGGACGAGGGCTCCGTTCGCCGATCCTGGGGGAATAGCACTGCAGTGGAGAGGCCTAACACCACAGGAAGGGGAGTGAACAGAAGCGGCTAGGCTGCACCCAGACGAGGAGGGTGACGAACAGCAGCAAAAGCAGAGGCCGACTCCCAGAGACCCCCCACAAACATCTTGACATGCAGGGAGCTATGAAGATACTGGTCACAGGACTGCCCAAGATAGTGACGGGATCTAGACGAGTGCTAGAGCAGGGGAATGGGCCCCGGGCGGTACAGTGAAAACACTTGAGGGATTGAACCCACGCAGAAGGAAGCCACCAGCAGGGAGTGTACGAGGGACATAGCGAGGGAAGCAAGACCACTAGCCAGCGTCTTGAATGATATCGCAAAGATAACCGGTACCATGATAAGCAAAATGACAGTGACTCCTGAAGGACTCCCAAGGCTCGGTTTTCGGGACCTTAAAACTGCGATATAGGCAAAGCTCTCAAAAAGAAGGATGGAGACTTGGGGGGTCCCCAACGTATGGGCAACATTGACAAGAATTCGGTACAAATAATGCCTGCACCAGCGGGGGCAGAGCCGTCTGCCCCCAAACTTCAAGATGTATTTCAAGCCATAGTGGTATCAAGGGAGGCATTGGAGGTCAAAATTGTTATACTAAACAGCTTTGTGCTTATTGCGAGATGGCCACAGGCTCCTATCAGAGAAAGTCACTGCAACTGAAAGGGAGATATCCAAAGCAATACCTACAGTAGCTGCAGAAGGAGGACGAATGGGCTCTGTAGAATCTCGGCTACTTACCCTAGAGAGCAGAGGACACGGAAAAGAGAGCATGCGGCAGCATCATTAGAGTGGTGGGTCTACCCAAGAAAACTGAAGGCTCAAATATGGTGCGCTACTTGGAAGAATGGCTCAAGAAAGAGGTGGCCCCAGAGAAGCCCTCCCTCTTTTTTGCCCCGGAGCGGGCACATATAGTACCAGCTCAACAACATCCCCCGGGTGCGCCCCTAGGACCTGTGGTGGCAAGGTTACTCCACTTTAAAGATAGAGACTACATTCTGCAGTGGGCTTGGACAAGCGGAAACCTTGTGGTGGAGTATCCATATTTCTGGACTTTTCCAGGGAAGTACAGCGTCGGAGGGCTGCTTTCACCGCTGTGAAGGGACAACTCCAGGAACAAGGGATAGTATATTCAGTGCAGTTCCCTGCGTGACTCGGAGTAGTGACGCCTAGAGGACTGCAATTCTTCTCTACCCCTCAGGAAGCATGAGACTGGGCAGAGAGGCAGCCCAACCCGGGCCCAAGTGACTTACTCCAACCACAAACAAGAAAGCGCCGCCCTCGCTCACAGCAACATGGGCCGGCTGCACCAACTGGATACTCCACAGTGACAGAAGTGCGGAAAGGACGACAAGAGGCAGTCGCTGAGGCTGCATCCCTGTGTGGATCGTCACTGGACCCCGGATCCTCACTCAGAGAGGCAAGTGAAGATGGGACTGATTCAGATAAAGACTCAGTTGCCTCAGCACCCTCCAGCGAGATCCTGCCAGTGGTTACCCCCGGAACTGCAGATGAGATTATGCAGAACTTCAAACTGGAAATATGGTGAACACCTACCCTGAAAGATATAAGGTCTTGGGAATCGGGTGGGTGCCTGAGAGGCCCGGAACCCGAAGCCACAAACTGTTTTTCTTCTCACCTCCCACAAACCACAGCCCAAGCGTTAGAGGGCCCGAATATGTTTGATTATTGTTTGTGTGATGGTTTAGGCAAATGGGTAACACCACTTGTCCTGGGGCATGGGAGTTGGGAAATGTTTAACTTAATTACGAAGGGTATTGTTCTCTGCCACCTATGCTTGCTGTTAACTGTGTTATTGTTGGAGGAGTTCCAATTACAGGAGGGGGTAGACCACTGTGGCCACCCGACCATTACCCCCTATATGCCCAATGACTGACTTATTAGATCTTAAGGTACTCACATGGAATATTAAGGGGATGCACATACTACATAAATATCATAAGGTATTCTTACATCTCACCAGGTGAGGGATTCATCTAGCCCTACTGGAGGAGATGCATCTAAATGCTAAAGAAGGGAGAGCTCTCCAACTTAAATGCAGGGGCCAGATTTTTTATAATAATTATTCGGCCTGCGCCCGGGGGTCCTTATATGGATCAAACCCGGAGTGCCTTTTCTGCACTTCAGTTCCATGATCGACCACCTGGGGAGGTACGTCATGATCACGGGAAGACTAGATGAGCAGGAATTGGTGATAGGGAGTGTATATGGCCCTAATGTAGATCAATCGGTATTTTTGAAGACACTCTCCGAGCACCTCACCTCCCATTTTATAGGCTCTGTGCTACTGGGAGGAGTCTTCCATTGCATTGCTGATATGACCAAAGATAGATCACATCCCCCTTTGCAGGGCACCCCGATTAAATGAACTGCTAAGGTGTTCCGGGACTGGAAACGAGAATGGGGGTTGGTGGATTCATGGCAGACTCAACACCTAGGGAGCAGGGATTATTTCTTCTATTCCACGCTACATGATCTACATGTGCAGCTAGATACATTCTTGTGCTCCTCAGACATTCATGAGTTGACACACTCAATTGCATATCTGAGCAGAACAATCTCAGATCATAATCCTCTTTGATTAGTACTCACCTGGGTGTGCCCACGACCCCCGGCCCCCACATGGAAACTGAGGCCAGAAATGCTAGAAGGCAGGTCTTTAAAGATGCCATTGCAGCAGACATAACTGCCTACTTTGAAGTGAATGAGGGTTCCGCGGCCTCACAACTCTTGGAGTGGGACGCCTTCAAAGCAGTGATAAGGGGGAGATGTATTTCAGCAGCTAAGGGTGTCTGACACACGCTAATATGTGACATTGAAAAAGCAGAACGGGAACTGAGGGCATTGGAGCAGAGACACCCAGAAGAAGCAGAGCTTTGAACATTAGTCATAGAAACCCGAGAACAGGTAGCAAAGGAGGTTGGAAAACTGAGTTATCATGATTACAAAGCCTACCTGACAAGGACTCACGCAGAGGGGGACAAGTGGGCTCTCTCTTGGCTGGCGAATCCGGCAAAGAGAGGGTCAGTCATAGTTGAGTTAACTACACCCCTGGATCAGACAGTCTATAGCCAAGCTGCAATTCAGCAGGAATTTTATACCTATTACTCATATCTCTATACGAGCAAAGTTTGGCCACCATTAACAGACATCCAAGAATTCCTTGCCTGCCTCACTCTTCCGACGGTATCAATGCAGCAATCAGAGGCTCTAGGACAGACAATCACAATCACAGAACTGAAAGCGGCTGTTGCCAGAATGGCGCGAAACAAGACCCCGGGAATAGATGGCCTACCAGTTTAATTCTATTCTGCCTATATGGCAATGTTGGGTCCCCGCTTGGTTAGCATGTATAAAGAGGCCAAGAAAACCAGGACCCTTTCTGCTTCGGCACAAGAGGCCCTTATCATTCCTTTGTTGAAATCCAGGAAATCACCCACTGAGGTAGCATCCCACCGGCGTCTGTCAATGTTATAGGTAGATTACAAAATCCTTAGCAAAATTCTAGCAACACACCTCCTAACCCATATGCCTCACTTGATCCATAGGGATCAAGCAGGATCTATCCCTGGATGACATATAACCCTTAATATGCGTCAACTACTCTCAATGCTCAGCAATGACACATGCGATAAAAACAATGCAGTGGTCTTCGCGGTAGATTTCAAGAAGGCATTTGATAGTTTAGAGTGGCCTTACCTATATGAGGTGCTTCACAAATTTGGCCTTGGCGAACACTTTGTGGCCTGGACACGGCTCCTCTACACCATACCAAGAGTGAGAGTTCACACTGGTAGCACTATCTCGGGAGGCTACCTAGTGGAACGAGGCACCAGGCTCATCCCCCTTCCCTTTGTCCTTGCCATGGAGCTCCTTGCGAGCCTAGCAAGAGGGGGCACTGCCTATCGAGGCCTGAGGGTCACGGGACACCCACTACATAGCCTTGCATGCAGATGACCTCTTATTATTTCTGGCAGATACAGATGATGCACTTCGGGGAGCAAGACATCTATTATATCGTTTTGGATCATTATCGGGCCTTTGGGTTACCTGTCAAAAATTCTGTCTATTTCCCATGACAGTTGACCAGGTGGCCCCTCGAGACCTGAGAGGACTCCAATGGGAACCACGATGTCTGACATACCTGGGGGTGCATGTGTATCATGCTAAGGCAGACCTCTTTGAAAGGAATATAGGAATAACATTGCGTGGGCTCTGCAGTAATATGGCTTTTTGGGGGTCCCTGCCCTTTTCAGAGGCAGGATGAGCTGCTCTACTGAAAATGATTGTTTTACCCTGACTACGTTATTATTTTGTTACACTTCCGTTATGGATCCGCGCGCCTTCTTTAAAGAAGTGAACTCCCTAATAGTTGGATTCCTAACGGGGACAGGTAGACAACGACTTGCACTTACAATATTTCAGAGACCTACGGGAGAGGGGGGACTGGCAGTCCCAGACTTCAAGGCCTATTATTTAGCGGGTCAACTACAATGGCTGGCCCAATAGATAGCCAGTCATGTCAGACCGGACAAAGTAGTATCGCCCTTTACCCCAGGTCCCCGAACGTTAGCCAGAGTAGTCATTCAACTTGGTCCTTCCATCACGAACCTATCTGCGGAACTGAGGGTACTGCATGACTGTTGGCTGCGATATCTCCGCAGATCGGGTGGGGCTGTGCCTTATGCCCCAGAGATTCTAATGCAATTTTTATCAGTATTACCACATGGTGGTGACTGGAATGGACTTTCAAGCTTGACAGAGAAGGGAGCAACATCGATGGGGATGTTAGGGCTCGTAATGACCTACCCCAGGGGTAATTCCTACTCCATTGAGCAGTCACTGAGGCAATCATTAAACACTAGCGAACCCCCAACCTCGAGTTTATGTCAATACCTTTCTAGCAGTATGGGCACGCACAAGGTAGTTACACTTATGTATGGGAGAATGAGAAAGGCTCTTTGACAACCCCTCACAAACCTTAAACAGAAATGGAAAGAGGACTTTGGTACACCACTCACAGATACTGACTGGGGAAACACACTGACTTGCGTGGCCAAAGTATCCAGAAATGCCAGATTCAGGCTCATTAACCTATATGTACAACACAGAGCATATCTGACCACCAGGGAGACTGTGGAGGCACTTTAATCTGATAGAAGCCAGGTGTCTGAGATGTAGAGAAGAGACAGTAGAGTTTTTCATATGTTTCGGACTTGCCCTGGCCTGGGAGAATTCTGGACTTCAGTGGTCGATACACTAACAGAAGTCCTTGAGAGAGAAGTCCCATATGACCCCAGACATTGCTTGCTCAGAGGGTATCCTCACACAGCCCGACAGAAAGTGACTAACCAGTTTCAAGACCTAGCATTGCTGTTGGCAAAGATAGAGATAACTAGAAATTGGAGACAGACACAGGCCCCCGGAGTGCGATCTGGAAAAGGGAAGCACTACGATGTGCGAAAGCTGAGGAGGCAGTGAGGGACCGTGAGGTCAGGGGTTAATGGAGAGAACCCAGGCCTGGAGTGCCTTAATATATATATTAGAGAACTCAAATGATACACCGCAAGAAGATGCACTACTCCTCTCAACACCATGACATGGTTTATATCCCAGTCAAATGGGTGATACATTGTGAAATTTTATCCAGAGTGCATCTAAAGGGCAGGCAGGAAATGGTGAAGAATATCTATTTGGGACTCCCGGGTAACACTTGACATTGGACTTAATAGGAACACGTGAGAGTTTGATGGCAGGGAACATGTGGGGAGGGAAGGGGGAGTTGAGAAAAGGCACTTGATATGAGGAACATTTAAACCAAGTGAGAACATGAAGGATGGAAATAGGGGTGCAACAAGTGCTATGAAGTGGTATATCTACCACCAATACTGTAATGAATCTTCCCCAAAGCGAAGATTGCACAACCTAGACATCCCAAATAAAGACAATGCTTGTTAGTATAACAAATTAATCTGTAATGTTGAAAGTAATGTCATGCATGTAAAGCTGTCGAAGTGTCCTACCTGTTGTGAAGAAAAAACAATAAAATATGTTTTAAAAAAATTGGAGTGGAGATCTTGCTATGGTAAAGTACAAGGAACATTTCACTCTACTTTGCCATAGGGAGCTCTCCACGTTGACTAGAGGAATCTTCCAATGCTAAAAAACAAAGTAAATAGAAAAAGCGTTGGATGGAATGCTGAACAATGTAAAACATTCACCCCCAGTATAGAAATATTGGCCTAAATCCATCATATTTTTGCTACCCATGCCATTCCAGCTGGGACCCAGCCATATGCAAACCAGTTTTGACCCTGCTCCCCATGGGAACAGTCCAGCCCAAACTGATAAGGCGGGACCTTCCTGAACTGGAAACAAGCATCCTGAGACCGGTTTCAGGGTATCACCCTTCATCAACCAGGCTAGCTCGACTCCAGTGGCCTGGGGACCATGTCTGGTCATACCCTTCCCACTTAGAGGCGACAAATGCCAAAAGAACAAGTGATGGATGGAGTGCTGAACAATGTCAAACATTCACTCCCAGTACAGAGATCTGGCCCTAAGTCAATCATGTTTTGCTACCCATGCCATTACAGTTTGGACCCAGTCTTATGCAAATCAGTCTTGACCCTGCTCCCCATGGGAACAGTCTAGCCTGACTAAAGTGTAGTAAAAACTATAGTAAAGAATGTATCAAACTTGGAAAAAACGTTATTAAAATATTTGTATGTTAATTATTAATGCAAAATATTTGTATAGATTCGTTCTAAATTTATAAAGTACTGCAGTACCATTAACTTAACTTTAAGTTCATTTAAATATATTAAATTACACTAAATTTACTTTTTCTGAAGTTTAAATCAAAAAGCAAATTCCCACCTAAAGTATGACAAATATTTTTACTATGCAATAGTATTAATTAAAATTAGTGTTCAGAATTACTATTTAATTTACTTATATTTAATTGAAAAGTAATCTTACATGAATTTGTAAACCCAAAAAGGTTTTTAAGGTATTTTATAATGAAATAATAAATGTGCATTATTTATATACAGCCTTTTACATTTGATCATACTTATTTATATTTTTAACTATATTCAATGTTTTAAATTAACAATATTTCCTATCAGGTTTTATATAAAGTCCACACCTCTATTGATTTTATGGAAGTGTGCTGCAGTAACAGGTTTTGGTCATGTGTGGTGCTGGATGTACCCAATTTCTGAGCTGGAGTAAGTTTGGGTCCTTTTTTGGCTGTAGTAGCTTTTGAAGGGCAGTTTGTGCAAGGCAATGAGTTTACTCTTTTTTGGATGGGTTCCTTCCTAAACCCCTCCATAACACATCCTTTACCTCTCCTTAATCCTCTGTAAACGCCACTCCTTTAGTAGTAATATTCCCCATTTTCTAGCCACTCCTTCATCCCTCCTGTATTTATTACTTAAAGGGGAATAGAGCTCCACACAGAAAATGTAGGAAAGGCGGAGGTGGAAACTCTGCATGTAGGTTTGTGAATAATATTTTGTAAAATGTTTGTAGTACTGTAGGACCCCAACATTGTGATCACCTCAAAATTTACCTCTGGTTCCAGCACCATTGACCTAGCAATACGAGTCATCTCCCTCCACGAAGTTAGGCCACATGAAATCAGCAGAATAAATCAATTGGCGACTAGCACCACTCAATAACTGAGCTCTAGATCAATTAAAGGTAAAATTAATTTATTATGAAATCCCAAAAATAAGCAATGCAGAGAAATGGAGTAAAGGCCATGAAGGCTCAGAAACAGATAACTTAGTCAGAAATCAGAAATGAATCACATCCCAATAAGCAGCAAAAATCTTAAATAGAATAATTATCATCCGTATATGGAAGGGTATGGGCCGTTTCATATAACAGTCAGAGGCCCTCATTATAACACTGGCGGTATATACCACCTACGGCCGCGGCGACGGCCACCAAAAGACAGTCGCTGCGGCTACCAGCCGGCCGCAGGATTATGACCATAGCTGAATTTCCTCCAGAAGGATGGCAGAAATCCAGCTGTGGTCATACCAGCGGATGGCGGTGGCAGCAGCGCCACGCCAGTAGACTGCCGCAGACCGTATCATAACCGGAGGACCTCCTGACATTAGGTAAGTTGGGTGCTCCGACAGAGGAGGGGGATGGGGGTGTACTGTGTGGGTGTGTGTATGTCTGTGTGTGTTGTATGTGTGTGCGTGTATGGATGTGTGAGTGCGTGTATGTTGTCTTTGTGCATGAGTGTGTGCACGTATGTATGTAAGTGTGTGTGGATGTATGGATGTATGCATGTGTGGATGAATGTGGGTATGAGTGTGTGTATGCGTGTGTTCTTTGGTGAGTGAAGGTGCGTATATGTCGTGGTGGGGTCTGGAAAGGGAGATGGGGTGGGAGGAAACCAGGTGAGGGGGAGGGAGCAGGGAAGACCCCTATCAGTGACAGGGAAAAAATTCCCTGTCACTGATAGTGCCTACCGCCAAGGTTTTCGTGGCGGTAAGGAGACCACAAAAACCATGGCGGTAGGCGGGGTCATAATCCCGTGGTCGTCCTAGTGACGGCCGCCTGGCTGGAGACTGAGGTCTCCAGCCCGGTGGTCGTCACCGCCGTGGCAGACGGTGTGGTACATTGGCGGTTTGGCTTGTGCCAAACTGCCAATGTCATAATATGGGGAAAGTACCACCAGACTGTTTTCTCCATTTTACTGCCATCCGCCGGGGTCATAATGACCCCCAGAATCATAAAGAATCAACAGCATCATTTGTAGAAAAATACAGATTAGTGAGGAAAACAAAGATCTCTCTTGCTCACACCCAAAACCAATGGTTTTTATAAACATTTTACACATAAACAATGAGCTAAAACTGCAGATTCACCAAAGCATGACTATCGTATTGGACAAATCAGAAGTGAGATTGTCATTAAAGGTTTTACAAGACGAACCCATTTCTAAGGTAGTCAGAAATCTTCCATTAGCTTCCACGATAGCAGCAGTCCAGAGATGTAAAATTCAGTATGAAACATTCTCAAACAAAGGAAAAGGGCCTGATTACAACTTTGGCAGTTGGATTGAGCCGCCCACCAAAGCTGCGGGGAGGAGGCTGCTGTCATACCAGGGGCCTGCCCCCCAGAGTCGTATTACGTTGTTTGCTGTGGCTCACCAGCACCCTCCGAATTCGCACTGTCTGAAGTGCAGACAGTGAACATTCCGAAGGTGCTGGCAGAGGCGCTCCCCTGTGGCCCCCAGCACTGGCTTTCCACCAGCCTTTTCATGGCAGGGACCCCAATGAAAAAGCTGGCAAAAAGAAGACCTGTGATCAGCACGGTGGTGCTGAACTCAGTGCTATCATAGCTGACCACGGCTCTGACCGCTGTCACCCTGTTGGGAACCATGTTCCTGGCGGTGGTGGCAGTCCCTGATAGTCTGATCACTAGGGTCGTAATCTGGCCATCGGACCACCAGCAGTGGGTTGGCCCGACCGCTACTGCGAGTCTGGCAGTCTTAAGACTTCCAGACTCGTAATGAGGCTCTAATACATGAGTATGCTAGCATTCCTACATCAGAATTTCCAGCAGCTGTGTCCTTCAGATTGATACATCAAGAACATGATGAAAAGTTTAATTCAAAATACTAAGGAAAATATCCAATTACATCATAGTGTGCTCTACTGCGTGGAAACTGTGGGGACAAAAGACTGGTAGGGGAATATTGATTGAGACGAAAAATGAGCAGGAGCATGATGATCAAAACACTAGGACAGCATCCTTATTACTAAAATGTCTCCACAGAAATATGGCATAGCAAAACTATGTTACTAAACATACTTAAAAACACTATAATTTATTCATTTTAAGTGGAGCATCATTAAATCATCTGTTATAACTAAATTCTTCATGAAAATCATTAGTATGCACAAATTATTTGTGACTCAAAATTGCACAATTGAAAAAGCCTTAGGACTATGACCATAGTATTACAAAACATACTATAAAATGTAGTTTGTGAATATGGCCCTTGGTTTTAAGGCTGGGCACGTCGTAATGTTTTTGTTATGCTGGTCTCCTGAAAAGGCTAGGTGCTTGGCCCAGTAGCTTGGCATACCAATTCTTCCTGCTTTGTAGAAATTGCAGCAATGAGAGAAGATGATGCGTGCACAGAGGGGAAATCAGTGCAGGAGTTTTTCATACTGTCTCCCACCACACCTATTTTTTGTCTGCTCTTAACATTCCCCTGCTTCACTTGTTATTTATGTTGCTGCTAAAGCAAATGGCTGCCCTTCACAAAATTCTGATTTACCCACAAGTACATTAAACATAACCAGTGCTGTCTTGCGAGGGCTACTTTTTGCTGCAGTTCTTAAAAAAGACATGAGCTCAACACTGCCGTTTGAGGCCTCAAGGCGTGGATGTCACTTAGAGGTTGTCAGAGGTCACAACTGCGACCCCTGGCTTGCCCTTTGAGATCCCTTGCACTGCCTTTGTGACCCCTGGCTTCAGAGGTAGAAAGAACAGTGCCTGGAACTCAGGTGCAGCTCCTTCTAATGAACGTTTGGGAGTTCCACTTTACTGTCTTTCTGTCAATTTCCATTACATAAATAGGAAACAATATTATTCACTATTAGTGTAATAAAAAAATGGAATACAATTAGGTGGAACATGACCCTATCAGACAGCTAATGTAAATAACAATGCTTTTAAATGTGTGTTAAATGCATTCTTGTGGGTGAGAGTGTGTTTATTTAAGCGACAGTGCGTATGTGCAAGCATATGTGTGTGTGTGCCTAAGTAAAGATTACATGGCATGGAATGTCAATTCCGCTACCCATGACATTGTGGTGAAGTGATGCCCATGCCTAGAGGGTTTTACAAATGTGCAAACATACTGAGTACTCTGCTGTAGAGCTTAGAAATTGATACAAATGGTCACTGCTACTCTGAAATATGTGTACAACTAGTCGATTAAATCAGAAGGTTACAAGTAGAGCTGAGATATATGAGGAACAAGGAGAAAGGTAGGAACTATAGTTATCACCTATCATGGCCCCTAAACACCCCTCTTGTCATATTTTGCTAGTCTGTTGATTCGTTCCTTGGCAGTTCATGTGGGGGGAGCAGTGAAGTGCAAAAGCCAAGAATTTTAGGAATACCTGTTCTGTAAATACGGCCACTGGAATTATGAGATTTTGCAGCCACTGCATTTTCTGCATAATGATGTACTTTCCACATTTACCACAGAATCCTTCATTATCTACATAATCTGCAGATTTTAACAAAAAATGTTTCTAGTTCAAACAGATTTAAAGTTACTACAACTGTAAGAATACTTGTTGCCGTGCTCTGGAAGCCCCTTTGCAAAGGTTGACTGGTCCCTTTTCTGTTTCTTACTACTGTATTTGGGTGTTAAACGAGTACTAATGAGGTGAAACCTTTATCCAGTCAGTGTCAACCTGCGTAAAAATGACAAAATAAGGAAGTAATCCTATTACAAAATGTGCTGCTACACTGCATAGTTTTCTTTATCTTACCACATAATTTAGTCACCTCTTCTACACAATTTGGAACTCCTCTGCCACATTGTTTCAGCAGTCCTTAGAAAAGGAATATAATAGCATTTAGATGGGCCATCCTTGGCAAACCTTAAATGCCATAGTAAGTAAGGGATGCTGTAGGCGAGTCTACCATTCTTAATGGCAGGGACTGGCTTGCATCATGACTCATATTACAAAAAATGGTTGCGTGATCTGGGCCCAGTGCACCAGCAGAGCTGATGGCTGTCCCAGTCAATTATTCTTTACATTCTGAGAACTTCAGGATCCAGCTGGCCCCTTAGCCTAAAATTCTATATCCTTGACCTAGAAGATGGGTCACTCCTACATCCAATAACCAAACTTGATTTGGGAGGTTACCTAAGCCACACCTTTTTTATACATACCTTTCTTCTTGTAAATATAAATAATTAATTTTACCAGGTCTTATGAAATATTTCATATTTTAACGTTTTTTCAGCTGTTACACTGAGCACTTAGTGATGGTGACAAGTATACTGAATACATTTTTGATCATTATAATTTACGATAAAAAAACAGAACATTAAATAAACTTGGACATCAAGGCTGCTAACTAGTCATTTTCGAGTGCTGCTAGAGCCATTTGACCAGAAACATCAGGTGCATCAAGCATCTGCTTTGCCTCCAGAAAAAGTTCAAAATGAATTCCTTGTACCACCAGCTGAACTGACTTTGTTTAAAGAAAAAAATATAGAAATTTTGATTTTAAAACTCACTCCTAATTCTTCTTCTGTGATACTGCTTGTTCTGGATCATTTAGCTTATAGCTCATACCCCAATCTGACTTCTACTCATCACACCTCCATATTCACCCACTTGAACATGTTCTACTCTCTACTTACCTTCCAGCTGTCACCTATGTTCTAGCCTCACGGCTATAAGCCTCATCACATGATGTTCTGGTCGTTCACTATGATGTATCCATATGTATAAATTTGGTTCAACTCCATACTTGGATTACTGTATCTTTATGGATTTAGCATTGTTCATTGTAAGAGAGGTGTAGTGATGGTGTGCCGGTCTAGTGGTCTGGAGAAAAGGTTGTGTCGACCCGGATGTGGGGATCCCTTCTGCTGGTCGTAAAAAAGCAGGGTATAAGTAAATGGGGAAACGAACCTCGTGGTCTTTCCGCACAACACCAACATACAGAGTGCAAGGGTAATTTATTGGCCAGGGCCCAGGTTTAGCTGCTGCAAGCCACCTAGCACACAGCACAACACTGGCGACAAGGGGGCTTCACCCATGCATATAGCTGATCGCCAACAGGTATATGGCCATAACCTGCTGAACTCTGTCTTGCCGCACTGACACCGCCGAGTTGTTCCAGCATCCTGCCCGGCTGTCCTCTGACACTATCTGCATGCCGAACAGGCGCTGAGAGTGCCTTCGCTGTCTGACGATTACCAGCTCCGAAATGGTCACTGCACATGCAGCAGAGGTGTCCATGTGGATGACGGTCACGGCTGCTGCTAACCTCGCTCATGTGGCCGCCTGGAGGCCTGATAGAGCCGCGCAGGGACAGCTGAACACCGCAATGTGATGGAGAGTATGTTTGATTCCTGATAAGAGGCACGAGTGAACAGTGCTAGAGCACCTGGTCTGGCAGTAAGTTCTGTGTGCGTGTTATTGTATTGTCGAACGAAACAAAAAAAGAAGAGAGGAACAAATTATAAAAGAAAAAGTACAAGGTGAAGAGACCCATTAATTAAGACTACATGATGTAAAGGCTGCAACAGAAACTACATCAAGACTAGAATACGTTGCATACAAAGGAATGTGCATACCCGGCATAGTGCCACCCAAGCCAAACAGTGTGATGCTGCTGTTCGGAGTGTCACCACTCACCATCACCATAAAGTAGTGGTGGGTGCCACATGTATGGGTCTAGACAGCGCACAAGCAACATTAAGGAGGAGACAACAGCAGGGGCAGGTGCCAGATGCCAGCAGTCACCCCAGAAACCATGATGCATGATCAAGTACGTGTCAACAACACTATGCATGCCATGGTGGTGGCGCTCCTGCCATTCAGTGAGCTCGCTGACCCGGACAGAGCATCCCCACGATGGAAAGATGGGTTGGCTGATTGAAGAATTACTTTATAGTGACACAAGAGCATGATGGCGCAGTCAAGAGATTGCTTGTCTTACATTTTGGGGATGATTTAATATATAAACTGTTCAAGCTTCTACCCAACACAGGGGGAGCCGATGACTATGATGCAGCGGTGAGGGTGGTCAACACACATTTTGATCTGCCACTCAACCCTGACTTTGAAGGATTCAAACTAAAACAGGCACGTCAGAGGGATGGTGAGTCTATTGACTAATTTTACGCCCAATTGCGAGAGCTGGCAAGCCCATGCACTTAGGACAACCAGATTAAGGAAATACGAATGCAAGTAATCCAGGGGTACAAGATCAAAGCCTTGAAAGACCTCATTCTGAGACAACGCAACTTAAGCCTGGAGGACATGCTGGCATTGGCACAGTCACATGACCTGTTGGCTGCCGGAGCAGCAGAAATGGACCTGGCAATCACACAAGCACCAAAAAGGACAGCCCAATAAAAGTGGAAAGGGCAGACATGATGCACACTCCGCCGACTAGGAAGAAAACCTGAGCATACGTCCCAATGTAGTGAGGGGTGGTGTGAATATTGTGGGAAAGAAGAACATCCTCTCAAAAATTGCCCAGTTCAGGGGAGAACCTGTTCCAGTTGCAGTTGAATGAATAACTTTGTATCCATCTGTAAAGGAGGTTTAAGAGGAGGGAGAGGTAGGCGTGACATCAACAAAGTGATGAAGCAACTATTACAAGGGGACCCCATGTCACAGGAGACATGTTCGCAGGCGGCACACAGCAGGCTTGAAGACTCTTCCCCTGAAGAAGAGAAAGAGGTAATCCTGATACCATACACAAGTGACCTGAAATGGTGACGAAGGCCACAACCGAGATGTGTAATGGACATTACTGGATCCCTGGTGAAGGCCTTAATAGACAGCGGAGCGTCCGTAAATGTAATAGGTGCACAACAGTATTGACAACTCCGACTGCATCAGACATTATTGAAATCCAACACCAAGATCTTCACTTATGGGAGTCATGATCCCCTCCCGCTAAGAGGAAAGATGATGGTGCATGTCTGGTCAGAGAAGTAAGAAGTTCAAACTACATTTTACGTAGTGGACAGAGAGGCTGACACCCTCCTCAGGAGTCACTCTGCAGAAGATCTGGGCCTGGTATAATTTGTGAGGAGCATCAGAACAGTCCAGCTTGATGAACTGTGGGACAATTTCCTGAATTGTTCACAGGATTTGGATGTTTAAAGGCACCTCCCATACACCTCCACATTGATCTAGCAGTAAAGCCAGTCGCACTCAGACACAGATGCATTCCATTCTCTCTTCGATCTCTTGTGGAGCAAAAGTTAACCAAGTTGGAAGATCAAGAAGTAATTGAAAGGGTGATGAGACCCACTTCCTGGGTGCCGCCTTTAGTAATCGCAGAGAAGCCAAAGCAACCAGGCAAAATCAGACTGTGCATAGACATGCGCCTACCTAACATGGCGATCAAAAGAGAGAGGCATATAACACCGATAGACAACATCATTGCTGATCTCAATGGATCAAAGTGGTTCTCAAAGCTGGACTTGAATGCAGGATATCACCAATTAGAGCTTGCTGAGAAGAGCAGATATATAATGACTTTTTCAACACACCTGGAGCTGAGGAGGTACAAGTGTCTGAGCTTTGGAGTCTCATCGGCTGCAGAGATCTTCCAGACTGTGTTCCACTAGATCATGTCCGGCATCATAAATGTCAGCGATGACATCCTTATACACTCGGCAACTGCTAAGGAACATTATCATCGTCTGAAAGGCACCCTTCAGAGACTTTCGGAGCATGGCCTCACATTGCATACCAAAAAGTGTTCATTCTTCCAAATATACATTGTGTTTTTTTGGTATGTGTCCATCAAAGTGGACCCCAGGAAGTCACAGGCCATCAATTAGGACCCTGCTCCCAAGAATGTGACAGAGGTGAGGAGCTTCCTATGGATGATCACGTATTGCGGCCAATTCATACCTAATCTGGCAACCCTGTCTTAGCCACTGAGGGCCCTCACAAAGGCAGATACTCCTTAGTCCTGGGGAAGCCAGGAAGAGAAATTGTTCCAAGTGATCAAAACAGTGCTTTTATGTGGCAACCACCATGGCCTACTTCCATCCGACAAAAAGGACTGAGCTGGTTGTTGATGCCAGTCCCATGGGGCTCGGTGCAGTGCTGACCCAGAAGACTGACCCAGACCATTTGTTCCCCCTTGCGTATTCCAGCAAGGCTCTCACGCCAACAGAGCAACGCTATGTTCAAATTGAAAGAAAGGCACTCGCAATTAAGTGGGCTTGCAGACAGTTTCATCTATACTTGTGTCGGAGACCATTCCGGGTAGTCAAGAACCACCAACCACTTGTGCTACTGTTCAAAGGCACTGCTCCGCATCCGCCCCCGCAGATAGAACGGTGGGCCATGAAACTTCAGCATTACTGCCCAGAGGTCGTGTACCGACCATGGGGTTAGGAACCCAGCTGATTTTCTATCCCCACACCCTTTTGAACCTACTGATGGCTCACAAACCAAAGAAGACAAGGTGATGGAAGTGTATGTGCAGATGATTATCAGCAGCCGGTGCCCCAAAACGATGAGCTTGGGTGAAATTGCTGTGGCCATCGCGGAAGACAGTATTCTGATAAAGGTGAGGCAGGCACTGGAAGGTGGGTCGTGGCAGGACTTTTTGAAACAAACTGCTAGTTGGGCAGGTCCAGAGAGGGACAGATTAATAAAGCTATAGAGAGTCCACAGTGAATTCAGCTGTACCTGAGAGGGCCTTGTATTGCGAGGGCCTCGAATAGTGATACCCAAGAGCTTACAGCACCAAGTGACCATGCTTGTGCATGGTGGACATCATGGCACTGGGAAAATGAAAGCATGCATGAGGGAGAAGGTGTGGTTCCTGGATCCAGGGAAGGAAGTCTAAGAACTGGTGAGACAGTCTCTGAGTTGCCAGCTAACGAGAGCTCCTAAGGTGCCTGCACCCATTGCGATAGAGGAACCATGCACAGCACCATGGTCCAAGGTGAGCCTTGACCTTGGAAGTTTCCCTGAAGGAAGGGTCACAGTGGTGCTAGTTGACAGCTGATCCAAGTATCCTATTGTGGAAGTTGGTGATTCCATTGTGTTCAGTAAGGTAATGCAGGGGCTGGAGAAGATGTCTGCCATGTTTGGTTTTCCGGAGGAGGTCAAAATGGACAATGGCCCTCAGTTTCAAGGGTCTGAATTTCAAGAGATGATAAAAAGCACAGGCATCCGGCACCGACAAATCAAACCCCAGTGGCCTCAGGCCAATGGGGAGGTTGAGCGATCCATGCGGACGCTCAACAAGACTCTCCACATTGCCATACTACAGACAAGTGACCCAGAGCTTAGTCTTTATCGGTTTCTGCGAGAATACCAGGAAACTCCACTTTGCACCACTCAGCAAGCACCATGGTCCCTAATCCTGAAGGCAGCATGAAGGGACATGCTCCCCTACATTCATGGGTGGCAGCCACCCCCTTACCCCCCAGAGCAGGCCCAGACCCTGAGAAAGGAGGCGAACTAAAAGGCCAGAAAGAAAAGGTGTGCAAACACCCAACATTTGCAGGTTGGCGATCGGGTGTCCCTCAAGGATCAGAAGCATGGCTGGAAATTCTGCACACCATATAAACCCAACACGTACAGTGTCAGTTGGGTGGCTGCTACCTTTGTGACCGCCTAACAGGGGCACGAGAAGGTGACCCAGAACGTGTTGTGCTTCCGGAGAGTGACGTTTCATGAGCAGACGGATGGTGAACCGGAGGTGGGTGATCCCCAAAGGGACTCTGGGTATGACCAGTCGGAGGTGGCAGTTCAGCCTCTCAGTCATGCCTGAGTGATCCTGAGGACTCCCAGCGGTTGGTGACCCAAGAGGGAGAACTGTCAACCCGCTCCTAGGGATATCACCTAAGGCTGAACCCCATCAATGTTCAGTGTGCAAGTGTAATTTATTGGAGGAGAAGGCCTAGGTTTAGCTGCTGCGAGGCGCCTAGCGCGCAGCTCAAGAGTCTTCTCAAATGGTTCTTGGAATGTGATATGCGCTGATATTTCTCGCTCTTGTTGTACTATATAAAAATGAAGAATAAAAGAATCCTTCATAAATTATTGTTGCCAGAATAAGATCCAGCTTGAAACCGTGTGATGTTATCGATAACATCACGAGTTTGCAATTCTAAAGTAAAGGTCTATGAAGAAAATAAAACTGATATACACACCCTTGGCGCCTCCGCATATAGGCGCCCAAGGGGACCCCGCCCGGAGTGTAAGGTATTCGTAGGTTTATCGGAGCCATCTCATTGGTTGTTGCTTAGACTGCGATTTGTAAACCGAGAGTTCCTGAAGACAGTGCTCTTTGCCATAACCCTCCTACATGGTAAACATGTAATTTCCCCAGTGATTCGCTAACTAATAACAAAAAGCTGTGTCTGTTGCACACACTGCTCGTAATCCCTAGAGTTTAATATGGCTCCCGGAAAAATTGATTTTCTGAATCGAGTAATAAACCTCATCAAACTAAATGAAAACCACAATGACTTTAATATAAAGTGATTGAATTTAGTGTGATAAATTAACCCTCACCGTGAGAGGCAGATCCGCTAATGTGCCTTTTTGATTTAGGTGCGTCAGCTCGCGATTCTCATTTTAATTTCTGTCTGCTTCCTTTAGCTGTCCCTGCCCCTCGTGGGCAGCGCCATGGGTCAGTGGGTTCTTGGTCCTTCTCTGCGGATCCTGTAATTAACCCCAGTATAGCCTTTTCTTCCTGCTGCTCTTTTCCAAAAAGTAAGGCATCTCATCACACAGTGACATGTCGGGTGGAGCAGGTTCCACTGGGCTCTGAAATTGTTTATGCCCAAGTTAATTAGATTGCTTTTTAAATCAAATAAGAACACAGGGTCTCTTATTCACACTGCTTTGCACATTCAGTCCAAGTATGCAGCACATTTCCATCCCTATAACAGAAAACAGTTGTAATGACTTTTGACACGTGTATAGAAATTATAATTATGAACTGTGTTGGGATCTCCGCACAGTGCACAGGAAGTCGAAAAACCTTTGGCAAGTGTTAGTACTACCGAAACAGTAGTATTTCTAGCACATATATATTAACTGCCTTTTCTAAAAGAAATAATTTGCGAAGGGTCCCATGTCAACCTTCACATTCAAGGTGAAGGAGCTGAATCAGCATCTGCGAGCTGAAGTGTGGGAGCCCACCTGATGCTGGTTTGTATGATGGGGCAATGCTGTTCTGGCAGCAGGGGTTGAGAAACAGCTAGCTTGGCTAACACCACAGAGTCACAAGCCTGGATTCTGAGCATTGAACTCAGCATGGAATTGGCATCAGAGGCAATCAGTAAAAAGCCAAGCCGGATAGACCCGTTGTGCATCCATCTCTGGGCCACAGCGTCATGCACACCCTACTCTTCCATAGTGGGCAGCTAAACAGGCCCTTGACAGTTATTAGAGGAGTGCCATCCTCGCAAGCAGTGATGCAGGCAACATGGCAAACACATACACACCTGGACCAGCCCAGCTAATTATTACGTAAAGAAAGATGGCTTGATGGGTCAACCCAGCAAGTGGTAGGGACGAGGCTGCACACAGCCTTCTGTTGTCCAGTGAGAAAACTAACAAATTAATCTGTGCTATGTTTAAATGAATGTCAGTCACTTGTAAGAAAAATACAAAAAATAATATGTTAAAATAATCTCTGCCACTTGTAAGTAATCTGAGTAGCATTCCATTTCCTTATACAAACCAGTTCTGTTCCTGCTTCAGTAGGAACAGTTCACCTGAGCTGCCAGACCACATCTACTCTTAAGAGAACGAAACTTTCCTTACCAGAGTTTGCTTTTCTTGGCCTTATCATTGAGTTGAAGCGTGAGAAGTGTGTCAAAATTAGCCTGTCACTTACTACTGGCATCCCCGTCATATTTAGGGTGACTCACTTTTCATGCTAAGTGATTTTCCGTCTGTTCGAGGGGTAAACTCAAGATCACACTGCACCTCACTGATGAGGTTAAAGAATAAAACCATTGCAGTGTTTGTGTTCCAGTTCAGAGTAGACGTGGCCTAGAACTTCGGACTGCACTGTCCCTCTTGGGGCGTGGCTATGAATGTATACATATGCTTCACCACTGTCTCTAATCTCACAGACAGGTACAAAAGCGTGGACTGTGCCATGAGCGATTACCAGTGGCTCTATTAATTCAAGCTGTACTCCCTTTACGTTTTGTGCTGTCTGTGCATTTCGGAGGCCTGCCCTCGGGCCAACTCTGCCTCCTCCTGACTTTCAGCAGTGTAAGCTCCATGGATGGACATATCGTTGGATACAGCAGTGAAACACATATAAAGCATGAAAGGGACTAAGAAGGAAGGGAAGCAGTGGGAGAATGGCAGAAACAAGTAATTATGAAAAATATTGATCAGGAAAGGGAGGGAAGAGAAACTGCAAGAATAAAACTTTAAATTAGAGAATGTGCACGGAAAAGGAGTGAAATCGAAAGCAACACTAGCATAAAGAACATGACAGAAAACATACAAAAGGAGAAAGAGGCTATCAACAAATGAAGCAGCCGAAAAACCGAAAGGAGGGCATGCAGAACAATGGAACTATAACAGGAAAAGAGGGGCAGAAAAGCAAATACAAGGGCAAACAACAGATATTAGAAAAAAAACACTGGGAAATGAAACAAGCTGTGTATTATGCATTTTAAATCTCAGAGAAATAAAATATGGAATAAATTCACCAATTACTGAGTAATTTGTTTTATCTGCAGTACTATAAGGTCAAGGCCACTGGAATTATGCAGCATGGCTGGACCACATTAAGCAGTAAATGTAGTTTACTAAATTATGCAGCAAGAAATGCAAATTATGCGATGTAATGCAACACATGTTGTGGTAGTTTTACTTCCTTATTTTGTCCTTTTACACAGTTTAAAATTGTCTGGGCAAAGATTTCACACCATTAGTACCAGTTTGACACCCAAATACAGCAATGAGTAACAGAAAGGGGACCAGTCAGATTTTGCCAAGAACGTTCCACTGCAGGGCAACACGTGTCAGCACATTTTAGCAACTTTTCATCAATTTGAGCTTTAAACAATTTTTTGTTGTATATCTGCACGTTATACAGTAGATGATGGATTATATGGCCGATGTGTTAAATCAGTAATTATGTGGACAATGCAGCAACCATCACATAATTCCTGTGTATCTAATACTTTTAGAAAAGCTTATACAATAGCTCACATTTTAGACTGCAGAATTCTTTTGTAGCATGCAGTTCACATGTACTAATATCATTCAGAAAACTGTGGGAACATTTACCTGTTGCTTAGATCAGTGTCTATTCTGCAGTTCACATATTTTAATCCAGCGAGAGAGTCCAGTGGCTTAAAGCATCCACAGCATTGATGTTTCTGTAATATATTTGCTACAGGTTCAAGTTATGCTGAGATTGATGAGTCATTTAATGTACACACAGTAATGATCTCTTCATAACCTACATGCCACTTGACACCCTCCTAGGTAATAGATTTGCCTCAAAGGAATGCTCAGATTGCCAGCACTACATCAGGTCTGCAGTCAAAATGTGAAACCTTAAAGAATACATTGAAACATTTATTCCTAAAATGCTTAAAAGTAATGCACAAGTCACCTCGAACTCTGATCACCTTAATCCATGCCCTTAGACTGCACACCACTCACAGCTCGGGACTCCATCAGTCTTGTCTACTGGTTGTTTGATTTATATTTTTCACTGGTGTGGCCACATAAACATGACTTGTAAGCACATCAATGGGTGTTTTTCACTATGAAAGAAAGGGCCGACGCTGCCCTGGAGGATGACTTGTAAGTAAAAGTGGGAAGAATTAGATACAGGGATTTGAGATGAAGAGGATGGAAGGCTGTGCTAGAGAAGGAATCTTATGATAAGAAGACACTGAGAGGTCAGGGAATGGATAGAGAATAAGAACTTTACAGGGAGAACCAGGCACTGGTTGTGGAAGAGAGTCAAATGGGGCGCCAGGGGCTGGCGAATCAGGGGAAGCTTGGAGGATTTGGTGACAGGGAATGAGATAGGGTAAAGAGTACAGAGGATCTGGGAAAGATTGTACAACCTAATATCAACACAATAGAGACTCACATATCCAGTTTAAACCCCAGTGTGGACAGAAGCATACTTGAGTGTCCTAGATTTCATAGAAACACAAAGTTTGTCAGATGTATGAATTTGGCAGGCGCACGCACAACATTTCCAGAAATCGTAGTTTATGCCTATTTCCAGTCACTCTACTATTTAGAAAATGCACAGGAAGAGATTCTGCACAATCGGTGTTAAGGAAAATATACATTTACATTTGTAACTATTGATTTCACCGCTTTTGACATATTAAATACTACACACACAGTCACATTCTTCTGGTTACTCAAAAGCATTTGAAATTCCTTTCCAATTAATAACCACAGGACTGTAAATGTTCCCCTCTAAGAACAATGTGGAGAAATAAGGTTGAGGATCAAAGAAGTACACCTATGGAACTATGAAACCAGGAGTATCCAATGTGTATGTGTGTCAACGTCCACAAACCCTCGAAAAGTATTTTGTAGTGTTATTCCACCTCTGAGAATAGACTTAACCATGCTCAGTATACAGCCACACAACTCATGTGTAAGAGGCTGGCTCTCTATATAGTGTACAAAAATGATGTGCACTGTGCAGAGAGTCTGAGCAACCCCACCTTGGTTTACAGAGGTAAACACTAGACTACCTAATGCTCCAATTGTTGTGGTCGATTGGTGGAGCAGTTAGGCTAATCTTGGAGAAGTGCCAAGCATTTGTTGTACCCACAGTATCAATAAATGTAGATACGCATTGAAAAGAATAACTCAAGACTGATTTACAAAAACCTTAGCACCACCATGGCATCATTTTTTTATGTACAGTGGTTTTCTGCTGTGCCATATTTACAAAGTGGTGCAATGCTTGCATTGGGCCACTTTGTAAACACTTGCGCCACAATATGACTACGTCAGGCATAATATATGCAAGGGGGTCATTCTGGCTCAGGGAAGCCCGAAAAATATGGTGCACTGAAATGTACATTTCACTGCATTACTTTTTCCCATCATTTCTAGTGCCTGCTAGGGAGCAGCGGTTAAAATGATGCATCCATTATATTCAATGGGCCTCCCCGTGCTTTGCTGCACTAGCGTCAAAATGTTTGACTCTAGTATAGCAAAGCACCACAATAACATCAAAAATGTTGACGCTATTATGCTAACGACCTTCATGGTGTGCCGTATTGTATATATGGTGCAACAATGATGTCATTAGGTGCTGGTAGAGGGACGCAAGAAAAGTGGCGCATCATCTATGATGCACCACTTTCTTGTAAGTATGCCCCATAGTCTCTCTGTGCATGATGTCTTTTTCTGTTTTAGGTTGAGGTCATCAAGGAGTCCTGTGGGCTAGTCGGAAAAGTACAGTTGGTTCCCGGTTCAAGCAGAAGCAGCTGCTAAAAGTCTTGGAGCTGGTGCAGGACATGCGAGGGGGACCAGCTGTAAATGCACTGCACAGCCGGACTTCAAAGTGAGTCCGGTGGGTCCCTTTGGATTATAGAGATCGCAAAGGTGGGGGACCTTAGGGCACAGCTGGTTCTCTGATGCAGGGACCAGGAAAGCCAGGTGCAGAGGAGATAGGTCAGCCAAGTGCTTTGCACAAAGGTGCCCTTGGAACCAGCAGGCAGGTCACTTGGAGGATGGATTGCTGGGCAACAGTGCCACTCTGGGGGGTGGTTCTTAAGTGCCCTGAAGTCCCTTGACTGGTGCTTGCCTCTGGTCCTCAGAAAGTCCGGAGTGGGCTGTGTGCCATGTCATGTTTGCATTTTAGGATTGCACCAGGACACTCAGCCCGACATGGCAGTGCTGGGTGCACTTGGATGCATGGTCCCTGAGGTTGGCACAATATGTGCTACTGCCCTCTGCGGCTCCCTTGGTACCCCATGCCCTGGGACCCTAAGTACCATTTACTAGGGACTCATAGTGGTAGCTAAAGGCGTTGCTAACTGTGCCAATGCATCACAACAGTTTTGGGAAAGAGTTCTGTCCCAGGGAACCTGTTTAGCAGGGGCCCTGGGCACCACAACTTTGAAACCACATCAAAAAACAGGCAAAAAGTGGGGGGACTGACCATGTCAAAAGAGGTACTTACTCACATCATGTTTATGGCTTACACTGTTCCAATGATTCAGGGATTGTTGATTGTATACCAACAACAGTCGTGAACAATTGAACATTACCTGTAAACATAATCACATTTTAAAAATATAATTTCTCGTTTAAAAACATTAAAACCTACACTTAGCAACAGAATTGTTCTTATAGCCAGGGTATTCAGAGCAGAACAAGATTTACCCAGACTTGATGTAGTAAGTGCAAGAGAGCAATAGTACATACTGCAAGTCCTCTTATTATGCTCTGCCACTTTCAGGAGCTCGGGCTCGGGAGGAGGAACTGTAAGAATACACTTTGTCTTTGTTATAAATCTACTTAAAAGGCCAGTGTACAACCAATACAACATTTATTTCTATTAAACTGCATTTAGTTACCGTTAGACTTTTCATCCTTGGCGTGGTCTCCCTTAACTTTTTGCCTCTGTTCCCCAGGTTGTTGATGTGTGCTGGACTCTGATTTTATTGTGTTTGTTACTCTGGGCACTTTACCACTGCTAACCAGTGCTAAAGTGCAAGTGCTCCTGTTTAAAATATGTACGTAATTGGTTCTCCATGATTGGCATATTTGTTTTACTGTTAAGTCCCTAGTAAAGTGCACTAGAGGTGCCCAGGGCCTGTAAATCAAATGCTACTAGTGGACCTGCAGCACTGGTTGTGCCACCCACATAAGTAGCTCTGTAATCATGTCTCAGACCTGCCACTGCAGTGTCTGTGTGTGTATTTTTACACTGTAAATTCGACTTGGCAAGTGTACCCATTTGCCAGGCCTAAACCTTCCCTTTTCTTACATGTAAGGCACCCCTAAGGTAGGCCCTAGGTAGCCCCAAGGGCAGGGTGCAGTGTATGGATAAGGTAGGACATATAGTAATGTGGTTTATATGTCCTGACAGTGAAATACTGCTAAATTCGTTTTTCACTGTTGCAAGGACTGTCTCTCTCATAGGATAATATGGGGGCTACCTTTAAATATGATTAAAGTGTAGATTCCCCTAGAGAGTAGATGGACATGTGGAGTTTGGGGTCCCTGAGCTCACAATTTAAAAATACATCTTTTAGTAAAGTTGATTTTAAGATTGTGCGTTTGAAAATGCCACTTTTAGAAAGTGAGCATTTTCTTGCTTAAACCATTCTGTGACTCTGCCTTGTTTGTGGATTCCCTGTCTGGGTCAGTTGACAGTTGGGTTGTTTTTCACCTCACACCAGACAGTGACACAAAGGGAGCTGGGGTGTAACCTGCATTTCCTGATTAGCCATCTCTGCTAGGAGGGAGGGGTGGAGTGGTCACTCTCATCTGAAAGGACTGTGCCTGCCTCTAACAATGCCGGCTCCAACCCCCTGGTGTGTGTCTGAGGCCTTGCCTGGGCAAGGCAGGATTTCACAAGTAGGTGTGAGTCCCCTTTGAAGAAAGGTGACTTCAAAGACTAAAATGGGTATAAGAAGGGCACCCAAATCTACAGACTTTAGAAACACTTCTGGAATCAAGAGGAACCTCTGCCTGGAGAAGAGCTGTTAGCGGAGGAGGAAGTGCTGCCCTGCCTGTGACTGTGCTTTGTGGAGCTTTCCTGCAGTGCTTCTTCTGCCAGAGTAAGAGGGCAAAGACTGGACTTTGTGTGCCTTCCATCTTGAGAAGAAATCTCCAAGGGCTTGATCTAGAGCTTGCCTCCTGTTGTTTGAAGTCTCAGGGACAGCAAAGACTTCTCTCTGCCAGCACCTGGAGCCTCTGGAGAGACTCCTACTCTGCCCTGTGGTGCCCATCCAGTCATGGGACCCTGAAAGGAGAAGCTGGCAGCCTAAAGACAAGAAAATCCATGCACAGAGCGCCGTGCGGGGAAAAGATCGACGCGAATCCGATCGACGGCTGAAAAACGACGCGCCGCCAGCTCTGCGGCTGAGAAACGACGCTCGCAGGAAATGCGACCGAAGAATCGACGCACGGAGCAGGAGAAATGACACGCAGCATCGCTGACGGAGGCTGGGAGATCGCAACCTGCGCGGCTGAATCGTCAACTCATCGTGCGGCTGGATTTTTGACTCGAGTACCGCCGTGCGGAGTTATTTTCAATGCACGCCCACCCGTGCGGGGTTATTTTTGACGCACACCAGGTACATTTTCACTCTAGCAGCGCTAGTGTGTTTTTAAAACTACTTAAAGACTCTTTTTGATTTTTAATTAATAACTTGACTTGTGTATGGTGGATTTTTGTCGTTTTAGTCTTGTTTTGTTTAGATAAATATTTCCTATTTTTCTAAACCTGTGTTGTGTCATTTTGTAGTGTTTTCATTGAGTTACTGTGTGTGTTGGTACAAATACTTTACGCCTAGCACTCTGAGGTTAAGCCTACTGCTCTGCCAAGCTACCAAGGGGGTAAGCAAGGGTTAGCTGAGGGTGATTCTCTTTTACCCTGACTAGAGTGAGGGTCTTTGCTTGAACAGGGGGTAACCTGACTGTCAACCAAGGACCCCATTTCTAACATTGGTGATCAGCGGTCGGGATTTGGACTTGTATTTGTGCTTGACATACAGTGATTAAGTGTACACTACTGTTTTGATCTCAGACCACTACGTGACCACATACTACTAGTCTTGTGATTTTTGTTTTTTTCTATTTGGACTGTTTTTGCTCTGCATTCAGTTTCTTTTTTCGCTGATCCGGTGATTGACTTTTCTGGAACTTCATTTGAGAACTTGCTTTTCTGCATTTGGAACTTTGCACTCTTTTAACCTTTTATCATGTCTCTACTTGGAGATGCACCAGTTGAAGCTGTTTTGGACCTGAAGCAATTGGATAGTTATAACAAGGCTCAGCTAAAGCAGTTTTGTAAAAATTTTGGTTGTCCCATTAAGAGCTCTTCCAAGAAGGATGAGCTGAAAAAGGCGCTGAGGGCCTGGGTGACAACCAGAAGCACTCGAGGGCACACTGAGGATGAGGAGGATGAGGATGAGGAGAGAGAGCAATCAGTACAGAATGGTATATTGGGGGGGCCTGTTATTCCCAGGGAAGGAGTCTCTAGGGCAAGTAGCAGTGTATCCTCCAAGGGTCTGACACCTGAAGAGTTACAGGACAGACAGGCAGAGAGGGAGTACCAATTGGAGTCGAAAAAGCTCAGTCTAGAGGTGGAACAGAGAAAGCTGGCCATTGAGGAAAGGAAGTTAGCCATGGCTCATGAGCTCAGTTTAAAAGAGATAGATCAGAGGAGTCAGTCCAGTAGAGATGGTGGCAGCAATCCTACAGTGCAGCCTGAGAGAAGGGTACACATCCCAAAAGACCTTGTGAGGGATTATAAGAGGGATGATGATATCTGCTTGTGGTTCAAGGGTTATGAGTCAGCTCTCCACATGAACCTGGTCCCTGAAGCTCATTGGGGGGCAGCCCTGTGGAAGCATTTTGAGGCAGAGGGGAGGGACACACTGACAGCCTTAGGGGATGCTCAGGATCTCACCTACCCTGTCATGAAGGAGGCCTTACTTACCAGGTATGGTCTCACGCCTGAGCAGTACAAGGAGAAGTTTAGATCCTACAAGAGAAAGGAATCCCAAACATGGTTGGAATGTGTTGATTCTTTTTGCAGGTCACTGGATGGTTGGGTGAAGGGCAGTAAGGTAAACACGTATGAGGGGCTTTACAATTTAATTGCTTGGGAGCACTTGTACAGTTTATGTTTTCCAGAGCTGCGCCAGCACCTCATTGACAGCAAGCTGACTGACCCCAGGAAGCTTGCACAGGAAGCGGACCGCTGGGAGAGCACCAGGGTCCAAAAGAGGTATGGGGGAGACCACGCCAAGGGTGGGCAGGGTCCCTCTCAGAAGAAAGGGGGGGGTAAGGGCAAACAGGGGGAGTTCTCTAAAGAGCCCCAAACTGATTCCCAGGGTAAGGATTCCCAACCCCCCAGTGAAAAGAAGCCATGGTTGTCCAAAGGGAAGCCAGTGGCAGGTGGTCCCCCACGTAAGTGCTATGCATGTGACCAGGTGGGTCATGTGAGGGGGGACCCCAAATGCCCCAGAAGTACACCGGCACCCACTGGTGCACCGTCCCAGGGTTTGGCCAGTGTAGCGCTTGGGGAGGAGTTGGTTTCAGGTGGGTGGGAACCAGCAGAAATGACCCTTGTCTCACTAGGGGACAGTGAGATGGTCCAGAGAAACCTAGTGCCTGATAACACTAAGAAGTACAGGCAATGGTTGACCATCAATGGACAGAGGGTAGAGGCTCTGAGAGACACAGGAGCCAGTGTGATTACAGTGAGGAGTCACCTGGTGTCTGAAGAGCAGATTGATCCCCGGGTACTTCACCAAGTAGTTGCGGTAGACAACTCTGAGCGCCTCTGCAGAGTGGCGCAGGTTCCCTTTGAATGGGGGGGGGTCTCAGGTTCCTGGAAAGTAGCTGTGAGTCCAACCATGCCTGTTGATTGTTTGCTAGGTAACGACCTGGAGGATTCCCCTTGGAAGGAGGTGGAACACAGGTCTCACTTGGAGATGTTGGGTCTGCCTGGGTGGGTCTGCGTATCCACCCGGTCTATGGCAGCCAATCAGGGTAGTCAAGAGCCCCTGGAGCCTGAAACAGTGGCCCAGGTGACCGCCAAGAAGAGGAAGGGCAGGGGGCGCGGGAAACCGGCCCCAGAAGTTCTCACGGTCCGGGAGGAGGCAGAGCCTGAGGGTGATGCCCCGGAGCCTACAGGGGAACAGGTGGCTGAACTGGGGGAGGTCCCTGAGCTGTCACAGTGGCAGCAGGAAGGGGGACCCACCAGGGAAGCATTCTGCGCGGCGCAGAAGGAGTGCCCTACTCTTGAGGGACTGCGGCAGCAGGCTGCAGCCCAGGCGGCTGGCGAGGCGCCAGGTACTCACCTGATTTACTGGGAGGATGGCCTCCTGTATAGTGAGCCTAAGGTTCCTGAGCCTGGGTCAGCTCGTATGCTGGTGGTACCCCAGTGCTTCAGGGCCTTCCTGCTGGGTTTGGCTCATGATGTGCCTTTGGCAGGACATCTATTGCAGGACAAGACCTATAAGAGGCTTGTCTCCCACTTTTACTGGCCCTTGATGCACAAGCAGTCAGTTGCTTATTGTAGGTCTTGTCAGACTTGTCAGGCAAGTGGCAAGAGTGGGGGGAAATGCAAAGCTCCCCTCCAACCTTTACCTGTAGTCAGTACTCCCTTTGAAAGGGTAGGAATTGACATTGTGGGGCCTCTGGATCCCAAGACAGCCATGGGCAACAGGTTCATCCTGGTCTTGGTGGACCATGCCACGCGGTACCCAGAAGCCATTCCTCTAAGGACGGTCACTGCCCCCGTGGTGGGACGTGCCTTGATGGGGGTTTTTACCCGCATGGGGTTCCCCAAGGAGGTGGTATCTGATAGAGGTACAAACTTCATATCCACTTATATGAAGTCTCTGTGGAAGGTGTGTGGGGTAACCTACAAGTTCACCACCCCTTACCACCCACAAAGTAATGGTCTGGTTGAGAGATTCAACCTCACCTTGAAAGGCATGATTCAGGGCCTGTCAGAGCCCTTGAGGCGTAAGTGGGACGTCCTCTTGCCATGCCTTCTGTTCGCTTACAGGGAGGTGCCTCAAAAGGGACTTGGCTTTAGCCCCTTTGAGCTCATCTATGGCCACCCTGTGAGGGGACCGCTCAGTCTGGTGAAGGAGGCTTTGGAGAAAGCTCCTAGTAAACCATCCCAGGATGTATTTAGCTACATGCTGGCACTAAGAAACCAGACTGCCCGCTTCAGGAGTCTCGCTCAGGAGAACCTGGAAGCAAGCCAGGAGGATATGAAACGGTGGTACGACCAGAATGCCACTCTGGTTGAGTTTCAGCCTGGACAAAAAGTGTGGGTCATGGCACCAGTGGAGCCTAGGGCTCTCCAAGATAAGTGGACTGGGCCTTTTGAGGTGGTGGAAAGAAAGAGCGAGGTCACCTATCTGGTAGACTTGCAATCCCCCAGGAACCCTTTGAGGGTCCTACATGTCAACCGCCTCAAACCACACTTTGAGCGAACTGAGCTATCCATGCTCCTAGCGACAGATGACGGGGTGGAGGAAGAGAGTGAGCCTCTTCCTGACCTCCTGTCTGCAGGAGAGAAAGATGGGTCTGTGGAGGGAGTGATCCTCTCCCCCTCCCTGACTGAGGAACAGCAGAGGGACTGTCGCCACGTGCTGGGACAGTTCGCCTCGCTGTTTTCCCTGATCCCAGGAGTCACACACCTGTGCACACATGATGTGGACACTGGGACAGTACACCTGTTAAACATAAGGTTTACAGGGTGACTGACAGGGTCAGGGCTTGCATTAAGGAGGAAGTCTCCAAAATGTTAACCCTAGGGGTTATTGAGCGCTCCAGCAGTCCTTGGGCCAGCCCAGTGGTCTTGGTCCCAAAGGCTGCTGCTCCTGGTGCCACTCCAGAACTTAGGTTCTGTGTGGACTACCGGGGTCTCAATGCAGTCAGCAAGACTGACGCACACCCCATCCCCCGAGCTGATGAGCTCATTGATCGGTTAGGAGCTGCCAAGTACCTCAGTACGTTTGATTTAACATCTGGGTACTGGCAGATTGCCTTAACTGAGGGGGCAAAGGAGAGGTCAGCATTCTCTACCCCAGATGGGCACTTCCACTTCAATGTGATGCCCTTTGGGATGAAGAACGCCCCTGCCACCTTTCAGAGGTTGGTCAACCAGGTGTTGGCAGGACTGGATGAGTTCAGTGCCGCCTACCTGGATGACATTGCTGTGTTTAGTTCCACATGGGAGGAACACCTGCAACACCTCTGGAGAGTGTTAGAGGCCCTGCAGAAGGCAGGCCTCACTATTAAGGCGAGCAAGTGCCAAATAGGGCAGGGTTCTGTGGTGTACTTAGGACACCAGGTGGGGAGTGGCCAGGTGGCACCCCTACAGCCTAAGATTGATACAATTCTGGCTTGGGAGCCTCCCAAGACCCAGACTGAAGTGAGAGCCTTTTTAGGTCTCACAGGATATTACCGGAGGTTTGTTAAGGGATATGGTACCATTGTTACCCCCTTAACTGAGTTGACTTCCAAGAAGCAACCCAAGAAAGTGATCTGGACAGAGGCTTGCCAGAACGCTTTTGATGCCCTGAAGGTTGCCATGTGCACAGCACCTGTGCTGCAGGCACCTGACTACTCCAAGGAGTTTGTTGTGCAAACAGACGCCTCAGAGCATGGTATTGGAGCAGTACTCTCACAGCTTAATGAAGAGGGCCTAGATCAACCCGTAGCCTTCATTAGCAGGAGGTTACTACCCAGGGAACGTAGGTGGAGTGCCATAGAACGCGAAGCGTTTGCTGTGGTCTGGGCACTGAAGAAGCTAAGACCCTACTTGTTTGGGACTCACTTCCGAGTTCAGACCGACCACAGGCCCCTCAGATGGTTAATGCAGATGAGGGGTGGGAATCCAAAACTGTTGAGGTGGTCCATTTCCCTACAGGGGATGGACTTTACGGTGGAACATCGTCCTGGTACAGAGCACGCCAATGCTGATGGTCTGTCCAGGTTCTTCCGCCTTAGTGATGAGAACTCCCATGAGGTTGGGTAGTTGCTCCCCACTTTTAGCTGGGGGGGACACGTGTTAGACTTTTCATCCTTGGCGTGGTCTCCCTTAACTTTTTGCCTCTGTTCCCCAGGTTGTTGATGTGTGCTGGACTCTGATTTTATTGTGTTTGTTACTCTGGGCACTTTACCACTGCTAACCAGTGCTAAAGTGCAAGTGCTCCTGTTTAAAATATGTACGTAATTGGTTCTCCATGATTGGCATATTTGTTTTACTGTTAAGTCCCTAGTAAAGTGCACTAGAGGTGCCCAGGGCCTGTAAATCAAATGCTACTAGTGGACCTGCAGCACTGGTTGTGCCACCCACATAAGTAGCTCTGTAATCATGTCTCAGACCTGCCACTGCAGTGTCTGTGTGTGTATTTTTACACTGTAAATTCGACTTGGCAAGTGTACCCACTTGCCAGGCCTAAACCTTCCCTTTTCTTACATGTAAGGCACCCCTAAGGTAGGCCCTAGGTAGCCCCAAGGGCAGGGTGCAGTGTATGGATAAGGTAGGACATATAGTAATGTGGTTTATATGTCCTGACAGTGAAATACTGTTAAATTCGTTTTTCACTGTTGCAAGGACTGTCTCTCTCATAGGATAATATGGGGGCTACCTTTAAATATGATTAAAGCGTAGATTCCCCTAGAGAGTAGATGGACATGTGGAGTTTGGGGTCCCTGAGCTCACAATTTAAAAATACATCTTTTAGTAAAGTTGATTTTAAGATTGTGCGTTTGAAAATGCCACTTTTAGAAAGTGAGCATTTTCTTGCTTAAACCATTCTGTGACTCTGCCTTGTTTGTGGATTCCCTGTCTGGGTCAGTTGACAGTTGGGTTGTTTTTCACCTCATACCAGACAGTGACACAAAGGGAGCTGGGGTGTAACCTGCATTTCCTGATTAGCCATCTCTGCTAGGAGGGAGGGGTGGAGTGGTCACTCTCATCTGAAAGGACTGTGCCTGCCTCTAACAATGCCGGCTCCAACCCCCTGGTGTGTGTCTGAGGCCTTGCCTGGGCAAGGCAGGATTTCACAAGTAGGTGTGAGTCCCCTTTGAAGAAAGGTGACTTCAAAGACTAAAATGGGTATAAGAAGGGCACCCAAATCTACAGACTTTAGAAACACTTCTGGAATCAAGAGGAACCTCTGCCTGGAGAAGAGCTGTTAGCTGAGGAGGAAGTGCTGCCCTGCCTGTGACTGTGCTTTGTGGAGCTTTCCTGCAGTGCTGCTTCTGCCAGAGTAAAAGGGCAAAGACTGGACTTTGTGTGCCTTCCATCTTGAGAAGAAATCTCCAAGGGCTTGATCTAGAGCTTGCCTCCTGTTGTTTGAAGTCTCAGGGACAGCAAAGTCTTCTCTCTGCCAGCACCTGGAGCCTCTGGAGAGACTCCTACTCTGCCCTGTGGTGCCCATCCAGTCCTGGGACCCTGAAAGGAGAAGCTGGCAGCCTAAAGACAAGAAAATCCACGCACAGAGCGCCGTGCGGGGAAAAGATCGACGCGAATCCGATCGACGGCTGAAAAACGACGCGCCGCCAGCTCCGCGGCTGAGAAACGACGCTCGCAGGAAACGCGACCGAAGAATCGACGCACGGAGCAGGAGAAACGACGCGCAGCATCGCTGACGGAGGCTGGGAGATCGCAACCTGCGCGGCTGGATCGTCAACTCATCGTGCGGCTGGATTTTTGACTCGAGTACCGCCGTGCGGAGTTATTTTCGACGCACGCCCGCCCGTGCGGGGTTATTTTTGACGCACACCAGGTACATTTTCACTCTAGCAGCGCTAGTGTGTTTTTAAAACTACTTAAAGACTCTTTTTGATTTTTAATTAATAACTTGACTTGTGTATGGTGGATTTTTGTCGTTTTGGTCTTGTTTTGTTTAGATAAATATTTCCTATTTTTCTAAACCTGTGTTGTGTCATTTTGTAGTGTTTTCATTGAGTTACTGTGTGTGTTGGTACAAATACTTTACGCCTAGCACTCTGAGGTTAAGCCTACTGCTCTGCCAAGCTACCAAGGGGGTAAGCAGGGGTTAGCTGAGGGTGATTCTCTTTTACCCTGACTAGAGTGAGGGTCTTTGCTTGAACAGGGGGTAACCTGACTGTCAACCAAGGACCCCATTTCTAACAGTTACTCCATTCTAAAAACCAGTCTTTCTGCAGAATTAAAATAAAATAATCTGATGTCATAAATGAAGCAATCGGTATAAGGTCAGCCTAGCAGGAAATAGAAAAGGAGAGACCTTCTGTTCGGAATGTATTTATAAATTGGTAAAGAGGATATTCTGTAAAAGAATCATGCACACAGGTATGATAGGGATGCAGCCTTCTCTGCGGGCTATCTCACATCATACATTTACATTTGGGAGGCGCAGGTGCATGTTTGCTTGATCTGTCCAATCTGGGTCTAAATTGCAGTATTATTTTCCAGATAAAATAAATACAGTTGATGGCAGCTTCAAACAGTCAATACTGGCACCATGATGCTTGATGAACCTGTTTAATGCGGGTTAGTAAACAGTATGTACCTCTTGCTCGGTTAGTAACTACCTTTGTAAAATGGTTTGCAATCTGCTTGTTAGCTGGTACGATTTACCTCCGCCATTGGTTGAGGGGATGCACATCCAATGCATTTTTTATTGCTTGCAATTAATGGGTAATCAGAGCTTCTTTGGCCTACTCCGTTAAGTGTTTGCATTGTAGTGGGCAGTTGTTATACACGTGTACCTTGTCTTTACCTTACACTGTAATCTTGTTTGAGTGTGCAGCTTCCGCCTATTGGAAAATGCCACTTTACAGCGCGAAGCAATCCAAATTCTCCTTGTGTACCACTTTGGCCAGTCAGCTCTTTCTTATACAACATACTCTTCTATCCTCCAAGCCAAACCACTTGCAGCTTTCCAATTGTCCAAGGCGTAACAGAGACAGACCCTTGGGCTGCCACAACATCATTTTAGCTGTTCCTTACTTTTAGTACATATTTATCATTCGCTCACCACCATCTCAACGTTCAATACATTTTAAAATTATACTTGTTCTTTCACTGATCCATAAATCCAACTATAATTATACGTCCGACTCGCTGAAAACAATTCCAGCAACATTGTTACCGCTGCTGATTTATCTAGCTGTTTACTAAGGAGATGTACATAGATTATACTAAAGAACATCTACAAATGTCAATAAGAATTCTGCTGAATTGATGCAGCCTGGCAGCGATCGTGTGAAACATTTGATTAAGCCGCTCCTGTCCCTTAAATAAATAGGTACTGCTTTAAAAGAAATGTTTTCTGTTTGTCAAGAAATCAGTCTGAGTAGGCAGTGGTCTTCTGGTCCTCCTTCCCACCCCCGGGGCTGCCGACATAAGTCTTGTGGGAAAAGCTGTTCCCTGGTGATAGCCCTTCCTTTGTCAGTCAGGTACGGCCTCCTTTGAAGTATCAGTATCTTGTCAATGGTTTGTGACTGCATTTGTAGTCGCAAACCATAGACACATACCATTTTGAGCCTCAGTTAGGATGGGATAGCCCTTTCACACCCCACTTACCTGGAATTTGGAATAGATCACACAACTGAATTTAAATGTCAAAAAAGGCTCGTTCTACCTACAAAAGAGATGTGGTACATAATAAAACACCATTTTGTGGTTGCATGCCCTGTGATTTTGAAAATCGCAGGGTTTCTGACATCAAAATGGTTTGATACATTTTGTCCCATTTTTCCTTCTCCATATTGGGTGTTAGATCAATGGGCCTTTATTCACCAGCTACTCCCGAAGTGCATGCAATAATGCATATAAATACTGTGCCAACTAGGTAATGTTTTGTAGAATGCTTAAATAGGACAGAAATGGGGGTGGAGGCCATGGCTCTAAGTGAGGAGGACACCTAAACCATCAGCTCTACTCTCACTCCTGTAAATTGGTGCATATGCTCAATCTTGGTATGTGAAGTGCTCAGTGAGGAACTATTAACATTGTGGCTCCCCCCATGCTTGATGGCTTCTGGGAGCCTGTAAAATGTTGGTGTTCGTCAAGGCTGCACACCAAAGGACCTAAGGCTGGCTCAGCTCACATGAGCCGACAATCACAGTCTTCTGAAAGGTGAGAGAAGGTGGGACTGATAATCATATTAGGAACTGGGCTGTGAACCTGGGAGCCCACATACTTTTTTGTGACAAGACAGACAAAGGTAGGACAGCGCCCCCATGGTCTAACCTGGCCCATCGTGCTGTAACAACATGATTTAAATAAAAGGTGAGAGGAGGTCATCACCGCCACACACAGGTCTGGGTACCAGGCTAAGCTCCCAGTGCTGCCACTTTATACTGAGGAAATCAATTTTATTTTATAGGCTGATCCCTTTCCTCAATATTGATGCAAAACTGTATGAACTGATAAAGTTATTGCACTCACCTAGTGGTTGATACTGAGGGAACAAGAGGAAATCCAGATGTTTTTTAAGCTAGTACCCAATTTCACTCTATACCTCCATCCATCACTGAGCATATGTGAGGGATCAGAGGCAAAATAGGTTGGGGATTAAAGAGAAGAAAATGTTTCATGGCCTCTATGTGGGTTGGTTTCACTGCAGTGTTACGTTTCGACCTGTTGTCTTGCTAGTTAGGAGTTTCTTAGAAGTCTTTGTTGCCTGCGTTAAAGCAAATGACAGTGCAGAATTTAGGGGCATATTTATAATTTTTTGGCACTGCCCTGCATCAAAAGAAAAGGGCAGGAATGCACCGTAGCTTAAAGATACAGCACATTCCTGTCCTCTTCCACAGCGCTGCTGCACAATTGGCCGCCATGCGCCAATTCAGGTACCCTTGAACAATGGTCAAGGGTGTCTGTGCTGTAGGTATGATTTTTATTGTGCAGGAAGGAAAAACAATCAATGGAGTTGATTTCCTATTACTAAGTGTGCTCCAGAATGCATTGTAAGAGGGAAAAACGAGAGAAATAATGTTATTTCTCCTTATTGCACCTCACCTACGCCTCCCTCTAGGAGGCGTTGGCTTTTAACACATTCCCAAGTTCACAGCATGTTGTATATATTTGGGAATGTGTCAATTGCCATGAGTGTTACGTGGGAACACCTACTGTGACACCCATGGCACACCTCCCTATCGCAGTGTGAGGCAACGCAGCGACATGTGCTGCATTGCCTCACACCATATCTACAAGGCCATTAAAAGCCACGTAGGGTGGCTTTACATAACCTCATAGATATGGCTCTGCAGTGTGCCCCATCAGACAGTAATAAAAAGTGACGCTACGGCTGTGCACAGGGCTTGTAAATAAGCTCTTTTAAACACTGTTTCTTTATACCGCTAGTCATTTTTAACATAACATTTGTGTACCAATCCCACATTCTAGCATTCATCATCCGGCATTTCCACATCAAAAGATCTCTGGCAAAGAGCCCCATTGAGGGGCCCGTCAGGCACTGCAGCGCCAGCCTGACGAGGAGCAAAAGCCCAGTGATGAAGCATGTCACCAACTGGTGAGTGAGGGCTCTTGTTCCAACTAGATCAGATTCACAGGGACAGTCCTTTATGTGTCACGTTAGTATTTATTTCTTTATTTCGTTTTGGAGCTATGTACTTCTCTTTTGTTGTAGTCTTTATGGGAGTATCGTACACAGAACCAGCTCTTTTGTCTTAAATCTCCAGATACACTAGCCCTCATGTTCTGTTTTTTGATAACTTGTAAATAAGCCCCATAGTGCCTTATCAAAATTCACTGTCTCATGCAGTCTTTGATAATATTCTATTCTCCTGTGATTAACTTGATATAGCATCTTTCCTCCTTATGTTTTGTACTACAGGTGGTTGCAGAGTCTCTCTGTTTTTGATTCTGAACGGTATTTCTAGAATAATAAAGAAAACATTTACTTTAACCAACTATTATCAAAGGCCTACGAAGCACCTTGCAACATGTAATAGGTTTATAGACCTACCCTTGTTGGTACCTGAGTTTCAGGTGTTAACCATGCTCTTCTTAGTGTGGGTTGTCTCTAAAAGAGAGCCTCTCAAATTATGAGTAATACATAGAGTTACAAGGTCTCTTAACAATCAGCATTGTTCAATAACACGCAAAAGAACTTGAGTTCTTTATATGTAATAACAAACATTCTCCCTTTACTGTTTTATTACTGTTCTTGTTTTCCCAATTACATGCAATGGTGAGTATCTTTTGAACCTTTAAACATTCAGGGACTGATTCACATAGGGCCTACACACTTGTGGCAGAGGCTCTGCAGTCATGGGGTAGTCTCCACACTCGGGTGGAATCTCTGTATTGAGAATTCTCATTGCAGATATTGCATCCACAAGTGTAGACGTCCTTTGTGAATCAGGCCCTTATTTATTTAGTCTTTTCTTTACCTTTTCACTTATGTCTTGTAGAGTTCTGCAGATAAACTAATCTTCTAGGACCATGTTCTAAAACAAGATGGTTTACCGACCAACCATCAAAATCCATAAAGATATTTATATTTGAATATTGTTACTTCTTGACGGATAGGCTACACATTAGCGCTCTGTAGCTATTCCACTAATAATTTCTCTGCTTTTTGTTTTAAAGGTTCCCAGAAATTCAAAAAGTGCTGAGGCGGGTCAAAGACACAGTAGGGGCATATTACCAGTCCACAGTGGTGCTACACTATTTCAAATCAGTAAAAGCAAGATAAACTAGTGTACCTGGTCTTTCAAATATGCTATTATGCATTTCAAATGGAGGCAGTAATAGAATTGGCTTAAGCCGGGACAGGCATACAGTGGGCATATATGTGGATTGTACTTATGATAAGATTGCTTTGGGATGTTATCTGCTTGTGAAAAGAGTTGACATACTGTAATGCTTACTTTAGTTCTCCTGTAGGCATGCCTCTTATAACTTGTGATAAATTATCTGTCATACCATAACTATACCAATAAACCAATACCCACTGATAACTAGCAAGTGGGAGGTTGTAGAATAGTAAAGGATATTTTTACAAGTGCAAAGCTACATCATTTCTCAAGTGCAAGAAAATCTTTCAAATGGATGAATCCGAAAGGGGACATTATGCACAGATTAGGTGTTGGGTCATGCAAACCTGGATCAATGAAGCGACATTAAGGAATAAGAGTAATTTCAAAGTTTTTTTCTCTACAAAACCTACTTGAAGGGAATAGTGTCACAGCTATACTCAGTTTCACAATAATCTAAAATGAATCCCTGATGGGCCTATGTACCCATATGAGAGGGGAGAGTTAAGAGAGAAGTTACACTAAATGAAGCAGCACTTCTGTGGATAGAAATTCATTGGAGTTAAGTGTGTATTGACAACAGGGAACTGCAGGGTAAGAATATGTATAATTGGTACTCCTGTTAAACTACAGAGGATCTATATGAAGGTGAGATCTAACTGCCGTTGGGGCGGACCTACATTACATATATTTTGGAAGTGTCCAATCTAGTGATTTTTTTAGTGGAAATTCTCAATGTCCTCAGATAATTTTGTGAGTACCCCTTACTTGATGACTCTTCAGTGGGGCTTCTGGGTCTGAACCTGAGACACAGATAGAACTAGAATGTTGCTGCGCCTGATAGAGGAAAATTAGCAAAATATGTGAAAGAAGGAAGATTCACCCACTCAAAATTTGTGGCACTAGACACTGTAGAATTTGTCCGCAATGAAACATTTGGTTCACAATGCTACGGATGATAAAATGACATTTAAATCCTGCTGCTGAGTTGTCTTTGAGTATGTCTCCAAGGGGTTGATGAGTGTAACCTGTCTATCGTGTTTTAAGGCCTTGCCCTTGTTTGACTAGGATCTTATATTATTTCCAAGTAGTCATAATGCGAAAAATTTAGCGGGTGTGGGATGGTGAGAGGTGAGCTCTGCCTTGTCAAAATTAATATATCTTATGTGACCTAAATTAATGCTGCTTTTTCCTTTCTTGTTCAAGAATACAACTATGAGGAAGTGAGAAATCAAGAGTTTTCAGAGTAGGAATGCGCTTCAGGGACTTTATAGTGTATGGCTGGTAAGGCACTGTGGCCCTCATTAAAACATACCGTCGGCGTGGCTACCCACAGTCCACCAAAATATGACCGTAGCCGGAATTCCGCCAGAAGGCTGGTGGAATTCCGGCTACAGTCAAGGTGGCGGACGGCGGTAAGGTGGCGCTGCACGCCAGTAGAATGCCGTCGACCGTATCATGAGCCATGAAATGGCCTGGCGGTGTTCTGCTGGTGGACGCTGCTGCTGGCAGCAGCGCTGCATCCCGTCTCCTGCTGGAGGACCCCCTGCAGACAGGTAAGTTGGGTTCTCCAACAGGGGAGGGGGGCGTTGTGTGTGTGTGACTGTTTTTGTATGCATGCATGCAGGTGTGAGGCATGTGGAATGCGTGTGTGCATGAATGGTTGTGAGTGTACGTGTATGTTGTGTCGTGTGAATGCGTGTGTGACAGAATGTATGTGAGTGAGTGTTGCTGTGTGTGTGTATAAATGTATGCATGCGTGGGTGAATGTGGGGATGCGTGTGTGTATGAGTGTGTATGCCTGTGCGTGTACGTGTGTGTATGTCAGGGGGTCAGGAGTGGGATGGTGGGGGAGGACTCTGGGGAGGGGGGGCGGGGAGACCCCTATCAGTGCCAGGGAAGGAATTCCCTGGCACTGATAGAGCCTACCACCATGATTTTTTGTGGCGGTACAAAAGCCACGGAAACCATGGCGGTGGGTGTGGTCTTATTGCTGTGGGCAGCCTACTGACAGCCGCCAGGCTGGTGACTGTAGTCTCCAGCTCAGCGGTCGTTTCCGCCGTGGCGGTCGGTGTGGTACATTGCCAGCTTGGCTTTAGCCAAACCGCCAATGTCATAATACGATGGTATGTATCGCCAGCCTGTTGGCGGTACTACCTCCACTATTACACCGACTGCCGGGGTTGTAATGACTCCCTGTGACTTTTTGACCTGTTGTCCTTGATCTATGTTATATTAAAACTTATTAAAAATATGTTTTACAAAAAACCATGTCCACAATTGAAGAGGCAATGGCTAATTTTGGAACAAATTCACAAATGAAGTGCACGGTTTTAAATAACATCAGCAAGTCAATAGCTCTGGTGTTGGCTTTTGACCTTTTGGCTTTGTCAATGCTTATTTTGTTGGTGATTTATTTGCATGAACATATGTTGTGTATTACACAAGGTTTGTCTAAAACCCACACTATATAATGTAAAAGTGCACATTGCACTATAATTGCCTGGCACTGGAAGGGGCAGCTTATTGTACATTGTGCATATTGTGCAAGAATAGAATGGTGTTACAGCCATTGGCTACAAAGGGCTGACCCTTTAGCCCATGCTAGATGCTTATGTGGGGGAAAGCAAAAAAGAGTGATAAGATAGCTGATCAATAGATAAAGAGGGCTGACTGAAGGCTCTTTAAGTCTGTATAGCACTTTTTGTATTAAAAAAAAAGGTTTTGGCTAAACACAGACTTAGTAATAAAACAAGCATTGGCAAAGCCAATAGGTCTTGCTTCTGCAAGAGCTATTGGTTTTGTCAATGTGTGTTAGCCATGCTGTACGCCTGTGTGGCTGCTGTTGAGCATGGCTATAAGTTAGTGACAGAGAGGAGAGTGTCATAGAGTGGAGTGTCATAGAATGGAGTGGCGAGGAGTGGGGTAGAGTGCTTAAGAGTGGAGTAGAGTTGCAAAGAGTGGATTGGGGTGTCATGGACTGTTATGGACTGGAGTGTCATGGACTGGAGTGGAGGGGCATAATGTGCAATAGAGTGTTATAGAGTGGAAGGCTTAAAGTGGAGTGTCATAGAGTGGCATAGAGTAGAGTGTCATAGAGTACAATGTCATAGAGTGGTGTTGAGTCATAGAGTGGAGAGTTGAAGAATGGCATAGAGTCATAGAGTGGAGTGATGTCGAGGGGAGTAGCATCTTGGAGTGGAGTGGCGTAGAGTGGAGTAAAATTGTAGATTGGACTAGAGTGGTGTAGAGTCGAGTAAAGTGACCTAGATTTGAGTGGTATAGAGTGGAGTGGCATGTAGTGGCAGAGAGTAGAGTAGAGTGTCATAGATTGGAGTGGAGTAGAGTGGGGTAGAGTTACATAGAGTGCTGTAGATTGAAGTGTCATAGAGTTGAGTAGAGTGGGGTAGAGTTGAGAAAAGCAGAGTGTCATGGAGTTGAGAGTGGAGTGGTGTGGAGTGGAATGGCATAGAGTGGGGTAAACTTACAAGGAGTGTCATAGAGTGGCATGGAGTGTCATAGAGTGGCATATAGTGTCGTAGAGTGTCGTGGAGTGTCATGGAATGGAGTAAAGTGGCCTGGACTGAAGTGGCATAGTATGACAAAGACTGGAGTGGGATTTGGCAGACTGGAGTGTATTAGAGTAGAATGTTGTGTCACAGAGTGGAATGTCGAAGAGTGAAGTAGTGTGTTGTAGAGTGGAGTGGAGATTTCAATTTTAATGCCCATTACATCTGCACATACAGTTCTACTAATAAAACTATACAGCACACAAACGATAACGTGTGGAAATGTCATCTAGTGTACTGATTTGTTTAGATCATATTGAAATATTTGTCTCCTCCTAATTACAAAAAATGCTTCATTTGTGTTTTCCTAATTCTGATATATTCTGAAATATTTGCACAGTTCATTTACAAACATTTAATTGTTTTGTTGTGTGCTAGAAAAAAACCTTTTTTTTCTAAGTACCCACAATATTTTCACATAAATCCTCTCACTTTGAAGTCAGAAAAAGAAAGGTAAGCACCAAGCTCCCTCAGAAGACAGAGGCTGACATTTGACCTCTGTCTTTTAACACACAGCAAATTTGTCAAGATTAGAACTAAGGGCCAGATGTAGCAAAGGGTTTTACTCATTCTGTCCTTATGGGAAAATGTGTTCGTACATATGGCCCTAAATGTCAAGGTTTATCTACTGAAAGCAATAACTTGTGGAAGAATACAAGGATCTCTGGTGAACAAGCCGTGCTACTCGGGAGAGACGAAGACATGCTTGACAGCCGAAAACAAATAGAGCCAGAAAATAGAAAGCCAGAAATGTGAGTTAAAAAATTCAAAGCCAAATGTGAGCAATGGGTGGAATGCATTCCCAGGGAAGCTTCCTGAATGCCCACAAGAAATGTTTTTGCAGCCAGATAACTGTGCTGTCTGGTAGGCTGAGCATCGACCTGATCAAATGGTTTTGCCTACCATTAGACCTAAGAAGCAGTTGCCCAAGTTCCACCAGTGCCCAACGAAACATGAGGGGACCCCACAACAAAATACATGGAGGGGGCCCCCACGAACTGGATCAAGTCAGGAGCTCTCAGTCCAGGGGCCCGTGCAGATGCCGAAGGGGGCCCCAGGAGTTCAGGCCCACCACATGGCATGGGATGCGAGGGCTATTATTGAGCCACTGAGTTCCACGTTTACTAACTTGATTTTTCTGAAAACTATCATAATTTATGAAAATGCACAGATTAATATGTGTGCATGATTAGCTTGCATTGGCACTAGACTCTGCATGATGCACAGTTTCGCATATTAGCAAGCATACTTTTGCGGGTGCAGATTTCCATTGTTCGCATTCTGCGGAACGTGGCTCATGGACTCGAATCGTAAAGCAGATCAAAATCCCTTTTCGCCATGCGTATTAAGAAGCCCGCAAGAACGGCAATTGCGCTATTCTTTTCCTCAGTTCAAAACGTTGAATGATATTGGGCCAGATGTACGAAAAAAACAAATTGCGATTTGCAATTTGCGAGTCTCTGCGACTCGCAAATTGCAAGTCGCAATTTGGGATGCAGAAAGGTGTCTCAGACACCTTCTGCAAGTCGCTATGGGGTCGCAAAGACCCACCTCATTAATATTAATGAGGTGGGTCGCAAATTGCGGCCCCATAGCGACTATGGGCACTCGCTAACATGGAGGCCTGCTGACGTCAGCAGGCCTCCATGTTAGCGACCTGCTGCTCAATAAAGCAGGTTTTTTTTTTTTTAAATGTAGCCCGTTTTCCCTAAGGGAAAACGAGCTGCATTTTAAAAAAATCCGAAACCTTTTGTTTCGGTTTTTTCAGGGCAGGGAGTGGTCCCTTGGACCACTCCCTGCCCTGAAAAACTATTTTTGGGTGCAATCACAAACTGGAAGGGGTCCCATGGGGACCCCTTCCAATTTGCGATTGTGTTACCATCCACTTGAAGTGGATGGTAACTGCGATGCCATTTGCGACCGCATATGCGGTCGCAAATGGTATTGCATACCATTGCGAGTCGCAAATAGGAAGGGAACTCCCCTTCCTATTTGCGAGTCGCACATGCATATTGCGAGTCGGTAACGACTCGCAATATGCATTTGTGCATTGCAAACCCACGTTTGCGAGTCGCAAACGGCGATTTTCGCCGTTTGCGACTCGCAAAAGGGTTGCTACATCTGTCCCATTGTCCTGACTCATTTTGAAATACACTCTATTTATTCAATAATCACGGATAATAGTGTAGAAAGCAGAAAGAGGAGGCAGTCAACCAATTACGGGTGTGGATAACACACTTACATGGATCTTACATTTACTTCGAGTCGTCGGTCTATTAAAGTAAGTGATCCTATTTAGCGTCCACAATAAGATGTAGCCATGGATCAGGCACATCATCTGGGCACTTCCGTCAATTACATTGCCAAACAATTCCAATGTAACCGTGATTTAAAAACATGAAGAAATTCCATCCAGTTATGTGCAGCAGAGCTGCACCTCTTTAATCAGTTTTGCACTTAAAAAGAAAAGAACACAATAATGAAACTCCATAATGAAACTCTATAAAGCTGTTTCTTTATAAATTATTGGTTTCATAATCTCAGCCAAGTCTCACTACAATTGTGCATTAAAATGTCATTAGTATAGCTTTGAGAACGAATTAACATTCTCGTGGTAGAACACCGAATAATAGCTATTTGCCCCGGAGAAAGGCTAGAATGATGCCACCTTTTTCAGTGGCCGGATGTGATGTTGATCATGGAGGCAAGCTGTTAATAAACCAGGTGTTTTTGTCATCTTAAACGAAGTGATAGCTTGCCACCGTCCCCTCTGGCACTAAGGATATATTTGATCTGTTTTATCCCTACAATTGCCCTCTGCTGGTGGCGTTTAGGCTACGGCTGAGTATTGCTGTAGTAAACCGGAGTATCAGTTAAGGGGTGTGAGAACCACCTCAAATAAATTCTCAATATTTGTCTAAGTTTAACACCACAGTCATTAAATAAATCTGTACCCAACCCTCTGGTAGCTTCGCACAGAGTAGTCAGGCTTTACTTAGAGAGAAAGTGTAAGTTATTTATGCCGCACTCAAACAGTAGTAAAGCAAAAACACAACACAAGAAAAATAGAGAATGTTTTAGTTAATGAAATAACACAAAAATGAGAGAAATCCAATAAGTAGTACTAAAGATACGAAGTTTTAAATTGTGAACTAAAAATAGCACCAAAAAGCAAATAGCACCAAATGCCTGGTTATGCTAGACTGGGTTAAAGTCAAAATTTAAGGTCGATGGTGGCAGGTGTATCGGATGCCGGGACCAGGTTTGTCACAGTGGAAACTTTACCTCCTGACGTATAAACTTTTATGGAGAAAAAGTGATTGTTGATGAGTCATCACTGCGACAAGCTGCAAGCTGGATCCAAAGTGGGGCTCAACCACAGACTCTTGATGAAGAGGAGGTTCTGGTGCAGTCGTGGATGAGGGTGGGAAAGCTCCAAGTAGGTAAAGTCCATGCCTAGTAAGGTCTTGACACAGATGGTGTGCTGTTTAGCATCAGTACCGATGAACCCCCTCTACTTTTGAACCCAGAAACTTTTCTGCAAGTCATATCTTCTTCAACAGAGAAAAACGGAAAGTTGAGGCCAATGGGGTGATTCAACATTGACAGATGAAATGGCAATCCTGGTCTTCAGCAGTTTTTCAGAGATAAAGTTGGCAAAACATTTCAAAGCCTTTCGTCTTCCACTTTGGGGACAGGAGGATTACACTCTAATATCAGACAATGGTCCAGGACCTGTGGGCATCACCGGGAAGTTAGGATTCACTCCCACAGAAACCAGCAGCAGCATCCAGAGCAGGTCCAGTTGGAACAGGTCAGCTGGACACTTGCAGGGAGACAGACTTCTGGAACCTTGTTGTGTCCGTATGGCTCAAACAGGAGGTCAGCGAACTGACCCTAGGAGTCACTTCTGGGGCCCTGGGGTCTAGGCAAGAAGATCCAGTCTTCCTTCAATTTCTTCAGACAATATGACAGTCCTTCTTCTGGTTCTTCAAAGGTCCGGAAGTGCACTGAATAGAGGTCTTTTTGATATAAAATGCCTCAGCCATTAAAATGTAATCTTTTTCATACACATCATGCAGAGTCTGCTAAAGCACAATTAATTACAGAGTAACAACTAAGTTTGATCCCGCTGTTATTGATGTCATCAAGCTTTGTGAAGTTACTAAGCAGATATAATTAATGTAGATAATGTCTAATTTCTTTAACAAAATGAATAACTCTTATTGGATATATATTTATTGGGAGATTTCTACACTACTTCACTCTCCAAAAGTAAGCCTTGCCTGTTGGACCTCACTACTCCAGAAAATATAAAATACTAACAAGGAGGTTCTTAGCAACTGAATGACTTTCCTTGGTGTGTGGTTCTATTTCTTGTTTTTCCAAGGCCTATGGCAATCTTTGTCATACATTTTGTCTAATTAATCTTGGTCACACAGGCCCAACAAACTGGCCTACCATGCACAATAATAAATTCTGACTATGTGTATGTCGTTGGATTTGAAATCAAAGGTCAGTTGTGCTTACAGGCATTCATGAAGTGGAACTGATTGTATCAGGCCAGTCACAAACTTTAATGCAAGGGCAATTTGCACATCCTCCCTCAATCAAGTATCTGCTTTGGAGCAGCGATCTGTGAGAGGATAACAATATCATGTATTCTGTAGGTGAAAATACTAAGGGCCGAATTCCCAAGTCTACACACTTGTGCCAGAATCTCTGCTATGAGAAACTGCAGTGCTGAGACTCAGACGTGACGGTGAATAGGGAGGTTCTTTATGAAACTGGCCCTCAGTGAACCTCGAATGTTAGTAGGAATTGCTTGATCTGAGGAACTGTGAAATTATGCAGCATACATCTACTGAGGGCATAGGACAATGTGATTGAATAAGGGTAATGGTGTGCAGATATACTCAGTTCCACATGTGCATCTTTACTAGAAGACAGTGTTCCTTTGGCCCATGACTCTTTCAAATCCCCCAAGGAGCACCAGGAAGACACCAGCCATGTCCTCCACTGCACAACAGATGAATCCTAAATACCTAGGCCAAGTGGCAGAAACAAGGCTCCATAGGACCGATGTCTTCTACTGATGTCTTCAGAGAAGAGTGAGCAGCCGAACCCATGCAAATGGGGAATCTTTGCTTCCCTGAAAGGATTTGAGAAGCCCATATCTGGCACAGAGGTGCACCTTGATACCAGTGTGGGAGCTAAATTGCATGGTTAGAATCGTTTATTTAGACTTCAGATACAAACACTCATGACATTGTTCACACTAACTAGCATGTGGGTTCTCACATGGACAAACCATGCTTGGCATCAAAGGTGTGGCTATACCATTCATGTTAACTTTTCCACATGATGCCAGCTACACAATGTATAAGCAATACTTGTTGATCTTTTCACTCCCTGTAGTTAAGAGAAGGGCAATTAAAAGCGGTTATTGCCTCAGTAGCTCTAACCTATATAGGGAGCATTCTAATTTGGCTGGCCAGCTACGAACGTTCTATTACCCCCTTCCATACAAATGGCATTGATATGTGTATAATATGGATACTACATTAGGGCACAATGTATAACATGGATACTACATTAGGGCAAATGTGTCTGTGGCTGATACCAGTGTTGCACTAATAAATACTTGTCAAGGAGTTGTGCTCAGCTGCATTGAACCTCACCACATGGACAAGGTGAGATAAGGAGTCAGAGAGAGAAGTGGGACAAGTAAATGGGCAAATGGATTGTGGGGTGCATAGGATTGTGAGGTAGGGGCTGACGGAGATGATGAGGAGACAGGGAAGGGATGCAAGTATAGGGGGACTATATATGCAGAGGGGTATGTAAGGAGATGGAGGAATGAAAAATAGTACTCCATGCTACTTGAACTATATAGGCTTCAGCATTTGCATTCCATAATGCTCAGGGCAAGCAACATTGTAGTAGTTAAATATGGGTTCATTTACACAAGCAAAATTGTGCCTGTACCTGTTTCAGAGTAGAATTTCACAGATTTGAGTCTAGGAAAATGAGGAGAAAATATGCAGCAATATTATATATTAGTCTCATAAATGGTATGGGCTGGGAATATCATAGCCACAATATTGTGAACAAAATATTGAGGGACAAATTATCAAAAGTTAAGTTTGTAGAGATTTTCTATATCAAGCTCCGCAAATACTTACCTTCATGATATGTGTCTTCGAGGTATGAAGATGTGGAGTTACGAATAGTAAATTCATACCGTCCTCTGTGCACTTATCTCTTCAATACTGTGTCCCTCTATATTCTGGTCATGATATTATAACCCGTCGGTATTTTTGCTTCTGTATTCTCTACCTCAATCCTTATAAAGCACGGCACTTTATAACCTTTGTGTTTTAAGTGTCATTGTTGCCCTGGAGAAATGATACTAAGAAATGTACAGAAATCGAGATTTCTGTTGTCTGAAATCCCTTGCAAAACAGACAGTTGCTGAAAAAATTAAGTCTAAATTGCTCCACTGCTGATGAATTTATTTCCAGAAGCAGAATGCATGTTAAAAATCACTGCCAGGGCAAAGGAGGGGAAAGCAGATGGTTGAATGGTCTGCCATTTAGAAAAACAGTAAAAATGACCAGAACCTTCCAATACACATAGAATCAGCGAACAAATTCCGGTCATTGACAAATGAAAAGCTAATGTGCTTAATGACCATCGCTAGTTCTGAAAATGTGAAATGTCATGCTCAAATTGGAAAATTGCAATAAACTACACCACACACGAGACTTCAGCATGTTATAAAATCCAATCGTATTTATATGCTGACCATTATACTAAAAATTAGAGAAAAAGTGGTTTGAATCATGTGATAAGGAAACACTAGCATATAAGTAAGATAATGAATTCTTTGTCATGGTTGAAGAATAAAATAACGTTCTTTTCCGAATGAAGAGCGCAGATGTATTTAAATATTTTTTAAAGATGTATTAGATGCTCATAACCCATTTTACCTTCTTGTTTTAGAATTAAACAGTTTCTTTTAAAGATTTAAAATGGTTTAGGATCAATTTGGGAAAACATTTCTATAAAAAATGATATAATAGATTGATATAAATACTTTGCACGTTTTGAAAAAATACTTTGGGCCTATAAAGTTCAATGGAAATTCTCCAATTTCTGGACTGCTGAACCCAATAAGAGTCCACCAATGGAATTTCCCCCGACGTAGGTTCAACCATAGATGTACTTAAATCTGAAAAAGTTGAATTCATAATAATTTATATATGAGCTAGCTATTTTAGTTTTGTGAAGTTTTAGCCATGGAGTTTTGATTCCATAGTTAAACAATGTTGCCTCAGAAGAAGCTTTATCATGCCTTTTCATGCCTTTGTGTCTAAAGCCCAGTTTCACCCCAATTGTTTTTCTGAAACAAAGGGTTCACTGGCTGAATCTGGGTTCACTGGCTGAACAGTTGCTGATGATTAGAAAAGAGCAAACCTAATTTCTTTCTACTGCTTCTGACAGACTCAGAGTCTTCATTGTTTAGGATGACTTTTGGTGATATTGTAGTCAGAAGATGTTGACATGCTGTTGAACTAAGCAGAGCTGAACTGGAAGTATTCTTAATAAAGTGTTACTAGCGCGCCTGGTCCTTAGTAAGTAAACTTACAAGGGCACGCCTATAGGTCGATGAACCTTTTGGATCGCATGGTGTATCCTAGTTATGAGGTAGACTACTGAACCATCAACAACACTAAAAATCAACATCAGACATTAATGAAACCCAATCTAGTAAGAAATAAAATAATTCTCAAGAAGGTTAATTGTTTTTATTCCCTATTGGTTACAATTCTAATCAGAAACCTTATTCGACTTTATCATTAATCAAGCTTTATAAATCCATCACAGAAATGTTATTCATCCAAGAATCACCAAATCAAAGCAACATTAAACTAATATTTTCTCTACACGTTATATAATAATTCAGCAAAGCAATTTTTTCTCCTCAATCATTTGTCACTGTCAATGACGCCCTTGTCAGCCTACCTAACCAAGATTAGCATTAGCATGTGGGTCTTCATGCGAAAACAATTTGGAAAAACATTAATTTGGAAAATTCTATCTAAATGAGAAAAGACTTTAAAACAGTGCAGTTGGTACCTAGAAGAAAAAGCAGACATTAATCAGTCGCTTTATTATAGCTACCTATCCAAGATGGGTCAGCAACAAGTCAGTCTTCATCTCCAGGTCATCAGTCATCAGCAAAGTATGAGGCTCACAGAGGGTAAGCCCAATTATCAGCACTTCGTACAGCGTTTCCTGAAGTCATCAACTTTCTCCTCTCCGCTCTGATTTTTCTCCTCTTGTCATGACTTTTTATTAGGGTCCCTCAGTCCATCCCAGTAATTGCCAATTGGTCAACCTTTTCAGAAGTTATGACTCTAACCTATAGTTTTTGTTTACTGCATCTACACGTCTACTTAGGATTCACGTTTCATTAGTTTGATTGGTTCTTCTGTTGATGAGAATATCATCCGGCTCTTCAGGTAACAAAATTGTTGCACACAGTCTTTTAGTCAGAGCTTCCATTGTTCAAGTCCTGGGAAAGTGTGTTTAGCCTACACTACATATAATTGTATCAAATTGTCTTCATCATCTCTTGTCTGCTGTTACATTGCAGAATGTTCTAGCAGAGCCATCTGAACTCTGCACAGTTCAAGGTCCTTCTCTCCAGTTCCAGTCCTCGCAAACCTTGTTGTGTCTTCACGTTAGAACAGGCAAGACCCAGTGAAACCAGGCCTTTAGTTTGGCTCAGTTAAAGATGTGAATTAACACAAAACATAGGTTATACATCCACAGATGACATATTAATACATTTTACATGAATAGTTCTCATTAATTAGCATCTTGTTAATACACATGGTGACCACTCCCCGTGGGCACATTTTGCTTACACAAGTTTTTTTCAGGTATTAGTTTCTTTATTGAATTTTCTCATTATTAAACTCACGCAAATCATTAGAAATTTCTTACATTAGCATATCTGCTCCATCAGTGTTTTGATTCCAGCTTAAAATAAGGGGGATCTTGCGGTTATTTCTTAACATTGTTATTTAGTACTGCTGCGACACTCATAATCTCACACATTTTCTCTGGGATCACCTGACTAAGCAGCAGTACATGACTGTTATGAAAAGAAAGAAATATAAATAATAGGTTAATTATTGAGCATGTTTTTCTTCCCACTCCCACAAATTTTAGCTGGGTCACAAAGTCATGCAAAAGGGAAGTGTGTAACATGTTTCAGCATGACACGTCTGTCAAGAAGTCATTAAAAATCTATGGACAATCAAGTCGTCACAAGAGATCTAAAGATAGAACTGTAGGCCTACCTTAAAATATTGACAATCAAGCCATATTTTCCAAATGCCTTGTTCATCTTGCACATTTGTGAAAATTGGTGTTTTCAGTGTAGGACATGTTAATTAAGCGCTGTTGCCGGCAACTAAAGGCAATAATTGTTGATCTTTGCCCTCCCTGTAGTGAAGAGAAGGGTAATTAAAAACTGTTATTGCCTCAGTAGCTCTAACCCGTAAAGGGAGCATTCTAATCGGATGGCCAGCTACGAACGTTCTACTACTCCCTTCCGTACAAATGGCATTTGATGTGTATTCTACAGTATCCTGAAGCGGAAACTTACTGCTAAATTGTGATGTAGTCATTAGAACATTTGGGTTTCAAACAGCAAATCAACAGTTACCTTAATTCACATATAGAATTGCTTCAATCCACAACATCTGGATTGACATCTGTACTTTCCCATTCTATCAACTTTTGGTATCTGCCTTCTCCTCATGTTAAACATTGGAGACTAATGAGATACTAATTCTATCCACCAGGTCTGAAGTGTAGAACTGTAACGCCGTGCTCAGACGCGGCGTCTCTTTCTGTCCTCAAGGATGGAACGAGCTACCGATACTCGGAGCGACGTTCCCTGCGTTTTTTGACTACACATTCTGGGAAGCATATATTTCGCTCCCGGTCATGCTACACTTACCTGTAGCCCTATTTTCTTCTTTTTGTTGCTGGTAGTGGGTTTGTCTGGTCTTTTTGCCTGTCTCTGTCCATGTTGTGTCCATCTTGTTTTCTTCGTGATTGTGTCCCTGCATGCTCTGTTTTTCTTTTATACTACTTTCCTTTTCCTATACTGGTCTATGGGCTCTTCCCAATTCAAGATGGTGTTCTTTCCTTTTCCTGTGATGTCACTTCCCTTTTCTCAGTTTATAAGTCAGTCAATCTTGTGCCACCTTGTGTTGCAAACACTTCCTTCTGGTTGTGCTGTTCGCTCCTGTTCTTTGTTACTGCTTTTTACCTTTGGAGATTTTTTGCCTGTTCTTTGTTCCTGCTTTTTGCCTTGGGAGATTTTTGCCTGTTCTTTGTTCCTACTTTTTGCCTTGGGAGATTTTTGCCTGTTCTTTTTTCCTGCTTTTTGCCTTGGGAGATTTGCCTATTTTTGTTTCATGTTGTCAAGTCCTGTTTTTTCTTGTTTTTCTTCAGGAGTTCCTGTTGAGGTTTTTTCCCCAGTGTTGGGGTTTTTTCCCTTTGGGACTCCTTCTGGAGGGTACGGTTTGCTTTGGCATAGCCTGTCAAGCAGCACCGTGGCTACTATCTGGGAGTATCCAGAACCTGTAGAAGACTTGGTGTATTCGCCAACCCGGTACCCAGAGGTGAGAAGCTCAGCGCAGTACGTAACGGATTGCAACACCAAAAGATTCCGCGTTGCGAGATCGCCATGGAAGATCCACAGGGAGAGGCATCAGAAAATGCTCAAGCCATGTTGCAGACTGTCCAACAACAAGCCCAAGAGTTACAACAGTTACGGGTAGAGAACACTGCGCTACGACAGGTCTTGTCTTCCCGATCAATGGACATACCACCCGTATCTGCCACTACTCCTCGATATTCTGGAGCTCCTCTAAAGATGAAGGAATGTTTGGACGCCCTGACGGTTTTCTTTGCCTTTCGTCCACTCCAGTTTTCTTCGGATGAGGCTAAGGTGGGCTATCTGATCAGTGCCTTGTCTGGTCCGGCGCTTGCTTGGGCGACCCCTCTGGTTTCTGCAGAAGACCCAGTCCTGGCTAACTATTCTGCTTTCCTGACTCTTTTCAAACAAATGTTTGAGAGACCTGGGGTAGAAGTAGCAGCTGAAGAAGCCTTATGTGACATTCAGCAGGGTAATCAGGATGTTCTTCAGTATATAACCAGCTTCAAACAGCTGGCAGCTGAAACCTCCTGGGTGGAACGCACCTTCATAACCCTTTTCAGCCGAGGTCTGCGTGATGAAATTAAAGATGAGTCCTGCTTTTTCTTGTTTTTCTTCAGTAGTTCCTGTTTGAGGTTTTTTCCCCAGTGTTGGTTTTTTTCCCCTCTGGGACTCCTTCTGGAGGGTACGGTCTGCTTTGGCGTAGCCTGTCAAGCGGCACCGTGGTTACTAGAAGGGGTCACCCTTATCTGGGAGTATCCAGAACCTGTAGAAGACTTGGTGTATTCGCCAACCCGGTATCCAGAGGAGAGATGTCCAGCGCAGTACGTAACAAGAACATAGTTATGGACACTAGTTCTGTCTACTGCTTTAAATCATTCCTTCTTTCTGTGTTGATAAATACTACAAACATGGTATACACTTTGTGTTGTCAATAACGTTATAGCACCAAGGTAAGTTCAACTCATTAATTAGGTCGTGGGCGACACAGATCCTTTGGCCATCTCTCCAGAAACTTTCTTCCCAAGTCTCCCAACTGCCATAAATTCACAACATAACATTAGTATGTGGCATACTAGCCCTCTACAGTGAAAGCATACAAAGAAACAAAGGACAACCCACACATCCCCATCCCTTATTTAACATATTTCCACCAAAAATAATAAAAACACTACTTAAGGACGTTTCTTGGGAAACATCAGAATAACATTTTAGCACTCATTCACATCCAGGAGATGTGTTCCTACCTGTAACCTACTATATAGAATAAACATATTTATCCAAATAAGTAAATTGTTTGGCAATACGTCCTGATCTGCCACTCGAGACAACCTGGCAGTCATGATCCTACTCTCTTGTGCTTAATGCCTATTGATAAGACATTCTTCATCATTCATCTCGATTCTTGTATCACCCTCATTCACATCTTCACTCAACCAATAGGAGCATTTTTCCACCATCCTTTGTCTCATCTTCTCTTTCCTTTACCTCATTCTCACATCTTGCAATTCTGCTAATATGCCATACATGGCCTTCACTCAACTTTTCTGAATTAACAGACAACTTCCAATGGTTTAAAAAATGCACATTCACCTTTTCTAATCCTGCCAGGGTTTGTGACCCGTGCCATTCCTCCTTTTTCCAATCTAACAACTCTTGCACTCAATCCTCCATCTTATTTTTTTTTGCACACATTGTGTTTTCTCAATATTTTCTCTGACATCACCAGACCAATTTGTATGTTTGGAACCATTCAGTCAACTATGAGAGTTTTTTTTTAATGATACTCTTGCCCTTGTGATGGTAAATGGACTAACCAGTAAGAATGGATTTTGTGTGGTACATCCATTTTTTTTAATTTCCACTTCCAATGGTTTTTCCTACTCTTTGACATTTGCAGTACACCTTTATCTTTCCTACTCTTTGACATTTGCAGTACACCTTTATCACATTGTTAAGGCTTTCAACTTCTCAGTTTCTCTCAGGATGTATAGTGTCTAGGCCCGGAAGGAAATATAATTCCGCTCGGGGAATTGGGGGAATTCAGCTAAGTCCGCGTTCCGTGTGTAACAGGGAGCTCCTGTCAAATTCCACCATCCGATGCTTTGTGGAATTATATTCCTGTTCATGCACACAAAGTTCTGTAAATGCGCGCTAGTGACAGTGAACACGATTTGTCACCCGTTAGTGAGATTTCCGGCTGCCACGGAGCATTCCACCACCATTTTGCGACGCCAGAGATCACAAACAGCCAGCCGCAGCTGCTTCTCGAGTAGACTTCGTAATTGAGAAGCATCGGAAACTCAAAAATACCTTTTCAAGTTGATATTTTACTCGAACGGACAGTTCAAGTTGTTTTTAATGCAACAAGCATTTTTTTATTTAATTTAAAAGAATGAAATGCCACAGAGACTCAAACTTTTCTTCCTGTCCAGAAGGCTCCTGCCAATGCTTTGTCTATCTCCTGGTCAATTTTCATTTAGATTTGAAGGTGAAAGGATCACTCTCTTTGTTTGTAATTCATGTTTATACATACTATTGGATTTTAAGAACTTTGGGTCTGATTTTGATAGTGGCTGACAGGTTACTCCATCACAGCGGTGACGGATATCCCACCCGCTGAAATCTAAATGTAATAGGACGTAATGGGATTTAGATTCCAGAGATGGGATATCCATCACCAAAGTGACGGAGTAACCTGTCCGCCAGCATCTAAATCAAGCCCTTTGTTTTTGAGATATCACAACAAGTAAATTCAAAAACTTTTAGAAAAGGGTGTTTTTTGATAGAGGGCACGCACCAGTGTTTTATTTGCACTTCTGGTAAGGTTACTCTCCAGCATGTTTTTGGGGCAGCCTAGTTGTAGCATGTTACGTGAACATATGATTCTAATGGCCCTGCTCTTCTCCATCCACCGTATAGACAGTGCATAGAAGAATATGATGAACTTTAGTGCAGCAATTGGATCTTTAATTTGTCAGAGAGTATTCCATTTGCCAAAATCTAAATCAGGCCCTTAGTCCCACATTACACTCAGGTCTACCTCAGAATATTCTCAAGAATTATCTTCTCTTGGCAATGAGGAAAATGAGTCCACATGGAGGTAGTTTATAGGGATTGGGCTATGTAGAGATTTAGCTTTGAAATGGTTGGTTGGGTGTCAATAAATGACCGTGTACTATGGATTTACAGTTTAAATAGTTTTCCTCCCATCAATCAATGTGAAGAAAAATATAAAAGTCACTGATTAATGGGAGGAAAAATATTGGAACGTCAATTCATAATGGAGGATAGATAACTTAACTTGGGTAGAGGAATGTGGCACAGACATCAAATGCCGAGATAGAATTTACTTTTTAGTGCAGAGTAATCCCCTCCACCAAGGTCGTAATGAGGCCCATAGTATTGGTTCTGGACGTGGAATCTCAGTCCTGCCGTGCTGCACTTTCATGGAAACTACTAGTATAAGACAACATTGGGGGTCCATGACCATGTTGACATCTCTGCCCCTGTAGTTTTCAGATGATTGTTTGATAAAGAAAGCAACCAACATGTTTGGTGACCACAGCACTACTTGGGCCTGACTGTACAATCATCTTTACATTACCAAAAGTCTTTCCACCTCTTGTTACTACACAACAACTACAAGATATATAACTGCAAAAGAGGGGAGCGTCAGCAAAAAGAGTGAAGAAAGGTACGGACAGGAGAAAGTCAGCTGCAGAAACAGGAAATATAGAAAAACAAAGGGAAATGCAGATAACAACCAACCAACATGAAAAATATTTAGTAGATAGAAAGCCTGAAGTTTAGTAGTGGGGGATATAAATGACTTACAAGTGGCAGCAGAACCATTGACCGTGTTGCTGGTTGTGGTGTTCATACCAACTGCAAAACTGGTGGTACCCGAAACCGAAGAAGATGCACATTTGCCCTTTGGTTTTTATGAAAGAAGATTAAAAAACAGTGATTGGTGGTAGTCTTTGCAAACAATTTTTTTGACCGCCACAGTATTGTACTTTTTCAATCAGGAAGCCTATCCCTAGTTTCTTAACCCAAACCTCAAACCACAACAATTTGAACTATTCATGTGTTCCATAACAATGATCTTTGCTTCTCTGCCTCCTTTTGATTAGTCAAATTGGTCCCCTTTTGTACACTGCACATCCAGGAGATTGGGACTTTGAGCTACATAAAGAGATAAGTCAATAGATAAAAACACCAGCTATGCAACAACTCTGGTATTCTTTACTAACATTGTACTAGTGAGTGACATGATGACGAGTTGAGAATCATGCCTTAAATCAGCCAAAGTGAATGCCTGCCTAGCTCACACTGGAACAGAATCCTCGCACCCCCGGGACACAGCTGTTTGCTGTGGCAGGCCACAGCAAACACTTTGGTTTTTGAGAGCAAGACCTGTCAAGCAGGTCCCACTGTCAAAAACCAAAGCGTTTTATCTCTGTCCCCTGCACACATGCAAGGAAAAGAAAAGAAATGCTTCGGCAACTAGGGGCTGCTGTTACAAGCAGCTCTCTGCTTGCTAAAGGAATGGCACAACGAGGTAGCCTTGAGGCTTACCCTGCAGTGCCAGATAGCACATAAAGGCCATTTTGCGAATTTTTAAAAATATATATAAATCGATAAGTATGTAGGGACCACGGGGAAGCCCTTGAGGGCTACCCCGATGTCCCAGATAGCCCATAAAGGGCTAAAAAATGTTTTTTTAAAAGCAATAAAAAAGCAAGCAATAGCTCAATGTGAAAGTTGCAGACCTTCACACTGAGCACTCAGGGTTTGACTCCATATATATATATATATATATATTTGCATACAAATATATATATATATATATATATATATATATATATATATATATATATATATATAGTTGGAAATGGCCTCTCTGCAGGGTCACCCCCAAACTATTTGCTGTCCTCCTTTACTTTTTCTGACTTCATTTTTGCTGGCTTTAGGACTATAGTCAGTTTACCACTGCTAACCAGTGCTAAAGTACATGTGCTCTCTCCCTAAAGACATGGTAACCTTGGCTGGCTCATACCCAATTGGCATATTTAACTTACTTGTAAGTTCCTAGTAAAATACACTACAGGTGCCTATGGCCTGTAAATGAAATGCTACTAGTGGGCCTGAAGCACTGGTTACGCCACCCACATAAGTAGCCCCTTAACCATGTATCAGGCCTGCCATTGCAAGGCCTGTGTGTGCAGTTTTACTGCTACTCGACTTGGCATGTAAAAGTATTTGCCACATACATACCACTGACCTGGTCAGTGAACTGCTCTGCCTCCCGGAGCTCCACCTGCTAAGTACAGCCCTCGTTCCTCTGAACTCCTGACCCCTGTCAGGGGTTCTAGGCCTTCCTCCACCCACAGGCTTGTGCCTGCGCCTCATCCCTGGTGTCTAGTTGGAGAGCTCTGCTTTCCTACTAGGCTGCCTCTCACCTCTTTTTCTCTGCTTTGCTCTCTGTGTGCTCTCTCTTCTGTGTCTGCCCCCTTGTGCCCCTTTTTGCTGTTCACTCTCCTCTGTGCTCTTTTTTACTTTTGCTTTACTTCTGCGCTTTTCCCTCCACTCTCTCTCTCTCTCACTCTCGCTCTCCTTTCTCTCTCTCCCTCTCCCTCTCCTCCACCACTGCAGCCCCTGCGGCCCGCCTCCTCCTCTCTCGCGTGCTGCACTCCCACCGCTGCTGCCCCCGCAGCCCTGCCCACTTTTTTCGGGCCGTTTTCATTCCCACTCCTGCCTCCCAGCAGTCCTCTCCTACCACCTCCCTACTTAATGGAGGCTGCTGGTAGCCGTGCCGTGCCGTGCCACAGGCAAGCCCATCTGTGCCCTTCCATGTCTGGACCACGCCCAGCACCAGAACCCCTGGCTCTCACCCCTTCACAGCTGGCTACACCCATTTTCGTTACAACGCCACCACCCTCCATGCCCTAAATACCTGCCGCTCACCAGCCTGCCATCAAGCCACCCCGCAGCTCACCCGCAGACCCTTCTCCTGCCACAACTGCACCTTCACCAGCCTCCACGCCAACGACCCACCCACCAAGGCAGGACGCAACCATCTCAGATGCATCCTACTCAACTCCTGCTCCGTCCACAGACACGCCATCGAACTTTGGAATCTACTCAAATCAGCTTCCCCAGATGTTGCCCTTCTGACCAAGACCTGGATGAACCCCTCCTCAGCACCCAAAATTGCCATAGCCATCCCAGAAGGCTACAAGATCACCCGCATGGACCACTCCAACAAACCAGGAGGAGGCATCGCCATCGTCCAAAAGAACACCCTCAGGATCACGACCTGCACCGAAGACCCCCTTGGCACCACCAAACACCTGCACTTCCAGATCCACACTGATCCAAACACCACCCTCAGAGGGACCCTCGTTTACAGACCCCCCGGCCCCTGACAGCAGTTCAGCGACTCGCTCACCAACGTCATCAGCACACACGCTCTTGCATCCACAGACTACATACTCCTTGGGGACTTGAACTTCCACCTCAAGAACACCAACGATACCAACTCTACCACCCTGCTCAACAACCTCTCCAACCTTGGCCTCCAACAGCTCGTCACAACACCCAACCACTCCGCAGGACACACACTCAACCCCATTCTCTCCGCCAGCAAACATGTCTCTTTCAGCCACGCCACCGAACTCTACTGGACCGACCGCTGCTGCATCCACTTCTCCTTCAAGAAACCCACAACACACCATCACCCGCAATGGATTCCCCACAGCAGATGGAACAAGGCCACCGAAGACCAACTGATCACTACCCTCTCCCGGAACCCATCCATAGACACCACCGACACTGACACAGTAGCCCGCAACCTCAGGCAATGGATCGACGACTGTGCCAACACTCTCGCCCGAGCAAAATTCCTTCCAACAGACGCACAGACAGAAATTCCTTCTGGTTCACTGCCAACCTCCAAGAATCTAAGCAAACATGCCGAAGACTTGAAAAGAAGTGGCCCCAAGATCAGACACTGGACAACCACACAGCCTTCAAGACTCATCCGAACCGCCAAGAGAACCGCCTTCAAAGAACGCATCGACAACAATGCACACAGCCACAAGGAGCTCTTTAACATCGTGAAGGAGCTCTCGAATTCCGGCTCCAACTTCAGCGGCATCCCGCCATTACAAGACCTCTGCAACTCCCTAGCCACCTTCTTCCACTGCAAGATAACAGACATCCATGACAGCTTCAGTACTCAGACCCCCCTGTTAACCACCAACACCACTGACTCACCACCCACTAGGCTCCTGCTCTCTTGGACCCATGTCAACGACAACAACACCATTGAAATCATGAACACCATCCACTCCGGCTCACCATCCGACCCCTGCCCTCACCACATCCTCAACAAAGCAAGATCCGTTATCGCACCCCAACTCCAGAAGATCATCAACAGTTCCTTTGAGTCTGACACCTTCCTGGAGAGCTGGAAACACGCCAAGATCAACGCCCTCCTCAAGAAACATAAGGCGGACCCAAATGACCTCAAGAACTTCCGACCCATCTCCCTGCTCCCCTTACCAGCAAAAGTCCTAGAGAAAATTGTTAACAAACAACTGACCTGTTTCCTCAAGGAGAACAATATGGACCCATCCCAATCCGGATTCCGCAGCAACCACAGCACCTAAACTGCCCTCATCGCCACCACTGACGACATCAGAACCATACTGGACAATGGAGAAACTGCGGCTCTCATCCCCCTGGACCTCTCAGCCGTGTTCGACTCTGTTTGCCACCACACCCTATGCACACACCTCAGTGACGCAGAAATCCTCAGCAGATCCCTGGATTGGATCACCTCCTTTCTCACCGACAGAACTCAGAGAGTCTGCCTCCCTCCATTCCGCTCTGAAGCCACCAAAATCATCTGCAGCGTACCCCATGGTTCGTCCCTCAGCCGGACCATCTTCAACATATACATGGCTCCGCTCGCTAACATCGCCCGATCTCACAATGTCAACATCATCTCATACACCAATGACACTTAGCTGATCCTCTTCCTCACCAAGGATACCGCCAAGACCAACCTCCACAAAGGAATTAAGGCCATCGCCGAATGGATGAAGAACAGATGCCTGAAACTGAATTCTGACAAGACTGAGGTCCTCATCTTCAGCTCCACCCCCTCCGCATGGGACGACTCCTGGTGACCTGCCACACTGGGAACCACACCGACACCCACCAACCATGCATGCAACCTTGGATTCATCCTGAACTCTTCACTATCTATGACTCAGCAAGTCAGCGCCATCTCCTCCTCCTGCTTCAATGCCCTCCGCATGCTTTGGAAGCTCTACAAATGGTGTGAGGGAGACCATATCCTCGGGGCCTAAGCTCGCTCCCAACATGTACACCACTAGACAGTTCCAAAGCTCCAATAGAAATACCACAGAGCCTGAGAGAGTCCAAGTGGGGGAAAAGTGGATTAGGTAGGGAACAGCTGGGAAGGAGACCTGTAGGAAGCAAGAGGTTAAACAACACAATGTCAAGATAATAATCACATTGACTTTCAATAGACTATGGTTCTAAGAGTTCTTATACTGTAATCATGGATAACCTAAGAAATGACTATAATTAGACCTCAAGAAATCTAGGTACCTGGGAAAAATCAAGAATGGGTTAATACAATGTTTCATATGAGCTTTTCAGGAAATATTACATACTGTCTAGAATACAAGAACCTTCTTCAATAATGTCTCAGAATAAACATTGCATTTTTACATGAGAACAAAGGCTATCTGAACATTCCCTGGAAACAACAGGAACTGTACTAGGAACTTAATATGCACAAAGAATGTCGCACTTTGAATTAAGCGTTTCAAAGAAATCCAAAAGCTCAGGATAAATGTGTGCACCTCAACAAACACGGCACACCAAAGTTTTCAATGTCATGAAATGATCGCGCACACTGCCGATCTAAAAGCCAAGCGTTTTATGCCAGGGTTGAATCGCCCACACTGTTGCCGATTCGAACAAAATATGCAAAGGCCATGATATGATTGTGCACACTGTTGCCGATCTGAATGTCAAGGGTTACATATTAGAAATTAATCGCGCACTCTGCCGATTCGGACTAGAATATGCAAATGCCATGAAATGATCGCGCACACTGTTGCCGAGCTGAATGCCAAGGGTTAAATGTTAGAAATGAATCACGCACTCTGCCGATTTGGACAAGAATATGCAAATGCCATGAAATGATCGCGCACACTGTTGCCGATCTGAATGCCAGGGGTTACATGTTAGAAATGAATTGCGCACCCTGACGATTCGGACAAGAATATGCAAATGCCATGAAATGATAGCGCACACTGTTGCCGATCTGAATGCCAAGGGTTACATGTTAGAAATGAATCACGCACTCTGCCAATTCGAACAAGAATATGCAAATGCCATGAAAACACACTGACTGTACGATGAAACAACGACTTCAAAAACAACTACTGCCTTAACAACGAGGTCGGAACACCGACCTCGTTGCTACTACTAATGATTTTACCACGTATGCCTTAACAACGATATTTCATTGTAAAGGCATTCCTGATAAAATCATTAGCAATAGGCACCATTCACCCTACATACCTCACCCCAACCCCACCCCAAAACCTAAAACCCTCTGACCCCCCACCCACTCCCCAAAACCAAAAACGCCCCACCCCCCCAACCCCACCCCAAAACCTAAAACCCCCTGACCCCCACCCACTCCCCAAAACCAAAAACGCCCCACCCCCCCAACCCCACCCCAAAACCTAAAACCCCCTGACCCCCCACCCACTCCCCAAACCCAAAAACGCCCCACCCCCCCAACCCCACCCTAAAACCTAAAACCCCCTGACCCCCCACCCACTCCCCAGAACCAAAAACGCCCCACCCCCCCAAACCCACCCTAAAACCTAAAACCCCCTGACCCCCCACCCACTCCCCAAAACCAAAAACGCCCCACCCCCCCAACCCCACCCTAAAACCTAAAACCCCCTGACCCCCCACCCCCTCCCCAAAACCTAAACCCACCACTTACCTTCGCCAACTCACTTCTTTGTACCTTAACCACGCATGTTCGTTGTTCAGAACATACGTAGTTAAGGCACAAAAATCCGGAGTCGTGGTTAAAAAAAGCGTTGTTGCGCTTTCGTTAACCACGACTTTCGGAAAAAAAAAGTTGTAAAAAAGGATGTTCCCCAATCACACTCACACACACAGAGAGAATTTCATAACTAGGCCCAAAACTCGAATGTCTTTGAGAATGGGGGTCGGGGCCCAGCCCGACCTCCACCTTACCGCCCAGCTCAAGGATCGCCAATGTAATGAGGGCAGGCCTGGAATATCAAAGTAGACCCCCGGAACAGGAGCAAAGGAAGTTGCTGCTGCTCTGTACCGGGACCTCTGAATAGTGAGCACGTGGAGCTGGGCTGGCTCCCTTATATAGAGACAAGCCCAGCCCACAAACCACACCAAATCATGCTGCAGGGAAGACTTCTAGAAAGTCCTAGAAAGGGACCACACCCTAACACACTCAGTAAGCCTGCAGCAATACCTTGCAAATGAACAGTTATTGCAAACATCATTAATAATGTTTTTTAAGGTTAAACTCTGCAATGCAAAAGGTTAACATACTGCATATAAACACAATACATGAATTATGCTCTTGCATAAAGACTGGGTTTTTGCATTTTTGTCCCCTGTAGAGCGTGCCCTGTCTTGATGTTGGCAGTGCTCCTCTCTCCCAAACGCACTCTAGGGCCTGGTTTGCTTGGGTTAAGACGATGAAAACGTCTCACTAGTTGTGGAGCATGAATGTCAGATGCGGAGACACACGAGTTGCTTTCAGGACCGTAAACTTTCACGCGATCATATACCACAGGTTGCGACCTCTAAGTTTGGAATTCAACACCTGTTTAACTTCGTATTCCAATTCCCCCTATACTAGAACTGGAGCTGGTTGGGAGCATACCTTCTGGACTGCTTTTTTCAGGAGGGAAGTATGGAACACCGGATGACTACGTAGTGACCGGGGCAACTGCAGTTTATAGGTCACTGGATTAATGTGCTGGAGGACAGTGTAAGGACTTATGAATTTGGGGTTAAACATGTGCTTTTTCTTGAAGTCAATATGTCTTGTAGAAAGCCACACTTTACCACATGCTTGATACTGAGGTCCTGCACAATGTTTCTTATCGTAGTGCTTTTTGTATTTTTGTTTAGCTTTTTCTAGATGCTGTTGAATCAGTTTCTGGGTTTGATGGAGTTGTTGAATAGTTTGTGACACAGCTGGTGTAAGAGAACTTTCTTGAGGAATCATGATTGGCAAGGTATCAGGATGGTAGCCAAACAAGCCAAAAAAGGGTGTGACACCAGTGGAGGTGTGAAACAGGTTATTGTAGGCTAGTTCAGCTAACCAGAGCATTGATGTCCAGGAATGAAGTGCTTTCTCAGCGTAAGCACACAGGTATTGTTTCAATGTCTGATTCAGTCTCTCAGTTTGGCCATCTGTTTGAGGATGATGGCTTTTCGATAGTGTGGATGTAACTTGAAGCGTTTTGCACCACGTTTTCCAGAAGTTGGAGGCAAATTGCGATCCTCGATCGGAGAGAATCATTCTCGGCAGCCCGTGATAACGGACCACTCTATTCAGAAGGATGGTTGTCAGTTCACTGGAGGTGGGCAATTTCTTGCAGGCAATGAAATGTCCATATTTCGTGAGACTATCTACTACCACAAGGATTACTGAGTGCTGTTGAACAACTGGTAGACCTGTAATGAAGTCTAATGAGATGTGTTCCCAAGGTCGAAGTGGAGTTGGGAGCGGATGCAACAAACCTTTCGGTTTTGAATGACTTGTCTTGATGCCAGCACAGAGTTAGCAGTTAGTGACCATTTTTTTGATGTCTTTTGTCAGAGTAGGCTACCAAAAGTAGCGTTGAATTAATTCAAGAGTTTTAGGAGTGCCTGGGTGACCTGCCATAGGTATAACATGCAACCAATGAAATACTAACTTGCGAAGCTTGGTAGTGGGCACGAACAAACGTGCGTCATGGAAAGGTAGGCCTTGCTTGATTCATCATTTGGGATCGGCTTGAGCCCATGCCTGCCATTTTTCAATGGTGAAGGAATTACAGATGTCTTCAAAGAAGTCTTCGGTCCTTATGATGCAGAGGACGTTGTCAGGAGCAATGATAGCTCTGGAAGGCTGGATTGTGGGTAACGTGGTAGACTCTCGGCGGGACAAGGTGTCTGCTTTGCGATTATCTTTACCAGGACGAAAAAATCAAACTCGGCAAAAAACAGCATCCATCGTGATTGCCTAGGAGTCAAACGTCTAGCTGAACTCATGAATTGGAGATTGCGATGATCGGTGTATACTGTGATAGTGTATTTGGCACCTAACAAATGATGTCTCCACTCTTTAAAGGCATCACAGATCGCCAGAAGCTCTTTCTCAGCAATGACATAGTTCCGTCCAGCTTTGTTCAGTTTTCAAGACATGTAAGCTCCAGGATGAAGTTGACCAGTGTCTTTACTTCGTTGTGACAAGACTGCACCAATTGCCACATCTGAGGCATCTGCTTCAACTATGAATGGACAATCCAAATCAGGGTGAGTCAAGATTGGGGCAGTGGAAAAAGCTTCTTTCAAAGTTGAAAAGGCTCTGTCAGCTTCTGGAGACCAACAAAGTTTTCTTTCTTTCTCAGTAACTTGGTGATTGGCACCACTGTCTGAGAGAAATGGTTTATAAACATGCGATAAAAGTTTGCAAAACCCAGGAAGCACTGTACATCTCGAACAGTCTTTGGAGTGGGCCAATCAGTTACTGCTTGTACTTTCTTTTCTGCCATGACCATACCTTGAGGGGTAAGGATGACCCCTAAAAACTCAACTGTGGTAACATGAAATTCACACTTGGTTAGTTTTTCAATATAGATGATGCTTTTGAAGAGCTGTGAGAATCTTCTTGACATGTTGTACATGTTCGGCTTCATTGTCAGAGTAGATTAAAATATCATCAATATAGAATATTGCAAATATGTCTAGATACTCTCTAAGGACGTCATTCAGAAAAAATTGAAATGCTGCTCGAGCATTGCACAGTACAAAGGGCATGACGGTGTATTCAAATAGACCATATCTTGTCTTGAACGCAGTTTTCCATTCGTCACCTTCTCTCATTCTGACTAAATGGTAAGCACCTCGTAAATCGAGCTTAGTGTAGATTTTTGCTTTTTTCACTTGATCCAACAAGACAGGAATCAGAGGCAAGGGGTATTTGTTCTTGACTGTGATCTTGTTCAAACTCCTACAGTCAATACAGGTTTGAAGATCCCCATTAGCCTTGGGGACAAAGGAGAAGCTGCAGGAGACTTGAAAGGGCAGATGAAGCCATTTTCTAAAAATGTATCTAAGTACTTTCGTAAGTGTTGGTTTTTATGTTCTGACAAGGCGTACACACGACAACTAGGGAGTATCGCACCAGGAGTTAGATCAATTGGACAGTCATAAGGCCTATGAGGAGGCAAGGTTTCTGCTTCTCTTTCACCTAACACATCTTCACAGGATGAATACTGCCAGGGCAACTTTACTTCTTTCTCCACCTCAGTGGCCATGTGAGAGTTGCAATGTTTGGAAACTCGAGATGTCTGGAGACATTGCTCATTACTTAAGGCGGAAGAGAACACGACTTTCCATTCTCTGCCCAGTTAATCAGTTAATCTCACCATTGCGATGAGTTAACCATGGTAAGCCAAGTATAATTCCATACTGAGGAGCATGGATAACATCAAGGATGAGCTTCTCTTCTTGTTTGGTTCTTTGATCTCCCCCATCACAGATCACTAACAAGGGGACAGTCTGAAGATTTACTGGGCCTCCAGTCAAGAGTTTTCCATCTACTGCTTGTATTATTTCTGGAGTCTTCTTAGTGCATGGCATCCCCCTTGCGCAAACCAATTGGGCAGCAACAAAGAAAGTTCCCGGTAGCCCCAGAATCTACTAGAGCCTTCTTGAAATAGTTATTTTTCTTTACTTGAACTTCAATGCCCAGCTTGAGATGCCTAGACTGTGAAGGGTCCATGGTGACACCCAAGAGTAACCCTTCTTTACATCTTGGGTGATCTAGTTTTTCCGGCTCGACCTGTACATTGGCTGCAATTTTCTGGACAGGACCTCGTTTGCTCCTTGGTTTGATTGGACAGTCTTTGGCTAAGTGACCCTTGCATCCACAGTAAAGACATTGTCCGTTCTTTCTACGTAGGTCCTTTTCGTCTTTGGTCAAAGGTCTCCTGGTAGTTCCGATTTCCATGGGTTCAAGGGTTCTCTCTTTCTGAGTTCTTGATTCTCTATGATCATGAACATGCCAGGAATATTTCTCATTCTTTTTGCGTGTTCCCCGTCGTTCTGCAAGACGCTGCTCTAATCTCAAAACAAGGTTTATTAGATCTTGACAATCTGTAGGCTGAGGATCTATCTGGGCAAGAATGTCCTTTAACTCATCCTTGAGTCCTTTGTAGAACAAGGCCGCTTGCTTTTCTTCAGGCCAGGATGTCTCTGCTACCAGCCGATTAAAACTAGCTAAGTACCACAAGGATTACTGAGTGCTGTTGAACAACTGGTAGACCTGTAATGAAGTCTAATGAGATGTGTTCCCAAGGTCGAAGTGGAGTTGGGAGCGGATGCAACAAACCTTTCGGTTTTGAATGACTTGTCTTGATGCCAGCACAGAGTTAGCAGTTAGTGACCACTTTTTTGATGTCTTTTGTCAGAGTAGGCCACCAAAAGTAGCGTTGAATTAATTCAAGAGTTTTAGGAGTGCCTGGGTGACCTGCCATAGGTATAACATGCAACCAATGAAATACTAACTTGCGAAGCTTGGTAGTGGGCACGAACAAACGTGCGTCATGGAAAGGTAGGCCTTGCTTGATTCATCATTTGGGATCGGCTTGAGCCCATGCCTGCCATTTTTCAATGGTGAAGGAATTACAGATGTCTTCAAAGAAGTCTTCGGTCCTTATGATGCAGAGGACGTTGTCAGGAGCAATGATAGCTCTGGAAGGCTGGATTGTGGGTAACGTGGTAGACTCTCGGCGGGACAAGGTGTCTGCTTTGCGATTATCTTTACCAGGACGAAAAAATCTAACTCGGCAAAAAACAGCATCCATCGTAATTGCCTAGGAGTCAAACGTCTAGCTGAACTCATGAATTGGAGATTGCGATGATCGGTGTATACTGTGATAGTGTATTTGGCACCTAACAAATGATGTCTCCACTCTTTAAAGGCATCACAGATCGCCAGAAGCCCTTTCTCAGCAATGACATAGTTCCGTCCAGCTTTGTTCAGTTTTCAAGACATGTAAGCTCCAGGATGAAGTTGACCAGTGTCTTTACTTCGTTGTGACAAGACTGCACCAATTGCTAGATCTGAGGCATCTGCTTCAACTATGAATGGACAATCCAAATCAGGGTGAGTCAAGATTGGGGCAGTGGAAAAAGCTTCGTTCAAAGTTGAAAAGGCTCTGTCAGCTTCTGGAGACCAACAAAGTTTTCTTTCTTTCTCAGTAACTTGGTGATTGGCACCACTGTCTGAGAGAAATGGTTTATGAACATGCGATAAAAGTTTGCAAAACCCAGGAAGCACTGTACATCTCGAACAGTCTTTGGAGTGGGCCAATCAGTTACTGCTTGTACTTTCTTTTCTGCCATGACCATACCTTGAGGGGTAAGGATGACCCCTAAAAACTCAACTGTGGTAACATGAAATTCACACTTGGTTAGTTTTTCAATATGGATGATGCTTTTGAAGAGCTGTGAGAATCTTCTTGACATGTTGTACATGTTCGGCTTCATTGTCAGAGTAGATTAAAATATCATCAATATAGTATATTGCAAATATGTCTAGATACTCTCTAAGGACGTCATTCAGAAAATTTTTTAATGCTGCTCGAGCATTGCACAGTACAAAGGGCATGACGGTGTATTCAAAGAGACCATATCTTGTCTTGAACGCAGTTTTCCATTCGTCACCTTCTCTCATTCTGACTAAATGGTAAGCACCTCGTAAATCGAGCTTAGTGTAGATTTTTGCTTTTTTCACTTGATCCAACAAGACAGGAATCAGAGGCAAGGGGTATTTGTTCTTGACTGTGATCTTGTTCAAACTCCTACAGTCAATACAGGTTTGAAGATCCCCATTAGCCTTGGGGACAAAGGAGAAGCTGCAGGAGACTTGAAAGGGCAGATGAAGCCATTTTCTAAAAATGTATCTAAGTACTTTCGTAAGTGTTGGTTTTTATGTTCTGACAAGGCGTACACACGACAACTAGGGAGTATCGCACCAGGAGTTAGATCAATTGGACAGTCATAAGGCCTATGAGGAGGCAAGGTTTCTGCTTCTCTTTCACCTAACACATCTTCACAGGATGAATACTGCCAGGGCAACTTTACTTCTTTCTCACCTCAGTGGCCATGTGAGAGTTGCAATGTTTGGAAACTCGAGATGTCTGGAGACATTGCTCATTACTTAAGGCGGAAGAGAACACGACTTTCCGTTCTCTGCCCAGTTAATCAGTTAATCTCACGATTGCGATGAGTTAACCATGGTAAGCCAAGTATAATTCCATACTGAGGAGCATGGATAACATCAAGGATGAGCTTCTCTTCTTGTTTGGTTCTTTGATCTCCCCCATCACAGATCACTAACAAGGGGACAGTCTGAAGAATTACTGGGCCTCCAGTCAAGAGTTTTCCATCTACTGCTTGTATTATTTCTGGAGTCTTCTTAGTGCATGGCATCCCCCTTGCGCAAACCAATTGGGCAGCAACAAAGAAAGTTCCCGGTAGCCCCAGAATCTACTAGAGCCTTCTTGAAATAGTTATTTTTCTTTACTTGAACTTCAATGCCCAGCTTGAGATGCCTAGACTGTGAAGGGTCCATGGTGACACCCAAGAAAAACCCTTCTTTACATCTTGGGTGATCTAGTTTTTCCGGCACGACCTGTACATTGGCTGCAATTTTCTGGACAGGACCTCGTTTGCTCCTTGGTTTGATTGGACAATCTTTGGCTAAGTGACCCTTGCATCCACAGTAAAGACATTGTCCGTTCTTTCTACGTAGGTCCTTTTCGTCTTTGGTCAAAGGTCTCCTGGTAGTTCCGATTTCCATGGGTTCAAGGGTTCTCTCTTTCTGAGTTCTTTATTCTCTATGATCATGAACATGCCAGGAATATTTCTCATTCTTTTTGCGTGTTCCCCGTCGTTCTGCAAGACGCTGCTCTAATCTCAAAACAAGGTTTATTAGATCTTGACAATCTGTAGGCTGAGGATCTATCTGGGCAAGAATGTCCTTTAACTCATCCTTGAGTCCTTTGTAGAACAAGGCCGCTTGCTTTTCTTCAGGCCAGGATGTCTCTGCTACCAGCCGATTAAAACTAGCTAAGTAGGAAACTAGATCTTGGTTACCTTGTCGCAAGTCTAACAGTTCACGATCTGCTGACAATGTCACTGTTCTTTGATCAAACACTCGTTCAAACTCACAGGCAACATTTCTCCAATTGTAAAGCAGGAGACTGTCTTTACGCAGAAGAGGTATTGCCCAGGTGGCTGCGTCCCCAGTCAGGTAAGATAACAAGAAGGCCACCCTGAATTGGGCATCAGGGAAAGTGTTTGGTCAACAGGTAAAATGTAACTCCATTTGAACCAAGAAAGATTGCACTTTCAGGGGATCGCCTGAAAACCGTTCTAGAGGAACCAGGGGGATAACTGAGGGAACGTTGAGGGAAATGTTCGTAGGAGGATTACCTCCTGAAACTTGAGGAGGAGGACCAGGCCAAGCCACACCCAAAGGACTTTGTTCCTTCTTTTCTACCCTTTCCTGCAACTGACTCACTCTCTTAGCTAAGCTAGCTGCTATATCCTTAGATGACACTACCTCTGCTTGGAGCTGCGTGATAACGTTGACTAGCTTGTCGAATGTGGCCATGCTGAAACGCAAACAGGTGGATATAAAATTTGTGGGCTCACTATTCTGTCAGGGAGACCAGATCCTCGGGCCTGCGCTTGCTCCCATGTCCAGCACTAGACAGCTCCAAAGCTCCAATAGAAATACCACAGAGCCTGAGAGAGTCCAAGTGGGGGGAAGTGGGATTAGGTAGGGAATAGCTGGGAAGGAGGCCTGTAGGAAGCAAGAGGTTAAACAACACAATGTCAAGATAATAATCACATTGACTTTCAATAGACTATGGTTCTAAGAGTTCTTATACTGTAATCATGGATAACCCAAGAAATTACTATAACTAGACCTCAAGAAATCTAGGTACCTGGAAAAAAATCAAGAATGGGTTAATACAATGTTTCATATGAGCTTTTCAGGAAATATCACATACTGTCTAGAATACAAGAACCTTCTTCAATAATGTTTCAGAATAAACATTGCATTTTTATATGAGAACAAAGGCTATCTGAACATCCCCTGGAAACCACAGGAACTGTACTAGGAACTTAATATGCACAAAGAATGTTGCACTTTGAATTAAGCGTTTCAAAGAAATCCAAAAGCTCGGGATAAATGTGTGCACCTCAACAAACACGACACACCAAAGTTTTCAATGTCATGAAATGATCGCGCACACTGCCGATCTGAGAGCCAAGCCAGGGTTGAATCGCGCACACTGTTGCCGATTCGAACAAGAATATGCAAAGGCCATGAAATGACCATGCACACGGTTGCTGATCTGAATGTCAAGGGTTACATGTTAGAAATGAATCGCGCACTCTGCTGATTCGGACAAAAATATACAAATGCCAGGAAATTATCGCGCACACTGTTGCCGATCTGAATGCCAAGGGTTACTTGTTAGAAATGAATCGCAAACTCTGCCGATTCAAACAAGAATATGCAAATGCCATGAAATGTTCGTGCACACTGTTGCCGATCTGAATGCCAAGGGTTACATGTTAGAAATGAATTGCGCACTCTGACGATTCGGACAAGAATATGCAAATGCCATGAAATGATAGCGCACACTGTTGCCGATCTGAATGCCAATGGTTACATGTTAGAAATGAATCGTGCACTCTGCCGATTCGAACAAGAATATGCCATGAAATCACACTCACGCACACAGAGAGAATTTCACAACTAGGCCCAAAACTCGAATGTCTTTGAGAATGGGGGACGGGGCCCAGCTCGACCTCGGCCTTACCTCCCTGCTCAAGGATCACCAATGTAAGGAGGGCAGGCCTGGAATATCAAAGTAGACCTCCGGAACAGGAGCAAAGGAAGTTGCTTCTGCTCTGTACCGGGACCTCCAATGCAAAATGTTAACATACTGTATATAAACACAATGCATGAATTATGCTCTTGCATAAAGACTGGGCTTTTGCATTTTTGTCGCCCGTGGAGCGCGCACTGTCCTGATGTTGACAAATGGATCCCCAGTAAACCCAGAAGAACAGTCACCCAAGCCCTTGTAAACAGCAAACTGGACTATGGCCATGCTCTCTATGCAGGAACCATGGCCAAACTCCAGAAAAGACTGTAAAGCATCCAGAACGCCTCCACATGCCTCAATCTCGACATCCCCCGCCACTGCCACATCCCAGCCCACCAGAGAGACCTGAATTGGCTCCCTGTCAACAAGAGAATCACCTTCAAATTCCTCACCCACACTCACAAGGCACTGCACAACACTGAACCAGAATACCTTAACAGACGGCTCTCCTTCTAGACCCCCACCCGACAGCTTTGCTCCGCTGACCTTGCCCTCACCACTATCCCACACAGCCGCAGAACAACTACCGGTGGCAGATCATTCTCACACCTCGCTGCCAAGACGTGGAACACTCGTCCCACCCACCTGCATCACACAAAGGACCTATTTACATTCAGGAGACATCTCAAGACATGGCTATTTGAGCAGTAGCAGCATCCACCACCCCTCCCCCTCAGCACCTTGAGACCCTCACGGGTGAGTAGTGTGCTTTACAAATTCCCTGATTGATTGATTGATTAAAACTCCTCCTTTTCTACATATATGTCACACCTAAGGTAATCCATAGGGGTGGGTGCTATGTAGGTAAAAGGCAGGACATGTACATGTGTGTTTTATATGTCCTGGTAGTAGAACACTCCTAAATTAGTTTTCCACTACTGTGAGGCCTACTCCGTTTATAGGATAACATTTGGACTACCCTCATGTACTGTTTGAGTGGTAGATTCTGATCAGAAAGAGGTACCCAGGTCATATTTAGTATGGCCAGAATGGTAATAGAAAATCCTGCTTATTGGTGAGGTTGGATTTTATATTACTATTTTAGAAATGACACTTTTAGAAAGTGAGTTTTTCTCTGCTCTTAAAAACCATCTATGCCTTACAGCCTGTCCCCAATCAAAAGTCTGGGCTTGACTGGTTGACAGCTTCCTTGTGCATTTCACCCAGACAACCACAAATACAGGATACTCAGTCACATCTGCACTCATCTACATACTGAATGAGTCTTCCTGGGCTGGAAGGGTGGAGGGCCTGACACTTGCCTTTCAAAGGCTAGTGGCCTACCCTCACACAATGGACTGCCAAACTCCCTACCAGGACCGTGGCAGACAGACCTATACTGAAAGGGGACCTTGTGTACTTCAAAACCGCTCTTTGAAGTCTCCCCCACTTCAGAGGCATTTTTGGGTGTATAAACTGTGTCCCTGACCTCACTAAATCAGACACTTCTGGACTTGCAGAACTCATCTGGACTGCTTTGCGGAGAAGGACTGCTGGCCTGCTTTTGCCCTGCTTCCAGCTGCCCTCTGACTTTGCTGAGAAGTGCTCTCCAAGTGCTTGGATGGAGCTTGCATTCTAATTTCTGAAGTCCCAGGGCCAAAAATACTTCATCTTTTCAGGAAACTCATTGTGCTCTGAACATCGACGCACATCGACACACAGACTGCCGGAAACACCGCACAGCGGTTTTGCAGCCGAGAAATCACCACACAGCCGAGCCGAATGATGCAGCCTGACTTCCTGAGTTACGAATCAATGCAGCACCTGCCATGTGGCCGGAAATTTGACACACAGCCTACCGGATCGGTGTGCAGCAGAACCGGAACAACACAGCCTGACTTCCTGAGTGAAGAATAGACGCAGCACCTGCCGTACAACAGAAAATCTGACACATTGCCTATGACTTCTTCCCTCATGCCCAGGATTTCCCCGCATTGTCCCTGGACGTCAAAAAGATCCCCACATCGTGCTGAGAACCCAAGACTGTACCAGAAATCAACGCAAAGCCCCTTGCAGCGTTTAAAGAAAAAACGCATCATCTGTGCCATATCGGAAATTCCAACGCACACCCTATCTTCCACGCATCTCCTCCTCTGCGGTATCCGTGCATGTTATTTTTTATGCAAACCAGGTACTTTGTGAAAACAAGAGACAACTGTTGATTTCTAAGATTTAAGACTCTTCTTAATCCTACAAAAGTGATATATCAACTTGTGCTTATTGAATCTTTATTGTTTTGACCTTAAGTTAACCACATAAATATCGTATATTTTTCTAAAACTGTGTGATGTAATTTTGTGGTGTTTTCACTGTGTTAGTGTATGATTTATTGCACAAATACTTACACATTGCCTTCTAAGTTAAGCCTGACTGTTTAGTGCCAAGCTGCCAGAGTGTGGGCACAGGATACTTTGGATTGTCTGTGACTTACCCTGACTGGATTGTAGTCCCCACTTGGACAAGGGTGTATACCTCTGCCAACTAGAGACCCCATTTTTAACATTGGTGATCAGTGGTGAGGATTGGACTTGTGCTTGTGCAGTGACATACAATAGCTATGTGTATACTATCTACCCACAGTTAAAGGTCAATTTGATTTGTTCTCTTTTTGCTGCAATTTTTCCTGCTTTACATTTTAATCTAATCCTAAACAACATGTCTCTAGCTGGGTCTAAAGGAGGAGTACCAAAAAGCGCTGAGGGCCTGGGTAGAAGCCCGTTCACAAGAGGGTGTGGAGGTGGAATAGTCAAAGGATGGCTCCCCAGAGAATTTGCCGGAATGACGCAGCCCGACTTCCCAAGTAAAGAATCGGCGCAGCGCCTGCTGTGCAACAGAAAATTCAATGCATTGCCATACCAGATCAATGCAACGCCTGTGACTTCTTGCCGCATGCCCAGGATTTTTCCCGCATCATCCCTGGGCATCAACAAGATCCCCACATCGAAGTGAGGAACCAAGACTGCGCGCCAGAAATTGACGCAAAGCCTCTTGCAGCTTGGAAAGAAACAACGCATTTTCTGTGCTGCAACAGAAATTCAGACACACACCCTACTTTTCCATGCATCTCCTCCTTTGCGTTCTCCGTGCATGTTATTTTTTTACGCAAACCAGGTACTTTGTGCAAACAAGAGACAACTGTTGATTTCTAAGATTTAAGACGCTTCTTAATCCTGCAAAAGTGATATCTCAACTTGTGCTTAATAAATCTTTTTCATTTTGACCAGATAAATATCTTTTTTTTTTTTATCTGTGTGGTGTATTTTTGTGGTGTTTTCACTGTGTTACTGTATGATTTATCACACAAATACTTCACACATTGCCTTCTACGTTAAGCCTGACTGCTCAGTGCCAAGTTACCAGAGGATAGGCACAGCATATTTTGGATTGTGTGTGATTCACCCTGACTTGGATTGTGGTCCCTACTTGGACAATGGTGTATACCTCTGCGAATTGAAGAAACCATTTCTAACTATAAATAGATACATTTTCAATCCAAATGGTCTGCCAGACATTTTCGGTGGGCACAATCCACTGCCGATGACGGTGACGGAGGGGACCACCGTCGATTAAACAGCAATATCAAAGATATTCACCGCACTCCAGGACGTTTGCAAAGATCCTGCTTTATTTATATTACAGCAACCACCAACGCGTTTCAACTTATTACAAGTCTTGCTCACAGTATATATACATATTTATTTATTTATTTATTACCTACTGGCGGTCGTGAATCTTGTCATGAATCTTGTTGCGCGCAGAAAGTTTTGGGGTGATCTGTCAAGCAGGTGTCGAGAAAAAGGAGGAACAAAAAACATGTATTTCCCATGATAATTCCAACAGGAGTTTTGAACACAACTACAGCCCAAACCACTGGATGGAATTACACCAAATTTGGCAGAAAGGTAGGTTTCGGTACACAGATTATGTTTTTGCATATTTGGTGTAAATAAATTCAGAAGTTTTTGAGAAATTAAAGAGGAAATACATTTGTATATCTAGGGCCGCAGATCGTCGTGACATTTTTGCAGCGATTGTGGCGTAATTGCATATTTGCGAATGCACATGCCAAAGGATTGCTGTGAGTGGCTGTCCTCAACCTGACCAGAAAGAAGCAAGCACCATTTTAGGTAAAGGGGCACAGTCCCCAGGGGCTGAAAAAGAAAATGAAAAGTGTTGTGAGGGGTCAGGATGGAGGTATTCTGACCCCTGAGCTGAGATATAGGAGTCTGCGAGGGTGAAATTATATTGCAACACTCAGCACAGCCCTGTGTAATGTCACAATGAATTTGCAAATATCGGCGACAATAAAAAAACATTCACTTCACAGAGTCATTCATACACTAACTCATTCACTCATAGTAGCACTCACACCCACTCACAGACCCACTCAGACATTGATGCAAATTCTCACAGTTCCACTCAGACACTCACGCACCCACTCACAGACCTACTCAGACCCTCATGCACCCACTCACAGCCCCACTCAGAACATCACGCACCCACTCACAGACCCACTCAGACACTCATGTACCCACTCACAGACCTACTCAGACACTGACGCACCCACTCACAGACCCACTCAAACACTGATACACCCACTCACAGACCCACTCAGACATCACACATCCACTCACAGAACCACTCAGACCCTCATGCACCCAATCTCACACCTAGACAGACATTCTCACACCCAGACACGCCCTCTCACAACTATTCTCACACCCAGAGAGGCAGACCATTTGGCTGTGCATGGTGCAGAGTTGGGTGGTTATGGGGGTTTGTTGAAGGGCCTGGCCCCAGGACAGACCCTGCATTCAAACCCCACCATACACAGAGGATGGCTGTCTGCGACGCACCATTTATCGGGTGTTGGCTGCAGGCCCTGCGGCCAACACTCACTATACATGCCTGAAGGGTAGTTGGATTAACATATAGCAATTAAAATGAATTAATGTTTTTAAAAAAACATGGAAATTCACTAAAAAAACAAAGTTAACAGGGACATTATAGTTAAGTTCTGAATTTACTTGTACAAAACCATTGAAATTCAGCAGTTGTAATTAGAGTTATTTCAAGTAACTATAACTCACACCCTAAGGTAACTATAACACGCGCCCTCGCCATGCACTGCTAATTACCCCAGATATTACAACACGCATGACAACTTCTATAACATCATTGAAAACATAAATTAAACATTAGCAGTCCAATTATTGAAGAAAAAACGACATGTTGGGGGTGCAAGTTTTGTACAAGTATATTCAGAACCTAAATATAACTTCCCTGTAACCTCTGTTTTTTCACTATATATTTATATATATATATATATATATATATATATATATATGTATATATATATATATATATATATATATATATATATATACCTCAAAACAAAGCCCTTTCAGGGTTACAGTGATGCATAAATTATTCAGAAAAGAAGAGAGAACTCTGCGTAGTTCCCAAGTTTAGGTGTAGAGCAACTCCAGTGACATGTAGTTCCCACGTTTAAGTCCAGTAAGGAGCACCCTACAAGACCAGTGACACTCTAGACTTGCTTACCTCAAATGTATGTTTATCTAGCAAAGCTTTTAAGCATAGGATCAGCACAATGCTATCCATGCCAAGCTAGACAAGGGCAAAGTCTTTTGCCATTTGCACAGCAAAGTCTTGTAGCATAGGATTGACACAGTGTCATCCTCACCACCCTGTGAAATGACAAAAGCCATTTGCCACTCCAGGCACAGTATTACAGCTCTGGACTGGTAAAATACCATCTAAGCCAACCTGGAATGATCAAAAGCAACCCCTGTCACGTATTTCGCTCTCATTAGAGCTCTTAACAGGGGTTTAGCTTTGTACAGACACAAGGGAGCACCTAGTATAAGTCAAAACAAAGCCCTTTCAAGGCTAGAGTGATGCAAAAATTATGCAAAAAAGAAGAGAGAACTCTGGGTAATTCTCAAGTTTAGTGTAGAGCAGCTCCAGTGACATGTATGTATAGTCGAAACTCACAGTCCTGTGCAGAACCATCAGGATTGGCTCCCCTAGTACACAACCAAATGTCTGTTTCCATCCCTTCTTATCTTCATCTTCAATGGTATGTGGGTATCCAAAGTCTACAACAATCAAAATCAACAATCAAAATATGAACTCAACCAAGTTTAATCTCACAGACTTTTTTGTGCCATTTTTGTGAGACTTCCTACCATGTAGTTAGCTTTACACGTGTTGAATAATCAATCAATAATACAAATAATAAATATTAATATAAATGTGCAATGTAAATAATAATAATCAACAATAAAGTCATAAAATAGAGGTAAGTTCAGCTCTTTATTTCAGACCCTGATGACATAGCTACCTTAAGCATTTATATAGCTTATTTCTTCCCAAATCTCCCAATTGCCACAAATTTGCAACATAGCATTCTGTGTGACATGCTAACTTTCTACAAAGAAACAAATAAGGTACAATTTCACACACTTTCCTTCTATCTAGAGTTGCTCCTGGTCATACAAAGCATGTTGTCATCACCACTACTTAACCCCTTTGCTGCCAGGCCTTTTCCCCCTCAAGTGCCAGGTCTTTTTTTAGCTATTTGGGGCAGTTTCCACTTAGAGCCTCATAACGTTTTGTCCACATAAGCTGCCCACGCCAAATTTAAAAATGGGGAAAAAGGGCTGCAGAAGAAAGCTTCTGTTTTTTTCCTTGAAAATGACATCAAAAAAGGGGTTGAAGTGCTAAAATTACCATCTTCCCAGCTTTCAGGAACAGGCAGACTTAAATCAGAAACCCCAATTTTTCAACACAATTTTGGCATTTTACTGGGGCATATCCCATTTTTACTATTTTTTGTGCTTTTAGCCTCCTTCCATTGACAGAAATGAGTGTAAAAGCAATGCTGGATCCCGGACAGCTAAACATTTCTGAAAAGTAGACAACATTGTGAATTCAGCAAGGGGTCATTTGTGTAGATCCATCAAGGTTTTCCTACAGAAAGTAACAGCTAAAACAAAAGAAATATTGAAATTGGGGTGAAAAAACAGCCATTTCTGTCCACATTTTCTTCCGTAACTTTTTCCAACTATGGTAGATTTTTAAGAGCAACATACTGTTACATCTGCTGGACTCTTCTGGTTGTGGGGATATATAGTGCTTGTAGGTTCATCAAACAGCCTAGGTACCCTGAGCTAATAAAGAAGCAGCACCTTGCCATGGGTTTTCATTTTATGCTGGGTATACTGCAATTAATTTGGTGAAATATAAAAAGTAAAATATAGGTATCAAGGAAACCTTTGCATTTCTGAAATGGGCACAAGATAAGGTGTTGAGAAGCAGTGGTTATTTGCACATCTCTGAATTCTGGGGTCCCCATACTAGCATGTGAATTACAGGGCATTTCTTAAATAGACGTATTTTTTACACATTGTCTTACATTTGGAAGGAAAAAATGTAGAGAAAGAGAAGGGGCTATAACACTTGTTCTGCTATTCTGTGTTCTACCAAGTCTCCCAATACAAATGGTACCTCACTTGCGTGGGAAGGCCTAGTGCCCGCGACAGGAAATGCAAAATGGACACATCACATTTTTGGAAACTAGACACCTAGGGCATCACGATCGGGCTGCAGAAATGCTCAAAGAGACATAAAAGGAAAGTAAAGGCCTTTCTTTTCCTTTCATGCCTCTGCCTGCCTGACCCCCCAATCGGAAGAGAAAAGCTGAACTTCCAGCGCAATAGGGCCGGCCCCTGATGAGGTCAGCATGCGATTGGGGTGGGCGGGGGTGCCTAGTTTCATGAGGTGAGCACTAGTGCTAGCTAACGCTCCCCCCATGAGCCAGTCCCTGGACGTAACGGTTACATCCTTGGTGCCTCAGCGCTGCAGCCAATGACGTAAACGTTACATCCATGGCAGGGAAGGGGTGAAAAACCATTGCAGGTCAGAAGATACTGCCAAAATACCAAACAATCTCCATCCTTCCCTCTCCCATGAAAATGATGAGAAGGGAGGTGATGTAAAAACTCAAACTCTGTGCGGACCGAAACCATCTACTCCTTTAACATCAATAGGTATTTAGACCCTCATGGGGCAGTGAATCAGCCCACTCTATGGAATATGACACTGTGTCCTCACAATACTATGGAAAGGCTAAAACATTGAGGACATAAATGGCCCTCCTCTGTCATAAATCCTATCTTTTCTCTCCAGCTTTAGCTAGAAATTCACAATTGGGTAAACAGAGTCACCATGTATCTCTGTCCTCTGGCATCCCCTAAAGTTAATTCTCTTGCCTGTCATACCAGGTGGGCCTCTAATCATACGCCTACAGCACAAATTCACTTGCAGATAGATAACAAATCAGATAATGTCAGTCCATTACATTGTGCTCCGACAACATACTCCACTGGATGAAGAAGAACTCCCGTTGCATCAACAGAGATAAAATGAAGATCAGTGTAATCAGAGAAAATTAACCCATCTCATTACCTTTCTATTGGCCTTCATTTCTTCGATCCTCTCCTTCACCTCTTTCCCCTCGATAAGCTACAATTGTAGGTAAATATTTGCCTCCAAACTTTCATTAATACTCCAAGTCAACTCAGTGGAGAAGTGCATCAATCACCAGCTCTCATTACTACTACTCCAAAACAATCACTGGGTGCAGTAGGCCCGAACCCTTATCATGGAATGCCTGCACAACCGAATCACCTACAGGTGGCTTTCATAAGGAACTCATCGCAAGCCTGCAAGGGCTACAGAACAAGGACACCTAACCCTCTACAAAAGTAGAACCATATTACACAAATCTGAAAACTCCCCCCTAGCTTCCTCCAGAAGCAAGAATCAAATGTTCTGCACTGCCCATAATGCCTAATGGGGCAAAAGTAATGAATACATACAGAGAGTGGTTCAACGTTACACTCAAGCCAAAAACCTCCACTTATCAGCTAACCAGATGATCCATCAATGATCATTCAAGAGGTTAAAACACAGAGGCAGAATCCTAGGAATAAAGAGCTCCAGACAGTGGAATGCCTCAATCACACCTTGGTATCCAAACCCAATGTCTTTTGCTTGAATTGTAGTGATGCCAGTGAGACACTTCAGTTGATTGCTTGGAGTAAAGTAAAGCACACAGCAAGAGAGTGAATACCACAAAGCATGTTTTGATCTCCTCGACAATAGAATGTAGTGGCACTGTAAGAGTGTCCGTGATTAGAATCTCACCCATTAAAAAGGTTATTTGTTGTGGTCACTGTGGTACACGATCAATCATTGTTCTGTGACGCCATGCACCCATGCTTCCAGGAAACAATGACAATGATGAAAGTAAAGAAGAGTACTGCATTGCACAAGGCAGGTAACATAATCCACAGGTAATGTTTTGTGTATTTATCAACAACAATGTAAGTCCACAGGAACATTTTTAGGTTTGAACTGTATGCTCTGGCACCTGTCACAGCTTCGATCTTCATAATATACTACGCTAGTGTCATGGGATTGAATTTGTGTCCAGTGTGCCTTAGCAACCACATTAGCTTACATGCCATAAGGCACTTTATCCATGTGCTAATATATGCTCTGCTCGATATCATTTATAGAATACAGATCTGACTATGGGAAACTATGATTACCATAGTGACATTTCGGTAATCAAGGGTTTCATTTTGGTTAGTGGTAGGTAAGTAGGTCATCTTTACCCAATCACCCTTTTCCAACCACGTGAAGCTGATCTGTTTTGTTGATTTTAGAGAAGGGAACTTCTACCATATGCCAAAGAACATGCTCTATGTCAACTTCCCGCTGATTCAGGACCATGTTAAAGCTTTCGTGCTGGCCTTCTGGCATCTTAAAGTTCATTCTACGCTGCATTATACCAATCTCACCAATTGACTGTTCGTGTCACACCTTTACGGTTAGCTTTCTCATCTTCCACTTCAACTCGCACTCCTCAGCTTTGCATAAAATTAACTTTGATGTGATTCATCCACAGCTTTGTAAGACTGGCAGAGACAACAATCATGCCTGCGTGCTCGACTGAACCACTTGTGCATACCTTTTCTTCGTTCAATTGATTGAAAATCCATTTTCTATGAGCGTTCTGTTTCATTTCTACTGATCACAAGAATAAATAGCAAACTTGCCAAAAGATAAATCAGTGCAATTATCGTAATCTAACTTAAGACAGCAAGCAAATAAATACAAAGGACTGTATGTAATGGAAAATATATAGAAACTATGCTAAATGGTCACCATTCACACCCTAGTGCCATGAACAGAAATTATAAGAATAAGCTGTATTTAATAGTTGATATGAGTACGCATAATGTAAACACAACAGCAGTTTGCCATCTGCAAAATGTTATTAATAAACATCAATGCATGTGTGATTTGATGATAGATATATTACAGTCTAGGCTGCTAACACTTGGCACTAGTATGAGCGACTCATTTGCACAGGCAATTCACAATGTAATCACAGCAGGTGACTTCAGAAATGTACCATATCATGTTAGGTAACACGCCTCTTTTATGATTCTTACTTTAACCCACACAGGAAGCTTTGCTTTCTGCTACAGAAAAAAGTGCTGAACAGAATCACGCCAAACTTGGCAATAAACTAGAACTTTACTCAGAAGAGCACCCGTGATTGATATGGGGAAAATCTGTTTAGTTGTTTGAAAGAAATTAGTGTTAGGTGGCTTTCAGAGAGTTTTAATAGCAGCGATACTAGTCCTATTAGTCTCAGACAGTTCTGGAACTTGGGCTCATTGACTGTTCCTTGGCCCAAATTTAAAAAAGAAAGAAACCTTTGTTGGATGCGGGAATATCTTTTCCCATCGTCCTTTCTGAGACTGGGAATTCCAAACTGAGTCCAGGCACCCTTGGGTTCTAGTCGCACAAGAAAATGCTTTTCAGTGGCCACCAGCAGGGATGCTAGGTGCAGTCCCTGCCCCCTGAAAAAAATACATAAAGGTGGAGGTTGGACACACCCTGACCCCCAGCACCTGGTAGGTAGTATTGGATGGGTAGGACCCTGGAAGCCACACTGCAAGCCTACTGAATAGCACAACATAATTACACATATCAAGAGACTTCACACTGACGCTGCGACAAAGCACACGTTCACTCCGCTGCACAGCGCTCATTAAAACGATCTAGACACTTTCACACTCGGACTACAGCAGACCATTTCCCGCCCTATACACAATAGGTGATTGGAGTCTCCTTGTATCCACCCTCTCTGTGTGCCCTGAATCCCAGCCTGTGCTTTCTGCTCAAGCTTGAATGTTTCTTGCAGAAGGTCAGACCTAAGAACAATAAGAGTAGAGCATTTATGTGCCAATCGACAGGTTGTGAGGGGTTTGTGGACCTTGCTGACAAAAGTGCAGAGTTGGAGGGTGTGCAACAGTAGTTTTCCTCACTCAGTTATAGTAATTTTTGTTGTCCTGTATGGTTATGACATGGATATATTACCAGACATCCTGTACTTCTGATCGTTTCAGTCTATTATCCTAATTAGAAATCGTGTGGTGTATGTTTGGGCAACAAAGCTGAATTACTACAAATAGGCACAGATCAGCAGATTATGCAGTGAGTACTAATGACAGGTGTAACTTTCTAATGGGAAGTATCCAGTGCCACTCACAACACAAAGGGATTGCAGTATAGTAAAGACCGGTGCTCGGCACATTTCTTCCTCCTCTCTTCTGCAATGTACTACACTGGGGGCTCTCATCTTATGATTCAGAACATCCATGACCACTCAGGTGCAGCTAGAAGTGTTGTGGCTCTTCTTTAGGCAAACACTGTGTGATGATGTCCTGCAGATACAGGTCTAGGTGGCATTAATCTCAGCAACAAAAAATGCAGTCTCTGTATTCATATGCCCCAGTTAACTCTTGTGTTTTTTCCTCCAGCGTTTCAAACACCACTACATTTTTTGGGTAAATAGGATACTGATGACCTTTGTTCATGAGGCGTTTAGTCTGAATCGTCCCTTCACCGTAACAGTAGTAAGATGTATGACACAATAGGACTCTCAGAGACACCAGGACACACATACAGTGTGTAGTAGTCTGTGAGCTCCAAGTTCTGCTCATTATTTTAGTTCACATTCATTTCTTCTCATTGTAATTATACAATGAACTATATAATTTATGTTGTGAATCCGAAATGGATCAGAAATATTAGAAATTACAAATCAGTCCACCCTGGCCTTTAGGGCAAAAATGTCCTTAACATCCAACCTGATTTTCACTAGGTGTGGAAAAACAACATGTGGCAACACCGGGTCTAACTGACAAGCAATGGAAGTTTTACAGAGGACATTCTCAGCTCATCTGTCTATGTTCGACAGTGCATACTCCTGTTCAAATAAATATAAGGGCTCTTCCACAGCTCCTATCGTTTTATCAGAGTCTGACCCCGTCCCTTCAATAGTTTACCAGCTTAAAAAGCTTCAGAAATATCTCAATTTTACATCAGACAAATAGGCCACTGTTCAGCCAATATTCAAGGTCCATACGATTGTTAAGTTGATGGAAACAATAGTTGTTAATGTAATAACTAAACAGGTGAAGCAGACTGGTCTTTCTGATACTAGCCAGATATTGGTGCATGTGAAATAAAGATTTGTGGATGAGGGTCTGAGGTCACGCAGATGTCTATCATGGGCTCCTGCATCTCGGTGCAAGGAGTTCCACACCACAAATTTCTCGATACATATCTTTACTTCCTATCCATCCTCTGTGAATAGGCTGAATAAAGACCCCCCCCCCCCCACACACACACGTCAATTCGCAATCATTCAGGTGTCTTTAAAAGAGCAAATAAGAGTGTGAAATGCATGCACAGTTTTGTATACTCCCACATGACTACAAAATGTGTTGATGCTTATTTCACTTGTATTGAATTTCCATGAGTACTGTTCACATACTTTACTGGGAAAATCTACTTCTACACATCTAATTGGCATTAATGGCATTATCCATGCCAAGGGCACTGTAGTCTGCTCGGCCCTGCCTGCCTTGCAAAGCAGTTTCTACCCAGGAATTTGCCAGCCCACCAGCAGCTTCTATGAAATTTCTGAAATAGGCCTATGGAACTAGGTTGCCATTAAACCGTTTGGAAGCTAGGCAGTGATGCAGTTCTCTTTGTTCTTGTGCTGTAAGGTGCCATTCAGCCGTGGCGTCAAGTGGCATGTAGCAAAGCAGTTGCTTTCACAATATATGATTACAATTATAGGTGCAATTTCTGCGAATTTAAGCTCTAGCGCTTTTATGCGACTCAGTGACAGAAGACAGCATTGCAACGGACAAGCACGAAAGACCCATACAGAAAGCAATTTGGAGGCATTCGGTGAGATTATTAAAATAATCAATTTGCGTTCGCTGTTTGTGCATCAGGATATTTATTGTCCTATTTGTGAAAATTAAATGAGCAGCTATTTCAAAGAAGATAAAAAGGTTTCAACGTGAGAAAAACAAAATACATTTTCAGAGACACACCATTCCTGGCTATAGAGGTCTTTTGTAGGCCACTGATGCACGCCTCCTTTGCCTCAGGCGGCTTTCTCAGTTGCAAAATAATGAGCAAAGTCTGGGTGACGCACATGTCATTGCTGCTTGATCCAGTCCCTTCTCCCTTGTAGCTCAGCAGAGCTCTGAAGGGATCTCGTATCCCGCGCCCTTTTGAGCCTTCACAGATTTTAGGATTCCAGCTTGTTTCTGGGCTGTCTTTGGTGCTTATTTGGTGCTGATTAATGTATCGGTTTCCAAACCTCTCAGATCTCCCAGTGATACAGCTGTTATATTCAGCTGCACAGCATTGCATCCTTCTCATATTGATATCAGGGGCGTAGCTTCGGGGGAGAGGGTGTTTGGTGTCAGGGGCGTGGCTTGGTCTGTAAGATTGGAGGGGTGTGAGCTTCAGATTTCCCAACAATCACACTGGCCCATAATGTTTAAATACATTATAGGACAAGCTGGCGCAAAAGAGGAGCTTGTGGGCAGCAAAAACGGAGAGAAATGTAGCTTGGCAGGTGCACTAAGTGAGAGAAAGCAAATTATTTATGTGAATTAAGCATCATTTTTTAAGTGCTCCCAAACATATTGAGGGAGAGAGTGTGCGTGTGTTTGTGTGTAAAATTCCTGGTGAAAACCGACATGACACCTCAACATACTGGAGTAAAAGCACCTGTACCCAACTGTTTATCACAAGGGACATTTGTTAGTGGGTGCATCACCCCAATTTGGGTGTTATAACCAGGGGTTTAGCTTCATCAGTAAGATTGTGGGGGGGGGTGTGAGCTTCAGGTTTTCCGACAACCAGGCTGACATATAATATTTGAATACATTGTGTGACAAGCAGAGTGCATGAGTGCGACCAAAGGGGCAGTGGGAAGGGAGAGAAATTCGGTTTCGTAGGAGTACTAAGAGAGAAAACACAATGGCCCTCATTATGACATCAGCGGTGTACTGACTACCACTGTTAAAGTGGCGGTAATACCGCCCAACAGTCTGGCGGTAATTGCCACCAAATTATGACCATGGCGGTGAGACCTACCCTAGACAGCCAATGTACCACACCAACTGCAGGGGCATTAAAACCACTGACCACGGCGGTAGCCACCTACAGCCAGGCGGAAGTCAAGGTACTGCCCACCATATTATGACATAGCAAGCCACCAGGATTTCCGGGGTGTTAGCAACGCCATCAAAAGCCTGGCAGAAACATATTACAGGAAAGGAAAGACTCACCTTCAGGGACACAGAGGACTCCGCGGTCGCCATGGAACCTGAACTCCAAGTCTTCCCGATGCTCTACCACACCATGGCTATCCTGGAGCACCAACGCCGACGAAGATGACGACGGTGAGTACAGCCGCCTAGCAAGCAAGGGAGGGAAGAAAAGGAGAGTGACACACACAACACATACCATACACACACAACCAGCTGCACAGTACATCAACAGTTACAGGACCCAGGAGCAAAGAATGCAAGGACACATACCCGTAGTACAACCACTGTAATTTGCTGCCAACAACCACCACAATGGAAAACAAAACAAAAAAACAATATACACGTCAATGTACAGATTGGGGCAAAGGCCAATCCAAAGTACTAAAGGGCCACATGGCCACATGGCATTGTCGAAGCCCCAACTTGACTACTGACATCATCTGGACTCCACTGTTCAGGGGCATCATGTTGGAAATGTGCAGGCACCTCAGAGGGAAAGTGGTGGGGCACCTCGGCTGGAGTGGTTATCATGCCCACTGGTTCTGGAGGGGGCTTCTTCCCACTGGTTCTGGAGGGGGCTCCTTACCCATTGTCCCTGGAGGGGAGTCTTAGGCCACAGTCTCTGGAGTGGGTATCATGCCCACTGGTTCTGGAGGGGGCTCTTTGCCCATTGTCCCTGGAGGGGGCTCCTTGTCCACTGGTTCTGGAGGGCGCTCCTTGCCCACTATCCCTGGAGGGAAGTCTTAGTCCACAGTCTCTGGAGGGGGGCTACATGGCCTCTGGTGGTGGAGGGCGAGCCTTGCCCTCAGATGGTGGATGGGGATCCTTGGGTTCATTCCTGTGAGGGGCCCGTGGCCTTTGTCATGTGACTTGTGTCCTTGCCTCCAGGTTTAGGAGGTGCCTCCACTAACCCCGTCCTCTGTCTCTTAGGTTACACCACCCTAGACCTCTGTTTTTGAGGCAGAGGTGTATCCATGTGGGGAGTGGCTGCTGTCCCATTCAGGGGCACCTTAGTGCCAGCAGCCAATTTTTGTGTGGGAGCAGTGGCAGACTGGTTGGCTGAGGTGCTGGGCTGGGTGGTTGGGACTTGCACTTATGGGTGGGGGTGTAGTGGTAGGGAACAGGTCAAGATGGGCAAGGAAATCCTTCTTAGGGACTTTGGGGTGGGATGTGGTAGGAGGGATGGGAGTGGAGGTAGATGCAGTGGTAGTAGGAGGAGGAGTAGTTGTGCTGGACTTGGGTGGAGGTGCATGCACAGTGTGCAAGTGTGAGGTGGATGGCTGTTGGGGGTCTGAGTGCGAGCGTCTGTGTTTCTTTGGGGAACAGACAGGATGGGAGAGGACAAACAGAACGTGTGGATGGATGTTGTGGTGGTGTCTGCGAGTGAAGTGGGTGTGCTGCATGAGGTTGTGATGGTGGTGGTGACTGCACATGTGGTGTGCGGGGTGCATGTCTGCGGGTTTGCTCTAGTGGTGTCTGTGGGCAAGCGTGTACAGGTGGCAGGGTCTGGGCCTGTTGATGCAGTGCATGAAGGTGTGAGTGCGGATGTGACTGTGAAGTAGGAGGAGGAGGGGGAGACAGTGGAGGCAGTGGATGTTGTTGTGTGTGCATCTGTTGTTTGTCTGAGTGCTTATGGCTTGAAGTGTGGTGCCTGTGTCTGTCTGTGCCACTCTTGTGTGATGTTTTGTGTGCATGCTTGTCTGTATGTGTGCATGGGATGGGTTGGGGTTGAGGAGTCTGGGACTGGGAAGTGGTAGTTGGAGGGGGGACGGTAGGAACAGGGACACTGGCTGCCATCAGAGAGGAGGCCAGAGCCTGAAACGATATCTGTAGGGCCTCCAAGCCACCGTGAATGCCCTCCAGGAAGGTATTGCATTGCTGCATCTGGGATGCCAACCCCTTGATGGCATTTACTATGGTTGGCTGCCCTACTGAGATGGACCTCAGGAGGTCAATAGCCTCCTCACTGAGGGCAGCAGGGCACACTGGAGCAGGGCCTGAGGTGCCTGGGGCGAAGGAGATGCCCACCCTCCTGGGTGAGCGGGCACAGGCAACTTGGTGGGGGGCTACTGGAAGGGCGGTGCTGGTACAGGGGTGGCAGCTGTACCTGTAGCTGGGGTGGTTCCAGAGGTGTTCGCCACCACCTGGGAGCTCCAGTTGGAGGAGGTTTCAGAGTCAGTGTTGTCACCTCCTGTCCCCGCCATGGTGCTGACCTGACCCTGCTTCCCACTGGTCCCCTCAGCGCTGGTGGACTCTGCTTCCTGGGTCCCGTATGGCTGCAACTCCCTCACTCGCTGGTGCCCCTGCTCCTTCGCCAAATGATGCTAATTCACACATGGACAGGATGACAGAAGAAAATAGGGGGGAGGAAAAAAGTGATGACTGGGTCAATTACAGCACCAACACCACAGATGGCATACACATCACCACCACACACAGGGACCAAGATTGAGCAGTATGCACTGCACTGGCATGTCATTGGCTCGGTACCATAGCAGGTAAGAGCCAAACACTGCCATCTGCACCCCTCCTGGATCCTACTAAGCCCTTCTGATATAGAAAGCCACCTAGCTAGCTATCCAGATTTTGCTATTCTCCCAATGACCCTGAGCTGGACCACGCAGCAATGTATGAGCTGGCATAAAGGGGCATCCGTTGACTAAAACCCATCACCAGAATCCCATGCCAGGCAACAAATATGGTTGTCATACTCACTAGACTTACCCCCTTCTGGCTGCTGTGATGCCCTCAAGTGCCCATCCAGCTCTGGATAGGCCCTCACCAGTATGCGGGCCCTCAGGGGCATCAGGTTCCAACGGGCACCCCTTTCTCGCTCTGAGGCCGTCCCCAGCAGGGCCTCCGTGGTCTTCCGGGCCCAGCTTCTCAGGTCCTCCCACCCTTTCCTGCAGTGGGTGCTCCACCGGCTATAAACACCCAGGGTCCGCACCTCCTTGGCGATGGCACACCACAAGCCCTTCTTCTGATGGGCGCTGACTTGCAAGGAAAACACCAACAGAGGAACACCATGAGTCCGAATATCCAGCCTATCACACATATGGCATTCAGACATCATTTGCTCCTCAAATGGCACACACATCACCCGGAGCCCTGCATGTACATTACCACCAGCTGTACCCCCCTCCCAAATGGCACACTCCCAGCACACACACATCTCCATGCAGCGTCCCCATTGTGTACTCACCTGTTGGTCTGGTGGCCCATACAGTGGTAGGACCGCATCCACAAGGCACTATAACTCCTCCGAAGTGAAGGCAGGGGCCCTTTCCCCTGTCGCACGGGCCATGGCAGGTTCCAGAGACAGGTCACAGCAGCACACGCAATGGAGGTGTTGTCCTGTGGAAACTCAGGTTATAGTCAGAAAATGGCTGTCATGTCCACTGCGTTGTACACCGTCACCGCCAGCGGTGATCCTTATTGGATACTGTACTCCACAGAGCCCCATGTTAGCCAATGAGGAATTGCACGACGATGCAGACCGCCTTCGGCCCTGACGCCCAACACAGGCAGATCACTTCCATGTGTCCCTACATACAGGACAGGTGGTTGCCATGTTGTAGTGCTGGTACACAATTTTAGAATATAAACTGCGTCATTGATTGTACACACATAGCCGTTTACAGTGTCCAGATACATACATGCTCTATGTACAATGAAATGGTAGATCCATTTTTCATGTTGTCCCTCCCTTCTCACTCTTCTGTCCCTCAGGTACCTACCACTGCAGAGCAATAGGAGGAGGAGGAGGCAAGCCCCCATGTACAGACCCCTTGTGGACTTGGCTACACTGGAGGACAGGTACATAGTACCCACCTATAGACAGGACAAGACCACAATCACAGAGCTGTATGCACAATTGGAGCCTGTTCTGAAATCTGATATCCGTCATCCCACTGGGATCCCCCCTCTTGTGCAGGTCCTATCAGTGCTCCATTTCTTGACAACAGGCTCTTTCCAAGTGACAGTGGGCTTGGCTGCAGGACTGTCACAGCCAATGTTCTCAATAGTGCTGGCAATGGTTTTGACTGCCTTCCTCAAACATATGGGCAGCTACATTGCTTTCCCCCAAGTAGAAGATTTGGCCACTGTGAAAGCTGGATTCTATGTAATGGGACATATTCCAAATGTTATTGGGGCCTATGATGGACCACATATAGGATTTGTGCCCCCCCCCCCCCGGCCAATGAACAGGTGTTCAGGAATAGGAAGAGTTTCCACTTACTCAATGTCCAGATGGTGTGCCTTGCTGACCAGTACATCTCCCACGTCACTGCCAGGTATCCTTGGTCGGTGCATGATGCCTTCGTCCTGAGGAATAGCAGTATCCCACAACTGATGGCACAACTACAGAGGCACAAAGTGTGGCTTATAGGTGAGCCTGAGTCCCCACCCAATGTATGTCAGTGTTTGCCTTCAGGAGTCATTCCCCATGCCATTGTGCAAGGCTAATATTTGTCCCTCACTTCTTGCAGGTGACTCTGGCTACCCAAACCTGTCCTGGCTCTTGACCCCTGTAAGGAATCCGAGGACAGGGGCTGAGATTAGGTACAATGATGCTCATGGGCGTACCAGGAGGATTGTTGAAAGGACCTTCAGTCTTCTGACGGCCAGGTTCAGGTGCCTCCATCTGACAGGTGGATCCCCTTGCTACTCCCCTAAGAAGGTCTGCTAGATAGTTGTTATATGCTGCATGTTGCACAACCTGGCCATCAGACGACATGTGCCCTATCTGCAGGAAGAGGAGGGTGAAAATGCTCCTGTGGCAACAGTGGACCCCGAGGACAGTGAGGAGGAGGAGGAAGAGGATGAGGAAGCGGACAACACAACATCAGTTATACGGCAGTACTTCAAATAACACAGAGTTATGACAGTAGAACTGTCCATTCCTCAAATAAATTAATTTTCTGTGTGGCTGTAACATGATGGCAGTCACTTCCTTAGCATCCCAACTGACTGTCATCTGTGCATTCCCATTTTGCAGATGTTGGTGTGGTTACAACTGTGTACTGATGTGATGACTACAAAATGCTACAGGCCATTTGTTGGATAGAATCACAAAGTTCTGGACAATTGCACAGGATGATACAGTTCAATAAATTGCCCATTTCTATCAGATACAGCACTATTACTCCAGTTGTGTTCAAGTGTGTTTATTGAACTGAACATTATGAAGGAATAGGGTAATGGAATGGGTTGATGGTAGAGGAAACTCCAGTGTAGTGGTCCAGTCTGTTTGTAGCACAGGTCTAATGTCCAAGGGACCACAGGAAGGGGAGCAATGGCAGTTCAAAGTGAACAAGGTGACACAGTGGAACAAAAGGGGGATATTCAGGGGGTTCTCAGTTCCTGGCGGCGGTCTTAGCAAGTGTCTTGGGTGTCTGTCTGGGTCGCAAGGACCATTTGGGTGTGGTTTACCTTCTGCAGGGGAGGGGTGCTGGTGGTCTGTGGGTCCTGTGGCAGGGCCTCCCGTCCACTAGCTGCAGCAGATGTGGAGGGCTGGTCAGTTGACTGGATAGTGGAAGTGGCCTGCTGGTGTGATGTGTACTCCCTCGTGATGTTGGCCATATTACCCAGCACCTCTGCTATGGAAACCATGGTGGTGTTGAGGGCCTGCAATTCTTTCTTGATCTCCTGGTGGTGTTCCTCCTGCAGACGCTGGTTCTCCTGCATGATGTCTATCACCTGACCCATCTTGTCCTGTGATTGCTGGTAAGCCCCCAGGACATTAGTGAGTGTCTCCTGGCCAGTCAGTTCCCTGGGTATGTCCGCCCCTGGAGCACAGCTGTCCTCTTTGTGAGGACATGTGGTATGTGTTGTGCAGAGGGTGTTGAGTAATGTGGTGGGGTGTAGGGTGCGTGACGGATGAACGGATGGTTATGGTGTGTGTGTGTATTTGTCTCTGTGACTTGCATGGCTAGCTATTGGAGTCTTCTTGTGTTAGCCAAGGGTTGTGGGTAATGTGGGTTGGTGTTTTATAGTGCTGTTGGTGGGTGGGTGTGGTGTGTGTATTAGTGACAGGTGTGTGTTTTTGGTATTGGCCAATGGTGTGTTGTTTTGTATTTGGGTGGCCATTATGACACGTCGGTGTGTACCACCAAAGGTTTACCGCCGTGGAGGATCCGCTGTGGTGATTCGTGGGTCTTAATATGGAGGGCGTTGTTTTGTTGGCATAACCGTGTGTGTCCGTACCAACAGTTTAACGCTTACCTTTGGCCTGGTAGATTTGTGTTTGTGGCAGTATTTTGTCGGTTTGGTGTGTGTGTGTCATAATATGGCAGACGGATGTTTGCCTCCCAGACGGTATGTTGGCAACCGTAACCGCGGCGGTAAGCGGGATTCACCACCAATGTCATAATGAGGGCCAATATTCTTTAAAATAACCAATATTTTTGAGAACTTTCACACAGACTGTGCGTTTTTTGTCTGTATGTAAAATACCTACTGAAATCTGATTAATATCTCACAATACCCGACTAAAAGCATCTGTACCCAACTATTTATAAGAAAAAACATTTATTAGGGAGATGTGACACCACAAACACTCCCCTGAAGATACTCCCCTGGTTACAATCCCCTAATAAATGAACTTTCTAGTTAATTGTTGGGTACAGCTGCTTTCAGTCGGGTATGGTGAGTGTCTGTCTGACTTCACCACAAATTTTCACTTACAACAGAAAAAAACACACACACTCTCCCTCTCTCTGTTTGGGTGAAATGGGGCGCATCACAGACCACCAACTCCGTTGTATGTGTGAAAAAGGCAGTTTTATTGAAACAAGTGTGCATCCCAAAAATATTCTTCGGCATACCACCTTACAAAACTAAACGCTTACTATATATTTATTGGCCTACACTTCCCACCCCCACCGCTAAATCCCGTCCCCCATATACATACCCTTCAAAAACTTTACTTCACGACCTACTGCACTTTTGTGATTATAGCACTTTCAAGTTCCCCTGTAAGAAGATTACCCATTAAATCAAACCTTTTACCCAACTCCCTCCTACAGATGCGTGCTCAGACTTTAACTGATTATCTGAACCCTGCATCCGCTAGGGGGAAAGGGGAATGGGAATAGAAAAAGAGAAACTGCCTCCAGATCCAGTTCCAGCCTGTGTTTCCACTGGAAGATACGATATTCAGTGTGTGTCTCTGAAAACCTGCACCTTTCTTCTTATTGGGATTTCTTTAAAGGAAGGACCTGGAGTCGGGTGATAAGAGCATATATAAGTACATTCCTACTGTGTATTCAACTATTCAGCCATTCACATTCAGCCAATTATATCATTCTCCTAACCTGGTACTTTTGAGAGACTAGCCTCTCTCTAAGAGGGCAATGTTAACTTAATATCTTCTTTTCTCCAGGAGTCAGAGGTTTCCAAGGTTCTCTGGAGAACAGTTCAAAAGTTCACAAATATACAAACTACTAATGTCTTTTACAGGAAACAAAAACTCCTTCTCAAGGTTCAGCTTTCTCAATCACAGTCTGTAGGAATTAGTCTGAGCACTGAGGTTTGTCTCTAAGACTGACAAATCTGCAAAGCAAAGAGTTCTTGAATATATATGTACATATATATATTGGCAAGTCTGGAAATCATACAAAAGGATTCCTTACTGCAGTTGCTTGAAGTTCTGTTAAGCCAAAACAAATTCTCCTGAGAAAGCCGATAGCCAGTTGTTGGAAGAGGGAAAAAAATCAGCTTCTTCAAAAGGGAAAAAGTAGCTGGTGTGCACACCGTAACAAGAAAAATAATTAATTACTCAAAACTGTAAGAATTCTCTATGAAACGAAGCACCTCAGGAACACTGCTCATTCTCCTCAGGATGACAGTTGAAGGGCAGGGCTCCCAGAGAGAAACAGCTGGAGGGAAGCTTCAGCACAAGATTAAGGTAGAAACACTAGAGCGCTGACCTCACAAGGATTTGAGGCCACCATCTTGAGTGGCAGTTAAACCTGAAGAAGCTAGTTCTAAGAACAGCCTCCGCAAGAGCCACCAGGAGTGAGGGCGCCGCTGCAACCAACGTGGGTACAAGGAAAAGGGGAATCATTTCTGCTGAGGGAAGAACTTAACAGCACTGGCAATGATTTTCCTGACAGTACTCCCCTCCAAAGAACTTCCTCCCACAGAAGGTTTTTTGGGAAAAGTGTTGTGAAATTGCTTCATCAACCCTGGAGCATGCACAATTTTGGAAGGCTTCCCAGGACCTTTCTTCTGGGCCACAACCTTTCCAATCAATGCGGTAATATAATGTTCCTTTTTTAAACTTTGAGTCTAAAATTCGATTCACTCCATATTCTAAATATGAATCCTACTTGGATAGGATCTGGAGGGATGGATGTCCTAACATTGGTAGGGCTTCTTTTAAGTAGCAAGACATGAAATACTGGATGAACCTTAATCTGTGGGGGCAAGGCGAGTTTGACTGTTACTGGATTTACAATTTTCTTTCTTTGAAAGGGTCCTACATATCTAGGCTGCAAGTTTTTGTTCCCTCTTAAATGTAAATGTCGAGTGGATAGCCAGACCTTATCACCCTTGCATTAACCAGGGTTGCCGCTCCTCTTTTTGTCAGCATCTTTCTTGTAAGAGACTTTCGCCTTGGTCAAGTGTTCTCTAGTGGATTGGTAGCTCTTTTGAATTTTCTTACTGAATTCATCCGCAGCTGGAACGAGCCTCCCGACCTTCCTAAAATAATGTTTGGGTGCCTACCGGAGTTCAAATAGAAAGGAAAATAACCAGTGGAGGCATGAATAGCATTGTTGTACGCAAATTTTGCTGTCCAAATCAAATCTGACCAATCATTATCTTGGTCCAGGAGATATAAGCGTAGGTACTGCTCTATCGCCTGGTTAACTCTTTCTGTCTGTCCATCCGTTTCCAGATGACAACTGGTAGAATAATGTGAGTCTAGAATTGGGAAACAAATTGGGGACCTCAATCTGACCACCGGAATGCCATGAGCTCTCACCATCTGCTGTGAAAATAACTGTGCTGAGAGGCTTGAGGATCCTTCTTCAGATGGATGAAATGACTCGTTTTAGAAAAGGGTCTACAAAAACTAGGATTGTGTCAAAACCTTGACTTGAAGGTAAATCTACAATCAAATCCATAGTAACGGTGTGCCAGGTAAATGGTGCAATGGGAAGAGGCTGAAGCTCACCTTCAGGAGCTAATCGTGTTGTCTTTCCCCCAATTGCATTTATCACAGGTTTGAGTGTATTGTCTTATTTGAGGGATCATGGCAGGCCAACAGAAATACCTCTTATCTAATTTGGTAGTCTTCAAAATTCCTTTATGGCCAGCTAAAGGATCATCATGACACACTTGTAGCACTAGTTCTTGCAACTCACGAGTTGGCAAATATAAAGCATTTTCAAAAAGAGGAAAATTTTCTAAAACCCTTCTTCCTTCTTTTTTGTTCACCCAATCTGAAATTTCTTGGTCAGACATGGATTTTCAAATCTTCCTTTTTATTTCGGAAAATTGTAAGGTACAAACAAACTTGTTTGCTGGAATAATTGGAATCTTTTCAGCTTCTCTGGCTCCAGGTATATTATTCATTCTTGATAACGCATCTGCCTTGCCATTGGCAGCACCAGGTCAGTAGGTAATGGTAAAATTAAATTCTGCAAAGTTCAAGGACTGTCTCAATTGCCTTGGAGATAATGTCTTAGCAGACTTTCAAAACTGAAGATTTTTATGATCGGTGAACACATTGACTGCATGACGAGTCCCTAATAAACAATGCCGCCACTCCTGAAAGGCATCCTTCATTGCCAATGGCTCTTTGTTAGCAACAAGAGGAGTAAATTTTCTGGATTGAAATGCCACTGGGTGAAGTTAACCTGTTTCCTTGTGCCTCTGAGACAATACACCACCAATCGTTTGGTAAGAGGCGTCAGCTTCCACAAAAAATGTCTCCTCAGGGTTAGGATGGAGAAGTATCAGGCTGTCTTAAAGGCTCTTTTGAGGAACTCAAAAGATTCTTCAGCCTCAGTTGGCCAATGGAAGGGTACTCCTTTTCTCAAAAGTTTTGTAATGGGGGTCACCTTTTTAGAAAACTCTTTTATAAATCGGTGGTAGAAATTGGCAAAGCCAATTAAACTTTGCACCTCCTTCACAGTTTTACGAGAAGGCCAATCCAGGATTGTTTTAATTTTAGCAGGATCCATGGAAACTCCATTTTCTGATAAGACGAATCCCAAGAATTCTACTTCGTGTGAAAGGCACACTTTTCCAACTTCGCATATAGGTTATTTTGCAACAATTTCTTCAGAACTGCTCTCATGTGATCTACATGGTCTTGCAAATTCTGGGAGAAGATTAAAATATCATCAAGGCAGACTACTACAAATTGATCTAAAAACTCTCTCAGAATATCATTCACAAAGTGCTGGAAAGCGGCCAGCGCGTTACATAGCCCATAAGGCATCACTTGGTACTCGTGTAGACCAAACCGGGTGAGAAGGCCGTTTTCCATTTGTCTTCCTTAGCAACTCAAATTAAATGGTACGCTCCGTGAAGATCTAGTTTGGTGTAGATTTTTGCATCTTTATCCTGATGTAGCAGTACTGAAATCAAGGGCAGGGGATATTGATTCTTCACCGTAACTTGATTTAACGCTCTATAATTGTATATACACAAGTTCTTAGCACTTCACTCTTCTTCTTAGGGTTGAAAAAAAGGGGTGAAGAGACTGGGGAGTGAGAGGGACGAATGAATCAGTTTGCCAAATATTTTTCCAAATATTCTTTTAGGAACTTGTTCTTCTTTTCAGTAAGGGCATAGATTCTATTGCAAGGTAGATTTGCACCTGGCTCAAGTTCAATCCTGCAGTCATAAGATCTGTGCAGAGGTAGCTTCTCTGCCTCTGCTTGGTCAAACACTGCAGACAATTCTTTATATTCTGGGGGAATGACAACCTTTTCCAGAGCACAAACCACACTGGATTTATTAGCTAAAACTTGAGCGGCAGATGGTGCACTACTTATCTCTTAAGGACCATAACAATGCTTCCAACAGTAACTTGAACAGTCCTCTTTTCCCAGTTAATTTCAGGGTTGTGTTCCGTAAGCCATGGTAAGCCCAAGATCAGCTGAAATTGAGGAGCATCTATGAGATTGAAAGATATCTTTTCTTGATGTCCTAGATGATCTTTCAGAACTATAGGTTCAGTTTCATCTGTGATAGGACCTGAAGACAAGTTTTTTCCATCCACCGCACGAACAGGCTCTGCTATTCTCTTTTTTACAAAATGTATTCCCATTTTTGTGGCATACTGGATGTCGCAGAAATTTCCTGTAGCTCCTGAGTCAATCATCACTAAAACCTCCTGCAGCTTCTTTTCTCTGAAGATGAGGTCAAAAGAGATGGTAAGATAAGGGGAAGCAGACTGTAAGGTGTTTGCCATTAATTGGGATTCAGGGGCTGGTTGGTGTTGTAAGTCAACCAGGGATACACACTTTGTAGAATGAGTTTTCTCTTTTCCTGGATTATCTTGTTTAGGCTTCTTTGAGCATTCTTTTGCAAAATGCCCAGACAACCCACAATAGAGACATAGGCCCTCATTATGACCCTGGCGGTAAATCCCGCTTACTGCCATGCTGATGGCTGCCAATTTACCGCTACCGCGGCGGATATCCATTCACCATATTATGACACACACACACACACCAATCTGACAGAATACAGCCACATACACAAATCCGCCAGACCAAAGTTGAGTGATAAAGTGGCGGTAACAAAACCCACACCGTTATGCCAACAGAACAGCGGCCACCACATTACGACCCACGAATCACCATGGCGGACATTCAACAGCGGTAAACCATTGGCGGTACATGCCGCAGAGCTCACAATGGACACCCACAGACAAAACAACACCACATTGGACAATTCAAACAACACACACCTGACACCCATACATACACCACACCCACACCCCCACACCACTATAAAACACCCACCCACATTACCCACAACCCTTTATGATTACAAATCGTTGGCACGAGACTGACACCAAGACCACCTAGTCCACTAGAGCCACACACCACTCACACCAATACACCACTCACGCACTACACATCACACACCCCAAAACATCACTCAACACACCTTCACCAACGCACCTCATATAACACCCATGGCTCCACAAAGACACCCCCATTTCACAGAGGAGGAGTTAAGGGTCATGGTGGAGGAAATTATCAGGGTAAAGCCACAGCTATTTGGAGCACAGGTGCAGCAAATATCTATAGCTAGGAAGATGGAGCTATGGCGGAGAATCATGGACAGGGTCAACGCTGTGGGACAGCACCCCAGAACAAGGGACGACATCAGGAAGAGGTGAAACGACCTATGGGGAAGGTACGTTCCATAGCAGCAAGACACCAGCTCGGTATACAGAGGACTGGCGGTGGACCCCCACCTCCTCCCCCACAACTCACAGCATGTGAGGAGCAAGTCTTCGCAATACTGCATCCTGAGGGCCTGGCCAGAGTCAGAGGAGGACTGGACTCTAGTAAGTCAACTCTCTGCTATCATCACCCCCTACTTCCATGTCATCACATACCCTCACCCTCACTCCACTACATCCCACAGACTCCACCATCACATCTCACTAATCCCAATGCCAAGCCCTGGATGCTGTACCAATGCATGGACACCCCTCACAGCCCTGCATGGACAATCTTCACTAAAGCATGCACAGCATAGAGAACTAACAATCCCACCATACACCAACATACACAAGTAAAAGCTGGCAGGGCAACATCAACCATTAAGGGGAAGCCAGGGATGTACAATATGTCATACGCATTAACCATAACATATCATTTACATCCCCACAGGTACCCCAGCCAATGTCACTGGAGAGGAGGTGTCAGCACTATCCAGTCCCCCAACTGAAGAGGCCCACAGTGATGACAGTAATTCTGGTCTTCAGGATCTGGATGATCTACCTGGCCCATAAGGGACCATTGGACAGACGGTTACCCGAGCCCAGTCACAGACCACCACAGAGCCTCTGCCATCAGGAAACAACACCTGAGCACCCACCCAGTGTTCCCACACCTCTGTCCCCAGGACACGCCAATAAGCAGTGTGTCCACCTGTACAGGGACCCTAGGCCACACCTCATACCCAAGACAATCAGGGACCTGGGGTCAGTGGCAGTGGGCACACGAGTCAGGGGACAGAGGCACAGGACAACAGGGATGCTGGGAGGACTGGTATGGGCCAGGGGGAGGACAGGCCCAGGAAATGGACTCTCCAGGAGGCACTGTCCGAGATCCTGGGAGCATACCAACATTCCAAGGACACAATGGGCCAGATCCTGGACAATGTGCAGGAGAACAGGAGGCTGCAGGAGGGACAGTACCAGGGGATCAGGGAGGACTTGCAGGCCATCAACAACACCGTGATCTCCATAGCAGGGGTGCTGGCAGACATGGCCAACATTATGAGGGAGTCAGTCTTACACCAGCGGGCCCCTGCCACTAGCCAGTCATCTGAACAGCCTTCCACTTCGGCTGCTGCTAGTGGCAAGGAGGCCACCAGCACCCCTCCCTCTGCAGAAGGTGAACCACCCCACAAACATTCCCTGTGATCCAGACAGAAGCCAGAGACACTTGCCAAGACCCCAGCCAGGAAATAAGACTCTCCTGATTGTCCCCCTTGTGTCCCACACAGGCACCCTGTCCACCTTGAACTGCCATTGCTCCCCTTCCTATGTCCCCCTGGACAATGCACCTGTGCTACAACAGACTGGAACAATACCCTGGACTTTCCTCCATCATCACCCCATTCCATTGCACTTTCCCCCTATATGTTAGCACTACAATAAACACCCTCTGAAAAAAATTGATTTTGAGTTTGTCATGTACGTCAAATATATATTGTTTTAAACAGGTACCACCATTGCAAATGAACTATACATAGAATGAGCTTAGATTAATGACCTGTAACTGGCTGTAGTGATCACACCAGGAGTATTTGTCATATCACCAACATCTGCAAAATGATTGCCAGAGGGAACAGTAAGTGGGCATTGAATTGGGAATTACCAGCATGCCAATGCCACACAAAATACAACCAAAGTCATTGAAATGTAAAGTTACACTGTCCTACCTGTGTGTCATTGGAAGTACTGACGGATCGCAAATGTTCTGTTGTCCTCATCCTCTGCCTCCTCATCCTCACTGTCCACAGGATCAACTGCTGCCACAGGGGCATTGCCAGTCTCCTCCTCCTGCAGAAAAGGTACATGGCGTCTGAGGGCCAGGGAGTGCAACATGCAGCATGCCACTACTATCTGGCTGACCTTCTTCGGTGAGTAGCACAGGGGTCCACCTTTTAGATGGAGGCACCGAAACCTGGCCTTCAGGAGGCCAAAGGTTCTCTCAATTATCCTTCTGGTTTGCCCATGTGCCTCATTATAACATTCTTCTGCCCTTGTCCTGGCATTCCTCACAGGGGTCAACAGCCATGATAGGTTTGGATAATCAGAATCACCTGCAATTATTGAGGGACAACATGTAGCCACACACTATCCTATATGGCCCACACCATACCCATACACCAATGTATACTGGGTGGTAACCAGGGCTCACCTATTAGCGACACCCTGTGCCTCTGTAGTTGGGCCATCACATTTAGGATGCTGCTATTCCTCAGGACAAAGGCATTATGCACCGACCCAGGATACTTAGCACTGATGTGGGAGATGTACTAGTCCGCCAAGCACACCATCTGCACATTCATGGAGTGGAAACTCTTATGATTCCTGAACACCTGTTCATTCTGGCGGGGGGTACAAATGCAATATGTGTTCCATCAATCACTCCATTGCATAAAACCCGGCCTTCACAGTGGCCAAATCCTCAACCTGGGGGAATGCAATGTAGCTGCACATGTGTTTTATCAGGGCAGACAATACTCTTGTCAACACTATTGAGAACATTGGCTGTGACATTCCTGCTGCCAAGCCCTCTGTCACTTGGAAAGAATCAGTTGCCAGGAAATGGAGTATTGATAGCTCTTGCACAAGAGGGGGGATCCCAGTGGGGTGATGGAAAGCAGCATATCAGGTCGGGTTTCAATTGGGCACACAGCTCTGTGATTGTGGCCCTGTCCAGTCTATAGGTGAGTATTATGTGCCTGTCCTCCAGAGTAGCCAAGTACCCCAGGGGTCTGTACACTGGGGTATGTCTCCATCTCCTATTCATCCACAGCAGCAGGAATCTATGGGACAAGAGAGTGAGGAGCCTATCACAAACTGAACAATGGAGCCACAACAGTAGTTTGCATTCTGTAAACATGTAATGGGTCAGTGTGATTTGTCCAGTATGTGCCTATTTCTCCTGTGATGCAGCAGTATTCTATAGGGCTGCCCCTCCCCCCCCCCCAAAATTGCGTCCACCTGTCCTGTGTGGAGGGACAGATGTAAGTGAGGTAATTCCGCTGACGTTGTGCACCGTGGGGGTAGGCGGTCGTGAACCGCAGTGCAAATCCTCATTGGTTCATATTGGGCCCTGTGGGGTACAGTGGCCAATGGTGATCTACGCCAGCGGTGACAGTATGCACTGCCGCGGATGTGACCACCATTTTCTATCTGATTCCTCACTTGTTATCTGACCTCCCATAGGAGAGGACCTACACTGCATGTGCTGCTGTGACCTGTGTCTGGAACCTACCATGGCCTGTGTGACTGGGGAAAGGGCCCCAGCCTTCACTTCGGAGGAGTTAGAGAGACTGGTGGATGGGGTCCTAACCCAATACGGACTGCTGTATGGACCTCCAGACCAACAGGTGAGTACACTGTGGGCACAATGCATGTGGCATGCATGTATGGAGGTGTGTGTAAAGGCATTGTGTAAGGGGAGAGGGATGTCCTGGCTGGGTACAGATTGAGTGATGGGCTATGTGTGTGCCAATAGCGCTGTAAACGGGTATGGTGGGCCATATGTGTAACTAGCTGGACTGTTTGTCTAATGGTGTTCTCCTGTCTGTATTTCCTCTGCAGGTCAGTGCTCATCACCAAGGACATGCAGACCCTGGGGGTCTATGGCAGGCAGAGCACCCTCTGTCAGAAATGGTGAGAGGACCTGAGACGCTGGGCACAGAAGACAGCGGAGCCCCAGCTGGGGATGGCCTCCCAACGAGGAAGGGGTGCCTGTCGAACCCTGACCCCCCCAAAGCACTTGCACCTCTTGAACCTTTGGTTTTGCCAGCATTGTATCCAACAGTACTTGCATCCCCACTTTTTTCCTCCAGCGGAAGGTAAGCCACAATCGCTTCTCAATCCAGCTCAAGTCCCAAAAAGGAAATGAATGTCACTGGGCCCACCATCTTCTCTGGTGTCAGCAGGAGCCCAATGTCGTCCATGAGCTCCTGAAAACTTACCAGCAACCACTGGAAGTCCACAGAACCATAGTCTGTTACAAGAAAGCAATCATCTAGCGTGCAACCTTCTCATATCCAGTGCCTTGCATGAAGAGCTGTTGAAGAAACGCACTGAACCACTCAGAGCACAAGAAATATAGCACCCGTTGGCAGAGCTTTATCCACATACTAGTACCCTTCAAATTGAACACCCAGTAAGTGAAAATCCTCTGGATGTATTGGTAGTAATCTGAATGACAATTTTATGTCACATATTGCCATATAAGCTCCTGACCCAGCTTTTTCCACCATGGACATTGCCACGTCCACTGAGGAATATGACAGTGATGCCAGTTCCTTGCCAATGAAATTATTTATTGAGTGACCTTTGGGCCATGATAGCTGTTTTATCAGTCTGAAATGCCATTTTTGTTTTGAGCCCTACACCTATCAGACATACAATCTAGTCCTCCATCTGCCAGGTATCAAAAGGGTTGGCCATTCTCCCGTCCTGTACCTCTTTCTGCAATTTATCCCATACCACCTGTGGGTGTGCCTTAACTGACCTAAAATTTTCTGTCCAATGTCTCGCCCTCGGGCTCTCATAGCCCAATCTGAATTCCCATTGTAAACCATCCTGAAGGGTCTCTGCATCTTCCCTGTTAGGGTAAGGGCACGTCCAGAATGTGAAGCTTCAAAATTAGCCAGCACACACACTTTTTCCATTAAGTCCTTGTGTCCCCCACCTCCCCTGTAGTTCCCTGCAGGGCTTGCCTCTGCTAAACCCTGCATTCTTGTGCCACCTGCATTTCTGTAGCAATCTATGAGGGCATGCTTCCCAGAGCACTTCAGTATTCATGTCTGAATTTACAATATTCTCTCATGCACATCCCCTTGTTGAAGTCCCATCAGGCCCCTTGGGAGCCTCCTTGGCTCTTGGCTGCATCACCCACGCCACCCCAGGTGAGACGGGCCTGAAAGGACTGATAGACCATGGGCAAAGCCCTCACTGTATAAATTGTCTTCTGAAATTTTGCCAGTCCCATTGTATGTTTCCATAGGTCCGAATCTATTGCTCCTCATTTTGACTCAGGATCAAGAGCCATTTGTACCCTGATGCATTTCAGCCAAACAAGATTTGAGCCTTATGCTTAACATCCATATAGTTAAACTAGGCTCCGCTCTGCTCAGGCTATTTCTAACAATATGCACTAGCGTCAATTAGAAACGCTGCCGTCTAATTTTCAATGGTCATTGGCACCCTTGGGCATTTTGCCTAATCATGCTCCTTCTCATTGGAACCGTCCTTGGCCTGCTGCTCCCTATGCGGGAGCTTAGACATTTCTACATACTCCCCTTCCCAAATTTTCTCTTTAGTGGACCACATCAGATGAATCCCCAGTGACTTAGGGCCAGATGTAGGAAGCGTTTTGCATGGTGCAAATAGCGAATTTCGCTGTTTGCGCCATGCAAAACGCACATCGCGATGCTCATTCCCATTTTGCGAGTCGGTAACCAGGTTACCGACTCGCAAAATGGGAATGCGACTCGCAAATAGGAAGGGGTGTTCCCCTTCCTATTTGCTATTCGATTGCGATGTAGAATTGCTTTGTGGCCGCGAACGTGGTCGCAAAGCAATTCGCAGTTAGCACCCATTTCAAATGGGTGCTAACCCAATCGCAAAAGGGAAGGGGTCCCCATGGGACCCTTCCCCTTTGTGAATGGCTCTAAAAACATTTTTTCAGAGCAGCCAGTGGTCCTATGGACCACTGGCTGCTCTGACAAAATGAAACAAAAACGTTTCATTTTTTCGTGTCTATTGCAACTCGTTTTCCTTTAAGGAAAACAGGCTGCAATAAAATAAAATAAACTGCTTTATTAAAAAGCAGTCACAGACATGGTGGTCTGCTGTCTCAAGGCCACCATCCGTGTGAGTGCTGAGAATCGGAAGGGGGTCGCAAATTGCGACCCACCTCATTAATATTAATGAGGTGGGTCTTTGCGACCCCCTTCCGATTCGCAGATGGTGTCAGGGACACCATCCTGCATCTGGGTTTGCGACTCCCAAATTGCGAGTCGCTGAGACTCACAATTTGCGAGTCGCAAACCCAAACTTACGTACATCTGCCCTTAGTTACCCCCATGTATGAGAGTTTCCATATCTTTAGTTCATTGCTTCCTTTACCTTTCATTTAGTCTGTTTTCTTTTTCTCCCCAGTTTTATACTTCTTCTGAAAGCCTTTGGATTTGCTCTGCTGACCCGCCCGCCACCCAGGGTTCGCTCCTGTACCTTTTACTCCCTCTGTGCCCTCAATGTCTGTCTTCTGTGTCACAGCAGATGTCTGTCTCTCCCCATCATCTGTCCTTCCCCCTGTATTTCTGACATAATTGCCCTTTTGTAAATGTGCCTACTCCTGCTCCCGCATACACCCAGCATCAACTCCTGTTGGGACCATCACTGGACCTGCCCCTGTGAATTCCCTTGTGCTTTTACCTGGCATTAAGGTTGGTGTCCGCACCAAAGCCTGCCGCCTTGCCAGTGGATGTTGCCTCTGTTTTTCTCTAGTGTCAGCGGGCTGTTCCGCTGCCCTAAGTTCAGTCTACAAAACAGTTCCTGAAAGTGGTGTAGAAGGACCCTCTATCCTCATGCCTCCTGCATTCGCATACCACCACCACTGGTCTGATGGCCCAGGCAGCCCACAGTAAACAATCTCGTCTTCCTCAAGACTGTCCTCCTCATAGTCAAGTTCCATCTCATCATGTCATGTGACTATCTCCTTACTGCGTGTTACACCAGCCACCCTCTGTGGCACCTGGTGTTTCACCATTTGGCTACCAACATCCACACCCTGAGAGGCTGAATCACACCTGCTTAGAAATTCCAGTAACACGACCCATCAGAACCTTGCTGCCTTCCTACTGATGATGCACTATACCACTCTGTTTATCTCCCTGGCGAGGCCTCCCCGGACCTTTGTGTGCCATATGGGGCCGGGTCCTGCGACACAGTCCAGCTGGCCATTCTGGGCCATTCCCTCACTTCACCTTGGGGTGTTTGAGCCACACCGTACTCTCCTGGTTCTGCTAGCTTGCATAGACTGGAGACCTGCAAAGAGAAAGGTAGGTCTGATGTGCGGCACCCTGAAACCCCTCGCCAACCTGGCTGGATGAATAGCACCTCCTATGCCCCTGTCCCTGCCCACTAACCTTTGAATAAACCTTTTGTGGCCTGACTGCAGCAGCTTCAGTTATCCCGTCCTGTCCCTCCTTATCACTCCATTCTAACATGGCAGCGACAATGGCTGATGCCGGGCCCCTCTTCCCTGAAAAGTCCTGTTCCCCTTTTTGCCTATTTCCTACCTGCTGCTCACCCACCCTCCATGACAGTCCTATCTGCCATCTTTCTTGCACACCCTTAAGAGCTGTTCGGTACCAGTCCCAATATTCCAAGGTCACTGGCACTACGGACCAAGTCCTGTCAGCCTCACTCTTCTGCCCTGCACCCATACTGGAATTCTCTCCCTCTGAGGGCTCCAGGCCCTCATCTCCCTTCTCTAGACGTGTTCCTCAAGACAGGCCACACCTCAGTGTGCTGGGACAATTCATTAATGCCCTCCTCCAGATGACTTTCTCCCTCTGTCGACCTTTGGGCCTGCCCAGCAACCGCATCCCAGTTTGGCTCCCATGCCTCTGCATCCTTTGATGCACCAGCCTGCTTTTCTTCTTTCCAGCCATGCCATTTAGAAACACTAGCTACACATTTTTCTGTGCCCCACCTGTTTGCATTCAGGTTTCCTCCCTGGCCTGCCAACCAGGCCTGCTAAGCTCCCCGAGCCACCCCACCCACTTGGATCCCACTCCTGGCCTGCGGCCCCTCCCTCACCACTCTCCACTCATTACCCATTACAGGAGCCACTCCGCACACACATGGGTGGCCCCCCACACCTACCTGGGCCTTCCCTGACCCAGAAGCTCAAGCATGAGGTGGGTAGCATGCCAGAAAGGCAGCCCCAACACCACTTGATGCGCCATAGTGGCTGGGCCAGCTGGGAAAGTGCGTAACCTCTGACGAACAAATCCAGGTGCCCGGTTTTCTGTATAACTCGGAATGCCTGTTGAACTTTTTCACTTGGCCATTGCACGCTACAGCCCTGCACATGCCGTACTGCACTGAGGAGGTAAAGGGTGTGTAACTCACTACCCTGTGTCTAAATTATACCACACTAAAATAATTGTCAGTAACGTTTAAATGATAAGTGGCTAGGACTCCTTCGCTCACTAATGACATCCCTGATGCTAGAACAACAATTTCCTAACGCTAATGGCTGCCTTCGTGTGCACACACCATAAAATGGTGGGTGGCAGCCGTAAAATGGCTGCATATACACCCTTTGGGCTACATCCTTTAACAGTTGTACCCCAAGAAGCACAGTACTCTAGACTGCGCCTCTTCCTCCAATGCCCTGGGGGACAGACCTCCCTCCAGTCTGCTGTCCCCCAAAACCCAATTTGAAAGATCTTCAAAGATGTTGAGTGTTTTATGAAATGTTATGTTTCATATCACTCAGTACTGCTACCACTGCCCCTTCAGTCCCCCTCACGCAGCCTGCTTGTCGTGTTTGGATCTTAAAATGACCCCCTCCCCCAATCTTACTGACAAAGCGAGGCCCCTGAATGTTATTGATAGTTAAAAAATGTATAGCTTGCGATGGTGTTGCAGCGACTTTCGGTAGGCAGAGGTATGACTTTCCTTACATTTACCTTGCAGACTGGTATCTGATTAAGCTTTTGGAAGGTCAGCATAGGTTATGCGGGAATCCACCACCTTATGTCTAATGCTCCATCATGGACACAGTGCAGGCAGATGCAAGAATTGCAACTTCTCTCCAGTGGTGAATGACAATAAAAGGAGTGTTGCATTTTTAACTCTCAATGCATGATTATGTTTTCAATCGCACCCCTAGAAATGAATATGACTCTCTGTAACTTCTGAAATGGGAACTTCAGCAATGCCATTTGTTGCCTTTTCTACCAGCATGGCTTTACCCTTGGTATGGCTGTTTCCTTCACTTTTCATAGTACAGTCCTAGTGATGATAGTGATGATAATGAACACTCCTCCGTGCTTCTGCTCAGGTAGCTGAATGCTAACTCTTGGTTCTAAATGTGAGCTTTTTGGAGGAAATGTGCAGCAAAAGAAACATACATCCAGCTGCTCCCTTAGGCGTACTGGCTGTGCGCTGTATCTGCACATGTGAACATGTGTAGAGTGACAGATCTGTGCTGCACAGGCTCAATATTATTTTCAAGTAGCCCACAATACTTGGCCCTGGCTGCCTGCAATTTGCAAAGGAGAATGGGAGCTTGGAGGTACAGGAACCACTGGAAGCTTTCCAGGTGTTTCAGGTGGATGGTGTGGTCATGGTGTCACAGCAGAAGGGGCTGGCAGGGAATACCTGGAGCTGGTAGGGGTATTTGTAGATATGCTGACTGGTAAGGGGGCCTCTTTTTGCATAAATTCGCCAGCTCTTCAGTCACTGCAGTATTAGCGCTCTTGTTTAGCATTGTAAAGTATTCAAAAAAGTTATGGAATGCTTGAATTAATCTGAGCCACTGGTAATTACCAAGGACTGGTTTTGCCCTAGTTATAGTATGTTGCCCTAAGTGGGATGGTTATGCCCAGACGTGGGTCCGGTGAGCACTGTGTCACTGAAGCCAAGCAGTACATGGCTGATGTGCCCATACCTAGGGCAAAACCAGTCCTGTGCTGCTTGTGTTCATGTTCATGGAGGGCCTGACCTGGCAGTTCAGTTTGAACTGTTCCGATTAGAACATGGTCAAGACTGATTTGCATACAGCTAGGTCCAAACTGAGGTGACTTGATGTGCAAAATAACAGTGGATTTGGATTCAGCCTGAGTAATTATCAGTCACTGAGATTCATTCAAGCATTCCATCTATCACTTTTTTGTATATGTTGTTTTGCATTGTGGTAGTGGGTTCATGTCAGCCTTGTAGTCTCAGGTAGTTCAGATGGGTAGGGGTAAGATTTTAAGGTTGAGGAGTATGGCCAGTGAAGGGCATAATGTGCTAGCCTCAATGGTTTTGAGGGAAGCATGGAGGTGGGATTTAATAGCCCCCAGTTAGATAGAAGAACATGCATGGCAAGTTAAAATGTCTAGGTGTCCTAGGAGTCAGCAAGATGGATGGCAGTAGCTGTTTAAGCTTGTTCTCCACTGCAAATGAAGATGGGGAAGACAGGGGAGTTAGTTTTCTTTGTGGGTGAGAGGAAGAGTGCCCCACTGCTGGTAACAGAGCATGTTGCTCAGGCTGATAGGCCTGTCGATCAGCCGCCATGGCCATAGGAAAGGGTAAAGTGTGGGCTAGGCATGCAGAGCTGGCCTTTGTTTGGACCTAAGACATATGCAGACTGCTACAGAGAGCTCTGGGTGAAGTCTGCACCCTAGGGGTAAGCCCAGTTTGGGCATTCTAAAGGACATGCCTGCAATGTTAGAGTGGGCTGCATCCTGTCCACCGGCCATTACCCCAATTGTGCATAAGATAGGGAAAGGTGCAGTGTGTGGACCTTGCCACCAACTGGCACCTGCTTCGCAATACATGGGCGGGCCAGGGAGGGAATAGATGGAGATGAAGGAGGCTGGAGTGGGCTGACATTGCCTAAACAAAATGGCGCATCAAGAAACAAATGATAGGACCTCAATGAGGTATTTGGAATTTGTTCCATGTGCAAGGAGATTCGAATTGAAGTGCTGAGTAAATGATGGCTGACTTAGGCCAAGAGGAGTTGAGCAAGGGAGGGGAGAAATGCATAAGCAAGTCAAAAAAGTCTCAAATGAAAACACTCACTGGAGTGCTCCAGGGCGGCTTCCAGGAACATCCTTCCTTCATAGATGTTCCAAATGCTCCTTCCTGTTCTGCATAGCATCCCTGCTGGTAACATGCCACACAGGAGTTGCAGCATGGCAGGGAAGTGCTTTTTTGAGTTCCATGTAGCACGGTCAGGAAAGGCCCTGACGATCAAGATCTAAGAAGGGTCACCAGAAGCTGAGGAATTTGATCTCCCCCTAGTCTGTTAACACTAACTGCGGGAGAGGGATCTAAAGATGTCTTCATTATAGGACAGCATAACAACACATCACAGTCTAAAGACAGTGACTGCCAGATCATAACTTGTGCTTATCAGAGTAATATGGATGGTACAGAGGGGGAACCAGATCGACGTTGCATGTATTTGCTGCTTACACAACTCCTCAGACCTGCTATAACCACTGAAGTACCCATAGAAAATAGTTTCATTGTCTCTTAAGAGCCTTAGAAAGTTGAATGAAAACAGATAATAATTTAGAAACGGGGTCAGGACAGGCTTAACCTCAGTTACTTATAGGGGGAAGAGCCCTGGTAAGGCAAAAAGAATTACAGATCACAACTGCATTTAGTGCCCTATGTGTGGTGGGTTTTACTCACAGCGCTCATGTCAGCCTTCCCTTGTGGCTTCTCCCTGCCTTGAGTATTCCAGATCATGCTTACCTTATGGTGCCTTCCAGTCTCGAGCACTCAATGATTTCCCTCTGAGGAAGTCTGAATCATTGACCTTCCTGTTCTGTTGCTATGCAAGTTTGGTCTGTTGTGCACCTGCAGAAATCATGTGTCTATTTAGGATAAATACATTTCCACTGTGAACCATTGACTGTTTGATCATAAACTTGGGATTCCGTTGTACTTGTTTACTTTTTTGTACCTGCCACCTGCAAGGCCTCATATCTGTTGTATCAAAAACACGATCCTCCCGAGGTTCATTGGAATATTCCATGTTCCACGTAGGACACATGCCTTTCTGGACACCTTTTTCCTCCAGTATAAATATTCCCTCAGACTCTGCATTGGGGCTTGGTCTCATCCCCATCCTATGCAAGCATCTTCCCTCCAGTCACCTCCTGAGTCGCCCTTATCTTCCAGCATTCCAGTCCTGTTCAGGCTTCGTCACTGCCCTGTCCGGAACTGCCAGCGCTCTAGTCTTCCAATCCTTCCTGATGATTCTGTGACCATGGCTTCTGGAAAGCTTCCAGTGTCTTCCTTTAAGAGCTACGGCTACGCCTCCTCTTGAGCTTCTTGCATTGAGCCCCCTGCCATCTTCAGATTCCAGTAAAAGTGCCAGACAAGGCTATGTACCGTCCCTTCAGGTTAGTACACACTAATCCTTTATAGTAGTAAATAGGACTGACTATCAGCACTTCAAGACTCTAGACTTGTTTCCAGTTCTTGTCTGTAATTTTCCACCAGCGCCCCTTGCGTGTCCTTCTCCAGACTGACTCTTTGGTGCTTGAACTGTTTTTGCTCATTGACCAGAGCCTTAACTCTGTGTTACTCCATTTAACATAAAAGTCAAGAAGAAAGGTCTTTCAGAAGCGTGTGATAATTGTATGAACCTCAAGTCTGTGTTTCTAGCAAACCTTGGGAATGTCAGTAACTCCAACCTATGTACGGATTGTAACCTTAGGAGTGTCAGTAACTCCAACCTATCTACCTAGTATAAGGTTGGGAGTGTCATTAATTCCAACCTATGTTCCCAGTGTTAATTTGAGAGTGCCAGTAACTCCAAACTCAACCCAAGAGTAACCTAGATCAGAGAGTAACCTCGTTTCTAGCAACTCGTTTCTAGCATAGAGAGTTTCTCTAAACTCCAACCTATATACAAAGTGTAACCTTAATTCTAGTATGCTTTAACTCCAATCCATATATCTAGTGTAACTGTGGGAGTGCCAGTAAGTCCAATCTATGTTCCAAGATTATCCCGGGAGTGTCAGAGGCTTCAATCAGTATTTCAAGTTCTTCCTCAAGAGTCTCATAAGATTCTCACCCAAGGATCTGGTTATTCTGCCTTAATTTTTAAAGAAACCTGTAAATGTTTGTTATTGAAACAGTACATTGCAAATTATTTAGAGGTTTGCTAGTGTATTGATGGTAATGACCTCTTCTTGTTGTTCCCAGTGTATTGCATCTTCATGAAACCAGAGAAGCTAGTCCCGTAAATGTCCACCTTCACATACCCAGAAGGTCTCAAGAAGGACACATTCTGTTAAACAGAGTTGTACAGTCGCCGAGCAGATCCAGTACTGCAAGATTCCTTTTTCTTATTTTGTCCTTTCTCCTATCCCCTTCGGGATGGTGCGGGATCTAGGAGTACTGGCCATGGATCATACCTCATTCTGAGAGGGACTTGAGGCCCAGAATCCGCTCCAGTGTTATCTCCACTGTTGGTTGAGACCATGTGAGTGTGTGACACTACGTTAATTGAGGGCGGTAATATTAAAAAAGCCCCTGCCACACTTAAAGTCACCCAATCACTGAATTCCTTTTTGAAGGCCATGGCCCAGTCTTTAATTCAGAATTCAGAGAAGGGATTTCCTAACGGAAATCAGGGAGAATGGAATATGAACACCTTTCCCATTTGAGATCACCTTCTGCTAGGTACATTGAAGAAGAAGGTCTATCGGTAAACAATCAAGCCGACCCCTCTCCCAGAAAACCACAGTCAATAGATATGAGATCCTCGTATCCCTTCGGAGTGTGATAGTGGAAGTGAGCCTATTTTTCGAAGTACACAACAATCTGGTGAAATACTCCAATCCAATTAGAGTAGCTTGATGGCTGGGGGCCCAGAAGGGCTTGCAGAGACAGTTGGGTCACTTGCACCTATTTTGCAGAGCCTCAAAGCAGAAATGCAAAATAATGTTCAGGCTTTTGAAGCCAATCAGATAGGAATACAAGCCTTAGGTAAAAATCTGGAAGAGATTACTAAACACACCAAAGCATTGAAAGACACGATCATCCAGGTTAATCAAGATATCAAGACAACTCTACTGATATCACCCAGATGAAATGCAAAAGCAAACCCCGAGAGAGAATATGGAAAGACTTGTGACACATTCCAGGAGAAATAATTTTCCGAATTTTTTATGTTCCAGAAGCAAAAGAAAATTAGAATTTAAAGAGTTTTATTATGTCATTACTTAAAGAACTGTTCTAAAAGATCAGCCCAATGCAAATCTTGACACTGAGATACAGGGACCCACATAGACCCCTTTAGGATGAATCCCAACTGCCAAAAGCCTAGGAAGATTCTGATAATGTTTCGTTGTATGCAGTAAAAGGCTTATCTTAGGCACTAAAAAAGAACTCCTATTCCAGTAATTGTTTCACTTTGACTATAGTCCAAACTTCTGCAAGGCCCTAGAACAGCACCAGTGGGAACTGGGCAGGAAAATAGATGAACTCTATGAATTGAAAGGTAAAGCACAACTAAGACTCCCAATAATGCTCCGTATACTGTGGAAGAACCAGGTGTACAATTATTGAAAATTGGTGGCTATTGATGCCTTTATTGTGTCTATCAAAAAGACAGAATATTGGTAGTCATCCTTCATAACTGTGGCCTACAACTGGAGGGGGTCACTTCTAGTCAGTTGATATTTTCCTCTGGATGGGATCTCTAGGGCATTTGTGTAATGCCAGCTAACAATGGGAGGGTTCCCCAGAGGTGACCGATGGGTGGAGCACTAGGTGGGGAGCATTCAGGAAAACATGTTTTTAATAAAAGTCCTCACGGTCACTCTTTTAATATACATGCAATTACCTTATTTCAATAGTTGCCCCTTAAGCAAGATCGAGGGCTAAATAGGAATGGGTAAGGTAATCAAGTCTCTAACTTTGAACTTAAATGATCTTCAGTCTAAGAGAAGGCAGAGATTTATTCTTCATTATTTAGAGGATAGTGGGGCTCACATTTTGATCTTGTGAGAGACTCACCTGACAACAACTGAGAGTAGAACCTTAGTTTTAAAACAAAAGTGGATAGATCAGTGCTCCTTTTTAGACCAGGTAGATTATTCTAAGGGTGTTGCTGTTATTTTTCGGAGAGGTGTGGGGGTGGAACTGCTGGATATTAAGATTGATTCCTCAGTAAGGAGGGTTATTTGGAGAATAAAATGTCATAGCCATAGTTTTGCTTGTGCAGGCTTTTGTGGCTCTAACTCGGATGATCCATCTTAGCTCTTGACCCTTGAGTGGAAACTACTGGAATCTCCATTTAGGATAATCATTGGGGGTGATTTCAATACCTTGATGGATAACAGATCCACCAAGAAAGACTGTATCAATACACCTTAAGTTAGGCATGTTTTAAAAAATATGTTGCAAACTCTGGGTCTTATGGATGCTTGGTGTTACCATCAGGGCCAGCAGAGGGGGTATATATTCCACACAAGAAATATGAGCATTATTCCAGATTGGATTATTTTTTAGTAGATAGTAGCATTTTGGGGAAGGTTAGAGAGGTGAAGAATATGCCATGGCACATTTCCAATCACTCAGCTGTTATTTTGTTATTGGAGGTTCCATCCAAAAAGAAAATCCTAGGTGGACTATAAATCGGGCCTTATTCCAGGATGTAGGAATAGGTAAGGTTTTGGACAAGGAGAGCCGAGATTTCTTTTATAGTGAAATAGGGTCAACACCCTTAGCTATCGTTTGGCACACCTACAAGGCTTTTATCTGGGAGATCCTATGTAAGGAAGCGTCTATTAAGATCAAGTGAGCCGGGAAGAGCTATGGTCTATTTAGCAAGAAATTGCGACCCTTGAGCCTATCTTACAAAGGCACAACCTATATATAGATACGGATTGAGTCCTTACAGGACTTGAAGAGCTACAGGCGAGATATTACATAGGAATGCCCAGATAGCTGATACATGGAATGAAGCCACCTTAGTATTAATCCTAAAACCTGCAAAGGACCCCAGAAATGCAGAGTATTATAGACAAATCTCACTCTTAAATAGTGATTATAGCATTTCACGAGCACTCTTGTTAGTAGAGTGGCTAAGCCACTCTCACAACCCACTCTCACTGGCCAGAAAGGCTTGGTGCCAAACAAGACATATACATGAGCTCACTCAACTTTTCATAGGCTTAATAGATTTCCCATCCACTCATTCCTATCCCTTGGCGGTTTTAACAACCAATGCCATCAAAGCTTTTGATAGAGTCTGCTGAGCATATCTCTGGGAGGTGTTGACTGTGTTGCAGTTTAGTTCCAACTTTATTAGGATCCTTCAAAAACTGTATGGATCCCCTTCTGCTCAAATTTTACCTGTTGGCCTTTTAACTAAGAAATTCAGCATCTCTAAAGGCAGTAGGCAAGGGTACCCACTCACTCCTCTTCTCCTTCTCCTATACATGGTGCTGCTTGCCCAATCCCTCAAGATGGGTCCACAAGTCATCCTCTTTGTCTCCCAAGGATTCTGGAAAAAGATTGCTCTGTACGCAGATGACCTCATAGTCTATACTGTCAATCTGGCCAAGACATCCCCAGACTGATGGCGTTAAATGAGGAGATTGGGACCTTTTCCGGTTATAGCATAAACAAGGCAAAATCTGAGTTCTGTGTTGGAATGTACACTACATCAATAGGAAAGTCAAAACGGAATTTAAATACCTGGGTTTCTCTTTCTGAAATCCCAAAACATAATCTGGGAAAGGCAGCTAAAAGTATTGATCAACTATTGGCTAAATAGAGGAATTTATCTCTGACAATATATGGGCATGTCAACTTAGATAAAATGTCTATTCTGCCAAAGGTGACATATTTGTTCAACAGTATACCATTTTTGTTCCCTAAAAATGTAGATTGAAAACCCCAGGGAAGATTAACAACTTTAATTTGGGCTCCAAGGCTACCAGACTTTTAGGAAAAGATTAAGGCAGAGATTAGGAAAAGGGGGCTTAACACTGCCTGATCTTAGTATATACTGTAACGTTTTTCTATTTAAGAACAGCAGGATGCTTTTGGCTTTCCTGGACACCTCAAACTGGGGCATGTTGCTGAATGTGATGACTAGCAACTTTGGAACAACCAGGTTCCTTTACAAGTTTGGGACCCTAAAGTACTTTTTAAAAAGTACTGCTAAAGATTTAAAGGGTGGCCCTAAAACTTTGGTTTAGATTCCAGTAGGCTTTGGGAATTAAATATTTCTCAGATTCTGCCTCTATTTGGGATTCCGTAGATTCTCCAGAGTGCCTATTGGACAGTAAGTTTTTCACTGAAAGACACTGGTATTACACTCTAGGGGCAACTTCGGACAGTTCAAGGGTTGTTACCCTGGGAGGTATTAGTTGCAATGACTTAGAGGAATCTCTCCCGGTTCAAATATCTACAACTAACCTCTTGGTATGCAGCTGAAAAACAGGATATCGGAAGATCTCAGGACTTTGAGATGGGAACGCAGGATACACAGCCTATAAAAATAGGGATGTCCATCTGGTACTGGGAGCTCCTCGATGCGGAGGAGGAAAAGCTGAAGGCCGCACACCAGATTTACGAGGGATCAATGCTGGAGATGGAGTTACAGTATATATAGCAAGTATCCTTGAAACTTCTATTTAATATGGTTAAAGATCACAAGGTTTGCAAAAAAACAGGTCCCTTGCTGTAGAAGGTGTGGCTGCCTCAAGGCCAACAATGAGCATATGTTTGTATCATGCCCCTTTCTCTCTGTCTTTTGAGATACCATGAGTACTAACTATTACATCAGAATTTCCGTATGTTTCAATAGAGGTAGGCCCCACCCTTTCCTTGTTTGGCTTGGAAATTCCATCACACAACCTCCTTGATCCCTTTCAGAGGAGTCAGTTATTCTATCTGCTGCTACTTGCCAGAAGGAAGATTTGCAAAAACCAGCAAAACTCTAGCTCACCCTTCCATCTGTTGTGGTTGGAAGTTGTAGAATGCACGTGTAGATTGGTTGAGAGTGTTCTTTTGTTGAAAAATGGGTTATTGGTAGGGCAGGTAGGTACCTACACCTAGCAACAAGCCACAAACCTCCACAAAAGTACAGTTAGGTCTCAGTAAATTAATCCCAGCTCTACCCTTGGTAGCTTGGCATCGAGCGTCAAGGCTTAACTTAGGAGACAAAGTGTAAAGCATTCAAATATCACACAACAGTAATTAAATAAAACACAGGAAACAGTTTAAAAATCCAAAACCAATTTATAAAAATAGCTTATATTTTTATCTTTAAAATGACACAAAAACGATTAAAATCGGTTCAGGGGAACCGGAGATATGAATTTTTAAAGTATTATTATTTTCTAGCGCATAGAAACAAAAAGCGCCAATCGGGTCATCTGGTTGCACCAGGACCGGGACAAAGTCAAACTTTCAGGCCGACCGCGAAGCCTCGGTTAAAAAGTTACCTTCTGACTTAGTCTTTATTTTGAAGTTTTTCTTCACCGGGACGAACCTGCCAGTTGGATCCGACCTCCTGGAGCCCTTGTCCGGATACGCGAAGTCGGTTTCCTCGGTGGTGATTTTTACCTTCGGACTTAGTCGTTTTTTCGAGATGAAAATCCTTCGACCGGGGTAAACCTGGATCTTGATCCGACGTCCGTGGAGCCCTTCTCGGATACGATGGCTGGAAGGTCCCGGTCAACTTTTTACCTTCGGACTTAGGCCCTCATTCTGACCCTGGCGGTCGGCGGAGAGACGGCGGTCGGACCGCGAACAGACCGGCGGTATTAAAAATGGCATTCTGACCGCGGCGGTCCCCGCCGCGACCGACCGCTACTTCTCCACTCCGACCGCCGCGGCGGTCATGACCGCGGGGCTGGAGTTTGCGCACTCCGGCCCCGCGGTCGTCCCAAGACCGCCAAGGGTATTATGACCCTGCCTACCGCCGCGGTTTCTTGCGGGCGGGAACCGCCGTGCGAACCATGGCGGTAAGCACTATCGGGGCCAGGGAATTCCTTCCCTGGCACTGATAGGGGTCTCCCCCACCCCCCACTACCCACCCGAGTCCTCCCCCCACACCCTCCACCCCCCTGCCACCCCCCAGAGGTGGTACGAACCCCCTCCCCACCCCCACCCCGACATGTACATACATGTACCCCGACATGCACACACCCCCAACATGCACATATACACCCCCCCTACACACACATACACAACGGGGACACATACCCGCACACATACATGCCGACATGCGCACCTGCCGAACAGCACACATTACCCATAGACACAACAGCACCCCTCTACACACTCACACGCACACCCCCATGCACGCACACATCACACAACACCCCCCCACCCCCTCCCCTCACGGACGATCAACTTACCTTGTGCGTTGGTCCTCCGGGAGGCGACGGGAGCCATAGGGACGTGACCGCCAACAGAAGACCGCCAACAGAAGACCGCCACACAGAAATGTGGGTCGTAATTCTGGGGGCGGTGTTCTGCTGGCGTGGCGGTGGAGGTTGACCAGTCTCCACTTTCCCGCCGACCGCCAGTGTGGCTGCTGGCGGTTTTCCGGCGGAACGCTCCCAGCGGTCAGAATGCGCACAGCGGCACACCGCCGCGGTCGGCGGTCTTCACCGCGGCGGTAACTCGGCGGTCTTGCGAAAAGACCGCCAAGGTCAGAATGAGGGCCTTAGTCTCTTTTTTGGATGTTTTTCTTTACCGGGACGAACCACGAAGTCAGGCCGGGCCGCGGTTGAGGCAAGCCGGCTAGAATTTCCGCGTCGGGTCGGTCACTTTATGGAGCTTTTTTCCAAAATTTCTCCAATCTTTTCCAAACTTCTGGGGCTTCACCCAGATGTTCTTTTAAGGTTCTTTTGGGGTCCACAGCTCACCCCAAGGGTCCAGAAGTTCTGTGATGGTCCTTGGGAAGTGCAGACTTCAACTTTTTCAGGAGTTGGTGCAGGGGACTCTGGTTAGCAATTTTTCACCTGTAGCAAACAGGGAGTCCCTCCTTGAACCAGTGGAAGCCAGGCAAAGTCCTTCTTGTGGTGAAGCCCAAGTGTGCAGCTGGTGCAGTCTTTCTGAGTGCAGGGTCCAGGTGCAGGCCAGGGGTCCAGCAGGGCAGTCCTTCTTCTCCTTGTAGTTCTTTCTTCTTGAAATTTGGTGGGGATCTGAGGCGTGGGTGCAGGTCTGCCAGTTTTATCCTTGCTCCTGGGTGAAAAGCAGGGGGGCCCTGGTCCTCCAATCAGGGACAGGGTCGTCCCCCTGTGATGACCACTTCCTGGGAAGTGTGGCAAAAATCCATCCCAGAAGGCAACAGTCTCTAAAAATCCAAAATGGATGAATCTGATTTTTAGAGGAGAGATCTGGCTGAGCCCACCCACTGGTGTGGCTAAAAATCATAAACACACCCCTCTCCTGCCCTCTCCTAATCTAATCAAGGGGGCACCTAGCTGTCTGGGGTTGCAGGATGTGGGGGTGTTGCTGGGTGCTCCAGATGTCCTTCTCTGCCTTTGAAGACCAGTTTGGCAGCCCTCCCCCTTCCTGCTTCCCCATCTGCTGAGGGGAGATTCTCTCCCCCAAGCACATTCCTTTGTGTGAAGTCAGGCCACTTCACACCTCATTAAAGTAGCCTGGCAGAAGCTGCTGCAGGCTGGCCAATCAGAGCACAGCAGCAAAAACAATGCAGAGCTGAAATTGGCAACTTTTTAGGTAAAGTCTAAACTTTTTACCTGCACTAGTTATATTAAATCCAACAACTGGAAGTTGTGGGATTTATTATAACAATCAATTTGATACCAAATTCTTGGTATGTAACATTTAAGGAGACTTTAAAATTTAAAATAAAGTCTGCCCATTCTAGCCTATGAAGGCCATTTACTTCAATGAGGGAAAAACGAATTTGGCTGTTTTTACCTCACCAGGGCTTATAAATCTATTTTTATAAAGTCCCTGCTTATAGTTACATGGCACCCAGCCCTAGGGGCACATAGGGCACACCTTAGGGGTGACTTATATGTAAAAATAAGGTAGTTTAAGACTTTGGAAGTACCTTTAATTCCAAAGTCGAATTTGCATATAACTTTAATTTAAAAGCAGCCAGCAAGGCAGGCTTGCTTTTAAAATGACACTGGGCACCTCAGCAATGCACCTAGGTGTGCACCACCTATGCTGTGGTCCCTAAACCTACATGCCCTACCATATACTAGGGACTTATAGGTAGGTTTACTTAACCAATTATAATTAGCCTAATTTGCATATCCATTTTACACAGAGCACAGGCCCTGGGACTGGTTAGCAGTACCCAGGGCACCATCAGAGTCAGGAAAACACCAGCATAAAGTGGAAAATGGGGGCAAAAAGTTATGGGGCCTCTGCAATCAGCCCCAGTTTCTCACACAACCCCCCCCCCAGCCCACACGCCCAGGAGACTCAGCCCAACCCTGGGAGAGTCTTCCTGGCTTGTTAGGCGAGGAAGACAGTGAAGAAAACTGGCTGTCCCTTTGCAGGGCCTACTCTGCCTTACATCCTCCTGTCAGGGTCACTCCCTCTGGGTAGTGAAGCCATCCCAACAGTAAAAGGACCCAACTCAAACTGAAACTTCCCTCTAGGGGGGTCTTCCTCCTCTCTCTCTGCCAACTTGGGTAGTGAGGTGCCCACCTCCCCTACTCCTAACTTTGCTAGGGCAACACCTAGCTTACCCAAAGAAGTCACCCAACACTTGAGCAACCCCACCATGACCAATAGGGTCAGGGGGCCTACTTTGCTATTGGCCCTGGGGTCTGCCTCCCAGGCCAAGTACAGTGCTGCCAGGAAGGCTAGCACCCAGCAGAGGCTACTGACAGCTGTCAGTACCCAGAACCACACCCTAAGCTCTCCACTGACAGGTGGCTGAGCTGCTTTAGGGGCAACTTTGGGGTCCTGGCACCCCTCTTGCTGTCTAGAGTGGGGGGCTACCACCTCCTGTGGCAGACACCCTCCTTCCACTCTCCCTTCTGTCAGTGCAGGGGCAACACCTTGCATCTGGACAGCTGCCTGACTACTCAGGACTTCCTTGGGGTCAGGTGAGGCCTCACCAGTGCCAACTCTGGGCTCCCCCCTTACTGGGGCAGAAGGCCTTTGGCTCCCTGGAACTCTCTTTAAGAGTGGCCTACCCTTCCTTTTCTTCTTTCCTTTTCTTGGGGACCCCTGTCTCCTAACTGTAGGGACTGACTCCCCAGGACTTTGGGTTGGGGGGGCGCCCTGGGCGACCACCCCATCTGTGACCAGACTCTCCTCTGGGAGGTCATTGCCCAGGATACAATCTAGGGGGAGGTCAGCACTGACTACCATCCTAATCCTGTCAAGGATACCCTCCCTCTCTAGGGGCACTATGGCTACAGGTTTGGAGGTGACCTCCCCTGTGGCTATCCTGACTTTCTTTGTCTTTCCTGGGACATACATGTCTGGGGTCACTAACCGGTCACTCACTATAGTGTGACTGGCACCGGTGTCTCTCAGGCCAGTGGTAGGGATCCCATTCACTTGAATGTGGTGGAAGTGCCTACTCCCACCCTCAGGGATCACCAGCTTACCATCTGGTCCTGTCTCCCAGCACAATGATAGGAGGACTTCATCATCTGAGGAATCCTCCTCTATGGCTACACTGGACAGCCCAGTGCTAACCACCTTCTTTGGACAGGCTGCATCTCCTCTGAAGTGACCTGTCTGCTGACAGTCAAAGCAAGCCCTACTGTCCAAGAGTTTTTTTAACCCTGGGTCTCCCTGTCTCTGCATGTCAGAGTGGGAGTGGGATTTACTCTCCTCCTTCTTAGGGTTCTGGGGTACAGAGGGAGTCTCTGTGGTGGGCTTATCACCTCCCTCTTTAGGTTTTTGGGGACCTGTCCCCCCCTTCTTGGAGTCTCCCCCCTGGGACTTGACAACCACCCTGGTTCTCAACCACTCATCAGCTGCCTCCCCTAGCTCTCTAGGGTTGGTCTGCTTAGAGTCCACTAGATGCTGGCGTAACCTTTCTTGGATACAATTGGTCAAGATGTGCTCTCTCATGATCAGATTGTATAACCCCTCATAAGTATTTACTTTGTTGCCAATAATCCAGCCCTCTAGTGCCTTTAGTGAGGTGTCCACAAAGTCAACCCAAGACTGGGTACTGACCTTCTGGGTGTCCCTGAACTTCATTCTATATTGCTCTGGGGTCAGACCAAACTTCTTGACTAAGCACCTCTTCATACTAGGGTATGAATCTGTCTCCTCCCCCCTTAAGGTCAGAAGCCTATCCCTCCCTGAGTTGGGGACCAACTCCCATAAAAGGGAACCCCAGTATTGAGGCCTAACCCTTCTCATTTGGAGTGCCCTCTCAAAGGCCCCTAGCCACTTATCTATGTCATCCCCCTCTACATAAGCAGGAACCACCCCCTTGGGTAATCTGGGGCAAACTCCCCCACCCATGGACACCTCAGCTTCTTTATCGCTGCTTCCATCTGTTTTTTCTTTGTATGCCCACTTTTGCTTTTCTAGGGCCAGCTTATCTGCTTCCAAAGCTATGTAGGCTAGCTGGGCTTCCAGCTCTCTTTCCCTGATGGATGGGTTCTCTCCTCCTGAAAGGACCCTCTTCCTACCACTAGCTTTGGGTCTGCCCCTAGTGACTGTATCCAGTGAGGACCGTTCCTCCTCTTCCTCACTTGGGGTCTGATGCCTTCCCTCCCCTGAGTGGTTAGAGTTAGCATCTTGCTCTTTTTCTTCCTCCTCTGGAGCTTCCTCTGTCTCTACCTCTTGGGCCTCAGCCCATGCTGTCAGGGATTTAATCAGGATTTGCTTCCTGAGATCAGGGGTTGCAGGCAACCCCCTCTCAATACACAACCCCCTAAGCTGGACTACTGTTAGTGTGGGTAGGCTAGCCAGATCAAGCTCCATGGTTCCCTAGTTTTGTGTCAACAAAAACTTTTTGCAAAAATTGGAAACAAGAATTTAGAAAAATTACAAAAATTCAATAATTGAAATTAATCCAAATTAATTAAAAAAAAATTAAAAATAAAAATTAAAAACAATTTTTGCACTAGGACAATTTAAAGGATTTTTAATTTGTTTTATCTAAAACTGTAACGTGATATTGAACACAAGTACAGGATCCCGTCGCTGCTTCCAATTATGTTGGAAAATGGGTTATTGGTAGGGCAGGTAGGTACCTACACCTAGCAACAAGCCACAAACCTCCACAAAAGTACAGTTAGGTCTCAGTAAATTAATCCCAGCTCTACCCTTGGTAGCTTGGCATCGAGCGTCAAGGCTTAACTTAGGAGACAAAGTGTAAAGCATTCAAATATCACACAACAGTAATTAAATAAAACACAGGAAACAGTTTAAAAATCCAAAACCAATTTATAAAAATAGCTTATATTTTTATCTTTAAAATGACACAAAAACGATTAAAATCGGTTCAGGGGAACCGGAGATATGAATTTTTAAAGTATTATTATTTTCTAGCGCATAGAAACAAAAAGCGCCAATCGGGTCATCTGGTTGCACCAGGACCGGGACAAAGTCAAACTTTCAGGCCGACCGCGATGGAGCCCTGCTCGGCTACAGGTCGCGGGAAGCCTCGGTTAAAAAGTTACCTTCTGACTTAGTCTTTATTTTGAAGTTTTTCTTCACCGGGACGAACCTGCCAGTTGGATCCGACCTCCTGGAGCCCTTGTCCGGATACGCGAAGTCGGTTTCCTCGGTGGTGATTTTTACCTTCGGACTTAGTCGTTTTTTCGAGATGAAAATCCTTCGACCGGGGTAAACCTGGATCTTGATCCGACGTCCGTGGAGCCCTTCTCGGATACGATGGCTGGAAGGTCCCGGTCAACTTTTTACCTTCGGACTTAGTCTCTTTTTTGGATGTTTTTCTTTACCGGGACGAACCACGAAGTCAGGCCGGGTCGCGGTTGAGGCAAGCCGGCTAGAATTTCCGCGTCGGGTCGGTCACTTTATGGAGCTTTTTTCCAAAATTTCTCCAATCTTTTCCAAACTTCTGGGGCTTCACCCAGATGTTCTTTTAAGGTTCTTTTGGGGTCCACAGCTCACCCCAAGGGTCCAGAAGTTCTGTGATGGTCCTTGGGAAGTGCGGACTTCAACTCCCAGAATACACCTGGCGCAAACTCCTTTTTGGCCACTGGACAGTGGTCAGCTGGTCACTTTTTCAGGAGTTGGTGCAGGGGACTCTGGTTAGCAATTTTTCACCTGTAGCAAACAGGGAGTCCCTCCTTGAACCAGTGGAAGCCAGGCAAAGTCCTTCTTGTGGTGAAGCCCAAGTGTGCAGCTGGTGCAGTCTTTCTGAGTGCAGGGTCCAGGTGCAGGCCAGGGGTCCAGCAGGGCAGTCCTTCTTCTCCTTGTAGTTCTTTCTTCTTGAAATTTGGTGGGGATCTGAGGCGTGGGTGCAGGTCTGCCAGTTTTATCCTTGCTCCTGGGTGAAAAGCAGGGGGGCCCTGGTCCTCCAATCAGGGACAGGGTCGTCCCCCTGTGATGACCACTTCCTGGGAAGTGTGGCAAAAATCCATCCCAGAAGGCAACAGTCTCTAAAAATCCAAAATGGATGAATCTGATTTTTAGAGGAGAGATCTGGCTGAGCCCACCCACTGGTGTGGCTAAAAATCATAAACACACCCCTCTCCTGCCCTCTCCTAATCTAATCAAGGGGGCACCTAGCTGTCTGGGGTTGCAGGATGTGGGGGTGTTGCTGGGTGCTCCAGATGTCCTTCTCTGCCTTTGAAGACCAGTTTGGCAGCCCTCCCCCTTCCTGCTTCCCCATCTGCTGAGGGGAGATTCTCTCCCCCAAGCACATTCCTTTGTGTGAAGTCAGGCCACTTCACACCTCATTAAAGTAGCCTGGCAGAAGCTGCTGCAGGCTGGCCAATCAGAGCACAGCAGCAAAAACAATGCAGAGCTGAAATTGGCAACTTTTTAGGTAAAGTCTAAACTTTTTACCTGCACTAGTTATATTAAATCCAACAACTGGAAGTTGTGGGATTTATTATAACAATCAATTTGATACCAAATTCTTGGTATGTAACATTTAAGGAGACTTTAAAATTTAAAATAAAGTCTGCCCATTCTAGCCTATGAAGGCCATTTACTTCAATGAGGGAAAAACGAATTTGGCTGTTTTTACCTCACCAGGGCTTATAAATCTATTTTTATAAAGTCCCTGCTTATAGTTACATGGCACCCAGCCCTAGGGGCACATAGGGCACACCTTAGGGGTGACTTATATGTAAAAATAAGGTAGTTTAAGACTTTGGAAGTACCTTTAATTCCAAAGTCGAATTTGCATATAACTTTAATTTAAAAGCAGCCAGCAAGGCAGGCTTGCTTTTAAAATGACACTGGGCACCTCAGCAATGCACCTAGGTGTGCACCACCTATGCTGTGGTCCCTAAACCTACATGCCCTACCATATACTAGGGACTTATAGGTAGGTTTACTTAGCCAATTATAATTAGCCTAATTTGCATATCCATTTTACACAGAGCACAGGCCCTGGGACTGGTTAGCAGTACCCAGGGCACCATCAGAGTCAGGAAAACACCAGCATAAAGTGGAAAATGGGGGCAAAAAGTTATGGGGCCTCTGCAATCAGCCCCAGTTTCTCACATCTTTTAGTAGCAGAACAGATGGTATATGGGCCGATTCTTAAGTTTCAATAGTATGTCAAACCTTTAAAAGCCAAATCCAGTCTGTAATTATACCACAGTGGTCAAATTGGTTCAGGTTGCATCACCCATCGCATCCAGGGTTGGCAAATCTAACGCATAAGGCATGTGGTACCTCACTCCCGTTTTACATAGCCTTTGCATTCTGGTATGAGGACAAAAAAAGAAGCAGGGAGAGGTTTGTTTGGAACACTGGTTGAAAGACATGGTATTGTTCAGCGCAGCCAACTAAAGGACAACGGTTGACCATGCTGGAGCAGGTCTGGGAGATTGATGAAAATAAATTGCAGAAACCTAAAGAAATAATTTTCCTTGGATGGTTTGTGGAAGAAAAACAGTAAACGCAACAATGGTCGTTGGCAGCACTCAGCGGCAAGCATGTTCCAAGTACCCAGATGATTGCATAATTTCTTCTACACTTCTAGTGGAACACAAGAAACCTTACACAACCAATGGGTGCAAACCATGATACATGGATTGTGAAATAACATTAGTGCAATAGGTGTTGAAAACATACTAGTCACACAGGGGGTCATTCTAACTTTGGCGGGCGGCGGAGGCCGCCCGCCAAAGTTCCCCCGCCAGAACACCGCAGCGCGGTCAAATGACCGCAGCGGTGATTCTGACTTTCCCGCTGGGCGGGCGGGCGACCGCCAAAAGGCCGCCCGCCCGCCCAGCGGGAAAGCACCAGCAACGAGGATGCCGGCTCCGAATGGAGCCGGCGGAGTTGCTGTTGTGCGACGGGTGCAGTTGCACCCGTCGCGATTTTCAGTGTCTGCCACGCAGACACTGAAAATCAATGTGGGGCAGGGGCCCCCAGGGGCCCAACGACACTCGTTCCCGCCAGCCAGGTTCTGGCAGTGAAAACTGCCAGAACCAGGCTGGCGGGAAGGGGGTCGGAATCCCCATGGCGGCGCTGCTTGCAGCGCCGCCGTGGAGGATTCCCTGGGGCAGCGGGAAGCCGGCGGGAAACCACCGGCTTCCCTTTTCTGACCGCGACTTTACCGCCGCGGTCAGAATGCCCCCAAAGGAAGCACCGCCAGCCTGTTGGCGGTGCTTCCGCGGTCGTTGGCCCTGGCGGTCCATGACCGCCAGGGTCAGAATGACCCCCACAGTCTCTTGTAAATCATTGTTGCATCAGAAATAATGCATTGTGCAATCAGTATGGCTACAGCTTATTTTCCAGATATAGGGCCTTATTTAGATATTGGCAGAGGGGTCACTCTATCTCAACAGTGACGGAGATCCCATCAGCTGAAATCTAAATCCCATAGGACATAATGAGATTTAGATTCCAGCAGATGGGATATCCATCACCGTTGTGACAGAGTAACCCCTCTGCTAATATTTAAATCAGGACCTTAGTTTTCACATTGCATATTGTGGGTGTATCATGTCAGTCAAATTGGAGGCTATGTGAACTCTTGCCCTGGGTCACAAGCTCACTTACTGAAAAGGCCCAAACCATTAGAATTCAGACCAACCTGTTTCCCAAATTCTCACTGTACTGTTGCTCTAACACAACTCCCTCTTGTGCCTAATCTGGCATACCATTAAGATTCAAGCAAGCAAAGCTATAAGTTCCAGTTCATGCCATTCACCACATCTGCCTTTACGCTGCATACATTCTTACTGTCAGGCCTTAAGTTCAAAATGGCTTAGTACTAGTCGCCTTCACATAATTGTGATGTGCCAATTCTGTGCGAGGTCATCCTGTTGAATTATGAGGTTTCAAAAGTGGAGGTAGAGGAAGGAAAGATAGCTGAGTAAGGGTGGTTGGTGAGAATGAGGCTGAGTGGAGATATGGGGAGAATAGAGCTTGTTTGGTCAGAGGAGGCCCCAACTTTCTAATAAGGAGGGAGAGTTTGGTGCTTTGCAGAAGGTGAGTTCCAGTAGGTTCCCATTGCAGAAAGGGCAAGTGACTATGGTGGACAGCTGGATAATTGCAACAGGAAAGCACTGAGGAATAAAAAAGATGGGTGGAATGCTTGAATTAATCTCAGGTACTGGTAATTACTTGGGCTGCATTCAGTCTATCATTGTGTTGCTCAATACACTTCCTCAGACAGGACCTAGCCATATGAAAATCAGCCTTGGTGCTGCTCCAATACAATCAGTTCAGCCAAGACCAGGTCTTTTTTGAACTGTAACTCAAGCAATTCCAGGCCGGTTTCGGCCTACTTGGACCTTGTCATTAGGTGCAGCTTGGTTCCAGTTGCACAGTGAGCACAGGACCCATTTCTCAGCCTGTTCATCAAACTCAGGGTGTTGCACGGAGGAATATAAGAATGTGATGGGTAGAATGCTAAAATTAATCTCACTCATTGGTAATTACTGCATCCTAGTCAATCTTCTTTTTGCCCGCTATCCCACCTCACACTTGGTCCGGCCATAAGTAAGTACAGCTTGGTCCCAGTGGCACAGTGAACACACAACCCACATCTGAGCCTACTTATTGTACATAGGAATACAAAAAAGTGATGAGTGGAATGGTTAGATTAATCTCAGCCACTGCAATTGCTCAGGCCGCATCACAGTGCATCCACAGGTCTAAGTGTCACCATCAGGACAGTGCACGCTCTACGGGCGACATAATGCAATAAACTAACTCTTATGAAATGTAATAATTCATGCATTATGTATTAATGCAGTATGTTAACCTTTTGCATTGCAGAGATTCATGTTGAAACATCACTAATGCTGTTTGCAATGTATTGCGCATTTTCAAGGCTTTGCTGCAGTATTACTGGGTGTGGTTAGGGTGTGGTCCCTATTCTAAGCCTTTCTGGAACCCCTTCCTGCAGCCTGGCTGGGTGTGGCACGTGGGCGGGGCCTGGGTCTATTTAAGGGACCCAGCCCAGCTCCACGTGCTCACTATTCAGAGGTCCCAGAGCAGAGCAATATCATTTTCCTGAGCTCCTGTTCCAAAGGCCTACCTAGGATTTCCAGGCCCTGTCTTCATTTCCTTTGGTGATCTTCATGCAGGGTGGTAAGGCGGAGGTCAGGTTAGGCCCCCAACTCGGTTTTCAGAAATACTTGAGTTTTGGGCCTTTTGGTTACATCGCGTGAGCGATGTTTTTCTTGGCTCGATTCATTCTTGACATTTAATTCTTGTAGTTTGGATTGGCAGTGTGTGTGATCGTATTTTGGCATTTAAACCTTGATGGTTGTATCAGCAACAGTGTGCACGATTCATTCTTGGATTTTAACTTTCACAGTTTGGATAGGCAGTGTGCACAATCGTATTCTGGCATTTAAACCTTGATGGTTGAATCAGCAACAGTGTGCACGATTCATTCTTGGCATTTAACTTTCACAGTTCGGATCGGCAGAGTGCGCGATCGTATTCTGGCATTTAAACCTTGATGGTTGAATCGGCAACAGTGCGCACGATTCATTCTTGGCATTTAACTTTCACAGTTCGGATCGGCAGAGTGCGTGATCGTATCCTGGCATTTAAACCTTAGTGGTTGAATCGGCAGCAGTGTGCACGATTCATTCTTGGCATTTAACTTTCACAGTTCGGATCGGCAAAGTGCGCGATCATATCCTGGCATTTAAACCTTGGTGGTTGAATCGGCAGCAGTGTGCGCGATTCATTCTTGGCATTTAACTTTCACAGTTCGGATCGGCAGAGTGCGCGATCGTATCCTGGCATTTAAACCTTGGTGGTTGAATCAGCTGCAGTGTGCACAATACATTTCTGGCAATTAAAACTTGCAACTCAGATTGGCAGAGTGCGCGATCGTATTTTGACATTTGGATCCTGATGGTTGAATCAATGGCAGAGTGCGAGACTCATTCTTGGCATTTAACCCTTGTGTTACAGATCGGCAGAAAGCGCGATCATTTCTAGACATTGAAATCTTGATGCACAGTTTTGATATTTAAAGTGTATAATAATTCTTAAGCAATTAAATCTTGAAGATCTAGACAAAGTGTGTCCTTGCAGTATCATTCATGAGCTTATCACAGTTTATTCCTAAAAACCAATGTGTTAATTGATTACTGTTATAGTGTGCCTTTGCAGTATCATTCATGAACCTAACGCATATTATTCCTGAAAACTAATGTGTTTATTGATCACTGTTATTAAGTAGTTTCTATTCAAAGAATAACTTGAGTTAGTTCAAGGTTCAGAGCCTCAGATTGTATTCCAAAGAAACGCTCCTATGAAAGCTTGCATAATCCTTATTTATTTTCCAGGTACTCAGAGATAATAAGGCTATGATATATAAAGGCTCTTGATCATTCATGTTGTCAGTCTATAGCTATCCTGAACAAAGCTTATGAAAGTCAAAGTGTATAATCTGATTATTGTGTTCTTAACTTTTCCTTCCACAGGTCTCATTCCACGCTGTTCCCAACCTAAAACCCCTTCCCCCACTTGGCCATTTTTTAACTCTGTGCTATAACGGCTAGTAGAGTTTGGAGCTGCCAAGAGGTGGACATATTGGGAACAGGCACAAACCCCGAGGATCCAGACTCCCTGACACTAAGTACATGTGATATGAGAGGTATTAGTGAGAGCAATCCCATTACAACTTCTCATGTAGAACACTCCAGTCTAGGATTTACCAGGTTTTCCTGTATAGATGCCAGTAAAGAGCCAAGGAGCACCAGGAATCTCTCCCACATCTCAGAGGACCTAGAGACTAGAAGAGGTAATTGTCAAGCATTTATGTGGCACCAGGACAGGAGGACACCAAGACTTGAGAATGCCAAGGAAAATACCAACATGTTCGGTCAGCAGCGAAGAGGAGTGAGCAAACTTGATAAGCACAGAAGAATGTGTGCATCACACCACAGTAACTGTAGGAGGAGATGAAACTGCAAAGGAATGGGGGAAAATAACAAAGGTACAGGAAAAGGAACACAGTGGTCAAACTACAATATATGAATGATACCACTAAACAGTTCAAGCAGGGGCTTAGTGCAGGACCCTGAAGTCCCTGTGGCACATAATGTCACTCAACTTTTTATTGTTGTGAGATTTTCATATTTAGTAATGGCGCAATCCATTTACCCAGTAAAGATAGTATCACTTTAGTGAGACAGGTGCTCAATCACAATAAAAGAACACTGGTTAAAGCCCTACAGATTATACATCATCAGTACACAGTGGCCAATAGTAATCCATGGAAATAATTTTAAATATTTTTGTATTCTTCAAACATGTCTGTAGAAGTATCTGATTAATGACATTTTTATGGCATGGTTGAGCTGTTTTTTTGCATCACTGCATTTATTTATGCATAAAATATGTGTTTATCCTGCACTAATTATTAATTTTACCTTATTTAAGGTATCTTTGGTTTGGGTTGAAGCGGATGATTTCTGTTGTTCTTTTTGTAGTTGGAAAGTTGTTTTTTACCTTAAATTGCTTTGGTTTGTAATGGGCTAAAAAGAAAAGAGATGTGTTTCTGAATTTGCCTCTCAGGCACTGTTCAGCACGTTCCCTGACTACGCACTACTTGGCAGAGTTAACATATTAAATCTGCCCTGAGTCACTGTCCAGCACCTTCACTGACTACGTACTTGGAGGAGTTAGAATAGTAAATATGCCCCAGCCCCTGTAAAGCACCTTCCCTCATTAGGCCCTTTGCAGAGATAGAATAGTATCTCCCCCCTAGCCACTGTCCATCACCTTCCCTGACTAGGTGCATGGTGGTGTTAGAATGGTACATTTTCTCCCCAATCACTGTTGAGTACCTTCCCTGACTAGGCATTTGGTGGAGTTAGAATAGTGAATCTGCCTCTCTAGTCACTTTCCAGCACCTTCTTTGACTCCAAACTGACTAGAAAAGTATTGAAACTACTGTAATGCACTAGTCTTGTTTATTTAAATCATATTTATATCGAATTTGTAAGGGTTGGCAAATGGTATTGATTTGGGATTTTTGATACTCCGTGAAATAAATGTCTGAAAAATGTAAAAATAAAATATTAGATTTTAGCCGTTTTCATATACTATGCAATTTCCACACATATTAATCTTGTTAATTATACTTGCTATGATAGATAAATGGCAGTGTTTCAAACAGTCTCTCTTTCTCAGGTACATGTGGTCACTTCAGAAGGCAGTGTAATACTGATTACAAAATGGTGGACAACATTTTTATATCTTTTTAAGGTTAAACCACAATTTTCAGTACAAAAGCTATTGTAATCTGTGTTTTTTTCTATGAATAAAAGCATGACAAAAACTATTTATTTTTGTCATGTTATTTTACCTTCCTAAGAATATTTGACCACCATCTTGTTTGGGACTGAGTCACAGGTTGTGTAGCAATGCACATGGTTGCAGTTTAATATTTGGGTAGTGATTTAATGATGTTGAAAATATTTGCATAGTGTTGTGATGTGTTGTTTTTTGTGTTTTGCCTTGTGATATAGTGATGTTGAAAACCTTTGTGTAGAATTGCGATGCATTGCATTGTGTTGCATACATATGGTGGATGCAACAGCCATTTTTATGTAAAAATGTTGTGAAATATATAGAATAGATACACTGTAAATATAATTTACGCTTTTCCTGTTTATTTTTTATTTTGACGTTAAAAAAATTGTGTGGTAAAGATTTGCGTGTTAAAGCTTTGTGTGGTAAAGGTATATGCGGTAATGGTCCCTTAATGTAATCCTATACATGTTTATGGTAAAGGTATGCATGTTAAAGAATTGTGGTAAAGATATATGTGTTGAAATTGCTCTATTGCAGAGGCATGCATGATAAAGGCATGCATTGTGGCATCATACAACCAGGTTGCACTGTTCCTGTCCAGAGGTCCACCTCTTCTGTCTGCTGATGCCTACGTGATACCTATTATGTGAGTCTATGGAAAATGTGCCCTATTCTATATCAGTTCAGCGAGTGTCAATCAAGTTTGCCCTCTTGTATTCTAATATTTCTTCTGCTTGTGGAAAACTTACACTGCTGTTCCCCTATGCAGAACTCGTTTCATGCATCTGAGGTAAGCATTCACTGGTGCACGCGAGTGCTGCACCTGTACTGCCCTTGAGGCACACCTGCAAGGCTGCTCAATAATTCTCTCCCTCTTTGCGCCAAGGGAAGCCTCCACTTCTTCATCAGCTCTGTGTGTGAGAGATGTTTGCATGGATTATTGGCTTCACAAAGTAAGCTGACATTTTTCCTTGATGGGTATGACATGTCACAATTTTGTATAAATAAATAAAAATATTTCAAGTGGGTACCTTAATTTAAAATAAAAAAAATCATAGATCATGAACATATTGGTAAAAAGTCTTCATACTCCCCCAGTAGTTAAGTCACAAAAGGAAAGTGCTGACCAGATGTATTGCAATAATCATGATATAATTTATATTATGGACTACATAGCTTTGCAAATGCCAGTTATCACTCATATAGCTTTTTATTACTCTTTTTATTAGTGCTTGGAAGGACACACAGCTCTTTCAAACCTTCTGTGTTTTCTACATGTGAATTTATGACTCTGAGGGGATCTCTACACTTAAGCTCAATGAGCTGCCTTACTGTCAACCTTGAGGCTCTTTGTTTGGATACAATCAGAAAGCAAAATGTCCACAAAAGTGGCTGATAAGAAGAACTGTGCCTCTGAAAAACATGTTTAGTGTAAAATTACAAAGGTCTATTGTTTTCTTACTGAACTTACCTCCACCATTCAACTTTAGTTTTTCTACATTTTACACTTCTGGAGTTAGTATTTTGTCATAATGGCACTCATTAATTAATCTATGATTCTCATAAGTGTACTGAGTATTTGAAGGAGCCAAATACAGTGCTAACAGAGACACGTTGTTTCTCTATATGCCTCTGTCTTATGAGCAATAATATGGTTTTGAATCACACAACAGCAATGCTGGGAGGGTAATGCGGTTGGAGATGTATATTGGAATGGTGGTCGGTTAAAATTATATTGGGGAAGATGGCATTTTTCTTATTTTCATTAGAGCGCTCACGGAAACCTTGCTTCATCACTGTATGAAACTGCAAGGCTTAATAACCCTGTGGCACAGGTCTGGAGTCCAGCGGCCTGCAACCTACACAAAATGACCACTAACGTAGATAGTAGCACCTATCACCTGAACAATCTGCTAGGAACTTGTGGCCAGACTGTAAAAAAACAGGACAGCATGAAATACTTTCTGTGCTGTGAGGAACTGCTCAGAACAATGGGGTACTGAGTTTGCGTAGCAGCCATCCACCCCATCCCCTGCTCTAAGCTCTCAGCACCACTGCAAGATGTTTCCCATTGGTCCGCTCTTTACCATTCCACTCCCACACATTGCAATCTGTTATCCAGTACACCCCTTCAGCCAACATGTCATCATTGATCACTAGAGAACCTAGCTTCTATTCCACATTTACTGTTCTGTGTGTCCTGCCTACTGCAAATCCTGAAGAAGGATAGGGTCATAATAAGGTGGGCCAGTAGTTTTATATTATAGCCTTAGAACCCGCCGTAGCGGGCTCTACCGGCTATTAAAGGCAAGCTCCCCGCGTTAAATGCCCGAGCCGAAGGCGAGGGCATTTAACAAGGGAGAGGGACTTTAATAGCCGGTAGAGCCCGCTACAGCGGGTTCTAAGGCTATTAGAACATTCTGCCGCTCAGGGCAGAATGTTCTATTAAAAAAAAAAATGTTCACGGAGCCCGAGGGGATTAAAATCCCCTCGGGCTCCGTGAGGCTTTGTTCAGCGAACATTGGAATGTTGGCGCTGCGGGCTTTTACCGGCCAGTAAAAGCCCGCAGCACTCCATTGTTTTTAATGGAGCCCCCAGCATTCCAATGTTCTAATATGCTGTGAATGTGAGTTCAAATCAGGAGCCTTTGGATAATGTCATGAAGACCAAAAGTTCTCAATTCCACCATCTATGGTAGTGGAATAATAAAAATGCCCACCCCTTCCGCCACAAATAGTTGTACCCATAAAAAGTGTGCACACTTTTCCATGGCATGGTTCACCAAAGTGGTGAAAAGGCGGCATGTTGCTGAAACTCCAAATACTATCAATAGATAAACAAATACAGTTTCTATTGTTGTCACTAGCATTTCCACACCCCTGAGACAGGATAGTGACAGAAGAGACTGCAACCTATCCAGTTCCGGGGAATCAAAACTCCTGAAAGTGTCCCAGCTTACTCGTTTGTTTCTGAATTCCACAGACTCCAAGTGAAGGCCTGAAAGGCATTGTTATTACAAGAAAACCTATAGAGAGTGGATCTTATGAAACTGGTATCCATTACTCATCAGCCTGAATGCTCAAACCAGCACAGAACACACAGAGTACATAGATCCAAACTTCACACACCCCTCATCTTGGTCATGTTCACTTGGTCGAGCTGAGACAAAGAGCCTATTTTATAGATGGATGCTGTAGACAAAATCTGCCATGCATGTGCAGCAGTATTTATTGTGCACTACTGTCGGCAATAACTTGGTATGCATGTGCTAGTGAAGTGGTGTTGCTTAGCCAGCTCTATGGCTTGGAGTTCTGCTACTTTCTTTATGGTGCCTAGAACTTCGTCTAATGTACAGTCATCTACAGTTGGTAAAGGTCAGGTATGAATATAATGTGATAAGGATGTGCTGTTGAGGTGGCAAATGCTTAGACAACTATAGTGCTTGAAGCTGCATTGGGCATATATTGGAATTGTGTCTAGTGTGTCCTGTTGAATGTACAAAATATAACTTGTGTTAGACATTGCGTTGAAAACTCCAATTTTATGGCTTGGAGCATAAAGTTGCATGTACCAGAGGATCAACCCAAACTGTATTGCTGCTGTGGGGCAGAGTAAGTATGTCATTTGAATATGGGTGTGCTCTTGAAGAAATGACACTTTACAGACAATAAGCCTTGGGGCTGCAGTATGCACATTGTGGTGCCAGGCACAGTGCCTAATGTGTACTGTCGCTGTAGGACCATCTAGAGGTTCCGGGTGCTCTCATTGATCAGGTTAAGGTGTACTGGTGTTATGGTATAATTTGTTACATAACATTTTGGTGGATATGTGGGCAGAAAGGCATACCTAGGCATATTATAAATGTAATCAGGGAACAAAGATTTCATAATAGTCATTAAGGGCTTGATATACGAAATACTGGTTGTAATTTAACACCAGCATTTCTGTGACCAATACATTTTTTTTTACTAAACAACCTATGTACTAATAGGCTTGTTTGTAAAATTCCAAGGTGGAATGGGTCAGAATCCAACCTTCCTAATGAATAGTAATGAGGTAAGTTGCTAACTCTAATTGGTGGGCATGTAAATGATGGTGACCTGCTGGGATCACCAGATCACCATGTCTATGATCGCCTTTAAATAAAGTACTCTTTTTTGTCAATGTAGCCTTTTTTTCTGAGAGGGAAGAGGGGCTGCGTTTAAAAATAAAAGATTTATTTTTGGAGAAGTTTGCTTAACAGTTGTGATACCAGTGGATATTGAGTATCCCAGGAAGGTCTTGTCTTTAACTGTTAAGTCATAGCGAACTCTCTTTTTTGTTTATGTTTGTGTTTACCTCAATTTCTTTGTTAAGTACATATTTTTATTATAAAATATGTTTCAATACTTGTCTGTTGTTGGATAATTAAGTCCACACTTTCCATGTTTTCGCTTATCTTTGGAGTGGAAGTAATAAATGGATCCTCTTCAAATTCCGACATTCCTACTGTTGTTTAGATTGGACTAAGAATAGCAAATGTAGTCCCTCCAAAGTACAACATTTTCTCTACTGTTGCTTAGATTGTAGTGGCAATAATAAATCTAAACCGTCCAAAGCCCAAAACATTCTCTAATATTGCTGATATTGAAGTGGGAATAGTACATCTAGCCTCTCCGAAGTCCATTACTTTCCCTGATTTTGCTTATGTGGGAATAGGAATAGTAAATCTAACCCTGTCAAAGTCGACACTTCCATAATGTTGTTTACATTGGGGTGGAAATACTAAATCTAACCCCACCAAAGCCCAACAGTTTTCTTGATTTTGCTTATTATGGAGTGGAACCAGTTAACTTGAAAGTCCAACACTTTCCCTACTGTTGCTTAGTTTTGAGGGTGAATAGTAAATCTAAACCCCTCTAAAGTACACGGATTTCTCCACAGTTGCTTCAATTGGAGTGGGAAGAGTAAACATAACCTTTCCACAGTCCAGTGCTTTTCCTACTATTGCTGAAATTGGAGTTAGGACATTTAATCTGACTCCTTTGAAAGGGTAGACTTTGGCTAGTGATATTTGTTTTTGAGTGTTGTTATTTATATTTTGTATTCTTTATTTAATATGAATATTTTTTTTAAATGTGCAATTTTCGACTTGAGTTTCAATTTTTAATATTAATTAGATGTTTAGAGGCATTGATATTATTCATATATTTTTTCAAATTGTTTAATATTTTTGTTTTTAAAAATATAAATATGCATATAGCATTATTTTTTCTTTTCTTGATAATTTTACTTCAAACTATATTATATTAATTTTAATATTTTAATGAGGTTACATGTATGTTTTAGTTTTGTATTTATTGGTTAATTTTTACTTTTAAGTTCTTGTTAATACATTTACTATGACAGATTTTAAAGTTGCATAATTAGTGTTTTTATATTTTTACAGAATTTATAAATATATATATTTACATTATATGTTAAAACTATCTTTAATAGTATTATTTTGTAGTTAAGTATTTTAAAATAATACTTACGTTGCTATATATTAACAATTCAATATATTTACCTTTATTGACAATATACTGTACCACAATATTTTTGACACAATAGTTTGGTTGTTTATACACAAAGTATGAAAACTCAATATTTTGGAGCCAATATTTTTAGACACAATATTCTGGTGTCACGATGTTGTTGTTCACATTATTCTGCCACACAACCCCTTGCACCATAGTAGGAGGTGTCTATCATAGGTTTCGTACTGAAGGGACATTTCCTGAATAGAACGCTATTTTTAGACATAAGTTAAAACTTTTCTAACATTGCATGTGTGCTGTAGATTAAAGCACACATGCAGTATTAGAAAAGGTTTTGAAAAGAAACCTTTTCTTAAATGTTAAGCCTGTCTGAAGCCATACATTTTTGATGCAAAACACTGACTACTTTCTCCATGGGTGGTTGCATGTGAATGTCTGTGTCCACCCGTGAGAGTACTCTTGATGCAAAGTACAGTAAATTAGCACAAAGTGCTACTCTGCATTAATTTAGGGCTAATCTCATAAACAAATCAAGATTTGCAGTGGAAGCAGGCTGAATCCCAGTTCTAGACTTTGATCCAGTTTGCTTCAGTTTTGTGACAATACACTGATGTAAAGCCTTGATAAACCTAGCCCTTGTTTACTACAGTGTGGGAGCAGATACGCAAGGCTGTAGTAGATACTTATTAGAATGTTACATGGATGCAGCTCCTAAGTGCAATAGATAGCCCTCATCAATAAATAGTCTTCATAGCGTTGATTCATCAGATCATAATCCTCGCTCCCTTCATCTTTTTAGGTGTTTATAATATAGGCGTATCATTATCAGGGCTCTGTGTATGTGTGTTTCTTATTACCCATTTGTTTGTGACATGTTGAGCCTGCTTGACCCCAATGCTAAGTGGATCTACAACACATTTAACCAACTTTATCATTAATTTCCGAGTCCAGAGCACACGCATAACTGTCTCAAACAAGGAAAGATTTTTACAAGACAGGAAAAACAAACATATGGCTGACTCTAGCCAGGAAAACTCCTTTGTATAGCAGGTTCCGTGATCTTGAACTGCAACAGAAACAATCTACCTATTCATAAAATTACAGCTACACATTAACATATTGTACCCACTTTCAAAAGTATGGCCATGTTGTCAGCCCCCAATTCGCCAGTATGACTTGCAAGTTGGACAGTAAATAGGCACCCAGCAGAGATGGTGCACTTAAAGATTCAGGCTGTCATTTAGGCACTCACTGCTCTAATAAGCATTGGCTATTATGAGCCTCGCAGATGGAGGAATGGAGGCAGGCGATATCACTAGACTTCCTCTGACATCTACCAGTGGAGCAACAATGCCATGCCTGGAAACATGTCAGTGCAATCATTATATTTCTGCTCCTACGTTAGAGGTAGAGTTGTACTTATAAACTCAACTGCTCATGGTTTACGGAAGCATTAAATTACCTGGTGCCTGCAATGCTGCACCAACTCTGTGCCATGTGGGACCTGCACAGAGGAATGGGTTTTCCAGCAAATGCACTTCTCATAGTGCCCCTTTGTAAATAAGAGGTAGCTACTCATCTATGCATTTCCCTCCTTTAGCCCCACCTCCAAATGTGGGAGCCCTTAGGGGACACATGTATGTATGTACTTGTATAGTGGAGACTTTGCCAAAAGACAACAGAGGGCCATGCAGGGTCGAAGGCAGAGATACAATCTAAGGTTGAATCTGTGGATGCGGGTGAGAGGTTCTGCAAGGTGACTATATCCAACCTGGATATTTTGTGCATGCACAAAATGTGGGAAATGTTTGTGAATCACCCTTAATATTTTGTAAAATTTAAATTTACAATCAATGTTGTGTGACAAAAGGTACCCTTATGAGGTCAGAAAACTCTTTACATTTGACAACTATTTCAGGTGGAGTTTTCATGATGACCTTAGTTTGTAGGACATTTAGCCCCCTAAAATGGTCATGTGAGAAAAACACATTGGTTTGGACATAAGTGTAATTAAAACAGAAAAACTTTAAAACTTCTTGAAGAGTTGAATCTTGAGTTTTGCACAACTCTGCAGTTGATAAAATAGTACACACACCTTTAGTAAAGGCACAGTCCTTCAAAGACTGAATGGAGAAAATATGACACTGGACATTCAGCAATTTACCGCTGTTGTGGCTTCTCTAAAATCAGGACCTTCTACCTTCAGTGATTTTAGAACTTACCCTTATCGCAAGACTTCCAATTGCAGGATTTCCTTGCTCCCTTTTGTTACACAACTCTTCTTTATCTCTATACAGTTTAATGCTATAGAACGTACTAATACACAAAATATCAAATAGATATACATAAATCTATTATTAGATTGCCCTTTGTTCTTTCTTTACACAAGAATAAAAGTAAATTAAAAAAGGCCTGACAGCATTTATTTTTTAGTTGTAAAAAGGGGGTGGGAGTTTCCCAGTAGTCTCAAAATCTTCTGAAAATTTGCAAAATCACCCAAACCTTCAGGAACTGTATCATGCTAATTTAAAATACCACATGAAGAAAAACACATGAACATATCCATATTATATTATTGAGTACCAATATAAACAATACGTGGAGTGAACATAGTGAATTACTTAACCGAAAGGAGTTCTGCATAGGTGAATGGATTTTCAAACTTACCTTTATTCGTCAAAGTATTTATTAATGACCTAATCCTTTGATAAACAGCAGCCCAGTAGTAAAATGTAATGGGTGAGAGAATGTGTTTACCCTTTAGGTTCATCCAACATAATTTGTTCAAAGGTAAAATCGGAGCTTTGTATCTTGAAATAGGTATTTAAGAAGAGAGTATTTTGCAACATTTGGGCTTATATTTGTGGATATAACATGAGCTGGAAATAAAACCCAAGCAATAATCCTGACTTTGACCATGTTATTGTGTTCGCTAAGGGTTGGTAATGTCTTTACCATCTGATTAATTAGCCATATTCATTCACATGCATTCATGACAAATATTTATTTTCCAGAGTTTGGCATGTTCTTGGAGAATGAGAACCGTTAAGTATCTAGTCCGATATTCAGTGAGTTGATATTGTTGGCTTCAATTAAAAACATAATGCTTCTCTAGCCATTGGGTTGCATAATCGATGAAATATCCTTAGTCCTTATTTTACAGAATCTTTCCTGCTAAATATTCCATGTAAACTTAAGACCATATGGGAAACAGTGAGAACAGATGCACGGTCCAAATTATTATCTATGTCACTGCTTTTAAGTTCTAATTCACAACAGTGTTAGCATTTAGTGTATACCTAACCTTAAATATTAAAACATTTAGAAAAAGTGCACAAATCCTAGTTTTCGCCTCACTACTTAGAGGAGGTCAAACTGCACCCGTGTCCATCAATACTTTACATCAGGACTTGCTACTACTGTGATCGTGAGTGCTGTGATAACAAATTGTAATGGTAGAAATATGGGCTCTTGCTTGATCATGGTCTGGAGGCTTAGGAAGGTGCCATGAGGGTAAGTAGAGCAATGGGGAGATGGGAGATCAAGTGGTTGTTATCCAGCTATGGATCGGAATTAAAGTGAACAAGATGCTCAAAATATACTAATACTGATGTTCTTCTGTTTAGTGAAGAGCTACTATTTCCCTGTTTCTGCTTAATGCAATGTTTTACCATTTTTATGGCTAAGCACTGTATCTTCTTTCTTACTTTAATATAACAAGAATGGCATCTTCTCGTGCCTAAGTTGTTGTCTGTTTTCACCCTGTTACCTACTTTTACTCCCAGATGGATCTTGTAGGTAATTGAATCAAGTTTTTCTACACCTCATCACCAGACATCCTTCAAAACAATTAAAACATGGAGGTAGAACCTTTGAAATAAAGAGTTCCAGCCAGTGAAAATCATTAAACTAGATCCACTTATAGAAAAATCAAAAAGTTGAATGATTTGAACTCGTCTACAACTGAATTACAGCAAAGCAAAACACAAACGCTGTGGGATAGCGTAACTGGATGGACGGAATGCAGAACCAATCAAACATTCATCCTCAGTCACAGATCTGGGTTTAATCCATCCATTATTTTGCTCACCATGCCACCCCAGTTTGAACCCAGCCATATGCAAATCAGTCTAGACCCTGTTCCTCATGGGAACAGTCCTGCCCGAACTGCCAGGCCAGGTTCTCCCTGGACTGGAAACAAGCATCCTGGGACCGGTTTCAGGGTTTCACCCCTCATCAGCCAGGCTAGCTTGAATCCAGTGGCACGGTGAGCCCGGGACCCACGTCTGGGCATACCCGGCGCACTTAGGGCGGCAAGCAAAGCAAAACACAAACGCTGTGGGATAGCGTAACTGGATTCCAAACTGGAATGGCATGGGCAGCAAAAAAATGATGGATTTAGGCCCAGATCACTGTACTGGGGGTGAATGTTTGACAATGTTCAGCATTCCGTCCATCACTTGTTGTTTTTGCTTTGTCGCCCTAAGTGGGAAGGGTATGCCCAGACGTGGGTCCCGTGCTTCCCATGCCACTGGATTCAAGCTAGCCTGGCTGATGAGGGGTGAAACCCCGAAACCGGTCCCAGGATGCTTGTTTCCAGTCCAGGGAAGACCTGGCCTAGCAGTTCGGGCTGGACTGTTCCCATGGGGAACAGGGTCAAGACTGATTTGCATATGGCTGGGTCCAAACTGGAATGGCATGGGCAGCTAAAAAACGATGGATTTAGGCCCAGATCACTGTACTGGGGGTGAATGTTTGACAATGTTCAGCATTCCGTCCATCACTTGTTGTTTTTGCTTTGTCGCCCTAAGTGGGAAGGGTATGCCCAGACGTGTGTCCCGTGCTTCCCATGCCACTGGATTCAAGCTAGCCTGGCTGATAAGGGGTGAAACCCCAAAACCGGTCCCAGGATGCTTGTTTCCAGTCGAGGGAAGACCTGGCCTAGCAGTTCGGGCTGGACTGTTCCCATGGGGAACAGGGTCAAGACTGATTTGCATATGGCTGGGTCCAAACTGGAATGGCATGGGCAGTAAAAAAACGATGGATTTAGGCCCATATCACTGTACTGGGGGTGAATGTTTGACAATGTTCAGCATTCCGTCCATCACTGGTTGTTTTTGCTTTGTACAACTGAATTACATGCAAGCATTCCCCTTTTCATTCCACAACCAAGTTTCATAAGCCTCCTCTCAGAGGTACAAAGACATACGAAGCTCTCAATGACATTTTAATGTATTGCAATTTGCCCTTTAACCATCACAACCTTGCCATTTTGCACAGGGTGCGGTGTTGAAGAATGAAACAATATTTTAAGACATCGAGCATCTTGTGAGTTGTAATACTTCTGATGGTATAATGGTGGCATGGATAATAAATACATGACATATGACTTTTATAGGGAGCCAGTGAGCACACAGCTTTTCAAAAAAGAGTATATGCTCAGATTACATCAATTTGAACATCCATGTCTTTAGTGTTTTAAGAAAAACAAGGTAGATAGGTTGTCTGGGAGGAGAGGGAGACCAGTTGTTCTACAGTTTCCCTGTGAGAAAAGAAAAGGGACCATCCATCAAGAAGGACAGGCGATCTGGGGAATATTAAGAAGATGCAATACAGTATGGAAGGCAAGTAGAATGGTTACTCATGGGAGACTATTGAGAATGGGACCAGTATCTTAAATAGCAGAGTTGGTGATACAAAGACTTTTAACAGGAATTTTCTTAGCCACCAACAACAAATGGAAATCACAAAGATGAGTGTGGACACAATTGCTTTGACATAGGCTGAGAGATAGATGAAGAATCAGCCTAGCAGGGCCAGCAAATATTTACGTACACCTAGGTAACTCATATTCCCATAGTCGGTACTGGGATGACACTGACACCTGAACACTGATTCGACGCAGAAGAGAGGATGTTAGGATAAAATTTCCTTAATGACCTAATCCATAAAAAACAAGCAAATGCAACTGTACTGAACTGGGGCTTTAGAGACAGATTGAAGTAAAAAATGATAGAGGAACCATATGGACTTCGTAAAGGAAGAGTTTTAAAGGACGATTGATAGGGGATGAAATGGCGAAAAAAGAGGCTCTGGTATGCATTATAGAATGGTGGGGCTGGAAACAATATAGCAGAAAGATGTACACTTTCTCCCATATCAAAGGTTACATAAATATTGTCAATATTTGCAGCTGGCACAGATTCTCTGCTGGGTCCAGGCTAGATGCCTACTTGGAAAGGGGACAGCAGACCATTCTGACCAAGGTAAACAGTGTATCGACAGTGCGCCTAAAGATCTTAGGCTTATATGGGCCAAACAAATGAGTCAATAATGTGTCTGTGGTTTCTCATCGCCTGTGCTCCTGAGAATCATGATACTTTGCAGTCCCCTAGGGTCTTGTGGTGCTTAGAAGATGCCATTGGAAGCCAATAGGATAACATTTGGGCCAGTTTCCTCTTCCGCTCCTGGGCTCCTACACCTTTTCTCTTCAACTCCAAAATGGTAATAACCTACCTAAGATTTTCATCTGCCTTTTAAGCTTAAGGGCATCCAGCACGCTTCAGGTTTTCAGTCTCTTTTCTTTTCCCTTTCCTTCATGGTTTTTCCTCCCTTGATTCCTTCCTCACTTTTCCAATCCATTATGATTATTGTTGAGTGGTATTTTATGTCATTTACTTTTCCTGTTCTTTTACTACTTAATTGCCTCTTTTTGGTTGGAGGGTAAGTAACAACAAAGCAGTATTCCTTCACTTCTTTCCTCACTCTGTCCCCTTACTGATCCTGATTCTTCACTCTTAGGACTTCCTTTCCTGGATTCATGGCTCCTCGTTTTCTCCAACCATTTGAAGATTGCATCACCATGAAGATAACTTTTTCCTCCTCAGAAAGTGACAGCTTCTCAACAGCACTTGCCTACCACATATTCAATGTGTGGTGAAATTGTGGCTTCTGGAAACAGTCAACCTTCCCTCAGACAGCCGAAGACCCAGATCTGGAGTACGGGTAAGATCCAGCACTGAACAGTTGATAATTAGTTGTGGCTGGTAGGACCCACATTCATTTTTCTCAGGAGTTGAGGTCGATGGCTAGATTCCAGTCCTGAAGAACAATGGAAGAATCCAAAGAAAAAATGTTTGGTCAGAATAGGAACACTCCTGAGAAATGCAAGTCTGGGGGGTTTGGTAGTGCAGGCCTTAAAGTTCTTGTCCCTTTAGTTAGATTTTGACTTGTGTAACAGTGACAATGTTTATGTTGAGGTTTTAGATAGGCAAAAAAGACAGCACTTAACGTACTGGATGATGCATCAAAATAAAAAATTTGAATACAAAGACTGTACACAGCAGTAGCCTTACAATGGTGATGATCTGAAATTCGCCATGCATCTTGGAAACATCTCAAAGCGCAAGAAAAGGATGTTATCATAGAATGAAAATCACATTGTTTCAATACTCAAGAAACACTTAAGGGGTGAGTATATGTATAGTTTGTGCTAATGAGGGGAATATCTTTTAGATGATTGTAACGGCGTTAAATAAATAAATCAACTCCACAAACTAAGCCCAGTGATTTTGGAAGCTCAAAAACAAAGATTACAAACTCCGACCAACCACATGCTAAAACATACATGCTAGAGCAAGACAAACCCAACTGTGTGTAGAAAATATACTAATACGCACACACTACAAATAAAAGAAATAGAAGGCCAGCTCCGTGTTGAAACATTCAGTTTATGCAAAATAAAGCTGTATATTGAAAACAGACCAATGTTCACAAACGATGAAAAAGAAAAAAAAATGATTCTTGATTATAGAAAAGGAATTTAAAAACAATAATAATGTCACGAGAAGAAATAATAACTGAATCAACACCAGAATCAGGGAAATTGAGCAAATGGAAATAATATCTACAACCAGGTGGCAAAACTGAAGAGAAACGAATTGCAAGCCCAATATTTAGGGAGGCACCACCTTTGGACATGTCAGATACACAAACATTATAACTAAAGTGGGAAAATGAATGTACAGGTTTGAGCAATATTTACGAGCAACGTGCAAAACACTCACAGACAAACAAGCTCAAGACTTGTCCCTAAATATTATGGGCGACAGCTTTGCCACCTGGCTGTCTTTTTACTGACATGGCCATAATTGTAACCCCCCAGTCGGTATATGAAGTAGGAAATATTCCCATAGGTGGTAAGGGTGATTTTACTGGGAAAAGTGGCAACCATAGTGAGAGATGGTGTTGAAGAAATACTATTACTAGTACTTATGAAGGAATAATAAAATGAATACCAACATTTTAAAACTAGAAAGTGGGAGATTTTGAAAAAAAACGGGGGAATATATTTTCCCTCTTTGACTTATATGGAGGCACACCCAATTTTAGGAGGGAAACAGAAAAAAACTAGGTTTTCGGCTTTAAAGATCGTGATTCTTCCGCCTTAATCAGTTCTATTGGTACGTATGTGATAAAATGCTTAAAAGAAAGATTTGATCCAAAGAGGAACATAGCATGTCAAAGAGAAGATGAGAAGAAGGATGATTTTGCAACACGTTTAAGCAAATTAGTAATTAAGCTGAAGCAACCAATAAGCTTAACAGAAATATTAAAGTTCTCGTGGACAAAAGTTATGCACGAAGCACATACCTTTGACATGGCAGGAGGAAGAAAAAGAATTGCCGAACAAATAAAACAGAGAAAGTTAAATTGAAAACCCTCGCAAAAGGATAGATCTAACAAAATAATGTGCTAGAAGGGGGGTAACGGGCTTAGCATTTCTGCAAACTGGAGTATGCCACGTCCACGATCAAAAATGCCATGTAAGCGGAAAATATAATCACTATGCATCTGCTTGCAAGGCCAAAGGAAACCACATCAAAAAACAAGGGTAAAATGCTCTATGAAAAAGAGACTAGGGTCCACCTGTACGAAAGCTTTTTCCCATAGACACAGAATCGGTAAAATCCTTTGGTACATCTGGCCCTAGGTGCCCTGCCAAACATGACGCTGCGGCTTCCAAAGTGAGGGGTGTCATAAAGTGAATCGTTCATCGAGTGAGATCTCAGCACTATAACATTCCCACCTGCAGACCCAAGTCAAAAAGGAAGATCATCCTGGAGTCATTCTGAAGTCATCTGATTACTTCAGCTGGGCTATTCCTGTAATTATCTGGGGAAGTCATCCCAAGCCATCCTGAAGTATGCCTATAGGGCGAAATATTTAAATGAGATGACTCTAGAGTCATCACAGAAACTACTCCAGGATGGATTCCCGATTACTTCAGTAAAAAACATGTGATGATAATTTACTACTGCAGGATGACCCCAGAATGATTTCTGGATTAGGCCGGATTACTCAAGGATGGGTTCCTGATTACTTCAGTGGAAAACATGTGATTAGTGCTTTAAATGGGCCGGTACTCTCCGGTACTCAGCACCGGCACGTTTTTTATTTTGAGAGGGAGAGTACCGGCACATCTCAAGAAAAACGTAATACTTTCAATTGGAGAGTACCGGCACTTCTCAGAAACAAAGCAGGTACTCTGGCACAGAGTACCTGCACTTGAATTTTTCCATTTCAAGCACTGCATGTGATGATCATTTACTACAGCGGGATGATTTCAGGATTAGGTTGGATTAGTCCTAGGAGTATTCCTGGATGGGGCTTGGATTATTACAGAATGCTGTTGTGATGACATACAAATGAGGCTGCATTACTCAATGATGGCACCAGGATAACTTTAGAATGAGGCCATATGATGACTTAATGATAGAGAAGTATTACCCCAAGATAGCATCTGGCTGTATTACTCCATGATGGTTTCAAGATGGGGATGTATTACTCTACTACAGTGGTTCTCAACCTTTTGACTTCTGCGGACCCCCTTTTAATCATTACTGAAACTGGGGTAACCCACTGTCTTATTGCTTCAATCTTGCTCCCCCCGATGAGACATCACTGGAAACCAGGGTCCCCAGCTAAGCATTTACAATTTGAACAGCAAAACAATACACAGCAAATACAGAAACAGGCATTTATCAAACAAACACACAAATGATAAAATGTTTTATTCATTCACAAATAAACAAAATCAACATTTTATTAGGAATGTTGTTGCTTTTCCAAATTAATTTAGGTCACTCATCGTCCATAAGATACTATATTATATTTGATGCAGTTGCGATGTTCCCACAAATAAATCAGAGGATTTACAGTTGTACATTTTGCTTCTTTATTTTAATAAATTGTATTAGTCTGTTAATATTATTTAATTTTCTTTAAGTAGTCGCAGTCCTCCTGAGTAATCTCCCCCCAACCAACCACAGGTTAAGAACCACTGCCCTAAGATGATCACGAATATTAATGGGTAAACCTTGTCTGACATTCTGTGGAAGTGAAGAATTCCATATTTTTATTAGTTTTGTCTGCAAAGCGGATCATGGCTACAAAAAATACAAGTATCTACTTCATGGCAGCGGTGACTGGCTACTGGAGAAGTGTGTAGTGAAAAGTGGTTTTGTCAAGGTATACGAACATCATAGTGTGGTGAGTGGTTAAAGTTAGTGGTGGAGATGACTTAGTTGTTGGGGTTGTTACTCTGTGTTTGGGTGATAATCTAACTGTTTGGTGCTGAAAGAAAGTGCTTTTGCAACTGCATAAAGGGAAGTGAACGGAGTGAGTGACTGGTGTAGGAAGCGGTGCCGGAATCATGTGTCAGTGGTGTTCTGAAAGGATAAATGGTGTTAGGTGCAACAGAATGTGTGTTGTGAGGGGTCAGTGAAAGGGTGATGGAGGAAGGTGCTTTTGCATCTTGTATGTGTTTAGTGTCTCAAACTTGTGTAAGTAGATGATGGGGTCAATGGTGTAAATCAGTGCTGTGAGTGGGTTATCAGTTTTGCTGATCTTGCTGTGTAGTATTCAGAGTGATTGAATGGTGCTTTGTGTGGATGTTATGGTGTTACACTTAAGCTCAATGAGCTGCCTTACTGTCAACCTTGAGGATCTTTGTTTGGATACAATTCTCATGGGAACAGTCCAGCCAGAACTGCCAGGCTAGGTCCTCACTGGAATGGAAACAAGCATCCTGGGACCGGTTTCAGGGTATCACCATTCATCAGCCAGGCTAGCTTAAATCCAGTGGCACAATGAGCACAAGGCCCATGTCTGGGCATACCCTACCCACTTAGGGCAACTTTAGCAATTTTAGATTTAGATCTTGGAAGGACTCCCATCATCCCTCTGTGGCAGAGTTTACAAGTACTCCATAAGGGTGACGGATTCCTGCTCGCTCTATTTAGGTGTGTGACAGCTGAACCTCCATCTACGCTGACAGAGTGTTTTCTGTTGCATAAGTAGCGCACTTCTGACGTCACAGCAGACTCCTTTGCTGGATAACATTACTCCCTTGTCGTCAGGGTGGTGTGATGTTTAGATTTCACAGTTGTGTTGCATTATTCTAGTGGTGGGACGCGTTCAACAATGTTCAATGCCTGTGGCTATAGGATGGATGCTAACATCACACACCTGATGTACTTTGGCTAATTGTTTTCACCTTTATACCACACTATAAAACACACTCCATTTCAGACCATGATCCTTTGCCATTCCACTGCAGCAGAACAATTTGATGCAGAATTATTGACACTGAATTCAGATTTTGTTTTTTGCTCCGTTTCTTATTCTTTTGTGTAATATTTTAAATTCAACTTAAGGGTTCCCTATTTCATTTAATTTCATTTTCTTAGGATGGCAGGGAGGAAAAATTCCTGTTTCATAGAGGAAGAATTGTCACTCACGGTGGATTAAATAGTTAGAGTAGAGCCACAATTGTTTGGAGCACAAGCACAAAATACAACTTTTAACAGAAAAGGCAAATGTGGACCAGAATAGTTCAAACAGTGAATGCTGTAGCAAACAACCTGCGCATACATGAGGACCTATTGTTTTTTGCCAATGCTTGCTTAAAAAAGGCAGTCACAGACACGGTAGCCTCCTGACTGCAGTACTCCCGACTGCAGTAGCTATACCTACTTATAGAGGCTTTCAGCCAGCCTGCTTCATCCATTGTTCCGTTGTTGCGTCATTAATATTTTTCACCCACTCACTGTAGCACAAAGCACAGGAAGTAGGTGAGCCTACTGCAGCCATTAGCTAATTTCACTGTGAATGACAGCATTCTTCCTTTTCACTAGAAGCACATAACCAAAGTAGTTCCTTCAAGAGCTAACAACTACCATGGATGTCAAATTGTGCTTTTTGAAACCAAAAATACTTTTGTTTTTTAGACGATTAATTTTTAGATTGATGCTTGTCTAGCAGGTTTGTTTTACAAAAAAACAAGACAAAATGAAAACAATGACAAAGTCAAAGGGATGGCAGTGAGGCCTTACTGTTGCTGTTTCATATTTTAGAACACCCAAAACCAGTCAGGAACACAAAATTCACTTGAAAAGTGAGATATGCGTTAATATTTAAAAATCAAAATGAGGGTGATACTAGAAACACTGTCACTAGGTCACCGAGTTAAGGCTAAGCTGGGCAGAGATAGCCGGTCTCCCACAGGATTTTTGTAAATTTCAGGACAGGGCAACATGAGATCCCACCCGACCTGTCACTTCGTGGCCCAGCTGTGACCATTGTAAAGCAATAGCTTTATCCTATGATCATTGCACTCAGAGATCAGGCCTGGATTACAATGTGCAAGCTCGTCCTCAGGTGAAGGAGTGTGGAATAACTGTGGAGAAGGAAGGAAACAGAAAGAGATGGAAACCATCAAGTATAGGTGAGAAGGAAAGACAGATAAAAAGAGAGAGTGAGGAAAGAGAAGAGATTGGAGGGTGAGCCAGAGAAAATGACAAGAGAGCGAACTGGGGAAAGCAGAGGCTGGAGTGGAAGAAAGGAACACAGTGAGAATGAGAAGAGGGGAAGGATAGAGGAAAAGAAGAAAAAGGGGACCTATAAAGAAGATCATTAATAGGGACAGAAAAGAGGGTGGAAGGGAAAGATTGAAAAGTGAAAAGCAGTTAGTGAGGGGAGAGCAAAAGCAGAGCTTGAAAGGAGAATGGATAGTAGTAAAGGAGTGAGGTGAGAAGCGGAGGAAAAAAACGAGATAGTGTAGGAGAGCGAGAAAGTGTGTATATCGCTGCTTCATAATACATACAGTAATAAAATATGTAAAGCTGAAGAATGAAAGGGCTGTATCATTCCCGGGCCTTCCTCGCCTAATGTGTAGCTCTGCTTTACAAGGCACACAATAGTGATTCTTAGGTGATTCCTAGACTGCAAGGGTTTTCTGTCATCAAAGGATGTTTTCCTGGCATTAGTATAGATATTCTGATAAAAGTGTCAGTGTTCCCATCAGAATTTGTGGCCGACCGGGGTGAATCATCACGATCAGACCTCAGGAGGTGAGCATAACGCAGACAGGTAAAGAGCATTGGGGTTGCCACATACCGTGGCTGTAGCTGCCACATATCACCAGTTCATCAGGTTGTAGATAGAGCTTAGGTAAATGTTCACTGTTGCCACTGATGTACAGCTGGCTTGAGCTCTTGTAGAGCCGTGAGAAAATGTGAAGTCATTTTGCTGACCACAACACAGTTTATTTTGTTCAAGAAGGAACACGGTTTGTCAGCATGCTGCTGCATCAACCATAAATGTGCTCCGTATTCTCACGGGGCTGATTGCAGGTGAACTGTTGGGCTTGTGAAATCTCGAGTCACAAGGATTTCAAATTGCCATTTGAAATGGGTTCTCTTTGACAATGTGCACTCTATAGAAGGGAATGCGGGCAAATGACATGGCACCTATATTTTTAACATAGGTCAGCGACCTGCAAGTTGTCACTTCCTGGATACTCCATTCACCCTTACCGCTCCGGTGAAACGCAGACTGCAGAGACTTCTCTGTGATAGAGTGATATACCAGGAAATAACACTGCAGAGCCAACTCCAGGGGTTCTTAAAATCCCATAACCTCCACACGGACCTCTCGGAGACAGGCTAATTTAATAGAGGCAGGCCTCTTTTGAACTGAATACTATAGCAAATAAAGATTGCTACTGGAGATCGTTACAGAGTGTAAGGAGTTATGTTTTGTGCAACATTAACAAAGTTCAATATGCATCTGCACACACAATTTCAGATATGTAGACTAACTTAATGAATTGCTTTTGAAATGGATTTCCTATGGTATGTAGAAGAGTATATTCTGAAATGTTTTAGTTAGGCCACATTTATGTGCAAACCGCCATGTTAATTAAGATGGAAGCGGACTTTGTCACTCATGCAGTGCTTCCACCCCCACGCACATCCTCTCCTCACAAGCGCCGCAGAACACAGTCAAGCTGTCATGTTCATGTACAAGAATATTTTTAACTGTGTTATTCTGCTCATGGTCTAACTTGGACATAACTGGTAACTAATCATTTGCTCACACCCTGATGATTCTGCAAAAATGTTTTGTATGCAAGACCTGTATGTACAATACCCTTGATTTTGGGGTGAGAGATTTTTAAAGACTTTTCTGATCTGCTAGGGATGCTTCATATTTTCTTACTGATTTTGCTGTCCATTGGGACTTAGAATATTCTCTAATTTTACATACTCTGTATAATTTTGATTTGAGACCCTTAATGGCATTGAATTTGTGCTGCTTATCTGTATTTTACAATAAAGCCCTTTTCATTGATCTAGAACTCAACTAGTGAGTGGCCCCAAATAATTATGAAATTAAAATTATTTAATTAAATTGTATTTTATTGATTCCGGTGTTTTGGGAGGTGTCTTAGCACTGGAAACACATTGCCTCATGAAATTGAGGTTTAACACTAGGTTTAACACCATCTCTGGTCTAGTCTGGCATGGGAGATCTAAGGTGCATTTTGGGGTGTTGATGTTGAGGTAGTGTTTTGCTCCCACAAGACTCCTTTCTGTGACAGAATGTCATAGAAGAGACAAAGTATACAAAAGCTTTGCTAGAAAGAAGTATGCGTTGGGAACAGACCAGAGGCAGACAGCTTAGGGTCACAGTAACATATAAAACAGCCTTTACATTGAGCTGTCTGAGCCAGAGGAATATAGCAAAGGCAGACACCAGAGAGGCCCTTGTGGTACAAAACATTGGACATTGTAGCTGAGATGGTCATCACAGATACCTCTCTGGTATAGAATGGAGTAGCTGAGATAAACAGAAGAAAAGCCTATCCGATGTTGAGATACACATCAGAGAGACAGTTCTAGTATAGACTACAATATCAAAGGCACACTAGAGCCACCTCGCTGTTACAAAAAGCCAAGACACCATACAGAGTCTAGGAGTGTCTGAAATTCATGCAATTTCTTTCACATAATTGTGTGAAATTTGGGCAAAATTGTCTGCAATTAAATGAAATGCAAGTCCATCATTTCTTGCTAATTTCAGGAATTTAGCATAACAAATGTAATGCAAAATTCCCAAAGTTATGTGAATTAGCCTGCAGTGATTTAAATTTCACTCAGGCCTAACAAAGACTTCCCCTTATCATAGCACCAAATACTATGTGCTCCTTACATTCCCACGCAAACACAGGCAACCTCAGTCTACTAAAGGAGTCCTCCTACACACCCTCCACCCTACAAACCTGAGGACCACAGCATTAGTACAAGCACACAGGGTACCACTCCAAAGTCTCCAACTTCTCCCAAAGGAGAGACAGTTTGTAAGTCACAAATGACCCATGTCTTGTCCAGTGCTTAATTTGTAAATAAAGAGGTGCCAGTGCTCAAAGCCCTTCTCCTAAACACGAGGCTGCTGTAATTAAATCTACCCGCACTGAATACTGAGGCAGCGTAATCCTGAAGCCATCTCGGGTCTCCTCAATCCATTTACGGCCACCCCTGCCCCTTCAGCTCATCCTGCAACTTTCTACTTTCTCCCTTTATGACGCTTTTTAGTTTTTCCTTCTTCTGTCTTTCCCATTTGTGTCTTTTGCTCACAGCAAATGCTTGAGGCATAAGAATAAGTCCCGGCCCTCACAAATAAGTGCCGGTGCTCAGCACCGGAAACAACAAGCACAAATTAAGCACTGGTCTTGTCTCCCCAGTGGTGCCTCAGTGAAGGTCCAAGGCTCTTGTCCATGGATATACAGTTAAAGGGTTTCACAATAACAGGGAAGAACCCCAAAGAATCAGAGAGAAACTAGTGATAATCTTTAAATGGTACACCCCTACTTGGGCAGACATACATCTATTCATAAGAACTGTCTTGCTCCCAGAGGTGCACCAAAAGACTCCTCTCTGCAGTTGTTTGGTCAGATAAGGCACCACACATCACAGAAGGGCTACAGACTGCACACACCAAAATAATGGCTATAGTGACTAAGGGGTGTCCTTGCATGGCAGACAGGGACAGACAAGAAATTGTAAATTAAATAAAAACATAATCATTAGCAGATTAGCAGCATAGCAGACCCATATAAGAATGCCAAAAAAGCAGTAGCAGCTGGGTTTGCCCAAGGTTTGCCATCTAAGTTGTAGGAACAACTGTAGCATTTGTGTGCGTTGCCAGGCCAAAGGAGGAGAGGTCGATGGCTCTTCAGATGCAACATTTTCAGCCTAAAGGAGGTGAAGGGGTATACAGTGCACAGGAGTGGCTGTGCATGAAAAATAGGCATGGGAAGAGGAGGCCAGCAAATGGGGGGTTGTACTGACTGCTTTTACTGTGGGCAGAATGGGCACTGGAAAAATGAATGCCCTCACAGACCTAAACTCACAGGACTGTGTGACACGGTCTCTTCATTTGTTCTATCCCAGCACAATTCGCAGCTTCTTCCTCCACCTTCACATCTAATCCAATCTAGGATAGCCTGGGGGAAAATAATTACATCATGGCACTACTGGTTCTGGTTAATCGTGACAAACTCTATGTATCCTGCACAATATGTGGAAAGGTGACTAGCTGCCTAGTAGACACAGGTGCAACCCATTCTGCCTTGAAGGCTTCCGATTTCTCCACTTTGACCCTCGCTGATATCTTCATTAAAGGACAGGGGCAGCCAACAATATGGTCTCTCCCCAAGTATTTCAGCCTGTCACCATTACCCTTGGCCCTATCTCTGACTACAAGATCTTTCTCCTTAGCTAACCTTCTCCTGTTAACCTACTTTGGAGTGATTTGCCTTGTAAATGAGGGTCCACCGTCCATTGTTTCCCAGATGGTGTTTTTCTCAATGTGCCCATCAAGAACAAATTTGCTGTCATGGCATTGACACCACTTCCTTATTGTTCAATTTACATTGTGGCTCCTGATTGCCAGGAAGCTCACCTGTCACAGGATCACTCATCCTTTTGGTCCACACTTGCTAACGATGTATATCAGATTCAGTCCACTCAGCTAGTGCAAATCCAGTAAAACTCTGCACACCCCCTACCCTAGATACAGCAGTACCTTCACCACCCTGATGCTGAAGAGGGCATTCAGCCAGTACTAACCTCATTGATCTCACAAGGTATTGTAGTTCCTACCTGGAACCATGTTATACTCCAATTATACATGTGAAATGACTGGGAAGACTGCTAAAGATTTGTACATGACTTCAGGACAGAAAATGCAGTCATCCTCTCCTCTTTCCCCATATTTCCCAACCTAATCACTACCCTTTTTCACCATGATAGGTCTATGCTTTGCATTCTTTTAAATGTTTATATGCCAATAAACCCAGAAAGCCAACTCTTATTTGCTTTAATATTCTCAAATGCCCAGTACACCTTTACAAGGCACCACCATGGGTTTAGCAAGTCAACATCCTTGTGTTTTTTTCAGATTCCAAAAAAAGATTTAGATGAGATCAAATTCACTAGACGGTCAAGGCTAATCCAAATGCAGATGACCTTCAACCCTCATCAACCCTAAAATCAGAAATGTCTCATTTAATACATATAATAGCCACCCTGTAAGATTACCTTTAACCCCTATGAAAAACTATCATAAAGAGTGCAGCCCACCAGTTTGCTTAGGATGCCATGGTATAGTTATTGGTGTAAATGTCCTGGTTGATTTAGCAGCTACAGTTGCAGCCTTTTCACTACATTTATGCTTCCCCTCTGCTCCTATCATGACTTACCAATGGCACCCTTACAAGAGGTTGCAAAGCTGAAAGATAACACATCAAAAGGGGAGAAACAACAGTGGAGGTGGAAGGGATGTAGGTCAAATTCAGACTAGTCCTATACTAAATTTGTTGGGTGCATATACAATAAAGCCAAACAATTTTACTTTCAGTTTTTCCTTTTATTTTCAACATATCATAGTGCAAATATTTTCACATATACAGTCATATGATTGTCTTAAGTATTTCCAAGAGGTCATGTCAATATAAAGCAAAAAGCTAACTAAGCATCATTGTATTCTAAAACAATAGTTTGATAATTTTCAGCCCACGTGTGTTTCACAGCATATTACGCTGCTTCTTCAGGGCTGAAAAGGAATAATAAAGTAAATTAATAACTTCATTTTACATAAACCAATAAGGAAAGAGGACAATACACAGAAGCAAAAAGGGCAGCCAAATAGTCAATTCAATACTAGAACTAACAGTTGTCAAAAAAGTCACATTGCAGTCAAGTATTCTCAAATATATACACTGATTTTTAATCACTTCGCTCAATAAAAATGTGAATTTTTGAAATAATCACTTCTTTGTTAAAGAGAACAAACCATTTGACACATCTATAATACATAAAATCAATAGGTACTCTCATATTTATTAAAAGATCCACCCTTAAGGCCACATCCCTATGACTAAAAGATAGATGTAGATACACTCACCCAATTAGAGTAATATATAATGAATCATATAAAGGAAATTCTCCAACATTTTCTTCCCTCAAGACAAGTAGACTATGTGATCAATTTGGTTTCCCAGACAGTCTATATTCAGTTAAAATATGATACTTGATGTAATTAACTTGAGTAGTTTGTGACTCTTGCAATAAATCTATATATGGATCATTCATTCTGTGTTTGGCTTAGCTTCTAGAGCACAAATTCGGGTTTAATGTTCTTAATTTCGGTAATTTCATGTTAAGCTTGTTACACAAAATTCCCGGAATGACACCACTTTGCATAATTATAGGCTATTTAAAGTATAAATCTATGGCAAAACGCACCATTTACTGTAAAAAACACAAGCAGCTGTTGTTGTTGCTGTTTTTGCTTTGTTTAAACACATCCTCATGCCAAAAATGTGCGCAATGACATATTTCATATTAAAATATAACATAAAATGACAAATACCAAACTTTGCATAACTCCGTGTAATTGTGTCACTTCAAAATGTATGTGTTTTGCGGTCCTATCCATGTCATCTACAGCTGAGGAAAATGATTGCATTCAATAGGTCCTTTACGCTGTTGGGTATCATGGTTGTTCATTGTCAAGGCACGAAAGGCCCTGCAAATACTACATGGCTACCCTGAACTATTCCTTCTGAGCCTGTCCCGCAGTTACAGAGAACTGCATTCCCAAGTGTTATGGACAGCTGAAAATGTCACTGAAACAATAGCTAACTGCAATTTTCACCCTCAGGATGTTGCTAATTTTATATTGTGTCTTCAACCTCACTCACAATCCGAATTCACCTCTAGCATGGAAGGTTTTTGTAGTAATGGAAGAGAGTTGCATTGTAAATAGGTGGCTGAAATTAGACACCATATGTACGAACACATAATAATACTGCTGTTGATCACTCTATCATTGTCTTACATGATAATATCAGCCTCTCTATGAGCAATGTTAATGTAAGTAAGTAGAGATTGAGAATAGATATACAATATGTGGAAATGTTTCAGTATTAGTACAGTGCATCCAACAGCAAAACACTTTTTTACAGAGATCGCAAGTGGTAGAGAACAGAACAGAAAGTGCCCTGGTGACATGATATCTGAGCATTAAGTCTCCCACCATACTTGTCTGTCCATCAGAAAACCACCCTCCGCTGACATCCAACCCATCTTCAAGTCCCACACAATGTTTTTCTCTGCCACAAAAACAGCAGTGCACCAACTAAGCTACATTGAGCTTTGAAGCTTTATTTCACTTGTAAGCTTAGTAGCCTGAGTAAAAAAGAGACTGGAGGTGGATCTAGAGCAGGAGTCTTTAAAGGGTAGCAAAGCAGGCACTGACAACTCACCAGTATCCTGGAAGTTGCTCCCTGACATGTAGCCCATCACAGTGCATAATTCAGAGTGTCTAACCATTTTGAAGATGGCAGTGGTGCACTGCATCTCTTTTGTGGCTGCCAAACCAGTGGCAGGGCCACACAATTACAACCATTGTGAAAGCTTGAAGTACATGCATTGTGATGACCTGAATTCACTCTCTCTTTATCAAAGTAACAAGGAGCTGATCAATTTGCTAGTTCCACTCTATCAATCATACCTTACCTTTAAAAACTAGGCCAGAAGAAAAGTGCCAGCAACAGCCAGAGTGGAGTGGCTAGTGTGAGTTTGCCATACACAGCTACACAGTAGCCGTACATTAGCAGCCCTGCCACCAAGGAAGGAAGGGCCTTGTTTATTTCAGATGATGGGAGTGGTATGTTGCAGGTTGGTATGCATATTTGTTTAAATATTTCTCTATGCTTAAGTTTGAATATATGTTCTGCCACGAAATGTATTGTGTATGTGGCTGGTGTTGTGTATCTTCTTGAAAAATATTTTCATTGTGGAAGCCATTTGTAGTGTCAGAAACACCAAAAGTATATATTGCTACCAATAGAAGCGGTTCATCTCTGGCCTAATTATGACTATTCCTGACATAATCTTGGCACTTGTTTAATAATGGTAAATCTTAACATGTGTTGTTCATCAATGGACTAATCATGGCATAATGACAGCTATCCTTGCCATATTGTGAGTATGCTTGGCCTAACTGTGATTATATATTAAATAATTGTTACCATCCTTGGAATAATATTGTCCATGACTGACATGATGTTCTTAGTATTATGGTGGGCAGCCACAGTACATTTGTGACCTTGACATAATGAGGGGCAACCTTAGCTTAATGTTGGTGTCTATGACATTATGATGGGCATATTGATACATTGTATACTGATAAAGCTTTTACCATCATTGATGTAAGTAACCCAGTCCTATGCATTGGTGTGGTTGGTGTTCTACCACAATATCGAGATTTAAATATCATCTAGCCAAAATATTCAATCCAGAATATTGAGGATAACATTGTGATCAAAGTAAGTTACATTCTTAACTCAACCTCTGTTTATCTTTAAGATAGTAGGGCTAAGAATAGTATGCACATACTTTCATGAAATTATACTAGTTTTTAATCTAGATATGATATTTTGCCATGCTGATATTTTGACACTCAGTATTGTAACATACATCTGGTGGTCACAACTAGTAATTCTGTATGGTGTGGTTACTATTGTGATTGTGTTTGTTGTAGTCTGTACTGCAACAGTGGTCAAAGCCACTAGCAGCTCACAACTATTTTCATTAATGAAAAGTAGCTCTTATAGAAAATGTTAGAGATCCCTGCTGTAGAGGAAGCAAACACTAACAGCCACCATTCAGTGTGAAAAGTGTACTGGGAGACATAAAGGGAGGTTTGACCATACAAAGTTGTTAACATTGTTAAATGAGGATGAGGAAGTGAATAGATGCCAGGGGAATGAGGACACCCTTAGTTAGGGAGAAATTCATGGAGGGGAGTGTGGAAGATGTTACTAAGGTATGGCAACTAAAATCTATGGTTGCTACATTTGATCTAAGGAACTGGTTAATTGCACTTACAGTTCTCTTTACAAACAGGGAGCATTAGAAGAACATCGAATACAATTAAAGGCTTGGTAAGCTCTACTTGCAAAGAACTCTGAATTTGTTAGTGGCACTCTCCCTTATGATCCTGTCAAAAACATATATTCTGCTGTAAAGAAAAGATTACCTGAGCTTCAGGTAGGTAATTTGATTCTATCCTCTTACATCTTATCACATCAATGGTCATTGGGCTTCAGAAGTGGTCAATGGAGTTTGGTGACTACAATGCCTGTGAGGCAGTTTCAGCTGGTGTCCTTATTGTACTTTGGAAATAGTGCCTACATGATCACCTCTCTCTGTGCCATATTCCTGTCATCCATCTACTGCCCCCTTGAAAGCATGCAAGTTGTGGATGTGAAGTTACTCCTGGAATTTGGATCTGGAAGGAAACTACAGCATTTCAATGGACACTGGGAAATGGCACATTTTGTGGGAATGCACCTGACAGAGCATTGTGTTCTCAGCAGGGATAGTGTAAGGCCCTGCAGGACGAGGAGGGATGGGGAGTTTGTGTTTGCCCTAAAATTATGTTTACTAATAATGTTCAGCATGATCTCTGTGCTCTGGATAGTAACAGGATACATGTTCTGTATGACAAACAAGGTGTTCACGTGGAGAGGTCAGGGGTTTGAAAAAGAAAATAGTGGAGAGAAAGTGTCAGGTAAAAAGCAGTGTAATAAAGAGCCAGAGAGACTATGGGCCATCAAAGATGGTTTTAATTGTGCTTGAGGAAGAACAAAAGATAGGATTATGGTAAATAAATGAAAACCATGAAAGTTGCAATGATGACAGAAAAAAAGAAATAAAATATATGCATGCAGGTCTAAACTTCTCCTCAACACCATGAATATCTGTGGAGGTTTCTTTTCATCCTTCGTTGTCCCCACGCATTGTTTGCCATATAAAGGCTAAACTATTAAGCATTTGACCTAATTTAGTGTTTTGGGAAGGTGGAACAGTTCCTAATTGCAGAAGGGCTAGCTTAATTTATATTTGTCACCTGTTAAACCATAAAAGACTTTGGGCCTCATTACAAGCTTGGCAGTCCTGAAAAGACCACCATGTTGGAGGTCTTTCAGACCGCCCTTTTACAAGTCATACAGGCAGGCAGGACCGCCAATCAAAAAAGGCAGACCGGCAACGGCGTGAAAACCTGGAATTAGTAGGTCCAACCTCCAGCGTCAACAGCACCGTGACCAACCACTGACTGCATTACAAGCACACAGTTGCCATGGCGGACCCCCATGGCAGTTAGCCAATAGCGGACCGAACCACAGCGATCTGCTGTCACCAAAGTAATACACAACTGCGCATTGCATGAATTTGAAAAGAACACAGCTGACACACGTTTCCACACTGGACAAACCTGCAAAGGACACTATAAAACACACCCCTTCACACATCACAATCCTTTGCATTTATACCGTAGCACACAGAATCCAGAGCAAATTATTTTCCACACATTACAGATGCTAGGCACCTCTTTTTTCTCACCATCCCACACAACACCCTGCACACACTTTTGTCCAGTCACACCCTTTGGCACTTCCCCTCTTTAGTGAGTCACTCTCACCCGTGTAATTTGTTTTCCACCATGGCACATTAAAAAAAATCCTCATTTCTCAGAAGACGAGTTAAGAGTCATGGTGGATGAAATCATAAGAGTAGAGCCACAATTGTTTGAAGCACAAGTCCAGCACACCCCTTTCTGTAGGAAAATGGAAATGTGGGACAGGATTGTCAACAGAGTCAATGCTGTAGGCACCACCCTGCTCACAAGGGAGGAAATTAGGAAGAGGTGGAATGACCTCATGGGCAAGGTCCATTCCCTGGTCTCCAGGCACCAGCTGCAGGCCAAGAAGGCTGGCGGTGGCCCTTCCAGTTCCCTATTACATCTCTTTCCCAAGGAGCAGATGGTCATGGCCATTCTGCATCCTGAGGGCTTGACAGGAATACCTTGGGGAGTGGAGTCTGGTAAGTCACAACACTAAAGATGTCACCAAAATGCCATGTCATGAATGCTCACAGGTCAGTTTTTGCCCTGTTTACTGTCACTCCACTCACCAGCCTAGTGTCCACCAGTCCAAAGACCTCTATTTTGCAACTCACATTTGGAGAGATGACATTTGTATAGTGTGTGTAGTACAGGGACTGATATGACTACAGCCCCCAGCGGGACCTGTTCTATAACTCCAAATACCAGACCGGTGGTCACTTTGCCAAATACCCCTCTTTGGTACCTATCAATTCAATGGTGCACACCGGGGGAGATAACATTTGTCAAGTGTGTTTACTACAGGCACTGCCAGGACTACAACTCCCAGGAGGCACTATTCCTTTAACTACAAACACTAGCACAGTGGTCACATGCTACAATACATCTGTTAGTGAACTCTCAAATGAAGTGGACTCACCTGTGTTTACTAGAGAGAATGACTTGACTGCAGCTCAAAGGAGGCACTGTTTCAGAGACTCCAAACACCAGAACACAGGGCACTTGTCTAAGAACCACTGTCTAGCAACTCACAATTTAAGTTTACTCAGCTAGGAGGATACCATTTGTCAAATGTGGTAAGTAAAGGGAGTGATATGTCTACTAAGACCAGGAATGGCCTCTGTCTGTAAAACCAACCACCAGCTCAGTGCTCGCTTGCCCAAATACCATTGTTTGGTAACTCTCAATTGAAGTGTACTCACCTGGGAGGATATCATTTGTGTAGTGTGTGTAGTACAGGGAGTTACAATACTGCAGCTCCCAGCAGGCTCTCTTACTGTCACTCCAACCACCAGTCCAGTCTCATCTCCTCCAAAGACTCCTGCCTGGTAGCTCACACATGAAGTGTACTCACCTGGAGGGCATAATATTTGTATAGAGTGTGTAGTACAGCGACTGTCATGACTTCAATTCCCAGCAGGTTCTGTTTCGCCAAGTCCAAACACCAGCACAGTGGTCACGTGCCCATCTTTGTCAATTCACAAATGAAGTATAATTACCTGAGGGAGAACACTAGAAAAGTGTGTGAACTAAATGGAATAACCTGACTGCAACTCCCAGGAGGCACATGACTTCTAAGGCCAGGAGGCTCTGTCACTGTTAGTTTACTCACCAACCCAGGGTACTCTTCTCCAAAGACTCCTGTTTAGTGACTCACACATGAAGTTTACTCACCTGGGGAATAACAATTGTATAGTATGTGTAGTACAGGGACTGACATGACTTTTAAGGCCAAGAGGCCCTGTTTGTGTAACTCCGTACACCAGTCCAGTGTTCTCTTGTTCAAAGACCCCTGTTTGGCAACTCACTCCCGAATGAAGTTTACTCACCTGGGGGTATACCATTTGTCAAGTATTGGGGAGTAGTGGGAGTGACCCGAATGTATCTCCAAGAAGGCCCTGTTTCTGTACCTCCAAACACCAGCCCAGTGTTCTCTTCTCCATAGACCCTGTATCTTAACTCTCTATTGACGTGTAGTCACCTGGGAGGATCATATTTGTATAGTGTGTGTAGAGTGGGGTGTTACATCACTTCTAAGGCCAGAAGGCACACTTTCACTATCTCAAAACATCATTCCAGTGTTCAGTTCTCCAAATACCCTTTTCTCTAAACTCACAAAGGAAGTGTACTCACCGGTGGGGATGACATTTATCATTTCCCAGGTTGGATTGAGAGGACCAGCCTTAAATCTACTTACATCTTTTTCCAGGACAGATCACTATTAGTTAAATGTGGTGCTCATAATTCGGATCCATTTCTGCTCCGCTCTGGAGTTTCTCAGGGATCCTCTCTTAGCCCAACTTTGTTTAATTTGTATGTCGCACCTTTGGAAGATCTGGTGCGCTCCTTTGGATTTCAGCTGTCCTCCTATGCAGATGACACACAAATGATTGTCTCTTTTCGAGACAAGACACAGGACATAGCTAAACAATTTCAGTCTTTTATGAAAGAAGTAAATAACTGGATGGACCGTAACTGGCTTAAGATGAATGGAGACAAAACTGAGGTCATTATCTTTGGGACCAATTCATCTATTTGGGATTCAAACTGGTGGTCGGAGTCATGTGGGACATTGCCGATCCCCTCAGCTGCAGTTAAAAACATTGGAATTGTTTGTGAATCTGCCTTAACCTTCGATACCCAGGTCAAAAAAATCACCAATTCATGCATCTGGATTATTAAAATGCTTAAGAAAATCCTCCCTTTTATACCTCGGGACCTGAGAGCAATGGTAGTTCTAGCCTTGATTGGATACAGGCTAGACTACTATAATGCTCTTCACCTGAACATCAATAAAGCATCACTAAATAAGTTACAACTTATTCAGAAGCAAAGTGCGTGTCTGGTTTTGGGTTTAGACAAGTTCTCATCTGTCAAAGATAGTTCGAATGAACTCCATTGGCTACCGATTAGGAAGCGCATTACTTTTAAAACATTGTGTTTGACTCACAAGTCCCTTTACTTACATGGTCCTCACTCACCTCTTCCATCAATTAAGTGGTACATACCTGAGCGGACCCTCAGATCAGCTGACATTAAGTTAGCCTACAGTCATAGGATTAAGAAAGTGAAATGGAGGGACAGAGCTTTCTCAGCAGCAGCTGTCAAACTATGAAATTCCCTTCCCTTTAACATTAGGAATATTCCCTTCCTTTTGTTTTTCACTTTAACAAATACTCTATACATGCATACATGACTGGTAAGTCCAGGAGGCTGTCTCTCTAACTTCAAACACAGGCCCAGTGTTCTCATACACAAATATTCCTGTGTCTGATGTCTCAAATGAAGTTTACACATCTGGGAGAATAACATTTGTATGGTGGTGGGAAGTAGAGGGAGAGACCGAAAAGCTAAGTCCAATAGGCCCTGTGTTTCTAACTCCAACCACAAAAACAATGTTCACTTGCCCAAATCTATCTATTTGTGAACTCTCAATTGAAGTTTACTCACCTGGGGGGGATACCATTTGTCAAGCGTGTGTAGAATGGAGAGTGATATGACTGCAACTCCAAGGAGGCACTCTTTCATTAACTCCAAACACCAGAACAGTGGTCATGTGTCCAAATACCCTTGCCTGATAACTCTCAATTGAAGTTTACTCACCTGGGAGGGACCAAGAGACAGATTATGCTCAACTCAGAGACGTGTCTGGCCACCTTGACTAGCTAACCCAAGATGAAACTATTGAGAACAGGAAGGGCAGCTTACCCATTGTGTAAAACAATGATCCCAAAGGCCTCACAATACATCACCAGAATAGTATTGGCAGCAGACACATTTACACTGCACTAGGCTTGATGACTCCAGTCACATATAGAACATAGTCCTGGGTCTGCCTGCATAACAATCAACTTCTGTGGCCTCAAAATGGGCAAAGACATAACCTGCTTAGCCACTGTTTTGCCTGCACTAGTGGCAACATGGCATTCTCAGGCCACCATCCCAAGGGCTAATGATCTGCACATTTTAGCAGCTTCTTGACATAGAAGGAATTGGAATGCTTCACAAATGTCAGGTCAATACAACCAATATCATGGCTACTTGCCACAATAAGATTACCTGCAAAATAACTTTGTACACGGTCTATGCTTAATATAACACTAAATGGTTGGAGATAGATGTCACAAAACAACCAGTAACATTGTATCTTTCACATCAACAGGTCGAGTTGCCACTAGGCACACACAGGCCACAGAAGAGACTGCCACTGAAGCCATCAGTGAAGAAGACACTTCTGGACATCTGGATGTGGAGGACGGTTCTGTCCCATCAGGGCAACCTGGTCAGACACTAACAGTGAGTCTCACTGTGGAAGCATCAATACCTCCCAGCCCGGTTGCCCCAACATCACAGGCAATCAATCGCCCCCCAACCTGTGTTGCAAGCACAGTGTGTACCATCTTGTGTTCCCCAGTCCTGTACCCTGAGTTGCAGTACAACACCTCAGACAATGAGGGTCCAGGACCCAGTGGGAGAGGGCACACTGTGGCAAGGGCACAAACACACGGGGGTTAGGGTGAGTGGGAGGGATGCTATGGGCCAGCAGGGTAAGGCCGCTGGGGCTGCTCCTGGCCAGCACACTATCAGCCATGTCTTGGGGGTCTATTAGGAATCCCAAGGCGTGATGGGCCAGGTAGTGACCGAACCCTGGTAAATAAAGCAGCTACAGAGGGACCTGCACACGGAAATGTGTGAACAGTGGTAGATTCCCAATGCCAACATGGTCTGCCTAATAGGGGTGAAAAGGGACATTAACTCCACCCTCAGCAGGGCTCTACAACACCACTCTGCCCCTTCCTTTGGCACATCAACACCGGCCCTGCTTCATCGGTGCAAGCCTCTGGGACAGAGGACCTGCCAGAGGAACAAGCCTCAGACACCCCTGCCTCTGTAGCAGCAGACCCCCCTCCACTAAGCAGGTGGGGATGTCCAGTGAAGAATCCAGGAGGTGCGGATCGCAAGACACCCATCACTGCCAACCAGTGACCTCTTCCTAAAGGACATCCTTTGTGTGCCACACATTCACTCTGTTGACTGGTGCTGAACTACCCACCAGTTCCATTGGGAGGGGTACTCTGGACTTTGGACTTTCAATGGTGTGGCATCTACTCCAATGTTTTAATTCACCATGACTGACACCTTCACTTTGTTATTTTTCATCTTTACTTTCTCATTAAAGCTGACTTCCCTTGGAGTAGTTCGATTTCTTACTGACATCAAAAACCATGGTCGGTTTGGATATGCGGAGTCTGCATTACTGCATCAGCACCTTAATTAATTCAACCATCACAAACTCATTGCCTGCTTGCTTAATTTCAACATTTTGCTATGTAGAGATGTAAGACCATGTGAACCATATGATGAATACATACCTTACCTGGGCAAGAATGAATATGTTACAAGTGCACATTGTCCTGCTCAGGATTACAACAATTACACACAAACACATACGTACAAGGGTCTTATCACACCAAACATTTTATTCAAGTGTACAGTACGTAGGCTGTCCATATGTCTGGACCTTTTTGACATAAGAATGTGTGACTCATACTGAGTCAAAATACATATTCCAGGGTACAGGCCCCCAGACCACAGAAGGGAGGGATTTGTCAGACTTGTCCTGTAAAATAGGCGAACATTAAAGTGGATGATGTAAGCAGCTTGGGCCTTGTCACATACCACACCAACGTAATCCAACATCACATAATCTAAGATACAACAGATGGCAATAAAACAGTCCCTGCTCATAGGTCCATCATAATCCAATGACCATGCATCTGATAGTATGACACCAACAAATGTCAGTGTTATGGCACAGGCACTGTGTCCTGCAGTGATGAAACACATCTACAGCTACATACAGGTCATACAAGAATAGTGTTTAGCCAATGTGAAGGGTGAATGTCATGTTTGCAATCAATGACTACATATTTCATGACCCCATGATGACACACATGGTGCAATTGGCCCAACACAGCACACAAAACAAGTCCAGTGTGCACTTCCGACCTTCCACCAAAACAGTGTGCAAGCTGCCTTGGCACAGGTCTCATAAACCTCAAATCTGTGAGGTACAGCATGAAACACCTGCCAATGTCACAACTCTGAAATGCCCACATGAGGATGTCATGGATAAGGTACCTGTTTAAAGCCAAAACAAGAAGTGTGAGCTTGAAAACATACATATTACACAAATCATATGCCAAGCTACTGGAAATGTGATTTCATTGCAATGAAACTGACACAAACAAAGCAACATCTTCAAGGAGGGGATATGTCAAAGGATAACTCTTCAAGCAGTCTTTGGCTAAAAATTGCAGAGTATCAGCTCCCTAGTTGTTGCTAAAACACTCAACTCCATACATTCTCACAACTACAGTTTATTGTACAGTCACAGCCATGACATCACATGACATACTTACACTCATAAAAATCAGCTGTTGATGAGATCTTCCTGCAAGTGAACTCCTTTTTCTTCACCACTGTCATCGTCAATTGGCATTTCAGGACTCTCATCCGGTGGCACTGTAGGCTCCCCATCCTCTGGGGTGTATGGGATATTCCTCCGCAGAGTGATGCAGCAGGCCACAGTGATCTGACACACTCAGGTCAAGACACCTAAATCTGACCTTCAGGAGTCCAAAAGCCCACTCCATTAACCGCCTTGTACTTCCATGCGCCTCATTGAAGCATACTTCCCCTGGTGTCGTTCAATTCCTTAGTGGCATCAAAAACCAAGGACGGTTTGGATATGCGGAGTCTCCTGTTAAGTGATGGGACATATGTGAAACATTGACTCATTCACTTCATGATTGTAGCACCAAACATTGCACACACACAAACAGGACAGATGTGACTTGCCAACCAACTAGGCCCTCTCTGGGTACAGTTGTGACATCAGCTTGGGTGTGGTGCTGTTCTGCATTATGAAGGAATCATGGACTGAACCCGAATAACAGATACAAACATGTGAAATATAGAGATCTGCAAAACAGACAACTTGCATGTTGATGGATTGGAAGTTCTTTATGTTGTAATGTACTTGTTCATTGGCCTGCAGTGGGACCAAGCAAACACGTGTACCATCAATGGGCCCCACCACATGTGGGATGCGTGCAAAACCATAGAAGTCAGCCTTCCGATGGGCTAAATCCTCACATCGGGGAAACCGGATATAGATGTCCAGGTGTTTCAACATTGCTGAGAAGACATCCTTCAACACCAGACTGAACATAGGTTGGACATACCAGCAAATAGGGCCACTGTGTGTTGCAAGGACCCTGTGGTTAGGAAGTGCACTAACAACATAACTTGTACAGTGGGTGGTATGCTGGTTGGATAAATAATAGCTGGCATCAGCTCTGACTCCAACTGATGACATAAGTCCACTATTGTTTGCCCATACAGGTGATAATATGTTATTGTGTGCCGTTGCTCTATGGTCTGAAGGTCTGGCAGTAGATGGTACACAGGAGGTTGTCGCATCCTCCCTCTCCCTGGGTACCTATGTATGACAAGACATGATTTCTAACATTAGTCAGTGTGTCCACAGCAATCTACATGATGCCTGTCAAGGATATAATGTGTGACAAGGCATTTCTGAATGGATAGACATGGCAACGAATACACATGACAGCTGCAAGTAACACAAGGGTCACATGTGACCCCCATGGTTTTGCATACCTATCCACAACTTGTATATGGACCAAACTCAAAGATGTGCAACACAATTGCCCCTCAAAATGTGACTGTATATCCCTACCTCCAGAATGACCCTCAGTGGTGGACTGTGCCGCACTGTTAAATGCCATCTGTTACTGAAACATACTGCAATGGTGTTTAAGTAGTAGGACCTACATGACAAGACAGGCTAAGCATGTTTTTGAGGTTAAAAATCCTTTTTTGCAGGTATGACACACTTTATAAAGAAAATACAGCATTTCAGGCAACCAAGATGGCGGCTGCTTGACCTACTCAAGAGGACATTAGGAACCGTCCACAACCACCAGCGGAAGTCGTCATGGCTGTAGGCAGTGTCAACTGTGATGGACACAGTCATAGGCCAACGTTGTTGCCAGTGGCGTTCACAGGTCAATGGCTGTGTCCGCCGGCGTTGATGACCGTGTACATAGCGGACTTGACCGCCATGTTCTGGAGATTCACTCACTTGACTCCTGACACTGCTGCCAGCAACACCTCCATGACTAGAGCTGCTGTGTGCCACCTCTGGGAGCAATCATGCCATGTCCAGTAGGTGATAAGGCCCCTGCCTCCTATTCAGAGGAGCTACAGTGGCTAATTAATGGGGTCCTATCTCTTTATAGACAGCTTTATGACTGGAGGAGCAGGTAAGTACCTCATGTGCACAATTTTATCTGTACTTCACCATCGTTTACCTCCTCACAGGCTACAACGTGCCCATGTGTGCATGTTAGACTACTCTTGTGCCTGTTGCTGCAGTATGTGTGGCATCAATGGGATGGACAACAATGTGCAGGTATTGGTGGCCAGTGCCATAAATTAAGTTCAGTGACATTGTGTTGTATGAGGGTTTGGGGGTCCTAGATACTCCTTGTGTTAGATGCACATAAATAGGTAAGGATACATTACTGTCATCCACTGACATCTCTTTCCTCATGATTCTTATAAAGGTCAGATTACATGTATGTTCATGACAGCATGAGCTATGTATGCATATTGCATTAGTCAGTTGATAGTCATGTGAGCAATGTGTATAGTGCCACAGATCTTTCAAACCACATTTGCCCCTGCTAAACTGTTGTGCGGAAGGCTTATCTCTCTGCCCTTCAGGTTTCCACAGACACCACATACCAAGTTGCTGTTGGCTACATGATGTACTCTCATGCATGGAAGTGATGGAAATGGAGTGTTATGTAGGCTCTGTCAGCTCAGCATGCAGAGACCAGAGCCTATCAAATGTACCTCCCAGTATGGGGCCTAGTCTAGGCTATGGTAGAGTGACTATGAATCTGTGACTGTGGCACTGTGCCTACTTCCTGTACCCCAGCATATCCTGGCATGAGGCCAATATGAGGCTCTGGTGGCAAAATCTTCCCTGGATGCCTCATTCCTTTGACTAGATTAGGAATGAGTTCAGAGGTAAATCATTAGTTTAGTTCATATGTGCATTCCCCATCATTGTGAATGTGTGTCTTAGACTCATGACATGTTCCTTCCTCCCACAGCTCTGTTGTCACCTTCACACAGCTCATATTTGTTCTATACAGGTGTATTGCATAACTGACAGACCTACAGTGGAGACAATGTGTTGATTCCTGGGAAGCCATGATATGTGATTCAGTAGCTTGCTCACATATCAGAAACTGTACAATGCATGCCTCTGTTTGTTGGATTCCATCTCTGTAGGATGGACACATGTGTCAAAAGGAGAGTTCTGTGGTACAGGTACATAACAAAGAACTACACCCTTTGAAGTGGCTTGAGTGCGAATCTGCTAGGGCATTTGTCCACCCATGCACAAGGAAGACACTTTTTGTACCCACCATGCCAGCCCCTTGATTGTTGTTCATGTGTAATGTTGAAGCTTGTACTCTGGCAGTTGCCTATTGGAACTGCATGCAGTGAATCATTCCTACAGAGTGTGAATGTGTTGATCCATTAATACTTAAGAAGTTTACACTTCAGAAGCCTTATAGGTGTGTAGTGTTTCATAGTGGCTCACATCACAGTACAGGTTGCTAGAGCATGGGCTACCTTATGTCAGTAAGCTTGCTTTGCTTAGTCATTGTAGGCCATAAGCAGGATAGTGGGTCTGCAGAAGGAAATGTATATGTCTGTAGTCATTTCCATGTACTTATTGGCTTTTGTGTTCACACTTGGGGAGTATTGACAAATAGAAAAGTCCTAGCTTGATGTTACTGACATGTGTGTGACTTAACCACTTGTGATGAAACTTGTGATTTTTATCTCTTGATTTCACTTGTGCATGCATGCAGGTCAACACCCATCAAAAGAAGGACCTATGAAGAGCCATTGCCAAGAAGATGTGGAACCTGGGGGTCCACAGCCAATGGAGTGCCCACTGCATGAAAAGGTGAGAGGACCTGAGGTGCTGGCTCTGTAAAATTGCAGAGATCCAGCTGGGGCTGTCCTCCCAACGTAGGCAGGGTGCCGCATGGACCATGACCCCACTAATGGCCTGCATTCTGGCACTGGCCTACCCAAACCCTGATGGGTGTTTGAGGAGAGCACAGCAGCCACAAGAGGGTGAGTACAGGGCATATTACTGCCTGTCACATTGCCACGTGAATGTCTTCTGAGAGCTTCCTCTGACAATTAGGGATGAGCCATGTGTAACACAGTATATGAGTGATTGTTTGTGTAGACATGTCATGTGATGTGCCTTGCCTGTTGGCCCAGGGACCTGGAAAACAACTGTATACAATCTGCAAACATTTGCTCTCCAGGGACAACACATGGCTGTGTACTTTGATCAATCATGTTCTGTTTGTTGTTGTAGTGGGTGTAAATTCTTTGCAACAGACCCCTACTTCTCAGTGGTACAGGGCAAATGTAAGGTAGTGATGGATCATTATCCTTAGCCATGTGTCTGGTGAAGTGAGTATATTGGCATCTGTCAATCAGAGGCTAGTTGACTTCAGCGTAATGCGGGTGCTGGTGCCTCTCTACGGTCTGTAATGTGAAGATGGCCATCATACATGTAACAGAGCAAACATTGTACTTTGGGTGCAGCTACAGATCAATACTTTTCCTTGGTCATTGGGTAATGTCTATTGACATGATTTATGTGCGATCACTGTTGCCAAAGTTCCTTGTGCCTATATTTCAGCATGTTTCTTTTTCATTAGCAAAACATTTGCAAGCTACTATTTCGTGTATAGTCTACCTGTGTTGATGGGATGATGTATGATTCCCCTCACATATATGTGCATGGTAACCTGTGTGTGGAACAAGCCATTTACAATGGGGGTATGTTTCCTGTTGTGCCGCAAACAAGAGTGTATCACCATTGCGTATTGGCTGACAGATTCCCTCATGCATCATGGAATTTCATTTGGCATGTACAACTGCAGTAACATGACATGTAGGCCTAGTCACAATGTGCATTTCTATGCCACTAATGGGGCAGCATGTAGCAAAGTGCCCTGCACATGTGAGATGGGAAAGGGTTGTAACATGACTGTTGGCATGCATCATGGAGCGACTTGCATTTATTTTGAAATCACATGTGTTTGGGTACAAGCATTCATCCATAGACAGACATCTGGGTCTGCATGACCATAATGGAGACAATGTTGTAGCTTCCAATTGGGCAACATGTTGAGGGCCTTCAACAAGTACTTGCAAATCTCTGGGCCACTGCAACATCCAAGGGACCAATGGGACTGATTGCTTCTACTGAATCATTCAGAGTATGTCATTGTAAGGGGTGCCACACATTAGTGATGATTGCCCTGGGGCTTGCTGAATCATTGTGTTGTGGATTTGGGGGACATCTCTCACTAACATATGACACATGATGTCTACAGTGTCCATTTTCATGCCACATGTGTGGCCTAGCTGAGCAACATTAATACTACATATATGACTCAATTGGGACAAATATCACTTGTGGAACCAATTCCAGTGTGAAATGAATATTTCCATGTCACCTTCTCTAGGGTATTTTACATTTGTCAGCAATATGACAGGATTTTGGATCATCATTTCTTATTGTTGGGTCATTATGTATGTGACAAATAGATGTGTACATGACCTTGTGTGGGATCTGTAGGAATGGTCTTGGCATTGGCCTACTATTGTATGATAACAGGTAACTGAGGTCTGCTCCATGGGGCAAAGCTTTAAGGGTGATGAGGTCTCCTAATAGTTCAATTGTTACTGTGATTGCACAACTTCAGCCTTGCAATTGTAATTGTCTGAGATTCGGATTTTCCTGTAGGCAACAGTTGACAGTTCAGGTGGCACGCATGCAAATGATATTGCATATGTATGGGCCACTTAGGTGGGGTTTGTTCCTGGGGCCTACTTGACATCATGGCAACGTTTGCTAATCAGAGCTATTGTTCAAATGTGATCATGGACATGTGATGACCATATTTCTCTTTGTATTTGCAGCGACATGTGATGACCATATTTCTCTTTGTATTTGCAGCATCAGCCCAGGGAAGTGAAAGAGACAGGGCACAGCAGAGTGGGGACGCATCTAGCCACGGGACCTCGGGTCAATTCACCATGGGCACAGAGGGACCCAGTGGGCTAGAGGGTGAGCAGAGTGCCACAGGGGAGATGGGAACATCACCTTTATCATCAGAATATTCCTCCAGTGGACACTCCCTAGTGGTGGCAGACCCATCGGGGCATACCCCTGTACCATATTTGTCCACCACCCTCCCTGTTGCTCTCCACCCAGTTGGCCGTGCCCACTCACCCAAGAGAGTGGGCATCTCCTTTTCGGCAGGCACCTCTCCCAGCCCCTGTCACCCCTGCTGCCCTCAGTGACAGGCTATTGACCTACTGAGAAGTATCTCTGTGGGCCAGACAGCCATTGTGAATGCCATCCAAGGATTGGCGACCCAACTCCATCAGACTAATGCATTCCTGGCCTACAGAGATCTTTTCAGGCTCTGGCGTTCACTCTGATAGCAGCAAGTTACCCCCCCCACCTTCTGTTCCCCCTCCACCTCCCTTTCCCCATTTCAAATACCCATTCCCCTACCTATCCCAAGCAGACAGACCGATCTGTACGCACCTACCCCAACAAACAAGAGCAGGACACACAGACACAAGCACCACAAAACATACTGCCATGCAGGCAAACAACAGATACCCACAGACACAACATCAGTCACCAAATACCCAGATACCCCCACCACCCCCACAGGCACACACACAACCTCAACATACCCACATGCACCACCACAACAATAAGTAACACACCAACCACACCCAGCATACCTGCAGACACCACTCCAGCAGACACACAGACATCCACCACAACCACCATATCCACAGACACCACCCCAACAAACACACAGACATCCACCACTCCATCCCCCAGCACCCCCACCTCCAGTCCCCCAAGACACATAAACACACACACACTCACCCACACAAAAGACACCACACAAAACACAAGCATACCTCCCACACACACACACCCACGACATCCACACCGTTACAGCAGACAACCACTCACTCGACCTCCAAATCCCCACCCTCTTCTGCTGACCATCCCTGTGTACCTGATAAAGTTTTTTGTTTGAACTTGACCTTTCCCCTGTTCTCTCCACCCCATCCCAAACCCAAGAGGCCCGATCTACCCAAAACCCCTCCCTTCCACCTCTAAGTCCTCCCCTGTCAGACCTCCCCCTCTGCAAGTACTCAGACCCTTCCCCTCCCAAAAAGCAGTCCACTTCTCCCAAACCCAAAACCAAATTCACCCATCCAAAATCTAACCCACGCCTGTCACCAAAGATGATCCCTGAGATGCCTGCCTGCCCACTTGATGCACCTTCCTGTGGAGGTTCCTGTCAGTTAGGAGTCAAGCAATATCACAGTGATGATGCATGTGCAGAACCACATTGGACTGGCCAATGGCCTTGGACTTTAAAAACTTTACATTTAATGAACCCAAACAGTTGTGTTTTTTTGGGTATACATTTGTCCTGCAATTCCTTTTCAACCTTTATGTTGTTCCTGAGTGACTGTTGTTGTCTACCTACAGTTGTGTGTGTTTCAGCCTGCTTGCTGATCCATTTGCTGTTGTTTGCAGTATGTGACTTTGTGGGCAGTTCTGGTGTCCCCCAAGAGAACGGTATATGTTGACTGTATGGACATGTGGGTGTAAATGAAATGGTGATGTCATGGCATTGTGTACTGTTTGGTATAGTAAGTATTTAATCTTGTGTTGTCCAAAGTGAGCATGTATGGTGTTAGACTTGTCCCCCCGATATGGATTATGGATTATTCTGATGTGTGGCAGCTTGAATTGTGTTTGTGCAGACATGGAGTGTGTTCATTTGTGCTGGCTTCCTTTGCATTTGACTGTGCATGTGTCCATTAGGTGTGTGTATCTTGCAACTTCTTCATGTAGAGGGATGTCCTATGCAGTTGGAGCTGTATGTGCTTTGTTGACTTGCACTTCCACATTGTGCACATAGGCATGTCATTTGGGTCTAGTAGTGATTGTCCCTGAGACACATGTAGGGCCAGTTCCCATGCAAATGTTGTTTAAGGGGCATGTGCAAAGTTATATGTGTCCCAGTGCAGCCTCCTTTCCTTGAGTGTTACTGATGGCCCCATCTCTATTGTGCAGGAATTGTTTGCATAGTTTATTTTTCTCTCTGTCTCTTGTGCATCCCATTGTCCTTCCATTGTGTTGCAATGTGGGTGATGTGTGTGTCCATTGACGGGCTGTTTACTGGGGGTGGTGTTTGTGTTCCATGCCACATCAAAACATATGTGTGTTGAACGTGACGACAGTCCATGGCATGTGAGGAATGTGAGTGTGTGAGTAGTATTTGTAGATGTGATCTTGATGTGTTGTTGGTGTTGTGTGAGACAATGCTGTGTACACTTCACTGTCCCTCTACCGGAGATGAGCAGACATGTGTTTTTGTGTAGAGTTGTGGTGCAGTGTGAGTGACCTGCCCAAAGGTGGTGTATTGTGACTGTGAATGTGTCCTTCTGTGTGTCTGATTCTGACGCGGGACACAATGACAAGTATACTTGGTGCCCGTAGTGTGACCCCTATATGATGTGGTGAGGGCACGATTATCTATTTTTCAGCTTAATGACACAGGTATGTGTGATGCACCCACGGCGGTGTGGGTTTTGTGCTTCATCGCTGATCATCAGCAGCGGCAGGACGTGTGATGGGCTCCATGGCAGCAACAGGCAAGTGAGGCTGCTGCAGGTGAGTGTCTCCCTTTTTAGTCCCTGTATCTGCCTGCTGAAACTTGGTGGTTGGACTGCCATGGTCACATTGGCCGTGTGAAACCTCATAATGTGTACGGCAGCAACACAGGCTCTACCGGCATGTTTGTGCTGTCTCATGACCATGGGGGTCTATGGTGCCTGGCAGTGCCAGTGGGACTGCGGCGTTCTTTGCTCCATAGGCCTGCATGACTCGTAATACAGCGGTCCAACTGCCAACCCAACGACGGTGAGACCGCCAACACCGCCATGTCTTTACACGGATTGCCAAACTCATAATAAGGCCCTTTATGTCATTACAGGCCTCATCTTCCTGAGATCCAGATGACTGTTTACCCTGGAGAAATGTATAAATAGTGGCTGTGTTTTCAGTCTCAGGAGGACTGGTCCCTGATATGACTGTTCTCCAATGTCCAACACACTCCCTCAGGTCATCTAAATAAATGTGTATTCTGGTATCACCTAAGAATTTTCTTTTTTCTACAACAAGACTCTACAGATATGCTTCTGACTCTAAGAGTGGCACAAAGATAGGCTTTGGTTGTGTTATTAATGGACATCTCCTTGCAGACATGTTCAGGACAGTCTCTCCTTTCCAAGTGTTAACATATTCATTTATTTGCTCTGCTCCCAGCATAGATTGTGTGGTCTCTGTGACTCGGTTACAAATTAGGGTGTGGGGAGGGCAAAGCTTGGCTGCACCTTGTGCAAACTGTAGCACATCTCTCAGCAGCTGGCTAACAGACTGTCTGGATTTTTTTTTAAATGAGATGTATGGGCTATTCAATAGAATGTAGACAAAATCCACCACAAATATCAGATTTTACTCGTGGTTTTGTGCCTAAAATAACGAAATGCATTGTTGGGGTAAAATCAGATCATTGGAGGTTTTTCTTTCAGGATGGAAGACGTTGGTCCACTTCTTCATTAGAATCCTTCATTCCAGGCTATCCAGTGGGGCGCAGTGGACTCTCTCAATTTTCTGCACCCAGACTAGCAAATGGGCAAAAGTCATTGCCCTCATGCAGAAACACAGCAGGAGTGTTGCTGCTATTTCTAGACTATTTATTTTATTGACACATACGTCATAAAAGGGTGTAATTTCAGACATGTTCCCCATTGCTTGGGAATAGATGCTTTAGATACTTATACTAAAATGTCACTCAAAGTATTATACAAATGGCATTGAAATGTCACTCATAAGCATACTAAAAACACTGTAATGTCACACATAAACACAGTGAAAATGCAGCAGCTATGTACTAGGAGAACCAAACAATATAGCAAACAATTTGAGGAAGTTAACCAAAGTGAAAAAAATTGCTTAAAAGAAAATGTGAAGAATAGTTATATGTAATAAAAGCCACAATAAATCAAGTAGTGAATATTCTAGATCAACGCAAGATAGAAATACAACATCTGTACAATTAATTAAAGTTAGGACTGCATTTAGCTATGTACATGTTAGATAGTGGGGCAACCTGCAATATATTGTGTTTAACTGAATAAAATAGGATGGAAAACAAACCACTACTCAAGGCATCATGTGTCAAGATATTCCAATGGAGAGCAAGTAACCCTGTGGAAGACCTAGAAATATTTGAGAAGACATTCATTTGGGAGAGCTTTCAAACTCAAGAATCTTTGGTATAAAGGTTATAAGGAATGACAACATATTTTTCTTTCTTCTAATTCTGGAATTTTTCGCCTGTTTCTATTCTCTAAATCAGTAACCTTCATGTGACTTTGTAGATTCCACAGATCACAACTCTAATCTGGCAAACCAAATACTTTATTTTGAATCCCATCTGGGTCTTTGTATTTGTCATCCAGATTTAATTTACAGGTGACAACCTTTATGTGTATTGTTTTGATTTCTCTATTAGGGTCTGCTGTAGACTATAACACTTTAGTGACGGAGAGCTGGGCACCCTGCAGTTTTGATATCAGAGTCAAGTCTGACCATATTCAGTCACAGCTGTTTGTCTAGATTGTCTCTTCCCATAAATTGCCTTGGACAAAAGCAGTTGCCAGGAGGTCTTGATTTCTGACATAGGCCAAGGCATGCATAACACTTATGGGGATATGGTCAGTGGGAAGCTTGTTTGTTTGTGTATTGGTAGTACAGCAATACCATTTTTATGTATAAGCCTTAAGGGAGTGACAGAGAATTAGGTCAACATTCAGCCTCCTCAAAGTGGGGCAGCAACTTATTTCTTATGACAGAATAAAGGTGCTTTGATTATGACAAGTTCATCCATTCAATATGAACATAAATTGCAGTTCAAAACAAAGTTCTTAGTTCCAAAAACTGAACTAAGGGATATGTCTGTTAGTTATTATTTATACATGATTGACATTTTTGTAAAATAAATACACATCTCATCAAGCCTTCTGTAGATAAACATTAAGAGACCAACTTTGAAGCTTATCTACAAACTGTAAGGTTAATTGACTATAACGTTTTTTGGGAGGCTGCAAAAACTTGCACGTTTGTCCTGCATTCAATAGGGTCTAAGGATCTCTAATTCCTAAATTTGGAAAAGACTTCCTACTCTGCACTTGTTTCAGATCTCCTTAATTGAGATGTAAAAATTCTGTCCAGACTGCCTAGCCTCATGGCTGAAGAAGGTGATACCCCTGTTGGTACAAAAGAAAGTAGCAGTGTTTGTCCTTGGGGGATCATCCAGGAATCATATGCAAATTAAAGCATCTCTTTGTGTTTGAGCTTGAGAGACCATCCAGGAATCATATGCAAACAAAAGCATCTCTAATGCAAGTGAAGGGCGACACCCACAAAAAGGTTGTCCTCTTCCTTAATGCCAAGAATGCCTTTGATGTGGTATTTTGGAAAGGAATGGATTGATATCCAACTTCGTATTCATAGGGCCTGATTTAGATCTTTAGCAACACAAAAGGATGATGGATGGTGTGCTGAATCTTTTCAAACACTTCCCCCCAGTCACAGATCTGGGTTTAATCCATTGTTCTTTTGCTGACCATGCCACCCCGGTTTGAACCCAGCCATATGTAAATCAGTCTTGACCTTGTTCCCATGGGAACAGTCCAGCCAGAACTGCCAGGCTAGGTCCTCACTGGAATGGAAACAAACATCCTGGGACCGGTTTCAGGGTATCACCATTCATCAGCCAGGCTAGCTTAAATCCAGTGGCACAATGAGCACAAGGCCCATGTCTGGGCATACCCTACCCACTTAGGGCAACTTTAGCAATTTTAGATTTAGATCTTGGAAGGACTCCCATCATCCCTCTGTGGCAGAGTTTACAAGTACTCCATAAGGGTGACGGATTCCTGCTCGCTCTATTTAGGTGTGTGACAGCTGAACCTCCATCTACGCTGACAGAGTGTTTTCTGTTGCATAAGTAGCGCACTTCTGACGTCACAGCAGACTCCTTTGCTGGATAACATTACTCCCTTGTCGTCAGGGTGGTGTGATGTTTAGATTTCACAGTTGTGTTGCATTATTCTAGTGGTGGGACGCGTTCAACAATGTTCAATGCCTGTGGCTATAGGATGGATGCTAACATCACACACCTGATGTACTTTGGCTAATTGTTTTCACCTTTATACCACACTATAAAACACACTCCATTTCAGACCATGATCCTTTGCCATTCCACTGCAGCAGAACAATTTGATGCAGAATTATTGACACTGAATTCAGATTTTGTTTTTTGCTCCGTTTCTTATTCTTTTGTGTAATATTTTAAATTCAACTTAAGGGTTCCCTATTTCATTTAATTTCATTTCCTTAGGATGGCAGGGAGGAAAAATTCCTGTTTCATAGAGGAAGAATTGTCACTCACGGTGGATTAAATAGTTAGAGTAGAGCCACAATTGTTTGGAGCACAAGCACAAAATACAACTTTTAACAGAAAAGGCAAATGTGGACCAGAATAGTTCAAACAGTGAATGCTGTAGCAAACAACCTGTGCATACATGAGGAAATTAGGAAACGGTGGAATGACCTACAGGGGAGAGTGCATTCCCTGGCCTCCAAACGTCACCTGGAAGCTCAGACGACTGGTGGTAATTCTACCAGCCCCCACCTTACAGCTTTATCCCTGGGAGGAGAAGGTCCTGCAAACCCTACATCCTGAAGGCTTGACAGGAATTCCTGGTGGAGTGGAGATTGGTCATACTTTTGAATGCCTCACTAAACATAAATGCCATTTTCCTTTTAAAGAAGCCGTTGATAATGTGTCACCTTTTTCATACATATAGACCTAGAATGGAATATTTAATTTCAATTTATAGTGGAAATATTTAGCATTCCCATTGTTAATCTCATTTAACTAATAGTTAAAATGTTTTGTCAGTATTGGATTGCCTTCCCCATTTTTCACATATATATGTTTCCCTTGCTTGTTTGTTTGTTTGCATGAATGCATTCTGTTAAATTTAAGTTTATAGGTTTCAATCTCCACAATTTCAACAATATGTAATGGTTCAACTAAGTGTTTCAATACCTCTGACAAAAATTCTGATATGTGTTCCATATTGAAAAGTCAGTTTTATTCTACTGCATATTTTTACTCGGTATGTTTCACTTTCAAATTTGCAAGTGTAGTCAAAGTTTAATTGAAATGACTACAACTATCAAGATGCCTTACTTTTGGTTTCTTCAAATATTATTGGAATGTCATTTTGATCATTCTCTCTTATCTTACATATTTTCACGTGTTTAATGTGTACTTTTTTAAATCGAACTCTATATTATACTATGTGGTGAAACGTGGTGTTGTTTATTTTCTATGTTCTCATTTACATGATATTTAATTGATTTGATGGTTTCTGTCTCACTAATCACATTTTGTTTTTAAATGTTTAATGTGTGTCAATATGTATGCTGAATAGAAGATTGTTTAAAAACAAATGATTTGCAATGTTCATACGATGACCAATGCTATTAATGCTACACATTTACTTAATTCTCGGTTCATTACCCTGCGAGGGACGTGAATGGTTTCCTCACATTTTCCACTCCATTGTGTTGTGCAGAAAGCTTGGTAAATTTCATGTTTATTCCATATTTTTGTACATTTTAGAACATCATTTTATGTGCTATTCTGAATAAGTTTGGTGTGTATATTAAATGATTATGTAGCTTATTAACAAACATCTGAATGGTATTATAATGATTTTAAGTATTTTTCACCTTTTAAGTTGCTTCATTATTTCCCTCAAACTCATTTGATGTACAATCCAGAACTCTAAAATAATTCTTATTTTTAATGAATCATAGGACCAAACCAAGAGCACATCGACCACCATCTGCCACAATACCAGAGGATACCTCCACTCCAGACCAGGAAAAAGCCTTGAGTGAGAATTGCACTCTTGCAAGTTCGCATGATGAGGAATAGCCTAGTCCATCTGGTATGCCTGGGCAGACAGCTCCTGTGAGTCTCACTCAGCCTACACCTCCCCTCTCAGCTGTTACATCTCTGTCCTTGGATACCTCCACTTCCTGTGTCCAAAGGACCACCACACCAATCTTGTGCCCCCAGTCCTGGCTGCTGTTGAGCCATCACCACCGCCAGCATCTCCAGGTCAGCCAGGACCCAGTGGAATGGGGCACACTGGGTCAAGCAATGGGTCAAGCAATGGGTAGCAGAGGTAGGGTCTGCAGGAGGGAATATGTGGGCCATCAAAGTGAAGCCACTTGATTCACTGTCAACCAGGCCACCATTCGGTAAGTCTTCTGAGCTATCAATCAATACCAAGACATGATGGGCCAGGTCCTCACAGAGTTCTGTGAGATGAAGCAATCTGAACTCCAGTTTGGGCTCCCTGACTAGGGTGTTACAGGTTTGTTACAACCCTATGTCATTGGCTTTTTTCAGTACCATCGTCCCCTGTCTGTGGTCCATCAACATCCGGCCGAACAACATCTGCCTCAGCCACAGACAGGGAAGCCATGCCACAAGAGGAGACTCTTGCATCCACTCTAGTCTCTGTAATTCTGGATCCACCAGTTACTCTCAGGAGGGAACATTCATCTGGATAAGCAGGGGAGGATGGCAAGACCTCCAGCAGCAAGAGATGAAAAACCTATTTTGCTCCAGTGTGTGACTACCATTCACTCTGTGGACTATTTTCTGGACACATTTACCTTTTTGATGCCAGTTTTTGTGGTCTCCAAACAATTTTGGATCTACAATAATTCTTTCATCCACCAATGACTGATGTTATAATTTGTTTGTTTTCTTTTTTTCATATTTTTTTATTAATGCATATTGTTTGGTTTAATAAAACCAAAGCATCACATATTCAAAGACTGGTTTTGTATTTCTTGGTTCAATTTGTTTAATTTGCATGTTTCAGCATACATTTTGAAAAGGTACTGTCAAAAAGATTGTTAATCATTAAATAATATAAATGTAATGCGTTAATCACTGATGATACATGCCAAACAAATACAAAAATCACATATCAAAATGAATTATTTAATTACATTGGAATCACAGTTTGTTTTTCATAGTTTTCAAATACATTAGTACCCATGCATTATCACAATACCTCAGGCTATATGTGCACGTACAGTTCCATACCTTGACATCATGGAAGAACAGGATATGACCTAAAAATCATCTTAATAAGACAAACCAATATTGATTTATGGCATCAGCTGGAGCCAGATCTTCTGCCTCACAATATGAATTTTACATCAATACCACCAATAGTGTAAATAATGGCAGTACTCTAGTTTGTGGCCACAGGTTCATTCTAATACACTGTTGCACTATGTGGTGGAATGTCACAACTAACTGTCAGTGGTGTGCTATAAGAAGCACTTTCTTCAGTAATGAGACACATCAACAGATTCATACAGTTGTCTACAAAATGAAAATGTAGCTAATAAAAGTCAATAAAAGTTTGCCTATTCAATCTGAATTTGTTGATAGTATCCAGTTATTCCATGGTGGCAAGGTCTGGAAATGGTCTGCAAACTTGAGGTTGTCATCTTCTCACTCTTCCTGGGTTCATATGTCTGCAGTTATAAATAGAAAATACACCTTTTTTTAAAATATAACACAAATTTCATGTTTTTAAACTATATATTTGGTGTCTCAACATAATTTAACACAACATTTATTAGTGGTTCTGGTAAAAAAACATTTTGGCATGTCTATTACATTTTAGAGAAATGTGCAAATAACACATTTTAAATATATTATTTGCACATTCTTCATTTTTAAAAAATATTTTTCATCCCAATTTCAACAACAGGCGTATAAACAAAACCATGCAACTATTGCATTTAACCACAGTAACGCACTACAGTGTATGCTTTTGGTCTAAAAACATTAACAAAATTAGCATTTTGCATATATAAACTAACTAGCTACCATTTGAGTGGTGGTGACGCACTTAACATTCACAAACGCAATATTTCACAATATAATATTGCAGATGCTGACGTCGCCGTCAGGACATTTGCAATTCGGAGAAAGTTGGCGGAAGTTGACCTATTAGTGAGTGTAAAACTCCACAATGGACACAGCCCTAGGCTAATGTGTCTAATAGCAATGTACAAAAGCCAATAGATGTGTCCATCTCTGTGGATGATTGCGTACATTGTGTACATGTATGTGCCATTTAAAATAAAAGCTCCCTTGCCTCCTAAAACTCCATCAAACAACACCTCCTCAACCTTTGCTGCTGTTTCTAACCTCTGGGAGCCAAAATGCCAGGGAAAGAAGGAGACGGGCCCCAAACGTCTTTCCAGAGAGTTGAAGTTGCTAGCTATGAAGGTCCTGTTCCTGTGCAGTAAGCTGTATGGATCACCAGAGTAACAGGTACATGTTTCAAATAATAATGTGATTCTGACTAACTTTTTATTTTATTTAAACACAGGCTAGAATGTCCCTCTCAGTTCCAGAGTGAAGTGTAGTGACTGAAGTGGTTTATGTTCTTTTTAATTTACATTGAAAAATATGGTGGGCATTTTTAAACACATTCTAATTAGACCATACCACAACATTAGTGTGTGTTGGCTGTCCTATTTGTTTGTATATATATATTTAATAATTTTATGTGAAATTTAAAAAAAAACATTACGGTAATTTAGAAAATGTATCATATGTTTGATACAAATTTTTATATATATATATATATATATATATATATATATATATATATTCACTGGAAAAAAAAAAACAAAGGTTTCAGGGACATTGTAGTAAGGGCCTGAATTTACTTACATAAAACCAGAGAAATTCTGCAGTTATAAATACCTGAGCTATCTATAACTTGCGCCCCTGTAATGCTGTGCTTATGACATCATATATTAGCTCACTAATGACATAGGCCCTCATTACAACAATGTCAGTAAATACCGCCTACAGTCGTCACTGCTGCCAGCCATCTGCCAGATTATGACCACAGCTGGATTTCCACCAGAAAGATGGCGGAAATCCGGGTGTGGCCATGCCGGTAGATGGCGGTAAGGTAGCACTGCTGCCAACAGCAGTACCACGCCAGTTGACCGCCTTCGACCGTATCATGACACCATGATACGGCCTGGCGATATTCTGCTGGCGGACACTGCTGCTGGCTGCAGCGCCCTATCCCGCCTCCTGCCGTAGGACCCCTGACGACAGGTAAGTCGGTGCTCCGACAGGCGAGGGGGGTGGGGGAGTTCGGTGTGTGTGGGGGGGTGTATGTCTGTGCGTGCATGTATGCATGTATGTGCTGCGTGTTGGATGTGTGTGAATGTATGGATGTGTAAGTGCGTGAATGTGTGTGTGAATGGATGTATGCATGTGTGGTTGAATGTGGGAATAGGTGTGTGTATGCATGTGTGAATGAAGGTTCATTTATGAAGGGGGCTCTGGAGAGTAAGGGGGTGGGGAGGAACCCTGTGGAGGGGAGGAGGGGCTGGGAAGACCCCTATCAGTAACAGGGAAGGGATTCCCTGTCACTGATAGTGCCTACCACCATGATTTTCGTGGTGGTAAGGATGCCACGAAAACCATTGAGGTAGGCGGGTCATAATCCCGCAGGTGGGCAGGCGACAGCCACTGTGCTGGAGACTGAAGTCTCCAGCCCGACGGTCGTTCTCACTGTGGCGGTCGGTGTGGTACATTGGCGGTTTGGCTTTAGCCAAACCGGCAGTATCTTAATATGGATAAAAGTACCACCAGCCTGTTGGCAGTACTTTCCTCCATATTAATGCCGTCCGCCTGGGTCATAATGAGGGCCATAGTGACATCACTCACAACATCACTGATGTCAGTGTCTGTGTGGATCTGTGAATGCTTGTGTGAGGATCTGCATGGGCCTGTGAGTGGGTGTGACAGTGTCTGAGTGAGTCTGTGAGTGGGTACATGAGGGCTGAATGGGACTGTGAGTGGGTGCATGAGGAACTGTGTGGGTCTGTGAGAGGGTGTGTGAGGATCTGTGTGGGTCTGTCAATGGGTGTGTAAGGGTCTGAGTGGGTCTGTGAGTGGGTGTGACAGTGTCTGACTGGGTCTGTGAGTGGGTGCCTGAGGGTCTGAGTGGATTTGTGAGTGGGTGGGTGAGGGTATGAATGGGACTGTGAGTGGGTGCATGAGGTACTGAGCGGTCTGTGAATGGGTGTGTGTGGGCCTGAGTGGGTGTGTCAGTGTCTGAATGGGTCTGTGAGTGGGTGCATGAGGCTCTGAGTGGTCTGTGAGTGGGTGTATGAGTGTCTGAGTGGGTCTTTGTGTGGCTGCATCAGTGTCTTACTGGGTCTGTGACTGGGTGCGTCAGTGTCTGAGTGGATCTGTGAGTGGGCACATGAGTCTCTGAGTGCATGTATAAGTGAATGAATTAGTGTATGAATGTCTGTGGGTTCTCTTCCAAACATTTTCATATTTGCAAATATTCTGTGAATGATTCACGAATATTCATGAATTTTCACTAATATCATGCGTGGTGACGCAAAATTATTTTAAACCCATAATTTGCCCCTACAACACACCTATATCACACCCTGGGGGTCAGGCTACCTCCACCCGGACCCCTTATGCTAGTTTGAATTAGAATTTTCTCCCCTGGGGACTGTGTCCCATGAAATAAAATGGCTGGCGCAACTTTCTAATCATGTTGCTCTCAGCCAATTGCAGAGCTTTTTTTTCGCACGCTTATTCGTGAGTCCAGATATACAAATTTGGGTTTCCTTAAATATCTCAAACTGAACTGATTTACACCAAATGAGTGAAAGTGTAATCTGCATACTGAAAGCGAGTTTTCTGCCAAACTTGGTAAAATTCCTTGTAGTGTTTAGGGCTGTAGTCATGTCTTAAAGTCTTATGGGAATTAACATGGCAAAAGCAACTTTTTTTACCATCCCCCCCCCTTTTTATCATGCTACTACTTGATGGATCACCCCCAAACATTTTGTGCATGACAAGATATCACCAGGGCACTTTTTGGGAAAATTTTGCGAAGATTCGTCAAATTGCGCAAAAGATACAGGCTAGTCAAAAAATGCTTTTTCTATGGAAACTAGGTCCTAATTATAACTATCTACTAGAGACTGCAATCCCTGCAATGCGTTTCAGCACTATGCCTTGTTCACGCACGGGGTGGGAGTGCTAAACACAACCTTATATAGCCCCTGAACCCAAACACCCAATGACACAAAGGAGGGACTAGAATTGTCTCCATTTTCAACAATTATATACATGGTGGCCATCTTGGAGTGATGAACAAGTATGTAAAATATATCATGTCCTCATATGTACCAGTAAGCATAATATGTAAATTTACTGCAACATAGTATTTCCCAAAAATATAACATTTTACATGTGTTAACAAAACATATACAACTAAGGGCCAGATGTATGAAGGTCCGCATTTGCGATTCCCAAATAGTGACGTTTACTGAATCGCTATTTGGAATTATTTTTGGAAATGTGATGTAACAAGCCAATCGCAGAATTTTTTGCAATTACCACACATTTGCAGTCACAAATAGCGAATACCAAATAGCAATTCGGTAAAATAGTGAATCGCTATTTGGAAATCGCAAATTGCGATTTTTGTATTACGGAGCAGCATGATGACATCACAATCAGGAAGGGACTCAATGCATTCTGTTTCCAGAAGCCTGAGCCACAGGAGCAGCCAGAGAGACCCAGCACAGCACCAGGATGCACTCAGGAGAGTCATCCAGGACCAGGTGAACACAATGGCCACTGATGGAAATGGCAAGGACACAGGCAGGAGAAAAAGAAAGCTGAAATTCAGTGAGCAGGAATTTGAGGTCCTCACAGAAGAGATGGTCAGGAACCATGACCAGTTATTTGGGAAGAACTCACTACATGTCCCAGAAAGTGAGAAAAGGAAATGGTGGATTGACATCAGACCAAAATCAGTCCTGTAGGTGTTGCGCAGAGTACAATAGAAGAAATAGGCAAGCGCTGGTACAACTTACGATCACATGCCAAGGAGAGGATAGCAAGCAAGCTGATGGAGGCATGGATCATCCACCAAGACACCACCCTCCCTTGGAAGTCATGGTGGAGTCAACACTGCTGCCTGAAGCAGTGGGTGGTGTCACTACCATAGAAACCTCAGGCACACCCGGCACCAGCAAAGGTGAGGGCAGTAATGATTTGAATCACCATTTGTGCATGTACAAATGTACCTTAGAAATGTTCAAAGTCACCATGCAGTATTAGAAACAGTCCATTCCACATTGTCCATTCAACACAAAAATGCCTTATGGGAGTGGTGGTCCAGAGCCCAAAAGTGCATCTAATGCCAAAATCGCAGTATTGTGTAAAACCAAACAGAGAGACAATACAACAGACATATAGAGATACATGCCAGGGAAAATGTTTAATACAAAAGTAACTGTTTCATGACACATGCAAAAAGAACATATAGAATGACATGCTGCGCATTGTTGATACAGATATTCCTGCACCTGATGCAGCGGAGACTGAAGCATGGGGGAATGAGGAAAGTCAGCCACAGTCTGATACCAACAACACTGAGTCCATCATACCAGCAGCACCCAGACGCAGGGCAAGAGTGGAACCCCTCCCAGATTTCATTCAGGACTCTGATGAGTTACAAGAAGATGTGCAGACACCACCGTCAGCTGGTAGATGCACCCACAGACAGCAGTCCCTGTTTCAGCACCAGTATACTCCCCTCAGGAGGTGTTGTGAAGAAGGCAGACAAAGCACGGTGGAAGGTGAGGGCCCATCGGTGTTTGGTGGTCTTAAGGCATCCATGTTGAAGGTGCAGCGCCTATAATGTAAGCTCATGAGATCAATCCACAGGCAGTTGGTGCCTCACAATCACAAACTGTACAAGCTGCATGAGGGACAACAAGCTACAGTAGAACACCTAAGGGAGAGGACAACTGCAATTTAAAAACTCTGCACTGTACTGAAGGAGCATGTCACCCACAGTAGGCGCCATCACCAATTAATGGGTACGTTGGATGGGTTCAGCAGATCTGTAAATCGGCTCACTAATACAACTGCTTTGCTGTCACGACGTGCTGTGGGCATGCAAGTGGAAATGGCACATTGCAATAGGGACATTGCACAAAATTGGTGCAAGTCACTAATGCATTGGAGTCAATGCAGACAGCTCCGAGTGCTGCAAACAGCAATCTTGGTGGTGGGGACAGTGAGGAGCTCTCTAGCCTCAGTAGTGTCACAGCCCCAGTAATGGATCCTAGGCATCGCAGTTCCAGACACATTACTGTCTCAGTCCCTTCAACACGATATGCAGCTGAGCCCACTGAGCGTTCTAGCAGAGTTCATGGAAATAAAAAGTGATTTGGACATGTTCTGGGTCTTGCATATTTTGTTGCAATGCATTCGTACTATAATATTAATAGTATGACATTGTTACTAGGTACTGATTGTGCTATATTGAAATACCCATGTCCTATGCCCACATAATTGACCTGGAGTTAATGTAATAAATGTGATACATGTTGAACAAGACTGAGGGGGTCATTACGACCCTGGCGGTCGGTGGTAAAGCGGCAGTAAGACTGCAAACAGGCCGGTGGAAAAAAAATGGAATTATGACCGCGGCATTCGCCACTTCACCATTCCGACCGCCATGGCGGTGAAGACCGCTGGGCTGGAGATTGCGGTCTCCAGCGTGGCGGTCGTCACTAGACCGCCAACGGTATCAGGACCCTGCATACCACTATGGATCTCGGGTGGTTGGGAACCGCCATGAGATCCATGGCGGTAGGCACTATCAGTGCCAGGGAATTCCTTCCATGGCACTGATATGGGTCTCCCCCACCCCCTGCTACCCCCCACGAATCCCCCCCCACAACCCCTTGCCACCCCCAAAGGTGGCACAACCCCACTCCCCACCCCGACCCCGAACATGCACATATACACACCCCTACACGCACACACCCCCAACATGCACATATACACACCCCTACACGCACACACACACCCCGACAACACATACCCGCACACATACAAACCGACCTGCACACATTTCACATACACACAGCACCCCCCTCACACATACACTCACTCACTCAACCCCTCTACACTCTCACACGCACACCCCCATGCACGCACACAACACACAACACCCCCCCACCCCCTTCCCTAACGGACAATCAACTTACCTTGTCCGTTGATCCTCCGGGAGGGGACAGAATCCATGGGGGCAGCTCCACCACCATAACACCGTCACCAGAACACCGCCACACCGAATGATGGGACGTGATTCAGTGGGCGGTGCTCTGTTAACGTGGCGGTGGAGGTTGAGCAACCTCCACTTTCCCGCCGTCCGCCAGTATGGCTGCTGGCGGCTTTCCATACACAAAAGGACGGCGGCCTGCCAGCGGTCATAATACACGGCGCGGAAGACCGCCACCACTGGCGGTCTTCAGCACGGCGGTACCTCGGCGGTCTTGCGAAAAGACCGCCGAGGTCGTAATGACCCCCATAGTGTTGTCATTACTTACATCCAAAATAGTTGTGTGTAATCTCAGCATGTCTCTGCCTGCCATCTGCTGCTCTGGTTCTGTCTGCTGGGTGAAGGGGTGGCAAGGGGTCGTCATCCTCATTGGAGTCTGTCTCTGTCAGTTCCACTGGTATACCTGATGTTGTTGCAATGTTATGCAAAATTGCACATGTAGCCACAATCTTGCAGGTGGTTTCTGGACTGTATTGGAGTGCACCCCTACTTTTGAGTAGGCACTGAAAGTGACTTTTCAGCAGTCCAAAGTTCCTCTTTATCACACTGCGTGTCCTCCTATGTGCCGCATTGTATCGCCACTCACTTGGCATGTCCGGATTGAGATACAGTGTCAGGATGAAGGACCGCACTGCATATGCACTGTCTCCTACAACGACAGGAGTGTCATATTTATTATTGTTATCTGTGACATCACATATACAACATGCAGCATTGTTCGCTGTTACATTACCAATTAGCCATCTTTCCCCAAACTCCCCAGCAAGAAGTCTTGTGCACATTCCACTGTGCCTAAAGTTGTAGGAATCATGTTTGCTGCCAAGGTATTTGGCCCCTACATCAGTTATGATGTGGGAAGCATTGCAAATGACCTGGATGTTCATTGAATGAGTATTTTTACGATTCCTGTAGATATACTCTGTTGCAGATGGTGGACAGATTGCCACATGTGTCCCATCAATGCAGCCAATAACGTAGAAATTGGACTAACTGGTAGAAATTTAATTTAGTTAGCTGCAAATCCTGTGGGGTGTTAGGGAGTTTTATGTGCAGATTCAATTTTGATAACATAGCGTTTAGAAATGCATTAAACAAGTGTGAAAGCGCACTTTGAGATACACCTCCTGCTGATGTTATGACCCCCTGATAGCTTCCTGAGGCTAAGCGGTGCAGGGAGCATACCTGCACATGAGTGGGAATGGAATTGGTTCTCTGTGTGTATCACTGAAGTAGGGGTTGTATATCTGCTATTAAATCCAGTATCATGGCAGAGTTCAACCTGCACTTGTTTCCTCCTCTGTTTGATCAAAGAGAGTAATGCACAATCTGAAAATGTGCTCCTGTTTCCTCCTCCCTCTCCTCAAACCTGCCAGGATCCTCATCCTCCTCGCCATGATGTAGAGTGCAGCCATTGTGGCTGATGCATTCTGGGCCTCTTTTTATAGGTTGCACCTGTTTACCACCTGATTTCATTTGAATGTGCAAAATTCCTGTTTTGCGACTACTCGCTATTTGCAACTGCTTCCTACATTGGATTTGCAATTCCTTATTTGCAAATCGCAATTTACAATTCACTAAACCTGGTCGCATTTTTAGAGGATCGCTATTTTAGCGATTCCTTAAAAAATACACTGCGAATGCCTTTCATACATCGTAGAAGGCTTTTTTTGCATTCACAAACAGTGGAATTATGTGATTTGCTCCGTTTGTGAATGCAAGATAGTTTGATCACCTGGCCCCAAGAGTGCTTTAACACAAGTAAGGAAATGACTGTTATATTAGCCTGTGAAACAACAGTCTCATGGTAATACAAAGAAAAGCCCCTTGTTGCCTTAATACTTCAACAATAATGTTTTGCAAAATAAACCTAAATAATTGAAACTAGGGCAAAATTATTGACAGGGAAGTATTGTATGCTGGATATTGTCATATAAACTGAAAATATAAACGTTGCAAGTTACACATCTCATAAACATCCTGTGATAAGGGCTCCAGCTGTAATGACAACATACTCCCAGACACTTGCAGATTGCTAATGAGACAGTGGGACTCACTGGTAATGAACAAAGTAATGGAGCTCACAGTGATCGGGATACATGTCCCCTGATGCATGTGTCCCAGTTCTTTTGATGACAACAGATGGGTATCAACAGAATAGGGTAACCTATATCACATGTAACTGTTGCTTTGGTATGTTCCAATGAATACATTCCCTAATAATAGAAACTGTAAAACATAATTGAAGAGTCTAGAACCATATATTGTCACAGTGATGTGGATAATACAGTGCTACAGAGCTGAATATCCATGGAACATGAGCAACTTCTACCAATGCAGAGGATCCCAACCACATATGGTGATACTCCCTTGTGGCCCAGTGCAAATAATATAAAAAAGCTAAATTTCAAAATCTAGCAAAACCAGATTAAGCCCCCGTGGGCAAAAGGATCAATAATCCAAACTGTATTTAGCATTACATCCACTCTGGGGTTGAGCCCTTCGATGCAAAATGAGACTTACTAGAAAAGTCTCCCACTGAAAAAAAATTAGATAATAAAATTCATATTACCCAAGTGCTCCATATGTTTGCTAGAAGAAAAGAGTAGGGTGCCCCAACCGGGGCCTCCTCTCTTACCCAGCATGTGAGATGAGAGTCCCTTTCTCCACTCCCTGAAATGAAAATGAAAATAAAATAGGTTACACAAATCTGTATAGAGAACATCATCAACTTATAAAAACAAATCATGTAATACTGCATTTCATGGTCCTCACTGTCAGACTGCCAAGTAATTAATCCAAATGCTCATGTAACTCTCCATCAGAGTTTAGACATGTAACTCTTCATCAGAGTTTAGACCCCATGGGACCCTGGTGTTCAATAATATAATGACTCTGGATTCTAGCTTCCTAAGTGCTAGAATGTAATCCCCACATGTGGGATCTACCACCACATGATCAACACCAATATATCTCAATAAGTTCCTGTCACTGGAATGATATGTCTTAAAGTGTCTGGCATCAGGAAATGTTCATCCTTTTTCCCAATGGCTCTTGCAAGTTCTAAAATTATTTTCTGCACAGGATGTATAGTGCTACCTACATACCACTGGGCACTCATGTATGTATACCACAAATGTTGTGCTATATGTAATACATTTGTTGATTGGTCTTGTTGTTTTCTTACCTGAAATGGTAATTTCTTTAGTATTCGATGAGTGTTCACATGCCTTGCATCTACCACAAATGTAAAAACCAGGTATAGTCTTGTCACTGGTACTTTCTCCATCATTCTTTGCCCCAATGTTGTTCCTAACAAGTAAGTCTCTAGGAGAAATCGCCTTACAATAAGTAATCTCGGGTATACTCCCTGCCATTTCACCTATCAATGGGTCACATTTTAAAAGATCCCAGTTCTTGTTCAGGATCTCTTGAATGCCCTTGGCCTCAGCATTGTATGTTGTGATCAGTCTCACATCACTCACCATACCTCTCTTCCCTTCTCACGGGTGGCCACAACTGAAAGGATCTCATTGTGGGTGCATGAGTCTATTTTTTCACTTTCTTTGTCCAATACCCATTTAGGGTATCCCCGTTGGGCAAAATGCTTGAGCATGATAAACTTATCTCTTTCAAATGCTGTGTCACCACTACAATTCCTACGGGCCCAAACTCGCTCCCCATATGCGATACCCCATATGAGATGGTTAGGATGGCTGCTTTGAGTGTGTAGTAGACTATTACCCACAGTACGTTTGTGGTACAATTTCATTTTACTGTCTACCACCACCACCTCTACATCTAGGAATACAATATGTTCCCTATGAATGTGAGCTGTAAATTGTAGATTCAAATTATTATTAAGTCTTCCAACAAAGCTAGTGGCATATTTCTCAATCTCCTGCCATATCAGAAACAAATCATCAATAAAGCGTAACCACAAGATTACCTTCTCCATATCTTTGGCCACAGTGGACGCGATGGCCACCTGCTCCTCCAACCAGCCCAGTAGAAGATTCGCATTGCTGGGAGAGAAGCAAGTGTCTATTTCTGCCCCTTGTACCTGCCTGAACAGCGTGCCATTAAAAGAAAATATATTGTTAGTCAGACAAAACAATATCATGTCAAGAACCAAATGGGTGTGTGAATACAAGCCCGGAGGTCTAGCTCTCAAAAAATTCTTACACGCTTTGATACCATCTTGATGTCTTATGCTGGTGTATAATGCTTGGACATCTAGCGTCATCAGAAGGCAGTCAGATTCCCAGTCTATGCCCTCTATTCTTCTGAGGAAATCTCTTGTGTCTGCTATGTGTGATGGCAAGGAGTTGACTAACGGAACCCAAAAATGATCAATGTATTTTGATGCGTTTTTAAGTAAACTCCCAATGGAGGAGACAATGGGTCTCCCTGGAGGGTTGGAGGTTGACCTATGTATCTTAGGCAACAGATGGTATTTTGGGGTGAAGATTCTTCAATTACTGGTATTCTTTCACCTCAATTAAAACTCTATCCCTCCAGGTGTTTTATTTGTCCCTAATGGTATTCTTATACTACTGATCAGTAATAATGGTGTACCATTCTCCATCACTCAGCTGTTTAAGTGCTTCATTAGTGTAAATGTCTATGGGCATGACAACTATATTCCCACCATTGTCTGTGGCCCTAACCATTATGCTCTCATCTTTGGTTAAGCTGTGTGTGACTTGTCTCTGTGACCATGTCATGTTGATCCTGACATTTATCTTGTTTCTATCTAACTTTCTCAGGTCAGACATTACTTTTTCCTGGAATGCATCGATCATGTCAAAACCCATCATGGGAGTAAACTTGGACCTAGGTCTAAAATCTGTAGGGGCATTGGAATCATACATTATGCCTTCTTTCTCTAATATTGCTTCCTTCTCCATCAACTCCTCCCTCTCCTCCTGAAATTCTACCGATGTAGTTAGGCAATCAATATCACTAGTACTGAGGTCATCACTTATAGTAGATCTTGTTGTCTTCCTCTTATGGGCCTTCCCTGGATTCATTCTAAAATACTTCTCAAGTTTTAGGTGCCGTATGAATCTAAACACATCAATCCCAGTGGACACCAAATCATATTGTCCTGTGGGGCAAAAGGATAGCCCCAAGTTCAGGGCCTCATTTTTCTGTTTTATTTTAGTCTCTACTAGAGAGATTTATTTTTGTGTTATTACCTGCCATTATAGTCCCTGCTGTTTTGAGCCCCTTCTTGTTGCCATGGGGGTTGTCTCAGAGCTGTTTCTGTTTTGTTTCCTCTTTTTCTTCTTCTGCATCCTCCACCTCTTCCTCTTGATCCTCTTTTAGGTGACTGATTTTGCTTCCACCCTTTGCTCAAAAGGCGGAATTGCTGTAAAGAAATCTTCCTATTTTCTCCTTCCAAGGCACTGTTATCCACCGTACCTGATGTGTCTGTGTCATTGGCAGTGTCTGATTGCTTGTTAGCCATTGTCTTTGTAATAGCAGTATTGTTATCAACTGTTCCTTTACTCATGTTATAAATATGGTCACATTTTTTGTTAAAAATTAAGATCCTTCCCGATTGGATCTGCTGTGTCTCTGGCAAATATGCTTTGTTTCCAAATTTGAATTTCATTCTCTAATTGATCCAATCTTTATTGCATTTCCATTAAAAATGTATTTATCTGCTCCTGTTCTATTTGTGTCTCCAGACACTGTTCTATTTCCGCTTTTTCTTTGAGAGCCTTTTTACGGTCTGACCATGTATACTTGATTAGAATAGCTAACATCGTTTTAAAACAATTGTCTTAGAACAATTGTTCAAATACCTACCCATTTGTCAACCATGCACAGATCCTGATCACGATATGTAGGCATTATGAAAATGTGCAGTACCTTTAGGATCATATCAGAGTCCGGGTAATTATGTAATGAGATTGCTACCCACCACTTGCTCAATTCCAGTCTTGATAATTTCTCCAATCTTCCCAGTTGACCAGGCAGTGTGGCATGTCCATTGCCCTTATTACAAGTGGTGTCAGATATACTTGCTGCTGAAAAAATGCCTTTGCGGCCAAAGTTCTCTGTGCTACTTTCTCTGCTGCCATCCCCCAGGGCTGGTAATTATTCCTGTATATTCATAAATGTGTAATATAAATCCTCCCCGACCTCCCTTGATATAAGGGTGTAGGTTCTCCTCCATCCTCTATGAGCGGCAATACCTATCAATGTTTATCAATATATATTTATTTACATGCCAACTAAAATGTTCTTTGCTATTTAGGGTACACCACAAGTAACTTAGCCTAGATTATGTCACTGACCTGGATCACTAAAATAAGGACATGAGAAGGAATACTCAACATGTCACTACAAATGATATTTTTTTATTTTATACAAATTAAAAACATATGCTGTTGCAACTTTTTAAAAATGCTTGTGATTGATTTCTCAAAATTGTGTTACATCAATACAAACAAACAAAAAGTCCGACATTTTTTTTCTTTCTTTTTTTGTATCCATACAGGTCAACGCCCATCAAAAGAAGGACATCTGCAAGGCAATTGAGAAGAAGGTGCGGATCCTCGGGGTCAATAAGTCATCACATGCTGCCAAAAACGATGGGAGGACCTACGATGCTGGACCAAGAAGTCAGCAGAAGTTCAGCTCAGCCAGTCTGCCCAACATGCGAAGTATGCACGCATCACCCTGACCCACCTAATGGCCAGCATACTTGCAGTGGAAAATCCCCACCTTGATGGGAAGTTGAACGCCAGACAGCACCATAAAGGGGGTAAGTTTAATATTTAAATTTTATTTCAATTAACAAAATATTGTTACATCAACAGCATTTGCCTTCACCATTAAGGGTGACAAATGACCAATGCACAAGAAGTGTTCTTGAAGGTGTACGTTTTGCAGAAGGTGCATCATGATGTGTTTTTTTGCAATGATTTATGAAAAAGGAGACACATGCCTGCTCAAAATAAATGTTACATTCTTTTGGACATTTAATGAGGGACCTTTGTACCAAACAGGACAAAAATATATTGTGTGTCAGGTGTGACACTCCTTCCAAATTGTGAAGGTTGTTACCTTTACATTACATGTGAAATAGCATCAAGTACATCAATGATACAGTGAATGTTTCAGAAATTACAATTGAGATTGTGTATATTGAACAATCAGTATCAAACAGTGAACTGAAAGCATGCAATTGCAATGCAATAGGTCCCGCATTTACTTGAGTTGGAACTATTAGCGTTGTAAATTTATAACTGGACTGTTTTTGCCACATTAATTGGTCAGCCCTGCCACATATTTTGGTCCTTTCTGCCACATAATTCCAGTGGCTCTGCATATAACTAAAGGATGAGAAGACCTACTGATATTTTTTCAAACAAGACCCTTAAAACACAAACAACCCTCAGTTGTAAAACAAAAGTTCCAGCCATTAGAGAGCTTAAAAAGACTCATGGGAAAGGTTATTATTTTGGGGTCCGTGTGGGGACCCTGAGATGCAGATATAAAGAACACATTGTTGTGAATGTTTTGGTGGTGGTCCCATTGTCCTAGGGCCACCACAGGCTGAGATATGGGCAAAACTGTTTTGTAAAAGTATTTTTGCAGAGCATCATGGGGCGAGTATCTGAGTGCTGTAAATATTGTAGTATGTTGATTGTAATGCTAGAGGACACCACAATAAAAATAGCATTAATAAGAAACATGATCATGTAACCATAGAGTTAGCCCCCAGAGGGCATAACCACATGAAAACAGAATGGCAGAAAATAATGCAGTGCAAGTATATATTTAGCCCCTAGAAAATGATGGGTATGTGATGGGGGTGGCTAAAAGCCCACAGAATACTTACAACAGGTCGAAAAGCGCTTGTGTGCTCAACCTAAAAATAGTTTACAAATTGATTATTATTGAGGTTCTGAGACACAGACACTCACTCCGGTCGGACGTCACATCCAGCTGCAGGGGGCAGAGCGGTCCTGCACGGTGTGGTCTGCACTTAGCAGATCTCTGGGGGACGCAGTCCTTTGAATTGGCCTGGAGGGGGTCAGAGGCCTCCCTACACATGAGAGGCGTGTGACCCGAAAGCAACTCCAGGGTTAGCGGTGTGACCTCGAATCATCCAGAGGTGCCATCAGGTGCCCAACAGATATCAAGAGAAGAGAAGAGAAGTTGATTTTATTTTTAAAAGCTAGATTGACTTGCCATAAGAAAAATTGTGCCTGGGGAATGCAGTCCTTCGAATTGGCCTGGAGGGGGTCAGAGGCCTCCCTACACCTGAGAGGCGTGTGACCCGAAAGTGACTCCAGGGTAAGTGGCGTGACCTCGAATCAACCAGAGGTGCCATCAGGTGCCCAACAGATATCAAGAGAAGAGAAGTTGATTTTATTTTTAAAAGCTAGATTGACTTGCCATAAGAAGAATCGTGCCTGTGTTTTCCAGAGGAACATCTTCCTATGCCAGAAATATCCCAAAGAAAATTACTTTTTATGTCCACATTGGGGATGCAGAAGACAGGGAATGGGCTGCACTACACCCCCCCCCCCCCATCACCAACCATGGCAGGAGTGGCTTCCAACAACTTTCCTGCACCCAGAAGCACCTAAATTGGTCAAGGTGCTACAGTTGAATGGGACACAGCAACAGGAGACTGGGGAGGCCACACTACACCCTCCAGCACCACCCGAGGCAGGAGGGGCTGCCAACGACTTTCCTGGTCCGGGAGGCACATATATTGGACACTGGCTTAAGCTTTCTTTCATGGAACATTGCAGAGGTCCAGGATAAAGTTGTGAAGAAAGATTGGGCTAATTACATCAACAACTCTGATATCATATGTTGCCAAGAAACTTGAGCCATTAATTCTGTGGTATTAAATGGGTATATATCCTATTGTTCACCTGCCTAACCAACGTCAGCTAGCCGGGGGAAGGGAGGTCTGGTTATTTTTATATTATGTACGATAGGCAATCTGAAGACTGAGGTCATAGCGATGTCCCCATATTTTTTAATATTACATCTGCAAAAGGCTCTTGTGTTAGATATGATTTTAATACATTTTTATTACAATCATTTTTCTTCACAATCTGCTAATGTAGTGGAAGAAATAGAGAAGGGCCTTTTGGAAGAAAAGTCCCCACTTCTATTATGTGGGCTGGGGATTTTATTACTGTTAAATGCCAATTTAGCGGGGAACGTATCTGTGGTTGCACTGACATTTTCGGGGATGCTATTGGCCATAATACACACTGAGCATATGGTGATGCAATAAATAAACTCATTTGTCCTATAACTTAATAGATATATCTGACATATTAGGCCAGAATCTTCCTACCTTTATAGACAGAGGCAAGGGTAGTGTTATTGATTTTATACTGCTATCCTCTGATTTAGTGCATAGTCTGAGGGATTCAAAAGTATTCCCCTTACCTTTTAGTGATTATAATCCAATCCATTTATGGTTGGTTCTTAACTTAGGCTCTAGAAGTGAAGAGGAAGTTAGTCTACCCATTAGTTACATCCCAAACATTTGAACTCATTTGCAGTGGGATAAAATTGATCCGGAATAGGTCTTCATTAGATTAGTGAAATACAAAACTAATGACATTGTTTGCTGCCTGTCACCAGAGAGGCCTCCAGAAGAATTTTTTGCATGTTTTAAAAAGGTTAGTATGGCCGTAGTGTCTAATTTAGTTTCAAAAAGAACTTCTAAAGAATGCCAAGGGAAATCATGGTTTAGTCCAAGAGCCTCGCAATGTGATGGATATAAGAAGAGCTAGATGGGTTTATAAGCAAGACCCAAAGAGGAGAAAATAGGAAATTCGAAGTAAGATCTGGGATGTCCTGGAAAGAGCAGCATATTTAAAAGATCATAAACTCTTTCGGGAAATTGTTGACCAGACTTTTTTTACATACCCCCATTAGAGGGGATTGAGTGTTATATTAGTGAGCAGGATTAGATGGATCATTTTACTGCTATTTTTAATCCTGAAGCACTTCCCCTTCATCAAGGGAGAGATTATGTGGGGCACCACCTGCTGTAGTTAATTAGGACTGGCTAGTTGACTTAGTTGATTAATCGGCAATTGTGAAAGCAATTCAGGGCGCTGCCAATGGTAAGGTCTGGATGGGGTCCAAATCGACCTTTATAAATATAATATAGATTGTTAGGCCCCATTGGTTACTACTGTCTTGAGGGCAGCAGTTAAGGGAAACCTCATGGCCTCTTGGAAGGAGTCCATTATAGTCCCCATTTTTAAAAAGGGCGATCGTAATTTACCCTTGTGTTACCGTCCAATTTCACTGTTAAATTCCACAGTTATGATCTTAGGGCGGTTAATGGTAGATAAATTAGAGGCATTTCCTGAATCATCTTCCTTCTTTTCCCTATCTCAGTATGGTTTTAGACCTTGCTTGAGGACTGTTGAGCAAGCCGTGAATTTGAACCTTATTTGAGGGAAGTATATGAAAACCACAAGAGGTTCTCTTCACATGGCATTTATGGACCTCTCTGGTGCTTTTGATCTAGTAGATTGAGAGGTTCTCTGGGAGTTAACGGGACAGAAAGGAGTAGATCAATTGTTGCTGGACTTAATCAAACGCCTCCACATTGACACATGAACTAAGGTCTGGTACACACTCTTGGGGGACTGCACGAGGCCCATGAGGGTTTCTTGGGGCATGAGGCAGGGTTATATTTTAGCTCCCTTTTTGTTTTTATTATATATTTATTCCTTGGTCACCTTTTTAGAATCATGTACTCAGAATGTGCCATAACGTGGTGCGCAGGTTGTTCCGGCTTTATTGTATGTGGACAACGCCGTTTTAATGGGTTTAAAGGCTAACAGCTTGCAAAAACTATTAAATGGTTTCAACGACTCTATGATAAATCTAAAGCTCAAAGTAAATTACCAGAAAGCCTTTGTAATGGTTAGTGGGCCCAGAAATATTAAACCAAAAATGTGGAGGGATTCCGCCCAATTTTAAAGCACAAGTAATTTAGTTCGTATATAGATGGTCTTTTGCTGCTATAAATTTTATTAGTGCTGCTATTAAATTACAGACATCTTATGGCGCAACACATAATTGTATTATTTATCGCTTGATGTATTTTTATTATGGACTGGTGTGAAGGTTTTTTAAAAAAATTATGTTCGTATTTATATACTGTTGCGTTTCTTTTTTGATGTTTTATCTTGTCTACTTTTATGGTCAAATTAATCCAAATAAAAATTATGAAATGCAAATGAAATGATTATTAACATATTATAAATAAGTTTTTAATGATTAAAACATGTCAAGTTATTTTGAATGTGACAATTGTCCACGATGTCTTACTCATTCACAAATGTGCATATAAACCAGTCTGTTTTTAGAACAATTTATCTTATAGGCATAATCTTTTCTAAAAAACTGACAGGAATGTAAACACATTTGTGACAGTGTACCAAATAGCCTAAACATATTTATATATTGTCCTTTATTAAATCCAGTAGAAATATCAATTATGTGGAAAAATAGATGACTTAAAGGGACTTTAAAAGATGGAATGTTCACTCACATAGAATACAGGTATTTTGTCCTAGCTATACCAAGGTCAATTCTTTACAATGCACTTCGACTTTGAGGGAGGGCAATTCCATCATGTATAAATTGGAGTATAATCCAAATCAGGCACAAAAAGTGGCTCATTAATTTTTGGAAATGCATCAAAGTAACATTTTTATTATGTTGATTCTCATTTTGAGTGTCCATGTGTATCTTTCTGAATAAATGTGTGTTAATTTTTACTATAATGTTGTACCAATATTTGACTTACCTTGGCCAGAAGCCAGCAAGGGGACTCCGTGCCCAAGAACTCACGGAGCCCGGGAGCGGGGCCAGGAAATACCGTGCGCGTAAAGCACTTTTCGATCTAATGCGCCGCGGGACGCCAGAGCCGACAGCCGCCAGCAGCCAGCAAGGGGACTCCATGCCCCAGAACTCACGAAGCCCGGGGGTGGAGCCAGGAAATACCATGCCTCGAACGTGCATGGGCCGCGCCTGGGCAAGGCCTGGGCCAAGGGCGGGCCCGTCCTGCACCCGTCAGTGACCAGAGGAGGCTGGGCTGGGCCACCCCCTTGAGATTTGTGAATTGGGGAGACGAGAGACGAGCAGAACGAGTAGAGAAAGCCCCTAAATTCCAAGGTAAAAGCAAGTATCACAAAGATAGTGCCCGGAAGATTTTGGTCAGTGTTACAATGACTCTTTCTGTTTGTTCAGCATTTGGGTGGACCTAATATGCCTTTTACCCTAGAGATAGGAGGATCCCCCACGCTTTATTCTGGTCTTTTAGGGTGTGCAGATCACTACCTGAAATGGGCAAAAGGAAGATAAGTATGCAAAAGGGGGAGGGTGCCCAGGGCCCTCTAACTCAACCTTCAATTTCTAGTTACTTGTCATTGGTTATTGGGGCCATAGAAACTGAACTAGTGCAGGTTGAAGAAAAAATTGGGGCGGTTCACAAATCATACATAAACTACCCCTTGAGCCTTCCGTTTTCATTAAGTCTAATCAAGGGGAACAGGGTCCTTTGTCAGCCACTACTAATGACACATTTCAGCCTGGTACGGAAGTTCCTTGTATGCAAGCCCCAAGTGAATATAAAGAACTTAATACTGATTGTCCCTCTGTGTCTCTTCCACCATTGAAAAAGAGAAAAGCGGGAGGCCGTTCTATAAACATTAAAGGTGATTTAGGGGCTAAGAGGAAAACTTACTTACATCTGAAAACCCTGTATGTCATTTGGTTCCCCGATATGTCATTGAATATTTCTACTACTAATAATAGTCAGAAGGAAGCTCTACGGGATGATTTTACATATACAATTGATTTTATACTTAAACCATTCTGTGCAGCCTTGGAGGAGAAACTTGTTACCCTGATAACCAAATAATTAGAACATTTTCATGCCAAGATGATCTCTCAATCAGTATTAAGACCAAGTAATATGGACAATCTTTATACGGAGGAGGCTGTGCCTGGAAAAGAGAAGTATTGCACAATTTTCCACCTAATGATCAGGATTTACCTCTAGTGCAACCATTAGCTGGACACGGAGCTTAGCCTTCTTTTGGAGTCTAGAAAAGGATCTCACTCAGGTTGCTCATCTGCTCCTCATATTAATTCTATTTCTACCAGAGAAGAGTCATTGCAACTCCCACCTGACTGCATGCCATATGTTTCGGTTCTAGCAAATGTGCCCCCCTTAGATCCTTGTCATAATGAAGACACTCAGGCACTAATGAGGAAGTGTGCTCATTGGTTAAGGTCTAAATCTGGATATCAAGGAGATTTGAATGATAAGATTATTTTGGCATGCAGAGTAAATTGGATTGGTTCTTCAAAGAAAGCATATGAGGGTGACTGTGTTGTGATTAACTTTGCCAACCCCTGCCTAGTACAATGCTTGCTGGCTGACCTGTTTTATTGTGCCAGGAAGGAAGAAGGGATTCATATTTATTCACTTAGTTATTTATATGATCCAACCCCCTTACTTGTTAGTCCTAAAGTAGCTCAAAGCAATTACAATTTAGGGTTGGCTAAAGCACAAGCACAGCCAAATAACTCTTTTTTCAGCCATCAACAGGTCCCGATCCCTCTAGATTAGAATGATTGACATGTGGACAATGTCAGGTCCGTAGGTGGTGCTTTGGAGGGATCTGTGGAAGGTATTGGGCTTGATATTCCTTTACCACAGTATGGGCTTGATGAGACAGATATTACCCTTTATGCCTTGTTAACTGCTAGCATTGATGAGGAAATGGTGGTAGGATTAGGGTCTAAATCACTAACATTACTCTGCTGGAATATTGCGGGGCTCCGATCAAGGGGAAAAAACTTAGAGTGGTTAGAATTTATATCTACATACAATGTAATTTGTTCGCAGGAGACCTGGTCAATGGATCCCTTTCATTTGGATGGTTATTATTCTGTACATCAACTAGCAACTCCCTCCCTAGCGGGAAGGGCAAGTGTTTTTTTTTTGGTTCTCATCTCATTACAACTTCCCAAAATGGAGGCATCTTTAATCTGGTCCTCTCCATACTTTATGGTTGTTTTACTGCTGATTGAGAGGATTAAGGGTTTATTGCTAATACGTTTTTATAACAACATCCCACGTGATCGTCTAAAGGGAAGTTTTGAGGAGATTACAGATTTTCTGGACTCTTTTGATAAGCTCCAGAATAACGAGTTTATTATCATATGGACTGGAGATTTTAAGATGCCACTATGTAATCCGGAAACTTTACACGTATGTCGTACCACCATAGAGGATAGAGAGACGTCAAATCATTTTATTCATACAAAACAAGGTGAAGTTTTAAACTCCTTTATTTATAAATTGGATCTTGTATACACAAGGGAAAAGGCTGTCACATATATCCAAAAAAATACCTACATTTACGGGGAACCCTAAAGGGAGTATTATTGATTTTATTCTTATTAGCCCCCTTCACTTTCATTTCATTCTTGATTTTAAGACAATACCTCACTGTGCCAGTGACCATAATCCTCTATGCATTAATCTTATTAATCTTGCCTGTAACACTAAATCGGCCCCTATTAACAGAGAATCAAGAAGGAATTCTGTTTTTACCAAAAATGTTGGCCTACGCTTGAAATGGGAAAAGGTTAATCCCAATTATTTAACCAGAAAATCATTGAACAAAAATTAGATTCCATTACTACATGCCTGTCGCAACATCCATCCCATGATTGTTTAGTGTCAGAAAATGAGCACTTAAGCTATGCTATTTCCGAGGCTCTGGTGAGCAACACGATTTCTCGGGGCCCAGTGGTTTGCCGATGGTTTAATTCTGCCTGTACTACTGCCCATAAAGATCTAAAAACAGCCCTCAGATCTATTCCGTTTTCCCGTGATCTAGTCAGAATGGCAAGGGGACAATAGAAGGCAGTTCTGGCAGAGAGGAAAAATTAAATTAGAACTAGAGCATGGGATGCGCTTTTGGTAGCTTCTGACTGAAGGATACAACACAATTTTGAGGGTGGTAAATCAGCCTTACTTCACGGACCAGGATAATAAAGAGGATGATTGTTTAATACCTGAAGCGGCCTGGGTGAATCACTTCATGCAGGTTTTTCAGCCTGATAGTGACACTTTGCCTGAGGGGGATGAAAGTAATAACAAGAGATCTGTGGAATCTAATCCGAATATAAAAGACTTGTCTTTTGAGCTACAGAGGTTATCACAGCAATCAACCGATCGAGACCAGGGAAAGCACCTGGCCCGGATGGGGTCCCTGTTGATCTTTTTAGGTCTATGCCGGATCTTTGGGGCCCTCTAGTCACAAATGTGCTAAGAAGTGCTGTAAAGAGTAATATTCCCCCCTCTTGGAAATTGGCCATTATCATCCCTATTTTTAAAAAGTGTAACAGGCAAGACCCAACTTGTTATATGCCAATTTCTCTTATAGATTCCACCGCTAAGATATTGAGAAGTGTGATCCTGACCCGGCTGGAGGAATGGGTAGTGGAGGAGAAGATCCTCTCCCCAATTCAATATGGCTTCAGACCTGGTTTGGGTACAGCTGAACAAGAGTTAAACCTGCACCTTATCCTTAGCAAATACAGTATGTCACCGCCAGGAAAGAATCTATTCATCTAGCTTTTATTGATTTATCAACTGCCTTTGACCTGGTGAACAGAGTGAAGCTCTGGCAAATTATGGAATCTTTGGGGGTTGATTGGAATCTTTTAGAGTTAATCAAACGTTTATACACTGATTTAACGGTTTCAGTGCAGAATGGTCTCCAGGACTAGAGGTCTTCCCCTTTTCCCTCCAGGAGATGTGTTAGACAGGGCTGTATTTTAGCACAGTTTTTATTTTTGCTGTATAGTAACGGACTTTATGGTTTTTTAGTAAAAAACAGAAAGGATTTCAACAGAATGGGACCGAAACAGCTACTGGTCCTTCTGTATGCCGATGATGCGGTTTTAATTGCTCATACAGCTAACGGTCTTCAAAGCCTATTGGACCTTTTTTTAATTTTCATGCAAGTTTTAGATCAGAAAGTAAATTTACGAAGACGTTTGCTATGACTTGTGGTCCCAGAAATACAAGATCCAAACAATTTACCATGGGAGTAAATACTATAAACAAAGTTAAAGATTTTTGTTATTTAGGCTTGCAATTATGTTCCTCCATGTTATGGAATTCTCACCTTACTATGAAGACCCACCAAATGGTGAGAAATCTGGAAGCGATATTTCGCTTTGCTCGTAAACTAGGCCACAGACCAGTTCACCAGATTGTTAAACTTTACAACTCAAAGTGTGTATCAGCAGCTATTTATGGGGCGGGCTTGTGGGGCCAGACTAAAGTAGACTCTCTTCAACGTGTTGAGAATAAGTTTGTGCATAGACTATTGCTGGTACCCAATAATGTAGCAAACATCATCTGTTATGAAGAACTGGGATTACGGCATATTGAGGACTTGATTGGTGTTGCCCCCCTTATACTGCGGTCGAAATCTGTGACAAATCCTGCGGCTAGCCTGGTACAAGATTGCATGACCGACTGTATCCAACTGGCCAATTTTAATCAAATCCCGTGGTTTACTTATTTGCAATCCTCTTTTCGGAATTTAGGCATGGAGAACATGTTTACTCATCCAGAGATCCTGCCTTTAAATGCTAAGGAACTGGTCAAAACACAAAATATTAAGTATATTTTGAATTCGAGACTACAGGGAGCTCTGAATATGAAAACTTTTGATCCCTATGTCCAGATTTCAACTATAATTTTGATGGAACTCTATTTAACTTGGTTCCTGAGCTCTTCATCATTCTCCTTTCATGTCCTATTTAGACTAAATTTGATACATTTTAGAGTGGCCTTTCCAAAGCAAAGTACCTGACAAAAAGCGCTTCCTAACTGTCCTTGCAATACCTTTTCTAAGCAAAGCACGTGTCACTTTCTTCTATTTTGTTCACTTTATTCTGCTCCCAGACGTACTTTTATATTGCCCCTTTTACAGAAATTACGGATTATCTCCTATAAAGATGCTCTGATGTATGTTCAAAAACTGCCATCAATTCAAATTTGTTACTCTGTTTTAAAAAAATTTAGATTAGCTATTGCAATTAGAAAACGATACGAACTGGTGGAAGCAGTCGTTTATGAATTCAAGGTGTAATAGTATAAGATTTTGTTTTGATTACGATACTGTTACTGTTTTTAGGTATTATTATGGGAACTTTGCCATAACTATTTTGTAATTAGTTTTGTATCTTGGATACGTGAGACATGTTTTGCCTAATACTGTTCCATATTTAATGTACTGTGTTTTAACTTTTAAAAATTTTTGTTTAATGAATCTGTACTTTTATGGCACTATGCCGAATAAAGAAATTTGACTGACTGACTGACTTACCTGAATGCCATTTTTTTGTTTTTGAACTTTTCACATTTAGGTAACATAAGTTTACTATACTAAACAACAAGTCTGAAACATGCAGAAGTGTGAAACAGCCCCCGGGAATAATAGGAAATAGATAAGTTATATGAGCTGAATTTAATTATGAGCAATAATAGGAACTACCAAAAGTATGACCAAGCGATTAGTGAACATGTTCCCTACATGCAGGAGATAAAGCTATATATAAACCTAAGTTTAAAAGGCTTAAAGCAGGTGAAAAATGAAACAAAAGAAAATCTTTTGATGGCACACGTCATGATCAGTTATATTTACATAGATACACTAAAACTACTGCATATGTATTTACAGCATCTTCAAGAGCAGGCAAAGGGGGTATTGGCCAAGAAGGCGGGGAATCAGATGGCCACTGTGTTTGGGGTGGTGAAGCAGCTGACACCAATGGACACAGTGGCATGGAAGGTGAGAGACATGGACTGGAGGCCACCAGCTCATCATCATCTTCTGAGGCCTCCACAGGTCAGCAGTCCCTAGTGGTGGTGAACCATACAGAAACTGTACCAACCTCATCCTTGTCTACCACCTACAGACCCATCTCCACCCTCTCTCTTGCTCCCTCCAGTTGGCCAAACCCAACCCCCTAAAAGGGCTGCGGGTTGCTCCGCCACAGGCACCTCACCCCCAGCACCTCACGCCTTGCCCCTGTCACCCTGGCTACCCTGAGTGAGGAGGCTTTTGACCTCTTATGCAGCATATCTGTAGGCCAGACTGTGATTGTGACTGGCATCCAGGGCCTTAGCTGCCAAACGCAACAAATGGTTGCATTTCTGGATGCCATTCCTAGTGCAATGTCTGGCATGCAGAGATCACTTGCAAACAGAGCCTCCTCAATGACTAAAGCTTCCCAACCAGCCCAAACCTATGCGCTAACTCCAGCCCCTTCCTCACCCCAAATCCCAACTCCCACCCCAATCCCAAGCTCTCTCACTTCTATGCAGGTGCCCACTCCAACAGACACATATAGCACACTGGCACAAACATGTAAACACGAACACACAAAGAAGCACACAAACAACATACACACACTATTGATACCACACCCATAGCCACCACAACCACTGCCACACCCAAAACCACACCCATGAGCATCACAACCACCACCAGGCACACAAGCACCACCACACCCTCAACCACCACCACATCCACAATCACCACCACAACCACACCACACCCACAAGTACGACATCCACCACCACATCCACAAGCACCTCAACCACCACCACCATCACACTCAAGGTGCCAGAACCACATCCACATGCAACACAACCACACCAACCACCTCAACAGCACACTCATTCAAATCAACACACTCACATAAAAGCACACCTACACATAAAACCCCACTCAGACCCAAATGCTTACACTCACCCCAATACCACACACCTGCAGAAAAAACATCCAAACATACATAACATTCACCAGACCCACTTGCAATACCCAAACATACAGACACTCATTCATCACCCACTGCAGCTCTCTCTACCTACAAAACCCAAACCTCTCCCACTCCTCCTACTATCCCCCTCCTCCCAAGATCACATCTTACCTCTCCATAACCCCAGCCAAACCCAAGTCCACCCCTTTCAAGAAAAATTGTTGAGGTACCATGTTCTGTGCCCACTAGATGCTCCTTCCTGAGGAGGTTACCCTTTCCCCATGTGTTTAGGAGCCAAGTTATACAATCACAGCCTTTTCTCATGTTACATCATTTTGCAATCCATTTATTTTTTTCATTTTATTTAATAAAATTATGGGAGAAGTATCTCATTTAATATTAAAAGGAATTTAATTTGACAATGTCTGTCCAAGCATTATTTTTCTTTTAGAATTCATTGATTCATAAAAATGTTTATGATAAAAACATGATTTACATATTTTTACTTACAATTAACACAGGAAATACAACAGATGTTTCAAATGTCTTATTTGTAAAGACCATATACTGGTAAAAAAGGGACTGTGATAGACATCATACTTTTGGTGCAAGCATTCATCATGATAATGGACACTTACACCAAAAAAAATGTATATATTTTTTTTAACTTTTAATACAGGTATGTTTATTTCAAATTATTGAATGAATATATGCACACATATGCAATACACCTTACAAAAAATAAGTTATGTTAAATTTAATCAGATACAGAAATTAAACTAGACAAGGAGAAATGTTATATTAATAAAAATGTAAACATGTTCTCAGTTTACAACTAACATTGATTTTACTTTTATTGTTCAAAACAAAGGCCCAGATTTACGAGAAAATGACAGAGCGCGATGCTGCGCCAAATTTGGCAGTACTGCGCTTCGTTATTTTCAAAACACAGGAATGCGCCCAATTTAATAGAATACTGCCCAGCACTGTGTTGCCCCCTGTGTCGGCGCTAAATTTGCTGCCGAGTGCCAATGCAGCCACCCTCCCACCATGGTGCAAGGATGGCTGCACTGCGGGGAGATTGTTTTTGTACAGGAAGGAATAACTTCCAGCACAAAAAGAATCTTCAATGGCCTTTTCGCTTTCAATGTGTGCTGTGCAGCACACAGAAAGAGCAAAAAACAAGAAGAAATTAAAGCATTTCTGCTCGTTGCACCATGCTAACGCCACCCCTGGTGTAGCAACACATTTTTGCTCTGCCTCAGGTTTACGAAAACTCATAAATCTGGGACATCGTCAAAATACAATGAGTGTTGCTGTGGCATGCCTAGAGCAACACCCATTGCACGCCCTTTCCAGGCAAAGTGTTGCGTGTGAAGAGGCCGTATTTACAAGGTGTCATTAAGCCATAACAACAGGCCTAACGCCACCTTTTAAATATGGTGCAGTACGTAGCGCCACCTAAGTGTCACAAAAAGTGAAGTTCCAGTGGCAACAGGGCCTTGTAAATGTTGCCCAAAATGTTTTACATTTCCTAGTGCAATTACTACATTTTCTTAGATTTATTTGATTTCAAAAACATGTGATGCATATATTTATAGCTTGATATTTTTAGAAAAGAAGGAAACAAACGTGTATGTACACATTGTGAATTTTGTTTACTGTCATCTTTTGTGTAAGTGTCCATTATCATGAAGGAAGCTTGCCTTAAATTTGACAATAATGGAATTATTTGGGTTCATGAAGGGAACAGAAGTGAAAAAAGGTGAGTTTCAACCTTGTAACCCTTCCATGCTGACAACTCGGTTGTGGAGTTTCCTGGCTAAAATTACATCAGCGGGAAAGCATATTGTGAGTGGCACAGTTGACAAACTGTCTGTACTCCCTCCGACAGCCGCATTTGCCTATGACGCTGACGTAAAATTCTGGCAGAGACTGTTGAATGTAGACAGCGTTTCGACCGTAGACCCGCCAACATCTAAATACAGTGGGAGGACCACCTAGGAGGCAGATAGATTTACCGACGGAAAAGCACAGGACCAAACCTGCCAAGATCTAAATCGGGCCTTTAGTCAGATGGCTTTACCAAGATCCTACAGTCTTTATGAATTATAAAAAATTTATCTTGGAGAGGTACCAGACAAGGCTGTCCCCTGTCCCCGCTACTCTTTGTATTGGCACTTGAACCTCTGGCAATATCCATCAAGCAATCTAAAACTATCAAAGGAATTACAATAGTGTCTCGCAAATTAAAACTAATGCTCCTTTCTTGCAATATGCTGCTGAATTCAAGTGCTTTCACTACTTGTGATTATGGAGGTCATTTCTAGGCTCTCAGTTTACAAGGATTTAAAACTTGCTGGTCTAAGAGTAAAACATTACCAAAAACCTAAAACACCTTCCATGAGCTATCCTTCAGATGGATGCCAACTGCTAGACAAGATTAATAGGGACTTTGTAAAATGGTGAAAACTACAGCTACCCTTATGTGGCAGTCTATAAAAATGAAATAGTAGTTGTGCCCACATTTTTATGATGTACTAGGCATGTCCATCTCCCACACAATATTGATGACCGTTGACTGATCATTAAAAACCTAAATATGTGACGAAAGACCACCAACATTTAAATATTGAAATTGGCACCAGAGATGCTCGTAGCGTGTTTCAAGATAGCATATTGGGATTAAAGTGACTGCAATTCACTCTTATCCAATTTTAATTACAGTAAGATAAATATTATGGCAATATAATTGGAAATGTATTTTCATGTTTGAAATTAGTTAATAACATTATATTGCTTTTATCACAAATATATTTAAACACCAATAATTTAGATAACATTTTGATTGGGTGCATCAAGACTGGTTTTAAGATGCTTTGTAATTGAAGAAAACTTGGCGATATGAAACAATGTATGTTATTTCCGAAGTGTAGTTAATTAACTTAGCAATACAATTAATAATCTGTAAACATTTTATGAAAAACATTGAACCTTTTTAACAGATGTATTGTGCCATCTTGAATTTTGCATATTGAAACACTGGAGTAAATTTGAAGTTTTCAGACAATGTGACATATTAAATAAGGGCCTGCTAACAATATGGGTGTCTCCGTAGTATTACAATGACTGATTTATGATGCCACCTGTTTGTGTGAGTAGAGACAAATGTATAATTAAATGATGTGATTTAGAAAATATTTTAAGAGATTAATCATAATCGTATTGAATTTTATCACATTTGTTTTTAAATGATTTTTGAATGCATCTGTATTTTTAACTCCTATTGGCTAACCATTAACAAAACATATAGGCCCTCATTCCAAGTCTGGCGGGCGGCGGAGGCCGCCCGCCAGACTTCCTCCCTCCAGAATACCGCACCGCGGTCGGAAGACCGCTGCGGCTATTCTTAGTTTTACACTGGGCTGGCGGGCGACGGCCAAAAGGCCGCCCGCCAGCCCAGTGTAAAACCCCCTTCCCACGAGGACGCCGGCTCAGAATTGAGCCGGCGGAGTGGGAAGGTGCGACGGGTGCAGTGGCACCCGTCGCGTATTTCAGTGTCTGCAATGCAGACACTGAAATACAATGTGGGGCCCTCTTACGGGGGCCCTGCAGTGCCCATGCCAATGGCATGGGCACTGCAGGGGCCCCCAGGGGCCCCACGACAACCCATACCGCCATCCTGTTCCTGGCGGGAGAACCGCCAGGAACAGGATGGCGGTATGGGCTGTCAGAATCCCCCATGGCGGCGCAGCAAGCTGCGCCGCCATGGGGGATTCCCAGGGCAGCGGAAAACCGGCGGGAGACCGCCGGTTTTCCACTTCTGACCGCAGTAAAACCGCCACGGTCAGAATGCCCTGCGGGGCACCGCCAGCCTGTTGGCGGTGCTCCCACCGACCCTGGCCCCGGCGGTAAGGAACCGCCGGGGTCAGAATCAGGCCCATAATTTTGTAGACAAGAATTGAAATACTATGGAGGTTAGAAAGTGATTTAAATAGTTATCGTTTGAGACTTGGGGCCCGATTAATAGTTCAGCAGTTAAACCGCCCGAACTCCAGTACGCGGTGGGGAGGCGCCCGTCAAGCTGGTAACCTCACCATTGTCGCATTACAATGTTTCCCTCAGGCTGACTGGCAGAAACGTTGTAGTAGGCTATACCCACTGGGCTGACCAGCAGAAACAGTGAAACAGCATTGGCTTCAGCTCCCTTAGGGAGCAGAGGCCAATGCTGTCGCACACAGCACCCTTGGAATCCGCACTGTCTGACATAGTAGTGTGCATTTGGAGGATGTTGACAGGGGGCCCCCTGCACTGCCCACAGCATGGGTGTGGGCAGTGCAGGTCCCCCCGTGGCTCCCAACTCTGCAGTTCTGCCAGTCTTTTCATGGCAGGGCTGGCAGAAAGGAAAGTTGTGATCAACATGGCGGTGCCGAACACATCACTACTGTGGTTGACCACGACTTTCACCACTGCCAACCTGTCGGGGTCCCTGATCCCAGCGGAGGTGCTGGTCCGACTGCAGGATCATAATCTGGCAGTTGAACCACCAGGATTGAAGTGGTCAGACCACCACCACAAGTTTGACGGTCCTAGAACCGCCCAACTCATATTGAGGCCCTTAGATTATGTTTAAATACATTTTCATGCAGACCATCATTTGAATTATAGATAACATTTCTTTTATTGTGATGAGTTGGATTCTTTATGTTGCGGTTTTCAACATTCATAAGTGTCAAATTGTAATATATATAGACTCATCATGGCAATTCTGTATTAATGTTTTTAGATTGTATTTAATATTTGGTAAAATATATTTAATACAGCCCTGGTGAAGTGACGATTGTCACAAATCACGTATTGACTGAAAATGAAATATTGTGTATATCAATGATGAAATAAAGAACACATTTTCAGTGCAACTTTCCATATTATATATCTCACCTACATCAAGAGGTCACGCATTACACCAAGCAATTGTCACAACTAGTATATCACTTCTCTTCTGAGCTAGAGCTGCAACTACACTTACAAAAGCTAACATTTATCAGATACACAAATAATCCAGGAGTGTGAGGGACTTAAACAGGATCTCCTCACATAAAGCACTGAAAATAAGTGTTTCATATACTTCAGTGCACTAATATAGAACAATGCTGAGTAGAGTATATGAGGAGGTGAACCATTCCATTGGCTGTCATGGTCATCCACAGGCATGAGAAACACCAAACAAAAATCAAGACAGCAGGTCTTTTTAAAAGTCTTTTTCTGCATTAATGGCAGACTTTTAGATTGACTTTGATTAAGGATGAAGATGCTTTCCACAAACCTCATCTCATTGTCCTCCCATGTGATCTCTTAAGGATAATTCAAGAGGATAAAACATGCTGGCAGATCCCTAAGGGTACAGGATCTCAGGTTGTGAAGCAGCCTCTAACCCCCCACCCTCCATGGCATCAAAATGCAACCACCTAGGTTTCACAAAATGCCTTAAACCCAAACTATTTATAGTTGCTTTTTAGTTGAACTCCTTACATATTAGGTGTAGCAATTTAAGAATATAGGACACAGATAATCACCCATGTGATTGGAGTATAAGCTGTCCTCTCCCTTTATCCAGCAATACAGTGACTTTCTTTAACATTTTGAAGTAATCTAAAGGTAAGATGCAGGGCCCTTCAAAACCTCCTAAAGAGTTTAGGTCTTTTCCTTCTTGGCTCAGACCACACAGAGTTAAAGCTCCATTGATCGTCAGTTTTTAGAGATCAAAGCTCTGGCCCATGGAAATACATGCAGCGTCACACCAAGTGATCATCATAAAGTGAACTGGTTCCCTCAGTGAAGCACAGACACTGGACATAATTACTATTGAACATGGTGCAGAGGAAGCCAACACCCTTCAAAGGGAGGAGAAGTGACATAACAGTGTATTTTTAATGACGATGGGTTTTGGCAGCCATTTTTTAATATAGCGAAAAACAAAAGTTAGGCAAAACATGCCACAATTGAAACCATTTTAAAATGGAAAAAAAAACATTTCATGCTAATCAAGAGTAAAAACAAGTCTCACAAAAGTGGAATTCACCACCATTTTAGGTTAATAAAAGGTGATTCTCAAATTTGAATGTATTTCTAGAACTACTGGGATAATGGAAATATCTACCAGTATGTTACTTGAACCTTGGTGGCCAGGACATTTAGCTCACAAGGCTGGCTGCGTTATCATTTATATTTTGGAGACTTGTGAATTACAAACACATTTTATTGTTGAAAGAGGACCTGATTTGAAGTTTTTTAATCCTATAGATTATACTACAAAGGGTTGTGTTTCGAGAGATTAAACAAAAAATTTAATAACAAGCATGAATAGCCAAAACAGTGAAAATGATGATTAAAACTAAAGCAAACAAAAAGTGAGAGGAAAAGTGGAAAAACAATCCTTTAGTCATTTTGATTCTACGAATGGAAAATGTTTGCTCCTAACAGATTCTGGCATGAAGTATACCTGGTAAAAAAGGAAGACCATACCATACGGTGAAAAGGAAACTTTCAAAAATAAATAGTCTAATGATAAATTAACAATCAGCAAGGTTTTAATTGAGAAATTAGTGCACTTCAGATTGATTTTGAAGAATGTTTCCATGTTGCAAAAAGTAGTCCACAAGAAACAAAAACATTCAGGGGGAAAATTAACATAGTTTCAAAAGAAGAGAGATGCAAAGGAAATAAAATGAAGATGGAGAAGAAGAGAAAGGTCAATTTATGGCATGTGAGAAAATTATTGAAAAAGTATTTCTCAGGAGAATGATCAGTCATACAGTAGTTATAAAATCAGACATGATAGGGTGGCTAAGGACCTTAAAGGGTTACATAAGTTTGAACCTAAGGATAGTCATTAAATTCACTCAAAGGATTGGTGGACCATGGGTCATGTATCTGAAAGTACTGAGCTGAAAATAAGGAGAATATTACATCAGGGTGGAAATTCTCCATCTGGTAAGAAAGAAAAAGGTGTGTGTTACACCTAAATAAGACCCTGAGATGTCTACACAGCCCCTCCGATGGGAAATGAATCCAAAAGGAGGCTTGAGAAATCCCCCTCACTACTGTAAGAAAAGATAAATCCCTACTTGCTATAGTGCCTTTATTACAAATGGTAGATTTAACTGGAAAGTCAATTAGCTCCAGAATCAAAATTCATATTGGCACACTTGAAGAACACAAAGAGCTCTCTAGTTGTCTTGTTTAATAATGTATTGTTAAAGGACATGGTAAAATATGCCAACACCTTTATCAATGTGAGTAAAATGCCATTTAGATTTATGCAGAAGAAGTACTTTTGTAGTATTAAAAGGTGAACTTTCAAACCAATTGGCCTAATGACCTGAATACCAATGTATTCGTAGTCAGAAAGGTTATTGCAGATTAGGAGGTTAGTACAAAAATGGCAGTTTAAGTTCATCATAGTTCCACCACCAGGGATATTCATATATGTTTTTTACGTATTTTGTCTGTGCTAATGTAGCTGTGTCAGTAGTCATTGGATGTTAGAACACAAGCAGATTTATAAAAGACTATGGGTCTGATTTAGATCTTGGCGGAGGGGTTACTCTGCCGTAACGGTAAGCAATACCCCATCCTCTGAAGTCTAAATACCATTGTTTTCCATGGTATTTAGATTTTGGCGGACATGATATCTGGCACCGTTGCGATGGAGGAACTGAAATCTAAATCAGGCCCTATATGTATCATTAAACCAAAACATTCACTACAAATCTGAGACCTCTGATTCAGTTGGAAGTTGACAGTCATCTGATCTAATCCAAAAATATTTGATTAGTCCAGTCAGACTGAAAGATTTCCATGCATATCTGTAACTTTGATGGTAATCAGCTGTGATGGGACAAATGCTAACAGGCATATCAATTAGAATATTTTTTTCTACTAATACCGAAAATGAGCCCCAAGCTAGGACTTGTAGAATGAGCATGGCCAATCACTTTATAAATAAACTGAAGCCCTTTCACATTGCCATGGAGATTTCTAATGACAGAGATCTCAGAATCTCATTTGACATAGTTTCCTGGAATGTTTTTTGAAGCTAACATGGGACCAGTATGAGAGACAATGTTAGCCAATTTGCATGTAAAAGAGGGTAATATATAAAACATTTTCTGTAATGGGATTGGATGGATTTCAGCAAATTACCATATGTTGTTGCTGAAGGTTGCATTGGGAACAAAATGTACCAATGATGGGATTTCTTCCCTCGCCTATATACCAAAAACTTATAAAAGAAAATAAATTCTAGCCATGGCAGTACTATATGTTCAATAACTTTGTGGGGGCGAAACCATGTTGGTGTGTTTCACAATTACTAACTTCTTTGCCTTTCACTTATATACATATTCCAGACTTTGAATAGGCTGAAAGAGAGATTTTTAATTAATAAACCAAACAGCCCAAGAAAAGTATACAATTCTCACTCACCTAGGATTCTGTAATAAAAAAATATCACCTTGTGATTCCCAAAATGCAATTGCCAATAGACAATCTTGTTATTTGCAGTGTAACAAATAGGTTCTAGGGCTCCATTAATTCAATTTAGAGTCTTTGAGTCTTTGGGCCTGATTTAGATTTTGGCAGAAGAGTCACTCCATTTCAACAGTGATGAATATCCCATCCGCAGACATATAAATCCCGTTATATCCCATGTGATTTATATTTCGGCAGGCAGGATATCCATCACCGTTGTGATGGAGTAATTCATCTGCCAAGAACTAGACAGGCCCTTTGTCTTCAAGGTCTGGGCCAGGTTGGTGCTACTATTTCTATTCCATTCCCTAGACCTTAACATAACAAGCAACCCTTTGGAATGGAAACAGACTGAAATAGTCATGTTTATTAGCTTTGTGAATAATAGATACATCCTTGGTTAATCCAGTATGCATGCTGAGTCACAGTATTGAAGCCTACTAAATGCATGTTACTTTGAAATGCTTATGGCTGCATTGCAGAACCACCAGTAAGGAATGCAGAATTATATTTCACTGATAGGCAATTAGTCTACATTTGACATACACTGGAGAGTCCCCAAACAGCGGCAGTGTCTTGTGGGTACCCTAAACTTAATTCTGGATTTATCCAGTAATCAGTGTAGAGCTCTAAGGATTTGCTGGCCTGTGTACTGTTCTTGGCACATTCTAAACAATATGCGCTGTCTAGTTTTCTAAATCTTTCCTCCTTTGTTTTAGATACGGACACATGCCCACAGAGAGGTGCAATAATGGAGTGCATACCCTAGCATAGCTCTAGCAAAGACATCCCATTTGTATTCAAACAAAAAATTTCTTCTATTAGAACTATAGATGGTATGTAGCTAGCACACCACTGATTTTTCTTGACCCACTCTAATAAGAAAACATCGTTGGGTATTGTTATTTTTAGGTCATATTTTATGATGTGGCACACAAGGAAAGCACTTCATTTTTGCATCAGTTAGACAATGACAACTCACTGGCATTCTCAGACAGCTTTGTAACGTGTAACTACAGCCAGGGAATTTGGTGGTACAAGGAAAGCTAAGTACGGTCTCTAGTTGCAATTGTCATTAACCACATTTTTTATATGTCTATTTTTTATTAAAATACTGAAACTTCCCTCCTTTGTTGGAAAGCTATGAATTATCACTCATTAAGGGGTCACTTCAGTCTTACTACCATTCTGCATTGCTGCACACCCCGATGGTCAGAGGCACATGTAGACCTTAAGGGCAGGTATGTTGCTTTGACCGCCTTGTATGCCATGCTTGCTATCAACTGGCCTGTGCACCTTTGTGATAATACATGCTTGGGCTACACTGAACGTAACCAGGGCTGTGCCCCTGGCTATCTCTTACCTCAAACAATGTGTACCTATTGAAACTATCAAAAATCTGAATAAAAAGATTTTATAAAAATAATAAGGAAAGTTAAGAAATCCTTTAAAAGCATGGTCGTTACTTCATGTTCTGAACAAACAGAGAAACACTTCAATAGCAAAGCCCAGCCAGAGATCTGGCTTGCTTTGTAGTTGTAAAATCTTTATTGCTTAGTTAATAAAAACAGTAACAATATTCACATTGTAAGAAAAGTAAAATCATGTGAAATAATTTAATAATAAAAGTCCAACCAGAGCAATATTCTGAGGTGACGATTACAGGGCTAAAATAAGTAACTCAAGTGACTGACCAATTCTAAGTCTAGGCTCTGAAAGAACAGGATATTAAACAGTTAACCACTCGTTAACAAATGAACTGCACCAAGGAATATTAAAATATTACATACTAAAATTAGCTGTTAAAGTGGACCAGTTTTAATCTTATGATGTTCTACCCTACTAGACCAACATGAAGTTGTGCGAAGTTGAAATACTGATTCTGCTATCAGAGTGTCAGTACACAGGTTAAAGTGCTAACATGTGTATTGGTTAGGCTGATACTACAGTGAACCTACTGTGCCTAACATATATAACCAGCATTTTTACCTTGCGTGATACTGTTGTAATATCAATAGGATACATAACCAGGCTAAAGAGTGCAAAACAGAATGTAGCTGCCCCACTATAAAGTGCATGTCCTTAAATTCTAAATAGCTTGCGCATGCAGAAGCAAATATTTAACTAATTTCGTATTTAGCTGAGGATTAGCTGGGTCAAGGTTTCTTAAAATTGCACCCCGGCATGTTCTAATTTTTTTATCAGCACTAGCCTAGGCATATACAGGTGGGGACAAATGCAGATCAGATGTATAAAGTCCTCTTGCTTATAACCTCAAAGTCTGCATGAAACATCACCACTGTATCTCAATGGTGGTTGATCAGCCAGTGTAGAAAGACGACCAAACCAAATAGAGATCAATTTTCTTTTCATATATGCCGGGTAAATCAGGGTGAGGTACTCTGTGGTTTGAAGCTTTTATGATTATTGAGGACCATCCATGCATGCGAGGGGGTGCTAAAAACATTTTTATCCAGCAGCAGAGAATGTTGTATTGCGCTGTCATAATTTGACTCTTGCTCTAGGCAATGCTGTTGGATTAGGGATGACAGCACTTGTGTTTGTAGGTGACTAGGCCAATCATACAACAAGTTGCAACTGTCGGCCCAACCCTCCCAGCTCACAAGCAGTACCTCACCAAAAACCCAAACAGTAAAAGGTGATTTGTGGCAGCCTTTATGCATGGACTCAAAAGTGTGACATCTCAGAGAGGTCGTGGTTAAATGGAGATTACCCTTTTCTCACATGAGCAACAAGTCTCAGTCACACACAGGCAATGAAAGAGATGCAGTGAATTTTTTAATAGGTTTTATTAACAAGATTGCAATCTATGATACAATTGCATGGGCTTCAATGATTAGGATAGTGAACATTGCAAGAAACAGAATGGTAAAAACAAGAGTCATGAATACAAAGACCCTCAACATCTTACAATAACTTGTAATGTGAAATAGATGTAAAGTAAGCCCTAACGCCCTAGCATGATGAACCTAATCTCTAACCTAAAGACAGCTAGGTGTGTTAAACCTAATCTGCCAGTACCATGTCCATGATAAGATCCCCCAACCCTTGTTACCTTGGAATTAGGTCTCTAGACCAGACTCCGTGGTGACAAGAAGGCTGGGTCAGCATCAAGGCGACATGTAGCATAGATAGCGTGGATGGCTTCTGGTAGGAATCCCTCTGATTATCTTGTCTGTGTGAGATGTATTTACACAGATCTGGTAAGACCCCTGATGCAGTTATGTTCCCAAACAATAGATAAGATGGCATGCTAGGGGCGGCAATTATAGAAACAATTCCCTGAAAAGGTACATTATGTTACTGTCACACGAAAGTGGGAAAGTACATGATGTGAATACTGACGTATCTCATTTATCTTTGACGCTGATAGTGACACCTTTACATAGTGGCACTGATAAAGTGAAACTAAAATAGCTTCCTAACTATTAACATGGCAGCCATTTTTGAAGAAATAATTAAATAAATGTGTTAAAACAGAGCAAGCTAAGTAGGTTAAAAGTCACTGGGTGACGGTTGCACAGGCCTGCAAGCCAGAAGGCTAAGCTAACGCCTGATTCCCATTAAAACTAAGTAGGATCCACTACAGCAGCTTTGTTTAATAGTTTCCTAAAGGAAGCAAAAGGCAATAGCATGTCCCATAAATCTGTTGCACTTGTATACAAAACGGCCTACAGGAGATATTGGTTATATGTTGACTTACGATCATCGATTAACACCAACTATACTGCACTGCTTAATTGAGATTTGTCTTTGCTTAGGTTGATTTTATAGCGGCTTTTTATGTATGCATACGTTTTCTACAGATTTTCATTGATCAGCCGAATTCCAATTGTATCTCCATGAGTTATTATGGGGCTCTGAAACACCTCCTCATAGGTAAAGGCCTGAAGTTTATTCAGTAAGGCAGAGACTTCACCTTGTAAGGCAGCACTTGCATAGGACAGTAAGGGCAACTTTTTTGCAGCCATCACAGTTAGCAGTGTTTGAATGTTGGTCCTTACAGTTTATTTGCTAGTATACGGAAGGCCAAAACCAGGGCTTGACCCTATTTTAGCAGGTACTGTTTCTGTTCCTGAAAATTTAATCTGCTGTCAAAATAGATGCCCAGGTATTTGTAGGATTTAACTCCATCCAGTTGATGACCATCCAACCAGATTTTCAGGGAGCCTGCCTTCTGACCCACTGACATGGTTTTTGTTTTTATAGCATTTATTTTCATTGTATTTGTTTTTACGTACCTCCTTAGCTCTTTGAAGATCTTTGGAAGCCCACCTTTGTTAGACTCATCCAAACCACATCACCTGCGTAAGCGGGGTGCGCCATTTGGAGGGAACCCTAGCATGGGGGATGTGAATTGACTTGATCCAATTTTGGTGTTATGTCTGCCATGAATAGGTTGAAGAGGTGGGGGGCCAAACGCACACCTGCTTTAATCTCCTAGTTGTTGGAATCTTCCTGGATATAGGTGTACCATCACCCAATTTTACACAGAGCTAGGTATCTGTGTAGAGTTGATTTATTCGTCGCAGTAATCTGTCTGGAACATTCTACAGTCACAGCATTCTCCTGCTTTGTATGTTATGTGTGGCTTGTTGCTCAGAAAAGCCACAGTGCTCAGGAGATAAGAAGGGAGATATAGTCAGATGTGAGACATTTAAAATACCTACAAAACCATAATCAATTGAAGTATCTGTGCAACTGAACTCTTGCATACCTTAGATATATCCCATCTACTAAAGACTAGCACCTTGCACCCAGCTCACAAAGGCTTTACTGTGAGTAGTTTCTAATCCCAGACTTAGTTGTGGCATATTTATAAATGAATAGCAGGAAGACATGTTTCACATTGAAAAAAGGTTTGTGAATCAGTTTCATGAATAGGAATGTCTTGCTGCTAGTAAATTCAAATGTAAGTCAGAACTAAAACTGGAATAAAAACGCAACTACTCACAGGCAATGCTTAGTGAATCAGCCTTGCTCTTGCAAATGTGGATGTATTCTATACCTAAGACACATCTGCAACACTAGTAAGTCAACCAGAAGTGAATGAAGGTAAAAAACTGGGTGACTTCAAATTTACAATTTTGTATTATTTTTGCAAGCATCACAAAGTGTCATGCTTGTAATTGTTTTTAAATGACTGCTTCCGTTGCCCCTTCCTTTATAAACCATTCCCAATGTGACAAGGTAGAGCGTAGACTACAATCACTTGAGTGCATGACCCCATTTCTCCGTTCCAGACCTTTTTAGTAGGGCAGTGCCCATGCATCCTGAATACAGCTGCTGTGTAATGAATTGGAGAGATTTAGGCCCATATTTATGAAAAAAGTGTGTCAAACTTTTTAAGGTGAGCTGCCGTCATTCCCTAACGCCATCCATGTGCCATATTTAAAACATGACCCACAATGGGGCTAAGGGATGGTTAGTATAGAAAAAATGACACTAATCATTGCTACATGCCATAAGAAAAAATTATGCTAATGCTGCAAAAGTGGAGCTAGACCATTTTGCGGCAAATATTTTTCACGCAAATTCGGTGAGCGCCATTTTTAACCACATTAGAAAAACAAAAATGCACAAGCAAGAAAAAACTATTTGAAAGGCAAGATGGAGATTGCAGGCCAGGAGAGACGCCAGGGAGACACCAATCACACAAGTACCAGCCAGGAGTGTCTAGTAAGTCTGAGGAGAAGAGGAAGCGGAAGTGATGCTTTAGAGAGGAGCAGCATGACATCCTCTTCAGAGAGGTAACAGAGCACCAACACCAGCTCTTCATCACCTCCAAATTGCCAGTCAGTAGGAGAGATGTCATGTGGCAGCCAATAGTTGACAAAGTCAACAGCGTGGCAGAGGTGAGGAGGGCTGTCACCGATTGCAAGAAACGCTGGCACGATTGCAAGCGCAGGTCTAAGAAGAAACTGGCCAGGAACCAATAGGCATCACTGCACACTGGAGGTGGAAGTCCTGCACCACAGGAGGACCTGGATGAGCTGAAGGAGATGGTCGCAGTGGTCATCCAGGAGGAGCTGGTCACTGGAATCACCGGACAGCGCAGACTACCAAGAACAAACACAAATGCAGGGAAAGTTGCAGAGGGGGGAATATCTGAAATCTTACAAATACCAGAAGGGGGAGGCTCATAGAACACCCTCAAAGCATGCTAAAGCGTTGCATCAGGACACCCAAGCCACACTTGTACTGATTCTTTGGTTGCGCAATGCACTCCGACATATACACAACGTGGACATAAGCCACTCACTATGGCTATACTCCACCATGTAAATATGCAGCACATTACTTGGAGGTGACATGCAATTAGTGTGGCCGTGGCTATGCCACAACAACACTCATGACATATTGTCATAGCCCCTGATCCAACACAACTTGTAGATCAAAAACTATTGGGCACTGTCCCTTCCAATTAGCACACTTGTGGGGCCTTCTACATGCAGATGAGAATGTAACAAAAGCATTGCATGCAAAGGATCTACATGTGCTATGCTGCACTAGTCCCATCATTCATTGTGCCAAAGCATCATTGCACCAAAAGAGTGACAACACATATTACACTAATGTGGAAATGTTCACCATGGTGTATAGGAAGGCTAATTGCATTCCACTATGATGTCACTGGCAGGGACAAGGAGCCTGCAAGGAAGTAGGTTGTATGGGATCAAAGCACAAAGGGCCAGATGTAATAGAAAATCATGGTGTGCCACGCTTCCCCAAATTTGGCAGCATTGCGCATCGTCATTTTCAAAACTCAGTGATTGCCAGTATTTACTAGAATACGGGGCACCCCTGTGTCACTCCCTGTGCTGGGGCTAAATTAGCTGATGTATGCCAACCCAGAAACCCTTGCACCATAGTGCAAGGATGGCTGCATTGAGAGGGAGATTGTCTTTGGTGCAGGAAGGAATACCTTTCTGCACAAAAACATTCTTAAAAGGCTTTTAGCTCTGTCTATGTGTGTTGCAAAATGCAACACACATTGAACAAGTTCAAAATGAGGAGAAAAGATGGCATACAACTTCATTGCGCCATGCCAATGCCACCCCTGAGGTGGCGTTATGTTTTGGCAAGAACTATGGTTTACAAAAACTCGTAAATCTGAGGCACTGTCAAAATGCAATGGGTGTTGCTGTGGCACACCCACAGCAACACCCATTGCACGTGCCTACCACGCAAAGTGCTGCGTGTGAAGGGGCCCTTTTTTACAAGATAACTTTGAGCCACAAAAAGTCGCTTAGCGCCACCTTTTAAAACCATCACAGGGCATTTTGCCACCCTAGCATCACAACAAATAATGCTCAGGTGGCGCTAGGGGCTCCTAATTATGCCCCAAAATACCTTGTGAGCTCGATCCATGTGTGATGCACAATGCTACAGATAACATACAACTACAACCTTGAGACTGTAACATGTCACTGAGCCTCCAGTAGTAAGTAAACGATGTGCGCTGTCAACAGCCATTACAATCGAAGATTAACATTTCACTATTTCATTCCAGAGGATGATCCCTTAACTCCTGCCGACCTGCCTGTCTTGGATTTTACAGATGACACGGATGACCAGCTGCCGACTATCAATGAAGAGACTCTCCAGGATGTCCTAGGTTCCGTCCAGACACCACCTCCAGTCGCAGGGAGGATACACAGTGTTGCAGGGTCTCCACATGAACCACCCTGCTACCAACACACAGCACCAGACAGTACTGACACAGCCCTGGGCTCCAAGGACCCAGACATCACCTTCCTGAGGACAGTGGTAGGAGGCCAGCAGGAGCTTGCCAAGCATGTGTGGGTGGGGATGGAGACCATAGCAGACAGCCTAGAGGGAGTGCAAAGGTGCCTCAGTCCAATTAAGGACAACTCAGTTGCCATCAGAGGCACCCGCTCCCCACTGCATGGACCCAGCAGTCCCTGGCCAACATAGCTGCTGTCATGAGGCAGATGCTTCAACAGTTGCCCTTACAAAGTGGCAGCAGGATGATAGACAAAAGGCTGGGGGCTATACAGAATACCCTGGAGTCCATACAGCGGGAAGTGGCCATGTCAATGAGTACAGAATATAATTACATGAGTGCATTACTGTCAGACTACATACTGAAAAACATGAAAAACATGAAAAAGGTGAATGATGATGTTGTGGGCTACAACCAACTTACAAAGTATCCAACACATGTATTGAACAGAAATCCTTGTAGGTTGACATACAGCACGTATGGCTCAGAACCAACTCAATGGTCATTTACCCAGATGGGATTACAAGTACAACTAATATGTGTGGTACAGAAGAAGTTAACCTAATCAGTGATGGGCACCTGTCAGTGTTGCAGGATACAGACCCAAATTTGGCTGTTATCATATGTACCATACTTGCCAACAATGATACCGCAAGACCCCACCAATGACAGTTCCATACTTACCTGTCCAAGATAACGTATACATACACAATGTGAATGGCTGGAACAGTGGATGACAAACACATGAACTGGTTAATGTCATTTAGCAGCCAATCTGATAGCTCCTTGTTCATAGGGGATGCACATGGTAATCCATGAAAATGAAGACAGTAAGCATACCCTAAACCTTTCCTCCAGCTTGGCCAGTGCACACATGAAAACACCCAGACACTCAATCAACATAAAGAAAAATAGTCCAATACAAACAGGATTTATTTAAAATAATTGTAAACTTCATACTTGAATATATCCTACAAACTACCCTACACTGAAGTAACCTAAATTAACTTAACTCAACTACACCTATCTAACCTATTCTAAACTAATCTTACACAACTTATACACTCCAAACAGTGCTCCCCACCCTCCTTAAGAGACAAGATGCAAGTAGGACAACATAAACTAAGGCTACATATGTACTTACTTAACTTATGTCCTGAACAAAAATATATTTTTGCAAGGGTTTTTTTATACATATATCATCCAACATAACCCCTCACACAACACCACAATTAAAAAAAAGTACTAAAACCCACCCCCAACTATACTTACTCTAACCTATGCCTTCCATACACTATTTCAGTAACCTAACACTATCCATTTAAAACCCATTATAACTATCTATCGACTGTAAAAGGGAAAGGGAAGGAACTGGGAGGTTGTGGCACTGCCACTTCACATTTCTTTCAATTTCCTCTTAATGTACTCGAACAACTTCTGTTTTTTTGCACAGTCCTTCTCTAAATGTTCCAATCTGGTCATCATGGCGGCCATGCCCCATTTCATGTCTCAAAATTAGATGTAACGGCTGCAGCCGGTGGCTGTACGGGTGCCTGGCTTGTTGCAGGTGTAGCTGATGTGGAGGGGGTCTCTCCCCCTGGACTCCTGATTTTTCCCCAATGTGGCCTACTTTTTTTGTGGCTGCTGCAGAGCTCCCCTACGTAGGGAAGCACACCATACCCCTGCGGCCTTTTCTTTCCGGAAGCCCCTCTTCATCCTCTGGAATCCAGCATTCACCTCCAATATGTGGCTGTATCTGTCTGCCCATTTGTGGAATGCATGTTGTTCTGCTGTCATATTGACAGCTGAAAAATGAGGAGAATAAAGCATTAAATACAGCATTGGGTGGAGGAAGAACAGACATGCAATGTACACAGCATCCACTGATGACACCTGCAGTCCACCACACATTCCACAACAATGACTAACTCCAAATCTATGAGCATTTCCTAGCAGCCATCTACGGTACCATGTAAATTTCACTGGGATAACGGCTATCCATTGTTGACCAATGGGGGCCCAGAGGTGAGTGGGCTACTGCATCCTTGCTCAACATTTGTGTTAACAAACTAGTGAGGATCACGTGGACCAACAACTCTAGATTCCCTGTGCCATTGTCAATATGGGGTGCTTTGTATGCAATCCACCACTTTGACACTCCTGGTGCTTCATCAAGATTTACCCAGGCATCATGGATGCAAGGTGGGGATCATCTGATAGGGGACTGTAAACTTCCCACCGGCTATTCTAAGGTTTGTTGAAGCTTCATTCATGTGTCCTGGTTTAGGACCTGGTCTGAGCATACGGTACAAGGGGGAAAACCATTGCTCATGAGGTGCCCACATGTACAAATAATGCAAAGTCCCCATAAAATTTGTCCAAAGCCTGAACAGCACATCAAAGTTGTCTACAGATCATGTAACTATTGCCCCCTGCCTTGTGCTATGTTGTGCATAATTTGTAACCACATGGTGGCTGTACGGGTGCCTTTAGGGCCACAATAAGATTGGCACTGCACTGGGTGTGTTACAGTATTCGCATCTATAGAACAACATGTGCACATACATATCAGACATCACCCAAGTACACACTCAGCATTCACATCATATGCACATGTGTTGTGACCAAGATCACTCACAAATATTATGATGGAAAGACCATGTTGGTGAATCTGCCGAGACCTAACTTGCGACAATCCACAGACATTTTCCTCAACCATGTGTAGCTGAGTTGTATACTAATTGTGTACTCTACTGGCTGTTGCCCGGCACAGTATGGCTCCTCGCACGACTGCGGCATCGATTTATATCTGGAGGGTACTGAGGCACCAGTGGTGCAAATGTCTCCTATATAAGTGCCCTAGAGACCTCTATACATTTCCTTAATCTGTACCGTTTTGTGGGTAACTATAAGCTATGTGTGGCACACAGTGCTGCACAAGTGCTGTGACAAAGATGCTGTCAAGTGGCATTATAATCACATAAACAGCAGCTTTGACACCTATTATGATTGACATCAATGTATATGTGGCCATGTGTGGGATTTCCTAACACCCACAATTCCATAGCAGCACACGTTGCCACTTGTGAAACAATCAATCCATTCTCAATGCTCAACATTGCATCAGACATGATGTCACCATCCTAACTCCGATGATATCATAGCATTGGTCACGCAAAACCTTTATTCATTGGATTGCACACATCAGAGTGTCGCACACAAAACCCTGGATTGCCACATGTGACGCACAATGTGACACTTAGTGGCAGCAGTGGATCTTCAAATCTAGACACCTTTCCACTGGTGTAAGGTGGAGGCCCACCTGCAATACATCAAAGGAAAACATAGCGTTGTCATATTTGGACATTTCTGTTAATTTACAACAGTGCTAAAATCAACTTGGTAAGTTGAGTGAGCAAGTCAACCTAGTGGTAGATCAGACTGTCAAACATCAATAATCTGTTAGTCAGACGTCATGTCAGATAATGGAGACCCTGGCACCTACAAACCATCACTTTCCCTGGCACTCCTGTGTTGCATTTAACTGAACCATATGTACATGAAATTGTCATGCAGGTGTTTTGTTCCTACATGACAAAGTATTCTGTATCTGAGGGGAATGCAATGGTTGTTGCAGTGGCCATCTCATTGTGACGCCCATAGCTTTTTAGTCTGCCCCAGATGTTAAAGACATCTAACTCATTGTCACCGCAAACAGACGGACAACAGCCCAGTGGTTGTGTGACTATGCCAAAGTGTTGGGGAATGCTTTGATACATCCTTGTTTCAAGTTACTAATATGTGTGTGCCATTACAAGGCACACATACTTGAGCCATTATGTCATGGCAGTTTACTAATGTTTATATAGTTGTTCCTACCTGAACAATAACTGGTTGAAATTTCAGATGTCTTGCCAATACTGTGTGGCCAGCCATTGTTGTCATGGTATTCCATTAATTCTCCAGGAAGGGATACTAACATGTGCATAGGTATTTGCCTCATCACAGACACATTTACTCTGGGGTCCAAGGTTGCCTGTGTTGGTAGAGTTTGCTGAGTAATGTGCTAGTCCTGGTGCAGATGCAGGTCTGCCCCATACTGTCAGTAAGATGCAGCAGGCCTGTGGTACAAATTCAGCACTTGTAGGGGTTAATAGACACATTTTGGGGTGTATGTGATATACATTGTACAGGAAGAGGAAAGTGCTAGTAGTCTGGACCCAGTGCAAAGTCAAGCTCCCCTAAATGGTATTGCCAAGGATGCAAAGAGGCAGATTTAAGGTAAGTGGTGCTGCACCAAGTGCATCACTACAGTCCTTGTGGCCCTTAGTGCACCCCTTTCCCCCGCCATGTGTGCACCTTATAAAACATATGGTGCGGCATGTTGCAAGTAGGGGGCAACTGTGTCAATTTGTATGGACACAAGTGATGACCTCAGCAGGAGTAGCAACAAAATGATTAGCTTGACTTCTGCTGAGTATATAGGGGCCCATCATATACAATGATATGCCCTCTTATACCACTTGCTCTGAGCAGACATTCAAAGAGCAGGAAATATGGCAATAGGAATTGTATCATATTTTCCAGAGCCATGTACTTTAGTCCTCCATACAGGTGTAGGGCCCTCCCCCTATACATGATGCCTGGCGCAGGCCTCATGTGGTGCTGGTCTAAACTGAGTGGTGCTGTGCATGCATCGCAATACTTTGTTATGATTGTGCAGGGAAGATGGAACTTCTGCCCTGGCTATGCTTCATTAATGTTCATTACAATTTAGCCCTAAGGTGGCACTGGGGCTCTTAATACAGGCACAATACTACATGTCCAGATCCTTTGACAAAACATGCTGCACTCAACCTTATCACCACCTATCATGCATATGCAAATAATGGTGTTGCTATGCAAATGGGATACTTACCAATCTCAATCTCCAGGTGATACAGTAGGTCTTGTTCCCTTGAGATCAGGTCAGCTCAAAGGTGTATAAGTTGGTGGTCATTGGGTCTGGCTCTGAATAATCTTGTTAGGTGGTGGACCACCTTTCCCCACTGCAGCGTCCTAGCATCTGTAGGGTAGCTCTGGGTAACGTGGCCACCCAATACCAGCATCATTGGCAGGTAATGCTGCACCAGCCATATAAAGACCCCAGTTAATTAGCCATCATCTTCAACATCCTTCCTTTCCCAGACATCATGCAGTATTTGTATACTGCAAATGTAATTGCAAGAAAAAAATAAAGATAAAACTACCCTAACTACCTCAAATACCCAACAAACTATCCTACCCCTAGACAAACACTCCACAATACAGTGAGAGGTAAGGTACAAATACACTTCAAAAGGCTGATTAAAAGACAAATAAGACACAACATCAACAGGACACAGCACAAAACACTCCACAAATTCCAATCGAACCACAACACCAGTTCCACACACCCTCACACAGTCACAGACAATAAGACCGTGAAGTGAAAGTGAACACACTGCACCATGTATGCAGGCAGGATGTCCTGTTTCATCACTTCCTGAGCCTGTGTGTCACGTTTTCAGTTATGTGTCGGTTTTTTTATGCATGACGTTCATGCATCAATTTTTTCCCATTGTGCCTGAGAAGGCCTGTGGACTTGCAATTGACGCCCAGGGGCCAGGCATCTTTTTTCTGCATAGGAAAGTATGACGTTTAGGTGTTTGTGTCTAAATTTTTGACGCATTATGGTCATGCGTGGTATTCCTTCCCATACAGGTTGACAAGGCCTGTCACCGTGAGATTGAAGTGCATGGACCAGGCGTCATTTTCCTTGGCTTGCAGAAAAGGGAATTTGGCCGTTTGCGCCAAAATGTTTTGAAACATGACAGAAATGCAGGGAAATTATTTAGGAAGTCTTACAGTGCATCCAGATTCACATACCATTTCACAGGAGCCATGCAATTATGTTGTCAGTATAGTATGTCTGCATGTGTGTGCATGTCCGTTCATATTTTGACAATGACATAGGTATGTTTAACCTATGTTTGTTTATGTGTGTGATGCATGTGATGACTGATACTGTGTGCATATGTGCATGTGTAGCTAGACTGTGTCCACATACATATTAGCACATGTATACTATGAGCATACATATGTGTTCTAACACATATTTGTGGGTGTATCATATTGTTATGTGTTATATACAAATTTACTCATACCAATAATGCAATAGATATGATGGGCTATGTTCAATACATGGCAAGGCATGTGATAGCCATGACAAATTGTACTCAGAAGATTCAGTGGACTACGGTTGGGTTGAAATCACGTTACCCCTGGCAATGTGTGTGCATGTGTGTCCACTCTATAGTGTGTTGTTGGTTTAACCTTCATGATGCTCTGCTATGCGTCAACACATATAGTTCCCATGCGTCTCAGTTGCAGGAGATGGTGTACACACATGTGTCAATGAAGTTTGCTATGTGCCATGTGTGTAAAGATATGTGTAATGTAAGTTCAGTAACATATGACCACAGTGGTATGTTCATGGGATATAAAACCTCACATATCTATCTTCCTGCATGGACACATGTAGGACTTTGACAAATGCATGTGTAGTCATAACAGTGCCACCTATGTTTCCGTATGTCGGAATACAGGTGAAGTTCATTTTTTTCTGTAAATGATCTTGTGATACATAACCACTTACATTTGTGGTAAGTTGCCTTTTGTTCAGACTCCAATACACATAACCAGGCCTGTGCCATTTATGTGATACATGTGTGCAGAGATATCTTGCATGTGTGTGTATGCCACCAGCAAGGTACAAACAATCAACCACATCATGTTTGTTATGACTGTCACATACAAAGGCATACCATTGTGTAGCAGTGTTGCAGTCTGGCAAAGATGGTATCCTACTCTTCATCACTACTGTTTGAGCTTTCATGCTGCCACAGACCCATGGTTGCATGTGAAGACGCAGGTTTATGGAGCTCCAATCTCCTCAGTCCACTAAGCACATGCATCAGGCCCCTGCCAATGTCAATAGTCTATGTAGCCAGATCAGTGTATTAGGGTGTTTTGGGTGGGGATATAGCCTCTTCATGATTGCTATTCAGTCAGTATTGGTTAGTGTGTTTTCTTCTCCATATTTTACTACATTATTTGATAGGAATATTTTGGCCCTCATTACAACATTGGTGGTATTGACCGCCTACCGCCATGGCGACAGCCACCAACATACCGCTGCCGTGGCTACCAGCCGGCAACGCGTGTTATGACCGCCAGCGGTATTCCACCCGAAATCTGGCGGAACACCACCGACGGTCATGGCGGCGGATGGCGGTAAGGCGGCGCTGCTGACAGCATCACCGCCTCAACAGTAAAACATCGCTGACTGTATCATGAGCAATGATATGGCCTGGTGGTGTTTTGCTGGCAGCCGCTGCCGCTGACAGCAGCGCTGCGGACCCCCTGCAGCCGGAGGACCCTCTGCAAGCAGGTAAGTTGGGTTCTCCGACCGGAGAAAGGGGTGGGGGGTGTTGTGTGCATGTGGGTGTGTGTGTGTATGTTTTGGGATGCGTGCATGCGGGTGTGAGTCACGTTGGATGCGTGCATGAATGAGTGATTGTGAGTGTTGTATGTTGTGAATGCATGTATGTGACAAGGTATGTTGGTATGTGTTGCCGTGTGTTGTTATGTATGTGTGCATGCGTGGGTGGTGGTGGGAATGCATGTGTGCATGTGTGCATATGGGTGCTCATGTGGGTGTATATATGTGCGGGGGCAGGAGCGGGGGAGGGCTCCGGGGATGGGGCGGGCGGTGGGGGAGACCCCTATCAATGCCAGGGAAGAGATTCCCTGGCACTGATAGTGCCTACCGCCATGGTTTTCAAGGAGGTAAGTTTGGCACGAAAACCATGGCGGTAGGTCGGGTCATAATCCCAAGGGTGGGAATTTGAAGCCTGCCGGGCTGGAGACTGAAGTCTCCAGCCCAGCGGCCGTTACCACCCTGTCGGTCGGTGTGTTAAAGTGGCGGTGTTGGATGGCGGTAACCGCCAGCATCCGAATCCCATTTTTTTTTACCGCCAGTCTGTTGGCGGTATTGCCGCCGCTTTAACACCGACCGCCAGGGTTGTAATGAGGGCCTTTGTGTCCTACATTGCTGCCAATCTTCTTTAGGATGCTTACACTTTGTACACATCTTCTCCAGCAACATTGTCTGGTCATACATAGACAGGATACAATGTGTGACTTGTGTAAATTGTAGATGTGCACATCTTCTACTACTGGCTACATGATAGTTATCGTCCCATTACGTGGTTTTGCAAGATTTAATGAGTACCACACACATGACATTACACCTGCACAGCACTTGTGTCGTCTCCAAGTTACCTCCTATGTTGTATTTCCAAGTATCTGTGGATATCTCTAAGCTGTCCCTAACATCCTTTATTGATGTGCATTTATCCCTGCATCCCACAACCTATGTCAATCTTACCATGACTATATGATGTTAATGTGTGAAATCATCTCAATGCTGTGTTTTTCATCAGACACATGCAACATATCTATCTACTTCTACTCCCATTCATTTGTTAATGGGTCTGTGACATGTTTGGACGTTGCTTGACATACTTGCACATCCCACACCTAATTGGCATGTTGGAGACCTAAACATATTAGGGCGTTTTGTCACTGTTGATACCTTGCTCTAGGTCTGGCATGTGAGTGATAATGAGTGGTGTGTATTGCTATGTGCTGAGTGATGATTTACTACAGACTATACTAGGTGACCTTGTTGACACATGTCAACCGTTGTTGGTACTTATAAACCCTTTGCTACCTAGGTCATACACCTGTACATCAGTCTTCAGATGTATATCAGGATTGTTGTAGGCATGTGTCAAGACTGCAGATTTGTGTGACAAGTGTGTATAGACTGTATATAGGGAGTGGAACACACTCTGCCTACATTCCGCCCAGGCAATAATTTGATGATGCATTGTCCCATTTTATTCTTAGATCCTGACAATGGGCCATATGTTTGGATTGTGGTTCAGCCCCCATTGCTGCTTCATTTGTCTGGCAACCTTAGCACACTCCACAGCCAACATGTGTGTGCCATAAGTAAGGTACAGTGCACCATGTGTCAGGGTTAGGCCCGATGGCAGTGCTAGGGCATAACCCCATGGATATACAGTGCAGGCTCTGCCTCTAACATTGGTTACAAACCCTGTACAGTAACTGAAGGTCCGTAGTTACCCATGATGCCCCCCCTTGTCACACATGCACAGTGCTGGTGAAGCAGCTATCCGCCTGAAATGTGACACTGTTCACTTCCTACATTACTTAAACGCTATTTGATAACAGCCCCTACCTTATGTATATCCCCTTGCATACATCCTGCCAAGTGTAGTGATGATATGGGGAAAGGGCTGAGAATTTGCACACTGCCCACTTAACAGCATGTTATATGTTGTGGTGCATGGATCTAGGCCTTCAAGAACCACATGCCTGTGAGTTACGTGGCACTGATGTGTGACATGAAGGCACTAGACCCTCTTACATCACAAACTACGCTGATACCATACTTGTAACTGTTGTGTTTCTTTCCTGCTCTTTGAGGTATGAGTTACATTCCAATTTGTATATGTAGTGGATAATGAGTAGACAATAGAGATTCAGGTGCCAAGTAATTTATTGGTGATATTTGCAAAGTGATATTTGTACAGTGACTATGTGTAGAAGTTCTCTACAATTTGTAGTCACATGCGAACTTCTGCAGCAGTGTTTTGTAGTTCCCCCTCCAAATGTGCTGCACCATTGTTATCCTCCTACTCGTTGGGGACATTTACCTGCTCATCCCAGGGAACATTGGTTCGCATATATTATGGAAGGTTGCACATACCAGTATCATCTTACATACCAGTGGTGGAGCATACAATAGGCATCCTTCTGTCAGGGCCAGGCACCCGAACCTTGACTTCAGAAGCCCAAATGTCCTCTCCACCACGTTTTGTGTTCTTCTGTGCCCTTCATTATATGCACGCTTTTCCGCTGTTTTGGGATTGCCAAATTGAGCCATGACCCATGGCTGTATGCCATAACTTTGGACAGCTGCAAAGAAATGAGAGAATATAAGAAGTTGTCTTGGTAATGTTTGATAGTGGTTTGGTATGTACCTTGGCAGTTGTTCGTTTTAGGTGGAGTTGTGGCTCAGACTTGCTTCTGGGATAGTGTATGTTCCTGTTTTGTGAAATGGTTTCATAGGTCTGTGTTGATGAACATGACAAACTTGAGTTGAGGCTCAGGGACCTGGGGATTGTAATTTACAATCCAAACAGATGGTTCAGCCCTTGCAAATATGTGTAGTGGTGTACATATTTGTGCCAGTGTCCTATTATTGGTGGAACCTTCCTCCTCCTTGCACCACAGTTGTGTCAGATGTAGAGACACCATGGTACCCCTACAAAGCCAAACTCTGGCCTTCATGTTACCATGTGGCACTACGCATGCAGTGCAACACATAGGGCCTCAAATGTGGCGGTCCCACCACCAACAGGCTGGCGGTGCAGACTGCCACATTATGAGTGTGGCGGGTTGGCCTCTACAAACCCACCAAATCTCCACTCATACCGCCATGGCGGTCAGAACCACCAGGCCAAAGATGATCATATCTGGTCAGGCGGTCCACAGAAGACCGCCGGCGGTATTAGAACCGGCTTTCCGCCATGGTTTTTGCGGCCGTAGCACTGCCACGAAAATCATGGTGGAAAGACTACCAGTGACAGGGAATTCGTTCCCTGTCACCGGTAGACAGCTCCCTGACCCCCTCAGCAAGCACTATACTCTCTCCCCCTCCAGTCACAGTGCCCTCAACCCTCCTTCAGCAACAGCGTCCCCCAAGCCCTCCTTCAGCCACAGCACCCCCTACCCCCTTCAGCCACAGCACCACCCTCCCCGTATACATGCACACAGACACCCACACGCACCACGCATACACCATTCACCTATGCTTACATACACGCATTCACAACAACATTCACACATGCATTCAAGCATGCATCCATACACGCATTCACAACATTAACACAGGTATACTCACACCCATCCGAACCCACATATTCATGCGCATACACAGTTACATACAGACATGCACTCACTACAACATTCATACATGCAAACAACCACAGATACACACATTCATGCACACACGGAGACACCACACACTAATACACGCACACACAACACCCCCAAACCCTCCTCCCCTGTCGTATGATCATCTTACCTGTTCTGGGGAGAAGGCCGTCGGGCAGGGAGCAGGAAGGGACGCGTCCACTGCCAGCAGTGCACCGCCAGGACATATTGTGGCCATAATATGGTAGGTGGTGTCCTACTAACTGGGTGCGGCGGGGCCGGTGGTGGAACCGCTAGAGAGCTTCCACCCGCCATCACGACTACTGCTGGACTTCCACCCAAATTGTGGTAGAAATCCTGCAGTACCCATGATATGGTGAGCGGGAGACCGCCAAAGTCGTAATGAGGGCCATAGTGACCCTTTGTGGCAGGTGATGGCTGTGCCAGCCATCAAGTGTACTAGGTTGTGAATCACACATTTGTAGGATCATCAAAAGTTGGTCCAATGGAATCTCCAAAGTTCCCATACGTGATTTATCTGAGACACTTTTAACACATGCATAGTGCAGGCATTGGGAGGATGAACGCCATTCTTTTACATGGGTCCCTATGCATGAAAGGTCAGGTATGTCCTCTATACTCCTACAGAGTCCTACAATGGCATCCATGACATGAAAGTATTACACAAACTCTGAACCATGGTGGACCATTTCTTGTATATGCAGTGTTAGGGGCCACTGATGGGTGCATGTGAGGTAGCACTGGACTAGGTGCTGCACAACTTATCTTAATTTTGCCCCATGGTCTTTCATGGCAGGTGATGTTGTATTTCTATGTGTGCAACACAATGCAGCAGACAGGTGAATGTGCACAAAGGTATGTCAGGTATGTGTTGGTGATATGTAATTGTCTGTTTGTTGGAATTGCCACGCTTGCAGTGATGTCTGGTGCAATGTAGTGGAGCAGGCATACAATTGACTCCCAGTTCAGATGGTAATTCCTGATGACATCTTGTTCTCTGAGCCCAAGAATAATTGTACGCTGGTGAAAGATCCTCTCCCACCTTCTGCGCTGCCTTTTGTGGCTGCTGTGGTGGTGTTTGAGGTTGCTGCGGTGGTGGTGGAGGGACCAGTTGTGATTGCTGACATCTGCGGTGTGTTCCAAGCTGGAGCAATAACACTTCCATGTTTTCCAGGAGGTTGACAATGCTCCTTCTGTGTGCTTTCCTTAAGTGGTAGTGTATGGGCCTCCTTTTAACGCCTGGACCGACCAGGTGTTAAAATTTGACACAAATCGGCTTTTGTGTCTTTTTTTGGGTCCGATTCCTTTGTGTGCATCGTTTTTGTGTTGGAAGGTAAATATGGCGCTGGAGGGCTAGCGTCATTTTTTAGAAAGGAACGCCTACCTTGCATATCATTGTCACAATACAATGCAAGGTGGATTGGTGCTCCCAAAAAATTATGCTAATTTGGTTATTTTGACAGGCCTATCGTCAAAATATAAATATGGCGTTAGGTTTGCGCGCTTTTGCATCAAACAAATGACAGAATGGCAGTGCTAACTTTTCATAAATATGGGCCTGAGTTTGAGCAGAAGGTGTCTTTCCAGGAATTCAGGCCAAGCACTCAGGGAAACAGAGGCATACGTCTCCATCTATGTCTTCTGTCTCAAGATCTCCCTCTTCTCCTCCCAAGGGAAATAGGAGTGGTAGAGAGGAGGAAGAGGAAGAAAGAATCAAGGAAAGTGTGGTAGGAAGCGGAAAGGACCAGAGGTGATGATGGATACTAAGGACAGTGGAGCAAGGAAATCTTTATTGTAATATATCTGAATCACAGACCAGTGATGAATCCTTCCCTTTCCCTGCAGTGCAGATGGGCAAATATATGTCAAGAGACTTGAGAATTTTGGGGTCTTATTAAGGATAGTATGGGTTTCCAGCTGGAGAAACTCCTAGTACTTCTCAAAAAACTATGCTGAAAAAATTTAAGAAAGCTAATATTGTGGTTTAGATCCATCAATATGTATTGGATGTAATTCAAAATGAGTGGAAGAATCCTAACAGAATTCTTTACCCAGGATTTATATCAAGGATGAAACACACGTTACCAGACTTCATCCAGGTTGACTCAGTCATGGGGAGTTTGGTAGGCAGATCATCATGCAGAGGAGAACCTTCTTGAAGACATTGCCAAGAAAAAAGTGGATGCTGCCCTATAGAAAGTGTATTGTGTTTCTCACCTGGCTTTTCTAACAGGATAAATATCAGGCTTACACTCAGGCTCTAATAACTTATGATAACACATTATTTTAAGCCATACGGGAAGGCCAGGAGTGTTGGGATGGTTGGAAAGAATGTCACATGAAATTAATCTCTGATATTTCCCTTGGTGCTCTCAGCGTTTCCGTATTAGCGTAAGCTGCATCAGTAGAACAGAGGTCGCCAGCCCTCAGAGTGCATATAAAGGGAGTGAAATTATTTGTTTTGGCACTAGAGGAAAAACTTCTTAACATCTAAGGAAAGAAAGGATTCCTTCTTTTTTAGGAAACAAAAGCCCAAGCCATCAGGTTCCTACAAACATAGGTCATTGTTTAGACAGACATTGAGAATGTACCATACTAAGGATAATTTATCAAGATTTCAATGTAAATGTTTCTTGGGAGTTTCAGAAGAAACAGTGGCAAGACCCAGGCAATGAGGAACAGTGGTCATGACGATGTCTGAATCCAGGAAGTAAATGGCCAAGAGCTGCAGGTTAGTGGTAGTATCTGCTGCTTCCGAGAAGCATGGGAAAAGTGCTCTTCGGATTTATGAAGTTTATGACAATTTTGACCAGGACTACCAAATACAATTCATACCTCTTCCTGTTGAATGGGACTCATAACTTGCCTTGAAAGAAAGGATTCAAAGGGTTGTCCTGGTCCCAGAAAAGGAAAAGGGGCATCTGGTGATTCAATTGTGTTTCTGGCACTCAAGGCCAATGGAGGGTTCAAAACTGTGATTGACTTAATGAGTATGAACACATTTGTAGAAAAGATTCCCTTCAAAATGGAAACCTTACAAAAGATTGTTCTCTTGAGCCAGAATAATCAATTTATGATAACACTGGGTTTCACTGACACTTATCTACATGTTTCAAAGACAACGGAGCATCAGAAATTCCTGAGGTTTTGTATCCAGGAAGACCATTGAGAGTTAGGCTATTTTTATTTGGCTTGAGGTCAGCACAGAGAGTCTTTACAGAGATGGTGGTCCATCTCGACTTGCAGGGAGATCCAATTTTTCTCTACCTGGACAATTACTTAGTTCATGCTTTATCAAAAGAGGGACATATTCATCATTTAGAAATGACTGTCCTGATTCATAAAGGTAAACTTAGACCAAACGTCAAACCCAGGCTTTTGGTCTAAGTGTACCTTTGTGAATCAGGCCCGACAAGTCTGACACAATTTCAGCTAATGCTATGAGGGCAACTGATTTTCATCAGATCATGACCAAGCTGGCAGGTTCTTCCTTTCAACAGAGAGAGTGATTCGACTTCTGAAACTTCTGAATACCCTCAGCAACCTCCCTGCTGGATGAAAATACAGGGACACATGGCAGCATGTGTCTTTACTGTTCAGTAGAGCAAGATTACATCTGTGTCTGCTACTGTAACACCATCATAAAAAATAGTTGTTGGACCTGGCCCTTGTGGAACGTTCATCCCCTGATTTTTTGCCTTCTTCCTCCTATTTTTTCTGACCTTTCACTGTTGGCTCTAGGACTCTGAGCACTTTATCACTGTTGATCAGTGCTAAAGTGCAGTTGCTCACCCTACTAAAGTTGGTATGATTGGCTTATACCTATTTGGCATATTTAATTTACCTGTGAGTCCCTTGTACAGTGGTATCTCCATACCCAAGGCCTGTAAATTAAATGCTACTAGTGGGCCTTCAGCGCTTCTTGCGCCACCCACTGAAGTAGCCTTTCAAACGTGTCTCATGCCTGCTAGAGCAGGGCATGTGTGCACAGTTTTCTGCCACAGGGACCTGGCATCTAAATTTACTTGCCAGTCCCAGAACTCTCCTTTCACTACATGTAAGTCACCTCTAAGGTACGCCCTAGCTAGCCCTATAGGCAGGGTGCCATGTATGTAGAAGGCAGGACATGTGCCTAGTAGCGTGGCCTGTCTTGGTAGTGACAAACAGCCTATTTGGTTTCTCACTGCTGTGAGTGCTGCCTTCTCATAGGATTACATTGTAAATGCCCTGCCTTATCTGTAGGGGGTATTGTCAAATTAATCAGTGGTAGCGTAGGCATGTTTGGTATAGTTGTAATGGTGGTGAGAAATTATGCTTACTGGTGTCAGTGGATTTTTTATTACTATTACAGAAATGCCACTTCTAGAAAGTGAGCATTTCTCTGTGCTTATGGCTTTGGTGTTATCAGGTGGACTCCAATACACGTCTGGCAGAGTGGCAGTTGGGCTTTGTGCATACTTTTCAGACAGCCTGTACACAGGGAGGATAGAGGTGTCACAGAAGTCCATCTGCCTACTGAATACTCTTCCTGGGCTCAGAGAAGGGCGAGGCGGGGCTCACCTGCATTTGTAAAGGCTGTGCCCTGGCCTAACACAATAGGGTAGTTTACCCCCAACTGATGTTTGGAGCCTGTGCTGGAGGAGAGAGGGGGCATTCCCAAAACCAGTTGTAACTGGTTAGAACCTCCTCTCCCCTTCTTTGTAAACACACTGTAAAACTGAGTATAAGTACAGGGAAATGTTCCCCACAATTTGGAGACATCTTGGAACTGGACACAGAATGCTGGAAGGACTCACCAGGAACCACCATGGACTGCTGCTACTGTGCTGACCTGTGACCTGCTTGGTCACTGTAAGGAACTGCCAACTGTCTGCATTCACCTTGTGCTGGCCTACTGCTGGGCCCTGCTGCCCTGTGCTTCCTTTGAACTTTGTCCCCCAGGGGCAGGGTGCTGTGGCCCTTGACCCCTGCAACTCTCTATGGCTCGAGGAGGGCTTTGTTTCATCATATTACTTCTGAAGGGTGCTTGGTGGTGCATTTATTGAGCCGCTGACGAGCACTCTACTCATTTTACCCCAAGTGCCCTGTGAGCACTTTCATTTGTCATCCCTTACGCTTTTGAAGTGCTTTGCTGCTGCCAGAGATCACCACAGCAGCCCGGGCGGGCTGCTCATGTGAAGCGCGAGGGAAGCTCACTGCCTAGTGCCCCCAGGGCATGAAGGAAAGGAAATCGGAGCAGGTGTGCTCCTATCGGTGCCCCGGAGTGAGGTTTGCTCCGAGAATCACCCGCGGGGCACCAGAAGACCCTAACTTAGGGCCGATCACCGTCGCGGCCCGGGTGAGCCCTTTGCTTAGGCTGGAGAGGATCGGGCTGGAGGGAAGCCTCATCGGAGGCTCCCTGGCCGCCGCAGCCCCTGATTGTGTGATACATGGGCAAAGGAGAAGGAAGCCTCATTGGAGGCTTCCCCTGCCCCTTGAAGCCCTGCGTGTGTGTTCAGGAAGGGCCGGGTGAAGAAAGCCTCATCGGAGGCTCCCCCAGGCCCCACAGAAGCCCTGATTCTCCTTTGCAGTTACCGTGGGCGGGGTGGAAGCCTCGCCGGAGGCCCCCACCAACGCCAGTCCCCCCTTTTGTGGCCCCCAATTGTTGGGCACTTTGCCCCCCATCACCCAGGAGGGCCAGTTGAGGTTCACAGGGGCCCCAGGAGATTGCAGGCCCAAGGAGGGGCCAGTTATAAAAACCCGAGGGGGTGCGTGTAGCACCCAAATCATTGCGAGGTCCCCGTTTTCAGGCAGTGCAGCACCCCGGGCCCCTTTTGTTCTCTTCTTGGCACTGGAAGTGCCTTTCACCATAGAAACAGGTACTTTTAAAGGACATACATATTTGATATGTTACTTGTATGGACATTCATGGTTTATATGTTAACCTGCCTATTTTTATGAGGTGTTTCACATAGGTTTGCTGATCTTTCTTTAATGAGCATTCTACACTGATTTATTCTTATGACTTGCCATATGTTTTATAATGCTCTTGATATAGAGAATGGTGATACTTTAATGACAAGTGCTTTTATTTAGTAATGTGTTTCCTGACTACTGATGTTGTTGCAGAATAAAAAGTAACCTGTGTGTTATATGTGACTACTGCTGGTTCTGTAGAGTAACTGTTGTGTAACGTTCTGACAACTGCTTGGGTAGCAGAATATTACTGACATGTTGTGTTTGGTCCAATAATTGCGTTGTGTTCAACACAGTATATTTTCATATAACTTGGTGTTGTGTTTTCTTTGTGATGGGGATAGTGGGTCACATGTGTTGTGTGTGTTGTGCAATCGCTTTACATATTGCCTCTGGGATAGGCCTGGCTGCTTGTGCCAAGGTACCAAGGGGGTGAGCAGGGGTTATCTTGGACGTGTAACTCCCTTGCCTTGACTAGAGTGGGTGGGTTCTGCCTGGCTTAGGTGCATACCCTAGCCAACCAGAAACCCCATTTCTAACAAGAGTCTACAACTTACCAGAGTATTGAGAAACTGATCTTGGTGACAACAGAAATCAAATTGAAGTTATAGTGATGGATAATCCTATAAAATGGTAAAATGAGGGAGTCTGATGCATCTAAGTCCTCCAAAAGTCTTGATCACAGATTCTAGTGTTTTACTCTACTCTCTTAGTTTCCAAAGTGTCCATCTTCTCTAAAACCTGTCAAACTGCCTCTTCCTTTCAAACATTCCCTATCAATGTGGATGTTGAAAGGTTAAAACCATTAAAGAAAGTGTTCCTTCTCACTTGGCTGACACAATTCAGGGGTTAAGAAGATCATCAACTCTGAAATTATTACAGGCATTGGGCCTCATTTGAATCTTGGTGTTCCTTGCACGTGGAGTCTCCTGTTTCTTCTTCTAGCACATTTTCTACTTAATGGTCTTCATAAGGATCTATATTTTTTTACACTCAAATCACAATTGTTTGCTATCAAGGCATTTTGTGATGTTGATAATTCTCTTCAATATGCAGATGTTCTGATGACAAAATACTTTAAGAGTTTTTCAATTGCAAGACATCGCTTTTCATCCTACTACTCCTCCACGGGACCTTCCTCTATCTCTTCCTTTTGAACCTCAGCTATCAGCTGATTGACGTTTTTGTCATATACATTAGCTTCCTTAATGGCAATTACTTTAGTAAGCGAAATGAGGGAATTGTGTGCTCTCTTTTGATGGCCTCCTTTTTTAGATTTCTGGATGATGCAGTTGGCCTAGGGTTTATTCCTCTCAGGAAATTGTTCTTCCATGCTTCTTTAATTCGCCTACCTTTGATGAAGAAAGGTTGTTGAAAATACTGAATATAAAACAGGTATTGTCTGCTTATCTTAACAGATCAAGTGAACACAGGAAAATGAACAATTTGTTTGTTACCTTGGGTTGGCCGGTAATAGTAAGAAGACATTTAAATTGACAGTAAAACAATGCATTAGTGACACTATTTTGTTTGGCTACTCAATTCACAAATAGTTCCAGGAAATGTTCAAGGATGATCAATTAGAGGAGTTTCCGGTTCTTGGGATAAATTCCATGCTGTGCCTTTGCGTGAGATCTGTGGAGCATTGGTCTTCTGAGAACCATTTCATTAGAAATTATTGTTTACAGAACATCCTTAATAAGGCTGAGAGTTTTGAAGTAGGAGCGTTGAGTTCTGTATTGGTTTAACTCATGGGTTTGTCTTTATTTGTCATTTTTCCTTCACATTATTTCTATGTATTTACTTCAAAGGACTTGTTATAGTGTGTAAAGTAATGACTGGGATGAGGAACATAAAGTTAATGCATTGTTGCTTACTGGGAAACTTTACTATTCACAGTCCAACTCACCCTAGTCCTCACCCTACTCATTATAAATCACCCACAGTCTCTTCTTCCAGGCCTTTAACAGGGTTTCGGATTATAGGAAGTGCTGGGGAATGTTATTCTAGTTATAGTGGTTAGCTGAAGGTAGATGGGGTTATGTTAAGCATTGCTTTGTTTCTTATCACTAAGGTGGGAATAATCTCATGAAGTAATGACTGTGATGAGGACACGTTGATCTAAGCATAATGAAGATCACCAGTAAGTAACTGGGCTAATATGTCAGCCTATAACTATTTTTCAATAGTTATTTCCATTGCAGAAAGATAAACACTCCCTCGCAATAAATGCTGTAGTCCTAGAATCACAAATGAGTACAACATGGCCAGTTTAGATCATCTGGCTCAGGTTTTAGGACGAGTTTGGACTTCCTAGTTCCCCAGGTTACCATTGTATTGGAGAAGACACATTGTTTTTCACTATTTTTTTAATAAAAAAATTATTTTGAGAAAAATAACTTTGTTTACATTTATCAAACGGAAAAATGCTGCTTCGGTAGCTATTTAACTGATGCAGAATTATAATCTCTGAAGATCCTGCGGTAAAACGCTAGGCAATATAATGTTTTTTTACCTTCTGTGCTATGCCCAGTTGACTTGTGGGAGAGATGAGTTGCTGTTGCATCTGAAACTTTACTTCATTTCCCTGTCTGTTGCATCTCCTTTTACGGCGGTAATAAGAATATCTCAAGGGTTTTATTGTGCTCAGGAGAATGGAAGATATTGCAGTAGGCATTCTTTCTAGTCCTGAAGACAGACGGGAAGTTGATTTAAAATGCAAAGGATTTATATGGCGGAAAATGTTGCCAAATGCAAAAATAAGGGAAAGCAAAGGTTCATTTGCATAGGATCATTGTAACCTGTTTCTCTGCACGGCTCAAATTTCCTCTCACTCATAATAAGTTTAGAATATTATAACCGTGAAATAAAATGTGTTTTATAAAATGTAAACGTGTAGAGGGGGGGTGACATTGAAGCCATGCATGAATAAACATAGGCGCTAGTGGGATGTGTGCATCCTTCTGTTTTAATATTGATTTGCTGGAAACATTGATGTTTGCCACTGAACACACACACAGTGTTATGCATCTAGGCAAGTGTCCTGGAGTCTTGGGCGGTATGCAAAGCCTCTCCAGGAAACTGCCTAGCCCCTATACTGGGGCGCATCTTGTGTGCTCATTAACGGCCTCATTTTCGATAGAGAAAGGTAACTTACATTGTGAGGTGTTTCGAAAGCGCATGTTTTAGTAATGTGCCTTTATAATGTATTTATGAGAATTGTACGTTGATGTACCTTGAAAAAAAACACATAAGGAGCCTTTGATGCTCTCTATCTATGTATTGATGTCTGACAAGTACGTAGGGCCTTTAGTCCAAAGGACCTTTATCCGCACTGAAACGCGTGTTTGGCTTCCAATTAAGAGTGAAAATAATGCATGAATTCATGTCGTGGTCCCTAAGGCATGCGTGTGGATATGACTGGCAGCGAAGAAGAGGGTAGAGGGAAGTCTGTGGATAATGCAAGAACACATGCAGTCACTTTCTGCACTGCGCCCAGGGCTACCCCAACCCTTTCTGAAAGTTAAGGAACCCTTGAGCGGAACCACCAGCAGGGAGCACCATTAGAGCAGACAGAACTCACACATTGGAGTGCCACGTACCAGAAAACAAAGATGATGACTGCATGAATAAGACATTTTTAAATCCACAATTCGCCTGCGCTGAAGGGATATAAATGGAATATTGATCCATTATTGATCCGTTATTGTACAGTGGCAATACTGGCAAGGTTAAATAGGTTTTAAAATCTGATGAAGATGTCTTTTTTAAATGCTCCGCTTCTGTTATATGATGTATAGCTCGTTTGTGTGTGTATGTTTATATCCGTGAAAAACGTTTTCAAATAATAATATATGTACACATTTGCTAAATGTGGGTTTAATAAGCTTTTTTGTTAAATTTAGAGTTACTCCTAATACGATTCAGATGGCGTTTTGCGAAATGCATTCTTTCTTGCTCACTGACTTGCACTTGGAGGCTACAAATGTCCAGGGTTGTGTGGTTTGTGTTTAATCCATTACTTTTTCTCACACAGAAGGACCACACATGACAAACTTCGGCTAAAATCCAAGAATGTTCTTGTTTCTGTGAGAACAGGTGGCAGAATCTGTGAGGATTGACATACGTCCTAGCAAACAAAGTTTTCACACTTCCTCCGGGTAGAAGCCAATATTCCATTTGTGTGCCTAGCCACCAGTACAGGAATGGTGCCAAACAAAAAATGCAAACATGATATTTTCGTTTACTTTCAATCTTTCTGGATATATGGTTAGTTGCAGTATTTCAGTTATCACCAAGGGAAACCTACCAACTATAGAGATTCCTTAAAACCTGTGTCAGTCTAAGGGTGAAAAAGATTGTATGGATCCCTTTTTTTTCTTATTCAAAATGCTGTGGAAAAGTCCAACGTTGAATAAAATCACGTTACTCTTTCAGGTTTCTGTGAGAGAAAGTTCTAGAATCTATGGTGATTGACAAATATTCTATCACTCATCAATTCCACACTTATGCCCAATAAAAACGGTACACCACATTTGTGGGTGGGCCTATCACCTGTGACAGGAACCTTTGAAAGCTTAAGAGTCAATGTGGTCTTCAAGTGGTTACAGTTTGAGTCTGTTCCAATAGAGTATGTTAGGTCCACCCACACTTGGGGGAAGTGCTTTTATTGTGAGATGGGTAGGAATGCAAGATGTTAAGACTTTGGCCATTGGCTGAAGTGCCTGAAATGTTTTTCACATAAATATGAGAAAAAATGTTATTTTTTTACACTTACTTTGCAATTCACAGGGGATTCTGCAAAAAGCAATGTGAATGAGTCCATGCAAACCACACCACCGTGGCTTTCATCGGGTCTCTAGTATTTCAGAAATTCCCAGGGTTGGTAAGATTCCCTGGGTGCCAGACGATTTAGGGATGAAAAAAGTTGCAACCATCATAAGTCGGAAGAAGGCATATTTGGTGTTTTTGGCTTATTTTGTTTATGTTTTCAGGATGATCCAAGTAAGAAACATACCGGAATACAGGCAAGCCACGCCACCCATTGTCCTGGGGCTCTAGGTTTCAGAAATGCTCAGGCTCAGTTGGGTTCCCTGGGTGTTGGCTGACCCAGAGGCCTTCTGCGTGGCAAATGTGAGGAAAGGTTGATTTCTTTGGGTGTTTATACTTGTAGAAAAGAAAGCAAACCTACTGTTACCCACTTGTGGCCAGGAATATTTTCTGGTGCATGGTGGGGGACCTGATTGCAAGATTATCTAGCATCACACCTTATTCCATTATATTGATTATTTCCACCATACTCTTGTGGGCTTTAAGTTCCCCTTGGTGAACATATAGGGGTATGTGCCCCTTCTGGAGAGGGTCAGAAAGTCCACCAGACAATCAGAAAAAATAAACAGGATTTGGGTCTTGCCATCCTGGCATAGAAGGGTACACTTCCTCTCTTCTGTCCTAGGGATTGAGGTCAAAAAAAGAAATGGTGTGAGGTAGTAGCCTTTCTGGGCTTCAAATGTTACCCTGAGCGCCAGATAGACTTTCTGCAACTCAAGAAGGCAAAATGGGTGGTAGTTGTCCTTCTCTACTTGCACATGTGTAAGAACTATGTTCAAAAGAATACACATTTTTACTCGTTTGCATGGGGCTAGCTGGTTTTATGCCCTGGGGGGGAAGGGGCGAGAGGTTTGACTTGGGTTGGGGTTGTGGCCAGTGCTGAGACAAGGGCATCAGTGAACAACATGGCCATGGATTGAAGCCATGTTCATCTTTCACTGGAGGTAGACTGGCCTTTCTTTGAAGAGGAAGCTGTTAGGAAGGTCACTGGGACTCCTGTGCCCCACTCCAAATGGCCTCCGTGACCGGCTGCAAGAGTGCAGAGTATGCACTGCCACTATGTGGTACACCATGAGTGTGGTTCCCAAGAGGCCTTTAACCTCTGAGTGCTTGTCTGTAATATAGCACAAGCATAAATGTAAAGTTTTTTCTCATTTGTATGGAGCTATACCACATGCTAATGAGAGAATGTCCTTTCGTGATGACATTGCCACAAGTTGGGCATTGACATCATCCATATTGTTGAATGGGGTTGCATAAGCATTTGAGCCCCTTCTACAATACCATTACTTGCTACAATACCAATAAATGCCTTGGGTGTAAGGGTGGGGGGTTGGAGCAAGCACATACACACGGTGCTGCCTCGAGGCACTTTCTTTTATTAAGCTTCTTGTGTCTAGTGTGTGCTGTGCCCTTCTTGTGAGGGCAGATTGGGGCTAATCCCTTAGTCTGCCCTAGGAAGGTACAAAGACTATTGTGGCTTTAAGGATGGGACTGCAATCCCGTGAATGGGCAGACTGCCCCCTACCCCATTCTGTTTTTTTAAAACTAGCCACGGTGTCTAGTGTGCTTTCTACCCTACTATCCCATCCCAAGAGGGCAGAATGGGTGTAAATCTCACAATCTGCCCCTCCCAAGGCAGAAAGACTGTTGGGACTGTAGGGGTTGGAAATACCACGGAGGAACAGCCATTTCCCTCTCCAATATGTATTTCTTTTTTAAATCGATTGTTGGTATTAAGTAGGCTTCCTGCAATGTATTTAAAGACATGCTGATCAATAAACTACACATTTTATAGTCTTAGTTACTTCATGGTAGGCTGATGTGAGAACAGGCATTTGCACTATGAACTCTTTATGTTGATAGGTTTAAATGCAAGTTTCGTTGTTTAGTTTGAGATTCTATATTTGACAAACACATGTTTCAAATTTCTAGGCCGAAGGCTTATTTTGAAGGTTCTTGGACAACCTCTGTTAGTTCATGTTTTTAAATGAATTTAAAGTTCCTATTTATCAGAAGTCTAGCTTTGGATGATAGTTGACCACCATAGGTTATACGTACTCATTGCCTTGTTTTTGATGTATTTCACAAGTGAATTTAATGTGGTCTTTAGAGTGCTTTGTTTGTCTATTCATTCATAATCCTCTAGTTGTAGCCATGATTTACAAATCCCTCATGAGATCATTTTCCACTTGGTCTTTAAGTTTTGGGCAAGCCTTTCACTCCACATGTACCCAGAATTCTTTTTGATTTGTGAAATACTAATGGTTACATTTTTATGTTTCTTTTGTATTAGTGATGGGGTTTAAAATACAATGGGCCATATTTATACTTTTTGACGTAAAACTGCGCTAACGCAGTTTTGCGTCAAAAAAATTAGCGCCGGCTAACGCCATTCTGAAGCACCATGCGGGCACCGTATTTAATCAATGACGTTAGCCGGCGTTAGCCGCCGGCGCTGCCTGGTGTGCGTGAAAAGAAACGACGTACACCAGGCAGCGCCGGCGTAGGGGGATATGGAGCTTGGGCACCAAAAAATGGGGCAAGTCAGGCTGAGGCAAATTTTTCACCTCAACCCGATTTGCGCCATTTTTTCCGACTCCCAACCCCCATTGAAATGACTCCTGTCTTAGCAAAGACAGGAGTCATGCCCCCTTGCCCAATGGCCATGCCCAGGGGACTTCTGTCCCCTGGGCATGGTCATTGGGCATAGTGGCATGTAGGGGGGGCACAAATCAGGCCCCCCATGCCACAAAAAAAAAAAAAAAATACTTACCGGAACTTACCTTAATGTCCCTGGGATCGGTCCCTCCAGCCTTGGGTGTCCTCCTGGGGTGGGCAAGGGTGACAGGGGGTGTCCCTGGGGGCATGGGAGGGCACCTCTGGGCTCCTTCCGAGCCCACAGGTCCCTAAACGCCTGCCTTTTCCAGGCGCTAAAAAATGGCGCAAAAGCGGCCGTATGTCATTTTTTTTGACCCGCCCACTCCCGGGCGTGAATTTTGTCCGGGAGTGTAAATACGGCGCACATGCCTCGGAGTCAATTTTTTAGATGGGAACGCCTACCTTGCATATAATTAACGCAAAGTATGTGTCCACGCTAAAAAATTACGCAAACTCCATGGACTTTGGCGCTAGACGCGTCTAACGCCAAAGTATAAATATGGAGTTAGTTTTGCGTCGGAATTGCGTAAAAAAAAACGACGCAATTCTGGCGCAAACAGAGTATAAATATGCTCCAATGTATCTTAATAAGACAATGCCTTTAAAGTTTATTGATGGATGGAGCTCAATTAAAGTTGTGTAAAACTATGCAAGGTCCAACTATATTCTAAGCCAGATCATTAGCAGTGATTAACAATTTTGCCACAACAGGTTTAGCATACTCTTATACCAGCTGTGTTCTCAGTGAACTTCCAGTAACAAGGAAGGACTTGAATGTCAGATGGGAAGTTTTCTGGGTAAAGTAATTTGTACTATTTGGATTATTTTCTCTCTGGGTGTATCATACTAATCTGAGAATTCACAACAGGTTTGCACTCAGAATTTATGGGAGACAGGATGTAGAAAGATTTGAAGAGAAATATGATTCTTCTATAAGGGGCATAATGGTATATTTGTTTGTTTCACAGATCTGTGGTCTTGGACTCTGCTGGCTGTTTCTTTATCATGAATTTGACATGTTTTATTAAGTTTTCAATCACTGTAGCGGAACTCAAGAATTGAATGAACCCTATGCAGTCTTCATTATGTATTGTAAAATGGAGAGCATTTAAAATGTGGTAGGTTCTTTTCAGTTTTCTGTGTATTTTGTGGTTTGCCCTACTAGAGCACAATACAGTACTTTTAATTTGTCAGTTGCATGTGTGATTCCTGTATGTTGCTGATGGTATTCATTACTATCCATAATATATGATATTTTGGTTTCTAGTTTCATCAGTTTTGCTGGAGGTTCTTCTTTCACTGAAAACAAACCTTTTACCGAGCAGGTTTCAGATTTAGCCTGCTGCTTCAGAAACCAAAACAATTTCAATGTGAAACAGCATGACAAAAAATGCAGAAACCAATGTCAATGTCAGTCTCCAGGCCTTAGGAGAGACCAATCAGTTTATATTAAACTTGCAAACCAGACAGGCCCGCAACCTCTCTTTTAGTAAACTGTGAAAAGATAAGACAATGGGGGTCATTCCAACCCTGGCGGTCGGTGTTAAAGCGGCGGCCAACCCACAAACAGGCAGCCGGCCCAAAAAATTGAATTCTGACCCTGGAGGGAACCGCCAACACAGACCGCCACTTTAACACTCCGACCGCCACGGCGGGACAAACAAACAGCGCGGCGGTCACCGCCAACAGACAGGCGGAAGACAATGTACCGCCCACCCTATCACAACTCACCAATCCGCCACCTTTTCCGGGGCGGGAGCCCCGCCAATAAAAACACGGCGGAAACAGACTACGAACGGGAAAACGCTCACCCTACACACTCCACGAGGAATCTGGACAGCATGGAACCAGAACTACACATCCTACCAGCAATTGTCTACCTGCTCCTCTACCAGGAGCACGAACGCCGGCGCAGAAGACAACGGTGAGTACTGCACCTACGACACAGGGGAGGGGGGAGGAGAAAAGAATACGGCACACACATACGCAACACCCCCCCCACCCAACTACCTACACACCAATGCAGAGCAACAACTCAGAGTGACACCCCCCAAACCCCCCGGAAGAATGCAAAGACAAAATAATATGTTATTGGAATTCAAATATATTGTAAGGCTAAGTAAATAAGTAAGTCATCCCATAACTATATACACATATGTAAATTGTCCCGTAAAAATTGGCTTTCTGTCATTGTACGTGGGCCGATGGTCCTCAACACATGGGCAAAGCCCACACATGAGACCCGAATCCATTGGAGAGAACACTGCAGGGGCATCCGATAGGAAAACTACAGGCATCTCAGGGGGAAGGGAAGGGGGGGCACCTCAGCCACATGAGTCCACGACGCCAGATCCACGAGGGGCCTCCATGGCCACTGAACAATCCTGGGGAGTGCAAAGCCACAGTCTCTCAAGTCCAGACAGTGGGTGGCTTGCCCACTGTGCCATCCTGGGGAGTGCAAAGCCACAGTCTCACAAGTCCCTACAGTGGGTGGCTTGCCCACAGTGCCATCCTGGGGAGTGCAAAGCCACAGTCTCACAAGTCCCTACAGTGGGTGGCTTGCCCACTGTGCCATCCTGGGGAGTGCAAAGCCACAGTCTCACAAGTCCCTACAGTGAGTGGCTTGCCCACTGTGCCATCCTGGGGAGTGCAAAGCCACAGTCTCACAAGTCCCTACAGTGGGTGGCTTGCCCACTGTGCCATCCTGGGGAGTGCAAAGCCACAGTCTCACAAGTCCCTACAGTGGGTGGCTTGCCCACTGTGCCATCCTGGGGAGTGCAAAGCAACAGTCTCACAAGTCCCTACAGTGGGTGGCTTGCCCACTGTGCCATCCTGGGGAGTGCAAAGCCACAGTCTCTCAAGTGGATGACAGACTCCAGCGGTACTGGAGGAGTCTTGGTGCCCAGAGTGTATCGTGCAGCCCTGTCCGACACTGATCTGGGCCTGCCCCTTCTGCCAATGTGTCAGCGGTGCTTGAGTTGAAGGGCCCAGCGGAGCGGTGCAGAGACGGTGGTGCTCAGCGGAGCGGTGCTTGAGTTGAAGGGCCCAGCGGAGCGGTGCAGAGACGGCGGTGCCCAGCGGAGCGTTGCTTGAGTTGAAGGTCCCAGCGGAGCGGTGCTTGAGTTGAAGGGCCCAGCGGAGCGGTGCTTGAGAGGAAGGGCCCAGCGGAGCGGTGCAGAGACGGCGGTGCCCAGCGGAGCGGTGCTTGAGTTGAAGGGCCCAGCGGAGCGGTGCTTGAGTTGAAGGGCCCAGCGGAGCGGTGCTTGAGAGGAAGGGCCCAGCGGAGCGGTGCTTGAGTTGAGGGTCCCAGCGGAGCGGTGCTTGAGAGGAAGGGCCCATCGGAGCGGTGCTTGAGTTGAAGGGCTCAGCGGTGCGGTGCTTGAGAGGAAGGGCCCAGCGGAGCGGTGCAGAGACGGCGGTGCCCAGCGGAGCGGTGCTTGAGTTGAAGGGCCCAGCGGAGCGGTGCCTGTCTTGAAGGGCCCTGTTCAGCGGTTCTTGAGGCGGCGGGGCCCTGTTCAGCGGTGCTTGTCTTGAAGGGCCCTGTTCAGCGGTGCCTGTCTTGAAGGGCCCTGTTCAGCGGTTCTTGAGACGGCGGTGCCCTGTTCAGCGGTGCCTGTCTTGAAGGGCCCTGTTCAGCGGTTCTTGAGACGGCGGTGCCCTGTTCAGCGGTGCCTGTCTTGAAGGGCCCTGTTCAGCGGTTCTTGAGACGGCGGTGCCCTGTTCAGCGGTGCTTGTCTTGAAGGGCCGTGTTCAGCGGTTCTTGAGACGGCGGTGCCCTGTTCAGCGGTGCCTGTCTTGAAGGGCCCTGTTCAGCGGTTCTTCACATGTGTCTCCAGGGCACCAGATCCGGCCAATATATGGTGTTCACTCGCCATCTGACTTCTCGCTTGTGGGGCCCTCCTGTGCTGGTGTCCCGTGCCCGTGGTTGTACTCCTTCACCCCCGGAATGGGGCTGGTGGGGCCCTCCTGGGCAGCTCGCCTGCTGCCAGACTTGTCGGCCGTGCTGCCCTTGCCATCCTTGCCTGATCCTCTGTGGCCCTTGCCTCCCTTTGGAGATGTGCCAGGTGGCACCCCACTTCCTGACGGTGCCAGGGTGGTGCCTGTGGAGGCTGCCGTCTCTGTCCTCTCGCGCCGGTCCTAATTTTATAAGGTTGACCCACTTTATACGTCATCAAAAAATGTCCATCAAATTCGATCTGGTAAGCAAGTTGTGGACTGTAGTCCTATATGCAGTGTGTGCACACGTAAAAAGATAAACAACGAAAAATCAATGAGTAATAAATATTATAGCTCCATGCTCAAAAACCTGCTCAACGTAGAAATGGGTCAACAATACCACACTTTAATTACCTATTCTCACAAGGTCCATATCCTAAATGGAACGATTTTCCATATCCATATTAGTATTGGATCCACATATCAGCGAATATCAGGTATATCAGCCATTGTCAACCATCCAGATCTAACGTGAAACCAAGCAGAACAAACACGATTTATTAACAAACATCTTCTAGTAATATGAGCACAAAGTTAAGAAATGCCATTGGACCAAAGCCAACCTCATAATATCTCATAGTATTAATCTCAAGTCTAAATATAAAAAAGCATCCTGAGAGTTTAAACATCACTTAAAATACGTCGTGAATAGAGACTAGGAGGCTGCTGAAAACATGCCAAATTAGTACGAGACCGTAACCGAGTTTCCTATCAAAAACCGACGTTATTTGAACAATATCAAGTGCAACAATCACAAATAAACCGGTACTCACCGCATTTGAAGTAAAATTCCAATACGTTCAAAAATCCAAAAGAAACAAGGAGACGCGAGTGCGCGACCCCTCCCCCCCTTACAGAGGGGACTAGCCTACAGAAATCGCCCTGGCCTAGGGATACCCACATCCCTCCTCCCCCACCCAGACACCTCCACTGTGCGCTAAGATAGCAGAATGTGCTTGTACTCACCCCCTTGTGTCTGCCGTGATGCCCTCACGCGCCCATCCAAATCTGGGTAGGCCACCGCCAGGATGCGAGACATCAGGGGGGTCAATTGACGAGTGGCACCCCTCCTACGTTGGGAGGCCATCCCCAGCAGAGCCTCCGCGGTCTTTCTGCTCCCGCGGCGGATGTCCTCCCACCTCTTGCGGCAGTGGGTGCCCCGTCTGTTGTGGACCCCCAGGGTCCGAAAGTCTTTGGCGATGGCACGCCAAATGTCGACTTTCTGATGGGCGCTGACCTATGTGACACGTACAGGGAGAGAAAATAAAATATCATAATTTTCTGCATGCTCGATGTGAGTGTCCTCCCATCCCCACCCTTGCCATGTGGCACATGCTCTCATCTGTCGTTTGATGCATGCCTCATACGCTCCCCTCCGCACCATCGTTCATTCACCCCACTCAACCCAGGCATTGCCCACAAAGCATGGTCCCAGTGTACTAACCTGTTGGTCTGGAGGACCGTAGAGTAGCGCATACTGGGGGAGGACCCCATCCACTAGTTTCTCCAATTCTTCAGAAGTGAAGGCAGGGGCCCTTTCTCCAGTCGCAGCAGCCATTGTCTCTTCCAGACCGAGGTCACAGCAGCACTTGCAGTATAGGTCCTCTCCTGTGGATGATCAGGTCTCGAGTGATTAAGCTGATAGAAAATGGCGGTCACGCCCACGGCGGTGCGTACCGCGACCCCCGGCGCACTTCGTCATTGGAAATCCATAGGGTTCTATGTTAAACAATGCGGCTTTGCACCGCGGTCTTCGACCGCCTACCGCCACGGTGTGCCACGCCAGCGCATTGACCTCACATCTCATTGTCACACTTCACAGGTCAGGCAGCCGCCATTTCAAGGGCCCACATGGCTTAATTTCTACTGCGTCACACAGGCCTAGGCCTTGCATTGCCACTCATACAAGCCATTCAATGCATAGCGAATCGTGTACTGTGCAAGCTGTGGGAACGTACCTGTGGTTTGCTTGACTCTGTGCTCCATGTTGTCCTTCCTAGGCACCGTCCGCTGGGACTTGCGAGGAGATGGAGGAATGTTCCCGTGAACAGACCGCTGGTGGACCTGTCGACAATGGAAGAAAGACATGTCATACTGACATACAGACTTGACCGAGCCACTATACAGGAACTGTGTGCCCAGCTGGAGCCAGACCTGATGTCACCCATTCGCCAACCCACAGGGATTCCCCCTCTGGTGCAGGTTCTGTCAGTACTCCATTTTTTGGCAAGTGGATCATTCCAAACAACAGTGGCCATTTCATCAGGGATGTCTCAGCCTATGTTTTCTAAGGTTTTGTCCAGAGTGTTGTCTGCCCTGATGAAATACATGCGCAGCTACATTGTTTTCCCTGAGGTGGGCGATTTGGCTACAGTGAAGGGTGATTTCTATGCCCTTGGACATATTCCCAACATCATTGGTGCCATTGATGGGACCCATGTGGCTTTGGTTCCCCCCAGTGAAAATGAACAGGTGTACAGGAACAGAAAAAGTTATAATTCCATTAATGTCCAGGTGGTCTGTTTGGCTGACCAGTACATCTCCCATGTAAATGCCAAGTTCCCTGGGTCAGTGCATGACGAGTACATCATGCGAAATAGCAGCATCCCTTAAGTAATGGAACAGCTACAGAGACACCGTGTGTGGCTAATTGGTGACTCTGGTTACCCCAACCTGTTGTGGCTACTGACCCCAGTGAGGAATCCCCGGACCAGGGCAGAGGAACGGTACAATGAGGCCCATGGGCGGACTAGGAGGGTGTTCGAGCGGACCTTCGGCCTCCTGAAGGCCAGGTTTAGGTGAATGCATATGACAGGTGGATCCCTAATGTACTCACCGAAGAAGGTGTGCCAGATCATCGTGGCCTGCTGTATGCTTCACAACCTGGCTTTGCGACGCCAGGTGCCTTTCCTGCAGGAGGATGGTCCAGAGGGTGGTGTTGTGGCAGCTGTGGAGCCTGTGGAGAGTGAAGAGGAGGAAGACGACGGGGACGACACAGACAACAGGGACACAGTGATACAACAGTATTTTCAATAACACACAGGTACGAATCCAAACCGCCATTTTACATGTACTTACAGTCTCCTGCCTCTCTACTGTCTGAGTTTCCCCCCAGTTTATGTTAACTGAGTTGTGACTTTCCCTTCCGTTTTCAGAGATGTGGGCCCCACTGCGTGACCTCTGATTTGTTTGCCCATGGACTACAGTTGTGTGACAGTGGAATGTTGTCATCACAATGTAACTGAACATTTTGGCACCGTCATGTCTAATACATTTGTTCAAAATACAAGCAGACTCCAGATAATTTTAGTGCAATAAGTGATTTTATTTAAGTGCTAAATTTAGGGACATGCTTGAAAATCGGTGATGGGTGATGGTGGAGTAATGTCCATGGCAGAGTCCAGATTTTCAGTCTCACAAGTGCATTGTCCATATGCCTGTGGAAGGATGGAGCAGGGGCAGTTTAAGGTTGGGCAGGGTGACAATGTGGGACAGTGGGATGACATCAGGGGGTATCCTTTGCTGACGGGGGTCTTGCCATCCTACTCTGTCTTCTTCCGAGATCTCAGGCCCCGCTTGCGGGGTGGTTCTTCTTCTGCAGGAGGTGGGGTTCTGGTGGCCTGTTGTTGTGTGGGGGCCTCCTGTCCACTAGCGCCGGCGGAGGTGGTAGCCTGCTCTTGGCCCATGCTAGTGACAGGGGCCCTTTGTGGTGCCACATGGTCCCGCAATGTGGTGACAATCTGGTTAAGAGCCACGACGATGGTCCCCATTGCGGAACTAATGGTTCGGAGTTCTTCCCTGAACCCCATGTACTGTTCCTCATGCAGTACCTGGATCTCCTGGTACCTGGCCAGTACCGTAGCCATCGTCTCCTGGGAGTGGTGGTATGCTCCCATGATGGAGGAGAGGGCCTCGTGGAGAGTGGGTTCCCTGGGCCTGTCCCCCACCTGTCGCACAGCAGCCCTCCCAGTTCCCCTGTTTCCCTGGGCCTCTGTCCCCTAGATCGTGTGCCCACTAGCACTGCCCCCAGGTCCCTGCTGTTGTTGTGGTGGTGGGTCAACCTGGGTGCCCTGTAGTGGTGGACACACCGCTGATTGACGTGTCCTGGAGACAGAGGCATGGGCCCGCTGGGTGGGAGCTGTGCTGGTGTTCCCAGAGGGGGGTAGGTCTGCTGTGGCCTGTGGCTGTGTGAGGGGAACTGACTGTCCCAAGGTCCCCGATGGGCCGGGCTGGTCATCTGGGTCCAGGGAGACAGAGCTGCTGTCATCACTGGGGGTCTCTTCTGGGGGTGGGATGGACATTTCTGGACCCTCCTGGGCAGTGTGGTGGCGTTCGGATCCTGCAGGGGTATAAGAGTATGGTTATTGCTTCTGTGTGTGCCATAGTGTGCAATGGATGGGTGGCGTGTACCCCAGTGCTGGCATTCCCTTGTGGGGGCTGTTGTGACGGTGGCTTGTGGGGGAGATGGGTATGTGCAGTGGGCATGCTTTGGTGATGGGTGTCCATGCTTTGTGGACGCATGCAGGGCTAGGTGTTGGGATGGGTGGGTTGTGATGGTGAGCCATTTGCAAGGAGTTGGTGTGATGGGGGTGGGGGTGAGGGTGGGTGTATGATTTGGCATTCCGGTTGGGGTGGGGGGAATGAAGTAGTGAAGATTTGACTTACCAGAGTCCATTCCTCTAGCTACTCCTGCGAGGCCCTCAGGATGCAGGATGTGCAAGACTTGCTCCTCCCATGCTGTAAATTCTGGGGGAGTAGGTGGGGGTCCGCCGCCAGTCTTCTGCACCACAATGTTGTGCCTTGATACCATGGAACGCACCTTCCCCCGTAGGTCGTTCCACCGCTTCCTAATGTCGTCCCGATTTCGTGGATGCTGTCCCACAGCGTTGACCCTGTCCACTATTCTTTCCCATAGCTCCATCTTCCTGGCAATGGTGGTGTGCTGCACCTGTGTCCCGAAGAGCTGGGGCTCTACCCGAACTATTTCCTCCACCATGACCCTGAGTTCTGCGTCAGAAAACCTGGGGTGTCTTTGGGGTGCCATGGGGTAGTGTGGATGAGGTGTGGGGTGGTGTATGTGTTGTAGAGTGTGGTGAGTGTGGTGTTTTGTGCGTGGATATTGTGTGGGTGATGTTGGGATTTGCCTCTGTGTGATGGTGTACTCTATTCTGTGCTGTCTCTCTCTGGCCTTCAGTCGCAATTGTGGTCGTAAGGGTTTGTGGGTGATGTGGGTGTGTGTTTTATATTGTAATGGGTGTGTGGGAGTGGTGTGTGTATGTGTATCAGGTGTGTGTATTTTGAATTGTCCAATGTGGCTGTGTTTTGTAAAGGTGTGTGTATTTTGAGGGCGGCGGTGTGTACCGCCAATGGAATACCGCGGTTGAAAGACCGCTGCGGGGATTTGTGGGTCGGAATGGCATGAGCGTATTTCTGTTGGCGTGACGGTGGAGCTTTGGTAATCGCCAGTTTTTCGCTGGCAGTTGGTGTGGCGGACTTTTGTTGTTGTCGGGTTTTTGGCGGTTTGCCAGTTGCGGGTCAGAATGACCGTGGCGGTTTACCGTGACCGCGGCGGTGTTATGGTGGTCTTCTGACCGGCGGTAAGCGCCTTTTACCGCTGAGGTCAGAATGACCCCCAATATCTTCTCCTCATGCCGTGCAAAGCATGAATTGCACAGGAGAATTTAATAGGTGACCTTTGCTCTTTTCAAGGACATGCCCTAGAAACTACAGAAAATATGCCACAGAACAGCAACTGAAAGGAACTTACCAAACAGAAACAAACACACAATATCTGGGCTTCCCACCAAGACCCACATAGCAGTAGTATGCCACACGAGTACAAAACCATTAACACACAAATCTCAGAAGTAGACTAAACACCTGTAATGCTGATTCAATTAAACATTCTACTATGGCTAAATGCTGACACCTTGTCAGAAATTGGGTTTCTGGTTGGCAGAGATATGCACCCTGTCCAAGCAGGAACCGAAATCCTAGAGAGGGTAAGTCACAAACACATCCTAAATAAATCTGTGCTCACCCTCTGGTATCTTGGCACAGAGCAGCCAGGTTTGACTTAAGAGACAATGGGGGTGATTATAACCTTGGCGGACGGCGGAGGCCGTCCGCCAAGGTACAGCCGCCAAATGACCGCACCGCGGTCAAAAGACCGCGGCGGCCATTCAAACATTTCCTCTGGGCCGGCGGGCACTCTCCAAAAGAGCGCCCGCCGGCCCAGAGGAAATGCCCCTGCAACGAGGACGCCGGCTCAGAATTGAGCCGGCGTAGTTGCAGGGGTGCGACGGGTGCAGTTTGCACCCGTCGCGTATTTCAGTGTCTGCATTGCAGACACTGAAATACACAGTGGGGCCCTCTTACGGGGGCCCCTGAAGTGCCCATGCCATTGGCATGGGCACTGCAGGGGCCCCCAGGGGCCCCGCGGCACCCCCTACCGCCATCCTGTTCCTGGCGGGAGACCCACCAGGAACAGGATGGCGGTAGGGGGTGTCAGAATCCCCATGGCGGCGGAGCGCGCTCCGCCGCCATGGAGGATTCCCCCGAGCAGCGGGAAGTCGGCGGGAGACCGCCGACTTTCCGCTTCTGACCGCGGCTGAACCGCCGCGGTCAGAATGCTCGTGGGAGCACCGCCAGCCTGTTGGCGGTGCTCCCGTGGTCGGTGGCCCTGGCGGCCACCGGCTGCCAGGGTCAGAATGACCCCCAATGTGTTAAGCACAACAGTAAACCAGTGAAAACAAGAAAACACAAAAAGAAACCACACCTGGTTAGAAAAATAGAGCCTAATTTGATGAATACAACAAGATCAAAACACAAAAATCTAATAAGTAGAAGTCAAGAAATACATTTTTAAGAAATAAACTCAGTTGTAGTGCTTAAAAGCATAAAGCATCAAGTAGGGCAATCTGGTCGCACTTGACCAGGTCAAATCTGAAAAGTCATGCTGACCAAGATAAAACACAGGCCAGATACAAGGACTAGCCTTGGCTCACTAAAACAGTACCTTGGTTTGGAGTTGCATCAAAGTCGAGAACAAGATGCTAGGAGCAAAGGAGGAGATGCATTGGTCCTGAAGATGTAGGCAATGCGTCGGCTCTGAGCCGCACAAAGTCAGGGATGCGTGGGGAATGGAGGAAATATGTCCAGCAGTCTGCAATGAGGTGTTCCTGATCCTCGCAGCGATGTGCCATCATTGACAATGTCCTTGTTCCTCACAGCAGTGGTGATGTGTCGGTGTCGATGGAGATGAGCTGGTTCTGATGGGTGCAACACCATTGATGCGTGGAATTTTGAGTGAAGCATCATTTTATACCCACTTCCAATGGCACGGGACTGGATTGGAACCACTTGGAAGGGCAAGACTCTCAGAAGGCGGAGTCCAGGTGCTGTAGGTGATGAGCTGGAAGTCTTTTGTGTCCCTGAGACTTCAGAAGAACAGGAGTCAAGCCAGCAAGCCCTTGGAGTCACTTTGGTTCTGGGTTAGAGAGAATCAGGTCCAGTCCTTCTCACTAGCAGTCGAGTAGAGCAGCAGGCAGCAGATCAGCACAGCAGAGTAAGACGTCAGCAGAGTGGCAGTCCTTTCAACAGCACAGCAGTCCTTCTTCCAGGCAGAGTATCCACAGGTCCAGAAGTGTACTGAGTTGGTGGTGTCTGAGGTGTAGTATGTATACCTAGTTGTGCCTTTGAAATAGGGAAGACTTCGAAGAGAGACCTTTTAAGTGCACAGAGTCCTTGCCTTCCTGCCCTGGCTCCAGACTTACTACAGGGGGGTAAGCAGCCATCTGAGTGAGGACAGGACACTGCCTGTTCAGGTATAAGTGTCGCCCACTCCCTCCCATTCTGCCCAGGATGGCCCATCAGGCTGGGAATGGCTCCCTTTGTGTGTGGCTGTCTAGAGGGAATGCACACACCCAGCTGTCACCCCCACCACCCAGACTTAACAGGCAGTAGGCACCAAATGGCTAAAGTAAGAAATGGCAAATTTCTAAAAGTGGCATTTTCAGAATTACAATTTAAAATCCAACTTTACCATAAGTTGGGATATTAAATTGTGATTCCAGAGACATCAAACTTGGGGGTCCCATCTCTTCCCAATTGGAAACGACACTTATAAAATGTAATAAGGCAATCACAATACTATCCTATGGGAAAGGTAGGCTTTCCTGTAGTGAAAAACAAATTAAAGAGTTTTTCACTACAAGGATATGTAAAACTTCAATCAGTGCTGCAGACCCACTAGTAGCATTTAATTTACAGGCCCTGGGTACATGTAGTGCACTTTATGAGGGACTTACAAGCAACTAAATATGACCATTTTGGATAAGCCAGTGTTACCACGTTTTAAGGATAGGACGCGTGCAGTTTAGCACTGGTTAGCAGTGGTAAAATGCCCAGGGTCCTAAGGCAAACAAAAATGAATTCAGCAAAACAAAGTTGAGGGAAAGGGCAAAAAGTCCAGGGATGACCCTGCAGAAAGGACCATTTCCAACACAACTCAATACACAAAGAACAGTAAGTGCACAGTGATACAACTATTCAGCCAAATTAGTTAGCATAGCAGGTCACCACTATTAACACTCACCATATGTTTTCATATGCTATGGGGAAACCACAATTTCAAGAAAATAATGCCAACTGTTAAAGGAAATACCCAAGATGGATTCTTAGCCTGTAACAAATTGTGAATAGGTTGGCAATTAGACATCCATGCAGAGAAATAGAATGCAAGGTCAGCAGCAATCTATTTCCACTCCAAAGTTAGACATTCGTAGCACCACCAGCCAAAATTTTCACATGTAGTTTTTTAGCCTTATCAAAGAAATGTCACAGTACACCAGTATAGCATTGCATCTCATACGGCAAGAGAAACTTATCAAATATTAAAGAAGCAGTGCCAGTACCACGTAAAACACCCTGTTATGATCTCCAACAAATCTTGATTAGCTTATGTACTGAATTCTGCCCATTAAGGCATCGTCAAAGGAATGAGGTAGAATAAGCACAGAAGTTCTCTCAGCTAGAGATCAGTAATCATACCTGCAGAGGAAACACAGATGCCGATACATCCACTGTTATGGTCTATAGAAGGCTTCTCCAACGAGTAGCTCATGAGCTACCTGTAAGTAGGTCTCCTGTCTGCAGCCTAGCATACTACATTTGAAACCTTTGCTTGGTTTAAATAGCATATGTATAACAAATTGAAAAATATGTATTCAAGACAGTTGTACTTGTATTTTCAGAACTCATAAGCTGACATTTGGAGAAAAATGGTTGAATTTACAAAATAAACTTAAATCTCATATTTGAGTGCTAAATCATGTGGCACTGCTGAGACTTATTATAACTCATATTATGATGTTGATGGGGCATTGCGGCTGTTAGCAGTCTTGCATTGAATTGTCACCAATTTAATCTTTTCTGATGAAGTTACAATTACAACACCAATAATATCAGCCACTCAGGCTGACTTTTATTTAACATAGGTAGGTCTTATTACAGGAAAGGTTGGAGACCCCAGGTCTATAGAGTGAGATATTTCACAATTTGCTTTCTGCACAGTCGATGCTGAGGTAAGAACCGATTGACCTATAGCTGATTCTGCAGGTCCCATTATCAGAGGCACATTTCAAACACGATCAGTGAACATTAAACGTTTGTAGCAAGTCCACTCCTGAGACCCGCTTGTTTTTTAAGTTTGTGCACACAGTTGGAGAATGTTGAATCATTTTATGGGATGCTGAAGTCATCATCGAACTAAGAGAAACAGAAGAAAAACACTTCTTTCCTGGTGATGAAAATCAGACTCACACCTGAAGAAACTATGGAAGTGAAACTTCCAGAGCCTTGGGAGAATCCCCCTAGTGCTTGTGTAAAACCACCTAATGCTGCTGCATCCACTGAGATAGTGTTAGACTTTTCATCCTTGGCGTGGTGTCTCTTAACTTTTTGCCTCTTTTCCCCAGGCTGTTGATGTGTGTTGGACTCTGATTTTGCTGTTTTTGTTACTCTGGGCACTTTACCACTGCTAACCAGTGCTAAGTGCAAGTGATCCTTTACAAAATGTGTATGTAATTGGCTTATCCATGGTTGGAATATTTGATGTACCATTAAGTCCATAGTAAGGTTCAATAGAGGTGCCAGGGCCTGTAAATCAAATGCTACTAGAGGGCCTGCGGCACTGGTTGTGCCACCCACATAAGTAGCTCTGTGATCATGTCTCAGACCTGCCACTGCAGTGTCTGTGTGTGCAGTTTTAACTGTAAATTAGACTTGGCAAGTGTACCCACTTGCCAGGCCTAAACCTTCCCTTTTCTTACATGTAAGACACCCCTAAGGTAGGACCTAGGTAGCCCCAAGTGCAGGGTGCAGTGTATGGTTAAGGTAGAACATATAGTAATGTGTTTTTTTTATGTCCTGACAGGGAAATATTGCTAAATTTGTTTTTCACTGTTGCAAGGCCTGTCCCTCTCATAGGTTAACATGGGGGCTACCTTTAAATCTGATTAAAGTGTAGATTCTCTTTGGGAGCGGATAGACAGGTGGAGTTTGGGGTTCTACAGACACAGTGGAAGTGAATATTGTGAGAAAAGTGACGGTGTTATATGCAATATATACAAAATATGTGGTTAAAAACAATGAATCGTGAACTTCCAGAGGCTCCTTCAATCCAGGAGTCCTGAAGCCACTCAAAAGCATGTAATGTCAACCCACAATCAATTTTTGTCGACGTTTTGACCCTGTATATGGATATGAACCAACAACGGGTCATCATCAGGACTGAGAATCTCTCTATTTGGTAGCACCTAGAAACAAATAATATTCTATTATAATATTTGGGGACTATATTCATAAAAGAAACTCAAATTTAAGAAGTTTTTATATAAAAAGGGGGGTATAACTCACCTACTGGTTCAGATTTAATGTATTCGTGTCTTGATAATAACTGCCAAAGTTTATTGGTCGTCTTCCTAATAGGAACACAAATTATTCAAAAAAAGTTTGTTGTGTCCCTTAATATTTATTAAATTCACTGTACTGCAAAAATCATTCCCTGTGTAAAATTACTTACAATGTTAGCGATTCTGTACAGTTGTAGTCGTTTTAAGTGATGCCTATTTTTAGGAGTCTTCACCATATTTATAATTTCTCACTTAAATCATCACTTTGTATAGTTCTGGCAATAATGGCGGCTGATTTTAAATTCACAGTTCTACAAAAACATAGAGAATGAGTTTTAGAATGGCAAATTACAAATAATATAACTTCAATAATGGTATTGTAATCGACTCACTTTCAAAGTATCATCTCACACAACGGAAGACGCCGAATTACGACCTACCACATGCGTCTGCAGGGAGCATTTAAATAGAGTGGGCCCATATTTGCCAACTCTGGAGGACGGTGTCCTCTCTAGTCCGCCTTAAAGGGGGCTAGCGTCAATTTACTCAGAGACGCTTCCATTCAGCAATCTGTAACCGGTGTCCTTTCTGATCCACCAGGGCGTACTTACGTTATATGTATGTTAGATACCAGAGCCATCTTCGTCCTTTTAAATATAGCTACATCTCGGCAACAAGTGCTCTTTCTATTGCGCCTTAGCATACTTACGTGGTATATACGAAGGACGCTAAAACTGGCTCCGTCTTCGTAAGTAGTATAGAGCCGTAGAAAATAACGTGGGTTCTCATTGATTATGCTAGAATATAACTTGAGAGTATCATGTATAATCTTTTTCCTAAGAGGAAGAAATACGTACAGAACTGTAAACATCAGGACAGTGCACGCTCTACGGGCAACAAAAATGCAAAAACACAGTCTTTATGCAAGAGCATAATTCATGCATTGTATTTATATGCAGTATGTTAACCTTTTACATTGCAGACGTTAACCTTGAAAAATACTATTAATGATGTTTGCAAATAATGTTCATTTGCAAGGTATTGCTGCAGGCTTACAGAGTGTATCAGGGTGTGGTCCCTTTCTAGGACCTTCTAGAAGCTTTCCCTGCAGCAGGACTGGGTGTGGTTTGTGGGCTGGGCCAGACTCCATATAAGGGAGCCAGCCCAGCTCCACGTGCTCACTATTCAGAGGTCCCGGTGCAGACAAGCAGCATCTTCCTGAGTTCTTGTTCCGGAGGCCTACCTTGACGTTCCAGGCCTGTCCTGCATTATCTTGGCGATCTTTGAGCAGGGTGGTAAGGCGGAGGTCGGGCTGGGCCCTCAACCCCGTTCTAAAAAGACTCTTGAGTTTTTAGGCCTACTCTTGAAACTTTCAGAGAACGCGAATCATTGCTCTGATGTAAATCTTGGTGTTCAGATCGGCTAAGGCTTGCGCAATCATTTCATGGCATTTGCATATTCTTGTTGGAATCAGCAGAGTGAGTGATTCATTTACCGCATGTAAACCTTGGTGTTCAGATCGGCAAAGGCATGCGCGATCATTTCATGGCATTCGCATATTCTTGTTGGAATCGGCAGAGTGCGCGATTCATTTACCGCATCTAAACCTTGGTGTTCAGATCGGCAAAGGCTTGCACGATCATTTCAGGACATTTGCATATTCTTGCTAGAATCGGCGGAGTGCGCGATTCATTTCCAGCATGTAAAACTTGGTATCCAGATTGGCAAAGGCTTGCGCAATCATTTCATGGCATTTATAAATTCTTGTTGGAATCGGCAGAGTGCGCGATTCATTCACCGCATATAAACCTTGGTGTTCAGATCGGCAAAAGCTTGCGCAATCATTTCATGGCATTTGCATATTCTTGTTGGAATCGGCAGTGTGCGCGATTCATTTCCTGCATATAAAACTTGGTATACAGATCGGCAAAGGCTTGCGTGATCATTTCATGGCATTTACATATTCTTGTTAGAATCGGCGGAGTGCGCGATTCAATTCCAGCATATAAAACTTGGTATTCAGATTGGCAAAGGCTTGCGCAATCATTTCATGGCATTTACATATTCTTGTTAGAATGGCCAGAGTGCGCGATTCATTTCCCGCATGTAAAACCTCGTATTCAGATCGGCAAAAGCTTGCGCAATCATTTCATGGCATTTACATATTCTTGTTAGAATCAGCAGTGTGCGCGATTCATTTCCCACGTGTAAAACTTGGTATTCAGATCGGCAAAGGCTTGCGCGATCATTTCATGGCATTTACATATTCTTGTTAGAATCAACAGTGTGTGTGATTCATTTCCAGCATGTAAACTTGGTGTTCGGATTGGCAAAGGTGTGCACGATCATTTCTTGGCAACCAAAACTTTGATGAGTAATGTTTGTTGAAGTGCACACATTTATCCTGAGTCTATGGATTTTTTGTGAAGATGGTAAATTCAAAATGTGACGTTCTTTGTGCATATTAAGTCCCTGATCCAATTCCAATTGCTTTCCAGGAAATATTTCAGATTGTCTTTTGTCCTCATGTTAACAAAGCAGTGTTTGTTCTGAAACAGTGTTCTAGAAGGTTCATGTATTTCTAGACATTATGTGACATTTTATAAAAAGCTCATATGACAAGTTGCATTAATCATTCTTGATTTGTTCCAGGTACCCAGAGTTCTTGAGGTCTAGTTTAAGTCACTTCTTAGATTATCCATGGTTACAGTAAGACAATGCTTAGAACCATAGTCTAGTGAAAGTCAATGTGAATATATTTTGATATTGTGTTGTTTAACCTTCTGCTTCCTACAGGTCTCCTTCCCAGCTGTTCCCTACCTAATCCCCTTTTCCCCATTTGGACTCTCTTAGGCTCTGTGATATTCCTATCAGAGTTTTGGAGCTGTCTTGTGGTGGACATGTTGGGAACGGGCGCAGGCCCAGAGGATCTGGTCTCTCTGACAAGAACGCCATGGGGGGAAAAGATCGATGCGACTCCGATCTGCGGCTGGAAAATTGATGCGCCGCCGGCTTTGCGGCTGAAAATCGGTGCTCGCCTGCAACGCGACCGAAGAATCGATGCATGGAGCTGGAAAAACGACGCGCACCGTCGCTAACAGAGCCTGGGAGATGGCAACCTGTGCTGCGTGGTTTTCGGATCATTGTACGGCTGGATTTCTGACGCAAACACCGCTGGGCGTGTAAAAACAACGCAAGGCCTGCCCGGACCCGAGAGTGCTGACTGGATCGACGCATCACTTTCCTGCGGAGAGAAAAAACATGCACCCGACCCGACGAAAGGAGAAATGATGCAAGGTCTCACTTGTGAGTGAAATCGACACATTGCAAACCCTCTTTGATGCACACTCGCCCGTGCGGGGTTATTTTTGACACACCCAAGTACATTTTCATGCTAACAGTGTTAGTGTGTGTTTAAAACTACATGAAGACTCATTTTGCATTTTAATTGATAACTTTACTTGTGTATTGTGGATTTTTGCCGCTTTGGTCTTGTTTTGTTTAGATAAATATTCTCTATTTTTCTAAACCTGTGTTGTGTCATTATGTAGTGTTTTCATTAAGTTGCTGTGAGTGTTGGTACAAATACTTTACACCTAGAACTCTGAAGTTTAGACTTCTGCTTGTGCCAAGCTACCAAGGGGATAAGCAGGGGTTAGCTGAGGGTGATTCTTTTTACCCTAATTAGAGTGAGGGTCCTTGCTTGGACAGGGGGTAACCTGACTGCTAACCAAAGACCGCATTTCTAACAGATAGTATGGGTGGTTACACCTGTAGTCTTGCCTACTTGCATAGTGCTTTAGTGCAGGTAGATAACTTGTGTATAGCAGATGAGCTACTGATAATGCACTCTTTGCTGTATATAGAGTGTAATAATTACGAATTTTCGAAGGTTGAAATGATGCTTGCTATTTGGTCGAGATTTACATGAAAAACATGCTATTATTAGGCCAATAAACCAATACCTTTGCTTTTTGAGGTGGTAAAAAAACTCAAACATACAACAGTTTACCTGCTCATTTACAATTACCCTAGAAATTAATCAAGTTTACAAAGTGTTTTGGAAAGACAAATAAGATAATATCCATTCCTGAAAAGCCTGGATATCTCTGAAATGACAGCTGCAGGTGTTAAACTAAGTGAAACGTTACTAACAGTGAACTTACATTTTAAATGCGAGGTAACTGGCTTACAGTTGTGCAAAGTACGTAATTTCTATACTCTATTGTGCTGACTGCCACGTGAGCCATTGATTAAGCAAATCAATGAATTTATTATTTTCCACTGACAGAACATTGTAAGGTTTCCAAAATTAAAATACCCTCCCATTCTGTTTAGTCTTGAACAACTCCAGCTTTTCATATTATGGACAGTAGATAAACTATCCCATGCATTAACAAAGAAACACTAGAGCTGTCATAAGGAGGACGTGCAAACGATTGAAAGATTTGTGCAGACAATAATGAATACAATCTCTTTTACTCATTGCACATTGTCATGATAGATGCAAGTGAATATGATTTGAACTTAAACTATATGGCTGGAAAAGAGCCCATGTATCGTGCAGATTGAAAAGTAAAGCAGCTTTGTAAAGTTCTTGTTTCTTTTTTTATAGATTTCAACATATCTTTTACAATTTTAAAACAAGCACTGGCAAAGCCATTCAGTTTCACCATTGTGACCTGTTTGATTTACCAATGATTTTTAGTCATAATGCATTGCATCACGAATGTTGTGCTCCATGGCTAAAGTTGCAAAAAAAGCCTTTGATGAGAGAGCTGCATCATTTGTAGGTGCATGCGCATCCTTCGCCTACAAAATGATTTGGGTGCTTTCTTTCATTTTAGTTACAGATAGAGTTGGCTTGGTAACCAAAAAGTAAAATAAAACATGCAAAGGATTTTTATTTATTCAATTCTGGGGGTGGAGAACAGAGCAACAGGCTGGGGAGCCAAAGCAACATGGGTCAGTGGTGTAACAAAAGCCCCCGCATGCCCTGCAGCGCAGGGTTGTCCCGGGCTCCTGGGGGACAGCCTGTCTCTCATAGGCAGCAGGCTCCCGGACTAAGGGGGCCCTCTCAAGATTGGTTATGCCACTGCATGCGTGTGGGTGGGAAGCCAAAGCAACGCTGGAGCGGTTGGGGGGAGGGAAGGTAAAGCAACACAGGTGGTACTGGAGGGAAACGGGGGGAGAACAGGAGAGACGGAAAAGAAACACAGGGTGTTGGTGGGGAAACAACACCGTAAGTGTGGTACACACATGAGTGGGCGCAAAGCAGAGGGGGTGAGGAGAAGCACTTGGGTGATTGTGAGAAAGACAGAATGTAGGGGAAAGAAGTACAAAAGCTTGCCTAACAGGAAATAAAAAAGTAATGCTTGAAAAGCAAGCAGTGGAATTGCAGATGCAGCCAATCAAAGCCAGAGTAACAAGGCAATGCTCCATTAGAGGGACATGCACATGATTGGCAAATTGAGACAAATAAGAAGCAAAAAAATAAGAATGATAGGAAAGCCAGCCAATAGTGAGCAAAGGGCAGACTCCAAGCCCCTCCATGTATTTGGTAAGCCACAATATCCCTTGCAACACACAGCACATGCGGTGCCAGTAGGCTCGATCTAAAGAAATGATGTGAGTTCAGAAACTAAGCACGCATTCAGGTAACATGCGGTCATTGTCCAAGGTTCTAAATGAACCCCTGATTTAATATACGTCATCTTTATCAATTTCTCATATGGGGTTTGCAGCTTCTTTTGATGAAGGTGACAATTTGAGCATACGTTACATGGGTGCAGGGGTAATAAAGTCTCATTTAGAACTGGTAGAATAATGTGGACATTAAGCAAAAAGATGCACATCTGAATACCCCTTCAAGGTGCAACTGCACTGAGTTTTGGGGGCTAAGGAATTACCATGATTTCTATAACTAGGAATGAGTCTGTTTGCAGGCGGACTTGATATCTCTCTGGGAAATCAGGGGTAACATTTATATGCAAATTCTAAACATGAGTTCTCTTGAAAGTGTAAGAAACAATGAGAAATGTATCATTAATTTCATGTGTTCGCAATCCCTCTCTCAGTTGCGATTAGGAAAGTGTATTAGTGATTATATAGTTGCAGATGATTCAATCCTCGACTGATGTGAATTATATGAGCTCTACGAATGTCACAATATTGGGTTATTAAGTGCAGAAAAATGTGAAGAGGCTAAATGTGAATCAATTAAATGTTTTTAGAAATTGTCCAACTAAGGATGTATTGTATCATGATAAATTCCAGTACTGATACGCACTAAAAAATAAAACTCTTAGTATAGATTTTACTACAGTTTACACATGCATAATAAGCAAACTTAGTGGCAGGGAGGCTGAGCAACGAAGAGAAGGCCAGGCTCAGGCAGAAAGGACTGGCTCAGGCAGAGGGGCCAATGGTCAGGCAGAAACGCACAGTGAGCTAGGGATGCCCCTTGCCTGGCCCAGTGAGGAAAAGAGAGGTCTACTTAGGTCGTGTTGGGTGCTGTGTAGATCTACATGTTTCTTATTGCAAGAAATATGAGGAAATTAAACATTGCTCCACCTCACAGGGCTCCACAGACTACCTTCATCTACATCAAACACTAGGGAAAACAGATAAAATAAGAGGAATGAGTCAGGTCCAACAGAGTAGTGATGGTGCAGGGTTTGAGAACCACAAGCTAGGAGCAATCAAGAACATACACTGACACAGATCAGCAGCATAACCTTCATGACGCATAGTCCTGCCATAAAGGACTCAATACTTTAATGTAGTGGCTTATTCATGAAGCATTTCCAAGACTGCCCTAGTCAATCTGGTTCCTGTGACTACCAACCCACATCATAACTACCCAAGGTCCTAAGCAGCAAAAATGTTCGCCACCCACCTCTGGCCCTCTACTGAGGTCAATCCTCCTTCCAGTGTGATAGATTTGCGGCTCCTCGGTACCATGCTTCCTGACATCTCTATCCCATCCCTAATGTCTGTGATAAATCACCCAATCGTCATCCTCATCTTTTCTGACTTACCAACTATTTTAGGGGCCAAATAGTGCGGACATTGCTCTCCCTCATACTGAAAGGACTTTGATGAGGAACAAGGACTATACGTTAATGGTCAGCTTCGTACTGTGCCTTACATTATAAGGCGGATTCAAACTATTTATTGACTGCCCCCTCATACTTCTCATCGCAGAGGTTTTTGGGGGGAAATTGAAAAGCGACGGTAAGCTAAATGAACCGTTCAGTGATTCAGAGCACTGGCAATCACCATCTTCAAGAGCCAGATGTCCAAAAGCTTCGACACATGTCCATTCAAAGTATATCAGCGTATTTCAGTCAGAAATATTAATGTGACAATGCTTAAAGCTCTTTTGAACGTTTCGAGAAAGTCACATCCAATTATTCCCGGTGCTCACATTTTTCAATTCATCTGAAAGAAATATCATAAGGTTGGTTGGTTTTCTTCTGAGTTTTGAAAGTCACATTTAAAAAAATGTCATATCTCTAGTTAATGGAGGTATGCGGTGCATTAGGTCTTGGGACGGAATACTTAAGCAGCGAGCATTATTTCAGAGTTTCATCTGACAGTATCAAACCTCAAATGAAGAGTCATAACGATGTAATGAAGATGGATCATTTCATCTGCCATTTCCCCAACCCTCTCCCCATACACAAAGTAAGCACGCGCTGGAGGAGGTGCGCACTTCCTCAAAGAGAGCGAGAGAGGTGGGAATGAGAATTTTGATTTCATGTAGGTGGTGATGGATAATTACATAACTATCACTTTATGATCTGCTTACACGGTACACTGAGTATAGAAAAAACTGTAAAAATGAGAAATAGTACAGCAGTGAGAAGGCTAACAGAGATATAGGAAACATGTAATCAGATCTATTTATAAAGGAAATATTGATTTACAACTTACTGGCTCTCCTGTATACCGTAATGACAGTACCAGCAAAGTACTGTGCAGATCACATGGAATATTTATTTAGGTAATAAAGCAAAAACAGTCCAATCTGATTTTCTTCTAATTGAATTTTCTCATTGAGTGATTTTCTTCTTGAATTTTGAGTCTGGTAATACTAGAAATATATACATATATCTCTATGAATCAGATCGGTTTCAGCAAATAGGATTTTACTTGAAAGAAGGCTATTTTTTGTTGTAAATTCAGGTGGTTCTTCTGTTCTTTTTGAAGCCGGACAAGCATTGTGCAGTGGTCACTGATGTGTATGTACAGATTGTATTTCTATAGTGCAAATCTAGCCAAAAAGACAGTAGAGCGCGTTACATGGCAAAAGACAAGCATCAATTGCATTAGTAATAGGAAAGGATGTTGGGTTGTGGCCGGTTAATGCTTTGTGGTCAGTGCTTAATTTGAGTTGGTGGTTTCTGGTGCTCAGCACTGACAGTTGTCAACACTGGCACTTATGATAGTCTGCCACATGATGGCACTGTTTGTCTGATTTAGAGATGAGGACAACAACAGTTATTTTCTGTAGCCTTATAGCCTGCTATAGCATGCTATAATGGCCATTAAAGGTCCGCTCCAGCGTTAAAGGCACGAGTCAAAGGTGAGGACTTTAATGCTGGTATAGCCCAGCTACGGAGGGCTATAAGGATATTAGAACTTTCTGCCAGTACAGGGAATAAATGTGCTAATAAATAAAACAAAGACTTGATGCAGCCTGAGGGGGTCTGAAATCCCCTCAGACTCCGTGAAGCTTTTGTTCACAGCAACAGCTGTGAATCACAATATTGGAATGTTGGAGCTCCAGGCCTCTACCGCCCATTAGAAGCCTGGAGCACTCCATTGTTTTCAGTGGAGCTCCCAACATTCCAATGTTCTAATAAACAAATAATGACTACTATCTTCCACCCAAACTATTCTTTTAGCTTTAAGGACCTGGAATAGTCTGGATTGTCACACTCATAGGAGTGTGATGGTTCTGTTACTGTCATTGGCAGCACTGCCGGGGCAATGGGTGGTGCAATCTGTATTGGCCTCATGACCGGGGCCCTGGCATTACAAAATAAGCACTGACTTTAAGGTAGTGTTCTTGAAAGAGGTGAATATTCAACTCTTTTCCTTATTAGAGCAGTGTTGGTACGGTCCTGATGGATAAGGAGGTGTCTATGAAGGCAGCTAAGGGGAGCTAAAGTATTTCCAACAGGATGAGGGTGATCACATTTCTTCAGGCCCTGGATGAGATGTGCTGTGCATGTAGGATACCCCTTAAGTGGTTCCATTGTGGAATCTCTGGAGTAAGGCATTGTGGTCATTCAGATGCATGAGTACAAGGCCTTGATCAGCAGTTTTAAGTTGCTTACTGTAAGATGTGGTTTAACCTACTTTAGAATAAAGAGCTGGCGCTAGGCTGTCTTTGCGGGATTTTGTTTAGCAATGTGTTCCTTGAAGGTGAGGTTGGTGTCGAGGGTTAATCCAAGGGACTTGGCATTAGGTAGGGTTTTGAACCCGTTAAGGTTTGTGTCATTGAACCAGGCTTGTTGTTGTTGGCAAATAATAGGTATTTATTTTTTGTTAAGCTGAGCTTCAAGTAGGCACCAGACTTTTAGGTCTGGATGATGTGCAAGCAGTGCTTGAAGCGCTTGATATCTGAAGCAGAGGAGACTAAAGCAGAGATGTGTATCATCAGCATACTGGTGAATCATGATGCTGTTATCTGTGAGTAACAGCTTTATAAATACTATTACAATACAACACAATATAACATACAGTATGAAGATGACAGGAGACAGTATGGAAGCCTGGGGAACTTCACAGGCGCTATGGCTCTTTGATGGCCTGCAGGTACATTTGTGAGCAAACTGGTGTCAGTTGGAATGTTAGGAGGAGAACCAGTGAAGAACATTGCTGGTGAATCCCACTCAGGACTCCGGGGCACACATAAGGGTAGGTGGTTGACTGTATCGGAGGTAGATGAGAAGTCCACCAATATAAGGAGGCAGGGGCCATCTTCATCTGTGTTCAAGAGGGTATTGTATACAATGTGTAACATGATCTCTGGAACGCCTCCTTTGAGGCACTGAAAAATCCTCACACCTTCCTTTTACCTCAACTCCCGCCGGAGATCCTGAGATAATGTCCTTCTCAGTGCCTCATTCTGTTTCTTTCTCTGGTGACCCGTACTTCTTTTAACCTCTTGTGTAGTGTCACACAGGTTTCATTCTCTGCACCTAGCTTGAAATCAACATTCAGAAAAACGTCAAGAAGTTTTTTTAAATAAAACAATTCGTATTATTTCAACAATCTTGTAAAAAGTAACTGCAACAGTCATTATCTGCATGTAAATGTCCTACTTCACAATGTTTTGCACATCACATCAAGTTACACAGTTATGCTAAGCAACTGTTCATTGCAAGCTAAGTCAGGTAAACAAAAGTTTGCATTGAATTTTGGAACATAAACACATGCCATCCTAAATATGACATCTGCTTTCCCTCACCAGTGGCCAATCCTAACCTGAAACATTGGAGTGCAGGGGCCATGCATATAGCATACTCATCTAAGCCCTAACATATCTGCAAAGATTCATGGTGGCACTCAACATGTGTAGGTGGGTAGGCCATCACTAGTGAGCAACTGTAGTTTTCTTCATTCAATTCTGATCATGATGAATCTGCTTCAGCATTCAGTGGCTCCATTAGGCCGTCACTATTGTTGGTGCGCAACAGGCCGGGAAGAATTTACTCCCTGATTGTGGTTCAACAACCACCGTTGCACTAGGTGAGACACCATCGCCTTTCTCACCTCCTGAGGTCGGCCGAATCTTTGGACTTGGCGAAGAGTGTAGTAGTCGTAATCATGACAAATCAATGACATTATATCATAAACAATATTGAACACCAAAATCAAACTCCAAACCGAATTTTTTTTAAAAGCTTTATTACAATCCCAAAACATCACATATATGTGCATAAGACTAAGGGCCTCATTACAACAGGGTTGTGGTGGCGGTCGAACCGCTGTCAATGACACATTAGGACTGTGACCGTAGTGCCATGGTCGGACCACCAGCACTGCCAGTTTTCCTCTATAGGAGGGACTGGTGGTGCTGGCGGTCCTAATCTGCCAGGGCGGTGCTGCTACAGCACTGCCCTGGAGATTACGACCCTCCTCTCTGCCAGTGGTTACATGGTGGTTGCACGGCCATGTAACTGCTAGCAGAGATGGGGTGCAGGGGGACATTGAACATTGAGACAGGTGCTGGAACACCCTACGCACTACAGCTTTGGCATCAGCTCTATTATGAGGCCATTCCCTGCTGGGCTAGCAGGCAGAAACAGGGAACTCATAATGGGGCCCGAGGGAAGGCAGCCTCACTGGCGGCAACCTGACCATTGGGACATCAGCAGACGGTGTAAACCGCCGGAGTCATAATGGCCCCCTGAGTAATAAACAAACATGAAATCCATAGGCTGATCAAAACATCTGAAAAGATTCAACCTACTAAACAACAATACTGTTAAACACTCCAAAAGAAATATAAAGATTAGCAACAATACAATACACACATTATTTTTAGAATTCAAAGCAGATAATGGTGACATCAGTAAATCATCAAAATACAGTTTTACCTTCAATTTCAGACTTCAGAGCTGGGCCATTTCTAACACTAGCCAGATTTGGGACTTGCATGTGTGGGAACGGGCTAACACATGCAGGCAGAAACAAAATAAAGACAAAAATAATTTTGAAAAACATCTAACTGAAATAACTCACAAGAAAAATATGCTGGTGTAAGTTAGTAACTGAAAGGGAAACAAGAGACCACATTTAGTTTTGCCTCACCTCATGGGAGAGCAAACAGTAGTAGTTCATCAAGGACCGGATGGTCACCTTCTTCCAGCATCAGTTGACAGCCGCATCAGGATTGTGCAGAACATGGGCTGCACACAGGACAGATCAGCAGTTCAGAATTAGTTGGTCTCATTAGTACTGAAGCACATAACAGAATAGGGAAGTTAAGACTATGATGAGAAAACTCATCAGGGCATTTAAATAAAAATGAGTGTGACAACAGACTTAAACAGGCTCCGAGAACATCGAAGTTGGGGACAAGATGGACTGAAGAAGACTAACTTCAATTCCAAAGTTTCTCACTAATTAGAAGTATGCACAATTCATTCATTGGTCCTTCAGGGACGAACATTTCGGACTACAAATTCAGCATTCAATCACTGTAGATGGTACCACCAAATTCAGTTACTTTTCTGAATCTTCTCAGCAAAAGTGCATTGTCACCAGATGGTTTACACATTACTAACAAAATATTACATTCTCTCTTTATTGGTTACTTGAGATCCTTTCTCACAGTACACAATAAACTAAATCAATACTTTTTACATGACAACTACAGATTTACTGTCCTATTCGACAGCTAGAATGAATAATATAACACTGTTACATCTAAACATGTCTCTCGCCTACAATACAATAGGTCAATCACCATTCACGTTAGCATCAAAGGGAAAGAATCCAGGTCAGAGGGGACAGAATAAACAAGTGATTTTCCATCACTCTGCCCATCATCCTTTTGTGTTGCTAAAGTTGCTCCAAGTGGTCAGGGTGTGCCCAGACGTGCCACTGGATTCAAGCTAGCCTGGCTGATGAGGGGTGATACCCCAAAACCAGTCCCAGGATGCTTATTTCCAGTCTAGGATCAACCTGGCTTGGCAATTCGGGCTGGACTGTTCCAATGGGGATCAGGGTCAAGACTAATTTGCATATGGCTGGGTCCAAACTGGGGTGAGGTGGCAAGCAGAATACTGATGGATTAAACCCAGATCTGTGACCGGGGGAGAGATTTTAAAAAGTTTCTACACTCGGTCCATCATTTTATTTTGTGGTGCAACCCTATAACTAACCAAATTAGGGAAATACATATGTGGGGAGAAACACGTGCAGGAAAAATACAAAAAGTACAAAAAGGGCAAACATAATTTGGAAAAAGATAATCTCAGACTGATGGTCACTTACTAAGCTTGGCAAAAGATAAGTTAAAAGGGAAAATGTCAGCATCTCAGAAGCTTGGTCAAGAGTCTTCTAAATGGGGACGATAAAAGAATGACTAAATCTAAAAGAGTATTCCAAAGGTCAAATGGCATACAGGGAGATACCTCTCTGAGGAATGCAGCATTCAGGGTATCTTCATCAGCAAAGTACCAGGATCAGCAAGCATCAGTACAGCATCTGAGGACTGCAAAGATCTTCTCCGAACTGCTCAGGACTGCTCAAAGTTCAAATGAGCATCAATATTTTAGAATTCATAAACCATTCTGATTTGTCAAAGGTATCAGTTCATGCCACGTTGAATGGGCCTCATCCAATGGGTAATAATCGTATGACTCCAAACTTAAACAATTGAAAACCAATCCATGATTCACACTGTTCGTCCGTCAACGAGAGTACACTACATTCTCTCTATACTCAAACAATGGGATCTATCACCAACTAGTTAAGCTTAGCATGAGATCATAATCTAGAAGAAAGTTCACATTAGGATATAAATCAGCATTTCTTAACACAGTCACATATTACAAGATTCAACAGGCCTCACTCATGCTAATGCAAGAAAAAATATAAAATGCATTTAAGTAATAGGTTTTAGTAAAACAAACGCTATATGTAAACTTATAAATTCAGCATTAATAATATTTTATTATTATGAATAATACATTTAATTTCAAATGGAAAAGCATTGTTACTGCATTTCATTAGGTACAACAGAGAATTGCATTTCTCTAACTTTGCACATATTTTCATACTAATCAATCACTCACTAATCACAAGGAATTCAATAGTGTTTCTATATGCGCTGTCAGCCTAGAATCTAAATTAGATTTTAAAATAAATGTTATCCCTCGAACATGTGATTAAATTCAAATGTCACTTAAGTCAAACTTTGAAGTGCACATTTAAAATGCATGTCATTTCAGTTTTCTATGTTTAGCCATTGAAACTAGGATTAACATAAAACATAAACATTGTGATGACCCTTGTGACAAGAGGGACTCCACGAAAGGTTAGACTAAATCAGTCCCCACCTTTGATGGCAACGATGCCATCACAAATTACTCCCACTCTCATTTTTAATGAAGCAGCCCTAAACTTCAGAGGTTCATTTCAGGTAAGATCCTCTGAATTCCTCCAACTGCTTGACATTACTGTAATACAGGCTTCTCCTAGTTTCCATTTCTATCTCTTACCTTCTATGTTTACTTTTACCTCAACAGCAGCTAGGACTGATAAAATATCTATCAATACAGGCCCCAGTATTGTTCCCACAATACCTCTTCCCAGACTTCCAAACCATCTGCAAATTGCTGTAAAACCATTTCCTATAGCTTCTCATGTACCTGTTGCTGTCAGCTCTTTCAGACCTTGTTTTAAGTCAACCACGTTTGAAATGTACTTTCTTATCCCCTTATTATTGTCGGGGATGTAGGTGCAACATTGTTGTGCATGTAGCATTTTGAACCCGCCCCCCTTCATGAATAATATGTCTAAAGCAAGACAATTTTGCAAAACTATTGATCTCATAGCTACTATTTCTATGTCCATTAGCAATATGGCAACTGCCGCGTCTGTAGATAACTTATCTACTATTGTTGACAGCTTTCTTATTTTGATGCTATTCAGGATCACACCTACTGATGGAATTATGGCACCAAAAATATATCCTGTAATTTCTGGAGCACTTGCTCCCCTTTTGTCTCTGGAGTTTGATTTCTCACTCCAAACTGGATCATTGAAATGTTCCACATGATAAACTTTTGGAGAAACTACTCACAGGTAGCATGTGCCATACCAGCCTTTCAGCAGCTTGTAATAGGCATTTCTTCCACATATGAAATAAACACATGGTATGATGGGGTCTTGACCAGTCAGCATAAAAGTCAGCATAAAAACACTTTTAATCATGTCTACACTCACTAGTACCTACAAAAGGTGTGTCAGTCTTTGATTTTGGCCTATATATGCATAACTTCTCTACATGTAGCCAGTCTATAGCCAGGAATCCTTGATTTCCACCACTAAGGTGGTCATTACAACCCTGGCGGACGGTGTTATAGCAGCGATAAGACCGCGAACAGGCCGGCGGTAAAAATTTAGCAATTATGACCGTGGCGGGAACCGCCAACAAAGACAGCCACTTTAACACTCCGACCGCCACGGCGGTACAAACAAACAGCGCGGCGGTCACCGCCAACAGACAGGCGGGAGACAATGTACCGCCCACAGTATCACAACCTACCAATCCGCCACCTTTTCCGGGGCGGATTCACCGCGGATAGAAACACGGCGGAAACAGACATTTCAAAGGGAAAACGCTCATCTCTACACACTCCACGAGGAGGAGGGCACCATGGAGCCGGAACTTCATATTCTTCCAGCGCTAGTCTTCCTGCTCTTCTACAAGGAGCATCAACACCGGCGGCGAAGACCACGGTGAGTACTGCACCTACGACATAGGGGAGGGGGCAAAAACACAGGGACACACACAATCAACTCCCCAACCCCCACCCGACCCTCACCCACTACAACACACACACCAATGCTTATCTATACCTTACAGTAACACCCCCCAACCCCATCGGAAGAATGCAAAGACAAAAGGAAATGAGTGGAACCATTGTAATATATCAAAATACAGTAAGCAAATATATACATATATATATATAACCAATAAACAAAATATACTCCACGATTAGTAGTGCAGGTATTGCACCATTCATAGTCTGTGGACCACTGGGTCCAAAAGGCATGGGCGAGGCCCACACAAGATACCCGATCCAAACGGAGAGAACTCTGCAGGGGCATCAGATAGAAATACATCAGGCACCTCCGGGGGAAGGGAATGGGGGGCACCTCAGCCGGATGAGTGCACCACGCCAAATCCACGAGGGGGCTCCATGCCCAATGATGTATCCTGGGGAGTGCAAAGCCACAGTCTCTCAAGTCTCTACAGTGGGTGGTTTGCCCACTGTACCATCCTGGGGAGTGCAAAGCCACAGTCTCTCAAGTCTCTCCAGTGGGTGGTTTGCCCACTGTTCCATCCTGGGGATTGCAAAGCCACAGTCTCTCAAGTCTCTACAGTGGGTGGTTTGCCCACTGTTCCATCCTGGGGAGTGCAAAGCCAGTCTCCCAAGTCTCTACAGTCGGTGGTTTGCCCACTGTACCATCCTGAGGAGTGCAAAGCCACAGTCTCTAAAGTGGATGCAGGTCTCCACTGGTTCTGGAGGGGGACTGGTTCCCAGAGTGCTTCATCCTGCCAAGGACACACGGAGTGGATGCAGGTCTCCACTGGTTCTGGAGGGGGACTGGTGCCCAGAGTGCTTCATCCTGCCAAGGACAGATGGAGTGGATGCAGGTCTCCACTGGTTCTGGAGGGGGACTGGTGCCCAGAGTGCTTCATCCTGCCAAGGACAGACGGAGTGGATGCAGGTCTCCACTGGTTCTGGAGGGGGACTGGTGCCCAGAGTGCAGCACTCACCCCATGACAGTCCCAGTTGCGTCACTGCCCCTGCCGCAAATGGGCTAGCGGTGCTTTCCATGGCGGTCTTTGCCCTGTTCAGTGGTCCTTGGCCTGTTCAGCGGTGCTTTCCATGGTGGTGTTTGCCCTGTTCAGCGGTCCTTGGCCTGTTCAGTGGTGCTTTCCATGGCGGTCTTTGCCCTGTTCAGCGGTCCTTGGCCTGTTCAGCGGTGCTTGAGTTGCCAGTGTCTGACCTGTTCAGCTGTGCTTTCCATGGCGGTCTTTGCCCTGTTCAGCGGTTGCTTCCATGGCGGTCTTTGCCCTGTTCAGCGGTCCTTGGCCTGTTCAGTGGTGCTTTCCATGGCGGTCTTTGCCCTGATCAGGGGTCCTTGGCCTGTTCAGCGGTGCTTGAGTTGCCAGTGTCTGACCTGTTCAGCGGTGCTTTCCATGGCGGTCTTTGCCCTGTTCAGCGGTCCTTGGCCTGTTCAGCGGTGCTTGAGTTGCCAGTGTCTAACCTGTTCAGCGGTTGCTTCCATGGCGGTCTTTGCCCTGTTCAGCGGTCCTTGGCCTGTTCAGCGGTGCTTGAGTTGCCAGTGTCTGACCTGTTCAGCGGTCCTTACCAAGGCGGTCCTTCACTGCCCTGCAGGGCTGTGGCTGGCGGTCCTTCATGGGTCAGCTGAGCTGTGGCTTGCGGGGCCCTCCTGGCCAGCTGGGCTGTGGCTGGCGGTGGCCTCCTGGGCAGTGACTCTGGCGATGGCCTCCTGGGCAGTGACTTTGGCGGTGGCCTCCTGGGCAGTGACTCTGGTGGTGGCCTCTTGGGCAGTGACGATGGGGCTGGCAGTGACCTTCTGGACAGTGACGATGGGGCTGGCGGTGGCCTCCTGGGCAGTGACTCTGGTGGTGGCTTCCTGGGCAGTGACTCTGGCGGTGGCCTCCTGGGCTGTGACGATGGGGCTGTCGGTGGCCTCCTGGGCAGTGACAATGGGGCTGGCGGTGGCCTCCTGGGCAGTGAGGATGGGGCTGGCGGTGGCCTTCTGGGCAGTGAGGATGGGGCTGGCAGTGGCCTCCTGAACAGTGACGATGGGGCTGGCGGTGGCCTCCTGGGCAGCGGGGATGATGGCGGTCTTCTCTGCTGTGCTGCTCCTCCCAGACTTTGGAGATTTCTTCTGCCCCTTCCCCACCTTGGGAGGAGTCACAGCTGAGTCGACACTCCCCCCGGGACCCCTGTGAGCGGCTTGGCTGGCTGGAGTCTTCCCACTCTCCCGTGGGGCACTGTCCAACTTCTGGTGCTTCACGGGGGGGACTGGCTGTGCTGTGGCTCCGTGCCATACTGGCTGGCCTGGTGGCCGGTGCACTCCACATACCTGTAACAACAGGCACCACTGGTCCCTGAGGTTTTTTGGCTGAGGTGCTAGTACGGGACCTATAAGTTGGACGGGGGGTGGTGGTGGGAAATAGGTTAAGGGTGGACAGGAAAAGTTTTTTGGAGACACTTGGACAGGTAGCTGGAGGGGGTTTGGGAGTGGAGGAAGAGGTGGTGGTTATAGGAGGTGCACGTTTGGTGACTTTGGGTGAAGGTGCATGCACTGGAGGCTGTCATGAGGTGGATGGCTGTTGGGTGGGTGTGTGCCTGCGTTTGTGTATCTTCGGAGGGGGCGTCACAGACACACTGGGAGAGGACACAGGGGACATGTAAATGGTAGTGAGGGTGGTGAGTGCACGTGAGCAGGGTGTGGGGGTGGGTGTGCTGGTGCGGGACGTAGTGGCTGTAGTGGTAGTCCATGCAGGTGTGAGTGTAGACGAGACTGGGAGGGAGAAGGGAGACGAGGAGGGGGACACAGTGGAGGCAGTGGATGTTGGTGTGTCTGTACGTGTGTGATGCTTGCGTGAGTGCCCGTGGGATGTGTGGTGCTTATGTTTGCCTGAGCTTCCCTTGTGTGTTGAGGTGTGTGCAGGCTGGTCTGATGGTATGCTTGGGATAGGCAGAGGTACAGGGGATTGGGTCTGGGTGGAGGAAGTTGGAGGGGGGAGTCTAGACACAGGGACAATGGCTGCAATCAGTGCTGAGGCCAGAGTCTGAATGGTTCGATGAAGGAAAGCCTGACCAGAATGAATGCCCTCCAGGAATGCATTTGTGTGTTGCAACTCCCTTTCTACACCCTGGATGGCATTCAAAATGGTAGACTGCCCAACAGTGAGGGACCTGAGGAGGTCAATGGCCTCCTCACTGAGGGCAGCAGAGGTGACTGGGGCAGGGGCTGAGGTGCCTGGGGCAAAAATGATGCCCACCCTCCTGGGTGAGCGGGCACGGGGCGAAGGCTGAGGGGCTGCTGGGAGGGCGGTGCTGGTGGGGGGGTGGAAGCTGTACCTGTTGAAGTGGGGGGCACAGATGTTGCCGCCACCACAAAGGAGCTCCCATCGGAGGATGAGTCCGTGTCGCTGGTTGCAGATCCTGTGACCGCCGAGGTGCTCCCCTCGCCCTCCGTCCCACCGGTGTATTCTGAGTCCGTAGTGTGGCCCTCCATGGCCATGTGGGATGCAGCTCCCTCGTGCTCCGGTGCCACTGTACCTCCGCCTGATGATGCTAATGCACACAAGAACAGGGAGACCACAAAAAGGGGGGGGGAACGACAGAAGAAAGACAGGTTGAGTGCATGGCTTACCGATACCGTTGGCGGACAATACAGACACAGCAGCCCCCGCACTACGTCGCACTGTTGGGCTCTACAGATGCAATTCCTGGGAAATGGCCTACAAGGCTATGGACGACATCTGCACACATAGATGACACAGGGGCATAAATATCTGTACTTGGCACTCTACAGTGGTGGTTTGGGGTGCCACATGGCCTACCTTACGGAGGGGCCTTGCCTATGGAACTCGCCCTGGCCTAGGGAAACCCACAGCCCTCCTCCCCCACCCAGACACCTTCACTGCGTGCAAAGTCCGCTGAATGAGAGTGTACTCACCCCCTTGTGTCTGCTGTGATGCCCACAAGCGCCCATCCAACTCAGGGAAGGCCACCGCCAGGATCCTGAACATCAGGGGGGTCATGGTTCGATGGGCACCCCTCCCACGTTGGGAGGCCATCCCCAGCTGAGCCTCTGCCGTCTTCTTGCTCCAGCGGCGAATGTCCTCCCATCTTTTACGGCAGTGGGTGCTCCGTCTGTGGTGGACCCCCAGGGTCCGGTCGTCCTTGGCGATGGCACGCCAAATATCCTTCTTCTGGTGGGCGCTGACCTACATGATATGTACTGGGGAAGAAGATAAGTCATTACCAACTGCACCGTCAAAGTGAGTGGCCCACATCCCTACCCTTGACATGTGGCACATGCATTCACAGTCCTTCATGCACGCAGAACTCTGCCCCCTTCCTTCTTACAACCAGCCCTCTCCACACAGACATAGCCCATACAAAATGCTCCCTGTGTACTTACCTGGTGGTCTGGCGGAACGTAGAGTAGCGTGTACTGGGGAGGACCCCGTCGACAAGCTTCTCCAACTCCTCCAATGTGAAGGCAGGGGCCCTTTCCCCAGATGCACGAGCCATTGTCTCTTCCAGACCGAGGTCACAGCAGCACTTGCAGTGTAGGTCCTCTCCTGTCGAAGATCAGGTATCAAGTGATTCAACAGATAGAAAATGGCGGTCACGTCCGTGGCGGTCACGTCCGTGGCGGTGCATACCATCACCACCGGTGTACATCGTCATTGTCTCCTGGGACCCATAGGGTCCAATGTTAACCAATGCAGCATTGCGCCGCGGTCTTCGACCGCCTACCGCGACGGTGTACAACGCCAGCGCAGTTACGTCACATCCCATTGCCCCAGTTTAGAGGTCCGGCAGCCGCCGTTTCAGGGGCCCACATGGCCTAATTACCAACTGCATCACACAAACCTAGGCCTTGTCTCACAACACAAATACAGGCCACATTTTGTGTATGAATGGTGTTCTATGTAGACTGTGGGTACATACCTCTGAGTTGTTTGACTCTGTGGTCGCTGTTGTCCTTTATAGGCACCATCCGCTGGGACATGTGAGGAGATGGCGGCCTCCTCCGGTGTACCGACCGCTGGTGGACCTGTTGACAATGGAGGAGCGACATTTAATCATCACCTACAGGTTTGACCGTGCCACAATCCAGGAACTGTGTACCCAGTTGGAGCCAGACCTGATGTCAGCAATCCGCCATCCCACAGGAATCCCCCCTCAAGTGCAGGTGCTGTCAGTACTCCATTTCCTTGCAAGTGGGTCATTTCAAACAACAGTGGCCATGGCATCAGGGATGTCCCAGCCTATGTTTTCCAACGTGTTGTCCAGAGTGTTGTCTGCCCTGCTGAAACACATGCAGAGCCATATCGTTTTCCTTCAGGTGGAGGACTTGCCTACAGTGAAAGGTGACTTCTATGCCATGGGACATATCCCCAACATCATAGGTGCCATTGATGGGACCCATGTAGCTTTGGTTCCCCCCTACAGGAGTGAACAGGTGTACAGGAATCGGAAGAGTTATCATTCCATGAATGTACAGATGGTATGTTTGGCAGACCAGTACATCTCCCAATTAAATGCTATGTTCCCTGGCTCTGTGCATGACGCCTACATCCTGTGGAATAGCAGCATCCCTTATGTGATGGGTCAACTCCAGAGGCACCGGGTGTGGCTATTAGGGGACTCTGCTTACCCCAACCTGTCATGGCTACTGACCCCAGTGAGGACTCCCAGTACCAGGGCAGAGGAACGCTACAATGAGGCCCATGGGCGGACTAGGAGGGTGATCGATCGCACTTTCGGCCTCCTGAAGGCCAGGTTCAGGTGCCTCCATATGACAGGTGAATCCCTATTCTACTCACCAAAGAAGGTGTGCCAGATTATCATGGCCTGCTGTATGCTTCACAACTTGGCTTTGCGATGACAGGTGCCTTTTCTGCAGGAGGATGGTCCAGATGGCGGTGTTGTGGCAGCTGTGGAGCCTGTGGACAGTGATGATGAGGAAGTAGAGGAAGAAGACATTGACAACAGGGACTCAGTCATCCAGCAATATTTCCAGTGACACACAGGTGAAAAAACATTCCTGCCTACTACAAGTACTTTAACACTTCTACCTCTATCCTGTCTGTCGATTTCACCCAGTGTATGGTCACTGAGTTGTCATTTTCCCTTACAGATTCACAGGTGTGGTTTCCAACGTGTGTCATCTGCTTAGGTTCCTCATGGACTTGAGCTGTGTGACATAGGTATGTTGACATGACATTTGAAAAAGCATTTTGTCACTGTAATTGCTAATACCCAATTTCGAAATCACAGACTGACTCCATATTGTTTTGTGCTTCAAGGGTGTTTATTGAAGTGCTCAATATTGGAGGGGGTTGTAAAATGGTGAGGGGGGGTAGTGGAGGAATGTCCATGGCAGAGTCCAGTCTATTAGTCTCAGTGGTGCATTGCCCATATGGGCATAGGAAGTGGAGCTGGGGCAGTTCCAATATAGACAGGGTTACAAAGTGGGACAGTAGGATGACAATCAGAGTGGTCTCATTTCTTGGCGGGGTCTTGGCATTGTGCACTGTCTTGTTCCTGGATCTCAGGGACCACTTGCGGGGTGGTTCACCGTCTGCAGGGGGTGGGGTGCTGGTGTGATGGTCATGTGGCAGTGCCTCCTGTCCACTAGCGCCGGCGGAGGTGGTGGGCAGTTTATCGTCCATGCTAGTGTCAGGGGCCCCTTGGAGTGCCACAGTGTCCCTCCTGGTGTTAAGTATTTCCTTCAGCACCCCTACGATGGTGCCCAGGGCGGAGCTGATGGTTCTGAGTTCCTCCCCGAGGCCCAAATACTGTTCCTCCTGTATGCGCTGGGTCGCCTGAAACTTGGCCAGGACCGTTGCCATTGTCTCCTGGGAGTGATTGGTATGCTCCCATGATGGAGGAGAGGGCCTCGTGGAGAGTGGGTTCCCTTGGCCTGTCTGCCCCCTGTCGCATGGCAGCCCTCCCAGTTCCCCTGTGTTCCTGGGCCTCCGTCCCCTGGACCGTGTGCCCACTGCCACTGCCCCCAGGTCCCTGTTGTTGTTGGGGTGGTGGGTTATCCTGGGTTCCCTGTAGTGGTGGACACACAGCTGATTGCCATGTCCTGGGGACGGAGGTATGGGCCCGCTGGGTGGGTGCTGTGCTGGTGTTACCAGAGGGTGGAAGGTCTGTGGTGGGCTGTGCCTGTGTGAGGGGAACCAACTGTCCCGAGGCCCACGATGGTCCGGGCTGGTCAACTGGATCCAGTAGGACAGAGCTGCTGTCATCACTGTGGGCCTCTTCTGTGGGTGGGGTGGAAATGTCTGGACCCTCCTGTCTGGGGACATTGGGTAGGGGTCCTGCAGGGGTGGAAAAACATGATTATTGCATCTGTGTGAGTCATGGTGTGCAATGGGTGGGTGACCGTGTACCCCAGTGCTAGCATTCCTGTGTGGGGGCTTGTGTGATGATGGTTGAGGGGGGTGTTATGGGTATGTGCAGTGGGCATGCTTTAGTGATGGGTGTCCATGCTTTGTTGTGTCATGCATGGCTTGGTGTTTGGATTTGTGGTTTGTGTTATTGGTACATTTGTGAGGAGTTGGAGTGATAGGGGAGGGGCTGAGGGTGGGGGTCTGTGATAGCATGCAGATAGGGTGGGGGATATGGTAGTTAAAGCTTTGACTTACCAGAGTCCATTCCTCCACCGACTCCTGCGAGGCCCTCAGGATGCAGAATCGCCAAGACCTGCTCCTCCCCTGTTGTTAGTTGTGGGGGAGGAGGTGGGGGTCCGCCGCCAGTCCGCTGTACCACCAGGTGGTGTCTGGAGACCACGGAACGCACCTTCCCCCGTAGGTCGTTCCACCTCTTCCTGATGTCGTCCCGATTTCTTGGGTGCTGTCCCACTGCGTTGACCCTGTCGACTATTCTTCGCTATAGCTCCATCTTCCTTGCAATTGAGGTGTGCTGCACCTGTGATCCGAATAGCTGTGGCTCTACCCGGACGATTTCCTCCACCATGACCCTGAGCTCCTCCTCCAAGAACCTGGGGTGTCTTTGCCGTGCCATGGGGTGGTGTGGGTGATGTGTGGGGTGGTGTGTGTGGTGATATGTGTGTGATATGTAGTGGTGTGTGGTGTTTTGTGCGTGGAAGTTGTTTGGGTGATGGTGTTGAGTGCCTGTGGATGGTAGTTTGTGGATGCTGGTGTCTCTCTCTGGCCTTCTTTCGGAATTTTTGGTAGTAGGGGTTTGTGGGTGATGTGGGTGTGTGTTTTATATTGTATTGGGTGTGTGGTAGTGGTGTGTGTATGTGTATCAGGTGTGTGTATTTCGAATTGTCCAATGTGGCAGTGTTTTGTAGAAGTGTGTGTATTTTGAGCTAAGCAGTGTGTACCGCCAATGGAATACCGTTCTTGAAAGACCGCCGCATGGATTCGTTTGTCGTGATAGTGTGGGCGTATTTCTGTTGGCGTGATGGTGGAGGTTTTGTTTTTCCAGTTTATCACTGACCTTTGGTGTGGCGGACTTGTGTGGGTGTCTGAATTTTGTCAGATTTCGAGATGTGGGTCATAATAGCTGTGGTGGAATTCCGCGGCCGTGGCGGTGTGTTGGCATTCTTCTGCACGGCGGTAAGCGGCTTTTACCGCCAATGTTGTAATGACCCCCTAAATGTGTCACATCTTTTTCCCAATTTTGCAAAATGACTCCTTTTTCTATTTTGACTTTCATTGCTCTCCTTCTTTCCTCAAATTTTCCAATTACTTACTTTTCTACTGGGCTAAGAATGCAAGTAAAATTATTCTTGGGTACATATACTGTTCCAAATGCCAATATAGGTTCAAAGAAACTGCCCACATAACCAGTGTTCTTCGCCTTTGTAATGTTACTTAAATGTTTCATGACAGGGACAATTGAAAACACTAAGGCCCTCATTCTGACCTTGGCGGTCTTTTCGCAAGACCGCCGAGTTACCGCCGCGGTGAAGACCGCCGACCGCGGCGGTGTGCCGCTGTGCGCATTCTGACCGCTGGGAGCGTTCCGCCGGAAAACCGCCAGCAGCCACACTGGCGGTCGGCGGGAAAGTGGAGACTGGTCAACCTCCACCGCCACGCCAGCAGAACACCGCCCACAGAATTACGACCCACATTTCTGTGTGGCGGTCTTCTGTTGGCGGTCTTCTGTTGGCGGTCACGTCCCTATGGCTCCCGTCGCCTCCCGGAGGACCAACGCACAAGGTAAGTTGATCGTCCGTGAGGGGAGGGGGTGGGGGGGTGTTGTGTGATGTGTGCGTGCATGGGGGTGTGCGTGTGGTTGTGTAGAGGGGTGCTGTTGTGTCTATGGGTAATGTGTGCTGTTCGGCAGGTGCGCATGTCGGCATGTATGTGTGCGGGTATGTGTCCCCGTTGTGTATGTGTGTGTAGGGGGTGTGTATATGTGCATGTTGGGGGTGTGTGCATGTCGGGGTACATGTATGTACATGTCGGGGTGGGGGTGGGGAGGGGTTCGTACCACCTCTGGGGGGTGGCAGGGGGGTGGAGGGTGTGGGGGGAGGACTCGGGTGGGTAGTGGGGGGTGGGGGAGACCCCTATCAGTGCCAGGGAAGGAATTCCCTGGCCCCGATAGTGCTTACCGCCATGGTTCGCACGGCGGTTCCCGCCCGCAAGAAACCGCGGCGGTAGGCAGGGTCATAATACCCTTGGCGGTCTTGGGACGACCGCGGGGCCGGAGTGCGCAAACTCCAGCCCCGCGGTCATGACCGCCGCGGCGGTCGGAGCGGAGAAGTAGCGGTCGGTCGCGGCGGGGACCGCCGCGGTCAGAATGCCATTTTTAATACCGCCGGTCTGTTCGCGGTCCGACCGCCGTCTCTCCGCCGACCGCCAGGGTCAGAATGAGGGCCTATGTCATCTATGTAACATGATAGGAACAAGCAGCACCCATTAATCTTACTCCCTTCGTAGCACCTGACCTGTCAAATTGTCAGGGCCAGTCTTTCATCTGCCAGGGCAAATAATACAAGGGAAAGATGGGACTCCCATGTTGAGTGCCCCTGCTCACAGTACAGGGCTCTGATACTATGGAGTCATTATAGCTCTAGCCAGAAAACCGGTATATAATAATGTAGTCCATCTCATGAAGTTGTGTCCCATGTGATCCTGAGGGGCAAGACATAGGGGGTTATTCCAACTTTGGAGGAGGTGGTAATCCATCCCAAATGTGACGGATTTACCACCAGCCGTATTACGAGTTCCATAGGATATAATGGACTCGTAATACGGCTGGTGGTATATCCGTCACTTTACCGTCACTTTTGGGACAGATTACCACTTCCTCCAAAGTTGGAATAACCCCCATAGTTGTCTAGTTATTGTGCGCTATTAATATCCCCAGCCACATGAAGGCAATCTTAATAAGTCATAAAGACATCATTTATCTTGGGTTGGGAAAACACTGGTTGACCCATCTCCGTGCTAAAGTTACATTCTGAGTACCCCTTCTCCCTGATTTATCATACTAGAATGGGCCCTTGAAATGTAACCCCTGTAGTAATACTCCCTCAGTCCATCCACTAGTTACATCAACATTCGTTTTTCCATCACCCGGCGTTCCCAGGATGCACCACATCCTGCCACAACCTGCTCAATTGTATTTGATAATTCCTCTTGCTTACTGATATAGGCACTGGAAGTAGGGATGCTGGAGGTGCTGCAGCTCCCCCAAAAATACCCATGCTGGAGTTCAGAAGATGAATGAGCAATAAAGATGTCTTTAATTTTAGTTTTTTGTCTTGTATTTGCTGTGCAGAGTTTAAATGTCAAGCTGTGTCTTCTGAGAAACTGTAACTTATTCTTTTATCATTCCGATTGATGTTTACTTTTCCTTCTCTGACTCTATGGTGAACTTTGTGACATTCTGGTTTAGATACAGGAAAGGAAAGGCTGTAAGACTCATTTTTGTAATACACAACATAATGTATGTACTTGGAAATGAACTGTACAAATATTTCAAAATAACTCAGCAGAGAGAAAAGCACAAATGAAGCACATGAAGTTTGATGGAAACAAAGATTTTATTAAGCTCAAAATAAATCACTTGGTGATACTCAAATGATTAATATTTGCTGAAACCTGTTTTCTATGCATTATTATTTGTGTGCTACATAGTTTTATCTGTATTGTAAGTACATGCAAATGTAGTGGCCATTTCAATGAAAAATGTACTGTCTGTAAATAACGACGCTATGCAACACACCATGCTTTAGTAATATATTTGTAAAAGAGTACTTCAAACTTCACCCTGAGCTACATACTACACCCTTAAAACTTTCATGCAGAATGGGAATGGTTCATTTTCTACACTTTGTCTTTGTCCAACTCTTGGATTTTTTAGACTTCAGTGATATAACATTGATGGCAGCCCCTCCACTCTGAGAATTGTTCCAGCACCCCTGACTGTTATCTACCTGAAGCTGTGCCCTCACCCCAACCCTTGAAGCAATGCAGTGCTCCTTTGTCACGATCCTGAAGGCCTCCCTTTCTAGCACCCCGGGGGATGCTGTGCCTGTATTTTGGCAAGGAGGTGAGCAATAACTTCCCCCCTAGATTCCCTAAAACCATCATCCTTGATTAATGCTATGTTAAACCTTCAGGTTGGTATGAGAGGCCTCTACACTATTATGAATGGATAGAATATGAGTAATTCCTGACCAACCCCCATGATCTTTACCTACATTAGTTGGGAACAAAATAATTATTGAACCTGAATCATAGGAGTATTCCCACCCCTTGAGGTTATGGGTCCTCCAATGGCCCATGTCCACCATGTCCCACTGTGCCATTCACCTGCCAAAAGCTTTAGCCACCCTGTACACCCACATAGGGAAGTGGAGGGTGAGACCTGTCCATTTCCACATCTGCCAAGTAATTGAAATCCTCCTCAATAATTTGTTAGAAACCCAGTGCTGGTTTCTAGAAATGCCAACTGATCCATATTCTTGGCACAAACATTGATCAATGCAACAGCTTTGCCTACCAGCTTACCCATGTAGCAATTTCACTACCACCGGCTAAGCTGAAACCTGGAGCCTAGAAAGTTGCGCGAGGTACTCTATGAGCTTGTTCAAGTGGAAAGAATTTAGAGAAGTCCTCTGGCGCTTCTTTCTCATATAGCTAGTCCTCCAAAAATAAACCATTGAATTTTTTTCAGCAGGCCAATTTCCCTTATTTTTTTGCACTTAGCTCATGCTTCTTTTTTTCAAAAAACTTTATTTTCATTTTAAAACACAGTAGAGAACAATACCACCGCCAGAATCTGAATCTTAAGCCTACAAACAGAAAGTCAATCTTTATACCAGGAAGAAGAAATGGTGACATAATAATTGGGTAAAACATTTAGGGGCATATTTACAAGCCCTTTGTGTCTCCTTGTGCCACATTAGTGTCATTTTTGTTTATGCTAAATTGGTGTTAAGGAGGCATTTTTGTTGCCCCATATTTACAAAGTGGCTCAATGCAAGTATTGCGCCACTTTGTAGCCCCTTGTGCCACATTATGCCTGCGCAAGGCATAATGGGGGTCATTCTGACCCTGGCGGTAAAAGGCTCTTACCGCAAGGTCAGAAGACCGCCATCATACCGCCGCGGCCGCGGTAAACCGCCACGGTCATTCTGACCCACGACTGCCAAACCGCCAAAAACCCGACATCCACTGAAGGCCGCCTCATCAGCGGTCAGCGATAAACTGGAGATGACCAAACCTCCACCGTCACGCCAACACAAACACGCCCATGCCATTACGACCCACGAATCCACGCGGCGGTCTTTCAACCGCGGTATCCCATTGGCGGTACACACCGCCGAGCTCAAAATACACACACATTTACAAAACACAGCCACATTGGACAATTCAAAATACACACACCTGATACACATACACACACCACACCCACACACCCATCACCATATAAAACACACACCCACATCACCCACAAACCCCCACAAATAAAAATTCAGAGACAAGGTGCAATACACAGAGAGAGAGCACAGGGAACGCAAACCACAACACACACAGGAACCCAACATCATCACCCACACCACATCTATGCACAAAACACCACACACCACCACACTCATCACCACAAACACCACCCCACACCTCATCCACACCACCCCATGGCACCCCAAAGACACCCCAGGTTCACGGACCAAGAACTCAGGGTCATGGTGGAGGAAATAATCAGGGTAGAGCCCCAGCTCTTCGGCACACAGGTGCAGCACACCACAATAGCCAGGAAGGCAGAGCTATGGCAAAGGATCGTCGACAGGGTCAACGCTGTGGGACAGCATCCCAGAAATCGGGAAGACATCCGAAAGCGCTGGAACGACCTACGGGGGAAGGTGCGGTCGATGGTGTCAAGACACAACATCGCTGTGCAGAAGACTGGCGGCGGACCCCCACCCACTCCACCCGAATTCACAGCATGGGAGCAAGAGGTCTTGAACATCCTGCATCCTGAGGGCCTCGCTGGAGTAGGCGGAGGAATGGACTCTGGTAAGTCTAATCTCAACTACTTCACCCCCCCCAACCACCAGCATGCCAACCCACACCCCCACCCTCACCCCTAACCCCCCAGCACACATACTCCCTGTTAATGTCTCTCCAGCACAACCCACCCAACCCACCCCAAACCCCTGAATGCCAACACAAACCATGGACACCCATCACCTAAGCATGACCACTGCACATACCCATCCCCCCCCACAAACCACCCTCACAACTCCACACACATGGGACTGCAAGCACTGGGGGACAAGGGCACCCACAAATCGGACGCCACGGCACACACAAAAGCAATAACCATATTCTTTTACCCCTGCAGGGCCCGAACGCCAACACACCGGCCAGGAGGGTCCAGATTTGTCCATCCCACCCCCAGAACAGGCCCCCAGTGATGACAGCAGCTCTGTCGACCTAGAACCTGATGACCAGCCCGGACCATCGGGGACCTCTGGACAGTCGGTTACCCTCAGTCAGCCACAGGCCACAGCAGACCTACCCCCCTCAGGAAACACCAGCACAGCACCCACCCAGCGGGCCCATGCTTCTGTCTCCAGGACAGGTCAAGCAGCGGTGTGTCTACCAGTACAGGGCACCCAGGGTAACCCACAACCCCAACAACAACAGGGACCTGGGGGCACTGGTAGTGGGCACACCGTCCAGGGGACAGAGGCCCAGGAACAAAGAGGAACTGGGAGGGCTGCTGTGCGACAGTGGGAGGACAGGCCTAGGGAACCCACTGTCCAAGAGGCCCTCACCACCATCATGGGAGCGTACCACCACTCCCAAGAGACGATGGCGACGGTCCTGGCCAGGTTCCAGGAGATCCAGGCCATGCAGGAGGGCCAGTACATGGGGTTCCGGGAAGAACTGAGCAGCATCAGTTCCGCAATGGGTACAATCGTGGTGGCACTCAACCAGATTGTCATGACATTGCGGGACCATGTGACCCCCCAAAGGGCCCCTGCCACTAGCATGGAGGAAGAACAGCCCACCACCTCCGCCGGCGCTAGTGGTCAGGAGGCCCCGACACAACAGCAATGGCCCTCCCGGACCCCACCCCCTGCAGAACAAGAACCACCCTGCAAGAAAGGCCTGAGATCGAGGAAGAAGACAGAGTAGGATGTCAAGACCCCCGCCATGCACGGAAACCCCCGGATGTCATCCCAGTGTCCCACTTGTTTACCCTGTCCAACCTCGAACTGCCCCTGCTCCACCTTCCACAGGCATATGGACAATGGACCTATAGGAACGACAGTCTGGACACTGCCATGGACATGCCTCCATCATCACCCTGTTTGAACTATACACCTTTTTTAAAACTTCAATAAACACAATTATTGCACATTAACCAACTGGATTCTGCTATCTATTTATTTAAACCAAATGTATTCGATATAACCAACAAAACATTTCTAGTTACATTGTGATGACAACATACCAGTGTCACACAGCGGTAGTCCATGGGGAAAAAAAACAGAGGGCACTCCGTGGGGATCAGATCACTGAAATAGGAAGTGATATACACAACTGAGTTACCATACAATGGGGTGAAAGGTCAGACAGTAGAAAGCCACTACAGTTACAGATATAATACAATGCAGGAGTAGATTCTTACCTGTGTGTCACTGGAAATACTGCAGTATCACTCTGTCCCTGTTGTCTGTGTCGTCCTCTTCGTCTTCCTCCTCTTCACTCTCCGCAGGCTCCACAGCGGCCACAACACCACCATCTGGACCATCCTCCTGCAGGAAAGGCACCTGGCGTCGCAAAGCCAGGTTGTGAAGCATGCAGCAGGCCACGATGATATGACACACCTTCCTTGGTGAGTACATTAGGGATCCACCAGTCATATGCAGGCACCTAAACCTGGCCTTCAGGAGGCCGAAGGTCCGCTCAATCACCCTCCTAGTACGCCCATGGGCCTCATTGTACCGTTCCTCTGCCCTGGTCCTGGGATTCCTCACTGGGGTCAATAGCCAAGGCAGGTTTGGGTAACCAGAGTCACCAATTAACCACACACGGTGTCTCTGTAGCAGTTCCATCACATAAGGGATGCTGCTATTTCGCATGATGTACGCGTCATGCACTGACCCTGGGAACTTGGAATTTAAATGGGAGATGTACTGGTCAGCCAAACAGACCACCTGGACATTCATCGAATGATAATTTTTACGGTTCCTGTACACCTGCTCATCGTCTTTTGGGGGAACCAAAGCCACATGGGTACCATCAATGGCACCAATGATATTGGGAATGTGTCCAAGGGCATAGAAATCACCCTTCACTGTAGGCAAGTCACCCACCTCAGGGAAAATTATGTAGCTCCGCATGTATTTCATCAGGGCAGACAACACTCTGGACAACACCTTAGAAAACATAGGCTGAGACATCCCAGATGAAATGGCCACGGTAGTTTGAAATGATCCACTTGCCAAAAAATGCAGTACTGACAGCACCTGCACTAGAGGCGGAATCCCTGTGGGTTGGCGGATGGGTGACATCAGGTCTGGCTCCAGCTGGGCACACAGTTCCTGTATAGTGGCACGGTTGAGTCTGTAGGTGAGTATGACATGTCTTTCTTCCATTGTCGACAGGTCCACCAGCGGTCTGTACACGGGAAGATTCCTCCGTCTCCTCGCAAGTCCCAGCGGACGATGCCTAGGAAGGACAACATGGAGCACAGAGTCAAGCAACCCACAGGTAAGTGCCCACAGCATGCACAGTACACGAATCACTCGGGATTGAATGGCTAGTATGATTGTCGGTGCAAGGCCTAGGTATGTGTGACGCAGTAGGAATGAAGCCATGTGGGCCCTTGAAATGGCGGCTGCCTGACCTGTGAAGTGTGACAATGTGAAGTGAGGTCATTGCGCAAGCGTGGCACACCGTGGCGGTAGGCGGTCGCAGTCCCCGGTGCAAAGCCACATTGGACAACATTGAACCCTATGGGTTTCAGGAGCCAATGGCGGTGAGCGCCGGCGGTCGCGGCGGTGCTGCGACTGGGGAAAGGGCCCCCGCCTTCAGTTTCGAGGAGTTGGAGAAGCTCGTGGACGGGGTCCTCCCCCAGTATGCGCTACTCTACGGGCCTCCAGACCAACAGGTGAGTACACGGGGGGCAATGCATAGTGCCCAATGCCTGGGCTGAGTGGGGAGGATGTACGATGGAGGGGAGGGCAGTGAATGACGAATGCATGGCACAACAGATGAGAGCATGTGCCACATGGCAAGGTTGGGGAGGGGGGGCCACTCACATCGAGTATGCAGAAAAGTGATGATGTTTCTCTTCCCCCCCTGTACATGTCACATAGGTCAGCGCCCATCAGAAGATTGACATTTGGCGTGCCATCGCTAAGGACGTCCAGGCCCTGGGGGTCCACACCAGAAGGGGCACCCACTGCCGCAAGAGGTGGGAGGACATCCGCCGCGGGAGCAGGAAGACCGCGGAGGCTCTGCTGGGGATGGCCTCCTAACCTAGGAGGGGTGCCAGTCGTACCTTGACCCCCCTGATGTCCCGGATCCTGGCGGTGGCCTACCCCGATTTAGATGGGCGCTTGAGGACATCACAGCAGACACAAGGGGGTGAGTACCAGCACATTCAGCTATTTTGCGCGCAGTGGAGGTGCCTGGGTGGGGGAGGAGGGCTGTGGGTATCCCTAGGCCAAGGCGATTTCTGTAGGATAGGCCCGTCCGTGAAGTATGGTCCTGTGCCCCCGCCCCCCACCTCTGTAAGTTGCCTAGTAACGCGATTCATGGACCAGTGTATACTGTGTGGGCAGTTGTCGCCCATAGGCTTGCAGGGCAGAGACGGAGGGCGAGGGGGGCTCCACCACGGGGACCCGTGGAGACGGCAGCGACACCGACACGTCCTCGGAAGGGAGCTCCCTTGCGGTGGCGGCAACATCCGTGCCCACCGATCCTACAGGTACAGCCGCCACCCAGCGCACCAGCTCCGCCCTCCCAGCAGCCCCTCGGCCTTCGGCCCGTGCCCGCAAGGCCAGGAAGCCGGCCATCTCCTTCGCCCCAGGCACCTCAGGCCCTGCCCCAGTCACCCCTGCTGCCCTCAGTGAGGAGGTCATTGACCTCCTGAGGACCATCATTGTTGGGCAGTCTACCCTTTTGAATGCCATCCAGGGTGTGGAGAGGGAGGTGCATCAAAGCAATGCATACCTGGAGGGCCTTCATTCGGGTCAGGCTGCCCATCAACGATCGTTCAACGCTCTGGCCTCAGCACTGACGGCAGCGATTGTCCCTGTCTCCAGCCTCCCTCTTCTGACTCCCTCCACCCAGTCCCACTCCCCTGTTCCTCTGCCTATCCCATCCACACCTACAGACCAGCCTGCACACACCTCAACACCCAAGGGCAGCTCATCCAGACATAAGCACCACAGGACACACAAGCATTCACCCAAGCAACATCCAGATGCAGACATGCCAACAGCCACTACCTCCTCTGTGTCCCCCACCTCCTCGTCTCCCTCCTCCCTCCCTGTGACGTCTCCACACACACCTGCAAGCACACCACCATCAGCCATTGCACCCATCACCAGCACACCCTTCACACCAGTCCGCACACGTGCAGTCACCACCCCCACTGCCATGTACACTTCCCCTGTGTCCTCTCCCAGTGTGTCTGTCACCCCCGCTTCCCAACCACACAAACGCAGGCAGGCACCCAAACAACAGCCATCCACCTCACGTCAGCCTCCTGCCCAAGCACCTGCACCCAAAGACAGCACAATTGACTCTCCTACAACCACATCCTCTTCCTCCACTCCCATACCCACTCCAGCCACCCTTCCCATGGCTCCAAAGAAAATTTTCCTCGCTAAAGTGGACCTCTTTTCCTCACCTGACCCACCCCCTCCATCCCGTAAGAGTTCCACAAACACCTCAGCCACCACCAGCCCAGCAACTCCAAAGAACGTTGTGCCTGGTTTTTGGAGTCCGCCCTTTCCTTGAGCTGGGACATCGTCCAGTAGCAAAGGCACAGCCAGCCCCCCCCCCTGGGAAGAGGACCAAAAAACTGAAGGGCAGGCGCGACAGGCCTGATACGCCTGCCCCCAAGGAGGGTAGCCTTGCACCGTCACCTGCCACATCGGGTAAGGGAGCCAAGGGCCACGGACAGTCTGCCAAGGAGGGCAAGGGCAGCAAGGAGCAAAAGGCAGGGAGCAGCCGACCTGGCCATGAGGGCCCCACCAGCCCCATTCCGGGGGTATCGAAGGAGAGCCAGGGCGACCCAGGACTCCATCACAGGAGGGCCCCGCAACGGAAAGGTCCGATGCAGACTGAGCGGCAAGTATTGGCCAGGTGTGGTTTACTGGAAGCACAAGACAGGCACCGCTGAACAGGGCCCTGCCGTGAGAAGCACCTCTGAACAGGGCCCCGCCGTGACCAGAACCGCTGAACAGGGCCCCGCCGTGAGAAGCACCGCTGAACAGGGCCCCGCCGTGACCAGAACCGCTGAACAGGGGCCCGCCGTGAGAAGCACCGCTGAACAGGGCCCCGCCATGACCAGAACCGCTGAACAGGGGCACGCCGTGAGAAGCACCGCTGAACAGGGCCCCGCCGTGACCAGAACTGCTGAACAGGGGCCCGCCGTGAGAAGCACCGCTGAACAGGGCCCCGCCGTGAGAAGCACCGCTGAACAGGGCCCTTCCTGTCAAGCACCGCTCCGCTGGGCCCTTCATCTCAAGCACCGCTCCGCTGGGCCCTTCATCTCAAGCACCGCTCTGCTGGGCCCTTCATCTCAAGCACCGCTCCGCTGGGCCCTTCCTGTCAAGCACCGCTCCGCTGGGCCCTTCATCTCAAGCACCGCTCCGCTGGGCCCTTCATCTCAAGCACCGCTCCGCTGGGCCCTTTCTGTCAAGAACCGCTCCGCTGGGCCCTTCATCTCAAGCACCGCTCCGCTGGGCACCGCCGTCCCTGAACTGCTCCGCTGGGCCCTTCCTGTCAAGCACCGCTCCGCTGGGCCCTTCATCTCAAGCACCGCTCCGCTGGGCCCTTCCTGTCAAGCACCGCTCCGCTGGGCCCGTCATCTCAAGCACCGCTCCGCTGGGCCCTTCCTGTCAAGCACCGCTCCGCTGGGCCCTTCATCTCAAGCACCGCTCCGCTGGGCACCGCCGTCCCTGAACTGCTCCGCTGGGCCCTTCCTGTCAAGCACCGCTCCGCTGGGCCCTTCATCTCAAGCACCGCTCCGCTGGGCCCTTCCTGTCAAGCACCGCTCCCCTGGGCCCTTCATCTCAAGCACCGCTCCGCTGGGCCCTTCCTGTCAAGCACCGCTCCGCTGGGCCCTTCATCTCAAGCACCGCTCCGCTGGGCCCTTCATCTCAAGCACCGCTCCGCTGTGCCCTTCATCTCAAGCACCGCTCCGCTGGGCCCTTCCTGTCAAGCACCGCTCCGCTGGGCCCTTCATCTCAAGCACCGCTCCGCTGGGCCCTTCCTGTCAAGCACCGCTCCGCTGGGCCCTTCATCTCAAGCACCGCTCCGCTGGGCCCTTCCTGTCAAGCACCGCTCCGCTGGGCCCTTCATCTCAAGCACCGCTCTGCTGGGCCCTTCCTGTCAAGCACCGCTCCGCTGGGCCCTTCCTGTCAAGCACCGCTGGCCCATTGGCAGTCCCGGTTCTGTGTCTGGCAGGCCTTCACGACGCACTCTGCCCACCATGCCTCCTCCATGACCAGTGGTCTCTGTAATCCACCTGATGGACTGTGGCTTTGCACTCCCCAGGATGGCACAGTGGGCAATCCACCCACTGTAGAGACTTGTGAGACTGTGGCTTTGCACTCCCCAGGATGGCACAGTGGGCAATCCACCCACTGTAGAGACTTGTGAGACTGTGGCTTTGCACTCCCCAGGATGGCACAGTGGGCAATCCACCCACTGTAGAGACTTGTGAGACTGTGGCTTTGCACTCCCCAGGATGCCACAGTGGGCATGGAGGACCTTCGTGGATCTGGCGTCGTTCACTCATGTGGCTGAGGTGCCCCCCCTTCCCTCTCCCCCTGAGGTGCCTGTCTTTTTATTTTAGTGATGCCCCAGCAGTGTTCTCTCCAATGGACTCGATCTCGTGTGTGGGCTTTGCCCATGTGTTGCTGCACATTGGCCCACGGACATTTGGACTTTGAATGACTGGGCCGGACTTTTGCTACTGGTATGGATAGAGTTCTAGATGTCGATTCATTCTTCATATATTGCTATGGTAGCTATACTTTATTGTTGCAATAATATGGTTCTACTTTTACATTCATTGCCTTTTGTCTTTGTTTTTGGGGGGGTTTGGGGCTGTCACTCTGACTTTTTTATCTGCATAGGTGTGTAGGTTTTTCGGTGGGGGTGAGGGTGGGGGTGGGTGTGTGGCGTATGTGTGTGCCCGTAACCTTTCCTCCTCCCCTCTCCCCTGTGTCGTAGGTGCAGTACTCACCGTTGTCGTCTGCGGCGAGGTTCGTGATCCTGGAAGAAGAGCAGGAAGGCAATGGCTGGGAGGATGTGGAGTTCGGGTTCCATGCTGTTCCGATTCCGCGTGGAGTGTGTCGAGGTAAGCGTTTTCCATTGGAGATGTCTGTTTCCGCCGTGTTTTTATCGGCGGGGCTCCCGCCCCGGAAAAGGTGGCGGATTGGTGAGTCGTGATAGGGTGGGCGGTACATTGTCTGCCGCCTGCCTGTTGGCGGTGACCGCCGCGCTGTTTGTTTGTACCGCTGTGGCGGTCGGAGTGTAAAAGCGGCGGCCTGTGTTGGCGGTTCCCGCCAGGGTCAGAATTCATATTTTTAGGCCGCCAGCCTGTTGGCGGGTTGGCCGCCGCTTTAACACTGACCGCCAGGGTCAGAATGACCCCCAATGTGTGCAAGGGGGGGCTGCCCTGATAGGAGGCCTAGAAAAATGGTGCAGTCAAATTTAAAAGATTTCACTGTGCCATTTTTAGCATCATTTTTAACATCTGCCTGAGGCAGACTTTAAAGTGATGCTAGCATTGTATTCAATGGGCCTCCCTTGACCTTTGTGGATTAGCGCCATCATTTTTTGGCACTGAACCACCAAAGCGGTACAATAGATCCATCATGTTTGACGCTATTGGCCTAATGATCACCATGGTGTTGATCACCATGGTGTGCCGTATTGTAAATACAATGCACGCATGGTGTCATTAGGGGGGCAAAATGGGGTGCGAGAAAAGTTGTGCAGCATCCATGGTGCGCCACTTTCTTGTAAAAATGCTCCTTGGTATGGGAAGTATATAACATTCCATGACGCAGCATGGGGTATTTTTAGGCCAGGGGTAGAATGACCCTAGACAGTCACTTCATCAGTCTGGCTCCACTTCTCACATATGTGGTGAGGAGAATTCACACAGATGTGGGAATGGTGGAGAGAATCAGAGAGAACCGCTGGGTGTTCCCCAACACCTTCAATCTTTTCATGTGAGTGATGAAAGATCGTGATGTTCTTTAAAATTTGTAGACTGTCATTTAGGCAGCAGTCAGTTTTTCTGTGGAGAGAATCACCCATACTTTGCCCCATCTCCGGCTGATCGAGGGGCCTATGCGCTGCTTCTACATCTGCGTGACCGAGAGATAGGCTGCTAATACTATGTGTGATATATGTTTCTCCAACAGAGCGGCTAGCGGAAAACATTGTTGTCACTGGAATCCCCCAGCAAGAGTACTAGGTGTTGAAGTGGCATAGCCACTTCTGTGATATCTCTAATGTGAGATAAAACTCTGCTCCAGAAAGCCTTGATGTGTGGACACCTCCACCATACATGAATGAACATTCCTCTCTCTCCACACCCTTTCCAACACAGACCACCACCCCCCCCCCAAGAACAATTGCCATTGGCCTGGCCATGGGAAGGTGCCCACTTGTCATGCGCTTGTATGCACTTTCTTTATGTTGCGTGCAGATGGAGGAATTCATCGCTCTTCTTCACAACCTGGCACAGAAATCCTCAGTTTACATCTTAGCTCAGTCTTCTTAGCCATCTACCATATATTCCAACAATTGTGTCTTCTCTGTCATGGCTATGTGTTGGTTAACGATTGGCCACTGCTGGTGTGAGCTCCTTCACTGCTGCCTCAACCTTTGACACTCTATCCAAAATCTTTCTTTTGTCCCTCAGTAAGCCCAGCGTCCACCTCCAGCAAGTCAATTTGGCATTCCAGTAGGTTTCTGGTTGAGTTTATGGCACCTCCCATCAGTGGCTGTAGTTGGATTGGGAGCCAGACCCGATGCACCTTCCTCTACCTATGGACTGCCAGAGTGATCATCCTTATGTTTTCTAGTTCTCCCCATAGCTTCAGGCAGTCATATATTGGGACCCTTGATTAAAGAATGGGTAAATTGTGTGAATTGTATTCAAGCATGGATGAGTCTGAGAGTGCTACTCCTCTCAGCCAAGTGCAGGACCCTTTCAATGCTTTGTGCAGCAGTCCAAGTGGCCAACTCAGTCCTGTCACACCATTGTGCACCTGTGGGGGCACCCAGCAACCAGCAGGCAGAGAAGTAAGAGGCCAAAGCTGCAGTGCATTCAACCAAAAAGTTAAAGAGAACCACTCACCTAAACCAAGGTGGAGTACTCCAGGCTCAGCTTGAACTCAATGTAACAACACTCTCAGTCTCCAGTGCACCCTAAGTTGCTGACGAATGTCATTTGCAAATGGGGGATTACCTACTGGTGCTCAGAGTTTGTGCTGTGCCAAGGTTGGGCCCGAAGTGTGTTTGGGTCCCAGATGCTCAGTCCTTTGCTTCTGACAGTTGTGCAGGCGAGGGCGCACCTCACCTCGGCCTTGATGTGCTGACTCTGGCAGTAGCTGCCTCTCGCACCAGGAGTACATGGCCTTCATCCGATATGCTTCTCAGGAGGCCCTTCCTGCATAGCATTTACAATTCTTCACATTCTTTACTAGTGCCTATCTCCAAGTGCCGTCTACACTACAATCCTCTGGATGTAAGGTGCCAGCAGCCGATAATGCGCCCCTGAATTTCCAGCCACCATCCTGCCTCTTCCATCTCCATCATGCTAAAGCCATTCAGAGGGGCAGCAGCCTTATGACATGTCTCTGGCATTGGTTTCAACTTCACCATTGCTCAATGGTGTCCGTCAGCCCCAAGATGACAGAAGTCAATGCCTGCTGGTGGCCAATTGGCAGTGATAAGCTCAGAGTGGCAGGAGTGCAAGTACATGAAGAGATTCAATTTGCTCCCTCTGCCTCCCTTTGGAGAAAAGGGCTACCAAACACATTGCTTCTTCAGTTTGATGGATGCTTTTTCATGAACTCCTTAAGATACTGCCAGTTTTATATTTAGATCTAGCATTACAAAAGACATTTTGATTTCAATAGAAATATATCAAATATTCTTGGAGAGGCATTCAGCCAGCACTCTTCATCCATTGGTCTGTTTTGGGTCATTCACATTTTTCTTCTACCCTTTAAGCACACAGCATGGGGCACTGGTTCATCCCCCCCGTCAGCTCCTGGCTAACTTCATGATGAGTGACTGCCTTCCAATGTTTCATAAGTAGGACATCTGCCTTCAAAGTAGTTCCCTTCAGTGTTAGAAACTATTATGCACAGAAACTTTAATATTGTCCCTCATGTTACAGAAATCACTCACACATAACGTTTTATGCATTATGTCAATCTAAATACTAATAGTTTGATTATAGAGCAATGCCCTGAGAAGCCATTTTAAATGTGCATTTGTTTATAATTGTGTTAGAAACCCTGGTGATATCAAAGGTTAATTAAATGTTTGAAGAATTTCATTGATATTACATAACGATTTAGACTCTTAACTAATAGCATGTATTGAAACAATATTGATTTTTTTTATGATTAAGGCTTTAAATATGTGTGGAAAAATAGAGAAATTCACTTCTATTTTATACTGTCTGAAATGTATTAACAGAGTCAATGCGTTTAAAGTTACTGTAACATGAATTATTAATGTAATATTAAAATGTGTTTATTGGAACATATTAAATTAATGTGCTGTTTTAACTCATTTGCATTGACCTAAGTGAGGCCTGCTAGCCTCTGTATCTCCTGACTGTGCAGAAAATGCTATTTCATTCTGTTAACATGAATTATCCTTTCAGTCTTAATTCCCATGAGAAGACTAGTTTGGTAATAGGTGAATATTGTTTTAAACATAGAAAGTTGTAAGTATTTGACCTTGGAACTGGAACATCCTGGAATGTGGATTAACAAATTAAACATTTGTTTCTATCTTGTGTAAAGCTACATACATAGATGCTGTTCTCATGGCAGACCTGGGAAGAAGTGAGATTGTTTCTCTTGGAGTCATTTGATTGATTGCTATTGGATGGTGCATTTTCAAAGTCAAATGAACTGTTGTCCTGAACGAACTAGATTGTCAAATGAACTTTGATATATCGATGAACAGTTGGACTTTAGTAAGAGAGAAGAATTCCAGATTCCTGAATGTTGAACCCCTTGCAGAGGTATCTTCCTATCAGCCTTTTGCCCTTTTTAAATGCCTTTGTAAGACTTAAAGATTTTCTTCCTAACCCTTGCAGATGAGTCTTGACCAAGCATCTGGCATGTTGACGCTTTCCCTTTTTTCCTATCCCGAGTGGACGGGTCCATTGTGGCCTAAGATCCTCGGATACAGCACAAGTAAAGACACTTGGTTAGTTTATTGTCTGCAGAGAGGTACTTGTCATGAGACCTCACTGAAAGTACCAATGGTTCCATGAGTTAGTGAGAGTTGTGGTTATTATTAAGTGAATCCTGAGTGCATATCTAGGATCTGTATTACCTGAAGTGAGAATTGCTGTTCAAGCTTCACTCGTTGTGAAATTGTGAAAGCTACAGTTGAAAAGTGTATCCCCCTCCAGCTTTTAAGTATTTGAGTCCCTACCCTGTAGTGTGCAGACAGGTTGTTGATGTTATTTGTTGAGAACATTGAGAGAAAAGGATTGTGGGGCTGAAGTTACTTCCTGATTCGATTGAAAAGGGTTGTGATTAATTAATTAATTAAATTTGATTAAAACTTTAATTTTTCAATGCTTTGAAGAGTGAGTTAAGAGGAGACTTGTTTATTCTAGTCAGAGAAGGTATAGAGACCCCACACGGAGGAACTCCAGGTCATGATGTTAAAGGACTTCAAGCATGTTTGTGGCTTGAACAATGATGTAAATTTACTGATAAAGAAAGTGCTTTAGGATTTCCCCGTTATGGAACTTTTAATCTGAAAATTTTGGACAATTTTAGGCAAATATTTTATGAGGTGAAACTGCCTCCAAGACTCGCACAGTTTGAAGCCCTTAGTATTTGGGAACTTATAGGACAAGAGAAAATGGCAAATAAATATGAGAATAAAATGCAGAAAGCAATAAAGACACTTGCAAAGGCTAGATGGGATGCAGAGCAGAATATATCTAGCTATTCCAAATGAATATGGAGAAAGTGCTAGATCTAAGAGTAGGAAAAAGACAGGAAAGGAAGAACAGACAACAGAAGCTGAGGATAGAAAGACAGCAACATATGAAAGCGATTCAGATAATGAGTTTATAAATCAGATCCTGATGAATTCTCCACCTCCAGACCATTCAGTTGAGGCAGGAGTAATAAATGAAGCAGCGCAAACTGTAACCCTGTATGTGCCTGAGACTCCAGTAGCACAAACCCCAAATCAGTGCAAAGTACACCTGCAAATTCAGAGACACAAATTCCTGTTGTGACTTAACTAGTTCAGAGGTTTAATACAGTTCAGCCTATACCAAGCCCCACTGTGAACCAGGTTGTGCCAAATTCTAATGTGATCCAGATGGTGCAGTCACCCTATGTGTGAATCGGCCTGGCAAAATTGTATTCCGAATCAACCTGTGCCAATGTTTAGTCCAGTTCAGTCAACGCCAAATGTTACCCTGAGTCAAAAGGGACAAAGTTTCAGTACTGTCTTAATAGGACAGTGTGTAGGAATGACAATTCCTCAGAATCAGACAAATAATGTGGATACGGAAGCATTAACAGTTTCAGTGACTATAGTCCCATTGTTTCCTTGTATACTCCATGAATGTCTGGAGGCAATGCACACTAAATAAATGCACCAACATTTCCTGACACACCGCATATCTGCTGGGATATCACTAATTGTTATAGAGATCAGTATATTGTAGCAACTCAGCGATGGAGAGAACAGCTTCTCTCATTAGATCGTTAACCCCTATACAATTTGCAGATCCAAACCAAATGACAAGTCAGACAGTGTTTACTTCTGATGCAAGATTTGACCCTGCAACACTGCAGGCCGGTCGCTCCCTCCTCCCCACTGCTCCGGTAGGTGCTGTCATTACTTGAGTATTTTTGTTTTCTTTTCCTTTCTTGGGCTCTCCCTCTTGGGCTCTCTGCTTTTTCTCCTTTCTTGTGCTCTCCCTCCAGGTTTCCCACTGCTGCTTCCCCACGGCCCTGCCCCCCTCCCTCCTCCTCGGAGCTTCCCGCTCGTGACTCCTGCTGCCCCTGCCCCCCGCACTCCCTTTGGAGGCTTCCCTCCCTCCTCCCAGCTGCCACTCCCTCCCACCTCCCACCTCCCCTCTTACGCGCGGGCGTGTCGCTGGTGCGCAGAAGGAGGGCCAAAGGCAAGCCCGTCTGCGCCCGTCCGCACCAAGTCCGCGCCAAGCGCCAGACCCCCTGGTCCACACACCCTGCCCCACCGAACACCATTACTCTGCCAATGAACTCCACACCCTTAAACCAGGACGCTCCTCTACTTGCTTCCAGGCCACACCAACGAGCACCAAAGGACCCTTCTCCTGCGAAGCCTGCAATTTCACCTGCAACCTAACCTCCAAATTCCAAACCAAAACAGACAACCGCCTAATGTGCATTCTACTCAACACCCGTTCCGTCCACAAACATGCAATTGAACTCTGGGACCTACAGACCACATACTCACCCGACGTCGCATTCCTCACCAAAACCTGGATGAATTTGGCATTGGAACCAGACGTAGCCATAGCCATACCAGAAAACTACACGATCACCAGAAGAGACCGAAGCAACAGACCAGGAGGAGGAATCGCCGTAGTCTACAAAAACACCATAAGAGTCTCCACCGACTCCCACGACACCATCAACTCCGCCGAGCACCTCCACTTCAAAATCCACATCAACGCCAACAACACACTCAGAGGAACACTGATCTACAGACCCCCTGGCCCCAGACCGCAGTTCTGCGATGACATCGCCGACGCCATCAGCTCCCAAGCCCTCACCTCAACAGACTACATCCTCCTAGGTGACCTTAACTTCCACCTAGAAAATAACAACGATATCAACACCACCAACCTAATCAACAACCTCGCCAACTTCGGTCTCAAGCAACTCATCACCTCACCCACCCACTCTGCAGGCCACACACTCAACCCCATCTTCTCAGCCAGCAACCACGTCTCCTTCAGCCACACCACCGAACTCAGCTGGACAGACCACAGCTGCATCCACTTCTCCTACCAGAAACCAGTGACTCACCACAACCGCACACAACCCCCCCCAACGCAGCTGGAGCAAAATATCTACAGATCAACTGATCTCCATCCTCGCCGGGCCCCACCCCCTGGGACCCTGGACCCCAACACAGCCACCACCAACCTACATCACTGGATAGAAGACTGTGCCAACACCCTCGCACAGCTCCAAAAAAAACCAAACACCTCCCACAGAATCAAGGCCAGCTGGTTCATACCAGATCTACGGGAATCCGATTGGCTATGTCGCAGAATGGAAAAAACCTGGCACCTTGACCCTACCAACTCCAACCACATCACTTTCAAGGATGCCCTACGAAAATATCACCAATTGATCCGCACCACCAAAAGGGTCCACTTAAAAAACTGCATTGACGCCAATGCTCACAACAATAAAGAGCTTTTCCGCATCATCAATGAGCTCTCAACCCCCAGGACCTGCTCCAACGAACCCCCGCCATCAACAGAATTCTGCAATTCACGGCAGCCCACTTCTGTCGAAAGATAGAAGAAATCCATAATAGCTTCAAACCCCAGACCCACCAGCTGACTACAAACACCCAAGAACTCAATGCTGCAAGCAACACCCACCTCCTCCACACCTGCACCCCCGTCAACATAGAGCAAACCGCCACCACCATGGCCTCCATCCACTCTGGATCACCATCGGACCCCTGCCCACACCACATCTTCAACAAGACAAATATCATCATCGCCCCCACCTCTGCAAAACCATCAATAGCTCCTTCGAATTAGCCACCTTCCCAGAAAGATGGAAGCATGCAGAAATCCACGCCCTACTGAAGAAACCAAAGGCAGACCCAGAAGACACCAAGAACTACCGACCGATCTACCGCCTCCATTTCCCAGCCAAGGTCATCGAAAAAATTGTCAACAGCCAACTATCCCGGTTCCTGGAAGACAGCAAGGCACTCGACACCTCCCAATCCGGATTCTGCAGAAACCACAGCACCGAGACTGCACTCATCGCTGCCACAGAGGACATTAGGTCCCTTTAATAATGTGAATAACCAGGTGCAGAATACTGGAGTTGTTCAAGTACAAGGCAACAATCAGATTCAAATCCAAAGAGTTTAAAGACCCTGAATGCAAAATGTGAAGGTGTCTTCAGGACAGCAGATGAAGGTATCACAAACCCCGATGACTCAACAGTAAATGGTTGTTCCCCAACACAATTTAAACCAAATTGCAAATGTAAATGTGAATCAAATAGCATCACAGTTTCCCTTATTGGGCCTGAGTGTGAGGGATTAGCAGAAATTTTTCGAGTTGGAAGTTCAGATGATGATGTTTACACGCTAGGTGCATCCTTAGAAGTAGGTCAACGTGGTCCCTATGTAAATGCCAAAGTTATGGGTCATGATGAGTCATTCCTGGTTGACACCAGAGCTACACGTTCCACTGATAGAACAGCAGAAGTGCCAAATGTGCCCCTTTCAGGAAAGAGAATCCAGGTTGTAAGAGTCGCAAATAAGCAGATAATGAACCCTTTAACATCATCTGTACCTGTAAAAATCGGTTCATTTGAAGATGAGCACCAATTTGTGGTCTCTTATTCAAGTCCTGTAAGTTTACTTTGACACAGCCGATTGTGTAAGCTAAACTGTTTATATTAGTTGCACACCCCCAGGAATAGCAATCTAAACAAATGAGGAAGATATGCCCTGTAAAATTGTGAAGCAGTGCCGATTGTCACATTGTACCCAATGTTGACATGTAATGATTTGCCCAAAGACTTCAAAGACACAGTGGGGGTCATTCTGACCCTGGCGGTAATTACCGCCATGGCGGAGGTCGGCGGTAGCACCGCCAACAGGCTGGCGGTGCACCGCTGGGCATTCTGACCGCGGCGGTTCAGCCGCGGCCAGAAACGGAAAGTCGGCGGTGTACCGCCGACTTCCCGCTGCCCTTGAGAATCCTCCATGGCGGCGGAGCGCGCTCCGCCACCATGGGGATTCTGACACCCCCTACCGCCATCCGGTTCCTGGCGGTTCTCCCGCCAGGAACAGGATGGCGGTAGGGGGTGCCGCGGGGCCCCTGGGGGCCCCTGCAGTGCCCATGCCAATGGCATGGGCACTGCAGGGGCCCCCGTAAGAGGGCCCCACGAAGAATTTCAGTGTCTGCTTTGCAGACACTGAAATTTGCGACGGGTGCAACTGCACCCGTCGCACCTTCCCACTCCGCCGGCTCCATTCTGAGCCGGCGTCCTCGTGGGAAGGGTGTTTCCCGCTGGGCTGGCGGGCGGACTTTCGGCGGTCGCCCGCCGGCCCAGTGGGAAAGCCAGAATGACCGCTGCGGTCATTTGACCGCGGAGCGGTCTTTCGGCGGGAACCGCTTGGCGGGCGGCGACCGCCGTCCGCCGCGGTCAGAATCACCCCCTGTGACTCCTGAGGTTTGAGATTTTTCATCAATGGAGTGGAGCCTATCAAAATAACAATGAATCTGAATGCAGTGTATCCAAAGACACCCCCATATAACATGACAACCAATACAACAGCAGGAATCAATCCCTTGATTAACAATTTAATTGAATAAAGTATTTTAAAAGAGATTAAGGGAAGTCCATGTAACTCTCTCTGTATAGGTCTGCGGAAGCCCAATTGAAAGTATAACATAGTCCAGAACCAGAGAAAGGTAAACAAGATTGTTGTTCCATGTTGTCCCATGGTACAGAGTCCTGCAGGGATTTTATTCCGAACTCCATGTGAAGCAGGATGGTTTACAGAGATTGATTTGTACCAGACATTTTTCTTCATACCATTGCATGAGGAAAGGCAATTCCTGTTCATGTTCAAATTCGGCAGTCATGTTTTGGCATGGAGCCAAGTTCCTCAAGGGTATACGAAGTCACCATCCATTTTCAACCAGATCTTGAAAAAGAATATCGAGTCCCTTAAAATGCCCTATCACTCAGTCTTAGTGCAGCACATAGATGATTTACTTGTTGCATTAAACATTATATCCTATGGAACTCATAATACCGCAGGCGGGATATCCGTCACATTTGGGACAGAGTAGTCCCCTCCACCAAAGTTGTAATCAGGCCCTATATGTCTTTTGAATTATTTAGGAGAAAATGGACTTAAGGTTTCCGCAGCAAAGTTACAGTATTGCAAGAAAGAAGTCCTGTACTTACAGCACCACATTGAGGATAGTATGCAGAAAGTGTCACCAGAAAGAATTTCAGCAATAATGAAAATTAATCACCCGGTCACATAGAAAGATGTCAGAATGTTTCTGGGAATGGTTGGTTACTGTTGCCAGTGGATTCCAAGGGGCATATTTATACTCCGTTTGCGCCGGAATTGCGTCGTTTTTTTTTACGCAATTCCGACGCAAAACTAACTCCATATTTATACTTTGGCGTTAGACGCGTCTAGCGCCAAAGTCCATGGAGTTAGCGTCATTTTTTTGCGTGGACACCTACTTTGCGTTAATTATATGCAAGGTAGGCGTTCCCGTCTAAAAAATCGACTCCGAGGCATGTGCGTCGGATTTATACTCCTGGGCAAAATTCACGTCCGGGAGTGGGCGGGTCAAAAAAAATGACGCACAGCCGCTTTTGCGCCGTTTTTTAGCGCCTGCAAAAGGCAGGCGTTAAGGGACCTGTGGGCTCTGAAGGAGCCCAGAGGTGCCCTCCCATGCCCCCAGGGACACCCTCTGTCACCCTTGCCCACCCCAGGAGGACACCCAAGGCTGGAGGGACCCATCCCAGGGACATTAAGGTAAGTGTTTTTTTTTAAAAAATGTTGTGGCATAGGGGGGCCTGATTTGTGCCCCCCTACATGCCACTATGCCCAATGACCATGCCCAGGGGACAGAGGTCCCCTGGGCATGGCCATTGGGCAAGGGGGCATGACTCCTGTCTTTGCTAAGACAGGAGTCATTTCTTTGGGGGTTGGGAGTGAAAAAAAATGGCGCAAATCGGGTTGAGGTGAAAAAATTGCCTCAACCTGACTTGCCCCATTTCTTGACGCCCAAGCCCCATATCCCCCTACGCCGGCGCTGCCTGGTGTACGTCGTTTTTTTTAACACACACCAGACGGCGCCGGCGGCTAACGCCGGCTAACGTCATTCAATAAATACGGCGCCCGCATGGTGCTTCAGAATGGCGTTAGCCGGCGCGAATTTTTTTTGACGCAAAACTGCGTTAGCGCAGTTTTGCGTCAAAAAGTATAAATATGGGCCCAAATGTTTCCTTTTGGTCAACCCTTTACAGAGGCTGACACACAAAGATGTGTCTGTTCCAGTACCATTGGATGACAACTGCATTCCTGCCTCCACAGAGATGAGAGAAAACCTATCCTGAGCCTGAGTGCTGAGAACTCCTAATTATAACAAATGTTTTTCTTTGTTTTTTCAGGAGAGGGATGGATGTGCTCTCTCACTTTTGACACAGCTGTATGGAAATGCGATGGGTCACCCGTTGAACTTTTTATTCCGCACTTAGTGGAAATTCTGTTAATCTGCACAAAAATGCAATACTTGACCAGTGTGTGGTTGACCCATATGAGCAAATTATCCTTGCATCTCTCAGTGCTAATATCAAAAGGTGGACCATTTTGAATCCTGCTACATTATTGCCTAATTCTGTTCAAAATGTAAATGACTGTGGGGATGAGGTTGAGCAGGACTGTCTCAATGTAATGAATTGTGCACCAAACCAAGACATGATATTCAAGATGCCCCCTTACCTGAAAATAACAATATTATGTTTGTTGATGACTCATGTTTATGAGATAAAGATGGTACCCTGTGTGCTGGTTATGCAGTTTGCATGGCCTCCTGGCTTTGAGGAGTCTTTTCTGCCCAAGAAGCTAAATTGGTCGCTCTTACCAGAGCATGCTCTTTTTCTGACCAACTTACAGTGAAAATCTTCACTGATGGTCAGTATGCTTTGGTGTTGTTCATGATTTCGGACAGTTGTGGTCCCAGAGAGGGTTCATGACCTCTTTTGGATCCCCTATCCAAAATGGCAATAAGATTGCAATCTGTTGAATGCATCACAGCTGCCTGCAAAAGTTGCTGTTGTCAAGTTCACAGAGCATAAGAAATTTACTGATTATGTTACCTCAGGAAATACCTATCAACATTTCCTGTTATCTGCTGTCAATACGTAGGAGGACGTTAAGAGATTGCAGGAAGAAGTGACAGAAGAACAGCAGCAAAGTTAGGTCAGAGCAGGATGTGTCAAAATAAATGTAGATTATATTTTGGTTTCAAGTGATGGAAGAGCAGTATTGCAAATAGCTAGGTGTCACCCATGGCTAGACACTATCATGGACAGGCACATAGATGTAGAGATGCAAAAATCAGACCTTTTAGAGAGACATGGTTTAAACCCAGATTCATAGTGATTGCAGAAGCCATGTGCCACAGCTGTGTCTCATGCCAACAGAGGAATGTAGGAAAACACACAGCTGTTATTCTGGGTCATATAGGTAGATCAGGAGGACAGTTTAACAGGATGCAGTTGAATTTCATAGAGCTGCCTGTTTGCAATGGACTGAGATATGTTTTAGTCATTGTATGCATTTTTTCACACTGGGTTGAAGCTTACCTGGCCAGGAGAAATGATAGTGTCAGGGTAGTAAAACTGTGACTTAGGGAACTGATTCTACAATTCGGATTTCTGAGTTCTCTAGAGTCAGACCGAGAAACTTATTTCAACAGTGAGGTCTTTAAATTTCTGTGTGTGGCATTACAAGTTGAGGAAAGATTGCATTGCAGCTACAGACCAGAGGCTTCTGGACTTGTAGAACAGATTAACTGCACTCCGAAGTCCAGATTGGGGAATGTATGTGCATCTACCACTTTGAAATGACCAGAGGCATTGTTTCTTGTCTTGATGGTATGTGCAGTATACCCAACAGAAAGACTGGGTTGTCCCCTCATTAAATTCTCATGGGGGGCATGAGATTGCCGACAGTGCCTGTGAATGTGCTTGTGAACATTACAGATGCTTTGGTACTGCATTATTGCAAAGGACTGGCTGACATGGTTTGTTCTTTTTCTCATCAGGTTGAAGAAGCACAGCTGCAACAGCACCTTAGTCATAACTTATGTCCGGACGACTGGGCCATGATTAAGAAGCATATAAGGAAAAGATGCTTGAAACTATATTGGAGAGGTCCCTATCAAGTGGTTTTGGTAACCACTATACCTGTGAAGTGTGCCAGTCCCCCTAACTGGGTACATGCGAGCCATACTCTCAAAGTTCGAGGTCCCCTAGATGATACAGCACCTGTTCTAGAAGGGTCAGTTACAGTGAGCGAGAGGGATCAGGTTAACCAAGCTGTTAAGACTGGACAGGTGGCTGCTACAACGTTCTGAAGGGAGCCTAAGTGAGTCAACAACAGTGAATGGTATAGAAGGGTCATGTCATGGTTGTGGCCAGCAGCTCTAGGAATACACAGACATTGACTCTCACAGACACAGTTTGTGGCAAGATCCATGGCATGTTTGTCAGAAGGAAGCATTGGTTGACTTGCTGTGGGCCATCATGCCACACTAGATGGCTCACTGCTGCCACTGAAATCTATCAAGTAAAACTAAGTTAAATATGTGTTTCTGCCAGAAAAACCTAAGTTGCAAATGTAGTTGTGCCTATCTCATACGTAAACACCTTCTGTACTTTTTCAAGGTTCTCAGCAGCCTGCCAAGTAGTTATCCTAATTTTTCTTCATGTACTATGTATCCCGAAGGTAGACTACATGTCCCATGCTCCTTCAGGCGGTAGTCTTCTTGGGCGGGTGCCCCACTCGAGACTGTGCGCTCACTATTCCTTTGTCTTCCCTGTGCATGACCATCTCTTTCCAAGCTCCCATTGCTGTGCGTGCAGAGAGGACGTGGCCGGGACAATGGCTGTTCAGGTCTCTGAAGCAGAAAATGAGGCATTGCATGCGGCGGATGCCAACACGACAATCCCAGTAAGCCAGGTCGATGCCGTTAATAGAGATACACTTAATCTCAGCGGTAAGGGCACAGTGCACCATTAAAGTACTTTGACTCAAAGCATGCATAATTTGTGGGAAGACTTTGGTGCACAGGAAGTGAGCATGGAGTTCCATGGTTATGGTGAAAGGGTACGAGGTAGGTCCTGCACTCTAAGAACTTTGTTGATAGAAGTTTATCAAGTGTATTAAGGAAACATTTGTTGGAAGTGCTGGAATTATAACTGCCTATTGTTAATGGAAGTGCTGTACTAGAACTGAGCAAACCTTTCCTGTGAATAGAACGAATGATACCTGAACTCTCTTACTCTCTTGCTGAAATAAAAGAGCTGAGTAATTGTATGTGTGATTTTAGGAGGAAACCACTTTCACAGACATATTCACTAATCCTATGGTGTGGGAGAATAGATGATTTATTTACCTTGTTGTTTATTTCATTTCACAGTACACCATCAGCTCAGGGAGATGAAAGCATTGCATAACAGGTGATTATCCTATAGGTAATACTCTTAGAACATAAATAGGGATTTTTCAGACAGCATTCACAAATTCATGTAATTCCTTTACAGGATTCCTTCCCCACAGTTCATTCACTCACACCCCTTCACTCATCTGGCCATTCCAATGATATGAGCCATAATGGCACTCTGACTTAGTGGTGCCTGGAAATGGACTTTCAAACAGCATTGAGCAAACTCCGAGGAATTCGGTCATTGAAACAGGTCGAGACATAATCGGTTAACTCATGCAAGCTTGGATGCTGACGAAGGACTAGTGGCTGGAGATAAAAAGAAAGGTACCAGGAGATAATTATCCTAAAGAGCACTAAGTGCAAGCTGCACAAGTGCCTCTAAAAATTGCTGAGGAGATTGAAGAGTCAAGTCAAGTCAAGGTGACAGTGATGCTCAGGGTTGAGTAAACAGAAGATCAAAGAGAGAGTACCAAGCCAAAGATATTCAGCACCTGAATGAACATATTTTGCTGCAATATTTGGAAGAAGGAATTTGCAACCTTTTGCTTTAACAATTCAGATCCAGTTCAATATTCTTGAGTTTGAAATTGCAGTGGAACCTAACTTTGAAATCTCATCGCCACTTGATGAATAAAGATATTATGTTTTGGAAGTGGTTATTAGTGATTACAAGCTGTGCCTTTATTAGAGATTTATTAGAGAAATGTAAACTTTCAGTAGAAGCCTTTGAACATTTGCATGTAGAGAAACTCTTAATTACCTTTCTAGAAGATCAAGGAACTTTTATGAATACTTTATACCTTTAAAGAGACCATTTTTGATTATTGATTTGCTCACAAATTTAAAGGACTGGAAAGAGAAAATGGCACATTAAGGTCGCTTTGCATTTTTTATTTTGATTTTTGAATTTGAACTTTGGTCTGAAATTAGAGAACTCATGGAGTCGAATCGCAATATGAGTAGTAAATGTAGATATATATATGTATAAGTTTACTGGTAGTGGCAATTAACATAATTATCAAATCGAATCAAATCATACTTTATTTCGAACATAGGTCATAAATGCTACACAGAAAATAGTAAGAAAGAAAGTGCATTAGTTGTCGTTGTGCTTTCACACTAGCTTGAGATAAAATTTTGAATAAAAACAGCTTCTCTAAAACCTTCAAATACTGACAATAAAAAGTCAATCATAGCTAATAGCCTACTATAGTCCACCATTGTTCCCATTACAAAACTTAACATTTAGATGCCAAGGTTTCTAAAATGTCTGCATCATATTGAAAAAATAATACAAATATTTAAAAGCAAGCAAAGCAGTAAAAGGTGGTCACAGATTCAAATTACCTGGATAATACCATCATCAAGACAAAAACAAACAGCCCGACCCAAGATTTAAAGTGCTAAATTGATGTTATAAGGTGATACAGTTTCATAATAATTTAGATGACATACTGTGACAAAAAAGCCTACTACCTGCACAGTCATATAAGCAATTTTAAGCACAGTCAAATCATTAAGACATAATTATATTAATGCTCAATGGATTGAGTTTGCCCATAGCAAGTGATTCAGAGAAAGTTACATCCACAAGGGCCCCATATTTAGCAATTCCCATTGCAGATCAGAATCCACTTTACAATGATGAGAAATATTTACACACTGATCATTCTAGAAACAATTTATCCACAAATATGTTTTAACAAATTGCTATACGAGTACGTAGATACCGCAGAAGCTAGAGATTGCAATGTTTGCACACAGTTGCCTTCATCAGTAATTGAGGGAATCACATATCATAGTTTACTCCTGACCTATGGAATTTCCTGTAGTCTGCTGTTGTACCAGCAGGAATATTATCACTACTTATACTCAAATTATGGCCTAGTGTTCTCAGTTGCACCCATCATACAACATTTGAGTAACAATGCAAACATGAAAAACATTGACAAAGTAGGAGGTTTCTTTTAGTCTATACTGACATTTGGTACAGTTTATGCCCACAAGAATAATTTGACCTGCATTCTTAGCCAAGTAGAGAAGCAGTTCATTGGACAAGCTGACGAGAGAAAAGGTATGAAGGCTAAAATAGAAAAAGTAATAGTCTTACAAAATTGGCAAAAGGATGAAGCTCACACAGTAGCTGGAAATCAAGGATTCCTGACCTTGGATTGGTACCATGTAGGGAAATTATGTGTATATAGACCCAAATCAAAGTCTGATATGCATTTTGTAGAATGTAGACATGTGTCTTTGTGTAAGAGTGTTTGGACTTTCATATTGAATGGACAAAGCACCACCATACCAGATGTTTATTTCATATGTGGAAAGAATACCTACTACAAGCTGCCAAAAATCTGGTATGGTACATGTTACCTGGAAGTAGTTTTTCCAAAGATTTATCATGTGGGTCATTTTAATGATACAGTCTGGGATGATAAATCAAACTCCAGAGTTAAAAGTGGAGCTAGTGCTTCAGAGATTGTGGGAGATATTTTTGGTGCGTTAATCCCATCAGTAGGTGTGATCTTGAATGATTTCAAGTTTAGGAAGATGTCAACAATAATAGATACAGACACTGCAGGTGCCATATTAATATTGGGCACAGAAAAGGTTGCCGTAAGATCAATGGTTTTGCAAAATTGCCTTGTGTTAAGCACTCTTCTTGCAAAGGAAGGCGGGGTTTGTAATATGCTACATGCTCAATAATGTTGCACTTTCATATCTGATTCCTCAGTAAAGAGATAAGAAAATACATTGCAAACATGACTGACTTGAAACAGTACCTGAAAGAGTTAACCGTGACAGGTGCATGGAAAGAGATAGATAGTGTTGTTTCAGCTATTGGAAGATAGTTAGAGAATCTAGGGAAAGGAATTGTGGGAACCGTTAGACCCCTATTGATAATGGCTTTGTGTGCCCTTGTTGCAGCTGTTTTTTCTAAATTAATCAAGAAGCTGAAGGGGAACAGAGCAAAGAACAGGCAGAGAAAAGAGGAGATTGAAATGGAGGCTAGAACGAGCATATATTATAGTAACATCAAGCAGTCAAAGGACCTCAGAAGACCTTGCCTGAACAAGCCTCTGAACGTTGAGCTGTTGCATTGAAATTGAGAGTATTTTGTGATGGCTTGATTTGCCATCAAAGGGGGGACTGATGTAGCAGAAATTTTAGTGCTGTTCCTCGTATCACAGAAATGATCCATATGTGGCAGTTTATGCATTATGTTAATCAAAATACTAAGAGTGATGCACTGAGAAGCCATTTTAAATGTGCATTAATTTAGACTAATGTTAGAAACCCTGGTGGTATCACTTAAATGTTTGAAGGACTTAATTGATATTATAATGTAGATTCTAAACAAATAGTGTGTATTGAAACAATATTGAATTTTCTAATGAATAATGTTTTAAATATGTATGCAAAAGTAGAGAAATACAGTTCTACATTATACTGACTGCAATGTTTTAACAGAGATAATTTGTTTAAAGTTACTGAAACATGAATGCTAATGAAGAATTATCAAAGTATTTTAAAATGGGTTTATTAGAACATATTAATGTACTGTGTTATTTCAACTCATTTGCAATAGCATAACTGAGGCCTCCTAGGCCCTGTATTTCGTTACTGTGCAGAAAATGCTATGTCATTCTGTTAATATGAATTTTCCTTTCAGACTATATTCCCACAAGAAGAGTAGTTTGGCAACAGGAGACTAATAGTTTACACTTAGAGAGTTGTAGGTATTCGATCTTGAATGTTGAACATCCTGGACTGCGGACTAGCAGATTATACATTTGTTTCAATCTCATGTGAAGCTACCTGGATGGATGCCATTCTCATGACAGACCAGGGAAGAAATGAAATTGTTTCAACCTAGAGTTATGTGATCGATTGCTATTGGATGATGCCCCTTCAACATCAAATGAACGATTGTCGTATGGACTTTGATGTATCGATGACCAGTTGGACATAGTGATAGGGAAGAATTCCAGATTCCTGAATATTGAACCCCTTGAAGAGGTATCTTCCTCTCTGCCTTTTGCCCCTTTGAAACACCTTGCTGAGATTTAGAAATGTTCTTCCTAACTCTTGACCAATCTTCTGCCATGCTGAGGCTTTCCCTTTTTTCCTATCTTTTGCCCACCTTAATAAGTAACTTGTCGGAAATTTCCTTTTTCCAAGTTCTTTTTGCCCTTTTTGTCGTTTTTGTCTTCTGCCCACATGTGTTCCGTCCCCCACATGCTTTCTTTGATTCGGCTTGTAGCCGGGATTTCCGGGGGCCCAGCTAAATTGAACCTTGATGATTTGAAATTGCATTAATGCTTATCAAAATTGAGCAACCTTAATTTCTGGATCTCAGATTATCTTGTTAATGTTTTGCATTGTCCTTGTTGAATGCTTAGTTTTATTAATGCTACTTCGTTTGAATTTATTTCAGCACCTTGGACCACCCTTGACGATTCTGTATCTTTATAACTTTGTCTTGCAAATTGTCTACATGACACTGAGCTTCAGTTTGTAATAAATCCCTTAACATTATTCCTGAGTAGAGTTTCCCCTGTATGGCCACATTTATCTTTCTGTGTAACTTAATTGGTTCATACTGAATTTGTGTTGTACGGTTCTACCAGTTCCTATGTAGAGTACAAAGATCCGCACACCTCCTTGAGCATTGATTCCTGCAAAGGATGAAAATGCTCCCGCACACTTTTGAGACCAAAACTATATTTGTGCTTTTAGCAATTTTTAAAAAACCTTGACAAAACAAGGCAAGCATTGGCAAAGCCAAAAGGCTGGCAGCCAACACACCTATTGGTTTTGCCAATGCTCATCAAGGCATATCCCTGCCGTAAGGCTGTCTTAAGGTCATCTCTAAACTATTTTAGACCAGCAAAGACAGTCCTTTTGTGTAAACCAGACCCATCATTTCAGTTTTAACACAGTATTAAACCTGGAAAAAGGAAAATACTTTCTGTGTTTTAATTTCTCAATATCGCATGAGCTTTTTTTATCTTTGTAAAATGTATTTGTGAGTTTTAATTTGCCACACCAAAGTCAATGGAAATTAGTACTTTAGCATCCTCGTAGAGGAGCCACCGTTTATTTTAGCTGTGCTTCTGAATGACTAAAGAAACTGTAACCAAACAATTCATGACTGAATGTGGCAAACACCAGAATCCGGTGTTCGCTGACCACATGAAATGCTGCAGTTTGTAATAAAATTTCAGGAATGGACATTTTTTCCTGTTGTCATCTTTCCTAACACAGTATCAGTAGTCGGGCAAACTATTTATATGTTACTGTGTCAATATCTCCGCTGAAGTGTCTTAAGGTCACTTTCAATTTGGTTAATGGCATGAGGCATTCGAAAGATGGGTCTTGGGAGATATAACTTCTTTATCAGGCTCTAGTGATCAGCAGAGCAATTTAAGCCTATTTCACCTATGCTGCTGTAGATGTCTTTGTTCGGATTGCATCCTGTCCAGCATCACTATCACCCTATCTCAAACACGCCCTACATTGGCACCCTTAAATGAAAAAGCCATTCTCACGTAAAATCTGAAGTTAGTTTAAAACGATTCAGACAAATTAGTGAGCAAAAATTATTTTCCCATTCACTACAACCACCAAATAAAAATCAGGACATAAGAAGTGGCATTGCTTACCACTGCGACTTTGCTTGTGGATCAGTGGCTGTTCTGTGAAAAGAAATCACAGCAAGGGGCATACCTTCGGGGTGGAGGTCATTTACGGATTGGGGAGTTACACCCTAATACATGTATTTTCTGATAAATAGTTGTGTAAGATGCTTTCAGTCGGTATGGTGAGATGTCGAATTTCACCAGGAATTTTTACATACACTCAGACAAAAACGCACACATGTGCTCTCCCTCCCAGTTTTGAAAGTCCTCATAAATATTGATTATTTTACAAAATATTGTGTTTTCTCTCTTAGATTTGTTAACACATCTTTTTCATCCTACATACAAAATCCATTCAAACTCAAACATCAAAGGTAAACACCATGTCCCATGTGGCCACTGAAGAATATTCCAATCAATTAAAAGTTTCAAAGCTTTATTTTATAACCACAAAGCGAAAGTCATGCAAATAGTGTGCAAAATCTATATTTGTAAGGTAAATTAACAACATAGGTTGACCAAATATATGAAACAAGTTTAATCTACTCAACATCAATACCATTAGACATTCAAGAAGAAGAATGCATATTGATAAAGCAATCACTTTTGGGACAGAAACATGCTTCAAATCAGACTATGAATACATTAGTCAAAACAGATAACAACGATTCAGAAATCAGGATTTGAACATAAGTTTCCCTGCTACTAGACAAATTAGGACAAGTATATGTGGGATCGGGCTAACACATGTGGGCAAAGGTCAAAAAGAAAGGACAATCTAATTTGGAAATTGATCTTTCTCGGGCTAAGATAAACTAAGTAAGAAAAATAAAATAGGCAGATGTCAGCATGCTAACTTCTATGCAAGAAAAGCAGGTCAGGGCAATTTAACATTTACATTAGAATATACCTCTCCTAGGTTCAGCATTCAATTCAGTTTTGCCTGGAGATCATCAGCAAAGTCCATTAGAAGAACCATCAGGGGAAAGTGCAGGTTAACAGAACAAGATTCTAAAGGGGACTGCCTCAAACTTAGAAAGTCCATCCCTACTTTAATTGCAAAACAGTTCTATTGGTCAGTTTGGTGAGTCCACTAATCAGTCTATTAGCACAACATAAGGAAAATCTCTCAGGCTTGATGAGAAGTTGTCTCTCGTTTCCATGTGAACTCAATAGTATAACAATTTGTACATCAATTGTTGCAATCCACATTCCTTCCCATGGTACAATATGGTTTTCACAGTTCACATGAGAAAAGGGTCTACCAAACAATGCACTGTTTTACTTTAAGTCTTTGTAGAAGGCTGGCCATCTGTGTAGTGTGCAAAACTAGGCACATTGTGCAGGGGGACCAGGCAAGCACACATTGGTTTTACAGAGGTAAAAACTAGACCACTCAATGCTTTAATTTTTTTGATAGCTTGGTTGAGGAGTTAAGCTTATCTTGGAGAAGTGCAAAGCATTTTTTTGAACTCATAGTATCAATAAATCAAGTCATACACTCAAAAGAATAACTCAAGACCAATTTACAAAAATACTTCAGATTTTAAAAACAATTTATAACAAGATGATGCAGATCAAGTAAGTACTTTTCAAGTTATGAATTTTTGAGGTTTTAATAAAGTTCATCTTTTTGTGCGTAATTTTGCACCATGGAAAACAATGGGGAAATGCTTTGAAAATTCACAGTAAATCAGGCAATGCGTTTACCAATGTTTCCTTTTGCAGGTACGTTGAGTTCATCAATGGGTACTTTGGATCAGCTGGAGAAGTTCGGGTGACTCCCAGTTCTGTCAGGAGCAGCTCCAAAAAAGTCGATGGAGCTGGTACCAGGCCACTGTGGGGGACCACTTGGAAAAGCACTGCACAGGTGGACTTAAAAGTAAGTCCGTTGGGTCCCTTTGGGCTGTCAAGGTTGCAAGGTGTGGGGGATTCTTAGGATGCATCTGGATCTTCAGTGCAGGGCACAGGGCAGCTGGGTGCAGAGCGAATCGATGAGTCAGGAGCTGTGTGCAAAGGTGCCATTGGAAGCAAGTGGTAGGTACCTTGGAGGGTCGCTTGCAGATCAGCAGGGGCACTCTGGTGGAAGATCCAGATGGTTTCTGATATCTCTTGACTGGGGCTTCTTTCTGGTCCTTTTTCAGTCCTGAATGGACTGTTCTTCTGAGTGTTCGAAGTGAGGGGACCAGTACCTAGGTCTATTGCACGGCCTGGCCACTGGAAGATGCAGTGCCACCAAACCTTGCATACTGGCAGGGTTTGTCCTGACGGACTGGCAGGCAAAGTTTGGTCCAGCTGTGGCTTCCAGTTCCTTGGTCAATAGCTGGTCAGTGAAGTGGCCTTCACTGATTCTTTGGTTCCTTGTGGTTGAGGAGTGATGCCTTCACTCTGAAGGGAGATATTTGGCAATTTTTGAAGAGTGGAGATCCTCTGGGGGTTTGAACAGTCTGTTTAATGTTCAAGCAACCCCTCAGCGGTGATTGTCGAGTCCTGGATGCAGCAGGCAGGGTTTGCCACCTTCTTCTTTGTGTAGCAGGACTTCAATTCTCGAGCCTTGGGTCTTATTTTTTGCAGGTGTTTCTTTTGTCCTTGAAATCTTATTTCTTAGTCTAGGGATGCCCACTAAATACTGTATTTAGTGGGCATTTTAAGGGGTACCTAGCAGTAACCAATGGGTCATCTACCATAATAGGGCTAGACCCACTAAGTGACCACTTTCTGTATGCAGAGATCACTTACCTGAACCTCATTGGCTATTTCCCTTCCATCCAAGATAGAGGAAAATTAAATGGAGAGGTCACCACACATGCAAAACCTTCAGGGTAGTGCAAGCTGGGGGTGACCACTCCTCATACCATTTGTCTGTTTTCCTGCTGTTGTTCCCACCAAAAGTAGGGGTTGCAACAGGGCCATCCATCTGCTGCTAGTAGCAGACCAGGCGGTAGAGTTTCAAGGTCGGTACGCCCTTTGAAGTTCACCAGCAGGAAAGTACACATTCCTGAGGGAGAGGGTGTTAGCACCTTCACCCAGGAAAGGCTTCGTCCTGAATCCCACAGAGCAGGATCTTGTCTGGTGGTGGCAGGCTGGTTGTGACCGGCCAGCAACCAAGCCAGGGTAGTTAGCTTTTGCAGGGGCACCTCTAAGGTGGCCCTGGGGTACATTTTGTAATAAATCCAATATTGGTGCCAGTTTGGATTTATCATTCTGAGTTGTTTGACATCAAAGTCCCAGGCTTGGCAAGGACACAGTAGGGGCACATTGCTCATGCATCTATGCCAACACATGCTATATAGTGCACCCTGCCTTAGGCTTGGAAGGCCTGCCAGAGGGGCGACTTACATATAGTGCATGCAGTGTATTGTGGATAGGAAACACAGGGTGTGTGTCATGTCAAATTTGTATTTTAGGATTGCATCAGAACACTGAGCCTTCAATGGCAGTGCTGGGTGCTTCTGGATGCATGGCCCCAGAGGGGCCTACTTTTAGTACCCCATGCCCTGGGTACCTAAGTACCATTTACTAGGGACTTATAGTGACAGCTAAAGGTGTTGTCTGTGGTGTAAATGTATACAACAGTTTTAGGAAAAGAGATCTGACGCAGGGAACCTGGTTAGTGGGGGCCCTGGGCACTAACAACTTTGAGGCTACATCATATACCAGGAAAAAAATTAGGGGCTAACCATTAGAAAAACACATTTTTTCTTACAGTCCTCAGGTCCTCCTGTAACAATATCAAATACATTGTGAAACAAAATTTGCACATAATACAATAGGGCTCTTTACTATTCATTAGAAACAACCTAATGGATAAATTCCTGTTAGACTTTTAAACATAAGTGTCACCAAATGCTGATGTTTGGTGTACTAAACGCATTACTAAAATTTACTTGTACCAATCTGCATTCCTCCTCCCCCTTTCCACTGCCCCTTAGGACTCTTTCATGCACCCAGTGTGTCCTATAATCTATTTAAACATGATATGTCAGCCTGGTTGTTGGAGAATTTGAAGCCCACTCCTCCCAATCTTACGCACGATCATAGCCTTCGCCACCTTGTGCCACCCTAGCGTCATTTTTTAACTCTGAGGTGGTGTTGCGGAGGCCTTCCTCCTGCGCAGTATTTACAAAGTGGCACAATGCATGCATTGCGCCACTTTGTAAACCCTCGCACCACATTATGCCTGTGCCAAGCATAATGTATGCAAGGGGGTGTTCTGACGCAGGGGGGGGGCAAAAAAAATGGTGCAGTGAAATTTCTTGTAAATTTCACTGCACCATTTTATCTGTCATTTTTAGCGCTTGTTCATAGCAGGCGTTAAAATGATGCACCCATTTTAATCAATAGGCCTCCCTGTGTTTTGCTGCACTAGCGTCAATATTTTTGACTGTAGTGAAGCAAAGCGCCACAATAGCATCAAAAATGTTGATGCTAATGTCCTTTACGACTGCCATGGTGGGCTGTATTGTAAATACCGTGAACCATGGTGTCATTAGGAAGGGCAGAGGCGAAGCGCCACTTTCTTATACATATGGCCCTTAGTCTAAAAAGGGCTGGTTTAAATAAATTGGCATGAGAGGATCTCAAGGTTTTGCTAGTAGTATGATGTATGAGCATTCCAGTGAGTAATTTTGGACCGGTTGCATTGTAAACTCTAACGGTCATCAGGAGAGTTTTAAAAAGTATTCTCTTGTGGATCATCAGCCAGTGCAGATCTTTAAAGTCTGCAGAGGCGGATGATCTTATCAGCAGTTTAAGAACTGCTCTATCAGCGGCATGCTGTACGTCTTACAGTTTATGTATGACATGTTTAGAAGATCCAGCATATAGGCTGTTACAATAGCCCAGCCTTGAATTAATTAATTCATAATCTACCTTTTTCCTAGCTATGAGGGGCAGAAATTCAAGGATTTTATTAGATTGAAACAGGTCTCTGCCACTGCAAGGGCCTGAGGCCAAAACGATAGTTGAGAGACAAATTTTATTCCCAGGTTTCTGACGACCTCCACCATAGCACCAGAGAGGGGACAAAATCATTTGTCTTACCCAGTAGCATGATCCTGGTTTTATCTGTATTACATTTAAGGTGGCAGGCTTGCATCCAGTTAATGATCACATTCAAGCAGTTCTTAAAGTTAAGCTCTGATCCCAGAGATGATTTGTCCAGTGAAAGTACAAACTGGGTATCATCTGCATATGAGATGGTTTCTATTCCAAATGATGTTATAAGGGAGATTAAAGGGGCCATGCAGATGTTAAACAACACTGGGCTTAATGAGGAGCTCTGCGGAACACCAGAGGTAACTGTGGTTTCTTCCTAGGTGTAAGGGCCCAGCTAAACAATCTGTTTGCAGCCCATTAGAAAAAGCATCTCCTACTATCCCAAACTCTGAAATGATGAAAAAGAATATCAAGGGAGATGGTATTGAATGCTGCTGATAAGTCTAATATGATCTGCACAGCATTCTTCCCTGCATCCAGCGTTAGTTTTAGAATGTCTGTGACTTCTAGTAGAGCTGATTCAGAAGAGTGCTTCGTCCGGTAGCCTGATTGGAGGAGGTGCAGTACATTGGTCTTTTCTGAAAAAGTTGTTAACTGAGTGTTGACCAAGTTTTCAATTATTTTGCTCATATCTGGCAGCAATGATATAGGATATAGATTGGATAAAGTAGTGGTATTTTCCAAAGGCTTTTTGTTTAATGGTTTAACCACTGCCAACTTCCAGCCTGCCGGGACGTCTGTTGTCCCCAGGGAGTTGTTCAGCATTTGGTTACTTGATTGTGGAGGATTGGGGGTCAAGAATTGTTAGGCAATCCTGATTTGCAGGCCAAAATTGCCTAGTGGGACTGGTCATGTGAGATTGTTAGAAAAGACGTATTGTGCTCATCCTTTCTCTGGAGGGTGCATTGGCGCCTGTGCTGCTTGTTGGAGGCCCGATGTAGTAAAGTTCCTTCTAATCTTCTGTACCTTCTGGATGAAGTAAGATGAAATCTGGCACATAATGTCTGAGATGGCCGGATCTGTTCATCCAATATTTTTGGTTTGAGGAAGGAATTTGAGATCTTGAAAATAAGCTTTTAGTCCAATTGAGCTTCCTCTGTTTGGGTGGAAAAGTACACCTTTTAACTATCTTCATCTGTTCAGGAGAGATTTCTAGGGCTGATCTAAATCACACAAAATCTGTTGGATTATATGCCTTAGGTCACTTCCTTTCATATTGCTTACAGAGAAAATGTTGATGTTTTAGGGCTGAATTAAACCAGGGTAATGGGGGGTAGACATTTTTGTATTTTCTTGAGTGGTGTGGCTGATGATAGACTAGTGACTGCTAGACCTATTCACCTGTTAAAGGATTCAACATTGTCAGAAATACTTCCACAGCACTTTAGTAGATTCAAGTAGAGATTTTGGGAGTCTAGGGTCCGTAGCCAGATTTCCCCACCTACAAGTGGTGGGAGAGACCATGCAGTATTGTGGGTGGGGGGCTGATTAACCCGTTCACTGGTAATATTGAAGGGAACTAGCATGTGGTCTGAACAACTCAACTCAAATGATAAAGCATTTGGTTGAGGAGTGTTACATGCCTCACAGCACAGAATCCATTCACATAATGTGTTAGACTCCCTGGATGACTTACAGGCTTTAAATGTAGCCAAGAACTTCTCAGAGTGTACACAAAGTCCATGGTAAAGGCTGGCACTGTTACAAGGCAAGGTAGGTCAGCTGCCTTAAGGGGCCACAAAAAGGTGCATGACTACAGCTAAATACTAAAATTACCATGCATTTTCAGAGCTAGTGATAGGCATACAATTACCTATTGCCTGTGGTGCCATTTATCTTTCCACCATTTCTGGCAACAGGGTTTTGAATAATGTTAATTCACTGGGAAATTGAAAAACGGACGTAGTATCAAACGTTTACAGATGTCATCATTTGGGAAGTACGGGGGTCATCCCCAGCCAAAGCACAGGTGTTGTATGTTGCATTGAGTTTGTGCTGTCATTAAGCAGTGTCTTTGGGCTCATGAGTCATCTGGTACAGTACAAATGTTTGAAGCACCTGGTATATCAAATATAGACCATCTTTGGCTTTTACGTAAAAGTATAATTAATGGCATTATTATCAATTAAGTAATGTGCAAAAACTTTGGCCTTATAACATGCATTTCTTGAATGAATTATTCCATTAGATTAAGACTAATTATGTCTTTAGCCCAAGCCCCTGACAACTAGATTAACACATATAGGGCCTCATTACGAGGCTGGCAGCCACAAGACTGCCAGTCTTGTGTTGGTGGTCGGAGAGCTGTGGCTGTCTGAGTGCTGCATTACAAGTTTAGCGGTCCAACCGCCATCCGACCACCATCTCCGCCAGGATCCTAGATCCCAACAGGGTGATGGCGGTCTCAGCCAGGGCTGTGCCGAACTCAGCCCCACCCTGCTGATTACAACCTTGTTCTCTGCCAGCCTTTTAACCACCATGCCCAGCACAATTGGAATGCTGGATGGTTCCCTCTGTGTTATGAGATAGCACTTGGCTCCCTTAAAGGAGCAGAGTGCTATCTCGTAGCACTGCTTCCACCAGTCAGACTGGCAGGAACGCTGTACTTCCAGGTGTTCACCAGTCAGCCAAGTCAAGTTGGCAGAAACCTTGTGATAGCGTAGGGGGGATGCCATGGCGGTGGCGTCCTCCCCACAAGTTTGGCAGTCCAGCGTTCGGACCGCCAAACTCGTAATGAGCCCCATAGTGTATTTTCAGTAGTGAACCAATAAAGGACAGATTCTAGTATCCAGTATATCAACCCTGAAGTGCCCAATTATTTTCTGTGTTACATCAGAGACCATGGCATCTGTAGAACACATCTTTCTACAGCACTGCTTGGTTCATTTCATTTTCCCAAATTCCCAATGTAGACTGGTGGGGATGTTCATCTTCCTCTTCCAATGTGCAATGAGTGATTGTAGTATCACAGTTCTGATATGTTATTATCTTATTCTGACCTCTTATTTTTATATCTACCTCAAATTTGTTAGGTGTTTCCCACTCTTATGCCTATTAAAGTTATTTGTCTAGTTTGGCTTTATTAATTTCTTTCCCCTGCAGCACTTTTTAAAACTGGGCAGATCCCTGACCAGAATCGATTTAACGTAGATCAATCATAGAACATATGTTCCCAGTCTGACTCCACAATTTGAGATCAAGGGTATTTATTGCTGCTCTAGGGTAGGCTCTATGGATTCTCACTGGGGTCCAATATAACTGATAGATGCAAATATTTCCTTCAACTTGAATCCAGATACAGCTTTATCCATTAATCAGTGGATCCTCCATGATTAAGGCTAATCACAATTGTTTTTCCCATTTCCCTCGTCTTCCTGACTTCCTGGGAGATTTACACTGAATACATTTTGATACAGTTTGGAAATATATCCTATTTTTTCACAATTACTCCTTTGAGAATCTAGCCTGTCCCAACTCTTTCTCACATCCTCCCTATCAACTCTGCAGCTGTAGATACTTAAAGTAAGCACGTCTTAAAGGAAGTTTATACTCTAATTTCAGTTCATGGAATGATTTGAACTCCTCCTAACAATTGTTTGAGAGTTGCGGTCAGTGGCAGCTGGTAATTTTATGAGGGAGGGGGGCAAGGGAGTGGGAAGTTACACATGCACACATACACCTCACTCACATCCATTCATTCACACATGCACTCACACACCCATTCACAACACTCACTGACTAATAAGCATGCATTCATTCATGCAAGCATGCATAAAACATACACATAAAATAAAACTTACCTCAAGAGCAGCAGCTCCAACAGGGAAGCATCAAAGGTCCCAGGAGGGTTGGGACTGCTGCCTACCCTCATTGACTGACATAAGGGCAGCCATTGAGGGAAGGCAGCGGTACAAACTCATCACAGAATAGGATGGGGTGGGTGAGACTGCTGACCCCACTCTGTGATGAGGTGTCTCTGATTGATATTCAGCTCGGGGCACTTCAGGGCTTAAAACTGAAGCGCCCAGGTCTGAAGCAATCAGTGGGGCGTCCCCTCATCATGAGGGTGAGGGCCTTGAGACACAGAAGCTGCACCTTCTTTAGCCCAGCAAAGTTCAGCTCAGTCAGCCAGGAGTCTGCGTATTTCAAGCATGTCCAGCTCCTGGCTGCCTGACCTGGACCAAAAGAGTATCAGTCGGGCTGACTTTTGTTCAGTCTGACAGACACTCTCCAAGTCAGGAAAAAAGTAGGGGAGCGTGGCCCCTCATCCAATATGGATGGGCCGCTGGTTGTTGTGGTGCTACTATCATCCCAAAGCCGGCCAAAGTGCTCCATTTGTAATTTGTTCTGGCAATTCAGGATTATTCAATGGTGGAGTATATTTTTATGGTAGATAGGGATTTTAGCATATTTGTCAGCAGTCTGCTGGTAATTTTTAGAAAGCCACACCATTATCGTAAATTTGCTTTCCTTATAAACTGTGGACCTTGAAATGTAAATAGACATGCTCACAATTCATAATCTCTATTCTTTTTAACAAAATCATTTGGTTCTAGCAGAGGCTGTAAATACCTTCCTGCAGCAGCAAAATATTAACCTTTGAGAGAGCGTATCTTACTTAACCCATATTAAAATGAAATGCTTATATCAATATGTAATGATGCTGCATAGAAAACAATAATAATAGCGGTTTTGCTTAAACGCGCACCTGAATTGTAATCACGGTAAATGGCCACCAATGTATACGCAAACTAATAATGATGAATAAAATGTTTATGTTATGTTTAATTAAGCTTAACATTCATAATCCTAATAGGCCTTAAGTTAGCGTGAGCTGCAAGATTTAGCTGCCCAGCTCTCATATTAAATGCATTTTTCTGTTTTTCCAGTGTGCTGACTCGCAAAGGGCCATGACCCTGCAAATGACGAATGTATCTATGTTAATTCCGTTCCCAAGCGCATATTCGGTGCCTTGGTTTAAAAAGTATGAGCAAATTGAAACAAATGTAGATTAATGAAATGTACAAGGTCACTTAGACCGATGGACAATGAATCTGCTGACCCAAAGACGTGCCAAAGAGTGAAGTAACGCCGGATGTGCCACCTCCGAAGACGTCAATTATGAAGACCAATCAAAGAACCATGAATTAATGTGAGGTGATAATTGGGATTACCAAATGCTAAATTTGATAGGTTCAAGATAGTGGGGTATAATAAGTGTCCAATAGAATTTTGGGGGAATGTACTACGAAAAAGGGATAAAACCCATGTCACAGAAGGGAATTAGAATTAGGTAGGGAATGCTATTGATTTTATCCAGAAACTCTGTCACTCTGTTTGGTGACTTTGAGACTTATTAAAACCATCCTCACCCATAGACGGCCCATTTACACTTTTCCTCCTTAAGAGGGGAGTGCCCCTTATTCCCTTTAGTTGAACTTTGATTGATGGCGTTTTGACTGATGTCCTGAAGACGAAGACTGAACCTGTGCGCTGACCTAATCTTTGGAGGGTAATTATGACAATGCAATTTGTAATTTGTCTGTTTGCTTTTCCTTTCTAGGTACCAACTGCTTAATTTTGACAGGGACCACAGCTAGATGTTTTCCAAATTGGTGTTCTAAATTGTTTTGCATGAAGCCCAACATGCCAATGCTAATTAGTGGTTAGGACAGGTGATCACTAAATTGACGCAAATAGACAAACGACTGACATTATGCTATGTTGAACTGACGCGTATTTGACACTTTGCTGTATTCAGATCTATGTTTGCGCCGTGTTATATTCTGATGTTTATGATTCTTGCCTTATTGAAATCTTACCAAAGTTGCCATATCGTAACTATGCTGTTGTGTTTCTTGGCTTTGAGATTGACGCACCTAATTTTAGATTGTAACTAATAGGGATTAAACTTAATAAAATTCTATCAAAGGTGTGGTTATTCATGGCTGAAAGGTCATGGTTGCGTCGTCAATTTGATTAATGTCTTTGACCAAAGTGAAATGTATTGTGGTAATAAATATTGATGACATTATTGATATATTGATTGACATATTGATCAGCTATCTCGTCCTACGGTGTCTCTCAACTGGGTCAAAAGATTCATTGGCCTAAAACGAGTCCTAATGTGTAATAAATTAACATAAAAGGACACGTTAACACCTTCACAATCAGGCAAAGACCTTTCACCCCTTTGCCAGTGAGCGCCGAAGTTTTAATCTGCTAATTCTATATGTACTGTCACTCCAGATTGCATTAATTGCTTGCAAATAGCTTCCATGTAAGACATACGGCAATCATTTGAAACAGAAAAAGAAAAGGCGATGAGAACTACATTTTTAGGAGAGTTATCCTTCCCAAGAAGGAGTAACCTCTTACAGGAATCTAACTTGTCTTTTGAATTATGAGTTTGTGATTGAAATCATACAGTCCATATTGACCTATTGAGCTGTTTACCCCCAGGCAGATATTTAACTACTCTAAATACACTGCTAAAACCTCTAGAAAGGAGAGCGGATACAACAGGCAAAAGCATGCAGCTACATCAAAGACCTATATACTATTAATGTCTGCTGCTGTAATTCCACTCATTGAGAGCAGCTGAGGCGTCCACATATAGTCCAGTTTTGATCTGGTGAACTGGGCAGTTGTTCCAAACCCCATTGCTTTCCATACCAATTCTCAATTCACCAGGCCAAACACTTACCTGTATCCCAAAAAAAATGACTGATATTGATCTAATGTTTGTTTAGGCCACCTCTACTGCCTCTATCACAAAGTGGGAATTGGTTGTCAATTTTCTACCTAGTATGAATTCTACCTAATCTTCATGTAGTTGCTCTCCAATTACTTTCCAGGGTTGGACTACCATTATTTTCACTGAGATTTTATAATCTAAGTTCAGACATGTGTTAGGGCAATATGAGCCACACTCCAAAGAGTCTTTTTCAGGCTTTAAAATTTTGTCAAAATGTCCTTTTAGAAGATAGTGGGATTGGGTCTTTCTGAAAAATAGAGACAAATTGTTCTACTATAGGAGGGGTGATTTCTGGTGCTGTCAATTTATACCATTGTATCCCTATTCAGTCCTTGAATGGCGTCTTCACTCAGGGCATATCTTTTATGGCAGTAATTATCTTTGTAGAGTAAATAAACTCTCTTGTGAGCTGATCAATAATTTAAAGAGTGTTGTTTTTTTTTTAAACTTCCTTTTTCTTCATAATTTTATTTCCCAGTTGTTTTTAGAAAGGATATTATAGAAGTCCCCGCATGCTTGCCATACAGATTTTATTCTTTTAATATATCTCTGGCACTAGTCTTTCCACTGATTTCCTTTGAGTGAACTCCACTGAGTGCCATTTTCGCCACCCTCCTCCCACTCTTAAATGACAAGATCCCAAGATCTTCCATTTTCGTTACTCTCTTCCTAGTTTATTTACTTATGTGTTCCACAGTTTACTGTTTATTTTGTCTCAGGAAAGTTTGAAGTTGTTGTTTCACAATGGTATATTGTGCTTTACCCGGTACTGTAAAGTTTTGTCAAAGTTGTTCATGTATCTCATTTAATACACAGCGTTCCTGCTCTATTTTTCCCTTATGGCCCAAATACTCTTAATCTGCTCCGGAGTTACATGCAATCTAATGACAGCTTTAAAGTCTTCCCACACTACCAAAATTTCTGTGGTCTCTATATTAGTTAATAATTAGTCTCTCATATCTGAGTTAAGTTTACTTGTAAAATCCAGTCTAATTATTTGAGCGTTTGAATCGATAGTGAGCTGCATTTCAGTAATCTCCAATGGTGCGCTGTAATGGTCAGAAAATAGCATTGTCTTAATATCAGCTTGTATCTTGTATTAAGAAGGAATCAAGCTATTATGAAAGGCGCTACAGTATGCATATCCTAACTTGTCTGGATACAGACCTCTCCATTTAACTCTGAAAGGCCAAATGTTCCATAGCCTGCATTAAGCATTTGTGAAATATAGTTTTGCATGCTGAATTGTCATTGCCCCAGTCATCGGTCAGACCTTGCCCATCTTTCATTGTTAATGTTAAGTTAAATTCTCCTCCAGTAATGATTGGAGTTGGGCACCAAGAAAGAGAAAGTACCAGCTTCTGTAGAAAAGCAGGGTTGTCGGGAATAGGAGCATAGACTATGGATATTGTAACTACTGATCCCTTATTGTTCCCAATAAATCAATTATCCAATGTCCCATACTTAATAATATTAAGTCTGCCTTATACTTAATAGCATGAATTCCATTTTGCACAAGGATTACTATTTCCATCCTCTGAGTTCTACTACAGCATTTGAATATACTATCCTGCTGTGCCCACTGCTACAGTGTGTTAATAACTGTTTCAATCCCTCTAGTAAGTAAGATGAACCTCTTGAAGTAGATGTGTGTCAGTTTTTTCTCCCTTTATATGTATTAACATGCCTCAGCATTTCCGCACATTATTTAAGCCGTTAACATTGCACAAAAGCACATTCAGGGCCTCATCACAAGTTTGGCGGGTGAAAAAGACTGCCCGCCAAACTCCTGCGTTCAGGAAACCACCAGTGTGGCCTCCTTCCTGCCGGCCCTATTATGAATTTCCAGGGTCAGTGGGAAATGCTAACAACATTGATGCCGGCTTGTAATACGGCCGGCGGCAATGCTGGTGTGTGTCAGGTGCACCAGCACCTATCACAACAGTGATTTGCGCAACGGATCTGGTCTCCGCCAGCTTTTACATAGCGGTAAAAACCGCCATGTAAATGCCAGCGGAGAGAGGGGTCGTGATCTCCAGAAAAACATTGCATGCAATGCTGCCCTGGCAGATTGGGACCGCCAGCACCTCCAGGCAGTCGGGCGGCCAAAATGTGCTGGCTCCGGCTGTTTGACCTCATAATGTGGCAGTATAACCAACGCTTTGGCGGCGGTCAGAGCACCACATCCAGTCTGACAGTCCCAGGACCACCAGACTCCTAATTAGGGCCTCAGTCTTCTTAAGTAAGGAATTCGGATACTCATCCCATCCGCTGAGTCATTTTTCATTTCTTTTGTTCCCTCTTCCCACTCTACCCCCACCCTCTTTCTGCCCTCTATCCTCCCCTCCTTCTCATTCCATCCTCTCCCTCTTTACAAAATGGGCTTGTGGCAGATTTCAATTCCCATTTTGTAATTCCTGTTCTCATCCCACTATTTGGAATGTGCTGTTCTGCAAAACTCGGGATGGCCCAAGAAGTCAAATGGCTTGAATTATCTTATTCATTTTTAAGTTATAGTTCATGATTTTGATTTTGAGAGAGACATTTATGGGTGCTATACATCTGGAAATATAGAAAAAGTGAATCCCGTGTGGTTATCACGTCTCTTTTATTTAGCCTTCATAAGCTCCTTCTCCAAGATTTCAAAATAGAGAAAAAATATATATTTTCTTACAGTCTCTCTGGAACTTTTGCTTTAGCTTCTCCCAGTCATTTGTAAAACACAAGGGAAAACCCAATGATATCTAGGGACCGGGGAGTAATGTTTTTACAAAGGAGCAGTGGTCCCTTTAGGAAACAATCAAAATAATGAAATAACACATGGAGATACAATGAAATCCAGGAGGAGCCTTCATAGGAAAATATTGTACATTTATTGATCCAAATTTAAGCCTTAGCATATGCACAATCAATTAGGTTTTTTAATTATTCAGGCATCTTTTTCTGTGACAACAGTACATTAGACAATTAAAGTCAGATCATGAAAGAACTCATACTCAAAACAACAATATTTATGCATTCAACAGAGGTCTGTGTACTTCTGGTTGACGATGTTTCGATCCCTCCTAAAATACCGAGATCATCATCAGAACATGCAATCAATGCCCGAGGACAATAACAATGGTTACAATTGTAACCAGATGCCTTATCAATCATACAAAGAGAACATCTATTGGTATAACTGTTTGCTATACATTGCTGGGCAGCACCATCACATGTACAGCATAGCCAAAGTATTGCTGGAGAGGACCTGTTATGTGGTCAAAAATCCACATTAATTGGTACGCAAACCAGGAGAGTTAAAAATGCCCGCATCCTATTTCCTGCAAATCAACAATCACCATCTGCCACTGCAGATTTCCCATCTTTTGCCTGGGAACCTTGTGAATCAGTCTCCTCCAGAATTCTTATAAACCTGTGGGTGTGCCCACGTGGATCAGTTTTCTAAATCTTTCCATATTATTTCTTGGTTTTTAATTTTCCTATCTCTGGATTTCTCTGTGTGTTCAGTGGTCTCCAGATCAGCTATTCTGTCTACAGATAAGACACAAGTGGCTAGTAATGTCACTGTTGAATCTGTGAGTTTGTCAACTTTCTCACTAAGATTTTCTAAGTTTTCCACATGAGTTGCTTTGGGGGAATTAATCTCCATAATTTATTTTTGTATAATTTTCTGTAGAACTTTAGCTGTGGGGTCAGATCATTGAGGCCCGTATTTATACTCCGTTTGCGCCGAATTAGCGTCGTTTTTTTCAACGCAAATTCGGCGCAAAACTAACGCCATATTTATACTTTGGCGCTAGACGCGTCTAGCGCCAAAGTATGGGCAAATAGCGTCATTTTTTTGCGTGAACGCCTTCCTTGCGTTAATGAGATGCAAGGAAGGCGTTCCCGTCTAAAAAAATGACAGCGACGCAAATGCGTCGTATTTATACTCCCGGGTAAAAATCACGCCCGGGAGTGGGCGGGGCAAAAAACCCCGCATTTGCGCCACTTTTTAACGCCTGGGTCAGGGTAGGCGTTAAGGGGGCTGTGGGCTCAAAATGAGCCCACAGGTGCCCTCCCATGCCCCCAGGGACCCCCCCTGCCACCCTTGCCCACCCCAGGAGGACACCCAAGGATGGAGGGACCCATCCCAGGGACATTCAGGTAAGTTCAGGTAAGTATAATTTTTTTTTTTTTTTTTTAATTTTTTTGGTGGTATAGGGGGGCCTTATTTGTGCCCCCCTACATGCCACTATGCCCAATGACCATGCCCAGGGGACATAAGTCCCCTGGGCATGGCCATTGGGCAAGGGGGCATGACTCCTGTCTTTACTAAGACAGGAGTCATTTAAATGGCGTCTGGGCGTCGAAAAAAATGGCGCAAATCGGGTTGAGGCGATTTTTTCGCCTCAACCTGACTTGCCCCATTTTAAGACGCCCTAACGCCATTTTCCCCCTACGCCGGCGCTGCCTGGTGTACGTGGTTTTTTTCCACGCACACCAGGCAGCGCCGGTCTGCTAGCGCCGGCTAACGCCATTACATAAATACGGCGCCCGCATGGCACTTCAGAATGGCGTTAGACGGCGCTAATTTTTTTGACGCTAAACTGCGTTAGCGCAGTTTAGCGTCAAAAAGTATAAATATGGGCCTGAATGTCTAATTGAACTACTTGTCTCATCAAGATTGTGTCTTTTTCCTTAAATGATTCCAGCCTTATGTTGTTATACATTGTATTTGTCTCAGTTTCCTCTTTAGACCCGTCAAGTTCAGTGTTATTTATTGACTCTGAAGTGAGATAAAGCAAATGAAATCTGCAGTTTTTTAATGCAAATGTGGCATACATGGCTTTGTTGCTACTAATTCTGTACTTCTTTTGCTTCATTCTGCTAAATGACAGGTTCTAGTTTGCTTGAGTATTACTTTAGCTTTCGGGAGAGTCACATCTTTGTGTTTCTATTTTCATTAGCACGTGCATTTGTCAACCAAGGATTTGTAAAGGGCAGCAAATAACGCATGAGGGTCTCAAGACGTTGAATTATAGGCACTGGGAGATTAAGGGGGTCATTATGACCCCAGCGGTCGGCGGTAATATGGAGGAAAGTACTGCCAAGAGGCTGGCGGTACTTTCCTCTTTATTATGACATTGGCGGTTTCGCTGAAGCCAAACCACCAATATACCACACCGATCGCTACAGCGGTAATGGCCGTCGGGCTGGAGACAACAATCTCATGCCAGGCGGCCGTCACTTGGCCACCTGCGGGATTAAGACCCCACCTACCACCATGGTTTTCGTGGCTCCCTTGCCGCCAGCCCCCGCCTTTCCCCTCCACAGGTTCCCCTCTTTCCCCCTTCCTCTCCAGACCTCCCTTCATACACACCCCTCCCTTCACACACGCACACACACATACACACACCCATTCCCACATTCATCCACGCATGCATGCATCCATTCACACACACATACACACTCACTTACATACATACATGCAGACCTGTGTTCACACTACTCAACATACACGCACTCACCCCCCCAAACATGCACACACACATACAACACGCAACACCCCCCCACATACACGCACGCACAGACATACACACAAAGCCACACCCACAACACCCCCCTCCCCTGTCATAGCACCCACTTACCTGTGTCCAGGTGGTCCTCCAGTAGGAGATTAGACGGGGTGCTGCTGGTAGCAGCTGCGTCCGCCAGCAGAACACCACCAGGCCATATTACTTCCCATAATACGGCCAGCGGCGGACTACTGGCGTGGCGCTGCTGCTGGCAGCAGCGCCACCTTACCGCCATCCGCCGGCATGGCCACAGCCGGATTTCCGCCATCCTTCTGCCAGAAATCCAGCTGTTGTCATAATTTGGCAGACGGCTGGTAGCCGCGGTGACGGTCTTTTGGTGGCCGTCGCTGCGGCCGTAGGTGGTTTTTACCGCCGGGGTCATAATGACCCCCTAAGTGAATTGCCCAGAATCACAGGATGTTTAGCGGATGCCGAGACTCGAAGCTGCTTTCCCAGCTACAAAGTCGTCAGCTCAGGCCGTTACGCCACATCCTCTCCCCTACGCCACATCCTCTCCCCTTTGTGCAACATGGAGTGGGTTTATTGGCAAATTTTTGGCTGGGGATTTTATATTAAGGTTTCCTAAAAACCATGTGCCATTTGTGTCTGTTAATCAGATATCCTCGGGCTGAGCTAAGGACATCATCCTTAGCTTCTGGCCATAAATACTTATGTACCCATGCCCAGATTCACAAACACTTTGCATAGGGTTGAAAATACTTTAACACACACCTGATGCAAAACGCTTTGGTGGCATTTACAACCCAATGCAAATCACGGTTTGCAATGGATTGCAACCCAGAGTAATGCAAAGCTGCACAATGCATTGCCTTGTGTTACTTTGTGCCAAGATGTTCCCATGCAAACACCTATGTGTTTTGACACAAATCCCTATCTACAAAGAATTACAGATAGGGATTTGCACTAAAATCCAACACCTTTTCAAGGCAGGAGTAAGAAGGAGTAAAGTTTTCATTTCTCCTAATTTTTACTACCTTGCAAGTGCGCTGCACTGTACAGCACACATACAAAGTGGGAAAAGCCTTAAAGCAAAGGGACCCCTTCCAGCACAAATCCTATGCTTCCCACAACACAGGCTCCTCGTGCTCTGACGTAAGAGCATCTGTTGGTGTATGGCAGCTAAAAGGGTGCCAGAATAAGGAGAGAGCTGAACAGCACTACATCTTAGTAGACGTGGTACTGCTCGGTTCTCTCCTGTTCATGCAAAGCAGTGTAGCAATTGTACTTGCTGCCTTGACCTAATTTAAATTACCTTTTCTGTGAATCACTTGGAAGTGTTTCTCTCTGAGATTATGTAGCATTTAGTGGACAATGAGACTTCAACAGAAAGGCCTTGAAGTAAAGTTACATGCATTGGGGCCCTGCACCATAATTGAGGTTAGGATTAGGTTTAGCAGCAAGGCAGGGATGCCAGAAAATGCAGCAAACTGTTTAACAGTCTAGGACATAATACCACTTCTTAGTAGAGTTTAGTTCAGTAAATAAAGCTAATAGGACAGAGAAAGATGAACAATAATGTAGCACCGAACACTTTACAAGAAACCCTCACACGAATTAATTGTAACAACTAGCTAGAAGAGGTGCTAGCATTAACAGGGAGAGATAAATCAGACTCCCTGAAAATCACCTTTTCTGGCATAAAAATAATGCTCCTAACATGAATCTGTCTCCAACTTTCCTGAGAAAAGCCAGGAGATTTTTGAAATAACAAGGATCAAGTAAATGCCTAAACAAGAAGTCTTGCTACAAAGTTAAATATTGAAGTCGGACAAAGTAGAACATTTTTCTTTTTATTTTATTTGGGTCCCACAGTCATTTTCATTGGGCAATTGATCGATTTTATGCAACCTTCATGGCATTCTGCCCGTGTGCCACCTTTGCGTTTCATATATTTTCAAATACTTATTTATTTGATTGCATATTAATTAATTACAAACCCACATTGCAATTAGTGTTGTTTGCAAATGCACATCACTTCACATTTGCTTTATTATAGCTTGATAGTTCAGCAATAACTCATATATGCATTAACATGATTTATAATGCTTCTTATATTTGAGTGAAAATGCAACAAGATTAATATGTTAACCATTGCATCTGACTTTGACATAATTCAATATGAGGCCTACCGTTTTCAAAATAATGAGGATGATGTATTGAAGTTGTGTGCAGACATGTAGAGGGCAAAGAAGAAACCTTTGACTTCTTGGGAAACTCTGATTTCAAACAAGCAGAAGCTGGAAACACTCAAAGTGAGGCCACTAATAGGCATTTTGGGGCCAGCCCAGCCTTATCAACTTGGTGGGAAGACATAGCTAATAAGCAGAGATAGACAATGACCTCCTTCACATAGAACAACACTTCGACTGCAGGTCGAATTTATGCAGGTGAGGGACCACCCTAGACACATGCACAGACCTATTTAGTGCAAAGATAGATTAGGTAGTTGCAAGAAGGAAGAGGTTAGAGGTTAGAAACAGACTACATTCTTTTTATACTTGAGAACTCAGAATTCAGAACTGCTGTTACAATGTTGCAGTTCTTCTTAATATTCCCTTAATCATTTTTATTGCAGCTGTTCTGTTAATTTTTAAAGCTACAACTGATCACTTTTTATGCACTAGGGTAGGATGTTGATTTTAATAAACTCATGAAACATATCCTTATTGTACATTCGTAAATATTTCTGTGAAGTCTTATAGGACTGATCATTACCCAGAATGCACCATCCTCGTGAATCTTTTGTGGTTCATGGGCTACAGTCCACCAGGTTTCCTAGCTCTACTTGGCAAGTTGGTTTTGTGTATGCACATTTACTAGAGGGTTAGCTACACTAAATTTGAGCCCTATTTTGTCTCGAGTTACAAAACAGTATCAGATTGGCTACCCTCATTATCCCTTTACTTTGAGTGAAAAATGACTGTGTTCATACTAGAAGAGAGCAGGACTTTTTCCATCCACAAGGTTGTGCAAAGTTCTCAGTACCACCCTTCATGGCATTTTGGAGTTTCCTGACTTTCATAAACTTAGGCTTAAGCAAAGGTATCTTTTCTCATGTTTTATTGGGTTAAACCTCCCAGAAAGTTGCGGGTGAAAACTACGTGTACATTTATTCATTCATTCATACATAGATTCAAATGTTCAGTTTATGTGCCCCTCAAGAGTTGTGCAAATAATGATTCTCACAGATCAGCGATTGTGAATTTAAATTTTCACAAAACAGGAGTAATTCCCATTGGGTTTTTCTCATTTTACACATACACAGTTTCACAAGTTAATTTTGTGCTGAGAGCACAATATTTGTCTGTTATTCCCAAATGCAGAAGAAAATTGGATTTGGTTCAGGGATGGTGGAAAGCGCAGTTTCAAGACATCCCTTCTTCACTAAAACATATGGCAAGGAATGTGTTTTTTGCACAAGCCCAGTGCAAAAACTGCTTTGCGTAGAGGCAGAACTGTTGGAGTGGAATATGCAAATCTAACATGACAGCAATGTCTCTTCCAAGCAGTGCATGCCCCAAGTATTTCAATCCTGGTATAAGCCATAGGCAGCGGAGTATATAATTAGATTTCTAACCCTAACATTCAGGTACAAATATAATTGCATACATCTATATTTTTGGGCCATTGGTGGCCGTGCTGGGAATGGCCAGAATATGACAGTGTTGAACCTTTGATTAATACTTGGCCATCTCCCAACCTGCAGCTTCTGATAGTGAATTGGGATCTGCAGGTTCAGAAAATACTTCCAAACATTTAATAGGGAACTCTTGCTCCCTTGCAAATATATTGCTGTACCTTTATGACACAGCTCCCTAGTTCTACTTCCGTTGAAGATCATGGGCCTGCTCTTCAAATGTTTCTCTTGATTCAAGAAAGCCTTATGTTTTTTCGTGGACTGAGGCAATTATTTGAGGTTTAAGGCAGAACTATATCTGTTTCAAGCCAGCACCACCACTTTAGTATTATGCCCTTAGAGACTAAAGAGAAGAGCCAAGTTATTATTGAGTTGAGCAGGGTCTTGGACAAACAGTAACATCTTTGCACTTCCAGTTTTGCCTTAGTCAGCCTATTGTTCAATTCAACATCCTTGAGAGTGGAGACATCTGGAAGCAATCTTTTGTTTTGTTATGCAAAACCTCAGTGGCGTTCCTAAGCAGGTAATTTCTTTCTTATTAAAATGTTTTGTTGCACATTAGGTGGTATACAAAACAGCAGGATGGATTAGAGCTGTCATTTTGGGGTGTGATACTATGGAGCTCAATTTGCTAAGATTTAGCTGTGACTTAAGGCCATACTTAGGGGCATATTTATACTCTGTTTGCGCTGGAATTGCGTCGTTTTTTTTGACGCAATTCCGACGCAAAACTAACTCCATATTTATACTTTGGCGTTAGACGCGTCTAGCGCCAAAGTCCATGGAGTTTGCGTCATTTTTTAGCGTGGACATCTACTTTGCGTTAATGAGATGCAAGGTAGGCGTTCCCGTCTAAAAACTTTACTCCGAGGCATGTGCGCCGTAATTACACTCCCGGGCAAAATTCACGCCCGGGAGTGGACGGGTCAAAAAAAATGACGTACGGCTGCTTTTGCGCCGTTTTTTAGCGCCTGGACAAGGCAGGCGTTAAGGGACCTGTGGGCTCGGAAGGAGCCCAGAGGTGCCCTCCCATGCCCCCAGGGACACCCCCTGTCACCCTTGCCCACCCCAGGAGGACACCCAAGGCTGGAGGGACCCATTCCAGGGACATTACGGTAAGTTCCGGTAAGTATTTTTTTTATTTTTTTTGTGGCATAGGGGGGCCTGATTTGTGCCCCCCTACATGCCACTATGCCCAATGACCATGCCCAGGGGACAGAAGTCCCCTGGGCATGGCCATTGGGCAAGGGGGCATGACTCCTGTCTTTGCTAAGACAGGAGTCATTTCTATGGGGGTTGGGAGTCGAAAACAATGGCGCTAATCGGGATGAGGTGAAAAATTTGCCTCAGCCTGACTTGCCCCATTTTTTGCCGCCCAAGCTCCATATCCCCCTACGCCGGCGCTGCCTGGTGTACGTCGTTTTTTTCCACGCACACCAGGCAGCGCTGGCGGCTAACGCCGGCTAACGTCATTGATTAAATACGGCGCCCGCATGGTTCTTCAGAATGGCGTTAGCCGGCGCTAATTTTTTGGACGCAAAACTGCGTTAGCGCAGTTTTGCGTCAAAAAGTATAAATATGGCCCTTAGAGTTTAGCAGATTGGATACTCCACCACAAATGTGGCAGATGTTCCATCCACCGTATTACAAGTGCTGTATATCTAATGACACTTGTAATATGGAGAATAGGATATCTGTCATGTTTTGTCTCTGAATAAGGCCCTTACACTTTTAATACTCTTTTCCCTGAAGTAAGCCATCTGTAATCAAGAAGCAGTCCTTATCTGCTTATAAAGTTCATGAGTAAGATAGGAGTCCTACAAGAGTAAGTTGCATTTACTCATACACTAGCCATTGTGAGCTGGAACTTAATTTGGACCCATGATGTACGATTTAAACTCTCCGGCATCTCTAATGTGCTTTAAGGCCTCTTGAATGCCACTTTACCTGAATTAGGAAAAGCACACACCTCTTAATAGGCTCTTTCACATATTGTCTCCCCAATATTGACAGATCATTGTTTCAACCACACTATTAACCACCAAGGTCAATCCACCAGTTGCTACAACATCATCTACTTTTACTTTGCCAGGTAAGTATGTATAAGCAAATAAAATTAACCATAGCAACAAAATGGGGGTTCATAAACATTAAAAACATAATAAAAAAGTGCAACAAGGAAAAGTTACAATTTTAAAAATCAGTTAAAAATTATATAAAGAAATAAGCAAAAAAAGATTAAATATATGTAGTTAAAAACAATAGTGGCAATTTAAAAAGATCAAAATAATGCTATAAAAACTTACCATGATGATATTTTGCTAGACGATGCAGTGTTGGTTATATAATTGTATGAAAAAATGTGATATGCAATATAGAGACATACAACGTTTTGACACTGAAGTTCTTAAGATGACATTTAAGACACATTGGAAAGACTTTTGACTTGGACAGATTAATTTTAGCACACACAATTTGACTGTAGTTCTCCATAATAAGTAATGCACCGGCGAAAGAAAATAAAGAAAGGAGAATGACCAATGTACACCATCTGCTTAAGAAAAAGCATTCCTTTTTTTGGAAGGAAACATATAACAAATATATTCTTAAATCACTTTACACTGAGAACTTAAAATTCAAAACAAAGAGTGGAACAGACAAGAAAAAGACATCGCCTAACTAAATAATACAAAACGTAACCACCCGTCTAATCCAATCTGGAGATGGTGCCCCATTAAGTTGAAGGAAGGTGACCCTGATCGTTATGGGCCCGTATCCAAGCCTGAAATGGCCCCCATATTGCCTTCCCTTTCCTCCTAGCCTGTTTCCCCTTACGTTCATATAATGCCATCTCCAAATGGTATACAGACAGCAACCTAGCCAACCATTGCTGCCACGACGGGGGTCGTACATTCAGCCATGCGGATGATATACAGATTCGATGTACTGCCATAGCTACAAAGATAAATGTTCTATGTGGTCCAGCTACTTCACCATCAATCCCACAGACCATGATCTCAGGTGTAAGGGCAAAATCATATCCCAAAACTTCCTTCAAAACAGATTGAATACCTTCCCTCGAAGCCTTTAATTCCCAGCATGTAGCCATCATATGTACGATGTCTGTACCGTACATCCCACATCTTGGACAATTTATTCCTGACACACATCCCCACTTGGCGAGGTGAGCTGGAGTATGATACAAATCGAACATAGTCTTATAGTGCTGCGCTTGCAAGGAAGATGATAATAGAGTAGTGCATCCCAACTCCAGTGACCTCATAAAGTTGTTACTCCCATCTACCAGCGTCTTGCTCCACCTCTCCTTATTCTTCTCTAGATCATCTGGTTGTTCCGCCAGCAAAAAGAGATAAATTGACCTAATAGTTATATTGGGATTAGCCAGAATATCATTCAACAATTGGTTGCTCCTGAATCCCTGCACCCCCCCTGTTTTTTTCCCTAAAAAATCCTGTATCTGTAAATATTTGAAAAAGTCCCTTTGCTCTAGACCATACTGCTCCTGTAGATCTCTAAACGCCTTGACCCCAGAGTTATCAAAAAAGTTCCCTAACCTAATTATGCCTAGAGAGGACCAGTTTGCCATATATTTATCATGGAAGATTTCAGGGAGCAATGGATTCTTCTCAATCATGGCATAATGATTGTATCTACCAAATCCTTTCTTCTTGTACCATAATCGCCAGCACTTCTGGGCCGCTCCCAGAACCTTATATCTGGTTTTCTTATAATATCCAGGCTTGTGATATGTTACCAGACACCCATTGGCTACTGACCCTATCTGCAGCTTGTATATATTGGGGCCATCCCCTTCCACGTTTCCTTCTTTATTAGGACCCCATAGAGGGCGCATATACTGCAGAGCTGCTGCCATTTGATATAGCTTTATATTCGGTAAGGACCACCCACCCCTTTCTCGAGGGAGAGACATAAATTTGCTTGATCTCCTACATTTACCATATGCCCATATAAATCTCATAATCACTCTGTCTATCTCTTTAAATCTCAAATTGGTAAAGCTCAGTGGTATGGCACGAAATAGATACAGCAGCTTCGGGAGGAAAATCATCTTTACCATATTACACCGCCCCACAATAGTCAGATGCAAGTTATTCCATCTGCACATATCTTCTCTGACTTTTGCAAGTATAGGATCTATATTCAAATTGACAACTTCATCTACCTTTGGTGTAATATTAATACCTAAATATACTGCATGATCCACCCTCCGAGTGTCTTTAGTATTTGTATATTGATTCACCAACAGCTGCGTTTTAGCTCCATTTAACAGGTACCCAGAAACCCTTCCAAACTTTTTCGTCACCTCTTCAATCTCTCTCAGTGCTAAATCGGGGGAGGGCGTTAATATAGCTATATCATCTGCATAAGCTAAGACTTTTGTATCCCATCCCTGCCTATGTATTGGTGGGATCTTGCTATTTTCCTCCAACTGTCTAAGCAGAGGGTCTATATACAACGCAAACAGGAGGGGGGAACATGGACATCCCTGCCTTGTGCCTCTCCTGATCGAAATACTCTCGGATTGTCCTCCCATTAATTGTATTTTTGCAGCCGGAGATCTATATAGAGCCTTTACTGCTATGATAAATTTCTTCCCTAACCCATAATACTCCATAACATACCATAGATACTTCCAATTCACCTGATCGAACGCCTTCTCTGCGTCCAAAAATGCAGCCGCCATAGGTTCCTTTGCTACTTCTGTAGCGTCAAAAAGTGCTAGAACTCTCTGAATATGATTAGTCGTATCCCTTCCTGGGACAAACCCATGCTGCCTAGGGGAGACCAGTTTCTTAATCACCAATGATAATCGAGCGGCCAGGATCTTTGAATATATTTTAACATCACTATTTATTAATGTAATCGGGCGATATGAGGTCGGATTTAACGGGGGTTTTCCCTTCTTTAGAAATATGACTATATTAGCCAGATCCCAAGATGGGGGATTTTCCCTCCATTCTGTACCTGACTAAATAACTCTACCATTACCGGGAGCAATAATAATTTAAAGCTTTATAAAATTCTAAGGGGATCGAGTCAGGACCGGTAGCTTTCCCCGTGGTTAAGTCACTCATTGCCATATCTATTTCTGAAGTATCTATCTGCTCTCCCAGGCGTATATTGTCACTCTTACCTAATTTCTCGATCTTAATGGGATATAGAAACTCCAAAATTTCTTCCTCCGAATATACTGATATATCGTTATAAAGTTCCTGATAATATCCATGGAACACCTTTCTAATTCTACCCACCTCCGATATTATCTGTCCTTGCCAGTCTTTAATCTCCCTAATAACCCCGGACGCTACTTTCTGAATTGTCCGTATTGCTAGCAAACGCCCAGCTTTTTCTCCATACTCATACCCTTGTGCACGCTGTGCTAGATATTTCTCCGCTATTCTTTGGGCCGTGACCTCATTCATTGCTGCTTTTACTATGGTGACCTCTTCCTGCGCCCTCCTTATATCTACTCCAGTTTCTATAGCTATAACAAGTTGTCTTTCTGCAAACCGCAGTTTCGCTGGGACTCTATTGTTCTACCTTGAGTATCCTTCTGCCTTTTAATACTAAAACTTAGTGTTTCACCACGAATACCTGCTTTCAGAGTATCCCAAACTATCTCCACTGAAGTTGACCCCTTATTAAACCCCAGAAATTCAACTATCCACTTTCTCATATGCTCACAGTATTCTGGATCCTTTAGAAGTCCCCTTTCAAATGTCCATCTACTAACTTTTGGTTCTAGCCCCTCCAGTTCTATATCAAAAACTAAAGGATTATGATCTGATACTATCCGTGGATATAGCTCAATCCTGCCCTGATTTAGAAATACAGGAGAGATTAAAAAATAATCGAGCCGTGCTAGTTTCACATGAGGGGCTGAATAATAAGTATATCCGGGGTCGGGCTTACGCAGCTTCACCCAGGCATCCACTAACCCTAATTCTTGCTGAATAGCAACCATTGCCTTATATACCTGAGGTTTACGCCCCTGATATTTCCTAGTTCTGGGTGTTAACAAATCTTGTAGTCCCTCCCAAGATCCATTAAAGTTAAAGTCACCACATATAATATAGGGAGGGGCCCAGCCTGTTAGCTCGATAGCAAGGGTATCGACTACTACTGGATCGTCCGTGACTACCCCATATAAGAAAAAGCATTCCAATTAAAGTTCTTACCTGTTCCCCCCTCAATAGTTACATTGTGCCTCAAATTACTAGGCACATTCTGTAGGGATTTCAAAGAAGATAGACAAAAGGAAGAAACTGTGATTAGCTCCTTTCTACAAGCAAACAGTCTTAGGTATAAAACTACAAGTCATGACTGTCTCTAATGCACTTTTATTTAATGGCTTAGTAACTGAAATTAACACATTTGAATAAAAGAAACCTTAAAGAGTTTCATGCAGAAAAGGCCATCTTACCTTACCTATTCCATGCTCCCCAGTGGAACAAATAGTAACTATTCATACCTTAGAATGGCCAATCAAACTCAGGAGGTCCAAAAGAGGGTTGATATTGGTATGGCCATTTCTCCTATGTAATAAACCTTGTTTGAGAGTAATCAACAATCTTTTGTCCAATTTCTTCTAGCTGTAAAAATAAAATGTGTGAGCAAATTGTCTATATTAGCAGAGATATGGGACTATACTGTGAATAAAGTGTAATTAGAGGTTACTCAAATAACAACAATTTTTTTATACTTTCTTCAACAATAGAGCTAATGATTACTTCAATTTATCATTCATTATAGAAAATACATCTTGGCCGGGGATGTTCCCCCAATTTTAAGAAACTAATGGGCAATAGGAATTTTTTAAATGAACGTGGAGAAGTAAAGATAAATGCATTTGCGTCATATGAATCCCAGGAAGGAGAACAAGAATAAGACCTGAGAATTCATTTGAAGGACAGTAATTAAGAGAACGATATTACGAGTACTATACTAGATTATATCTTTGCCTTCCAGCATGAGGAATCCAGTATATGCCTCCTTTATTACTGATGCTGGGGTGTTGGAAATACCAGGTTACAGTACTACTTAGGGATTATAAACTAGTCCCCTATATAGCAATACATAATGGAGGTGGCAAATGGAGCTTTCTTTTGAAACGAAAACGTATGCAAAGAACAATTAGGTATTAAAACGACTTACGAGCTAACTTGCAAAAAGGACAAGTTGGTATTTCCCGTGGATCAGCGAAACAGCAAAATAAGGTGCATTTTTCAACCAGCAATTTAGCAATTAGTTATTCATGACTTCTCTTCATAGTTGTAGCTAAACTTTTGCCAGCTTAAAGCACAAACGTAGGTTATCACATTTCCTTATATGATACTTGTTCGCTCAGAGAGGCGGCATATACACCTCTCTTTGAGCTCAGGAAGCAAATAGAGCTTTCTTTCTAAATAGAAACCTGTGCAAAATACAATTAGATGTAAAATCGATTCCTCAGCTAAGTTTCAAAAAGGGCAAGTTGGTATTTCAGATGCAGCTAAACTCTTTTCTTCCTTTAATTATTTTATACCAGTCCATAAGACCCAGTCATTGGCCTAATCAATGTTTTAACATCCACAATCTTGTCGTTTTTGTTTTAATATGTTTCAAATAAGGCTGAAGATCTCCTCTAAAATCTGTTGGAGACAAAAGTGTGAGATATTTCTTCCTTATCTAGTCCTCCCAATCCTTTTTGATGCCAGCTGTCTTGGTTAAATATTTCATCTTCCTTTTCTGGCATGTTGTAGAATCCTCCTATTTTCCAAAAATAAAGAATAAATCTGGTGACTCATTTCTTTATTCATATTATTAAGCCAAAGCAACATTTGTCAGCAGTGTAGGCAAACGTTTAATGGATGTCTCAGAGACATATTATAAACATTCATATTGCTAAGCAAATAGTTAGTCAATTGTTGAAAATACCTGAACATGATATTTAAGAGTCCTAACTCAAGTCCTAATGCACTGTTAGTAGTATAAGGATCTCAAGTCAACTCTTCCAAATATTGGTCTCCATTGTTTGAAGAGATGTCGTGGCTTTTTAACCAAGATTTCACTATCATATAAGAGTAAATTCACTTTTTCAAATGAAGGGTTTTTAAAAACACCTACAGACTCATGCCTTGATAAAGAGTTCACTCTTTTCACCATCCTTGCCATTGCTATGGCTCTCTATTCTAAGTTGTTTATATGATTTTTCAAATTAAGATTGCTCGTTAGCACCATTCCTAAGTATAAATATTCCTTCACTATTTCCAATTGTTTTGCTTTTAACCACAAAGAACCACTTCATCTTTTCAATGTTATTTTTAGAAAAGACCACAATTTAAATTTTTGAGACATTTATGTAAAGATCATATACCAAACCATATTTCTCAGATTCACTTATTTGGCTATGCAACCCTACCAGAACCTGATCTTCTAGAATAGTTTCATCTGCATAAAATATATACAGAATTATTTCTAGACCCAGCTTTGGTGGAAATTAATGAGATAGAGATAAGCCACATGGAATATCTGCTATATCTTTTGAAAATAAGAGTAGCACTGAATACATCCCTGACAGTGCCCACTGGAAGTACTGTTTTTTTTGTTCATTGCCCTACAGTTGCCCAGCTGTACTTGTGTCCATGAGTTCTTGTTTGTTTGAATGATCAGTATCAATAAGCCCAAAGAGATCCCCCAATTAGGCATTTTCTTCCAAAGGCAAGACTGATTATTGGTAACAAACGCAGTTGGCAAATCTATAAATGAGACGAGAAAGATTCCTTTTAAAGGCATATTCATCAACCAATAATTTTAAAACAAGGGAGCCATCGATGGTTGAGTATCCTTTCTTAAATCCAAGTTACATTTTTGGAAGAATGTTATATATCTTAACCCAGTCTTCTAGAGATCCTAAAAGATTTTAGCTCTTACTGGATATATCCAATGTTGTAACAATATGATAGTTACTAGGCAAATTCCCTTGTGCCATTCTTAAAGATTATCCTAATACTCCTGTTTCCCCATCTCGCTAAACACTGGGGTAAAAGCCCGTGCCCACAACAAAAAAGCAAATAAGCCTTACAGGGCTGATACAGATGAGAACATTAGTACAATGTAAGTGTTAATATAGAATTATTGATAAAATTATTCATGAAAATTCATGTGTTCTGAGTATTGATTTTACATAGAAAATGTATTAACTTAGAGAAAAATAATGCACGCATTTGATGGTGGGCCCAAGTGTGTGGCCGCAAATGCACAAAGTGTACTTAGTGATGGCTTATTAATATGAAATGTGAAGCTTATGTTTGGTAATATAGTAATATGTCATATTGAGGGTTATGCATTATATATTTGCTTTATTAATTGTAGGCCTTAATTTAGCGAGGTCTTGGCCTAGTTACACTGCCTCATGTCAAGCTACATTTCTTAGGCGTTTTTATAAAATGGATGCTTAGAGAATTAAATTTGTGATTTTCCACTGTACTGACCATGTGCTCGCAGCTGAAGTTCTTTCTCATGAGAAATTGCTTGCTAGAAGATGCTGTACTTGCTAGTGCAACAATGTTTAATTTAGTGTGTGTAAGACTGACTTTCCCAGGAGAAGACAATAAATTCACTGACTGGAGTATAAGCTGCAACAATATTGATACCTGACGAGCCGAATGATGAGAGCCGGATGAAAGGAGCCAATCATCAACATGTGAACCGTGTACTAGTAGAAGTATAGATTGGAGGGTTTAGTTTTATTGGATTAAATGTGAACATGCGATTCTCTGACCAATAGGGACATTGGAAGTAGTTTTAGGAAATCTAACTTAGCCGGACTGCACTGAAAAGAGGACACCATTTGCCCATTTTCTATCTTGCCATAAGGTTATTATTTTCCTGACCGTCTTGAGAAGAGATGTGCTTAAATTTAGCATTTAAAAGACTTTGTACTCTATGAACTTTGATGCTGAATCCAGTTGCCGTGCTGACCCGACTGATGTCCTGATGACGAAGAATAACTTAGCTTGCCGATCCATTTGAGGAGAGGTATATCAATAATGATATCGATTGCAATGTCTATTTGCTTTTTGCTTCTAGGACCAACCATTATTTTAATAGCGCCCTAGTTAGATGTTTTCCCAAATTTGTGTGACTAAATTGCTTTGCATGGAGTCCAAACATGCTATTCTAATCTGATGTTAGTTAGGGTTCTCACTGATGCAGCTCGCTACACATAATAACAGCTGATGTCTTTTCTTTGCAGAATCTAAATGTATGTAACATCCTCTGCGCAGTTATTCTTGCTATTAATTTGTACTGTAACCTTGGAATGTGTAGTAGGTCAAGCTTTGATTAGATTACGATTCTTTCACCGCTTTGGACAGCCAGTATTTTTTCTGTATGTTTATCATTTGATTTTGAGATTAAATTACGTAACATTGGCATTGTTAATATAGGGAAATAAACATTCAAATTGTTACTGTGAGGTGTGGTTATTCATGACTGCAAGGTCATGGCGTGTGGAAATTACTGACTCCTATTAATTATTGATGTTATTGATTGTTGATGATATTAATCTGTATTTGTATGGGATATATGGTGGGAAAACCTCGAAGCGAGTTAAAAGGTTCATCAACCTATTCGTGTCTCCTTGTAAGTTTACTTATTAAGGTCTGACGAGGTAACATAAGCAAGAGTAATACTAAGTTACGTGTGTTGAGAAAATAGTTGCCCTGAAATGGCCTGACTTGATGAGCCTGGTCAGCTTGATCTGCTGTCGAATTACTTTCTTTTATTGTTTTTTCAACACAACACAATGCCATGTTACTGCTAAAAATCATTTTTTATGGTCTGTGTTGATTATGCCATTCAATATATGCTATTTATTCCTAGTTGTGGGCCTCGTACGCTTGATGGCTAGTTACAAAAGTGTGATACACTGGAGCACCTTAGACAAGCATGGTGTCATGTAGAAAGTACTACACTAAAGCCTTATTGTCTTCTACCTAGGACCCCTACCCAATGTATTCCCTTTATTTTTGGGAGGTTGTAAGATATTCCACACTTAGGCATCACAATTTACATGTTTTAATCATCTCCAACACTCTCCAAAAATAAACCTTGTGTAGGGGCCTGAGATTTTAAACTCTGACATTGGAAGCCATAGTCTACTACCCATAACACAGGGGTCCATTCACCATTACACTTTTCTGTGGCAAGTGAGGTGGGCCGGCGATAATGCATGACACCCAGTGTAGTGTGTGAGGCCCTGCCTCAGCATTTTGCATGAATCATTGGCCTTTACATATAGGGAGACATAGAGCACACTGTGGTCTCCACATCTGAATAAGGTTTCCTCTGGTGGCTAACCCCTGTGTTCTTGATAGACTTGCCCCATTTGCTTTTTGTTGTTTCAAATGTTGGTGCCTTGAATATTTGAACAGTCTTGGTGTCAGAGTTGATACCCCTCTTCACATGTCTAAAATAAATTATTAAATTGTTTGAATTAATTAAAATCATTAATGATAAAATATGTATCCCCAGACCTTACCCAGTAACCTTAAAATCTCCTTACGCAATATTAAAATAATTATTTACACATTTCCATTATAAGAAAAAAACAGGTAATTCATTTCTTCTCAAAACATTTCCCTTGTTTCAATTATCCTTCAGTAAAAATTGTGTAGTTCCCCTAATTGCACACAGCCCACCTTAAGAAAGTGCTCTAATAAAACCTTCAATCAAAAGTGCTCAGTTTCCATTTGGATTTGTGCCCAACGTAAAACCAAATTAGCAGATCAAACTCTGTACTAGAAATGTCACACTTCCCATTATTGCACACAAGCCCGCCTAACAAGATCCTTGTCCTTTTTAACCTACTGTAGAAATTGCACAATTCCCATTATTTCATTATTGCACACAAGCCTACCTAAAATGTCCTTACCCTGGATTATCCTTCAATAGCAGCTGCACAATTCCCATTATTGCACACAACCCCTGTAAACCCTAGTTATCCTTCAATAAGACAGTTGCACAATCCCCCTTATTGCACACCACCCACCATAGTAAAGTATTCTGCTAAAAGTGATTGTAAAAATCTAAAATCTCAGAGTTGACTTTTGATACATATCGGGCAAAATCATGCATTTCCTACTTAATCCACCAGCACACACTTACTGAACCAAAACATTGTAAAGCCATATCAGGATTTCAGGCTGCATTTTATTCATATTTTCTTCCTTGTGAATTATGTGTCTGTGGTAACTGCCTATTGCTGTAGATCTGCCACCGCATTCATCTATAGTAGGAAGCGGCATGACAGCTGACACGAGTGCCCTCAAATCATGTGCAAGAATGATTCCTGCGATTTTCTACATAGTCTACATTCAATCAATCAATCAATCAATTAGGATTGATAAAGCATGGCTAATCACCCGATAGGGTATCCAAGGGCCTGCAGGTCACAGAGGTTTATTCGAACAGCCAGGCATTGAGGGCCATTCGGAATTCCGGAAGTGAGGTGATAGTCCACAGGTGTGTGGGGAGGCTGTTCCAGGTTTAAAATGCGATGTGAGTGAAGGAGCATCCTCCACTTCTGCTTCAGTAGATGTAAGGAGTATGTGTAAGTGAAAGGGAGGCAGAGCGTAGTCTTCTCAACAGTTGGTGGAAGTTCAGGCGGTGGTTAATGTACATGGGTCCTTGGTTGTGTAGATCCCTGTGTGTGGGGGTCAGCAGCTTGAATTGGCATCTCTTCTGTACAGGGAGCCAGTGGAGTTGCCTGCTGTGGGGTGTGATGCGGGTTCTTCCTGGAAGGCAGAGGATCAGTCTGGCTAAGACATTCTGTATGGTTAGAAGTCTCTGTAGGATGTGTGCAGTGATTCCTAAGTAGAGGGCATTGTCATAGTCCAGTCGGCTGGTGATTAGGGCCTGTGTCACGCTGCATCTCATGTGTAGGGGTAGCCACTTGAAGATTTTATGTAGCATGTGCAAACTGAAGAAGCAGGTGGAGGCCACGGCATTGATCTGTGTTGGGAAGAGGCAGGCTTGGGTAATCTGGGAGGGAGCCAGGAGTTTGAAGATCAGTAGCCCAATTGCTGATCACCTTGTTCTCTAAATCCTTTGGGTCTTGAGACATAGATAGAGCATTTGCATTCATTAATAATTTTGCTATAGCCTTTGCTGAAAGATTTGCATTGACAAGGTTTTTTGCATTCAGCATTTGGATGGCCTTCCTTAAGAAAAAAACAGATTCAATTTTTCTCCATAGGAGATGTTTCAATTTGCTGGCGTTCACTGTTTTTGATTTTTAAGCAATATGCAATCCATTTGGCAGGCAACACCAGATTTTCCTTGGATAGGTGAAATTTCAGCCTATTTGTGCTTGGATGGTACAATCTGGGAGAGAAAACAGTACTCTACATTGTGTCCATCGCTGACTGTCCAAAAGATAAAATAATTGGTCTTTAAACATTATGGCTCCATAAGAAAGAGCAGTCATCACTTTGCAGCCACGGCTGTTAGAAGAGCTTGCAGGTTTGGGCAGGCTAGCTCTTTTAGATGTCCCATTGTGCACAGTAAATGTTTAGCCAATATCTTTAAGGCTTCTTCTTCTGACCTTTTGCCTCCCTTTTCATCCAGGTGTAACCCCAGGTATTTAAAGGTTGTCACTATCTCCCGGTAAGCTCCCTCGATGTGCCAAGACCCTTTTTTAATCAGTTTCCTGCCAAAAATCATTCACTATTTTGGTTTAATTTAAATTGATCTTGATGGATTTGTCTTTAAGGTAGTGAGCAAGTGCATTGAGAAAGCTATATAAGCCTACTTGAGTGCAATCTATGATGACTATTTAATCTGCATATTGGAGTATTTGAACCTTTGGACTGACCAATCATGGTGGGCATGATGTAGGGCTGACCAGGTTGCTTTCAAAATCTGCCACGTAGAGGTTGAATAACAGGGTCACAAGGAAACATCCTTGGTTAAGACCTTTATCTGTAAAATTTTCTCTGAAGTGGACCGATCTGTAGTCAATTTGATTATTACCCATTACTATACAGCAACTCAATTGCTTTCAACAGACGGGAGGGAGTAAATCTCCCAGCTGTGAAACTTTCCCCACTGCCTGTCTCTTGGGGCTTTGTCGAAACCGTTAATGAAATCAGTAAATGCCTCTTAGAGTGGCAAAGATTTTGGGCGAACAGCATCCTCTATTAAACAGAACTGGTTAGCAAATTACCCTAGATGGGACAGTTTCTTTTAAATCTAGATTGAAATCATGGGACCAATTGTTTTTCATAAGACCAAGCTTCTTGCTCCTCATTAAATAATCGGGCATAGCATTTCTTCAAATGCATATTTGGGTCTCCTCAGGGTTTCCTCCTGCACTTTTGTTCTGAGAAAGTTGCGCCTTCTTCTTCCTCCTGTCTCTTCTGATGCTTGCCATACTACTATTGTGTTGCTCATTGAGTCCAAATTGGACTACTGTAATGATAATCAAGCAACCACGTTTACTATCGTCACCCCATTTTATAAATCTCACCCATGTAGAAATCTCTGCATTGGCTGCCTAGTCATGCTTGAATTTCCTGCAAGATCATCTGCATTATTGATAGTTTTGTGTTTATGGATTTACCACTTTCGTTTCCTCCAGCTTGACTACTTACACATCCAGCAGATAGTGTCCTTCTGCTAAGCAGCTATTGGGCTCAGCTCCCTGGTTTCCTAGAGCTCAACTAGTTGGTCCTTTTTTCACAGAACCGTCACTGACCCTCTTGAACTCTCTGCTTCTGCCTCTAGGATCCATTTCTTCTCACATTCAATGTAGAAAGCACATTTTCGAATCAGTTTGTGCCATCTATGTTGCAAGTCTTTCTATATATAGCAAATCAATAAATCCTCTAGGAGGTAGTGCATGATTTCAATCTTCTATAGCATAACATAATCTAACTATATTCATGACAAAAGTGAAACATTCCTGGATCCATGTTACTAAAATAAGAGCTGTTGATCTTAAAGCTGAGTATGATGTAAATGAGCATTGAAGGGTTAATGCCTCTAAAGCTGTCTGTTCCAGCAGCATGTCTCATGAAGCTGTACCTCATGATCCAGGCACATTCGTGAGCACTATGAGCACTCTAGACCTTTATTAGAATTGTACGATCTTCACCGGAACCTGTTAGAAGGGGAAATAGTGATATGTGGGAAACTACTATAATGTCTCAGGCACGAGCTGTGAATCCCCCCTGATGGGAAATAATCAAAATGCAGCATTTTGATTGTGTGCAGCTGTCTAATTGACAGTAATATTTAATAAACCTCAAAGCCGTGCAAACGGCTTGGGTTCATGTGTAGTGATAGCAGGAATTGTTGAGCTGTTTACATTGGTTCATGGTACCCATACTTGGCTGAGATTGCGATAGATCCTGTCATGTTTTTGAGTGGCAATGTTAAACATTTTACTCTCATCACCTGCGCTAATGTCATTCTTCTTGCACGTTGATCTTACCTAGGGGTGGGCGAGCCACTTAAAGCTCGAGCCAGGATCGAGCTAGATAGCTCAGCTGGAGGTCTTCTTGAAACCTTGAAAACAAAGGGCCGTATTTATACTCTGGTTGCGCCGAATTTGCGTCGTTTTTTTCGACGCAAATTCGACGCTAAACTAACGCCAACTAACGCCATATTTATACTATGGCGTTAGACGCTTCGGGCGCCAAAGTGCCCGGAGTGAGCGTCATTTTTTAGCGTGAACCCCTTCCTTGCGTTAATGATATGCAAGGGAGGCGTTCCCGTCTTAAAAAATGACTCCCAGGCCTTTACGTGGAATTTATACTCCCGGGCAAAAATGACGCCCGGGAGTGGGCGTGGCCAAAAACGGCGCATTTGCGCCGCTTTTTAACGCCTGGGTCAGGGATGGCGTTAAGGGACAAGTGGGCTCAAAATGAGCCCAGAGTGCCCTCCCCTGCCCCCTGGACCCCTGCAACCCTTGCCCACCCCAGGAGGACACCCAAGGACGGAGGGACCCATCCCATGGACATTAAGGTAAGTTCAGGTAAGTATTTTATTTTTTATTTTTTGTGGCATAGGGGGGCCTGATTTGTGCCCCCCTACATGCCACTATGCCCAATGACCATGCCCAGGGGACATAAGTCCCCTGGGCATGGTCATTGGGCAAGGGGGCATGACTCCTATCTTTACAATGATAGGAGTCATGTTGATGGGGGATGGGCGTCGAAAAAAAATGGCGCAAGTCGGGTTACGACGATTTTTTCGACGTAACCTGACTTGCCCCATTTTAAGACGCCCATACGCCATTTTCCCCCTACGCCGGCGCTGTCTGGTGTACGTGTTTTTTTTCCACGCAAACCAGGCAGCGCCGGTCTGCTTGCGCCGGCTAACGCCATTCCATAAATACGGCGCCCGCATGGCGCTTCAGAATGGCGTTAGAAGGCGCAAAAAATTTTGACGCTAAAATGCGTTAGCGCAGTTTAGCGTCAAAAAGTATAAATATGGGCCAAAATGTGCCAAGCTTTCAGCGACTTCTGTCTGCCTGTCTCACTCTACACTCGTGCACAAAGTTGAAAACAAAGCATTAACATCTGAGGTAAAACGGAGAGACAAATACATACCCGTTTATTAGCTGATTTGTACAATATGAAAGCAGAAAACCTAGGAATAATCCTGGGCTCCCTGCTTAACGAGGCTCTGTGATTCTAGGCAACTATTTATGTTGCCAGTCCCAGCACATGGTCTGCATTTTACATGTGTACTAATCGGCTGCACAATACAGTTTGAATGAAGGCAATTAATCACACAACGAAAAATACTTCTGTCTAAAAAAGTAATTTTTTTGCAGGTAAACTGTAATATATATTTTTTCTTTACAGTGACATAAAGACATTTACAATGTAGTTTACACACATGCATATTTCTTCCTAGCTTGCTAATGACAAGCGGTCTACCTTGAAGCTGAAGTGCACAATCGTTTGAGCACATAAGGTTTGCGAATAATTTATGATCAAACTTGCTGCCTTGAAAATCGGCCACAGTGGCATATTTTCTGCAATAATTAGATTAAGCTAAAGAGGTGAAAACATGAGTGTTTAATCCAGAGAAGGAGCAGGAAGGTAGCTATTGAAATGTTGGTAAACACTCAAAAAACTGTAACCTTTTTGGAATTTGAAACATTAACATTGTATTTTGTCAACCCCGAACTAGTAAAACTCCCCAAAAAATAAAATAAGCCTGTGATGAAAACATCAATTTCACTGTCGAGTAAAACAGAAAAAATATGTTCTTGTGCACATTTCAATCAAGCTTCATCCTAGAAACGGGCTGCTGTGTGTACATTCTTCACGAGTAAATTTAGGAGCACAGTCTTACTAATGGAAATCTATGGCTTGTTATTTTTCCACAGACCTCATTACAAGTGCACCAGAGTTATGTCTCGTAACTGCCCTGTATGTCTGCCCCTAAAGTTACTATTAACTGGAACATCAATAACTTCACGGAGTTGAGTTACTGCTACTACATGTGGGATGCTGAGAGACTCCTGAGAAATTAGGAATTACTTAGTGGATCTGGAGTTCTGGTTCCATTTCCTATGTTTATTCATCATTTCCCCTTTATTTCACCTGAAACTTTACTTTTAGTAAGTGGAGCCGCGGGGTGAAAGACAACAGATCCACAGAGCTTTTGCTGATCTCGCAATCCTGATGTGGACTCCTGTTACTGGCCGAATTTGGATTGCCAAATAACTCCTAATGAGACCACATGAGTACTCCAGTGAAATATTGTGAATCCTCTAAATGACAGAAATCTATTCAATTTGTAAGAATAAATCTAGGGGAGTTGATGTTCAACTCCTTAATAAAGATTATGTCTCAAAGTATTTTATTTTATGTCATTTGATACTCAGATCAGCAAATGCAAGCCATGCCCTTCTTAGTACAGCTGTTTCAAATGTGTTTATGTGTGGGAACTGTTCGCCCTCATCTTCCCTGGTGGGTTTTCAATTTAATTTCAGTTTCTCTTCATTCAGTTAAGAAGAATCATGAAAGCAAACAACTAAAAACAGATCAAAACTTTTATTCACAGTTTTATATATCGCACTGTTTTGTTAATGGATTTACAGTTTTTGAGGTCTGCTATCAGGAAAATACCAGTCTTACTTATTTTGTCTCTGTGTTTGATTTACTTTGGTGCAGTGACAGCCAGCACTTATCCTAGAAACCATGAGGATAAATTATACAGGTATTCAAGAGGAACTAAGAATTCTCATCACTGTGCAGACTGTTCTTCCAAGCTTCCATATTGAATGAGTTATTTCCCACCTAATATTTTTTATTGTACTCTTTCTAATGTGGTTCTCATAAAAGTGCTCATAAAAGTGATGGACAGAAAGCAGTGGCTGAATTCAAGTAAAGTGTTTTACCAGTGCAGAGCATGAATCCACACACAGGCATTTTAAGGTGCATTCATCTTCAACCATGAAGTCTCCAAAATGCAATTACCTACAAATTGCTGCTGCATTATTGTTCTGTAATAATTCACTTAACGTTAAGCCTGTTCTTTTATGGCAAGATAAACGTAATACTTGAAGAGAAAAATGTAAGATTTTTCTGAATTTTGGAATTCAATGATGCATCCATTATATTTTTTTGTTAAGTTTAAACCACACCCTTACTGCATAGCGCCTGTGTTCTACAAAAGAATGTTGAAGTTACTTTTTATTTACTCATCACATACGTACATTGGCCAGTTTATCTAGCTTTTACCTAGAAATAAAGGTAACAGATACTGCTACTTTGGCAAAGATCCACCACTCTGCGAGACCATCCTAAGAATGGTGGATTTTCAATCACTGCCTTCGCAAAGGTTGTTAATCTGGCAACATGACAGATGGATGATCTGCCAACCATACTCAAAATCAATTTTGATTGCATAACGGACTGTCATATACATTGTAATGCTTACCGAAAGAACTATATTCTAACCTTTTACACATATTTCATATGCCAGGGGACTGATTTCCTTACACCTTCCTCCTGTCAACAAGGGCAAATGAGGTCAATCTGCCTGGGGTCACATTCCAATGGGGTCATTCAGGCAAACCATAAGTTGTAAGAAACGGGGTAGTTAACTAATGGGAGATTAGTAGTTGAGAGTTCCACCAAAGTGAAGCATTCAAGTGTCTAGAAACAAAAGCAGTTTGCATTGATGAACAGTGGTCTTACCCACGACAGCTGAGGCTCCCTCATAGAAAATGCTTCTAAAGTATTTCAATGCTCTAAAACAATTTAAAGTTGAGGAAGAAAACGTAAAAAATGCTTAAACCGATTTACTATTTAATAATTGAAATGGCAGGAAAAGACAAATATCAATTAAGGGGATCAGACTTTACTAATCTTTAAAGACAAATAAAAAAATGTACCTATAGAAAACAATACGAATTGCATATGTTATACAACCATGATGGAGTGTAGGCTGGTAAATCCTAGCAGTTTAGTTGCTCAGCAGTTTTCCCCTGGGACGTAGGGCCTTATTTAGTGATTGGCAGACAAAGAACATCTGCAAAAAACTGGTGGATGTCCTATACATCCAATTTAGAGCACATAAAAGCCCTATACAATCTAAATAGGACAGACTGGACATCAAACACTTTTTGGCAACTGACCCACATCTGTTAAACTTGACCTGATTTTGAGACTGGCAGATGGGTTACTACATAACAAATGTGGCGTAAATCCTGTCCACCTTATTGCAAGGGCCATTGGATAAAATGAAATTATAATAAGGCAAACAGGGTATCAAGGGCCTTGATCTTCTTCATGAAATGAAAAATCCTCCGGCATGGGCCCACTGAAGCAAGGAGTTCTGGTGCTGAAAGTTCTAAATTAGAAAAACCTGAAATCTGTATGTTCCAAGGTCGCTTCTCACTAATGCCCCTTTTCTATTTTCACTGTACTTTAAGACTCAAGTGGTCGTTTGGTGAATGAATAGCACATGTTAAAAATTGACATGTAAACTACCCACCAAACACATGGTTCACTGCCTCACTTAGAGGTGGAAGAGTTGTTGGGTTTCTTCTTCCAGAGGCTCACCCAGCTGTGGCATGAGGCATGGTGGTCCCAGTATGGAAAATGTTTAAATGCCCTTGATGTACTGTGTGAAAATACCTGCCATGTCAGAAACATTTGTAATTTTCTTTGCAGCAACAAACCAAAGCGAATGAATGTACTTTCACTGCAGAGATATCCCATAGCAAGGCAGAGATTACTAAATACAATGGGTGCTCCAACATCACTGAAGCAGGGGTCATATCTTTTACTGACTGTGCAGATCATCTGCTGACCTTAAGCTGATGGGCACCCCGCCAGGGTCTAAATGAGCTGTTTAGTTACATTTTTGAAGCTCAAAAACCTTTAGTGGGGTAAGGATGGATGCTGTGTTTGAGCAAGTCTCCACAAAGTTGGATAATTTCTTTCCAAGGTACTAAAGTAGACTCAAACTTTACACTAAATAGTTCAGAGCTGGACAGCCCTGGAAATCTTCCAAGCCAGGATTGTGTCTTCATTTGGTAACCTTGCCAACTTGTCCCAGTCTTCCTGGATCACAGCTATACAAGATGCTATTATCTTCAACGTCACTCCTAATGCTCCGAGACATCTGTGAATATCTTATAGATAACCAGGGCACAGATAACAGTGGGAGACAGGCTAAAACGCTCTTTTCAGCCAGGTTCAACCATGTCCAGCTGATCATGTGTTTCTTATCCACAGATTACTTCTTGCTCTTGTGTACTCCAGGAGGCCAGCTAGCCCACCCTTGATACTGACCTTTAGAACGTAGATTCCAGAGAAAGCAGGATGCAAGTCCTCAGCCCTTCCTGTGGAAGCTTCTTACCTTTAAAGCGGTTTTCTTCTGGTTTTCTACAAAGTCCAGTTGTGTTTAAATTTCCATTTAGTCTAAGCCCTATTTTAAATGGGTTACACAGAAGTGGTTGATATAATGGTTTGAACATATCCTCGTAAGGTTACTAATGTGTACACTGTCCCCTTCTGTTGGCACTATTGTTAGTGTTTTTATGATTGTGAAATGCTAACTCATCTTTCTGAGCTTACTAACGTCAGCCTGTGAGCTCGCCTAGTAAAATGAGGTAACTCCTCCCTATTTGTGGAAAACCTACTCAAACTAGTTCTCTGCCTACTGAAACACGGAGATCACAGGGACAGACGCGAATGCGTGCTCCAAAGGCAAATCACACTATGCCATGAGTTGGAAACATCCAGAAATACCTGTCTTCACTATATGGTGAACAATTACCTCAACTTATTTTCCTCTGCTCACATTACGTTCCTATGATAAGTACAATACTGTATTCTCTGTGAGTGTAATCTTCTCCAATAAGCCTGCTGCCTTGTATTGCTAATGTAAGTTCCCAACAGGGCTCTTGCACAACACAGGCCATTGTCATCTCTGCAGATGAATTAACAAACATACTTTACACCTTCCTATGCACAGTCCTGAGCTCAGAAATCCATGATGTTTCTAGAAATCATCTTTGTAACATTTGTACCAAAAATCTAAATATGCCATTGAAATAAAAGTTCTCTATTTAGTGAAATACAATTAAAAGGCATTTTCTAGATTGTTCTTTCCCCAAGGTATATAACTGTGTTTTCTAAACATACAGATTGTTCTGTCAGTGGAAATCTGCATTAATATATGTAGTAAACCATACTTTAATCCCTTTTACTGCTGAAGCATACACGTTAGAATACTTTCAATGTTTAAATTTCGAATATTTGGCAGGCAGGCTTTTCAGGTTTCAAGACACACTTTACAGTCGAGTTAATTAATATTAGAAATTGTCTCAAAAAATTCAATAACAGTTTAGTCTGAGTGATAATTAAATAGTGCAGCACGAGTTGCAATGGTAAAGAGCATCAGGCCAGCTCAACTGCCATGTTATAAAGTCTCCGATGTGGGTAGTGTAAAACCACATCACAGTCACATGGGACATTTGCCTTTCATGCTACTTATGCAGCTGGAGATGTTTAACAAGCACCCAAGCCTCGGTGATTAAGAAAAGCCACCAGAGCTGTACAAAATTAATGGCGGGAGCAATGCAAAAATTTTCACTTTCCTGCACAAGTGAATTCTAACTACACATACAACTATTTTCCTTCATGCCATATGACTTCATTTACAATTTGCATAACATAATATTTCAACCTGTGTCTCCCATAAAAAACAGCTTTTTGGCCATCCCAAGGGCACAGTCCAACTTCCCACCACCAGTAACAGAGCTGATTGGTGCCTCTGCTAGTTTATATGTAATCCACTGTTGAACTGACACTGGGTAGTAGGAAATTTGTGCCGGCGCAGTGATCCCACACAGAAATATGAGGAAAATGCACTTTTTTAGCTAAGTTTGAGGTTTGCAGGGGATTCTAGGGAAGAAAACATTACAGGATCTATGCAAGCAACAACTCCCTTGACTCCTCCGGGTGTCTAATTTTCAGAAATGTCTGGGTTTTGTAGGTTTCACTAGATGGATGCAACAGGACCAAAAAAGCAGGTTACCCCCCTTGCAAAACCAGGTTGTTTTGTGATAGATAATTGTGATGTCTCCACAATATGTTTTGGGCTGTTTCCTGTTGAAGGCGCTAGGCCTACCCACACAAGTGAGGTACTATTCGTATTGGGAGACTTAGGGGAAAGCTGGGAGGAAGGAAGTTTGGAGCTCCTCTCAGATTCCAGAGCTTTTCATCACCGAAATATAAGGAGAATGTGTATTTTTAAGACAAAATGTGAGGTTTGCAAAGGATTCTGGGTGACAGAACCTAGTGAGAGACCCACACATCACCCCATCCTGGATTCCTCTAGGTGTCTAGGTGCCGGCTGAGCTAGAGCCCAAAATCTACAGCTAGGCTCCTTGCAACAAACGTGTCAGTTTTCAGTGGAATAATGTTATGTGTCCATGTTGTGTTTTGGGGTGTTTCCTGTCATGGGAACTAGGTCTATCCAACAAGTAAGGTACCATTTTTATTGGGTGACATGGGAGAATGATGGGTGGAAGGAAGCTTCAGGCACCCCTCAGATTCCCGAACTTTGCATCACCCGAATGTGAAGAAAATGTGTTTTGTAGACTGATTTTGAGGTTTGCAAAGGTTTCTAGGTCACAGAACCTGGTGAGAGCCCCCAAAGTCACCCATCCCTAAGTCTCCAATGGTGTCTAGATTTAGAAAATGTACAGGTTTGCTAGGTTTTCCTAGGTGCCAGCTGAGCTAGAGCCCAAAATCCACAGCTAGGCACATTGTAAAAAGACACACCAGTTTTCAGTGGAAAAATGTGATGTGTCCACATTGCGCTTTGGGGCATTTCCTATTGCGGGCACTAGGCCTACCAATAGTGGAATTGGCAGACATGGTAGAATGCTGGGTGGAAGGAAGTTTTTGGCTCCCCTCAGGTTCCAGAACTTTGCATCACCAAAATGAGAGGAAAAAGTATTTTTGCCAAAGTTTGAGGTTTGCAAAGTATTCTGGGTGACAGAACCTGGTGAGAATCCCACAAGTCACCCCATCCTGGATTCCCACAGGTGTCCAGTTACCAGAAATGTACAGGTTTGATAGGTTTCCATAGATGATGGCTGAGCTAGAGCCCAAAATCCACAGTGAGGCACTTCGCAAAAAACTTGTCAGTTTTCAGTGGAAAAATGTCATGTATTCATGTTGCATTTTGTGGTCTTTCCTGTTGCAGGCACAAGGCTTAACCTCACAAATGAAGTACCATTTTTATCGGGACGCTCTGGGGAACACAAAATAGCAGAACAAATGTTATTATCAATTGTCTTTCCCTGCATTTGCACCTTCCAAATATAAGACAGTGTGTAAGTAAGAAATGCCCTGTAATTCACATGGTAGTACAGGTACCACCAAATTCAGGGATGTGCAAATAACCACTGCTTCTAAAATCCATACCTTGTGCCTCTTTTGGAAATACATAGGTTTCCATAATACCTATTTTTCACTCTTTATATTTTACCAAATGAATTGCTGTATGCCCGGTACACAATGAAACCCCATTGCTAGGTGCAGCTCATTTATTGGCTCTGGGCACCTTGGTTTCTTGGTGAACCTACAAGACCTACAACCAGAAGGGCTCAGTGGATGTAACGGTATATTACTTTTGAAAATCTGCCATAGCTGGAGAAAGTTACAAATTAAAGCATTTGCAGAAATGGCAGTTTTTTCAACCCAATGTCTATATTTTTTTAGTTCAACTGTTACTTTCTATAGGAAAACCTTGAACGATCTACACAAATGACCCATTGCTGAATGCAAAATTCTGTCTACTTTTCAGTATTGTATAGCTTTCTGGGATTCATCACTGGTTTCACACCCATTTCTGTCACTAACTGGAAGGAGGTTGAAAGCACAAAAATATAGGAAAAATGGGGTATGTCCCAGTAAAATGTCAAAACTGAGCTGAAAAACTTAGTTTTATGATTTTATTCTGCATGTTCCTTAAAACTGGGAAGATTATGATGTAAGCACCAAAAACTCTTCATTGATGCCATTTTCAGGGAAAAAAAAGATGATTTTTTCTTCAGCACTATTTTCACATTTTTCGTAAAAAAAAACAGTTTTAGCTGTATTTTGTCTCATTTTTCGCACCCCACCAGGGTAATCCACAAACCCTGAGTACCTTTAGACTTCCCAGGATGGCGGAAAAAAGTATGCAAATTTGGCGTGGTAGCTTATGTGGACAGTGGATAGGTTATGTGGACAAAAAGTTATGGGGGCGTAAGTGCGAACTATCCCAAATAGCCAAAAACAGGCTGAGGACGGGGGCTTAGCAGCGAAGGGGTTCAATTAGTAGAAACACTTTCCTACACCATGATTTCGGCCGGAAGCTGCATCTTTCATTTTACATTGTTGTTCTGGTCAATATGCAGCTCTTTTCTCTGCCATGCTTTCCATTATTTCAAAACCTACAAAATATATGATTTTTGTTTATTTTATATTTACCTTTATTATATCTCCCCTCACTGCCTCGCGCTTTTCGGACTCTCTCCCTCACTCTTTACCCTCTTTTTATCCTCTTCTCTTTCTCTCTCTTTCTGGCTCACCTTTCCAGAGCTCATTCATGAAGTGAATAACACGATAATTGGTTGAAAGCTTTGCACCCTTCCCTGCTCATTATCCCTTCTGTAGCATCCTTCACGCACTCCTCCTCACACCCCTTCCGGGCATGCTGCCTGTCTTGGAAAGCACAGAGTCCTCTGGAATAATTGTATTCTATACATTATTTGGATTTGACAACAAGGAAATATTATAATCATTCATCTCAATTTGACAAGTGTGAAATTATCAGACAAAGAATACATCACGCTGTAAAAAATTACAAGTAATATCTGCTTCATCTCATAAAACACAAGAACACTGCGGAGAAAGTTAAAACTTCTTGCAGTTAAGATTTCAATTAGAACAGGCATTGGCAAAGCCAACTGTTCTTTGAGCTAAAAGGTGAGATTTTGGCGTTGTTAAAGCCTGGTTATTGCCGGCACAAGAGCGCATGACTCTTGCAAACAAATAATCTACATTTGAAAAAAACTAATACAAGATGACTGGTGATGTGTGTCCTCGCATTACGACACATGTGCATGTATATATCTTGATGCAGGCCCCAAATGCGTAGTCGCACTTTGCAGACATTTTTAATTGAGCAGACGGCCATATTAGACTGATAAATTAAAAGTAAAGAGTAAAAAAAATTTTTTACAAATGTGTGAGCACCAAAACTAATAAAAGTGGCCCAGCAGAACTTTGCAGTTAGCGGTTCTGTTAAATAATCACATTTATTTAAAAAAAAACTAAAACGGGGCAGGGTACCGAAGATGAGCGGGGTGGGAAAAGGGATTAAAATCAGAGCATGAGGTGAGGCACAAAAACAAGTATGAAACTAGCAAGGAATGAAAAACAAATAGAATCCCATCAAGTTAGCAGTGGAAGAAGAATACAACTCATCCAATAACAACACTTAAATCTATAATTTAGTCCCACAGGCGAACTGGCACTCTGGTACCAGTGAATACTTCTGAACCTAGTTTCCTGTGGAAAGCCCTTTTGTGCTATGCTCATTAATACTTAGTACATTCAGCAAAGCCCCCGGACTTGGCTGAGTTTTCTCACTGAAGGGTGCAAGCACAGTGATAACGTGCGATGCATTCGGATGTGGGTCCTAACGGTGACGATGCTGTAGTATTAAACACAGTAAAGCTCAGTAGTGGGATAACCGAGAGGAAGAGAAAGTCTCTGGTTTTAGGGAGTAGAACCAAAAACAGAGTCAACCTAAGATATGTGATGCTGCGTGGGTGGTTTGAGCACGACCGGATGGAGGACAGAAATAATTCCACAACAAACGAGAGAGTGGATCATAAAGCTTGGGCCCTCGTAAAATAGAATAACATCTTTATTGATTGATAAGTGTCGGAAAATGCTTACTTTGCACAGCAAGAAGCCCTGGTCCAGGTAAACATGTTGCAGATAGTTTAGTCTGTGCAAGATCATGCTGCTGGGCCTCTAAGCACTGCTGGCACCGGCAGTGAGAGCAGTTCGTCGGATATGGCGGCAGATATTCCAGTCTTATGTACAGTTAAGTGCAGATGTGCAGAAGCCTGATGCTCCTGATACACTTTCAGTCAGGGTGCACGTGCTCCAGACGCCCAAACTTTTTGCAGATTATTTTCGCTCACTTTTTAGGCGAGAGCATGTTAATCCCTCAATTTTATGTTGATTTTTCCTGCAATCAGAGGAGAACTCGCGCACTCCTTCCATTGCATACTCGAGAATAAACATTAGTATTCCCCATGAACATAAACCAATCACCTCTTTCACGACAGTCCTTTCTTGATATTGCTGGCTCTTCTTTAACACATGGGGCAGGATTCCCCTGGCAGCGTCGTCACCTTTTTCAAAGGAAAGCAAGAAAGTCAGCACAACCGCTGTAGTTGACAAAAAGGTAAGGCACGTAAAAACACATTTTTCTTAACAAAGATGCCTTACATTTTCTATTGCAACGAGTGTTGGTGAATCTGCAAACAAGGTGCAAGCACCTCTTTCCTCCCTCTCCCCCCATAGTACTGTACCTCGCTCCATGCTTCATCGAAGTTGCTGGCTTCCGCCACATAAAACTCTCATACGATAACTCAGCATAGCAAGCAACCAATCAAATCACTTCTTAGAGCACCTATGGTTTGAGTCAGTGTCTTAGTTTAAGCTCTGCTTATTATCATCACGGGTGCCTCCATAACTGTGGTTTTCCACATCCTCTTCAACATCAACATTCCCTCACTAACCCTACAGTGGTGCTATTCTGTGTGCTCTACCTGCAGATTCATGCAGAGATAAACACTAGACTAGAACATAGAAGGGATCTGCGGCCCTTCGTGACTGTCAGTTTCCTCAACATTTGAGACTCCGCGTCATTCTTTGTAGCTCTTTCAAGTCCGTACTCCCTTCATGTCAACATACCTTTGACGATTTTTTTCTGTTAGGGATGGTCCATGCCTTGAAGTTCACAATGAGCAGCTGAAAGGGTTTGAAAATGCGTTGGTTAGTGTATGTAATCACTGTCATCTGCTAGAATGGATGGGCATGGGCCTGCTGACAAACATCCTTTGTGACAGCCCTAATTTGAATTAAATCCGCCTACTTCAAGACTTCCATTTTCAAAATAGAACATTCCGTGAGCTCTGTGTGTGGTTTTCAGTGATAACAGTGACAGCTCGAGGCCTTTGGGTGGTGGACTGCATTCCACAGAGGTTGTTTTGCTAAGTCGAACACCAGTAACTCGGTGGGAGGCCGGCTAGTTTTGTCAAGTTTTCATAAATACATTCAAAGAAAAAGCACAAAGTGATCACCTACAGCTTCGTCAAATTGAAAAGAATTATCAGCCAGCTTCTGATCATGCAAAATACTAAACACAAACACCACCCAAACTTATACCTCAGTTAGAGTCATGCACTAATGGCGATATTGCATGTGATTCCGTTTATACCGCATGCTGCTCGTGAAACCCTATGTATTATAACCGATTTATTGTATTTGACGTGTATCACAAGTGTTTTTTAAAGCACTTAGGTCGAACTCTAAATCGAGTGGTATTTACCGCACATTGTAGTTACCAGGTGCATTAAATATATCATCCTGTGTCCTGCTGGAATTCAATAGGGAAAAACAATATCTTATGGCCCCTAACATGAGGATTTTGATGTCTTAAGCACCAGCATTCGTATGTTAGACCCCAAAAACTCAGTATAGATGCTATTTATCGCTCCCAATATATTTCGAACCTCACAGTGTCAGATTGTATGGGTATGATAACTAGCTCCCACCCCTCCAACACGCTTGGAATCAAGGCCTTAGACTATTGCAAACCGAAAACATCCCATAGGAAAAATGATGCTCACTGGAATCGCAAGTCATTTGAGAGTCTTCTCCACCCAAAACCTGGTTTTAAATGAGGCTTAAAAGCATTGAAAGGCACCATGATAAAATATCTCCCGCAGCACGACTACTAGGTATGAGTACATGACAGTCCTCGCACTCACTGCTAAATTCATACTTCCTTGAAAAACATCTGCCACATAATTTCATCCATAGCAACATATGTTCAAAAGTATATCACTAGGCGTGATGAGTAGGGTAACTACCTCTTTTCATGTTATCACGTACACTGGCTGCTTCTGAGTTTTTGCATTGTAAATCCAATGATTTCTGCATGCTAGTGTCAGTTTGCTTCAGTTAAACTAAGGATATACACAGACTAGATTTTAATTTATCATTAGGTGCTACGTGCAAGTCTGCAAAAAGTGCCAGTGAAGACCATTAAAGTGTAAGCGATGACATAGAGTCACCTGCATATCCTAGCCAGAAAAGTATCACGTGTAGCTACAATTGTCTTTGGAACGACCTTACCCATGTGCCTTTGTCTGAAGCTCCTCGCCTGTCAGTAACCGTAGATGAGCAATGAGTTTATGGATGAGTAATGGCAACATTGGTGCTCACAAATACACACACAACTTTTCATCCCTTGTAGATCTTGTAGATGATTTGGATATCCTCCGAAGCTCTAGTTCATGACACCTTTGTGAGATGCATTGGTTTGACCCTTTGAATGGACACTGTCAATTTCTCCACTGTATTGGTGGAGCATTTCTGTACAAGCCGGGAAAGATGTGCTTCATTGCATTCATTTGTTTAATGCTGAACAGAATTGCAGTGAGACAACGTGTCTATGCCCAAGTAAGATGAGAATGAACAAGCCAGAAGTGATGAAGCCAAAGAGGTAATAGTGGGGCATGTAAGACATCTCAAGGATACCAGTGCCGCTGGCACCAGGAGTATTTGTAGTTAATTCTGAAATTACAAGCACAATGCCATATTTTACTTAAAAATATCATTTTGCATAAAAGTTTACATAGTAGAAGTTTTATTGTGTACAACTAACCACAAAATCCATGTCTTCTGAAATGCTTAATGGCTATCGTGTAAACGACTTTTTTTGGAAACTCTAGGCAATCTAATTTTCCTTCATGATCGTTTCTGGTGAGATCTGGGAGGTCTCGGAGAGGGATATGTTATAGTGAAGTTGAGTGTCTGGTGTGGTCCCTGAAAGTAAAGTGGGCCTCACGAAACAGTATCATCAACTGTGCCAGGTTGCCCATTGCTGACCCACTTAAAGCATGCATTCAAACATCTAATGGGCGAGGGCCAATATAGAAGCAGTTGGTTACTCAAAGTGTGGATGTGTGACTTGATCATTTGCCTCTGTTCTGCCTATTTACGTTATGATGACTAACGATCCAGCTTTATTTCTTCAGCCTCTCCATCTAAGTGTCTCGGATCAAGAAGGGCAGAAAGGGATGACAAATGTCTGTCTATATTTAGTCAGGAGAGATGCATGCTCAGCTCTGTTATTGACATGCACTGAGTCCTGGAGCATGAGATTTCCCAGTACTAGTAGGTTCCAACTTCACAGTAGTAAAGTGTGCCGGCTTTGCAGCACTCGTGGGTACTGACATCACAGTTCTGAGGTTTCAGCTATTGTATCAGTTGAAGTATCACTTATGGTGAGTGCAGAGATGGCATCTGCTCTGTGCGCAGAGGGTACAGTTGTTTTGGATGTTAAGGTGAAAGGTGTGACTGAAAATGGATGGCCTGGTAAAGTAAAGGAGTCTTCATCACCATAAGACTGATCTTTGCACGAGTGACCTGCAGGTGTATGTGTGGATCAGTGGGTGGCACATGTATGTAATTTTGCATCACAAAGAACCACTTATCTACCCCAGTTTGACAAAACCCATAGTGTGGGCTCTTCATGCCATCCCGTTAGGAAGTGCTATTATGGAAGACTTCTGCTATTTCAACCTGCCCTAATACTGTTAGTTGTATGGATGCATCTCACCTCCCAAAATGCTCACACCACTTATAGCTTGACACATAAATGCCAACCAGTTGGTATTTCCAACTATAAGGCTGAACATATTCTGTAAGACCAACACATATGTTGGACCCATTCATCCACTTCTTCATCCAACACATTTTCCATGCACTCTTTTCTGGGGTTGCACAGTGACCCATTAAACTATATCCTCCTCATCAAATGTGTCCCATGAACCTCAAACTCTATGCCTTCCTTGATCTCAGTCTGTTGTGTACTGATCTAATGCCCACAATTCCACATACATTTTGCTGAGTGTAAATGCCACTTCCTACAAAGTCAGGCCACCAACGTGCAAGGCCCTGCTGACCGTCCACACAAATGCAACCTCCCAAAGCAATAGAGTTTGTGAAACCTCCTTCCCATGTACAGTTACGGTTGGAGTCTGATTAATTCAATCAGTGAAAATGTAATTATTAGAACTTACTGTCTATGCCAGTTCTAACATTCCCATGTCCTATACGTCTGCAACCAATAACCATATATATTGTATGGAGCAGCACCACTGCAAAGAGGCCATTGTGCTGTTACATCTAGTGCAGGGCCACTGCAAGGAGGGTATTTTGCTGTTACATTTACTTTCTGGTGCAATATGCAGCTAGTGGTTGCATCCAAACTCCCATCCTTCGCTGACGCCTTGCGAGGCGCAGGATTGCCAGCATCTTCTCCTACCATTTTTTGAGGAACATTTAGGGTTTGGGACCACCACCCGTGGCCTGGGTCTCTCGCAGGTGACATGCAGCAAAGCCCCGCACCCTCCTCCTTAGACTTCTCAATGGATTGTTCCTATTCTCAACTTCTTGTAAGGGTTACAAACACTAATACTTTCTCTCACTTTCGGCTGCTATTTGGAGGCAGTGTTGGTGGGAGCCAACTGAAGAAGGTGCAAGATAGATGAGGATGACATTGGTTACTAGCTGGAGTAGTCACCACAGTGTAATGGCAAGAACATGACAGCTTCCTTGCTTGATTTGCATGTAGTGTGGACAGCAAAGTTGTTGAGGTAGGCACATAAAATGTGAGAGCGCTACACAGTTCCGTGGTATTGTATGCGATTCCTTTGGGACAGAATGCCAATATCGACGTGCTTTGCTTATTCATGAATTATAGTAGATGCAGCATCCGTTACGTGGGCTTTTTTGTGTATTTTTTAAAAGTGTTTTGTTTTTATCATAGGCCATATCATACTTGTCCGTCTCCGTCAGTGCTCAATAATGATCCATTGGATGCTGTTTCTAACATACACGCGGAATGAGGGCTTAAATGTGTTCACAGACCTCAGAACAAAGTTTCCAAAATGTGATCCCTTGTGGATCTTGCAATTGACCAGCTACCAGTGGCCTCTGTGGGTTCTGTTCGTTTCAATGTATTTTTGGACATGCACTGAACAGCTGCGGAAACATTTGCATTTGATTTCAGTTGCAGATTGAAGCTCATAATTTTTGTCCAATTGTTTCCACTGGTTTTAGCCGGTATTTTGTTTTCACTTGTAGAGCTTCTTTTGTTTTATGCTGGAAACGTAGTCAAATGTTCAAAAGTGGCAGCTAGATTCAGAAGGAACCAGAAGGGAATTATCAACAATGCCAGTAAAACATGCTTGATGAATCATCACATGATAGAGCATTGGATGTGTAAAATGTTTTTGTGCAGTTCCCAATTCAGTCCCTTATGAAACTGCAATTGTTCCAGGATTGTAAACTAATTGTGATATAAGAAAAAAACATTTTGTTCGCACCACTGTATCTGTTAAATTGAATTCACATAAATGGAACCATCTCTCTTTCCCAGCCAACTTGTATTCTTCCACCCTCGAAAATATAGACGTCTTGAGTTTCGAACTCCTGACAAGTAGATGCAAACATTAGGTTATGCAAAACAGACAAACTGTGACTTTTATAAATATCCACACAGGAACAAGGCCTCTACAAAACAACTACTTTTAGCACCAACCCTCTTCCACATAAAAGTCTAATAATGACGGTCAGCACAGGTTTTGTACTAAACTCTTGATATAAATATGAGTTTGGAGAAAGAATGGTGGATGCAGCGCAGTCCAGCCATTAAGCAGACGCCTAGGCCTAGCCCCTCTGGTCTTACCTGTGACCAGTCTTCCGACAGGACAAGGCCGTTTGGGAACCGGCTCCTGTGCCTCTAGGCACCCACCTCATACTTTCACTCGATTTCTCGCTCTGCTTCTTTCTCGTACCTCCAGCGCTATTTCTCTGTCACCTCTCGCACCTTTTGTGCATTGCACTGCTTCTTGTTTTCCTTTTTGTGCCACCTCTTCAGCTTTATTTGTGTCATCTGTTTCTTTCTCACACCTATAGTGCCATCTCCCTGTCATTCTCTTACTGTCTCTTGTTTCCTCATGAGCCATCTTGGTTAGTTGTTGTGCCATCTCTTTGTGCCTCTTTTCTCTTTGTGTCTTTTCTGTGCTTCTTTCCCACCTCCTGAATCCTTTCCCTTTTCCTGACTCCTTACCTGCACCCCTTCCCGTGCTTCCCACTCCTTCCTGCTCTCCCGCTAAGCTTTGGCCCTGCCTCCTGTGCTCCTCAAGGACATACTTAACGGCAGCTGCAGTGAAGACACGTGCCGTGGGTGCCTGTCTGCACCTATCCAAGCCTGATCCGCACCAAGTTCCACAAACCTTGTCCATCTGCCCCCCAGCCATACACAGCAGCGTTCCTCCAGTCTCTCAGCCCTAGATGCCAATCTCCATATTGCTGCCACACCATGCCAAACAACACAGAAGCAGCTTTCTCCTGCACCTACTTGACTCTCATGCCACCCACTCCCACCAGCGTACACAAACCCCACTATATACTGTCATGCATGCTTCTCAACACCTGCTCGCTCAGCAAGCATGCCAGGGAAACCTGAGACCTACTTGACAATGACACCCTGAACCACCTCTTCCTCACGCAGACATAGTTGACCCCCCGTCATCACCAGACATCACAATGAACAGTCCAGGAGGGTACAAGATCACCAACAGAAATGTTCAGGAAGAGTCCCAATAACCTTCTAGGAAAGCATCAGCTGCACCATAGCCACAGAGAATGTGACCACCTTCCTGGAGTACCTGCACTACAAGCTACGAATTTTGTCAAACCTAGTATACCGACCAGCCAGACCACAAGCAAATTTCACCAACAACATTGCAGGTTTTGTCACCCCCTCACCATCTGCTCCAGAGCAAACATCCTTCTAGGGGATCTCAATTTCCACCTGGAAGACCAGACTGACGCCAACTCAGCCTCACTCCTTGAAAGCCTTGCAAACTTCAGACTGACACAACATGTCATCGGACCCACCCACATCGTCAAGGACAACCTCAAACCCTTTTCACCTCTTGTGCTGCCATCCTACTCAGTCATTTACTTCCAGATCAACATCCCATGCCAAAAAAAAACTGCCACGATAGGTCTAGAACAGGACCACGGAATTGGATTGGTCCCTCACCCTACACCAGAGCTAGCTCAACCCCACCAGAAAAACATAACCAGAGAAATTAACCAATTCAACAAGTGAATCACATACTGGCCCGGCTGCCTGGCATCCCATATCCATATCCACCAGAAGAGAACCTGGAGGCATACCAACTGGTACACAGAGGAAATCCAATCAACTGCAAACAACTGGAATGAAAATGGAGAACCAGTCAGAATCCAATCAACAAGACCCCCTTCATAGCAGCCTTAAGATGTTACCGCCCTATCTACGTGCATGGAACACAGCTCAAACAGCAGTGAAGAGACCTTTGCAATCATCAATGACTTCACTGCACCAGCTTCTAACCAACAAAAACATCAATCCCTCCCAAGACCTTTGTGACCACATATTGGAATCCTTCAGCAACAAACTGAGAATTATCTACAATACCTTTGACCCACAATTGAACCCCAGCAATATTTCCTCCAGCCTACCCACAAGAAGCACAGGAAATACCATGGACACTTGGAAATCTGTCAAATTGACAGTTGGAAATCAATCACTGCAGAAGAAACAGCTAACATCTTGAGAACTATCCACTCTCGAGCCCTTGCTCCCACCACATCTACAGCTTGGTCATCTCCCGGATCAGCAAACTATTCACTCTGACCAAAACACCTCCATCACCACCCCTACCTTTCCCAAAGCGTGGAAACAGGCATCAGTCAATGCACTGATAAAGAAACCGTCAACAGTCCCTACCCAGCTAGCAAAGTACTGCCCAATTGCCATACTACCATAATCAGCCAAGGTAATGGAAAGATCAATCAACAAGCCACTCCCAGACCACCTCTACCTACACCTGCTCCTGGATACCACTGAATCAAGTTTACTCCCAACCACAGAACCGAGATAGCCCTCATCATAGCAACAGATGACATCAGAATGATTCTCGACCAAGAATAAACAGTGGCGCACATCCTGCTCGACCTCTCAGCGGCTTTTGATGCATTCTCCCATTCCACCCTGATAGGAAAATTCCATGAGACAGGCATCCAAGGACCCGCCCTCCATTGAATCTGTTACTTCATCACTGGAAGAACATAGAAAGTCATCATGCCACCCACACTTCGAAAGACAGGAACATCATCCGTGGAGTCCCCCGAGGATCATATTTCAGCCCAACCCTATTTAACATCTAGAATGTCACACAGCATCAACATTCTCTCCTACACAGAGAGCACACAACTGATACCTTCCCTTATGGACAAGACACCCATAACAAGAGTCAACTTTGCCACCTGCATGACCAAAGTAGCCACCTAGATGAGATCCAGCTGCCACAAACTCAACTCAGACAAGACCGAAATTGTGGTTTTTGGAAAGAAGGCCTTTCCAAGGGCCTCCTCCTGGTGGCCAGCAGACGAAGGACTCACACTCATTCCCAATGCCCATGCCACAAACCTAGGAATTATCTTAAAATGCAAACTCAACATGGCTGCCCAGGTCAACACAGCGACCTTCACCTGCTTCCAACTCCTGAGGATGCTGTAACAGAGTATTCAATGGCTACCACAGAATACCAAGAAAAGAGTCACACAGGCACTGATAACCAGCAGGTTCGACTATGGAAACACACTCAATGCTGGAATCATCAAACAGGTCCTGAACAGACTGGAAACCAACCAGATCTCACCAGCAAGACTCGTCCTCAACCTACCTCACTGCACCTCGGAGGACTCCACTGGCTCATCATACACAAAAGCGCTGAATTCAAACTCCTTACACAACATTGGCCCTGCATAACTCAACAACCTCACACATTTCCACTAACCCTCCAGACACATTCGCTTGGCCGGACTCTCACTTGCAAACATACCTCACACATGCTGCAGCAGACCATGAGTTTGTACCTTTGTTTCATCTCCCGCGAAGCATGGAACTATGCCCTGCAGCATATCAGAGCCTCCTCATCACTTCTTTAGTTCCACAAGAAGAGGAAGATCTGGCTTTTTGAATTAGCTCTAGAGAGTCCTCTGTCTACTCTCCTGCCAAGGGCCTAGATACTCTCACAAGTAATTAGTGTGCTATACTTACCAACATAACATAACTTAACAGAATATAACATGAAATCACCAGTTATCACAAAGAAATGGGAATGGTAGCTCTCACATTCTCAATTTCATAAATATTTATAACTCTGGTATATGCTCGCAATGCACTGCTCAGATATCATTGAGCAACCTGAATTTTGACCACTAGAGGCGAAATTTCTCATGGGACACCTAGGCATGTGGCGGCATTTCTCATATTTACAGCTCCCTGATCTGTAATGCCCTAGAGTCGCTTGAGATGTTGCAGCACAAATGGGAGCAGTGGTTGGGCAGTCTAAAAGATACTGAATGGTTTGAGACCTGCATGACCTCTTGCGTAATTGCTATTCCAATGCACCTGCGATAGATACAACTACATTATCTGCACACAACTTACTTTATGCCGCAGTGGCTCTGTCACACAGGCATTTTCTCTGAACCTCACTGCACCCGCTGCTCACTTCAAACACTGATTTTTTTCATATGGTATGGCAGTGTCCTTCTCTGGTGCACTATTGGAAGCTTATAGCTCAAATTGTATCCCAAGTGCTAGATACATTGATTGAGCTGACACCTAAAGTTGGCTCTGCTGGGCCTCCTAGATGAGGCTGTGGGAGCCCAAGAGGACAGAATGATTGTGGGCCTAGTCACAATGGTTGCTAAAAGGGACATTGAGGGCAAGTGGAAATGTCAACATCCTCCGAAGCTATCTGAATGGAGGGCTGGTATGGACTGGTGTGTCAAGCTGGAAGAACTGGCTTATCACCAGGAGCTGCCTTCTCAAATTTACTAAGATATGGGGCACATGGGGGGACTACTATGGTGTATCGATTCTGTCTGGAGGCCTAACCCTTGCAGTTGGTGGTTCAATTTAACCTGCTGGAGGTCTTGGGTATGGGTGCTGTGATGTGATGCCATTGTACTTCATCTTGTTCTTGTACCTCTGCTTTAAAAGCTAATAAAATATGTTTATAAAAAAAATATGAATGTACATAATATAGCATTTGATGGCTTCAATTACTTACCACATGAGGATATTCATTATTAGTCAATATGAGGCATAACAAGTGCAAGATGCATAGGAGAATATTTATGAGCCCTGTGTGCCACCGGAGTGTCACTTTTTTGATGCTTCGATGGCACACACCACAATATCATATTGTTGAGGCCACGCAAAGCCATTTTGCGTGGCTTTGCATGGCCTCACAGATATGGAGTAAGGCAATGTTGTGCAAGTCTCTGCGTATCCTTATTCTGTACCAGGAAGGCGTTTTATCTGTGTTGCGGTGGGGGTGGGTTTTCCCATGCAACACCCATGGATTTTGACACATTCCCACATTTACGAGAGCCTTTAAACTTGAGGGTTGACCAAAAGCTCATGCCTCCCAAGGGCAGGCATAGCTATGAGAAATATTTTCATTTCTCCTCCCTTTTTCCTCTTTCCATGTGTGCTGTATTCTGAAGCATACATGGAAAGAGGAAAACACCTCTATGGATTGTTTCTGTGTAGGAAGGTGCTCCTTAGTGCACAAAAACATTCCTGTCGACAACACAGTCAACCTTGACCCACGGTGGAAGGGTTCCTGTGTTGGTGCTAGGCTGCTGAAATGGCGTCAGTGCAGGGGGAAAGAGAGAAATGCACCATATTGTTTAAATATGGTGCATTCCTGGCCTTTCACTTTGGTGTAGGGCAGTGCAGCAAGCTGAGTTACTGTCTGCCCCATGCCAAATCCCCATATATTTGGTCCATAGTGTCTGTAAAGTACAACTCTGTGCTTGCTCTAGTATCTGATATTGTTTTACCGTGGAAGTAGAACTTTTAATACCTTTAAGCTCCAATTTAATAAATTGTATGTCCTTCTTTTTGAGGAGAGAAACTATCTCATGACTGTACAAAACAGTAGAGATGATAGAATATGTTAATGATAGGAATTAATTTGCTCTATAGATGTGACAAAATCTAGTCATATCCTTAGATTCTTAGAACATTTAGCACATAAGCTGTTGCATTGTCCCATTTTGGGAACAGCTTTGAATTGGGTTGATGTAAAAGTCATATCCATGTACAGCTGTTTGAGGATGAATAGTGGAAACTCCCCCTGGGATCTTCCCTCCAAAGGTCAGACTATCAGATTCAGAGCCTCTGGGAGTCTGCTGTTGTCTACAGTTACACCAGTAGCAGCTGCTGGGCTGCTGCCAGGAAGGAGTGGGGTGGGCGAGAGGCAGCCCGTGGAGGAGGACCACTAAAAAAAAAAAATAACGTACCTGCTGCCTTGGTGTTCTGCCGCCTTGATTCTGCTTGTCTTCTTCCTCCCCAGCCAAACCTGATGCTTCTCTCCTGCATTCCCAGCATGAGAGAAGCACTGGGATTGGCCTGAGTGGGAAGGAATGCTGCTCAGAAAGGTAGAGGGAGTGGGAGCCTGAGTTTCGTCTCCACCTGGCTGTGCAACACAGCCGGGTGGAGAGTTACAAATGCACATGTCAGTTTTAGCCAGCCTCAGATGGCTGGGCCAAACTGACATGTGCACTTAGAAGTGCACATACCAATCCTCCACCCTGGTGACATGGGGGTGGCTGGCCCCGCCCCCCCCAAGTGGAAAACAAAGTGATCATAAAATACTTCAATTATCACTTTATGTTTCTGCTTTCAACAGCGGGCGACGCTCTTCTGCCATAACAGAGGGGGCACCCCTGAGTTACAGTATTTGATTTTTGCTATGTGAATCTATTTCACATGTTTTATTTCAATTAACAGATTAATTACGAACGCCCTATGTACTCAAGGCTATTTTTCAATGTTCTGCAGAAGTATCTCAGGAACTAGACAATTAAATTCAATTCAAGCACAACTTTTAATGTCAAAAGGTTTAGTTTGTCACTTTCTAGCAACTTTATTTGTACTGCTACCTAAACATTAATTTCCAAAGCGTGGTTGTGAGTCATTTATTAAGAAATAACTAACTGTGTACAGAAGAAGATTTTCAAAGGCGTGGGTGGATTACATATAGTGCCAAAAAAGAGAAATGAAGAGTATTCTAATAAACACAGATTTAGTACACTATCTATTGCTAAACAACTCAAGCGCCATATTAATCACATACAGGAATAGCTCTTTTTATTTTCCGATTGTTCAAATAATAAAATGCTTTTTCATTCTTGTGTGAATTTTGCTCAGCTGGCTAAAAAGTGCTTAACTGTTCTGAAACCGAGCTATAAATAATGTTAGTGTGTTGTGCAGCAAGGGTGCCTCTGCACAGGCTTTATGCCAGCCAAGCTGCAAATCTTCCTGGACTTTTTTTTAACTCAATGGACAATGTAGCCAGCACAATGCAAATTAAGTTCAGTACTACAATGACTATTCCTTGTCATTAGCTCGCCTACATCAAATATGAAAACTTGGACTGGTAGTTGGACCCTCAAGGCGAAGTTTTTTCTGGCTCCGTCCGTTGTTCGACATAGAGAGCAACTAATGCACATTACACTAGAACTACAGTATTTGCTTTAAGTTAGAAGGCTTTGTTTTGTTTGTTGCTTTGCTACAACAGTTGGGTTATTTTGCTCTACAGTAATGTGTTAGGGTTTAAGCACTCCCCTTCAGAAGAGTAGGACCCAATTCACAACGGATTGTGTACACGTAGGTGTACCTTCGGGCCACAAGATTTTTGCATTTGCAAATGTAAATCCCACTGTAGCTTCAGATTCGGGATTGGGTGTACTCTACATTTGGGTGTGTGTTTGTGAATACAGCTATTCTGCCAATATGGTGAAATTGAAATACGTACAAGTTTAAGGCTAAGGGTGGAACTGTGTGTGTTTCTGGGTGAGCCATAAATACAAGTAGGCAAACACCCACAAACTCAATTTGGGGGTAGTGACATAACTCTTGCAGGTAGTTAACCACACTGGAAACCTAAGTAATTTCTTCCTGTCGAAGTCAGAAGTAAGGGCATTTCGGAGTCCAGACTTTTTGATGCTGGTCACGCATTGTCAGGTCAGCCCCAGCAGGTCCCTCACCAAATTCTGTTTGCTTCTACATGCAGGAAGAGTGCATGAGACAGGAGAGATTTTGGGGCACTCCATATAAAACATGAAAACTGATTAAAAGAGAAGCATGGGAGACACCACATAATCAAAACAAACGTGAAGAAAGGGAGCCAGATGCAGAAGCCAAATAAAGTTGAATTTTCAGGTTGAGGCCTGCCTGATTGCACTCTCTCAGAGTTACCGACTGCAATCCACCGAAGGAAACCGAAGAGTTGCCCTGAGGGGGCGGCAGGACAAAGGGAAAAAAAGGTTGGTAAGATGGGTATAGTAGTAGGGAGGGTTACAAAAAGATAAAAATCATGAAAAGGGATTAAACAGTGGAAACCGCACAGAAATTATGCATATGTTAGTGTTGTAAATACAAGGTTAATAGAAATATTAGAATTACAATGTTACCATAGAATGTTTACGACATATTGGGGGTTATCACAACTTTGGAGGAGTTGTTAATCCGTCCCAAATGTGAGGGATATACCACCAGCCGTATTACGAGTCCAATAGGATATAATGGACTCGTAATACGGCTGGCGGTATATCCGTCACTTTACCGTCACTTTTGGGACGGATTAACACCTCCTCCAAAGTTGTAATAACCCCCATAAAGTCTGGGGTATTGGAATGCTGGGGAAGAAGAGCGCTGAGGGCAGTCTCCCTTGTGGTGTTCCTATTTGAATTCTTGCGGGCCATTTCTACTTTAAAGTAAACTACTAGATTTACACACCGTTATGCGGCGTCTTCCTTGATAACCTACACACATCAATTTGGTAGCGATTGGGGAAAAAAAACAAAAAACGGTGATTATATACACCATTTCACCATTGGCTCGCCAAGACCTCACCTGTGACGTACTTTTCAACCACGACATTCCTGGTTACACAGCAAGTACTTTATGCACTGTTTTGCACTTCAAGAGTCTTATATTTTATTTTACAAGTGTGAATAGTGCTTTGTTTTTGTAACGGACCACATTGGATGCATCGCGGGCACGAGTACACCCTGAGCGAGCTGTACGTTAGTGTCTGGAGCTGGATTCATTGCGTCGGCGCATGGCAACAATACCCCTGCAGGCCGTGCAAACTGAACGTTCATGCTAGGAGCTGTCAATTTGTCAACAGGTGCGAAAAAATAACTGAGCAAGCCACAACACCGAATGTTCGTGCTAGGAGCACGTGGAGAAGTGAAACGTGCGTGTGGAAAAGTGTGCAGGGACAAGTAAAGAGTGAGCTCTGCACCAAGCTGAGGGGAATGCCTAGCTAAGTAGGAGCTATTGGATCGGAAAAGCCACATATATTACAGTGGCTTAGTAATCACTAGCTGCACAGTTTAAAACATCAAAATAAGAAATAAAAACATTACATTTGCTATTTTATAACTTCCAGGATGTATCCCACTGTATTTTTTAATTTCCATCGCATCTTTTGAACGTTCACTTTTGCTTGCAAACCCTCCTGTATCGGGATACTTGTTGGGATATCTTGGGCTTCATCTTCATTAAGGATCTCACTGATGCTCGTTCTGAGAAACCTATTGGTTATTTTGAAGGACTATAGTGCTAGACTTTATATTTTAATTTAACATGGTTTATGCACAATCTATAAATCAACCTGCATTGTTTTTTTTAAAGCCTAGGAAAACCTTTTAAGTATTGGCACAGAAGTGTTGAGAACTATTTCATTGCTATAGACGGGAAAGCGTTTAGTGCTAAGAGAAAAATAGCTTTGATGTTTGGCTTTTAGGTACTACTGGAAAAGAGGTTTTAGATAATCTACCTGAAATAGAGCCACCTTATGGACGATTTGTGCTTCGGGAGGAGTATACCAAAACTGTCAAGAGAATGGAGAAGCAGTATACCATAGGAACCAAGCCTTATGGTGGAGTGTTAGAAATGGGGTTTCTGGTTGGCTAGGCTGTGCACCTCAGCCAGGCAGAACCTACCCACTCTAGTCAGGGCAAGGGAGCTACACATCTAAGATAACCCCTGCTCACCCCCTTGGTAGCTTGGCACGAGCAGTCAGGCCTATCCCAAAGGCAATGTGTAAAGCGTTTGCACAACACATACAACACACGTGACGCAAAATGTACACCACAAAGTAAACACAACACTGAGCTATGTAAAAATTATCTGTATTGCACAAAACATAATTAGACCAACATTACACGTAAGTAATACCCTGCTACCTTAGCAGTTGTCAGAATGTTACACAAGTCACTAATACTCTGCAAGAGTATGCAGTTGTCACATTAGAACACGTAAGTACTCAGGATTCTGCAACACAAGCAGTAGTCAGGAATTACAGTAAAAGAGATATGCACTTGTCATGAACAATTCCTAAATACTCCTAAAAGGAACATTAGAGAATATCTCCCAAGTCATATAAATACATATCAGCTAGACATGCCCATAAAGAGAAACATTAGCACATATATGTAGGAACAGTGAACAGGTAGGAAATCTGAAACATCCAAAAGTCTGTACTAGGCTCCTAGAGCCTAGATTACCTAAAAGTGCCTGTTTCCAGTTGAAGAGGCACTCCCAGTGCCTAAAGATGAGCATAGGGGGCCCCTGGCGCTCCTGTGCGCAAAACGGGGGCCACGCAGTGTTTTTGGAGGAAAGAGGGGTGGTCTGCACCCTCTCTTTGGGAATGGGCCCCTCCGGGGGCCTGCATTCCTCATGGGGGCCTGTCTCGGCCTCCTCACACCCTGTTCGTGGGGTCGGGGCCGGGCGTGACCCAACAATAATTATGTGGGCAAAGGCGAGAAGTGTCCTCCATCGAGGTCTCCCGTCCCGATTCCAAGGGGAAAGAAAAATGCCAGAGAAAAGGAAAAGGAGCATCCCGCTCCTGGCGCAGTGACCAGGGAAGGGGGGCACTCCCTGCGCCTTCCCCGAGGCCTCCCGGGGACCCGAGGAAAGACTCGCCCGCACCCGATGTGTGCATGAGTGTGAGAAGCTGTTCCTGGGCCTCCGGGAGGCTTCTTGCAGAACTGAAGGCGGCTGGTGCCATGGGGGCGCTCCCAGAAGCGGGACGTGCCTCTGGGGCGCCGAGAGGAGCACGCCTGCTCCAGTTCCTTTGTTAGTGTGCCCCAGGGGCACTGAGATGAGCGCGATCCTCGCGCTCCGAGATAATTAGAAAACCCGGCTGCGGCGGTGATCCGGGGGACGAAATAAAGCGCTTTTCAAAGCGCTAAAGCAAATCTGAGACCCAGGCTGCGGCGGTGTTCTTGGGTAGAAGTAAAGCACTTTTCAGAGCGCTTAAGGCAAAGCTAAAGCCCGGGCTGCGGCTGTGATCTTGTTCTGCAGTGAAAGAGAGCGCTATTTCCAAGCGCTTAGCCAGAGTCTACAGAGATCGGTGCAGGGGTCAGGAGCCACAGCACCCTGCCCCTGGGAGCAAACAGGACACAAAGAAGCACAGGGCTGGTGGGCCCAGCTACAGGCCAGCACAAGGGTTGCAGGTGGTGGCAGTTCCTTCTAGTGACCAGGCAGGTCACAGATCAGCACAGCAGCAGCAGTCCAAGGTGGTTTCCTGGTGAGTCCATTCATCAGCGTTCTGTGTCCAGGTTCAAGGTCCAAGAATGTTCAAATTGTGGGGAAAATTCCCCTGTACTTATACTAGGGCTACAGTGTGTTTTACAATGGTAGGGAGTGGAGGTTCCAGCCAGTTACAACTGGTTCTGGGAGTGTCCCCTCTCTTCTTTCAGCACAGGCTCCAAACATCAGTGGGGGTTAACGATCCTATTGTGTGAGGCCAGGGCACAGTCTTTACAAATGCAGGTGTGCCCCGCCTCTCCCTTCTCTCAGCCCACGAAGGCTTTACAATATGTAGAGGTAGGGTGACACCTCCACCCTCCCTGTGTTCAGGCTGTCTGAGAAGTATGCACAAAGCCCCAACTGTCAGTCTGCCCAGACGTGGATTAGAGTCAAGCTGCAAAACACCAGAATCATAAGCACAGAGAAATGCAGACTTCTAGAAGTGGCATTTCTGTGATAGTAATAAAAAATACACCTACACCAGTAAGCAGCATTTCTCACCACTATCACAACCATACCAAACATGCCTCCGCTACCCCTCATAAATCAGACAATACCCCTCACACATCAGGCAGGGCATTTCCAATGCAATCCTTTTGAGGAGGCAGCATTCACAGCAGTGAGACACCAAGTTAGGCTGTTTGTCACTACCAGGGCAGGCCACGCAACATGGCACATGTCCTGCCTTCTACATATATGGCACCCTGCCCAAAGGGCTAGCTAGGGCGTACCTTAGGGGTGACTTACATGTAGTAAAAGGGGAGTTCTGCGACTGGCAAGTAAATTTAGATGCCAGGTCCCTGTGGCAGGAAACTGCGCACACAGGCTCTGCGCTAGCAGGCCTTAGATAGGTTTGACAGGCTACTTCAGTGGGTGGCGCAGGCAGCGCTGCAGGCCCACTAGTAGCATTTAATTTACAGGCCCTGGGTATAGGAATACCACTTTACAAGGGACTTATAGGTAAATTAAATATGCCAATCAGGTAAAATCCAATCATACCAAATTTGTAAGAGAGAGCACATGCACTTTAGCACTGGTTAGCAGTGAAAAAGTGCTCAGAGTCAAAACGTCAGCCAACAAAGGTCAGAAAAATAAGAAGGAAAAAAACAAAAAGTCTGGGGAATGACCCTGTAAAAGGTCCAGGTCCAACATGGAGAGACACACCTTTGTTGTTAGGAAACAAGGAGATAATGAGAGCATTGAGGAATATATCCCTGGTTTGCATATGCTAGCTGCTTCATGTGATTTTTTGGGGACATTAGTGACTCCTACAATAGGGACCAATTTGTACTACACGGTTGTTAAAAAAATACAGGAGAGCTTACTATTATGTGGAAATCTGACATTATGTGAGGTGGTTCAATCAAACAATCAATCAATCAAGGATTTATAGAGCGCACTAATCACCCGTTAGGGTCTCAAGGCGCTGGGGGGGGGGGGGAGCTATTGGTTGTAGAGCCATGTCTTGAGGTGTTTCCTGAATGTCAAGAGGTCTTGGGTCCGGCGAAGGTCGAGCGTTAGGGAGGTCCAGGTCTTGGCGGCTAGGTGAGAGTAGGATCTTCCTCTGGGGGTGGTGCGGCGGATGCGGGGGATGGAGGCGAGGGCGAGGCTGGCAGAGCGAAGATTGCGGGTGGGGGTGTGGAAGGTGAGTCTGTCGTTGAGGTAGGCTGGGCCTGTGTCGTGGAGGGCCTTGTGTGCGTGGATGAGGAGTTTGAAGGTGATCCTCTTTGATACTGGTAGCCAGTGAAGGTCTCTGAGGTGGGGGAAAATGTGGTCACGGCGTGGGATGTTCAGAATGAGGCAGGCGGATGCGTTCTGGATTCTTTGCAGCTTTGTTAGGAGTTTGGTTGTTATTCCTGCATATATGGCGTTTCCTTAGTCCAATCGGCTGCTGACCAGGGCGTGGGTGACAGTTTTCCTGGTTTCGACGGGAATCCATTTAAAGATTTTGCGGATCATGCGGAGAGTGTTGTAGCAGGAAGAGGAGATGGCATTGACCTGCTGATTCATGCTGAGTGTGGAGTCCAAGATGAAGCCTAGGTTGTGTGTGTGGGTGGTGGGTGAGGGCGCGGTTCCTAGGGAGGTGGGCCACCAGGAGTCATTCCAAGCTGAGGGGTTGGTGCCAAAGATGAGGATTTCTGTCTTGTCTGTGTTTAACTTGAGGTGGCTTGATTCCATCCAGCTGGCGATGGCGTGGAGTCCGTTGTGGAGGTTGTTCTTTGCAGTTGTAGGGTCTTTTGTTAGGGAGACAATGAGCTGAGTGTCATCTGCGTAGGAAACTATGTTGATGTGGTGGGTTCGTGCGATGTTGGCGAGGGGGGCCATGTAAACATTGAAGAGCGTGGGGCTGAGCGAAGATCCTTGGTGGACACCACAGATGATTCTGGAGGCTCCTGACAGGAACAGTGGGAGGCGGACTCTCTGGGTTCTGCCTGAGAGAAATTACGAGATCCAGTTGAGTGCCTTGTCGCGGATTTCAGCATTGTGGAGGCATGTGCGGAGAGTGTGATGGCATACCGTGTTGAAAGCTGTGGAGAGGTCCAGGAGGATGAGTGCTGCTGTTTCTCCTTCATCGAGCATGGTCCTAATGTTGTCTGTGGCAGCAATGAGTGCAGTCTCGGTGCTGTGGTTTCTGCAGAATCCGGATTGGGAGGTGTCGAGTACCTTGCTGTCTTCCAGGAACTGGGATAGTTGTCTGTTTACGATTTTTTCGATGACCTTGGCTGGGAAGGGGAGGAGGGAGATCGGCGGGTAGTTCTTGGGGTCGTCTGGGTCTGCCTTTGGTTTCTTCAGTAGGGCATTGATTTCTGTGTGCTTCCATCTTTCTGGGAAGGTGGCTGACTCGAAAGAGCTGTTGATGATTTTGCAGAGGTGGGAGGCGATGATGATGTTTGCCTTATTGAAGATATGTTGTGGGTAGGGGTCCGATGGTGATCCGGAGTGGATGGAGGCCATGGTGGTGGCGGTGTCCTCTATGTTGACGGGGGTCCAGGTGTGGAGGAGGTGGGTGTTGCTTGGAACGTTGGGTTCTTGGGTGTTTGTAGTCAGCTGGTGGGTCTGGGGTTTGAAGCTATTGTGGATTTCTTCTATCTTTTGACGGAAGTGGGTTGCCAGTGAGTTGCAGAACTCCTGTGATGGCAGGGGTTCGTTGGAGCAGGTCCTGGGGGTGGAGAGCTCATTGATGATGCTGAAGAGCTCTTTACTGTTGTGAGCGTTGGCGTCGATGCAGTTTTTGAAGTGGGTCCTTTTGGAGGTGCGGATCAGTTGGTGATGTTTGCGTAGGGCATCCTTGAAAGCGATGTGGTTGGAGTTGGTAGGGTCAAGGTGCCAGGTTTTTTCCATTCTGCAACATAGCCATTTGGATTCCTGTAGTTCTGGGGTGAACCAGCTGGCCTTGATTCTGTGGGATGTGTTTTTTTTGAGTGGTGCGAGGGTGTTGGCGCAATCTTCTATCTAGCGATGCAGGTTGGTGGTGGCTGTGTTGGGGTCCAGGGTCCCAGGGGGTGGGGCCCGGGCGAGAGTGGAGATCAGTTGATCCGTTGATATTTTGCTCCAGTTGCGTCAGGGCGGTTGTGTGCGGTGGTGGTGAGTGACTGGTTTCTGGTAGGAGAAGAGGATGCAGCAGTGGTCTGTCCAGCTGAGTTCGGTGGTGTGGCTGAAAGAGACTTGGTTGCTGGCTGAGAAGATCGGGTCGAGTGTGTGGCCTGCGGAGTGGGTAGGTGAAGTGACGAGTTGCTTGAGGCCGAAGTTGGCGAGGTTGTCAATTAGGTTGGTGGTGTTGATATCGTTGTTATTTTCTAGGTGGACATTTAGGTCACCGAGGAGGATGTAGTCTGTTGAGGTGAGGGCTTGGGACCTGATGGCGTCAGCGATGTTGTCACAGAACTGCGGTCTGGGTCCAGGGGGTCTGTAGACCAGTGTTCTTCTGAGTGTGCTGTTGGCGTTGATGTGGATTTTGAAGTGGAGTTGCTCGGCGGAGTTGATGGTTGACATTGCTAAAGGGATGGATGGACTATGGTTTCTGTTAAAGAATTAGCATCTGAAAATATACAAACATCCAGTGTAAATATACAATGAGGAAAGATTCAGTGGATGCAATGTGCTCTGCTACTGACAGATTTAGAAGTAATAAATCTACCACAAAGAAACAAGAATAATGCTACAGGTGGGTATAGGGCCAAATCCCAACTGAGTAATAATTTATTATGTCCAGATTTGAGAAACTATGTCTCAAATGCCAAAACTTTGGTCATTTTGCTACAGTATAGAGGCAGTAAAGCTATGAATAGAATTAAAATGAGTACAGTGGAGGAATTTGATGAGGAAATGCATGTGAATATAGTTTTTACAGTTGAAACTTTGATACTGGAACAACTAGGTTCAAGGGACCTTTGGGAATCATCCACATTGATGAAGCACAACTAAATTCGGGGAGGTTGATATCACCCTATTGGGCTACTTTGAAGACGTTCTTGAATTTAACAGTCACAGAGTAAGGACAAAGATTTATGTGGCTGAAAAAGTTAGGGACAATGAGGGATGGCAAGTTTTAGGAAAATTCTGAATGTTACTTAAGCCATGTTCAGATGATCTCATTGTGCTAGGAGACGTGGCAGTTTTAACTGTTTAAGAAAATTGTGAAGATTTAAGCATTGGAAAAACTCTTGGAAAAACATAATTACATACTTTCTCCTCATATAGGTTGTGCCAAAGGTTTTGAACTTCATGCAAACTCAAGAGTAATGCTGTTTCTGTAACTCCTAAGGTCCGTTCCGTATCCCTATCAATTAGAGATGATTTAAGAAAATTACTTAAAGAGTTATGCAACAATGGGACTAGTGAACCAATTGACTTTTCAGTGTGGGGTTCTGCTACCGTCAGTGCTAAAAAGAACTCAAGGGAAATTTGTTCTTGTGCTGATTTAAGATCTTTAAACAAGAACTTTGTGGTGGATTGTCACCCACTGCCAAAGCTCAGTTGAGATGCTTGCTGAGATTAATGGGTGATTATATTTAACCTTAATAGATCTCAAGTCAGCCTATCATCAGGTTAAGTTGTCTGAAGAGTCAAAGGATTTTACAATCTTGATGACACTCTGTGGAGCGTTCAGGTATTTGAAGTTACCTTTTTGGACTAGTGTCGGCTGCCAGTGTTTTTCCAAAAACTGATGGATATACTTTTCAGCCATATCTGTGAGGTACAAACTTTCTAAGAAGACATATTGATGTATGCCAGAATCATTGATGAACATAATTACATTTTGGATCACTTCTTGGTCATATTACGGGATAGAGCGATTACTGTTAGCAAATCTAAGTGCAGATTTTTGCGAACCAAGGTTGACTATTTGGAACACAGTTTTCTCTGAAGGTATTGTGCCCACAATTTACATCGTTTAAGCCATTTGTGATGCACCTATACCAAGTAGTAAAGATTCTTAGAGGTCAGTTTTGTGACACCTATATGCATTAATGGCTGAACTGCTTAGATCTTTCTTACAGAAGAAGGCAACATTTGAATGGGATCTAGTACAGCATGAACATTTGATAAAATCAAAGTCATGATAATGAATGCTTCATCACTTAAGCAATATAATTCAGAGGATGAAAATGTTGTAACTGTTGATGCCAGTGTGCTTGATGTAGGTGCTATATTTACATAAACATTTGAAGGCAGAGAAAATTCAGTAGCATACATTTCACACACCTTAAGAGATTCTGAGATTGATTACAGTGCCACAGAAAGGGAAGTTTTAGCATGTTTTTAGGCAGTAAAAAAGCTTAAAACATATTTGTTGCGTAATGAATTTACATTAGTTACTGACCACAAGCCACCAGTATTTATGATGGATGGTTCTGGACGATAAAATTCAAAGGCTTCTTTACGACTTATTGTACTGTCAAAGTTACAGGAATATAATTTTGGAATTAAGCAAATTTCGGGTGGTTTGATCATTACAGCTAATTGTTTTTCGAGATTGCCTGTGTGTTAAAAGAATGACTGTAATAGAGTGGATCTGGAAAAAGATTATGTTGTTCAAATGGTAAAGCGTGCAATCACTGAAAAAGAATGGATGGAAACATTGAAAGATAATATTGTGATGCAAAGTGTTATGGAAAATGAAATTAAATGATGGCCACAAATAACAAATTTGGAGAGTTATCTTAAAAGTTTTTGCCAAAGATGAATTGACACTAGATGGAGGTTTACTTAGATGAAATTATTTGTTTACTCCATCTTCAAATTTGAGGTCACCATGGGGCCACAGGAACGAAAAGATTGTTGAGGAAATATTATTGGTGGCTGAGAATGGATTCAGAGATGGGTCTACATGTGAATAAATGTGTTAAGTGTCCTAGATCTGATAAACATCGGAAAAGTTCTAAAGAAGAAATGCATGCCATGGTAATTCCAAACAAACCTTTGTCAAAGCTAGCCACTGGTTTTTATCTCCCTCATGGTTGTCTTGATTGTGAAATGTTTTATAGATGTTTATTTTAACTGATTATTACACCAAGTGGATTTTTTATAAATGTGTTGGTTACATCACACCTGAGAGAGTAGTAGAGTTCCTGGGAGAAATGTTTTCAAAAGAAGGATACCCATATATTTTAGTATCGGATAATGGAAGAGTTCGTCTCACAGAAAATGTTATCATTCTTGGCAGATGTGGGATAAAACAAGAAAGAACTCATCTGTACAGTCCTTCATCCAACTGTCTTGCAGAGAGGGTCAATAGATTTGTCAAAGAGACAATACAAACCGCAATTGCATCACATTTTATGGTAGAGAGTTTTTAAGAAGTAAAATTTGCAGTTACAATAATACTTCACATCCTATAACTGGATGCACACCTTTTTATTTATTAAGAGGTAGGATAGGTCGTACTGCCCTTACACTTATATTTGTGGGTTTCGGTTGATCAAACACAGATGAAATAAAAGATGAGAAAGTACATGTTAAAGCAAGAATAATCGTAAAATAGATGAAAGATAAAACTTATCATGACCAACTTACCAAAAGTAAAAGCAGAAAATCTGTGTTGGTGAATGGGTCCTATTAAAGAAACCTGTGAAAACACAATAAGGGGAATCCAAATACACTAGTCCTGATCTTGTCGTGTGAGATTCTAGTAGTGCAGTTTTATTGGGTGGTAACATGACATAAAAGTGTCTTTCATGTATTTACTTTACTGACATCCTTTAATTAGTGATTCATGCCTTTATTGTTTAGGAAGTGTTTACAGTTTGAAGTCCTTACTGTGTTATGAAGGCACAATGCTGTTCATTAATCAACCATACCTGTTCCTTTGTTTTTGCTATCATAAGATACTGGATCTATGTCTGTTTTTCTTCACAAAGTGGAGATGCATATGTGCGCTTAAACATGCACCAAAAAGACTGGCCCTTTGTTAAAAGTATCTTCTATGCACACGTTTGCTCTGTATGCCTTTGAACTTCACCACATACAATGTAAACTTAATCTTCTGACTCCTTTTCATCACACTCTTTGTTAGAAATGGGGTTTTTGGTTGGCAGTCAGGTTACCCCCTGTCCAAGCAAAAGCCCTAACTCTAGTCAGGGTAAGTCACACACAATCCAAGATTATCCTGTGCCCACCCTCTGGTAGCTTGGCACGAGCAGTCAGGCTTAACTTAGAAGGCAATGTGTAAAGTATTTGTGCAATAAATCATACAATACCACCATATAGCACCACAAAAATACACCACACAGTGTTTAGAAAAATAAATAGGGGGTCATTACGACCCTGGCGGAACAAGTCCGCCAGGGCCGTGGGACGCGGTGGCACCGCCGACAGGCCGGCGGTGCCCCGCGGGGCATTCTGACCGCGGCGGCTCAGCCGCGGTCAGAGAAGGGAAACCGGCGGTCTCCCGCCGGTTTCCCGCTGCCCCAAAGGAATCCTCCAAGCCGGCGCAGCATGCTGCGCCGGCATGGGGATTCCGACTCCCCCTCCCGCCATCCAGTTCCTGGCGGTTCTCCCGCCGGGAACCGGATGGCGGGAGGGGGAGCCGCGGGGCCCCTGGGGGCCCCTGCCGTGCCCATGCCTATGGCATGGGCACGGCAGGGGCCCCCGTAAGAGGGCCCCTAAAAGTATTTCAGTGTCTGCAAAGCAGACACTGAAATACGCGACGGGTGCAACTGCACCCGTCGCACCTTCCCACTCCGCCGGCTCTATTACGAGCCGGCGTCATCGTGGGGAGGGAGTTTTCCCCTGGGCTGGCGGGCGGTCTTGTGAAGACCGCCCGCCAGCCCAGGGGAAAACTCGGAATACCCTCCGCGGTCTTACGACCGCGGAGCGGTATTTCGGAGGGGGGAAGCCTGGCGGGCGGCCTCCGCCGCCCGCCAGGCTCGGAATGAGGGCCATAATATTTATCAGGATAATTGTAGGTCAAAAAGAATAAAGTTGCAATGGGAAATTGTAGAGATATCACTGAAAAGTGATATAAAGTGTCTTAAGTCTTTAGAATATAAACAAAGTCTCTTTCAAGCACAAGTACCTGGTTTAGAGTGGAAAAATCTCCTCAGAGGGCCACAGAGGAAGAGGTGCGTGGAAAAAGGGTGTGTGCATCGATTTCTCCCCAGCACACGGGACTTGCGTCGTTATTTTTCACACGGGGAAGTCGTGCATCGTTTTCTGGCGCGCGGACAATCTCTTTCTGTGGATCACGGGATTACCAGATGTCCCGGGTCTGTGCGTGGATTTTCCTGCTTGTTCTCCGGCTGCGCGTTGGTCTGTGGGGCTGCGCGTCGAAATTACGATCTCACGGCAGGCGTTGCGTCGATTTCTCCTCTAGACGTCGGTCTGCGGGGCTGCGCGTCGAAATTACGATCTCACGGCAGGCGTCGCGTCGATTTCTCCTCTAGAGGTCGGGCGGCGTTGTCCTTGCGAAGCCGTGCGTCGGATTTTCGGTCGTCCCAAGAGCGTCGCGTCGATCAGCGTCGGTGCGTTTTTCTCGCCGCGGAACAAGCTGTGCGTCGAAATTTTCGGCGCACGGAGCGTCCAAGTGAAAAAGAGAAGTCTTTTTGGTCCTGAGACTTCAGGGAACAGGAGGCAAGCTCTTTCCAAGCCCTTGGAGAGCACTTTTCACAGCCAGACAAGAGTTCAGCAAGGCAGCAGGGCAACAGCAAGGCAGCAGGGCAACAGCAAGGCATCAGTCCTTTGTAGAAAGCAGACAGGTGAGTCCTTTGAGCAGCCAGGCAGTTCTTCTTGGCAGGATGTAGTTTCTGGTTCAGGTTTCTTCTCCAGCAAGTGTCTGATGAGGTAGGGCAGAGGCCCTGTTTTATACCCAAATGTGCCTTTGAAGTGGGGGAGACTTCAAAGAGTGGCTAAGAAGTGCACCAGGTCCCCTTTCAGTTCAATCCTGTCTGCCAGGGTCCCAGTAGGGGGTGTGGCAGTCCTTTGTGTGAGAGCAGGCCCTCCACCCTCCCAGCCCAGGAAGACCCATTCGAAATGCAGATGTATGCAAGTGAGGCTGAGTACCCTGTGTTTGGGGTGTGTCTGAGTGAATGCACAAGGAGCTGTCAACCAAGCCCAGCCAGACGTGGATTGTAAGGCACAGAAAGATTTAAGTGCAAAGAAATGCTCACTTTCTAAAAGTGGCATTTCTAGAATAGTAATATTAAATCCGACTTCACCAGTCAGCAGGATTTTGTATTACCATTCTGGCCATACTAAATATGACCTTCCTGCTCCTTTCCGATCAGCAGCTGCCACTTCAACAGTGTATAAGGGCAGCCCCAATGTTAGCCTATGAAGGGAGCAGGCCTCACAGTAGTGTAAAAACGAATTTAGGAGTTTTACACTACCAGGACATATAACTACACAGGTACATGTCCTGCCTTTTACCTACACAGCACCCTGCCCTAGGGGTTACCTAGGGCCCACATTAAGGGTGACTTATATGTAGAAAAAGGGGAGTTCTAGGCTTGGCAAGTACTTTTAAATGCCAAGTCGAGGTGGCAGTGAAACTGCACACACAGGCCTTGCAATGGCAAGCCTGAGACAAGGTTAAGGGGGCTACTTAAGTGGGTGGCACAACCAGTGCTGCAGGTCCACTAGTAGCATTTAATCTACAGGTCCTAGGCACATGTAGTGCACATTACTAGGGACTTATAAGTAGATTAAATAGTCCAATCAGGTATGAGCCAGAGTTACCATGTTTAAAAAGGGAGAGAGCATATGCACTTTAGCACTGGTTAGCAGTGGTAAAGTGCGCAGAGTCTAAATGCCAGCAAAACGGGGTCCAAAAAGTGGAGGGAGGCAGGCAAAAAGTTAGGGGTGACCACCCTAAGGCATGTCAGGTCTAACATGTGTCCCCCCCACCTGAAAGTGGGGAGAGCTACCCGACCTCCTGGGAGCTCTCATCGCTAAGGCGGAAGTATCTGGAGAGACCATCCGCATTGGTGTGGTCAGCCCCTGGGCGATGCTCCACCGTAAAGTCCATCCCCTGTAGGGAAATGGACCATCTCAAGAGTTTTGGATTCTCACCCCTCATCTGCATGAGCCATCTGAGGGGCCTGTGGTCTGTCTGAACCCGGAAGTGAGTCCCAAACAGGTAGGGTCTTAGCTTCTTCAGTGCCCAGACCACAGCAAATGCTTCTCTCTCAATAGCACTCCACCTTTGTTCCCGTGGTAATAGTCTTCTGCTAATAAAGACTACTGGTAGGTCTGAGCCCTCCTCATTCAGCTGTGCTAGAACAGCCCCTATGCCATGCTCTGAAGCGTCTGTCTGAACAATAAACTCGTGGGACGGGGGCCGTGCACATGGCTTCCTTCAGAGAATCAAAGGCTTTCTGACAGGCCTCTGTCCAATTCACCAACCTAGGTTGTTTCTTGGAAGTGAGTTCAGTCAAGGGGGTCACAATGGTACCATAGCCCTTGATGAACCTGCGGTAGTATCCAGTGAGGCCCAAAAAGGCTCTCACCTCAGTCTGTGTTCTTGGTGGTTGCCAGGCCTTGATAGTTTCAATCTTGGCCTGGAGCGGCTGCACCCTTCCACCACCTACGAGGTGCCCCAAGTACACCACGGAACCCTGCCCAATCTGGCACTTACTAGCCTTGATAGTCAGGCCTGCCTCTTGCAGGGCCTGAAGCACCTCCTTGAGGTGGAGCAGGTGTTCCTCCCAGCTGGAACTGTAGACAGTTATGTCGTCTAGGTAAGCTGCACAGAAGGCATCTTTACCAGCTAGGACCCCGTTAACCAACCGTTGGAAGGTAGCGGGTCATTTTTCAGCCCAAATGGCATCACCCGGAATTGGTAATGGCCATCAGGGGTGGAAAAATCAGATCTTTCTTTAGCCCCCTCAGTCAGGCCAATCTGCCAGTACCCGGAAGTAAGATCGAACGTACTCAGGAACATGGCAGCGCCTAGCCTGTCAACGAGCTCATCAGCTCGGGGGATGGGGTGAGCATCAGTCCGGGTGACTGAATTGAGACCCCGGTAGTCCACACAGAACCGGAGTTCTGGTTTTGCACCTGGGGCAGTAGCCTTGGGAACCAATACCACAGGGCTGGCCCAGGGACTACTGGATTTCTCAATAACCCCCAAAGTCAACATCTTGGAGACCTCCTCCTTGATGCTGGCCTTCACTTTATCTGACAACCTGTAAATTGTGTTCTTTACAGGAGCACTGTCACCTGTGTCAATGTCATGCACACAGAGGTGGGTTAGTCCAGGTGTAAGTGAGAACAGGGGCGAGAACTGCTCTAGTAGCTCATAGCAGTCCCCTCTCTGTGTTGGAGTCAGGGAGTCAGGGAGTCAGAGAGAATGACACCACCTACTGACCCATCCCCTTCTTTGACAGCGAGGAGGTCGGGGAGAGGTTCACTCTCCTCTTCCATGCCCTCATCGGTGATTAGGAGCATACTGACCTCAGACCTCTCAAAGTGAGGTTTGAGCCGGTTGTGATGGAGGACCCTTAGGGGTTGCCTAGGGGTCTTGAGGTCCACTAAGTAAGTGGCCTCCCCTTTACGCTCCTTGATCTCAAAGGGGCCAGTCCAGCGGTCCTGGAGAGCCCTGGGCTCTACTGGCTCCATCAACCAATCTTTGTCTCCAGGTGAGAACTCAACTAGAGTGGCCTTTTGGTCGTACCACTCCTTCATCACCTCTTGACTGGCCTCGAGGTTACTCTGGGCCTCCTTCCAGAAGCGTTGGGTTTGTTTGCGGAGGGCCAGCATGTAGCTGACCACATCCTGGGGAGGGGCCTGAGGAGCTCTCTCCCAGCCCTCCTTAACGATGCTTAGGGGTCCCCTGACAGGGTGACCATAGAGAAGCTCAAAGGGGCTGAACCCCACCGCTTTCTGGGGCACCTCTCTATAAGCAAACAACAGGCAGGGTAAGAGAACATCCCACTTACGCCTCATGGCCTCAGTCAGGCCACTAATCATGCCTTTCAGGGTCTGGTTGAATCTCTCAACCAGCCCGTTGGTTTGAGGATGATAAGGGGTGGTAAACCGGTAGGTCACCCCACACTCATCCCACAGGGTCTTCATGTATGCAGACATGAAGTTTGTGCCCCTGTCAGACACGACCTCCTTAGGGAATCCCACACGGGTAAATATTCCCATCAGGGCTCTTGTCACCACCTTTGCAGTCACTGTTCTCAGAGGGATTGCCTCTGGATAGCGGGTGGCATGGTCCACCAAAACCAGGATAAACGTTTTGCCCAGGGCAGTTTTGGGGTCCAAGGGACCAACAATGTCGATGCCCACCCTTTCAAAGGGGGTGCCAACAACTGGGAGTGGGATCAGGGGAGCTTTAAGCCGTTTCCCTGCCTTCCCACTAGCCTGGCAGGTGGGGCAAGCTCTGCACAAGTTATCTGAGGCTTTCCTCATTCTGGGCCAATGAAAGTGGGTGTTAAGCCTGTCAAAGGTCTTGTCTTGGCCCAGATGTCCTGCCAGGGGAATGTCGTGAGCCAGGCCTAGTAGGAATTTTTGGTAACACTGGGGGACCACCAGCACACGGTGTGGCCCAGGACCTGGAATTCTACGCTCACTGTAAAGGAGATCATTCTCCCAGTAAATATGGTGAGCGCCAGAGGCGTCACCTGCTGCGTGGTCTGTGGCCTGCTTCCTCAGACCCTCAAGGGTGGGGCATTCTCTCTGCGCCTTGCAGAATGCTTCCCTGGTTGGCCCTCCCTCTACTTGCCAGCCAGTAAGTTCATGTAGGTTACCCAGGGCAGCTATGTCCTCCCCGGTTGGCTCGGGGGCCTCCTCTTCCTCAGGGACCTCGTCTACCACCGTGGGAACATTGGAGGCGGGTTTCCCGCACCCCTGGCCCCCCTCTTGGGCGGCTGTCTGGGCCATTTTTCCAGGCTCCAGATGCCCTTGACTCCCTTCCCGGGCAGCCATGGACCTGGTGGTCATGCAGACCCACTCAGGTAACCCTAACATCTCCAGGTGAGATCTGAGCTCTACTTCTTTCCAAGCAGTGTGCTCAAGATCATTGCCTAACAGACAATCTACAGGCATGGCAGGACTCACAGCTACTTTCAGAGTACCAGAGACCCCCCCCACTCAAAGGGAACCAGAGCCACCGGTAGGTGACTCTCACGATTGTCAGCGACTATGACCTGGTGGAATGTATTAGGGACTATCTGCTCTGGGGACACCAGCTGACTCTGGATAGTAGTCATACTGGCTCCTGTGTCACGCAGAGCCTCCACCTTCTGCCCATTAATGGTGACCCACTGCCTGTACTTGGAAGTATTTTGGGGCATGTGGGCTTTGGGCACCATTTCTCTTTCTCCCAGGGACACTAGGGAAATCTCTACTTGCTCCCCAAAGATCTCTGGGTCCATCTCCCCTCCAAGCGCTACACTAGTTATCCCAGGTGTCGGTCCGGTAGTGGACGGTGCCCTTTTGGAGCACTGGGGGTCGCCTTTATAGTGACCATACTGGTAACACTCCATACATTTGGGGTTGAATTTCCCTGACTTATCAAATGTCCCTGGCTTCTTCCCAAATCTAGAGAAGGAATGGTTGCCACCCCCTCCCTGGGAATTCTTTTGGGGGCCTTTTGAGAGTTCCTTGTCTGTAAGTTTATCTCAACCCTCTTTCTTATGTTGGGAACCCTGACCACCTTTGTGTGAGTCCCCCCCAGGTACCTTTTTGGACACTCTGGTGCTAACCCAGAGGTCCGCCTCCTCAGCTTACTATCTACCAAGTGCTGGCGCAACTCTGTAAAAGTAGTATTAAGCATATGCTCTCTTAGAATCAAGTCATATAACCCTTTATAGTCATTTACTTTGTTGCCCCGCACCCATCCATTCAGTGCCTAACTGGAAAAGTCAAAGAAATCTACCCATGTTTGTGTGTGTTGTTTGGTGCTGTCCATGAACCTCTGACGGTATCCCTCAGGGGTCAGCCCAAACTTGGCAAGTAAAATGGCTTTCTGAAGTGGGTATGTGTTTTGATCAGGTTGATCCAGTGTGAGAAGTGTGTCCCTCCCCAAAGGTGGCACATAACCCCACATAGCTACCCCCCATTGCCCTTCAGGAACCTCATGAGCCCTTAGTGCAACTTCATAAGCAGCTAACCATTTATCTATGTCATCTCCCACCACAAAACTGGGCACCACATTTTTGGGTATACGAACCTTCTTTTCTCCAGCAGGTCCTTTCTGTATGCTGCCACCATTATTGCTGGATTCAGACTGTCTCGCCTTGATCTCCAGCTCCTTGAGACTCAGTTCATGAGCCAACAATAGTTTCTTTTCAGCCAAAGCTCTTTCAGCTTCCACCTGTTTGGCTGCTCTTTCAGCTTCTGCTTGTTTGGCTGCTCTTTCAGCTTCTGCTTGTTTGGCTGTTCTTTCAGCTTCCATCTGTTTAGCCTCAATTTTCAGTTTTGCCATTTGCAATTGGAACTCCCTTTCCTCTCTCCTTTTCTCTGCGGTCAGGCTTTGCATAGAGACACTGCTCCCTGGTCTGGAAGGGGGCACAATTGCAGTGGTAACACCATCCACAGATAGTGAAAATTCCTCTAAGGTGCCATTTTCTGGCTCCTCTTCCTCATCATCCTCTAAATGGGCTTCTGCCCAGGCCCTCAGCGCCACTTGAAAGTCCTCCTTTCTGGAGGCCCCTTGGGTGGGTAGCCTCAGTGCCCTGCAGAATCCTCTTAGTTGTTTGACCGTATATGTATCAAACTGGACTAGGTCAAAGTCCCCTGTCTGAGACCCAGTCAGAGACATGTTGAGTGAGGATTTAGTTTTTGAAAATTGTCAGGAAAAAAAACGGATTTGAAAAAAAAGATAAAAAAACAAGTTGACCTTCAACTGTGGGTAGGTAGTGAAATACTTAGCTACTGTATGTCACTGCACAAATACAAGTCCTATCCTCACCGCTGATCACCAATGTTAGAAATGGGGTTTTTGGTTGGCAGTCAGGTTACCCCCTGTCCAAGCAAAAGCCCTAACTCTAGTCAGGGTTAGTCACACACAATCCAAGATTATCCTGTGCCCACCCTCTGGTAGCTTGGCACGAGCAGTCAGGCTTAACTTAGAAGGCAATGTGTAAAGTATTTGTGCAATAAATCATACAATACCACCATATAGCACCACAAAAATACACCACAAAGTGTTTAGAAAAATATATAATATTTAGCAGGATAATTGTAGGTCAAAAAGAATAAAGTTGCAATGGGAAATTGTAGAGATATCACTGAAAAGTGATATAAAGTGTCTTAAGTCTTTAGAATATAAACAAAGTCTCTTTCAAGCACAAGTACCTGGTTTAGAGTGGAAAAATCTCCTCAGAGGGCCACAGAGGAAGAGGTGCATGGAAAAAGGGTGTGTGCGTCGATTTCTCCCCAGCACACGGGACTTGCGTCGTTATTTTTCACGCGGGGAAGTCGTGCATCGTTTTCCGGCGCGCGGACAATCTCTTTCTGTGGATCGCGGGGATTACCAGATGTCCCGGGTCTGTGCGTGGATTTTCCTGCTTGTTCTCCGGCTGCGCGTCGGTCTGCGGGGCTGCGCGTCGAAATTACGATCTCACGGCAGGCGTCGCGTCGATTTCTCCTCTAGACGTCGGTCTGTGGGGCTGCGCGTTGAAATTACGATCTCACGGCAGGCGTTGCGTCGATTTCTCCTCTAGAGGTCGGGCGGCGTTGTCCTTGCGAAGCCGTGCGTCGGATTTTCGGTCGTCCCAAGAGCGTTGCGTCGATCAGCGTCGGTGTGCGGCGTTTTTCTCGCCGCGGAACAAGCTGTGCGTCGAAATTTTCGGCGCACGGAGCGTCCAAGTGAAAAAGAGAAGTCTTTTTGGTCCTGAGACTTCAGGGAACAGGAGGCAAGCTCTTTCCAAGCCCTTGGAGAGCACTTTTCACAGCCAGACAAGAGTTCAGCAAGGCAGCAGGGCAACAGCAAGGCAGCAATCCTTTGTAGAAAGCAGACAGGTGAGTCCTTTGAGCAGCCAGGCAGTTCTTCTTGGCAGGATGTAGTTTCTGGTTCAGGTTTCTTCTCCAGCAAGTGTCTGATGAGGTAGGGCAGAGGCCCTGTTTTATACCCAAATGTGCCTTTGAAGTGGGGGAGACTTCAAAGAGTGGCTAAGAAGTGCACCAGGTCCCCTTTCAGTTCAATCCTGTCTGCCAGGGTCCCAGTAGGGGGTGTGGCAGTCCTTTGTGTGAGAGCAGGCCCTCCACCCTCCCAGCCCAGGAAGACCCATTCGAAATGCAGATGTATGCAAGTGAGGCTGAGTACCCTGTGTTTGGGGTGTGTCTGAGTGAATGCACAAGGAGCTGTCAACCAAGCCCAGCCAGACGTGGATTGTAAGGCACAGAAAGATTTAAGTGCAAAGAAATGCTCACTTTCTAAAAGTGGCATTTCTAGAATAGTAATATTAAATCCGACTTCACCAGTCAGCAGGATTTTGTATTACCATTCTGGCCATACTAAATATGACCTTAATGCTCCTTTCCGATCAGCAGCTGCCACTTCAACAGTGTATAAGGGCAGCCCCAATGTTAGCCTATGAAGGGAGCAGGCCTCACAGTAGTGTAAAAACGAATTTAGGAGTTTTACACTACCAGGACATATAACTACACAGGTACATGTCCTGCCTTTTACCTACACAGCACCCTGCCCTAGGGGTTACCTAGGGCCCACATTAAGGGTGACTTATATGTAGAAAAAGGGGAGTTCTAGGCTTGGCAAGTACTTTTAAATGCCAAGTCGAGGTGGCAGTGAAACTGCACACACAGGCCTTGCAATGGCTAGCCTGAGGCAAGGTTAAGGGGGCTACTTAAGTGGGTGGCACAACCAGTGCTGCAGGTCCACTAGTAGCATTTAATCTACAGGCCCTAGGCACATGTAGTGCACATTACTAGGGACTTATAAGTAGATTAAATAGTCCAATCAGGTATGAGCCAGAGTTACCATGTTTAAAAAGGGAGAGAGCATATGCACTTTAGCACTGGTTAGCAGTGGTAAAGTGCGCAGAGTCTAAAAGCCAGCAAAACGGGGTCCAAAAAGTGGAGGGAGGCAGGCAAAAAGTTAGGGGTGACCACCCTAAGGCATGTCAGGTCTAACACTCTTCTTTGTGGCTTCAGCTTAAATCTGTTGATTGTGAAATAATGGAGTTCAGCAAAAGGCCCCTACATATATGCTTCCAAGTGCTGCAGTCAAAGATGTTGCTACAATATGTTCTTCTCTTTCAAGTACTGCTGTGGAAAACAAAAACGTCGTCTAATACCAAATACTTCCCACATATCAATTGCCTTTGCCAGCGCTTGTTTTAAGGCTACATTCTAATACTCAGAACTTATGTGGTTCACTTATGTCCACATACAAAAGAAAAGAAAATGCAGATAGCAACCAAAACATTGCTCTCTGACGTAATTCTTTCCAATACACTCAATATATCACATTTGCAGATCTTTCATGTGCACATTTAAAAATAAACTCCAATGTATTGCCCATTTTGCATTTTGTTGCCTAAAAAAGCAAGTATTTATTTTTAAATCCTGTCTGTCAGACCTCGTTTGGTAACTTTATCCTGCCTCAGATTTTGTTTCCAGACAGAGCATATTTACTGGTCTATAGTTATTGAATCGCAAGCTAGGGAGACATTTTCCAGGTTTAGTGCTAGCCTAACCCCGCAGACTGTCCTGCAATTCCATTGTAAGGGTCTTTAAAAATCCATCGCTATTGGGTCTGATAGTACGTCACGTGATGGGTGAAAAAAACGCAACAGCGTTCTTGCTGATAGGTTAGATTGAGCATTAGGATTAAATAAAAGAATATTATGTGACTACCTTGCTTGTGTCTTTACATCAGGGATGGGCGCAACTCATATAATTCTGTGGAATCATGCAGAACTACCTTAGAGTTCCATGAGATTACGCAGAATTAGGCAAGAAGAGTAATTCTGCTTTTAGCGCTATTTTTTAGCGCAGAAAATGCCCCTTCATGTCCAAAATGGACACAAGGATGCGTTTTGTGCTAAGAAATAGCTCTAAATACAACAAAAAGTGAATAGCGAGCGTGAACAGCTTTCACTTTCACTCACACACATATTTACACATACGCACAAAGTCAGGCTTACATACACTCTCTCACATAAAACACTGTCACCCTCCTGCACGCACACAACATATTTAAAAGCTTTTTTTACTTACCTCAGCTCCCATGGAAGAGCATATTCCAGCCAATGGCGCTTTTTATTACATTAATAGTGAAAGATATGTTCTTATTTACTAGTATATAGTGTAATAAATTGACAGATAAACAAGGAAAGTGGAGCTCCCACTGACATCCATAAGGACAAGCTGCCACTGTGTTGCTGGCACTGAATTTGCCACCTCTGAGTCCAGGGTTCGCAAAAGCAGCAACTGCGACCCGTGGCGACCCCTAAATGGCACCCATGATCTAATGTACTTCTTATAACTATGCTTGTACGAAATAATTGCAATTATGAAGCTATTTATTGACGATATTTGTTCACACAACACAACATTAGGTCTAGGTACTAAGCGCAATAGTCTTGATTTCAGTCGATTTTGGTCACATAAACCGCTTTTTTGCCTGGTTTCTGGATGTAACTTGGACTGGAATACACTGGGATCCTGCTAGCCAGGTCCCCAGTGCCAGTGTTTTTTACCTAAAAACGACAAAGGTATTGATACAATTGCCAACACATTTGGCTGCCACTATAAACCCCTTGTAAATGGTAATTAGGTACCCAGGGCATTCAGTACCTAAGGGCAGGCCCCTGAGGGCAGCAGCAGAGATTGTGCCACCCTCCAGGGCCATGCATCCAGAAGAACCCAGCACTGCCAATGCAGACTGGGTGTTCTCGACATGGCAGAAAGTCTGTGTGCTCTGTGCATTACACACTGCCTGCACTATAAGTAAGTCACCCCTCTGGCAGGAATTTGAGCCCTAAGGCAGGGTGCACTATATTGTATGTGTGGGCACAGATGCCTGAGAAAAAGTCCCCTACTGTGTTCTTGCCGAACCTGGGACACAGTAAGTGAATAGGGCAGCCATTTTAATGCATGAGCTGGACACTGGTCAGTACGAGTTTCACAGCTACATGATGAGTACTCTAAACCCTGGGTTGTTTGATATCAAAGAACTCTGAATGATAAATATAATCTGGTACCAGTATTGGATTTATTACAAAATGTACCCATGGGTCACCTTAGAGGTACCCCCTGAAAAAGCTAACCACCCTGGCATGGTTGCTGGCCAGTCACAACCAGCCTGCCACTACCATATAAGATTCTGGAACCCTGGGCTGAGAGATCCTGCTCTCTGGGTCCCAGAAAAAAAGCCCTTCCTGGGTGGAGGTGCAAATACTCCCTCCCTCAGGAATGTGCAATGCTCTACTAGCAAGCTTCAAAGGGCTTACCGCCCTTGAAACTCCACCCCCAAGCCTGCTGCTCGCAGCAGATGGCCGCCCCCATTGCAAACCCCCACGTTTGGTGGGAGCAATGGAGGGAATCCACAAAAAGGACAGGAGGAGTGGTCATCACCAGCCTGCACCACCCCTAAGGTGTTGCATGCAAGGTGACACCTCCATTTTATTTTCCTCCATCTTATATGGAAGAAAAATAGCCAATCAGGTGCAGGGAAGTAACCTCTGCCCACAGGAAGTGGTCACTTTGTGGGTGTAGCCATCCTAAGGTAGATGACCCATGGATCACTACCAGATTCTCCCAAAATGCCCACTAAATACAAAATGTTGTGGGCATCCCCAGACCAAGAAAATTTGATTCCAAGGACAAAAGAAGACAGCAACAAAGAAGACCTAAGGCTTGAGAACTGAAGTCCTGCTGCACCAAGAAAAGGTGCCAAACGCTGCCTGCTGCATTCGGGACTCGACAATCACTGCTGAGGGGTTGCTTGGACCTTGAATGGACTCTACAAACCCCCGGAGGACCTCCACTCTTCAAAAATCACCAAAGATTTCCCTCTAGAGTGAAGGCATCACTCTACTACAACACGGAACCAAAGACCCAGTGACGTCCACTTCACTGACCAGCTGGTGACCAAGACACACCCAATGGACTCCGACAACAAACCTTGCAAGTGTGCCAAGTTAATAGCCCTAGGTACTGGTCTCCTCATGTCAGACATCCAGAAGGACAGTCCATTCCAGACTGGAAAAAAGACTAGGAGGAAGCCTCAGTCAAGGGACTTCCGAAACCACCAGGACATCCCACCAGAGTGCCCCTGCTGAACTGCAAGTGACCCTCAAAGCGACCTACCTCCTGCTTCCAAGCGCACCCTTGAGTGCAGCTCCTGGCTCACTGATTCACTCTGCACCCGGCTGCCCTGTGCTCTGCACCAAAGATCCAGCTTTGCCTTAGGGGTCCTCCACCCCTTGCAGCCTTGGCACTCCAAGGGGACACACCAGACTTACCTTTAAGTCCACCTGTGTGGTGCTTTTCCAAGTGGTCCCCAGCAGTGGCCTGGCACCAGCTCCAATGACTAACTGCAGCCGCTCCTGCCAAAAACAGAAGAAGCCCAAACTTCTCCAGCTGATCCGTAGTGCCCTCTGACAACCTAGACATTCCTACAAAAAGAGACATTGGCAAATGCATTGCCTGATTTTATATACATTTTCTAAGTATTTCCTCCATTGATTCCTATGGTGCAGAATTACACAAAAAAAGACTACTTTTATTAAAATGTCAAAAAGTTATAACTTAAAAAATAGTTACCGGATTTTGATGATCTTGGTCTTAAAACATACATAGAAATCAGAAGTATTTTTGTAAATTGGTCTTGAGTTATTCCTTTGAATGTGTGGTCTCATTTATTGACACTGTGAGAACAACAGTTCAACCAGTCTAACTGCTCAACCAAGCTACCCTAAAAATTTGAGGTGGTCTAGCTTTTACCTCTATAAACCAACGTGTGGTTGCCTGGACCCTCTGCACAGTGTCCCCAGCTTTGCACACTACATAGAGGGCCAGTCTCCTACACTGAATAAACAATAATAGCCCTCTTGAAACCCGACTAATAGCTCTTTTTGATTAACCTAAAGGAATTTAAAAAAAGAAACATGGAGGAAGGATGTATGATGGAGCCTCCTTATGGGAGAATCAGTACCTCTCACTCCGAAGTAACAGAAGTGCTGCTAAAGGTTTACTAAAGAAATAAGCATGTGCCACTTGGCCAGGTGTGGGGCTTTGCTTCTGAGGAGGTGGGCCCTACCATTAACTCAAATTTGGCCAGAAGCCAGCATGATGTAAACCCACTTCACCCTGAGGTTCCCCATCCTATGTCAAAATGAAGTCTCTAGATAAACTAAGATCCACCCCTTTGACTCCTACAATGAAGCTCATAAAAAAGGAAAATAAAATGCACGCAGAACACTGAAATTTCAACCAAAAGTGCACAAGTCCTCTTTAAAAGTTTTTACAGGCCTTCTTAGCTGAGAAATTATTACCTGAGGGCCTGGTTAAACGTTGCTTAAACCTGGATGACACAAAGTATATGCTGGTGACCACCTCCATTGTCTCAATGAGATCCCAGATCTGACTGCTTATGGACAAATGTGAAGAATTGGATAAAATATCAAGGAGGGACACTATTAGGATTTGTAACCTGGAAGAAGGGGCAAAGGGGACCAGCCTGGAAGCTCTTGTACAAGAACTGTTCTTGTGGAACAACTATTTTTGTTCAAGACAGTCAACTGTATACCACCATAGAACAAATACACAGACTGGGAAGAAAACCTGCACATCCAAATGCCTACCCCACAGATCTTATCAGAAAACTCTACTCCTATGCAATGAAACTATTGATCATCAGAGAACGTAGAATTCATGATCATAACCAATTCATAGATATCCAGGTGTCAATCTACCACAACATAGATGCCTCCATGTTGACTAAAAGGAGGCCCTATCACTTGATATCTTAGTGGTGATGTCCTTTTAGCTAAGAAGGCTCAAGTAGCACTGGATGTTTCCTGATGGCCTCAAATTCAAATGGAAAGACAAAGCAGTTGCAAAAACAACCATACAGAGGCCCGGAGGATCTTTGATATTCCATACAAAGAGGAACTAATCCAAGAAACAGAATACAGGAAATCCATGAGTCCAGAAAGGAGGATCAAACGATCGTGCAAAGCCCAAAAAGGCCAGAAAAAAACAAGAAGAGATACACCAGAATAAAAAGCACATTAATTACCAAAAGTTGTGATCTTCAGGAGAATATGAACTGCAATTTAGAATATGATAGCTCAGACCAAGATGTTCCTGGAAGCTAGAAATGTGGACACCTGTGAATTGTACTAATGATAAAAGGTAAATGGAGTCTAATGTTGCCAAAAAGAAAGATGTATGATTATAGATCTCAGCAGGATGGTGTAACATCTTAAGGTAGGCCGGCATTTCCTCCTTTGTGGATTCACTTTACCCTAGGGACAAAGAAGGTAAACTAGTCAAATAAATATATGAGAATGTCTCAAAGCAGTTGTGATGTTGCTACGATGTTTTTTGTGTTAGTTTTTTCCTTTACTGTTGCATTTATGGAAATCAAGGGGGAGAGGAAGAACTATAAACACACCTCTGGACAAAGGAGTATCACAGGTAATTATACATATAGCACAGAAATCATGGTAAAACAACTTTCTGTTGAATATGATGGGCTTAAAATCTCCCAACAAAAGACAACACATTTTAAAATACATTCTTAACCCAGAGATACCATTCATCCAACAGTCTTGAAAGAAGGGGCTTCTTTACCTAAAGACATGCTTCTCAAATAACCAAAACAGCTAGGTTACCATTTTAAATAGGTGTGATAACCCATTTCAAGTTAGTCTTAGAAAGAAAAACAAGAAGGGTAGATACATGATAACCCTACTTAACATATATGCACTTGAGAAACAGGAAGGAAACTCCTAGTGTGTCTGCTTTTTTTCTAAAACTGAGGCACTAGGAGGATTTTTTTCCTGCATATCCTGCATACAAGTCTTTCTGTTGGCCATGCCCCATGTTCATGATGAGCTACATAATTGAAGCTGCTGCATATCCTTTATTACAATGTACCTAACACTGTGAAGGTGCGTGGCTCCACCACCTCTGCAGCAGATGCTCTTTTTATTTATTTTATGTTTTCCTTTTCACACTCCTAGTTTTTTAAATATTTGTATTTTGTTTTTTCAGACAGTGCATCAGTTAAACAGAGAAACAACTTACAGGATTTTGGAAGTAATCAATAGAAAAGTAACCAAAACCTGGACATCCAACCCTCCCTTCTCTCCCTAACCCTTCCCCAGATATTTGTCAGCCTTTGCATATGTAGAGTCAAACAGTAGCATTGGGTTCCACACACAAATACATCGGACCATCTCCTATCTACACCCACTAGCGCCTATCATGTCTCCGACCCACATCATCCTCTGGTACTTTGAATGAGTAATATTGCAGCCACCTGCCCCGTATCTTACAAAACTGTCAGGGACAGCCCCTGTTGACGTATGTCACTTTTTTCAGCTACCATACACATGCCCATGCCTCCTCTCCATTCCCGCAATATCGGGCATTCCTCTGCACCCCAGTGACGAGCCATGTCCCTCTTCACATCTACCAGGCCAAGATCACATAATAATAGTTTAGCTTGGGGTAAATCAATTTAATTGGGGATCCCCAACAAGATGAATTTGCTCCGAAAGAAACCCTCCCCACAGAAACTCCTCAATAATCTCTGTCCAATACTCCTGGTTCAAAGGGCAGCCCCAAATCATGTGATGAAAGAAGCCGTACTCTCACTGAAACTGAAAGCAATGTGGATTCTGTGCTTTCCTCATAGCATGTAGTTTGTGTCAATCGTAGTATAATCTGTGTAATATCTTGAAATTGACTAAACGGAACCGTGTTTTAATTGCCATCTCCCTGGGGTGCATCAGCACTGCCTCCCAATCAATATCCTCCAGGTCTCCCAATTCATCCTCCCACTTTTCTCGCAGTCCAGTCATAGTGTCAGGCATGTTGTTGTTTATGATCTTGTATGTGAGTGAGATCTCACCTCTCCCCAACTCCTCCATGAGCAACTGCCCTTTTAATGGAGCTTACTCAGGGATGCCCTCCCCAGGGAGTCTCTCCTTCCACCATGCATGCCATACCCATGCATAATGTAGAAATTGGTTGGCATTCAAGACAAATTCACTCTGAAGAAAGGCAAAGGACATGATATCACCACCCTCCAGCAAGCTCCCAATCTAAGAAATTCCAATTAGATCAAAGGCCTCAAAACCTTGTAGTTTCTGCATTTCTGGAAGGCACTGTCCTTCCCACATGGGGGTCTCTCTCATGGGTCTACAATGCCATCCTATGATTTGTTGGGCTTTATCCCAGGCTTCTGGGGCTGCTTACCACCTCCATAGATACAATGTAAACAGGATTTTGCTCCCACGGTTCTTGCTCCAGCCCAAATGTTAAGTGGTCTGATGGGGCAAAGAGCAAAACATTTGCACTGATTAAATGGGCCACCTAGTAGTCAGCTTCTAAGTCTCTTAGGGACAGTCCCCCATTAAATTGGTTAAGTTGAAGGGTTTTTGGGTCAAGAATGTCCCCTGCAGTTTTAGTAAAGACCTCCGGGGAGATCCGATAATACATATTTTGCAAAACATATAGCAACTTTGGGAGGGAGATCATCCCATGAGTGTAAGGGGTAGTTCCCTCTGTCTCTTCTCGGCATGCCTTTGCCACTCCCATATTTCCAGGTAAACAAGAGGTCTTCTCTATGTGTAATAAATATACCCAGATATTTAAAGCCATCTTGTGTACGCATCAAAAATCTAGGTAGTGGGGGCACATCTGTCTCTCCCTGTGGAGTATACAGTACCATATTATCCCAGTTAATTTGGTAACCAGAAGAACTCCCATATTCCTCAACTAGTTGGAAGATCAAAGGGAGAAAGTTTGCAGCTCCGTAATATATAAAAGAAAATCACCTGCTGAAAGCCAAATCTTTTCCTCAACATTAACATCCCCTGTGATCTTAAAGCCAAGTATTTCAGAATGTTATCGAACTACACATGCAAGGGGCTCTATAGTGAGGGTAAATAGGAGAGGGAACAGGGAGCAGCCATGTTTTGTATCCCGTTCCAATAGGGAAATCAAAGGTCATAGCACCATTAATCCTGACTACTTTCATCAGGGCCTGGTATTGTAGTCATATCTACCCCCTGTACTGGGGATCAAACCCAGACGTTATCAGGGTGTGCTCTAGAAAGGGCCCAATGCACTGCATCAAATGCCTTCTTGGCGCCAAGAAAATGTGTGACTCCGATCCGTCTTTCATCAACCAATTGTGTGTGTGTCGTAGGTTATAACATGTCAACCTGCCCGGCATAAAGTCAGACCGGTCCCTATGGATCAGTGTAGGAAGTTGGCTCTGTATATACTATCTCAAAGTAAGAGAAAGTGTGCACAGAGTCCAAGGGTTCCCCTTACAGGTAAGATAGTGGCAAAATTAGATAATTCTAATGCTCTATTTTGTGGTAGTGTGGTCGAGCAGTAGGCTTATCAGAGGGCAGTGTTAAGCATTTGTTGTACACACACAGGCAATAAATGAGGAACACACACTCAAAGACTTAACTCCAGGACAATAGTTTTTATATAGAAAAATGTATTTTCTTCATTTATTTTAGAACCACAAGCTTCAAGATTTGAAGTAAATACATAAAATGCAAGGTACTTCACAGGTAAGTTAGGAACTTTAAATTAAAGCAGTAACATACACAGTTTTAGTTAAATTGGCAATAAGCTATTTTAAAAGTGGACACAGTGCAAAAATCAACAGTTCCTGGGGGAGGTAAGTAATGGTTAGTTTGTCAGGTAAGTAAGGCACTTACAAATTCAAGTTCCTGGGCATAGGCAGCCCACCGTTGGGGGTTCAAGGCAACCCCAAAGTTACCACACCAGTAGCACAGGGCGGGTCAGATGAAGAGGTCAAAGAGGAGCCCAAAACACATAGGCGCCTATGAAGAACAGGGGTGCTCCGGTTCCAGTCTGCCTACAGGTAAGTACCTGCGTCTTCGGAGGGCAGACCAGGGGGGTTTTGTAGAGCACAGGGGGGGGACACAAGTAGGCACACAAAACACACCCTGAGCGGCACAGGGGCGGCCGAGTACAGTGTGCAAAGCAGGCATTGGGTTTGTAATGGAAACCAATGGAGGGACCATTCTAGGGTCACTCTAGCGGTGCAGGCAGGTCACAGGGGGGCTTCTCGGGGCAGCCACCGACTGGGCTAGGCACTGAAGTTCGGTTCCTTCTGGTCCTGGGGACTGCGGGTGCAGTGCTTAGTCCAGGCGTCGGGATCCTTGTTACAGGCAGTCTCCATCAGGGGGAGCCTCTGGATTCTCTCTTCATGCGTCGCTGTGAGTGTTCAGGGGGGTTATCTCAGGTTACTCGGGTAGTGTTGGTTCTCTGGAGCTCGAGCCGGGGGCATCGGGTGCAGAGTGCGAAGTCTCATGCTTCCGGTGGGAAGAGTGAGTTCTTTAAAAGTTGCTTCTCTGTTGCAAAGATGTTGCTGTGGGTGAACAGTGCCACTGTTCTCTGGAGTTTCTTGGTCCTTTGGGTTTCAGGGCAGTCCTCTGAGGCTTCAGAGGTCACTGGTACCTGTTGGATGCGTCGCTGTTGCTGTTTTCTTCGTGTTAGGAGACAGGTCTGTAGGGCTGGGGCCAAAGCAGTTGTCGTCTCCGTCATCTCTGCAGGGCTTTCAGGTCAGCAGTCCTTCTTCTTGTTTCAGGTTGCAGGAATTTGATTTCCTGGGTTCTGGGGTGCCCCTAAATACTAAATTTAGGGATGTGTTTAGGTCTGGGGGGCAGTAGCCAATGGCTACTGTCCTGGAGGGTGCCTAAATCATCTTTTTGCCTCCTCTCTGAGGGGAGGGGGGCACATCCCTAATCCTATTGGGGGAATTCTCCAAACTTAAGATGGAGGATTTCTAAAGGCAGGGGTCACCTCAGCTCAGGACACCTTAGGGGCTGTCCTGACTGGTGGGTGACTCCTCCTTGTTTTTCTCATTATCTCCTCCAGCCCTGGCACCAGAAGTGTGGGCAGTGGCCGGAGGGGCGGGCATCTCCACTAGCTGGGATGCCCTGGGGTGCTGTAACAAAAGGCATGAGTCTTTGAGGCTCACCGCCAGGTGTTACAGTTCCTGCAGGGGAGGTGAGAAGCACCTCCACCCAGTACAGGCTTCGTTCCTGGCCACAGAGTGACAAAGGCACTCACCCCATGTGGCCAGAAACTCGTCTGGTTGTGGCAGGCTGGCAGAAACTGGTCAGCCTAGCACTAGAAGTCGGACTGGTGTTCAGGGGGCATCTCTAAGATGCCCTCTGGGTGCATTTTAGAATACATTCCACACTGGCATCAGTGTGCATAGATTGTGCTGAGAAGTTTGATACCAAACTTCCCAGATTTCAGTGTAGCCATTATGGAACTGTGGAGTTCGTGTTTGACAAACTCCCAGACCATATACTCTTTATGGCTACCCTGCACCAATGTCTAAGGTTTTGCTTAGACACTGTAGGGGCATAGTGCTCATGCACATTTGCCCTCACCTGTGGTATAGTGCACCCTGCCTATGGGCTGTAAGGCCTGCTAGAGGGGTGACTTACCTATGCCACAGGCAGTGTGAGGTGGGCATGACTCTCTGAGGGGAGTGCCATGTTGACTTAATCATTTTCTCCCTACCAGTACACACAAGCTGTGAGGCAGTATGCATGTGCTGAATGAGGGCTCCCAGGGGTGGCATAAGACATGCTGCAGCCCTTAGAGACCTTCCCTGGCATCAGGGCCCTTGGTAACAGGGGTGCCATTTACAAGGGACTTATGTGAGTGCCAGGGCTGTGCCAATTGTGGAAGCAAAGGTACAGTTTAGGGAAAGAACACTGGTACTGGGGCCTGGTTAGCAGGGTCCCAGCACACTTTCAATCATAACTGGCATCGGCAAAAGGAAAAAAGTCAGGGGGTAACCATGCCAAGGAGGCATTTCCTTACAATCAGGAGCAGTATGATTACCTGCTGGAGTCTAGTGGCCAATATTGTGGCTAAGCTCTTAACCTCAATATTGAGGACCTTCTGAGGTCAGGTGGGAGAACACCCTGTTGTCCAGTTTCCAAGAACATACTGAAGAGGTGGGGGGCCAACACTCCTACATAGCGCTTAAAGAACTGTACTGGCATACCATTGGGTCCTGGGGTCTTATTGGACTTCAACTTCACCGTAGTGGCCTTATCCTCCTCTGGGGTAATCTCAACTTCCAACTCAGCAGAGGTTTCTGTATGTAGTGACAACAGCCGTGAGATAGCTCTCAAAAAGGGAGGTCTCCTGCAGTGGTCTAGCCCTATAGAACTCTTCATAGTAATAGGCAAAGGCCCAAACAATAGCCTCATCAGTCTCAGCATGGTCCCCCAGTCCATCTGATCAGATTTGTTCCTAGTATCATAATTCTGCCCTCAATAATTCAAGCTCTGCCCCGTCACTTTCATCTTTTTCAAGGCAACCAGGTTTTGGGCACAGCCCCAAAAGACTATCTTATACGCCTCCCACAGGACCATTTTAGATGTGAATGAGCCCTCGTTTTCTTTAAAATATAGCTCAGATTCCACCTGTAGCCCAGTGGCTACCTCCCAGTCTCTCAGGTCTTATGCATTGAGTTTCTAACCTTTCCACCCACCCCCTCGTCCGCGCAACCGCACCATTAAGGGAGAGTGGCCCAGCAATCCCTGGGCCAGATATAATGCCTGCTGTATAGATGCCATCTTCCAGGAAGAGGCATAAATATAGTCCAGCCAAAAAAAAACTTATGGGCCCCGGATAAATAGGAATACTTTCTATCAGTGGGATGTGCTCACCTCCACAGGTCTGAGGCTAGGGGTCGTAGCAAAGCGGGAGAGTGGAGTGGGTAGTGTGGCTTCCCCTGAGGTCCCTGTCTTGTCCAGCTCCACTGCCATGGCATCATTAAAGTCCCCTCCCAGGATATAAAGTGGAGAGTTTGCCTCCAATAGGATCTCAGTGAGCTTCTCCATTGTGGGGAGTTGCTGTTTAGGTGGGGCATAGGCACTAATGACATAAACTCACTGTGTCTTCAGAACCCTTTCACTACCTTGTATCTGCCTGAAGGGTCAAAACCACTGTTTCCCCTCTCAGAAGGGGGGTTCTTTCTAACCAATATGGCCACCCCTATGGATCCTGACGTGAATCCTGCATGTGTCAGTGTGTCATAGGCACCTCTCCCCAAAAATTTGCATTATGTCCTTCAGAGGTGAGTTTCTTGCAAGAGTGCCACATCTGCATGCAATCTTTTAATATATTGGTTCACCAGGCCCCTCTTAACCTTGTTACTCAAACCATTCCCCTTCCATGAAAGGATTGTGAGAGTTCTGGTGTCCAAAGGTGGAGTACCACTCCTAGTCATACTTCTTAGTAATCAGAGTGAAGAGAAGTGATTCTCTGCCAACAGTTTGGAGGCACTGTAGTAGAGTGTGTGTGGCCCGGGGAGTGTAAAGAAATGTGCTTCTACCTATGCTCTGGCAGCAGAGAAGTGTGATGCATGTGGTCCCCCAAAGGGCCACCTAATGGCCGACGTGTCTGTCCCCTCCCAACCCAAACTGTAAGAAGTTTGAACACCAGAGCTTGTGTTAAACCCCCCACCCTACCTCCCATTGGCCCCTGGGAGTGGGCATCTCCACAAGTTAAAAAAGCTTCTCAACAGGGTGACTGAAAGATCTTCAGACCACCACCCTCTCTGGCCTTAGATCGAGTGCCACCACCAGTCCTGAAACGTGGCGTCAGAGGGAGAGTTTTCAGGTTTGTGTTCCAGGTTAGTGATGGCAGCTGCCAAAAGTGAGGAGTATCCAAACCGGTCTCTTGGTCATCCCCAGTGCATCCATGTGCAGAGCCCCTTTTATGACCAGTATTCCCTCTTTTTTTTTTTGCTACAGCCAATACCCCTTGGAGTCCAAAGAAACCTTTCACCTCCCCTCAGGACCTATGCCCTTTCTTGGTGTTCCCCCTCCTCTCTGCTGCGGGCGTTGGCCTCTATTCCTGGGCCCCTGGTGCATATTTGGTTGAGCTCCTTCCCCATCAGCGGGGCACTGGCCAGTTCCTTGCCTCCTTCATACTGATAGACTTGGATGTTCCTCCAACTATGCTCAGGCATCTTCTGGTGTCTGAAAGAAGAACGCTTTCCCCTGGAATATGACCTTCAGTTTAGCAGGAAATAAAACCATATATCGCTGTTGGATGTTCTGCAATTTAGCCTTCACTGTGTCAGAGGTGTGCTGTTGTTTTTGGACCTCCCAAGTGTAGACAGGGAAATTTAAGATTTTAGAGTTTTTGCGGTGTACTTCACCCACTCTGCGCACTTCAGCCAGGATCATCTTCCTATCCTGAAAATTCTGGAAGTGTGCTATCACTGGTTTCTGGGGGGGCCCGGGTGGATGTCTACCCCCAGCACATGATGTGCCCTTTCAATAATAAAACATTAAGATGGTTTGTCGGAAGGCAGGATGAGCTGCAACCATTCATCTAGAAAGCGCAGAATCTTCAGGCCCTCGATCCCCTGAGGGAACCCCATGAACCTTAAGTTGTTCTGCCAGGTATGGTTCTTAGCATCTTCCAGCCACCACACCACATCCTTGGTGATGGTTTGGGCCTCTGGCACCTCTCTGCAGAGGTCTCAGACCACATCCTCCAGCTCCGGAATCCTCATTTCCACAGAAGTGACCCTCTCTGCCATAATATGGAGGTCCTGTTGCAAGAGGGAGACCTCTGAGAGTACCTCACCCACTCTCCCCTCCAGGGCCTCTCAGAAGGACTGGACCGTTCAAAGAAGAGCGACACTGTCAGGCATTGTAGGCAGATCGGCATCTGGAAGGGCATCACAACTTTTGTGTTGTGGTCCATTTTTACCTGGCAAGGGGCTTGTGTTCTTATCTTTAGCCATTCTCCCAACACTTGAGTACTATCTGGTGTATTTCAGCTCAGAAGAAACCTATGGGTGGTGGTGCAATGTCTCAGAAAGAACCTCTGTAGTTACGATGGCAGCCACCACTCCAAGTGGGTGCCCCTCAGGACCAAGGAGGGTGAAAGATCATTACTGCATACATTCCGGTGCGGAGCTCCATAGTCTAGGCAGAGGGGTTTGTCAAGCAGGTCCATGCCAGCAAGGGGAAGAAGTCCCTGCCTGTCCATGAGGTACCCAAGGCCTCACAAGCACTATGTATTGTGTTAGCAGGAGCCAGGCTATTGCAGGTTATTGTAGTGGCTGTCACCTGAAATCACAGTCCCAGCCCCACTCAGGGTGAAGCAGCTGACCCTCAGAAGCAGGCCTGCCTGGCACAGCTTCAGTAGCCATCTGGGAGCCTCTCGCCTGCTCTCTAGTTCATTTCCCTCTACTTTGCTGCTACTGCCCGTTATAACCCCTGGGGCGGCCAAGCACCAAACTACTATTCGCTGCCCCAGAGTGCACTCAGCATCTCCTCTGGCCCCTTGTGCCCCACAGTGGTCTTCTTTGTCAGTACCAATCAGGCATCACTGCAGAACTACAACATACATCCCCAGTGACTCAGCCGGGCCCCTTTAGCAAAAGCGCCATGCAGAACTGGAATATTGTTGCTCTATCCTGGGATGATCTTGAGGAGCTGTCCAGTCGATCTCCGCCCACTGCAAGACCTCCAATTCTGTGCTGCAGATCCTGCTCCTGTCTCAGGTCAACCACAGGTGATGGGCCCGTTCAGTCCTCTGCCTCTAGTTCAGATGCACCTCTCAGAGGCAGAGGACCCCACAGGCCCGACATCAGCTGCAACTCTCTGGTTCAATGGTGGTTGGGCCTCAAATGCTTCCACCCCCGCCACACTGCAGGATGTTTTCAGAGTTCCGGGTCATTCCCAGGTGGGAGGCCACCACGCTATTCCCAGTTGGCTGATGTCAGTACATAAATCACATGTCAACCACAGCCTATGTGGCCTTAGGCCCAGCTTGGGGTTGATGTCCTCACATGTAATGGTGGCCTTACGGCACTGAGGCTATGGCTGATTTCCCAACAGCACCTTTGTCCCCACACCCAGGGATGTCAGTTCAGGGCACTGATTGTGGGACTAACGAGGATGTTGCAGGATGTAACAGTGGGCCTTGTGCAGAGCTCAATCAAGGTTCATCCAACTCCGTCGTCATCTTGTCCACACTCCCCCTTCACACTCCTATTTTAGTTTTAGTTTAATTTTCTGGAACTCCCACCAGCACGGTAGCTTGTTCTGTGGCACAGGATTTTCTGGGCTTTACATAAGACTTTACTTGTCTGCTTTACTTTTTAACTAAAGCCAAAGCCATATAGGTAGTGCACCAGTGTTCCTTTTTGTCCACCTACTCATCCAAGACGGGCTAGTAAATGGCACTGCTGCACATATGTGCCACTAGCATGCCAAAGGGAATCCAATATCTCCTGGAAAGCACCAAGTGCCAACACCCCAGATTCATTCCTCCTGTACATACAGCCTAGATTTATCTACACTTATGACCACCTTCACAGTCTCAATGTGTCTTGTAAGTCATCTCCATACTGCTCTGTTTTTCGTCCTAACTGTGAAGACCCTTTTAGTTGCCACCACTGTCAATTTTCTTGCTCACAATCCAATGCCATCTTTTTTATATCCTCTAACTCTGCCCTCCACTTTCTCATCCCAAATCTTAAATTCTGTTCCCTCTTCTTCATCCTCTATCTCTATTCCAGCTGCCACTACCTGCTCTACCTTAAACACACATTGTTTCCATAGCAACACTAACTCCCTTCCCAAGCACCACCTCAACATTTGGAATTTCATTACTTCTCACTCCACCTCAACTTAACATCCACTTCTACTTCAGGGGTATGCTAGTTTGCCATCTGTCAGGTCTGCAGCACAGTTTCAGCTCAAAATTTGCTGACCCAATCACACATTTTGTGCTCAAATGCCCCCATAGCTCTAGACCTCAGTTTTCATCTGGAAGACCAAATGATAATGGTTCCCTTGTGCTAATTGATTATTTGAATTGCCACACTATAGACCTTCTTTTTTTCTAACACTGAGGGCATTGTCTCTTTCACACACCTACCTATCACCTGTTCCCACCTCAATATGATTCCTTTTACTTGACAGGCCAACAAGGTAAGATTAAATCCACTCCTTCTAGTTCAGTAACCACTCAGCTTCGGAAGAGAATTAACACAAGAAAGACTTCCATCTTCCTCTCACCTGAAACCCTCTTCTGCAGTATCTTTCACAGCCACCTATTTTAATTTCTGGATTATGCATGCACTCAACTCAAACGTTCCTTCTTAATCATGTTATCTGCTTGTGAGACCCTTCTGCAGAATGGTACACTGAAGAACTTAGAGTATTGAAACAGTACTGTATATGCCTTGAAGGAGTTTCTAGGTATCTCTCTTTGACTGCTCACTAAGCTATTTTCTTTAAAGGTCTCCTTTAGGAACCATTGTAGCCGGATAAGATTGACCCGCTGTCCTTTCCTCATCGACAACATTAAAAACAGCTTTTGCACCTCCTGAGAGATCTTTTGTATAGGTAAAAGCTTTACACAGCTGTCAGCATACAGATTGGCAGCAACTCATCTCAAGAGCTTTGCTCTGCTCTTTCTGACTTTTGCTTGGGAAAATGCAAAAAACTTCAGGTTTGCAGATATGCTAATATGAGAAATTTTAATGATTTGCGTGTGTTTACTAATCAGAAAATTTGATAAAGAAACTAAAATTTGAAAATAACGTGTGTGAACAAAATGTGCCCACGCGGAGTGGTCACCTTGTGTATTAACAAGATGCTAAATAATGGAAAATATTCATGAAAAACATATGAATATGTCATATTTGGATGTATAACCTATGTTTTGTGTTAATTTGCATTCTTAACTTAGCCATGCTGAGGGCCTGGTTTTCGCTGGGCCTGGCCTGCTTTAACGTGGGGACGCGACAAGGCTTCCGAAGACTGGAACTGGAGAGAAGGACCTTGAACTGTGCAGAGTTCAGAAGGCTCAGCTAGACATTCTGCAAATGTACCTATAAACAGGAGATGATGAAGACAATTTGATATGATTATGTGTGGTATAGGCTAAACGCACTTTCCCAGGACTTGAACAATGGAAGCACTGACTAAAAGACTATGTGCAACAATTTTGTTATCTGAAGAGCTGGGTGATGTTCTCATCGACAGAAGAACCAATCAAACTAATGGAAGTGAATCCTGAATAGACGTGTATTTGCAGTAAACAAAAACTATAGGTTAGAGTCATAACTTCTGATAAGGTTGACCAATTAGCAAATAGTGGGACGGACTGAGAGACCCTAATAAAAAGTCATGACAAGGGGCTAAGAATTCGAAAATTTAGGAGTGAAAAGGAGAAAGTTGATGACGTCAGAGTACGCTGTCCGAAGTGCTGATAATTGGGCTTACCTTCTGTGAGCCCAATACTTGCTGATGACTGATGACCTGGAGACGAAGACTGACTCGTTGCTGATCCATCTTGGATAGGTAGCTATAATAATGTGACTGACTAATACATGCTTTTTCTTTTAGGTACCAACTGCGCTGTTTTAAATATTTACTCTCTAGATAGATTTTTGCAAATTAATGTTTTTTTTTCCAAATTGTTTTTGCATGAAGACCCACATGCTGATGCTAATCTGGGTTAGGTAGACTGACGAGGGTGACTTTGACGGTGACAATTAACTGACAAATTTGCTTTGCTGAATTACTATGTCATGCATTAAGAAATTATTACTCAATGTTGTTTGATTTTGTGTCCTTGGTTGAGTATGGCTTTATGTGATGGTTAATAAAGCTTGATTAACAACAAAGTTGAATAAAAGTTTTTGATTAGAATTGTAACTAGTAGGGAATAAAAACAATTAACCAATCAAGAGTGATGCTATTTCTTATTGGATAAGTTTCCATTAATGTTTGATATTGATTATAGTGATGTTGATGGTTCAATAGTCTCCCGCATGACTGGGATACCCCATGCGATCCAAAAGGTTCATCGACCTATACGCGTCCCCTTGTAAGTTTTCTTACTAAGGACCAGGCTCACTAGCACTCCGCAGCCCTCTTTAGAGTCCCTTTGTGCCACTGTAATTGTTTGAGGTGGCAAAAAGTGAGGATATTATATCAGAGACAAGCGATAGGGGGGACCTTGCATTCCAAATCTCCAGAGGCATTAACAGGATGCTAATATTAAGCTGTTGCAAGCTTGAATGATCCATGAGATGGATAAACCAATGGGTATTCGTGGACAGAGCAGTAGTGTGGAGATCCCTATTGGATCATTTTGGATTCCCAAACACTCCAGGCCCAAAAATGCACATTGGCCTTACAATAAGGACATTAATAAAGCAGACGGGATGTGGTTGACAGAAAATTGGAGTTGACGACATATCAATCTCCCTTGACACCTGTTCAGTATAACCCAGGCTTAACCCCAGCCTTTCAGGGCCACTCTAATAAAATAGGGAGAAATAGGAAATGCTGAAAAAATAAAAAAACTTTCCTCTTAAGGGGGAGTGATCAAATATTTCTGCTAATATAAAATATTGAATTCTGTAGTAATGGACAGACGTCCCTATGTTTAAATACACAACTGGGCAATGAACCCCATTAACCCATTAGGAGCAACAGGATCACTTACAGATTTTGAATACTATGTACAAAGTGTGCAAACTTGAACGGCGTAATATCAAATGTCTATAAATTGCTAAAGGAAAGGTTACATAAAAAGAAAATGGGGCTACCAATCACTTGGGAACAGGCACTAAGAACAGAGATAAATGACAATAAATGGAGATCAGGTGGGATGACTGCAAAACCACAAGAATGTAAACTATAGAGATAAGCACCATAAACTAATGCACTACTGGTATTTGACTCCATAGAGACTCAAACACATTCATCATAACACGAACGGAGAATGCTGGAGTTGCAAAGAGACAATGGATCTGCTAGTCATGCTTGACGATCTTGCTGGAAACTGAGACACTTTTGGAAAGAGGTAGTTAGTCATATCAAACAAATCCTGGGTCTATCAATCGCTGAATAACTGGAGATGACTCTCCTGAGCCTTTGAGGTCAAAAAGCACGATGAATGACTCAAAGCAGCTCAATTACGAGTGAGTCTCTTCCTTCAGGCAGAAAAGTAATTCATAGCTGCTTCCCGGATTTGCAGTGAACCCACCTCAACATCGGCTTCTCTAAACAAGTGGTATAAGAAATTGTGAATGGTATTAGCTATGGAAAAATTGATATGTGACTTGAATGATCAAAACCAAAAAATTCAAGAAATATAGTTTAAATCTCACAAGGTTAAATAGTAACATGATGGGACTACCAAAACGATTAGAAGTAAACGTGTTATACTAAGGAGGAAGGTCGTTCTCTAAGGCCCCCTATGATGACTATTTAACAGGGTGGAGCTTCTCAGTGAAAGGTATCAATAGTCCGGGGTGTCTGTAAGTCAAAAGAATCAGAAAAGGAGAACGTTTAGCTGTGTCACAACAAAAAAATGATAAGTTTAATGTTCTTAGATGTAATGCATATTTATCACTCTGTCTTGACTCAATAATAATGATTAAGCCTTAAACAAGTGTGATACTTTTATGCTAGGCCAGAAATTTTAAATTAAGAAGGTAGTGGTTGGCAGGATGTTTGAACATAAGTAGAAGCTTATAAAACATCATTCCTCATGAATCTCGTCAATCTAATTGCCTAAAGATATTTATCAATTTATATGAGTTTTATAGAGTGCTCGTATCGTTTATCTCATAGTAATGTTCATGATGGAGTAAGACATAACTCAAGCTAAATATCTCATTCCACAGAAAAGAACCACGTCTTTAAAGGGACCATCAAGAATGATGTTATAATACATCGCAAAACCCTAACTGGCATCATCAAACAAACATAACAGAATGGCGATTATTAGAGATGTAGGCATAGGCAAAAAGAACTGTTTTTGTCTACACTGGAAGGCCCCTATAAGTATTTGCACAGGTTCATACCCTATTTAATGTAATTTTATTCAAGACGGAAATTGAGTTGCAGTGTGTTCAAATCAAAGCAACTTGCACACAAGAAGTGCACCTTCTGAAGCACTATACAATTTTTTTTGAATCAGATCCCAAGTTTCAGAAAGAAGATATTGTAGGGATGGGTTTTCACAGTGCAACATCAAAAACACCTACTGCTAACAATATACATATAGTAGGCCTTGAATCTGCCTCTTTCTGCCCCTGGCTTTCTTTGACCAGCCTTTTTTAGTCATTCGCTAAAGACTTTGTTGAACACGTCTTGGCTAGGCTCAGTGGAGAATTCATCCCTCACCTAATGCTGTTGGCTGTTTGAGTGTATCCTTCCACCCCCACTTGAGTGCTTGCATTGAGGAGCATTAGGGACTATTTTACAACTACAGCTTTCACAGTCTGATCGTGCTGCTTCCTTCCTATATGTTTTCCTCTAATGTGGACATATTAGCACCTTAAAGCCAATTAAACTTCCCCATGCTTGTTTTTTTTTTCTTTAACATACGACTAGATTCAATAAAGGTTTAATTCGCCACACACAGACATCTGGATACAGTATGCTGTCTACCACCAACCATAGTCCAAGAAAGATGTGATTGTGTGTCTGCAATCCAAGTAACAACTTAGACGAAGTATTCTACACTCTACAGCCCTGCTTTCATTTGTTTTCCTAAATGTAGATCAAGCATGTTTCTAAAAATAAATTCAAGAAGAGGCATAATCATTCATCGTTGTAATATGCTGCGAAAAATTGCAGTAAGGCAACATCCACTTTAGAAGCCAGAGCTGGAACCTGCAGGTCTTGATTACGAGCAAAAAATATAATTCCACTGTGAGCTTGGAGTTTAGCTGAATGCAGTGACTTTTAACTCCTGAGCAGGTTCTGGGTAACAGGCCAGCAAGGTAAACCAAAGCGTAATATCAGAATTAAAACACCGCAAGAATAAGTAATAGTTACTCTGATACTTACGAAAATGAGTCACAGCCCAGGCGAGTTTATTTACTTGTCCTATACTTGAGGAAAGTCTAGAATTCAATGTCTAATCCTGGCTAATTCTCAGCAGGGGTTATGAAAGCAAACAGCCAGGGCCAAATTAGCCACAGAAGAAGGTAAGTGCTAGTGGGACTCCAGTGAGCCAGGGGAAGGAGGCAGGCCTTTAATGGTAATCACTTGCTTGTGCGATGCATACAGGGGCCATAAAAGCACTACAGGCCAGATTAGGCTAAATGGAGGAACAGGTCTCTGCCTCTTTAGATCAGTGCACACCCACACCCAGTAAACCCAGCCTCCGATTAGATAATAGCTGCAAGCAAGAGTGGGTAATAATAGAGTATTTGCCACATGCTGCAACATGAAAGTAGCGGTATCAGGCATAAATTACCTCCCCCAGGTGGGTTATTAAGAATATGCTGCAAGAAGGGTAGAGGATCTCGACTGTCCTTGATCCCCGCAACCAACAGACTATTGTATGCACACCTCTTGAAAACATCAGTCTGCACCATTCACCTGCCTGTTCACTATAAGACCCAACAGTGCTTAGTTTGTGCTTGTTGTTTCCGGTGCTGAGCACCGGCACTTATTTTTAAGGGCCGGGGCTTATTCTTATGCCTCAAGCATTTGTTGCAAGCAAAATACACATATGGGAAAGACGGAGGAAGGGAAAAACGAAAAAGCGTTACAAAGGGAGAAAGTAGAAAGCTGCAGGAGTGGGCTGAAGGGGCAGGTAGTGGCTTTATATGGATTGAAGAGGCCCGAGATGGCTTCAGGATTAGCCGCCTCAGTATTCTGTGTTCTCACATTTAATTGCAGCAGCCGCTTGTTTAAGAGGAGGGCTTTGGGCTCATCTTTTTATTTACAAATTAAGCAGTGCACACATATGACCGGTCAGGGAGGGATCTCATCAGGAGGAATCCAGCAATGACCAAATGCTACTTTCCAAAATGTGAAGTTTCAAGAAACTAATATAGCACTCAGTAACTACTCCTCAAATCCACCCCCAGTTACTTCCCTCATGCCAGGCGCTGAGAGTTCCACCATTCAACCCAGCTGCATGACTAAGAGACGATCAGCGCCAGGCAGCTGCTCGGTCTCTGCCTACCCTGTTCCACGATCCGTGCTTCAGCCCTGACTGATTCCTGTCCTGCTCGGAAATTGTTCTGTAGATTTCTGGAGCCACTAAAATTAGACACTGTCTGCTGATTTTCCTCTAACACCTACCCTCGCCACTGTTATTTGGTAATAACTATACTTGTGTTGAGCATTCTGTTCCCGCAGTACATAATACCTGGCCCTCGACGGAAGAACAATAAAACACAATGATTAGATGGGGATGTGCAGAGCCACTAAATGTTCTGTTTTCGCTTCTAAACACAGTAATGTTGTTGTGGTATTGTGCAGAAATATTGTCTTGCATAGTTAGCATCCAACTCTTAAAAAAGAAATGGTACTGCGCACAATATGAAGAAATTTAATCATAACATTTTTGTCTCTAGATACACTCGTTTGCTACTAAAACTTTCCTTTTTTTCAGACTTTCTCCATCTTCATCTATATCCTCAGATGCACAAAACACATATACAGTGGTGGGCCCCGCATATGTCAAGGGGGGCAGGGGAACGATGGGGGAAACAACGTGTTTAAAAAAAAAAGAAAACACTTACCATTTCCGTTGCGCCTCCCGTCTCCTGCCGCCTCCAGCCCACTCGCTCCTCTTATTCGCTGGGGCACAGGTCCCCAGCAATCCTGGCTCAGCTTACATGCTAAACATAGCATCAAAGCAGCCTCAGGATTGGTCTGAGCAGCTTGAACTGCTGTTCAGAAACAAGCCTGGGGTCTGTGCTGTTTCTCCAGCCCGGCTGTGTATACAGCCTGGTTGGAGAAACCTAAGGGCACATGAGTGTTTGCCCAGCCACAGACGGCCGGCCAAACACACATGCGCACATCTTGCACTCTCCCACCCCCCCCCATGCCCCGTGGCCCAGCCCCTCCCCTCCCCGTGCACGCTGCTGGCTAAGCCAGCAGATGAAAAATGATGAAAAATAAAACATGGGCAAGCTATCTTTTTATTTTTCATCTGCTGGCTCAGCCAGGGGCGCAGCGCCCCTCCGCCACTGCGGAGGAGCTGCCCACTTATATAATCATTATGCTAAACAGTCATAATAGTGCCAACATTATACATTATTGAAAGGACGGAATGCCATGGGCTAGATCTACGAATCCTTTTTGCAGTTGCAAATAGCCCGGTTCAGAGAATCAGGCCATTTGCAAACACAAAAGACTTTTTCCAAAGTATTAAACCCAACTTGTGATTTAGTAACACATTACCAAAACACAGTTTGGGTTTCGACCTAATGCAATTCGGTATTTTGAAGAGGTGCGTTTAGAGTATCCCCTCCAAATCATAGTGGTACGTACTAATGTTTGGCAACTGAATGTGGTAACAAAATATTGCGAATTGCGAACCACTGTGAATTGATAGTGTGCAAAAATGACATATTAGTACATACATCGCTTCAAAATTACCATATGGTTCACAAAAATACTGGCCACAAATTGCAACCAGTATTTTAAGCCCAGTTGTACGTACTTGTACATACATCTAGCTCTAAATGTAACAAAAATAGAGATGCTGATGTTCTCATTTTAACTCTAACTGAATCACAACTGGGAAATCACAATTCCTAATGTACAAAATAATTATTTCCTAAATAGCCATGTCTAATGAGTTCGTAAAATGACTTACCGTATGAATATTAATGAGGTAGGTCGCAATTTGCAACTCAATCGAAATCGTAGCAATTACAGGGATGGTGGCCTGCTGGGGCAGCAGACCACCATGTCTATGATTGTTTGCTTTTTAATAAAGCAATCTTTTTTTTTTAATACAAGCCATTTTTCTTAGAGGAACACAAGATGCATTTAAAAAAGAAAAAACATGAAACTCTGAAGCTTTATTTTTTAAGAGTAGGTGTGGATCCATGGGACCACTGCCTGCTCTTAAAAATATTTGTTTTAGCATTCACAAAGGGGAAGGTGGTCGCTTTGGGCCCCCTTCTCTTTTGCAAATGGTTAACACCTCCATTGAGGTCTCAGTACAAAAGAAATGTTTTGTAAATGTAACTGTAATTTGGTCACAGAACATTCATACATACCGCTGTGAATCCGTATTTAGGAGGGAAACCCCAAGCACGTCCCTTTAAAAGACCAAATTACAAACACAATTTGAGATTCGGTAACGTATTACTCAAATACAATTTGTCCTTTAAAGATATGTAAAAGTATTTTTCGATGGCAGAGTTGCTTTGTGCATATGGCCCCAAGTTACTGAGTTGAAAAATGTGCTTTTGCAATGCAATGTAAATTTGCAGAAGCCCTATAATATATACAAGGGTCTGCCTTTTTATGAACCCTGTGCATTTGTTTTGGAGGACGAAGGAATAATCAATCACCTAATATGTAGCTCTATTAGAACCGACAAGAATATACAGGTGCCAATGTTCACATGGTTGCTACTTATTTATCTATCACTGGTTGCATCACCACCAATGTAGAGAACAGCTGGGGACAATATCATTCACTCTGTACATGCTTTTGATTGCCTAAGCAATTGAGTTAATCATTTTTCTCATGGTATATTGTTGCCAACATGAGCCATTTATTAATGTGCTGTGGACATGATGATGTGAAATGGTATCTCACCTGTTAGTATGTAGAAGTTTGATCTTTTTTTCTCCTCCAACACGTCTACAGATGTGTTTTTGCCCAGGTGTGCGACTCCCAAGGATGTGATTTGCCACTGGTATGGGCTCATGTGTAAATGTCTCTAAACTGCTCATTTTATTATTACTTTTTTGGGTGTGAGTAAGAATTGCATAAGTGCTGACGTCTAATAAACAGCTGTAAACATTTGTAGGTATGTAAACAGCTGTAAACATGTGTACAAAACTAAAGAAAAGATCAAAAAGTTGGCACTTTACGCTTCTGCCTTTTTTGCATGTTCTCCCTGGAGCTGCTGGAATTTCAAACCTGTGGGCAGTGGGCTGAAAAACAACCCTTAAACCATTAGTAGTTTAATCCACTGAAATGTGGTAACTGTTTTGGAATAAACGAACTGGAATATTTTGCTTTTGCCCAGATATGTGGTAAACTGGGAATAAATTATGCAAATAGTGTAAATAGACAAACCTTCATGTAACACCATGCCTAGAACATGGGTTGAGAAACAGCCATATCGCATTGTGGCTTAGACTTCAGCGTAGTCATGTCAGAATGAACCAGTTATTGATATTTAATTAATACATTTTACATTAATTAAGACAGTTGTAAGTGTGCCTTGAAGTAGCTAGGTCCACCTGTATAAAGCTCCTTATCAACAAGCTTCAACAAATCCAGAATGCTGGCACCAGATAAGTTCCTAGATTGAACTGATGTCACCTCTTGAATCCAGACCTTAAACACCCGAAACTGGTTACCTGTTCCAAGAAGTATAACTTTCAAAGCTCTTTGCATTACCACAGGGCACTTCATTGCATCTAACCCGTCTGTGTCCAATCAAATGCAAACTCTACATCTAAAAAAGAAACATTAGATATAGAATGGAAGTTCAACTAATCATTCTTCTTTTCAGAAGAAACAATATGCATGGAAGACCTTTCTCAGTACAAACCTGAAAACAAGAACACACTATTTGAAAGTAAGGCGAATCAGCAATCTTCTACAATTCAGAAAAGCAACACAACCTTGGCTTATTCCTAGCACATTACTCAGACGCTAGAAGATCATGTTTGAACTTGTGGTTCAAAGGGTATGTTCAGTCTCATTTTCAAATGTATTAAAGTGATTCTAGATGCTTTAGCAATGTACTAATGGATTTACTTCACAAGGCTACTGAATGGACAAAAAATGTATTGCCGGACTCCTGATTAGTTACCTGATATATATATATATATTAGACTTTTCATCCTTGGCGTGGTCTCCCTTAACTTTTTGCCTCTGTTCCCCAGGTTGTTGATGTGTGCTGGACTCTGATTTTACTGTTTTTGTTACTCTGGGCACTTTACCACTGATAACCAGTGCTAAAGTGCAGGTGCTCCTTTACAAAATGTGTATCTGTTTGGTTTATCTATGATTGGCATATTTGATTTATTAGTAAGTCCCTAGTACAGTGCACTAAAGGTGCCCAGGGCCTGTAAATCAAATGCTACTAGTGGGCCTGCAGCACTGGTTGTGCCACCCAAATAAGTAGCTCTGTAATCATGTCTCAGACCTGCCACTGCAGTGTCTGTGTGTGCAGTTTTATCTGTAAATTCGACTTGGCAAGTGTACCCACTTGCCAGGCCTAAACCTTCCCTTTTCTTACATGTAAGACACCCCTAAGGTAGGCCCTAGGTAGTGAGCATTTTCTTGCTTATACCATTTCTGTGGCTCTGCCTGTTTGTGGATTCCCTGTCTGGGTCAGTTTGACAGTTGGGCTGGTTGCACCTCACACTAGACAGTGACACAAAGGGAGCTGGGGTGTAGCCTGCATATCCTGATGAGCCATCTGTGCTAGGAGGGAGGGGAGGAGTGGTCATTCACACCTGAAAGGGCTGTGCCTGCCCTCACACAATGCAGTTTCCAACCCTATGGTGAGTGTCTGGGGCCTGGCCTGGGCAAGGCAGGATTTCACATTCCAAAGAGACTTTACTTTGAAGTAGGCCTACTTCAAAGGAGAAATTGGGTATAAGAAGGGCACCCAAAACCACAGACTTTAGAAATACTTCTGGAACCAAGAGGAACCTCTGCCTGGAGAAGAGCTGAATAGGTGAGGAAGAAGTGCTGCCCTGCCTGTGACTGTGCTTTGTGGAGCTTTCCTGCAGTGCTGCTTCTGCCAGAGTAAGAGGGCAAAGACTGGACTTTGTGTGCCTTCCATCTTGTGAAGAAATCTCCAAGGGCTTGATTTAGAGCTTGCCTCCTGTTGTTTGAAGTCTCAGGGACAGCAAAGGCTTCTCTCTGCCAGGACCTGGAGTCTATGGAGAGACTCCTGCTCTGACAAGTGGTGCCCTATCCAGTCCTTGGGCCCTTGAAAGGAAAGCTGGTGGAAATCCAAGGAAATTGTCTTTAGGCGACTTCGGACCGATGCCGCTGCTGAATCCGGTGACACCGCCTGCACCCGACGCCGTGACCTTCGCTGGAACGCTCTTCGCAGGCCCGACGCCGCTGCAGACTCGCTGAAATCCGCGACTCCGTGGAAGTCGCCGCACCACGTCGTGACCGACGCCACTCGAAGTGTGCGGATTTAACGTTTCGCACAGACGCCGCGATCCACGACTTCGCGCATCGGCTTGTTTTCATTCTTCATCAAAGGTACTGTACTTGGGGGTCTACGCGACTCCGTATCTGGCGCCGCTGGTGTCAGCTTATTGGGAATGACTCCGTCACGATGCCGTGTTAACACCTCATCAAAGCATTTTTGTTTCTAAGTGCTATTTTTGAGTTTAATCTTTAAAAAATTCATAACTTGACTTGTGTATGTTGGATTTTTGTCGTTTTGTCTTGTTTTGTTTAGATAAATATTTCCTATTTTTCTAAACTGGTGTTGTGTCATTTTGTAGTGTTTTCATTAAGTTACTATGTGTGTTGGTACAAATACTTTACACCTAGCACTCTGAAGTTAAGCCTACTGCTCTGCCAAGCTACCAAGGGGGTAAGCAGGGGTTAGCTGAGGGTGATTCTCTTTTACCCTGACTAGAGTGAGGGTCCTTGCTTGAACAGGGGGTAACCTGACTGTCAACCAAAGACCCAATTTCTAACATATATATATATATATAGTTTCCATTGGAAGAGTGTTTTTTGTTTGCCAATAATTTTAGCATTGCTTGACAAATCTTCACGAAATTTTCAAAATGTATACTTCCGTGGGTTCAGCTACTGTTTTGAAAGTTTTGGGATGATCTGTTGTTCTGTCAAGCAAGGGCTAGCAGAAAGGGGGTCCCAAAACACGTTTTCCGCTTGAATTTTCCCATAGGGATTTTGAACACGATCACAGCCAGAACCACTGGATGGAATTACACCAAGTTTTGCAGAAAGCTAGCTCTTGGTCCAGAAAGCATGTTTTTCATGATTTGGTGTGACTCCATTAAGCAGTTTTGGAGTAATTAGAGAGTAAAAAATATAAATATTGAGGGACGCAGATCCTTCATGGATCTAACTGTCCGCGTGCTGAAATCTGATTGGCTGCTAACACTTCAGCAAGGAAGTGTTGAAAGTCATCTTACGACTTGTCTTTAGCTGAGTCCCACAAAAAAAAGTTAAAAAAGAAAAAATAAATGGGGCCATGGTAGTCACCCTGAGCCCCTAGCCTTGGTCTAGGGGTCTCTCATGGACCCTGCCAGGGTATAAAGCATTTTTTTAATTAAAATGCAGACAAATCTGTGGATCTGCAGATTGTTACGACATTTTTTTCAAAAAGGGCATTTGCCTGACCTTTTTTTATTTTGCCCTTTGGTGGGTCAGGTCCTAGGGGCAGTGGGAGATGATAAAGGAGGGGGAGTGCATGGGCCCCTCCCTCCTAGGGCTTCTATTTCCCCAAGGGAATCCCACCCCGAGGCTATGATACAAAAATGTGCAGGGGGCCACGTAGCCCCCTGCACCCTAGGAACCACCACTTCCCTGGGGCAAAGTCATTGTTTAAAAGGGGGAGGCCCGTAAGGCCTCACCCGCAGTCCTGGGGACTGCTACCTCCCGGGGGCAATTGACTGCAATTAAGGAGGGGCTGCACAGCTGCCCCGCAGGTTCAGGGACCGCCACCTTCCCAGGGCTGATATATTATAATAAGAAGAAGGGGGTCATTGTGGACCCCTGGCCCTGGGGACCACCACCTCCCCAGGGCTAAATGAAAGGTTGGAGGGGGGTGAAATGGCCACCCTCGTGGAACTAATAATGGACATGGGGATTGCCACCCCGTACAGCCTGCTCCTGCTGTGACCTGTTTGCTCTGACTTGGCAGAAGCTTTGGCAGCTCCAGCCAAGTCACAGTAAACACATCTCTGCTCCAAGCAAGTGAGAGCTGTCAAACAGCTCTCATTTGCTGGGAGTGGAGGTTTCCTCTGTTTCCCTGTCTGCAGGCAAATGGGTAGGGAAACAGAGAAAATTATTGCTCTCACAGACTGGGAGCTGCATGTTTAGCAGCCACCTGTCTGTGACAGCAATGCCGGCTCCCGCAGGAGGCGGGGGGCTGGCTTAGATCGTGGTGACTGGGTGCCCTATGGGACACGCAGATGACATGGATGGGCCCCAGGGGATGTGCTCCCCAGGGCTGATATCGGCCTGGGGAGTGGGGGTCATGTTGCCCCCTCCTCCATTTAATGAAGACTGCACCCCAGGCGATGGGGTCCCTAGGACCAAGATCAGCCCAAGGAGGGAGACGCATGGTCCCCCATTTAATTGTAGTGGGCCCCAGGGGTGGGGTCCCCTGGGCCAAAATTGGCACACAGCCCCTCCTCTGCACACTGGCCATTTACCCAACAAGGTAGCACTTACTAACTTGTAGAAAGCACTCCAGTTGGATAGACATTTTGTGCATAACTGTGGACTCTTGTTGGACATATGAGCAGGAGAGCTTCTGTTCTGTCCATGACGCTCATTTCACAGAAATTAAACCTCAATATGAAACACTTACAAATATAAATGTAGCATGTGCCCCAGGTGGAGCTCCACTTTTGGAAAGGACAAATGATCCTAACTCCTGGGCTTGGCAAAGGCAAAGCAGGGGTGTTTACTCTGTGATTCCATATTGAAAAACAAGCTGAAATTCTTTGTGGAGGTGAACACAACTTTCATCTATTGGAGCACAATCAGATACTCTCACACCCCCTTTAATATCCCCATAGACCCTCTCACACCTACTCTCACACCCTGAGACATCCTCTCACACCTATTCTCACACCCAGAGAGACAGGTCCTGTGGCCAGATTCTTCTGCGCACATCTGAAAGCTGTGTGTGTCATGATGTTGGGTGGTTATAGGGGTTTGGCTGCAGGCCCTGCGGCCAACCCCCGCCGAGCACGGCCAAAGCCTGTGCCAAGTGGTGCTTCTTATTAATGTATAGCCATGAAAATTACTTTACATTAAAAAAACATAGACATTCACTGAAAAACACAAAGGTTACAGGGACATTATAGCTAGGAAATAGAATGAAGAAAAACATAGAAATTCACTTAAAAAAACCAATGGTTGCAGGGATGTTATAGTTATGTTCTGAATTTACTCCCTCAAAACCAGATAAATTCAGCAGTTATAGTTAAAGTTATTTCAAGTAACTGTAACTCGTGGCCTAAGGTAACTATAACTCACTCCCTCGCCATGCACAGCTAATTATCCCAGATATTACAGCACTCATGACAACTTTTTAACATCAATAAATATATCATTGAAACACTAGAAGTCAAATTATTGAAGAAACAAACGGTGCATGGTGGGGTCCATAGATAGATAGATAGATAGATAGATAGATAGATAGATAGATAGATAGATAGATAGATAGATAGATAGATCTCCACACTGCAGTCAAAACTCCAAACCGGCGCCCTTTGCAGGAGTTTATTGATGCACAGTGCATGCCCTAGTGCACATCTTTTAGTTACGTTTGTGGCTACTGGAATTAGGTATGTATGTGTGTATATATATATATATATATATATGTACATATATATATATATACATATATATATATATATATATATATATGTATATATATATATATATATATATATATATTCCCTTCCGACGTGTTTGCCTGCGGGCTCCCTATCTCGGTCACCACATCGATTGCCTGAGCCCCCAAACAATGAATACACACATCCCCAACAGTGTGCAGTGTTGTATGAGGCTCAGACAATCGATGTCGTGACAAAGGCACTTGCAGCGCCAAAATGCGTTGACAGTCTTCTGCCAATAAAACTACTACACTGCAACGCACACGTGGAGTGGCGAGACTTCTTTACATGCCGCAAGGAGGCAAGTTCAGATTTGTAGGCAGAGCATGACGCTCCTCTGCTCACTGCACCGCCGGCGACTGGGAGCCTGCAGGTAAACCCGTCTGAAGGGAAGGATTGTAGAAGTCCGCGGTCCCCTGCGAGTTGGAATTCTGAGGAACAGCGTGATGTAACAGGTACTGGAAGGCACTTCTTACATGGCATTTCGATCCTGCTTTGATATTTGAACGCAGGATTTCCAGGCACTGAGCCATTAGAGCCATGTGTGAGCAGTGATTGTACTTAAAAGGATGGAGGAAGAAGAATTAGCACCAAGGCCAGCTGCCGCAATCTATTTGTTTCAAAAGTCAGGACAGAGTACTATCATTACGAGCAACGTGAGGAAGGATGCAGAGGCATCTAGAAATACAGACCTGAAAGGGCTACTGGTAAAACTGGAATGATTGTCACAATTACTTGGAAGTAGGTAGGATCCCACGCAGGATGCATATTATGATCGTTCCAAGCTATGAAACTCCACATCCAGATTTAATTACGGAGCGGGAGAAGCAAACACGAGCAGTTCAATTAACATGATTGAGATTCTGGTGAAATATGCAGATATTAAAAGGGGCACTGCTTTGTGGCAAATTAAGGAAATTAATTTACAATTGAGTAAATAATGAGACCAAGAGAGAATGACGAAATTTAAGCAAGCTATTATGGCACGTCTGTAAAAATATGAGGAAGGACTAAGGCAGCATAAACCGCATAAATTCCACCAGGATAAAGTTAATTATGAAAGGAGCCAAATTTATACCTTTGCACTTAGGTTTGAAACAATGCGCAGACAGCACAAAGGAGAAGTAAATCAATTAAGGCAAGACGACCCATATACTGATGTGAGTTCAGATCCAGGATCTGAGGTGGAGGGTGAATGCATGGAGGATGGAAGGATATGCACATCAATCCAGGATGAGTTTCGTTTTTTACGAATTGACAGACAGACCAACCACAGGCCGAGGAGGCATAAAAAAGGAGCAGAAGGGAAAGACAGAGGAGAGGGGGAGAAACAAAGAGGAACCGGCATCGAGCAGAAAGTACGAACAACTTGCAGCAAATTAAAGTACCAGATAATACGTCAATGAATCTTACTGACATTCCGTTATCCGCAGAAGATAGGTTGGCGTTGTCATTAGGTCTATCATTCTGTCCCTGTGGGTTTCAACTATGCACAGTCCTGTACAAATCTGTACAGAAATGAAGCCTTAGGAAATACTTTTCTATAATACTGAGGCAAAATGTTAAGGAGAGGCAAGTAAGGCACCCACTTGACATATCAAAAGTTAGAGATCTGGAAGACCTCAATGATTTGAATGCATTGTGGGAAGGAGAACGATCTGAACACCCACTGATATGGCACAAATAAAATCTATGTTAGATGTAAATGAAGGGGGCAATACAGTCACATGACAACATAGAAGTGTTCTTGAAGTCTAAGACAATGGATTGAGAAGAATGAGAAGAATACAAATGATGTGCAAGAAGGGAATAAGATATACTGATGAACACAAGAAATCCAAGCAAGTGATGGACAAATCGGCACATAGGGATCATTGTGTTGTCCGGGCCTCTGATAAAGGGGGTCATGTGATAATATGGAATAAGACATCTCATATGTTAGAGGCATATAGGCAATTTAATGATACACATTGCTATACCAGAATAACTAAGGCACTGTATGATGGAGTGAAATGTGGATTTTTTTAAACAATTGGTTGAATGGAAAGAATCTGAACTACTTAGATGGGATGAATACGTTTTTTTGAGAATGGAAGAATCGATAATTCTGGTATTCTGTCTTATCTCGAAAGTGCATAAGGATGCTAATAACCCTCCTTGAAGACCAATTATAGCAGCAATAGGCAGTTTATTTGAAAACATCTTTACTTACATTGACCAGTTTTTGCAACCTCTGGTCAAAACACTTCCATCATATATTAGTGATACTTCAGAATTCCTTAAGAGGATATTTGATGTTCCATGGGAGAATGATATGTTAATGGTGACTTTAGATAAACCTTACTTTGTGTACAATTCATTAATGTTCTGTGCTGTGGAGAGGTGACGAGAATTCAACCAGTGAATTTGTGAAAGTTATAAATAAGAATGAACTGAATTTGCACTTTACTTGTAATGTGAGTAAAACCCAGTTAGATTTTCTAGATGTACATATACTGGTGCAACATTCAAGATTGGTCACAACCCATAGCAGGGAACAGTACACTCCATGGGCAAAGCTTCCATCCTGCCGCACTGAAACTAAATATTCCATATGGTGAACTAGTGAGGGCAAAACGAACTTGTGGTACTCCTATGTTCGATAATTCACAGAAGGAAGTGATATCTAGACTGCAAGTTAGAAGATATGATGGTGACACCCTATCTATAGCTAAATCAAGAGTTTCTCAACTAGGAAGAGAGGAAATCCTTTTTGGTGCAGGAGGGAAGTGAGGTTTTAAGAAGGAAGAGAAAGCCAACATAGTGAGGTTTATCACTACGTACATGGACATCAGCTACAGCTCAGGAGCGCACTAAAAAAACATTGGCACCTGATCAAGGATGAGCCTGTGATTGGCAAGGACTTTAGTGTTAAACCTCAAATCACCTTCAGGAAAGCCAAGCACACGAAGGAAATTTTATTGAGAAGTGAAGTGGTCAGTAAACAAGGTACTTGGCTAGCACGTGCACCAGGATTTCCTAAATGCTCTAACTGTAAAGCATGCAAGAATGGCAAAAGCATCTCAGAGGTGGAGACACCCTTTGGTAAGACCATCAGAATAATGAAATCCTTGAGTTGTTAGACAGCATATGCAGTGTACATATTATCCTGCCCTTGCTCTTAAATGAATGTAGGCAGCATCATCCTCCCAGTCCATAAACATATACTTTAGCATTTGTGAGCAATAAAGGATAATGATGTCTCGTACACTGTTGCTCGACATTTTCATAAAATACATAATGGAGATTGTACCCAGTTACTGTAGTTGTATTGTAATTGATTGTGTAGCTAACAGGCCCAGAGGGGGAGATGAGAAAAAGAGCTACGGCAGATAGAATCACAATACATTTTAGAGCTGCATACTAAAGAACCATTCGGTTTGAACATCGACAAATAATTGTTTGTCAACCTATGAAAGATCTGAGCCTGTTGGACATTGGCTTGCTGCTCTCCGTTGACTGTTATGGAAGTCTGTAATGAGTCGTTTTTAAGTGGTTACTTTTAATATGCTATTTTTTTATGTGTGGTTTAACAGGGGACAAACCAACAGGCAGGATGCCCAGAAAAATCACGATGCAGTGACTAGTGGAGACTCTTCATTATTTTTGTGTAGTTGTCCCAGCAGATCAGGTTTTTATTTTTATTTTCTATGCCCACTATGGCTACATCATATTAGGGGTGCATTGACAAATAGGATATAATGATAAACTGTTAAGATGGGATAGTTCTTTATATTGTCACATTTAAGATCTTTTTTTAAGTCGAGTGAGACTGAAGGTGCTTTGAGAACTAGAGATGCAACATATTAGGAAGGACAAATATAGTAGCAAGCAGATGTGATGACAAAATGTAGAATTTGTTATTTGAGGGTCTGAAATTGCGATTTGCGATTTCCATTCGTTAAAAGCAGCAAAGGTGATTTATTCTTTGTATCATTTTAAGATTGTGCTGCCTTTAATTGTGCTGTGTTTACCTGTTCTTTATGTCAATTAAATGTATGTCTACCCGAGTAGTGGAAAGATATTGAGTTGTAGAGATATGTACAACAACCCATCAATGATGTCGGTATTGTATTTACTGTTTGAAGGTTTAAAATCATGACCGACCGATACTTATCATGCACTGATTAGCAAAAAATGGTAAAGTTCATAATTGAAATATACTCTAAAATGGCGCTGCCCTTAATAGAGGTGTGTTTGTCCGTTTATTATGTTTACAACAATATACGCTAGTGGGAATGTGTGTATTTATTGTTTGAGGGCTCAGACAATTAATGTCATGAGCAAGGTGCTTGCAGCACCGAAACGCGTTGACAGTCTTCTGCCAATAAAACTACTACACTCCAATCTACACGTGGAGTGCCGAGAGTTCTTTATACGTCACAAGGAGTCTAAGATATATGTATATATACATATATAAACACACATATATCTATATGGGGGACCTAGTTTTCATAGGACAATAGTTTTTTGTTTTGCCAATAACTCTGGTGCCGTTTGATGAATCTTCACAAAACTTTCAAAATTAGTACAGCCGTCAGTTCAGGTGCTGACTTCAAAGTTTTTAAGTTATCTGTGAAGCAGGGGCCGAGAAAAAGGTGGGGTCTCATAACACATTTTCTCCATGCATTTTCCCTTTGGGTCTTTAGAAACAACTACAGCCTGAACCGCTGAATGGAATTATGCAAATTTGTCAGGAAGCTAGGTCTTGGTACACAGATATGTCATTTGCTGTAAATCCAATCAGTAGTTTTGGCGTTACTAATGGAAAAAGAAATATAGATATCTGGGTGGAGCCTATGCACAGATCTCGTGGTGAGATTTGATTGGCTGTCAGCACTTCAACCAGGAAGTGCTGCCAGCCATTTTGGGACCAATATACATACTAGCACTCCATTGAAATGCATTGTAGTGGATGGCAGGGTCATAAAAAAGAGAACATATAAAGGGTGATAACAGATGTAAGATACAATATAAATAATTTGTTCTAAGGTGATTTTACCCCTTGAAAAAGCCTTCTGCTGCATTGTCATGAATCATTTTGAGAGAAAAATGTTTTCTCATAATTATCCCATAGAGATCATGCAAGGTGCTCCAGAAGCTAAAATGAGAGCATATTTTCTGAAAATTCACACTATCATTCTCAGCCATATGAATCTGATTTCCGCCCTAGACATAAGTGCAATTCAAGGGTGTTTTAACATTTTTATATGTCTTTTTACTACTGTAAGTATGGTTTTATAAGATGCTTTCATGATCCTGGTGAACGAAGTAAAGCTTTACAGACAAAAAGAATGAAGTCTGACATTCTCAGTAAAACATTTGCTTCCAACAGGAGCGGTCTGTCAGTTGATTCCCTTGTTTTCTACTGCAGCCTCCCAGAGTTTCCTAAAGAACAACTAGAGCACTAATAGTCTTGCTTATGACAAAAGTATGGCACTCCTCAAGCAATCTTGATTGAATCACGCTAGTTAAACATTAACTTTAGAAAGGAACAAATAAAGAAGTTTCATTTTGTCATCAAAATTATCATTAGTACTGTAGAAATAAAAATTAGGACATGTTTTAAGTGAGTCCTCAAATATCTACCTCTTCTATTTCATTAAAACCTTCTGACATGAAGACTGAAACACACACTTTCAACACCAGCAGAAGACTTACAGTTAACTCCTTGGTGATCAGCAGCTTTACTGGAGTGTTCTAATGAGCAACTAGTGTGCTAACAGTCTGAATTTATGTCAAATGTGTTCGACATCTGAACTCCATCTTGTTGGAATCGAAGTGGAAAACTAAAAATATTTTCTGCTGAGGATACTGCAGTAAATGAAGGGATTGGGAGAGAACAAATAGCCCAAATGTAGCCCAAATATCACCCAAATGTAGGTCATGTATAGCCCAATGACAGATGTGTGCAAAACACTTTTTTGCAGTTTGATATAGTGTAGACTTGAACCAAAGGTATTGGAGTGCTCTCATGAACATCAATTACATTACACAAGTGCACATTCACTTTAGTTTTAGGCATGGGGAGATTAAGGGCCAGATGTAGGTAGAAATGGGATTGCGAGTCGCAATTTGCAAATCGCAATCCCATATGCCGGATGGTGTCCCTGACACCATCTGTGAATCGCAAGGGGGTCGCAAAGACCCACCTCATTAATATTAATTAGGTGGGTCGCAATGTGCGACCCCCTTGCGATACCTGCACTCACAGGGATGGTGGCCACAGGACCACTCCCTGCTCTGAAAAAATATTGTTAGAGCCATTCACAAAGGGGAACCCATGGGGACCCATTCCCTTTTGCGAATGGGTTAGCACCCACTTCACATGGGTGGTAACTGCGAATTGCTTTGCGACCGCGTTCGCGGTCACAAAGCAATTCTGCATAGCGATGCGAATCGCAAATAGGAAGGGGAACACCCCTTCCTATTTGCGAGTCGCATTCCCATTTTGCGAGTCGGTACCGACTCGCAAAATGGGAATGTGCATCGCGATGTGGGTTTTGCATGGCGCAAACTGCAAATTTCGCAGTTTGCGCCATGCAAAACGTTTCCTACATCTGCCCCTTGGTGATTTGCCCAGAATCACAGATGTCCAGCTGATGCCAAAACTCAAACCTGGGGCCCCAGTTGCAAAGTCTTCAGCTCTGGCCATAACATTACATCCTCTCCCCTAAGTGTGATATATATATAAAATGATCAACTTAATAAAAACATAAAGATAGCAAATAACTTAAAAGTGCTTTGTCGCTATTTGAGAACTCAAACAATATGTTCTCATTTTATGTTTTTAGAGCACTAACTATAATTTCTATGGGACCCTCTCATTTATATAATTTCTAAAGGAAATGCCTTAGGTACTAGAGTTTCGATTGAACAAGATGACGTCAGGAGTGCAACACTTTTGTAACAAATATAGATTGTTAGCAATCTAGTTGTTCATTAGAATACTGTGGTTAGGCAGAGGTCAAGGGCATTGACTTGGATAATTGAGGGCAGGGAGGACAGTGTAGAGGCAACAACTGGACCATGCTGGGCTGGCAAGTGGAACAGTGGCAGCAAAATGGACCATGGAGGGCAGTGGTAACAAACCAACCATGCAGGACAAGCAAGAGAGGCTGTGGCAACATAACAGACCATTGAGGGCAGATGGAAGAGGCAGTGGTAATACAGATATACATGCCAACAGATCTGATTCAGACAGGAGACTCCTGATGTGTTTAAGCCCAAAAGGCCTTTATTTTATCTGTCTCATGCCTAAAATCTCTACTTTTTCATTGTAAGTCAATAGGGAAAATCAATTCCCCAGGTTCTTTTTCCAAATCTTTCCTCTTATCAAGTTCAAAATGTTGGGAAGTGTGGTACATTGGATCACAGAGGGCAGAAGAAATAGGGTAGGGACATGGACTCGGATAACAGAGAGCAGGAGGGAGATGGGTACAGGGTACCAAATTGATCTTACAGAGCAGACGTCAGGGGTTGCAGCAGCGCAATACATCACACAGGTCAAGCAGGATGGGAGAGCAGCATAATTGACTATGGAAAGCAATAGGGAGGGGACAGGGCCCTGCACATGGACAACAGAGACCAGAGAGTAAAGAGTCAAGGGCAGCAAGCTGGCCATACTAGACAGGCAGGAGGGACTTAACGGACCATGAAGAACAGGAAGGTGGGTGCAGGGCATGACAATGGACCAGAAAAGGCAGGAGGGAATGGATAGGGGCCTGCACATGGAAAGCAGAGGGCAGGGGGAAAGGAGGCAGGGCTGCAGCAGCAAGCTGACCATGGAGGGGAGACGGGATGGGTACTGGAAGCACAACACACCATGAAGGGCAACAGTGAGACTATAATGGCAATCACCTTCATCAAAGATTTCAGAAAATGTATCAAAGTGGAACTGGAGATAAAACACACTAGCTTTGCCTTGGCCAAGAGAAGAAGTTAGGATGCTTTGTACTTTATGGAAGCAGGGCTTTAACTGGGGCACCTGCTTTGTTTATATTTGCAAGTGCTTCCTTTTGAGGTTTAATTTCTGTGAAGTGAGCATCATTGCCAGAATGGATCATGACCTGCTTAGAAGAGGACACAGTTTTGTGCAAAATGTCTACATAACTGGAGTACATTCTACTGGCTAATTAGGAAGTGCTACCCCATTGGAGAAAATGTATAGTGCATAGTCTACACTACAGCTGCATTAAGGACCTCAAGGTAATATCTCCAGTGACCTTGTGTGTCTGTAATTTTCCATGTGATTGTTTCTTTATTGTCTTCTTGCTAATAACATGAATCCACGTGTAGAGAAAACAATGAGATTACAAAGAGTTCAATCTCCACCAAACAAGGGTACTTCTTGCTAATGTGATTGTTCCTCGAGCGTCTTCATACTGATAACATGAATCCTAGCGTGGAGAAAAATGACGAGACTACACAGAGTTCAATCTCCACCCTGCCATTTCCTTGCCTCAAGCAGGAGTCAGCATTGCTCCTGCATGTAGGGAGCAGTGAAAAGTGCTACTCTCTGTGTGTGAGAGCAATTCTTTCATCAGTTTTCCTGCCTGCTTGACAGCAGGGCGGAAAAGCAGATGAAAACTTTGCTCCCAGTGAAAGGGAGCAGTTTTCCTGCTCCGACCCACTGGAGCGGAGTTACTGTTTACTTTTGCTTAGCAGGAGCTGCCAAAACTCCTGCCAAGCGAAAGCAAACTGCTATCTTACAAGGGTGGGCAACTTGGGTGGCCGTCTCCGGGGTCATTAATGGCTCCAGGAGAGGGGCCACAAGGCACACTCCTTTTTTTGCATAGGGCCAGCCCTGAGGAGGTGGTGGTCCCTGGGGCTGAAAACAGTCCGGCAGTGGGACCACACAGCCCCCATCCCACTTATATATTTGCCATGCTTCAGAGATGTGGTGGTCCCCGGGACTGAATATGGCCCAGGAGGGGGGATGCTTGGTGGGAGCTATCAAAGCTTCCACCAAGCGAAAGCAAACTGCCATTTCCCAAGTGTGGGCACCTCAGGTGGCGGACCCTAGGGATCAAGACCTTGGTGGTTGAAACGCGTTGGTGGTGTTTGGGTTACTCGTTTCTGCTGTAAGAATAAACATCAAACACAAGGATTCCTGTGTGTGCAGTGTATGACTTTGTGTCATTTGGTGGAGAATTATTTACAGGGCTGGCCTGTCCCTGACACGAGCACCGACTTAATGGAGCGCGCCCTGACAGGGGCCATTTGGAGAAAGATATATATAAATATATATATATATATATATATATATATATATATATATATATATATATATATACAAACCACACCAAGAATAAAGAAGATGATGCTACTCAAGATGGTGTGAATGCAGTATTTTTCACTTAAATAGTGGTGTTCACAATTCAGCATGCAACACTGAACTGTGAACAACACTATTTAAGTGAAAAATTGTTTAGAAATGTAAAACAACTGCAGTAATCACGATGATGGTCTGGGATATTTTATCAATGTTACTACAATGTACAAGATGCAATAATATAACAGCATATAATGAATATTGAATTGAATAATGAAATCTTAAGTAAAATTCAAGTGATTATAGAAATTGACCATGACATTGATGCATAAGTGTAGTAAGAGGATGCAAAGAGTATGCGCATTTATCGCTGAATTGTGTATCACACTTTGTCAAGTGCAAAGTAATGTCAAAAACGTGCGTTAGAAAATGAGCATAAGAAAATTGTAGAAAAATCACTGTCATTATGACGATTGTTTGGGTCATTTTACTACGGTTATTTTATTGAGATCTTTTATCTGTTGTATGATGCATAATTAATATAATATTGGAATGCTGAATTGAATAACAGAATTTTAAGTTGATTGAAGTGATTATAGGAATTAATTATGATGTCGTTGAACAAGTGAAGAAAGACAACTCACTGTGTATAAATAGTAATACAAAATGGCGGCCAACAGGCCGACGAAGGCATAATGGCCGAAACGCGTTCCTGTTGGGATAGCGAAATAAATTTATGAATACAAGCTTTGGAGTGCTGTTCCTTCTTGTATGAGACGGAGGATAGTGGCGATATATATATATATATATATATATATACTTTGTATAACTTAGTGTATGTAAAGGCAATGTTCCCAGGAGAGGACAATGGATGCACTGTCTGGACTTTAAACCAATACAAATTTGTTACCTGACAAGCCCAATGATGGGAACAGGAGAAGAGGAGCCAATCACGACATGTGAACGAAGGTTTAGTAAATTCTTAGATCTGAGGTTCTATTCTCATTGGACTAAATGTAAACGTACAATTATTTGACCAATGGCACTGTGGGAAGTAGTTTTAGGGAATCCAACCTAGCCAGACTGTATGGAGAGGAAAGAAGCCATTAGCCCCATTCTTCCTAACCATCCAGAGGGCAATTAGCTATTTTCTTACTAACTGTCCTGAGAGGCCATTCTCCCGTACTTATTCTTTCTGAACTGCATGAAGAGACTTTGCTTTCTTGAACTTTAAGGCTGAATTCTGATGCTTTGCTGATCGAACAGATTTCCAGTTGACAAAGACAGTTACCGCTTGCTGAACCATACTGAGGCAAGGTATAAGACGGTGTTACCGATTGCTATGTATATTTGTTTTTGTCCATAGGTACCAACCGCTAATTTTGATAGAGCCATAGTCAGATGTTTTCCAAATTTGTGTTGACTAAATTGTTTTGCATGAATCCCAAACATGCTCTTCTAATTAGAAGATTAGTTAGGATACTCACTGAATGATGCCTGCTAAATATTACCAACAGTTGATGTCTTTTCTCTGCTGAAACTAAATGTATGTAAGTTATTTTGCGCTGTTATTCTTGCCAATTGATTTGTACTGTAACTTTAGAATGCGTAGTGATCCAAGCTTTGATTAAATTGAGATTCTTTAGAAGATTTGGTCATCCAGTATTGTTTCTGTATGCTTATTATTTGATTTTGAGACTAAGTTACGTGATACTAGAATTATTAATAGAGGGAAATAAACATTTTAACTTTTACATTAAGGTGTGTTACACCTGACAGCCTTAGGGTGGTCACCTACAATGTTTTGCCTGCCTCCCCCCACTTTTTGTCCGTGTCTGTGCTGGTTTTAGGACTCTGTGCACTTTACCACTGCCAACCAGTGCTAAAGTGCATATGCTCTCTCCCTTAAAGCATGGTGACAGTGGCTCATACCCAATTGGCTTATCTAATTTACTTATAAGTCCCTAGTAAAGTGCACTACATATGCCCAGGGCCTGTAGATTAAATGCTACTAGTGGGCCTGCAGCACTGATTGCACCACCCGCATAAGTAGCCCCTAAACCATGTCTCAGGCCTTCCTTTGCAAGGCCTGTGTGGGCAGTTTCACTGCCAATTCGACTTGGTATTTAAAAGTACTTTCCAAGCCGTAAACTCCCCTTTTTCTATATATAAGTCACCCCTAAGGTAGGCCCTAGATACCCCATAGGGCAAGGTGCTATGTAGATAAAAGGCAGGACATATACCTATGTAGTTTATGTGTCCTGGTAGTGTAAAACTACTAAATTTGTTTTACACTGCTGTGAGGCCTCCTCCTTTCATAGGTTAACACTAATGCTAACCTCATATACTGTTTGAGTGGTAGATTCTGATCTGAAAGGAGTAACATGGTCATATTTAGTATGGCCAGAATGGTAATACAAAATCCTGCTGACTGGTGAAGTTGGATTTAATATTCCTATTTTAGAAATGCCACTTTTAGAAAGTGACCATTTCTCTGCACTTAAATCCTTCTGTGCCTTACAATCCAGGTCTGGCTGGGTTAGTTCACAGCTCCCTGGTGCATTCATTCCACTCAGACAACCCCAAACACAGGATGCTCAGTCACACCTGCACACATCTGCATACTGAATGGGTCTTCCTGGGCTGGGAGGTTGGAGGGCCTGACACTTACATTTGAAAGAACAGTGCCCTGCCCTCACATAATGGACTGCCAAACCCCCTACTGGGACCCTGGCAGACAGGATGGAACTGAAAGGGGACCTTGTGCACTTCTAAGCCACTCTGAAGTCTCCCCCACTTCAAAGGCACATTTTGGTATTTAAACTGGGCCTCTAACCCCTACCAACTCAGACACTTCTTGACAAGATACCTACTGGGAAAGGAACTCTGAACCAGAACCTGCAACGTGGTAAGAGAAGCTGCCTGGCTGCCCAAAGGACTCACCTGACTACTTTGCTGTAAAGGACTGCTGCCTTGCTGTTGCCCTGCTGCCTTGCTGCCCTCTAGCTCCGCTGAGAAGTGCTCTCCAGGGGTTTGGAATAAGCTTGACTCCTGTTTCCTGAAGTCCCAGGGGCAAAAAAAGACTTCATCTCTGCAAAGAACTCCTTGTGCAATGAAAATGAACGCAAAGTCTGCCAGGATCAACACACAGCCTGCCCTGCACTGAGAAAATCACTGCAATGCTGAACCGGAATGACGCATCCTGGCTTCCCAAGTGGAAATTGATGCAGCACCAGCTTTGTGACCTGAACTTTGATGCACGGCCCACTGGATCAACGCATAGCCGAGCCAGAACGATGCAGCCCTACTTCCTGCGACATGAATCGAAGCAGCGCCTACTGTGTAACAGAAATTTCCCCACAAAGCCCACAGGATCAACGCAGCTCCTGTGACTTCGCCCTGCACACCCAGGATTTCTACGGTTCATCCCCAGGGTGTCCGAATACCCCACATCATTTGGACCTTAATCTACTCAGATAAGTATTCTATATTTTTCTAAAACCTGTGTGGTGTATTTTTGTGGTGTTTATACTGTGTTATACCATGATTTATTGCACAAATACTTTACACATTGCCTTCTAAGTTAAGCCTGACTGCTCAATGCCAAGCTTCCAGATGGTGGCCACAGGATACTTTGGATTTTGTGTGACTTACCCCGACTGGAGAGAGGGTTTTTGCTTGGACAGGGGCTAACTTCACTGCCAACCAAAGGCCCTATTTCTAACATTGGTGATCAGCGATGAGGATGGGACTTGTATTTGTGCAGTGACATTCAATAGCTACATGTACACTACCTACCCACAGTTGAAGGTCATCTTAATTTTTTATCTTTTTCTGCAATTTCAATTTCTAACTGACATTTTAACTTAATCCTCATTCAACATGTCTCTGGATGGGTCTCAAGCAGGAGCTGAAGAGTTTTACCTAATCAAGCAGGAGACATACACTGTTAACCAGCTGAAGGGCTTCTGCAAATGGATGGGAGTACCTACCCGGGGTGCCTCCACAAAGGAGGAATACCAAAAAGCGCTGAGGGCCTGGGCAGAAGCCCGTACACAAGAGGATGTTGAGGAAGAGGAGCCAGAGGATAGCACCTCAGAGGATTTGTCACTAGCAATGGGGGATATTACCCCTTGAAATTGTGCCCCGGCTAAACCAGTGAGCAGTGTCTCTAGCCATGGCCTGACCACAGAGGAAAGGAGGGAGGAGAGAGAATTTCAATTGCAAATGGCAAATTTAAACATGGAGGCAGAGGAAACGAAAGCAGAGAGAGAAGCTGGGAGAGCTGCGGCTGCAGCCGACAGAGCCTTGGCTGAAAATGAACTTTTGTTGGCTCACGAACTGAGTCTCAAAGAGTTGGATATCAAGGCAAGGCAGTCTTAGTCCAGCAGTAATGGTGGCAGCATACATGCAGGACCTGCTGGGGAAAGGAAGGTTCATATACCTAAAAGTGTGGTGCAAAGTTATGTGCTGGGGGATGACATTGATAAGTGGTCAGCTGCTTATGAAGTTGCACTAAGGGCTCATGGCGTTTCTGAAGAGCAATGGGGGGCAGCCTTGTTTTGGTATGTACTAGTAGTGGAGAGGGACATACTCCTTGCATTGGATCCAAGGGATCAAAACACATATGCACCTATGAAAACCTCTTTACTTGCCAAGCTTGGGCTCACACCTGAGAAATTCTGTCAGAATTTCAGGGACAGCACAAAACTCTCTACATTGAGCAGAAGTTGTTATTGATAGTGGGAATGACTGTCCTTGATAAGCGTAAAGTCATCCATACTTCAGCTTTAGAAACAACTACAGCACTTGAAGAAAAGCTCAGGTTAGATGAGAAACATCTGCATGTAGATAATGCACAAGGAGAACCTTCTTCTAATGTTTTCTATCTCATATTGAGTGAGTATGTTGAGACGATCGATGCAAGAAATTGTTATGTTGGAGCTCAGACTCCTTTGTCAGTTGAAGATGGAGTTACCTATCATAGTTTGCCCTTCACTTATGGACTCTGTTACTAACAAGATTCTACAACCAGGAGTACATTCCAATTTTGACGTTGGGTTTTCATTTGTTTCTATAATTGAGTCCCTGAGTAGAGTATCTAAGCTGAACACTATAGAGCTAGTGAGAGGATTCTTTGAGCCTACATTAAGTTTTGCCACAGCTTATGTACACAGAAACAATCTGACATGCTTGCTTATACCACTAGAAAAGAGCTTCTTAGTTCAGAATGATGATAGGAGAAAGGCATTAAAGGAGAAGTTAGAAAAGGGCTTAGAGAAAATGACTTTTAAAAATGATTTTGCATTTAGTGATATAAAAACACAAGGGAGGTTAGCTTTAGATGCGCAACACGTAGGAAAGCTTTGTATATGTAGGTCTAAATCTGTTACTGACACTTTGTTTGGGGGGACGAGTGAATGTAGACATGTGTTTTTGTTTCAGAGTAAGTGTACATTTATGTTGAATGGACAGGATCCAGCGATTCCTGGAATATATTACATCTGTGGGACGAATGCCTGTTACCGTCTTCCAAGAGGATGGTATGGCACGTTACTTGTGAATAGTTTTCCCAAAGATATTTCAACTTGAGGACTTCAAAAGATTACCGAAAATGACTGAGTTGCATCACAATAAACAAAAGAGAGAGTCTCCTTCTAGTATAGTGGGAAATATATTTGGAGCAATGATTCCTTCAGTGGGAGTTGTTCTGAATTCTATAAAGATTTGAATGTTGTCTACTATTGTGGATAACATGTTGACACATTTTTCAGGAGCCATGATCCTAAAGGATACAGAAATGGCTACTTAAGAACCACCTTGCTTTAGACATTCTTTTAGCAAAAGATGTCAGAGTTTGCAAAATGCTGAATTCCAAGCATTGTTGTTCATATATTCCTGATAATAGCAAAGAAATTAGAAGCTTATTTACTAATTTGAGTAATGAAAGTGCTGATTTGAAAGAACCAGGTGGTGGGAGAAAGTTGACAAAGGATTTGTTTCAGTGGGAAATTGGCTCAGCAACATTGAGAAGGGGATAATATTGAAAATAATACAGGGGAAATTGATTGTTGTGATTTGCATAATTGGAGCATGGGGAATATGTAAATTGTATCATGCGATTAGATCAAAGAAACTGAAAAATGATCAGAGCAGGGAAGAGATAAAAAGGGAATATTTGTTTAGGGAAAATTCAAAAAGGGAACAAAGATTAAGAGGAATAGAGATGACAAATTTTAGCTGAAGCAAAAGAAATTGTGTGGGAAGATGTAAATGTGATGACATATTTAGTCATCAGAGGAGGGATTGTCAACGCTGAAATTTTACTAATGAATATTCATGTATTCTGAATGTTAAATCTGCATTGAAAATGATTTAACATAGAAAAGTAATACACACGTTTGAAAATGTGCCTACTTGAGTGACCACTAATAATCATGAAGTGTACTTATTAACAGCTTATTAATGTAAAATGCTAAGCTTGTATTTGGATTGATGTAGTAATATGTCATACTAATCATTATGTATTGTGTATTTGCTTTATTAATCACAGGCCTTAATTTAGCAAGGTCTTGGGTCTACCTGCATGCCTCATGTCAAGTTGCACTGCTTAGAAGAAGTATAAAATGGCTGCTTAGAGAATTAAATTGTAATTTTCCATTGCATTGACCGAATGTTAGTAGCTAGAATTCTTTCCCATGAGAACTGCTTCCTAGAAGATGTTGAACTAATTTTTGTACTAATATTTTGTATAATTTAGTGTGTGTAAAGACAATGTTCCCAGAAGCGGACAATGGATGCATTGACTGGAGTGTAAGCCGATACAAATTTGTTACCTGACGAGCCCAACGATGGGAACAGGAGAGGAGGAGCCCAGCATCGAAATGTGAATGAAGGTTTAGTAAATTCTTAGATTTGAGGTTCTATTTTAATTGGACTAAACATAAACGTATGATTCTTTGACCAATAGCAATGTGGGAAGTAGTTTAGGGAATCTAACTTTGCCAGACTGCGTGGAGAGGAGAGAAGCCATTAGCCCCATTCTTTCTAACCGTCCCAAGGGCCATTAGCTATTTTCTTCCTAACCATCCTGAGAGGCCATTCTCCATGTACTTTCCTATCTGTCCTGAGAGGATAGTCATTATTCTTTCCAAACTGCATGAAGAGGCTTTGCTTTCCGGAATTTTAATGCTGAATTCTGATGCTTTGGTGATCAAACAGATGTCCAGTTGAGGAAGACAGTTACCGCTTGCTGAACCATACTGAGGCTAGGTATAAGACAATGTTACTGATCGATATGTCTATTTGTTTTTGTCCTTAGGTACCAACCACTTATTTTGAGAGAGCCATAGTTAGATATTTTCCAAAACAGTGTTGACGGAATTGTTTTGCTTGAAGCTCAAGCATGCTATTCTAATTAGAAAGTTATGTGGCTACTCATTGATTGATGCCTGCTAAATATTAACAACAGTTGATGTCTTTTCTTTGCTGAACCTAAATGTATGTCATTTCTTTTGTGCAGTTATTCTTGCTATTGATTTGTACTGTAACTTTAGAATGCATAGTGATCCAAGCTTTGATTAAATTGAGATTCGTTAGAAGATTCTGTCAACCAGTATTGTTTCTGTATGCTTATTATTTGATTTTGAGAGTAAGTTACGTGATATTAGCATTGTTAATATAGGGAAATAAACTTTCTAACTTTTACATAAAGGTGTGGTTATTCATTACCAAGGGGGTCATGGTGTGTGGGAATTTATGACTCCAAAGATTATTAATGTTATTGATTTATATTAATATTGATTTGTACCGGAATAAATGAATGACAGTTGAAAAAATAAGGTCTGACGCGCTAACACCAGACAAACCCCTACTCTGTATATCTTGTAGAATGTACTACCTGCTTAAATGAGTTTCTCAGACCTTATCAACTGGGCATGGATCCTACCTGTTGGATAGTGCTCCGAGTCAGCATAAATCATCTTTGCTTATTGAATCTTCTACTATCTGCTTCACACGAGATCCAAACCTGAGTTATGATCTCTGTGTATCACCCTCAAAAAAAAGTATACTGTAAAATGTGGGATGGGGTGTCAGAAATGTCTAATTCTCCCATTTGGAACCTGTATAGTAATATGACAGGCCTGCACAGTCTCTCACTCCTCTGTAAATGTGTGACCCACTCTCTTTCTCCCATCATTCCTGGGATGTGAGTGTGCTATCATACATCCCTAGAGACAAGTAGATGCCGAACAAAAAGACCTGCTCAACCACTCCTGCAGATAACTCCCCACAGCCCCAGTCCTGTCCCTGGCTTACGTTCCCTCTGCTTTCGTGCTTTCATCCCTTGCCCAATGCAGACTAAATTGAGAAGTACTGCAGATGCATGTCCCTTGTAGTGTCTTAGGACTGTGAGCATTAGGACCACGCGGCTAGAGGGCAGTAATTAAACAGGAAAAGGAATATGGAATCAATGTGGGAGGTGTTAAGTTGTGGTCTTTAATGCTGTGGGATATTGAGAAGCAACATGAATGTTGTATGCTGAGTAATAAAGACGTTGGATTCGTGCTCCATGTGTGCCGTATTCTTGTGCATGCTCACGGGCTGGGAAGGACGCAACAACTGGCAATGAGTAGGGGACACTTGCTCGGAGGAAACATAATTGCTCTTCCCTAGAGTTTGCTTGCCCCCCAAAGCCAGTGCAAAGAAGCCTGCAAATGGTGGACGTGGAGGGACAGCTCCACTCCAGCCCATTGAAGGCATCGTGGAGAAGTTGAAGGCCTAGCAGAGAAGTGCCATTCAAAAAGCCCACCAAGACTTGCCGGCCAGGCTAAGAGGAAAAAAAAGAAGAAGGTGCTGCGCCACAACACCGAGTGAGTCATCAGTCATACAAAGAAATGCTAAAGAAAGAGGCACTCAGGTATAACATAAAATACAGCGACAACCAGATGTTATGTGATGAGGCATACATTTTAGTAATGCTTTTAGTGCACAAGAAGTCAGCAACAGGTAACATTTGTATTCACGTTTAAAAGCCTAACCTAGAGAGCTGTAATGATACGTATTTTAAAAAGTGTTCATGTTTATGAGGGTCATTCTGACCCTGGCGGCCGGTGGCCGCCAGGGCCACCGACCACGGGAGCACCGCCAACAGGCTGGCGGTGCTCCAACGAGCATTCTGACCGCGGCGGTTCAGCCGCGGTCAGAAGCGGAAAGTCAGCGGTCTCCCGCTGACTTTCCGCTGCTCGTGTGAATCCTCCATGGCTGCGGAGCGCGCTCCGCAGCCATGAGGATTCCGACCCCCCCTACCGCCATCCTGTTCATGGCGGGAAAGCCTCCATGAACAGGATGGCGGTAGGTGGGGTCGCGGGGCCCCTGGGGGCCCCTGCCGTGCCCATGCCAATGGCATGGGCACGGCAGGGGCCCCCGTAAGAGGGCCCCGCAAAGTATTTCAGTGTCTGCCTTGCAGACACTGAAATACGCGACGGGTGCCACTGCACCCGTCGCACCTTCCCACTCCGCCGGCTCGATTACGAGCCGGCATCTTCGTGGGAAGGTCGTTTTCCCCTGGGTTGGCGGGCGGTTTTTCAGCAACCGCCCGCCAGCCCAGGGGAAAACTTGTAATACCCGCCGCGGTCTTTTGAACGCGGCGCGGTATTTTGGAGGGCGGCATCCTGGCGGGCGGCCTCCGCCGCCCGCCAGGGTCATAATGAGGCCCTATGTTTGATGACAGACATTGTGCCTACCATGGCAGATACTGTGCATACCAGAACTGACATAGTGCTAACATGATTTAGAACAATGTTGAAATATAATTTATTCATTAGAATGAATTATTAGTAGTAGTGATGAATATGATTTTGAATGATTTATGAGTTTAAAGTTACATATGTGCAGAAAAATAAATGCACTTCTCCGTCGTACTTAATGTGATGTTTTAACAAAGATTCCCTTAGTAATATAATGCTTTTGCATATTTTAGTGATATATTATTTAGGCTGAATTTATGAGTTGCATATAATGTGCGTTTTATTAATGACGATATTAATGCATTATATTTCTTATGTTAGCATAACTAGATCTGAACTCTTCATATTTGCAGCAACAGTGAAACACTGAGGCCCTCATTATGACTTTGGCTGTCTTTTTCTTAGACCGCGGCAGTCATCCCGCCACATGACCGCCATTGTTGGTGGTCTTCAGACCGCCATATTATGGCTGCTGGCTGCTCCCTGCCACTATTTGGTGGGAAGCAGCCAGCAGCTATACTAGCGGTCGGCAGGTTAGTGGTGCTTGCTCTGTCACCACCATCACATCACCACAACACTGCCCGCCGTATTACTACATTGTAAACAGCGTGGCGGTGTTGTGTTGGCGGGATGCTGGCGGCGGTGAAAGCTCCATGGACCCCGCTCCCTCCTGGTCAACCACCAAAACCACCAGGTAAGGTGATCGACTGATAAGGGAGCGGGGTGTTGAGAGTTGTGTGTGTCAATGGGGGTGTGTGAATGGATGAGGATGGGAGAAGTGTTGTGTGTGTATGTGTACGTGTGTGTGAAAGTGTCTGTGTGCCTGTGTGACTGCATGTATGCGGGGGTGAGGAGAGTATGTGTGTGTGTATTTGGAGGTAGGGGACTGTCGTGGCCATGTGTGAACGAGTGAGCGTGGAAGTGTACATGTAGGTATATGTGATGTGTGCGTGCATGTATGCAAGTGTGGTGTGTGCGTGTGTGGATGGGGTGGGGGTAGAGTAGAGGGAAGGGGGACAGGGGGTACAGAACTGGGAGGGGGAGGGGAGTCGCTGCTTGGGGTATGGGGGGCTTCTGATGGGATTAGAGGGTGGAAGGGGGCTTCTACATGGAGGGGGGTTGTGGAGTCCTGTAGTGGCGACAGGAATAGTATCGTTACTGCCAGGGATTTCGTGGCAGGGCTGCTGCCGCTGAGTCCCTGGCGGTAAGGACACTCAAAATACCGCAGGCAGTGTTAGGTGGACCACTGGGTCAAAGGTGGTCAGCCTTCGGCCATACGGTCCTACCCCCCTGACAGTACAGGTGGTAAACTGGCTGCACTACCTCTGTCATAATTTGGCGGTTCTGCACCATCATGCTGTTGGTGGTCTGGCTGCCACCGCCGAGGTGGCAGGGCAAGACTGCCAAGGTTATAATGACCCCCCTGAATCATTTCCTTTCTCTTTAACATTATTTTTTCCACTGGGTTATTTTTCACATGATTAGTAAGGAGTCCTATTGTATTATGTGCAAGTTTTATACTGCAGTGCCCTTGGTTGTTTTAACCTTGGAACATGATGACTGGAAGGAGAGTAATACTATTGTTTAAAAGAACTGTTCCCATGAGAAATGAGAAAATCATCTTGTGCCATGGAAAGGAACATGGATTGCAACAAGTGATGTACAAATTGTGATATTTACTGGAGTCAAATGGAAACAGATGACACCAGACCAAACGTGTGAAATTGCTGTGATGTTTCAAACCTGATTGGTTATTGCCTCTTTTGCTTAATGGACCAATCAACCTATTGTGACTATTTTTTATTAGGGACAGACTTTCTAAGTTTGAGGCAGTCCCCTCTTGAATCATGTTCTGTTAACTTGACCCTTTGGACATTGCCTGATTGCCATGTGTAGTCCGTATCCTGCACTTTTCCCCAATGGTGCTTCTAATAGACTTTGCTGATGATCTACATGCTTTGCTGATAAAACTGAATTGAATGCTGAACTTGGAAAAGGTATATTTTAATGCAAATGTTACTTTCCTGAGTAGAATTAGCATGCTGACCCCTGTATTTTCTTTTTCTTAGCTAGTTTAACTTAACCTGAGATAGATGTTCTCTAAATTATTTTTGTCTTTTTTTTTTTGACTTTTGACCGCATGTGTAGCCCGCTCCCAAACTTGCTCATCCTGATTTGGTTAGCAGTAGGGAAAACTTATGTCCCAATCCTTGAATTTTGCATTTTTGCAAATTGGCTTGACTATTGAATTGACTGTATGATTTGAAACGTGTTTCTGTCTCACAAGTGACTGCTTTAGTGATATGCATTATTCTTGAATGTTTAATGGTGTTGATGTTGAGTAGGTTGATTTTGTTTCATAGATTTGGTCAGCCTCTGCTGTTCAGTTATCTTTAAAATTTGATTCAGCGCACAATTTATGTGACTATGGCTTTGTGGTTATAAATAAAGCTTTGAAATTTTCTTAAATTGAAATGTTCTACCGTGGCCACATGGGTCATGGTGTTTAAATTGTTGATTGAGTTTGAGTGATTGTAAATGGTTACCACACTCTACACTGAGAAAAAAGATGCACTGACCTGAGGGAAAGGAATCGTTTTTCAGTCCCTGCGAAAGGTGAGGGGAAAAAACGCTAGCAGAAGCTGGCAGCAGAGGACAGTTCCGTGTCATGAGGAGGGGATCATTTATTTGATGAGTGTTAAGGGTGACAAATTTAGTAGATGAGTTGTTCTATGGTTATTTTGAGATGTAGATAAAGTGTCAGTGTTGTGCTACAAGTGTACAGTGGTTGTGTAATTAGGGATTTGGTTTGCAGTGCTTTTAGTTATAACTTGTGAAATTGAGAGGTGTTTGTCGAGTCGTCGTACTCGAAGTGATTGTGGCGCTTTGTGCTAAAAAACTGTCCACGGTGGTTGTTCTTGTTTACAGGTCTGTTGCAGCCTATGACTCCGAAGTAATGCACAAGTTTATGGAGATAATTAATTTATTGTCTGCAGTGAGGTATTAGTCATGAGGCGCCCTTGACATTACCAGTAGTTTTCCATGAGTGAGTGTGACTCCTGAGTGCACATAGAGGATCTGTATTAACCAGGGTGAGAATTGCTGGTGTAATTGTGAAAGCCACAGTCGGATGTGTAAGCCATACAGCTTTGAAAGAATTTGAGTCCTACCCATAGTGAGCAGACACATTTTTGTGTTTTTTAGTGCTCGCAATATTTTCATTTAGTGTATGTGTGGATTGTGTCATAGACAGTTGCTAAGCAACTTGCAGCTGCTGAGTGAAATGTGTTGAATCAATATTTGTTTTTATTGGGAAGCAGAAGATTAGCTTAGCTCTTTGGATTGGAGGCCTGTGCCCCTGTCACCTAGTGAATTGTAACCTACTTAGTGTGCTCTGTTTTTGTCCATTTATATTATTATTTCTTTTAAGATGGCTACCATTGTTATGGTTATAAAAATGTTTTGCTTTGCGTTATCAGTGCCACTCTGTGAAGGCATCACTATCAGCATCAAAGTAAAGTGTCAAGTTATGTACATAGGTATTCACATCATGTCCCTTTCCCACTTACATATGACAGGAACATAATGTACATTTGGTGCAAATTATTTACATAATTGCCACCACAAGCCTGCCCCTTTATCTATTGTATGGGAACATACCTATGTCAGGGGTCCTACAAGATCTTTATAAATACATCTCACACAGACAAAGGCCCTCATTACAACCTCGGCGGTCTTGCAAAAAGACCGCCGAGGCTGCGGGAGCCAGAATACCGCCATTGCCGGCGGTATCTCTGGCTCCCTATTATGACATTTCCGCTGGGCCAGCGGACGGTAACAGTGTTACCGTCCGCTGGCCCAGCGGAAAAGTCACATCAACATTGCTGCCGGCTCGTAATAGAGCCGGCGGCAATGCTGATGTGCAGCGGGTGCAGTAGCACCCGTCGCGCATTTCACTGCCCAAAATTCGGGCAGTGAAATGCACGACGGGGCTATGCCTGGGGGCCCCTGCACTGCCCATGCCAAGTGCATGGGCAGTGCAGGGGCCCCCAGGGGCACCCCAAGTCCCCTTACCGCCAGCCGTTCCATGGCAGTGTTTACCGCCACGGACCGGCTGGCGGTCGGGGACTCATAATCCCCAGGGCAGTGGTGCTTGCACCGCTGCCCTGGGGATTATGGCTGGCGGTATGTTGGAGGGGCCAGCGGTATGGCCGTGGCTATTGTGCCACGGTCATAATTGCTGGCGGAAGACCGCCAACCTGTTGGTGGTGTTACCGCCACCTTACCACCGGCCGCCAGGGTCGTAATGACCCCCAAAGTTATCAGAGGGATTACTACCAGGTGCCATTGACACCACCTATGCTGCACATCACAGCAGAAATCAGCCTTCGTGTCCCCCCGGAGTCTGACCTAGAGACATCATTCCAAGGTAAAGAGGTTTGGGGAGGGGGCCTTCTCATGGACATTGTACTGCCTGATTAGGCTTATCACACCTAGTTCTCATTAGGTTAGACATTAGATTCACTGGGTTAGAGATTTTGCATTTCATGTTTATTGCAAGATGGTGGGGGTCTTTGTATTCACGACTCATCTTCACACTTATGCTTCTTTTATTGTTTGTTATTCTAATCATTGCAGCTCAAGCATCTTACCGTAGATTGCACTCTTTTCAATAAATATTTTGAAAACCTTCCTGCATTTCCTTAATTGCCTGTGTGTGACTGAGATGTATTGCTTATGTGAGAAAAGGGAAAATTCCATTCCACCACGACTCGACTCCTGAGATGTCGCACACTAGAGTTTATTAGTAAGGCTGCCTGAAATTACCTTTTACTGTTTGGGTTTTTGGTGAGGTTCTGCTTGTGAGCTGGGAGGGCTAGGCTGACAGTTGTGACTTGTTGTAGGAGTGACTCAGTCGCCTACAAACAAAAGTGCTGTCATCCCTAAACCAGCAGTCTCACCTAGGAGTGAGAGTCCACCTACGACATGGCACCACCAATGATGGTGTATCTCTGCCTCACACATAGCAGGTACCCTAAGTGCCATTATGTGGAGAAGTCCATGGTCTTGGGGAAAATCCTCCTCAGTTGAACAGGGAGCACCTAACTTGGCTGTAGGTTGTTCAAGCTTGAACTCTTAAATGGACTTTCTCCCCATTTGGTGTTCCATCTCTGTTCACATTACTGAAATGGCTAAAGCCACAAACCTTTCAGAAAATGTCACACATGCATTAACACAACATCTAGTAGCCCATGGCTTAACAGATGAGGTCATGGATGTCTCAATTATAGTAGAAGCTCATGAAGCTTACCAAACAGAAACATTCTATTCCTGGGTTACCTTTCCTGAGGAAGACATTACAACATCAGAATCTAGGGATACCCCTTTCCTATCAAGAACATCAAAATTGTTTCAATAGTGCCCTACCACATGTAATACAACCCCTGAGACTAGGTCCCTCATGTAATGACGGACCAATGTGGCCCATGTTTGCCACATATACACCACATCCTGGGGTACAGTCACTGCAAATAGCTGATGTACTCACATTTTACAATGAGCTAGTACAACTATACAGATGGTTTGCACAATTCACTATGCGGACCTTGAACACTGCCCCAGCACGGGCTGCACCAGCTGGTCACCAATTGGCCTTTACTGGGATAAAGCCACAAACAGTGCATTCTATTATGGGCAAAGCGCTCACAGAACATGAAAAGATTCCGTTCTGGATAGCACAAAAAACGAACTAGATGAAAGCAGTGTTTCCCCGTACTGGACCACAAGATAAACATAGGATTCTCACAATGTGCTTGCCATTTGGGATTGTTCCCGCAGTGGATGACTGCACCACATGGGTTACAGTCTTCGCTGCAATTTACACTACCTCTCATGGCACCCCAACACGTGCCAATTTGCCGGAAGTGTTACAAAAAAATCAAAATGAGCACGAGGCTGCAGCGGCCCTGGATTTGGGCATGAAACTCATACATAAGTTTAACACAGTATCCTCAATCATACTTAGTAACATTAAAGGGGAGCGGTAGTGTTGGCCATATGCCAGTGGCTCTGGGAGATTCCACAGTTGGAACAGGCGTGTCAACTACCAAAAATTGTTTCCAACATCTATACTAGTATAGGACGTGATAGTTTTGGAGTCAAGCTGAAAAAACCTGACATTCAGAGTACCACCCAGAAGGACAGTACTAAACAAGCACAGGAGGGTTCTAAAAAATGCGGGGATGAACTAAAACAAAATAAAGACAGATGAAGTCAGAGAGCAGACTCTCCACATCCGGAGAGCTCTGAAAGGAGGTATAATCTCAGAAATAGAGAAACTTTAAAAGCTCCTGACAGATATACTGATTCACATCCCTGTTGTTCCTTTCACGACACAGCGGATGGATGTAGTGAAAGAGTGGGCCAGTCAGAACAAAGTCATGCCAGCAAACTCGATAACATTGCTGAAGAACATGACGTGGGCAGTGACCCTGATGGACAGCGTGGCAGAAGTCACGATATGTCACCAGAGTCTGAAAGATCATCTGGATGTGAAAGCAACTAATGACTTCCTTGCAGTCGAGAATGTGGACGGGTGCGTTCTCCCACCCAACAGGGTTTATGATTTAAACATCCACATTGAGGGAGACATAGAGTTCACCACTAGTGTAATTTTCTGGGATGAACTTAACAGTGATATCCTGTTGGCAGAAAGAGACTGGCCATCTGAACACGTCTGTAAGCTCCTACATGGGGAAGATTTAATTTTGCCTTCTTTCCATGATCTTTCTATGATCTTGGCACCTGTGCTATACCGCAACCATGGAAGGTGGGCTAGAGATTCCCCCTACCTCGTAATACCTATCAGGTCTACACCCAAGCCTCAGCCCCAATATCTCAGTAAACACGAGGCAAAAGCTCCAGTGAGGGAGAGCCTCACTCAACTCAATTACCAAGGAGTAATAGAGCCCTGTGTATCTCCAATTAAAAACCCGTTATTCCCCTTTTCAAGGGCCGCAGTAGGCTTCATCACCTATATGGGGCCTAGAGGGCACAGAGTAATCTGCCAAGGCGGTCCTTGGGGGGATGCACTCCTTATGAGGTCCTCTTTGGGATACCTCTGTATGTCCCAGTTCTAGATGGCCCTGGTAAGGTGGCAGCAGACATACCTTTTGACATAAATGAACGCCTCACTGTCTTAAAGGAGCTTCAACTGATAATTCATCATCAATTCATTCAGATGATAATTCATCCACCAGTGGTGCCACTTTAGGAATAAGGGATTTGCCAACAAAGTCTACAGGCTAGCTCATGAAAAGACTGCTGTGAAGTAGAAATTTGGCCCATCCTACAGAGCACTGGTTCCAGTCCTGTGAGTACAAGGCATCAGAACTGTCATTCTATCACCACTGCCAGGTTCCAAAGGGAACAGATTTGTCTCCATCAACAACATGAAGTTGCATCATGAGGCGGATCGTGCACATTAGACCCAGAGGTGCCTTGGGTAGTCCCCGGTCCCCTCTCACTATCCAACAGGATATACCTCTTCAAAGAAGAAACAACAACACTTCTGAATATACCAGAATGTACAATGATGCTACAAATTCCTCTGCGAGCATGGGGAGGGTGGAGAATGAGCTTCTGCTGATTCCTGTTGCCATTTCACGGACATGAATTGTCCAAGATGTGCCTGTTTTCTATTCCAATACAATGTAAACAGACAACACCGTCTGATATGAACTGCCACGCGAAGTGGATCCATCCACCAGTAATGCACCGGTTCCTGTATTCACAGACACTTCTTCTGGTTACTTCATCGACCAAGACGACTTCTCTACACCTTCGTCCACATCTGCAACTGAAACTGTTTCAAAGACACGTAAGCTGTACACATGGCTTAAAAATAACTATGTGGTTTACCCATGGCACTATCTTTGGATATCACTGACAATACTAGCCTTTCTGGCATGGACTGGTTTTGTGACTGTTTTCTTTCTCCTGATAAATGGTCATTATCTTCCTGAAGGCTTCTCTGTCAAGCAAGTGACGACGAAGTTTTAACACTCTGGGGGTCATTATGACCCTGGCGGAAGGCGGAGAAGCGGCAGTAAGACCGCCAACAGGCTGGCGGTCTTTTTTTTTGTATTATGACCATGGCGGTTACTGCCATGGTCATCCGCCGCTTCTCCGTTCCGCCCGCCAGGGCGGAGACGACTGCCGGGCTGGAGACCTGGGTCTCCAGCCTGGCTGTCGTCACTATACCGCCAACGGTATTTTGACCCGGCTTACCACCGTGGATTTCCTGCGGTTGGAACCGCCATGAAATCCATGGCAGTAAGCACTATCAGTGCCAGGGAATTCCTTCCCTAGCACTGATAGGGGCCTCCCCCACCCCCCACCTCGACTCCCTCACCTACACCCCCCACCACCCTGCCACCCCCCAAAGGTGGCAGGGCCCCCCTCCCCACCCCGACCCCCAACATCACAGAAACTCGTACACACATGACACGCACGCAGGCACCACCAACACACACACGCACACACACCTACATACATGCCTATGTCCACACACAGTCAGACACGCACATATCCATACAGACATACCCACAGACATAGACGCACTTATTCCCAAAACACGCAACATCCCCGCAAGCATACACGCACTCACAAACCCACTCTACATACCCACACTACATACACAGACGCACACCCCCATACACCCACACAACGCACAACAAAACTTCCCCACCCCCCTCCCCTAACGGACGATCGACTTACCTGTTCCGTCGATCCTCCGGGAGGCGACGGGAGCCATGGGGGCAGCTCCGCCGACACCACACCGTCAACAGAACACCGCCACAGCGAATCACAGGACGTGATTCGCTGGGCGGTGTTCTGTTGGCGTGGCGGTGGAGGTGGAGCAACCTCCACTTCCCCACCTCCCGCCAGAGCTGGCAACGGTCATAATAGGCCGAGCGGCAAACCGCCACCACTGGCGGTCTTCCACACGGCGGTCCCTCGGCGGTCTTGTAAAAAGACCGCCGAGGTTGTAATGACCACCTCTATCTTTCCCCACATAAATTCCGAAGAGACTTGTCCCTTTTGAACATTTCAGCAGTGCCAATTCCAGATGGGATTGTTTGGGATAAAGTTCCCTTTGATATATACAGGCCTACTGAGGTTATACAAATTCCATATGCCTTCAAATTTTTAATGACTGATGTAATTACACCTTGTGTTGTTTCTAATGACTGGGATGTTCAAACAGTTGACTCCATGCTTGCTGAGCTGCAGGAATACACTGTATTTGAAAGTGATGATGTATAATGAACACAGTGAATTATGGTGAAATGTTCTGTTATAATCTTTGGGGACATTACTGTCTGCACTGAGCAACTAGACAGAGATCAGTATTTACTTACACACAGTGGGAACATTGTCCTACTCTATCTGTGGAGAGTCCTAAAACATATGTAGACAAATTTACATAACTTTCTGGGAATTACACTACAAAAGAAGAGTCATATTATTTCAAATTACCACCATTCAAAATGCGGAAAAGTTTGCTAACTAACACCAAATTAATCTATTCAGATTCTTTTGTTTCCCAACTTGATATAGAAGGTTATGAATACTGGAAGAGCACCATTGAGTTAAAAGTGTATGGGGAAGCTTTGTTTAGAGCATGGTTTATTCCTGTCCAGATGATATTTTTAAATCACACAATTCAACAAACATCCTGCCTAGGGTTAGCAAAAATAAAAGGCAATGAATGCGCCCAATATCCCCACACCAGCCACATTCACCAATTGGCAAACTTTCCAAAATGTCACACAGGAAGAACTGAATGCTTGGGTTCAGGAGGGTACCTATAATTACACAATATCAAATCCCGGCGGGTAGATATTGTGGCCAATAGACACAAATGGGTGTCAGGCGATTTTTGTTAATTCCTCAGGGGGTTTCAAAATTAGCCGGCTGGAGCCTCGCTTTGTCTCGGGTCAACACTCGGGTATAGTTACCACATACAGACCCATATTTATACTTTTTTTAGCGCCGCATTTGTGCCATTTTTTGACGCAAAAACAGCGCAAACTTGCAAAATACAATTGTATTTTTGACGTTTGCGCCATTTTTGCATCAAAAAGCAGCGCAAATGCGGCGCTAAAAAAGTATAAATATGGGCCACAGTGTGGGTAAACTTGGACAACAATGGTTACAGACTAACAGCTTAGCAGCAGTTAAGGAACATCTTAATCTCCTATCAAAGGAAGTAGACTTGCAAGATTTCTTGCTAGGTCCAAGAAAGCCATGCTCTAAACAATTCCTGTATGCTGTATACAATAAAATATGGAAGCTTTCTCAAATGGAAGCAGCTGCACGTTTAAGGCAGATAGATAAGGAAAATATAGAAAAGGCTTTAGCTGTTGTCGATAATGGCATGAATACTCTGTCCACCAGAATATACAGCATTAATAACAGAGGCCCTCATTATGACCCTGGAGGTGAGTGATAAAGTGGCGGTAATACTGCCAACAGGCTGGTGGTAAGTTCCTCCAAATTATGACCATGGCAGTGATAACTCCCTTAGACAGCCAATGTACCACACCAACCGAAAATCTGGAAAGAACTTTCACTATGGCAGTAGCCAACAACAGCCAGGCGGGAGACAAAGTACCACCCATCATATTAAGACACACAAAACTTCCACCCTTTCCGGGGCAGTACCAACGCCAACAAAAGCCTGGCGGAAACAGAGCTCAGAAGTGAAAGAACTCACCATTGGAGACATAGGGAAGAACCATGCCGCCATGGAACCCAAACCGCAAGTCTTCCCAATGATCTTCCACGTCATGCTCCACCTGGAACACCAACGCGGACGAAGATGATGACTGTGAGTACAGCCGCCTAGCACACAAGGGAGGGTGGGAGGAAAATGACAGTGACACACACACACACAGCACACACATGACACACACATACCTTACTTCTATTGCTTACCTAAAATCCATAAAGGGATCTTACCCCCACCTGGTCGCCCTATAGTATCAGGCATTGGCTCACTTCTGGAACCACTCTCCACTTTTTGTGACACATTCTTGCAACCTTTAGTTAAGAGTTCAAGCACCTATCTGAGGGACACCAAAGATGTCCTCAATCTCATAGAGACTATCAATTTATCTACACGGGTCGAGGTTTTGATTACTTTAGACGTTGAATCTCTATACACAAACATCCCCCAGGCAGCAACTCTGCAAGTGGTCGAGTCCGCTCTTTTCCATCAATCTTGGACTTCCCCGACCCCGGTACACTTTATAATGCACTGTGCTGACCTGGCTATGACACAAAACTTCTTCCAATTCGAAGACTCACTCTATCATCAGATAAGAGGTACATCTATGGGTAGCACTTTCGCTCCTAGCCTGGCATGTCTATACATGTTTCAGTTTGAAAAACTCTTCATTTTACCATCTACTAATCCCTTTTATGACAACATCAAGTTATGGCGTCGTTACATAGACAACATTTTGATTATCTGGCAAGGACCCCTACAGGCAGTTGACCCATTTATCAACTGGATCAACACTTTAGATTCTTTTCTAAAGTTCACAGCTCATGTCTCCAGCACACAAGTGTCGTTCCTCGATTTAAGAATTCAAATTGTGGAAGGTAAATTGGTCACCGATACCTTTAACATAATTACAGATCGGAATAGCCTGTTACTTTATGAGAGCCATCATCCGAGAGCTTTACGTGACAACCTACCTTTTGGCCAGTTTTTGAGACTACGCCGGAATTGCTCTACGATAGAAGCGTTTGAACGACAAGCAGATGAATTAAAAACTAAATTACAGGAACGACACTATCCTATTAAGGTCATTAAGCCGGCCTATAAAAGAGCCCGCAACAACCACCGTGATGCTTTATTGGCACCTGCTACACGGAACGACCTAACACGACTGACCTGTGTATCTACTTATACCCCGCAGTCCAACACCCTTAAAAAACTTATTAATAAACGGTGGACCATTTTACAGAGCGGAGGGGTCCCTCTGGATAAACCATTGTTTTCTTTCAAAAGATCTCCGAATATCAGAGACATGGTGATCCATACACGACCATTTGTATACGATAAACCACATGAGCAGTCCACTCTGTGGAATTTACCTCCTGTCTCCGGACATTATCCATGTGGTTCTTGCAATGTTTGTCCCTTAACTAAAAAGGTAGACATTCTAAATTTGAAACATGTAGGTTCATGGCGATTGACCCAACATACGAATTGTAATACCCGGAACTGCATTTACTTGATAACCTGTCCATGTGATCTACAATATGTAGGTATGACGACTAGACCTGTCAAACTACGTATTAACGAACACCGTAGCAACATTAGATGCTCGAGAATCACTACAAAACTGAGCATACACTTTTTAGAAGCGAATCACGGTCCTAATGACCTTTGGTGGGTTGTTCTACAAGTACCCAGACGTAACGATGGAGATCCCAGATTTCTATTGAGGACTGAACAACGCTGGATTTACAAATTAAAAACAGCTGACACAGGTCTAAATGACGAGATCCCATGGTGCACCCTTTCATCGTAACTGCCTTATGACGGATACTGATGTTCGGTATAGAAATTCAGTTCTGTACATGTTCTTTCTGAACTGACCTGTTATTTAAGAGACAACTTTAGGAGGTTCTACTAGTGGGATAGTTAAATTTCTGTTTTTGAGAGATCGTTTACCATTTGATATGACGTACAGTTTTGTTCCCATGACCTGTCCGTCTCTCTAGCTCATAACTGTTTGCCAGTGTCTCAGTAATTCAGATCCAAACAATATGGTATCATTTCTAGTAGGGTACATTTTTTAGAACCTTATTTAGTACTGTCAAAATAATCTTTAGATACTCGATTCGGTACTATTTACTAATGGGTTCCAGAACAATTATCAATAAGAGCTAGTTGTTACCTCTAGACCGAATACAACAATTTTATGGTCTGAGCCAGAAATGTTTTTGTGTTTTTTTGAGTCGAGTGAAATAGACTCCACTCTAGATCGCAGCTCGAGACGTCAACTGTGAACATTTTCAAAACCACTCCAATATGGCGGCCGCCATCTTTCATGAGACTTGCTCATATGATTGTATGTCCTTCTTCAGTGTCGGTCGTGAGAGACACTGCCGAGTAAACTAACGAAGCCTTAAAACACACCGGCTTCACGTTACTCCTGTCTTCGAGGACGCGCCCCAGGGTAGGTGCAGTGCTGACCAGCGACCATTCCCAAGTAAGTCAGTGGCGAAGAGGCAGTTGCAGCGGTTTCCGCTTGACTGTTTTCTTTTTCTCTTTTTTACTCACCCGCGAATTCGCGAACAAGCGGTCTCGCTTAAAATATATGGCTAATTCCTTTTTTACTCACACAAACACGCGAGACAGCATATTCTACGATTCGCTTAGCGGTAAAATAAGATTGACATTGCACTCTCACTCCCCGGGCATTGGACATTTGAGATAGACGGGACTTTTCTGTCTATGGCTGGATACTTGCATGTCGACTATCTGTTTTTAAAGACAAGTGTGGGCCATGAGCTCACTTGTAGTTCAAGGTTGGGGTAATGTACCGAATTCCACCTTCATACTACAATTTTTACAAAGTGGTTTTGGACTATGTGACAAGATTAAATGTATGATCAGATCTGTTTAATAATACTTTTGACTTAACTGGTCCCTTGTCTATACGTTGTACCCTTCTTTTACTTACCTTTGATAGAGCGGTTCCGTCTCTGGTCGGGATTTTAGCGTCCTCATGAGGCCCTTTCTCAAAATGGGATGGTAAGCCCCTCTTTTCCATGCTGAATGAATTTGATCACGTTTTTTGAGCGATAATGGATTCATTGAATTCTTATTGTATTGATACTGGGCTTTTTGACTCACCTGTATATATCAATGCATATTTTGCTGTCCTCTATGTCTGTCTGTGTGTCTCTTTTTATTTCAGGGCGACCTAATAGACGACTGACAGCGACTATTTAATGCATACACTGTAAGTGACCTTCCAGCACTTATTGTTATTTGTCTTTAAGGAGAAGTTATCTTTTCTAAGGTCCTGAAGAAACGCCGCTGGATCTTTAACAGACCATTTAGGCGTGAAACATGTCGACCCCTTAATGTTAGGATTGAGCAGTTCTCCTCCTTTCCTCACTTTATGTTAAGGAGTGTGGGGCACATTACTCCCTGTAGACTCCTTGATTCAATTTTTTAATCTTGGCCTGACTCCTACATATAGTATTAAAGACATTTTGGTGTTCAGAGCCAATTTTAATACACCGTTTACTCTCCTTTCTTATCACCACACATTATCATATTTCACTGACCCTACTTGATCAGTAACATCATTTTCGGTCATAGAGCCTACCACCTTCGAGTGGTGGCCCGTCGGATATTGCAGTGCCGGTCCGGCGAGGAGTCAACCCGATGATGATGCTCAGCATCGTAATTGATGCTTGAGGGTACTCCTGATGACACTAATTGCCCGTGATGATTAACATAGGCAGACACCCTTGGAACAGTATACTTTTTGTTATATACACACATACCATACACACAACCAGCTGCACACGTAAACCAATCGCACACGACACACAGCATAATAAAACACGGACCACAATGCTGGAGTACTGACAATGTATAGCAAAACCCACCACACAAACCAACTATATTTACAGATGTACATAAAGGGCCAATGCCCAGACCAAAGTCATAAGGGCACACAAGGGCACAGGGCACAGTCCAAGGCCCAGCCAGTATCCTGACACATCCGGAGAGAACACTGCAGGGGAATCATTTTGCAAGAGGGAAGGCACCCCAGGGGGATGGGGTGGCACCTCAGCCGAATACGGGAACGTCCCCACAGGTTCTGGATGGGGCTCTACGCCCATTGCTTTGTCCTCGGGAGTGCAAGGCCACAGTCTCTGAAGTGGGTGACTTGCCCACTGGTTCTGGAGGGAGCTCTATGCTGATTGCTTTGTCCTGGGGAGAGCAAGGCCACAGTCTCTGAAGTGGGTGAATTGCCCACTGGTTCTGGAGGGGGCTCCATGCCCATTGCTTTGTCCTGGGGAGTGCAAGGCCACAGTCTCTGAAGTGGGCGACTTACCCACTGATTCTGGAGGGGGATCCATGCCCATTGATTTGTCCTGGAGAGTGTAAGGCCACAGTCTCTGAACTGGGTGACTTACTGGGAGCTACACTGTCCAAGGGCTGCACTGTGGTGGTGGATGGAGGAGCCTCCTGGGCAGCCTCTGCACTGTTCGGTGGCTTCACTGTGGTGGTGGATTGAGGAGCCTCCTGGGCAGTCTCTGCACTGTCCGATGGCTGCACTGTGGTGGTGGATGGAGGAGCCTCCTGGGCAGCCTCTACACTCTCTGATGTCTGCACTTCCACAGCTGGCGGTGGGGGCCTTGTGACCTCCGCTGGCGTGGAGTGCCTCGTCTCCTCCTATACATGGGTCAGGTATCCCTTACCCTTCCTTGCAGGGCTATCCCCCTCTCTGCCTGGTGGTGCAGGGCCCTTCCCCTTCTTCACAGGTGGTGCAGATTCCTTCCTCTTCTTCACAGGTGGTGCTGGCCCCTCCCCTTTCTTCACAGATGGTGCAGGCCCCTTCCCACTCTTCCCTGGTGGTGCAGGCCCCTTCCCCTTCTTCCCTGGTGGTGATGGCTCCTTCCCCTTCTTCCCTGGTGGTGATGGCTCCATGCCCTTCTGTGATGGAGGTTTGGTATCCTTACCACCACAAGTAGGTGATACTACCACTGTCCCTGTGGACTGTTTGGCTGAGGTGCTGGGCTGTGTCCTTGGTACCTAGCCTGTACGTGCAGGATGGGGGGAAGGGTAGGGAAGAGGTCAAATTGGGAAAGGAAAAGCTTTTTAGGGATGGTGGACGGGAGGAGTAATGGGAGTGGAGGATGAGGGAGTGATTGTTGGAGGTGTATGTCTGCTGGTGCAGGTGCATGGACAGTATGCTGATGTGAGGTGGGTGGCTCTTGGATGTGTGAATGCTTGTGTTTGTGTCCCTTAGGAGGTGGGGAACAGACAGGGTGGGAGAGGACAGAGGGGACGTGTGCATGGCTGTTGTGGAGGCGTCTGCCATTGAGGTGTGTGTTTTGCTTGGTGTGGTGATGCTCGTAGTGTTTGTAGATGTAGGGCATGCAGGTGTGAGTGTGGACGTGATTGGGAGAGAGGTGGAGGAGGGGGGACAGTGTAGGCAGTGGATGTTGTCATGTCTGCAACTGTATGGTGTTTGCATGAGTGCCTGTGGGATGAAGTGTGGTGCTTGTGTTTGTCTGTGCCACTCTTGTGTGTTGCCTTGTGTGCATGCTCGTCTGTGTGTGTGCCTGGGATGAATTAGGGTTGAGGGGAGTGGAAATGGAGGGGGGATGGTAGAAAAAGGGATAATGGCTGCCATCAGAGAGAAGGCCAGAGCCTGAATCGATCTCTGTTGGGCATCCTATCCACCGTGAATACCCTCCAGGAATGTATTGCATTGCTGCATCTGGGAAGACAGCCCCTGGATGACATTTACAATGGTTGATTGCTGTTAGAAATGGGGTTTTGGTTAGCAGTCAGGTTACTCCCTGTCCAACCAAGGACCATCACTCTAGTCACGGTAAAGGAGAATCACCCTCAGCAAACCCCCACTCACTCCCTTGGTAGCTTGGCACGAGCAGGCAGGCTTAGCTTCAGAGTGCTAGGTGTAAAGTATTTGTACCAACACACACAGTAACTCAGTGAAAACACAACAAAATGGCACAACACAGGTTTAGAAAAATAAGAAATAGTTATCTAAACAAAACAAAACCAAAACGACAAAAATTCAACATACACAAGTCAGGTTATTAATTGTAAAAGCAAAAGAGTCTTAAATCCTTTTGTAAACAGGTAAAACACTGTTAGCATTGAAAAGCACCTGAGTAGCGTCAAAATAACACACATACTCGTTGAAAAAGGTAAGCGGTGCGTCAATTACTAACATGCAAACAAGACCGTGCGTTGTTTCTCCTTCTCCGCTCGGCATGCGTTGTTTTTCCTCCCCGCAGGGGAGCGATGGGTCGATCCGGGCAGCACTCGGGTCTGGGCAGGCGTTGCGTCGTTCTTCCATGCCCAGCAAGGTTTGTGTCGAAAATCCTGCCGCAAGGTATCAGCAAAACCGAGCAATGTGGGTTGAATGTTATCAGCCTCCATCAGCGGGTGTTGCGCGTCGTTCTTCCAGCTACGTGCAACAATTTTCCAGCCACGATGCTGGTGGAACATCGATTTCTGCTGCAAAGCAGACAGTGCGTCGTTTTTCTGCCCCGTCTTGGAAGGTGCGTTGATATTTGCCCCACAAGTTGGTCTGTGCGTGGATTTTCAGTCTTGGTCTGCCAGCTTCACCTTCCAAGGCCCCAGGAACTTGATAGGGCGCCACATGGCAGGGCAGGAGTCTCAGCAGAGAGTTCAGGTGCTGGCAGGAGAAGTCTTTGATGGCCCTGAGACTCCAACAACAGGAGGCAAGCTCAGGACAAGCCCTTGGAGATTTCTTCACGAGCAGGAAGGCACACAATGTCCAGTCTTTGTCCCCTTGCACAGGCAGAAGCAGCAACTGCAGGATAGCTCCACAAAGCACAGTCACAGGCAGGGCAGCACTTCTCCTCTGCTCTTCAGCTCTTCTCCAGGCAGAGGTTCCTCTTGATGTCCAGAAGTGATCTAAAGTATGTGGTTTTGGGTGCCCTTCTTATCCATTTTAGCCTTTGAAGTAGGCTTACTTCAAAGGAAAGTGTCTCTTGTTTGTGAAATCCTGCCTTTGTCCAGGCCCCAGACACACACCAGGGGGCTGGAGACTGCATTGTGTGAGGGCAGGCACAGCCCTTTCAGGTGCAAGTGACCACTCCTCCCCTCTCTCCTAGCACAGATGGCTCATCAGGATATGCAGGCTACAGCCCAGATCCCTTTGTGTCACTGTCTAGAGAGAGGTGCAAACAGCCCAACTGTCAAACTGACCCAGACAGGGAATCCACAAAGAGGCAGAGTCACAGAATGGTTTAAGCAAGAAAATGCCCACTTTCTAAAAGTGGCATTTTCAAACAAACAATCTAAAAAACAACTATACTAAAATATGTATTTTTAAATTGTGAGCTCAGAGACCCCAAACTCCACATGTCCTTCTGCTCCCAAAGGAAATATACACTTTAATCATTTTTAAAGGAAGCACCCATGTTAACCTATGAGAGAAATAGGCCTTACAACAGTGAAAACCAAGTTTGGCAGTATTTCACTGTCAAGACATATAAAACACATTAATATATGTCCTACCTTAAACATACACTGCACCCGGCCCATGGGGCTACCTACGGCCTACTTTAGGGGTGTCTTATATGTAAGCAAAGGGAAGATTTAGGCCTGGCAAGTGGGTACACTTTCCAAGTCGAATTGGCAGTTAAAACTTCAAACACAGACACTGCAGTGACATGTCTGAGCCATGTTTACAGGACTACTAATGTGGGTGGCACAATCACTGCTGCAGACCCACTAGTAGCATTTGATTTACAGGCCCTGGGCACCTCAAGTGCACCGTACTAGGGACTTACCAGTAAATCAAATATGCCAATCATGGAAAGCCAATTACATACACATTTTATACAGGAGCAATTATACTTTAGCACTGGATAGCAGTGGTAAAGTGCCCAGAGTAACAAAAACAGCAAAAACCGATCCAGCACACATCAACAACCTGGGAAACAGAAGCGAAAAGTTAAGGGAGACCACGCCAAGGATGAAAAGTCTAACACGTGTCCCCCCCAGCTGAAAGTGGGGAGCGTCTACTCAACCTCATGGGAGTTCTCATCACTAAGGCAGAAGAACCTGGACAGACCATTAGCACTGGCGTGTTCTGTACCAGGGCGGTGTTCCACCGTAAAGTCCATCCATCAAGATGAAGTAGAACATGACTGTCTCAGTGTTAATGAACTGTGCACCAAACTAAGGGGGTCATTCTGACCCTGGCGGTAAAATCCGCCAGGGCTTACGACCGCGGGAGCACCGCCAACAGGCTGGCGGTGCTCACTTGGGCATTCTGACCGCGGCGGTACAGCCGCGGTCAGAAACGGAAAACCGGCGGTGTACCGCCGGTTTTCCGCTGCCCTGGGGAATCCTCCATGGCGGCGCAGCTTGCTGCGCCGCCATGGGGATTCCGACACCCATACCGCCATCCTGTTCCTGGTGGTTTTGGCCGCCAGGCACAGGATGGCGGTATGGGGTTTCATGGGGCCCCTGGGGGCCCCTGCAGTGCCCATGCCAATGGCATGGGCACTGCAGGGGCCCCCGTAACAGGGCCCCACCAAGATTTTCAGTGTCTGCCATGCAGACACTGAAAATCGCGACGGGTGCAACTGCACCCGTCGCACCCCTTCCACTCCGCCGGCTCCATTCGGAGCCGGCATCCTCATGGAAGGGTGTTTCCCGCTGGGCTGGCGGGCGGCCTTCTGGCGGTCGCCCGCCAGCCCAGCGGGAAACCCAGAATACCCGCGGCGGTCTTTTGACCGCGCAGCGGTATTCTGGCGGTCCCAGCCAGGCCGGCGGCTTCCGCCGCCGGCCGGGGTCAGAATGACCCCCTAAGACCTGATATTCAAGACGTTCCCATTGATAAAAATTACTATGTCATGTTCGTTGATGGCTCCGGTTTAAGAAACAATGATGGAACTCTGAGTGCTGGTTATGCAATGTGCACAATCTCAGGAGTGATAGATGGCTTCAAGGAGTCTTTTCCACCCAAGTAGCTGAATTGGTGGCTCTTACTAGAGCATGTTGTGTACCTGAACAGCTTAAAATGACAATTTTCTTCACAGATAGTCAATATGAGTTTGGTGTAGTTCATGACTTCGGACAGTTATGGTCCCAGCAAGGTTTTATGAGCTTTTCTAGATCACCCATCTCAGATGGTGACCAATTCTATCAATTGTTGAAAGCAATACAGTTGCCTAAGAAAATTGCAGTTGTCAAATGTGCAGCACACCAAAAGTCAAGTGATTACATCTTGCTAAACAATGCCCATGCTGACCAAGTGGCCAGATACTGTGCACTCCATGACATATCCTTCAGTGAGGAATGGAACAATGGAAGTAGGTCTAGTGAGACAAACCAAAGTTTCCTGATGACAGCAATTTATACCTCGATTTATACCTCGAGAGAGAATAAGACACTGTAGGACGAGGTGACTGAAGAAGAACGCAGAGGTTGGAGTAGAGAAGACTGTGTTTAAAGAGATGAGGATGTTTAGGTTTCTAGGGAAGGAAAAGTAGTGTTGACAAATAGTTTGTTATCGTCAATGGCAAGTTATCACTATGGGCAGGCAAACATCAAATCAAAATCAAATCATTAACATTTATAAAGCGCGCTACTCACCCGTGCGGGTCTCAAGGCGCTAGGGGGGAAAGGGGGGGTTATCGCTGCTCGAACAGCCAAGTCTTTAGGAGTCTCCGGAAAGCGGAGTGGTCCTGGGTGGTCCTGAGGCTGGTGGGGAGGGAGTTCCAGGTCTTGGCCGCCAGGAAGGAGAAAGATCTCCCACCCGCCGTGGAGCGGCGGGTGCGAGGGACGGCAGCAAGTGCGAGGCCAGCGGAGCGGAGGGGGCGGGTGGGGACGTAGAAGCTGAGGCGTCTGTTGAGGTATTCCGGTCCCTTGTTGTGGAGGGCTTTGTGTGCGTGGGTGAGAAGACGGAAGGTGATCCTTTTGCTGACTGGGAGCCAATGCAGGTGTCTCAGGTGTGCGGAGATGTGGCTGTTGCGGGGTACGTCGAGGATGAGGCGGGCCGAGGCGTTTTGGATGCGTTGCAGGCGGTTTTGGAGTTTGGCGGTGGTCCCGGCGTAGAGGGTGTTGCCGTAGTCCAGGCGACTCGTGACAAGGGCGTGGGTCACGGTTTTTCTGGTGTCGGCGGGGATCCAGCGGAAGATCTTGCGGAGCATGCGGAGAGTGAGGAAGCAGGCGGAGGACACGGCGTTGACTTGCTTGGTCATGGTGAGAAGAGGGTCCAAGATGAAGCCGAGGTTGCGGGCGTGGTCTGCGGGGGTCGGTGCGGTGCCGAGGGCCGTGGGCCACCAGGAGTCGTCCCAGGCGGACGGGGTGTTGCCGAGGATGAGGACTTCCGTTTTTTCAGAGTTCAGCTTTAGGCGGCTGAGCCTCATCCAATCTGCGACGTCCTTCATACCCTCTTGTAGGTTGGTCTTGGCGCTGGCGGGGTCCTTGGTGAGGGAGAGTACAAGTTGGGTGTCGTCGGCGTAGGAGGTGATGATGATGTCCTGCTTGCGTACGATGTCGGCGAGGGGGCTCATGTAGACATTGAAGAGTGTCGGGCTGAGCGATGAGCCTTGAGGTACGCCGCAGATGATCTTGGTGGGTTCTGAGCGAAACGGAGGGAGGTAAACTCTTTGGGAGCGGTTAGCGAGGAAGGAGGCGATCCAGTCCAGGGCCTGGCCTTGGATCCCGGTGGAGCGTAGGCGGGTGATTAGGGTGCGGTGACAGACGGTGTCAAAGGCAGCCGAGAGGTCGAGGAGAATGAGGGCGACTGTTTCACCGTTGTCCATCAGGGTTCTGATGTCGTCTGTGACTGAGATGAGGGCGGTTTCCGTGCTGTGGTTGGTTCGGAATCCGGTTTGTGAAGGGTCGAGCAGGTTGTTGTCTTCCAGGAAGGTGGTCAGCTGTTTGTTGACGGTCTTTTCTATTACCTTGGCTGGGAAAGGTAGAAGAGAGATGGGGCGGAAGTTTTTCAGGTCGCTTGGGTCAGCCGTAGGTTTCTTTAGTAGGGCGTTGACTTCAGCGTGCTTCCAGCATTCGGGGAAGGTAGCAGAAGAAAAAGAAGAGTTGATGACGGTCTGGAGGTGCGGGGCGATGATGTCGTCGGCTTTGTTAAAGATGAAGTGCGGGCAGGGGTCCGAAGGGGCGCCGGAGTGGATAGAGTTCATGATGGATTTGGTTTCTTCCGTGTTGATGTGGGTCCAGTTGTTGAGGGTGATGTCCGGGGAAGCGGGTTCAGTGGTGTATGGTTGGGTCTGGTGTCCGAAGCTGTCGTGGAGGTCGCTGATCTTGCGATGGAAGAAAGTGGCGAGGGATTCGCACAAATCCTGTGAGGGCGTGACGGCGTTGGCGCTGGCGCTGGGGTTGGAGAACTCTTTGACGATGCTGAAGAGTTCTCTGCTGTTGTGGCTGTTTTTGTCTAGTCTGTCGGTGAAAAAGTTCCTTTTGGCAGTGCGGATCAGGTGGTGGTGTTCGCGTGTAGCATTCTTGAGGGCGGTCATGTTGTCAGCGGTGTGGTCCTTGCGCCAGGCCTTCTCAAGGGCACGACAAGTTTTCTTTGATTCTTTGAGGGTGTCAGAGAACCAGAGAGGTTTTTTGGTGTTGGTCTGTCGATGCGTGCGTTTGAGGGGAGCAAGGTTGTCAGCGCAGTTGGAGATCCAGTTTGTGAGGTTGAGAGCTGCGTCGTTGGGGTCGGTGGTGAGGGTGGGTTGGTTGGCGGCGAGAGCGGAGAAGAGTTGCTCTTCAGGGATCTTGTTCCACTGTCGACGAGGGATGGGTTGAGTGCGGAGGTGGGAGGTCTCGCGTCGGAATGTGAAGTGGACGCAGCTGTGGTCGGTCCAGTGTAGGGCAGAGGTGTGGCTGAAGAAGACGTGTTTGCTGGCGGAGAAGATAGGGTCGAGCGTGTGTCCGGCGATGTGGGTGGCGGTGTTCACCAGTTGTTTGAGGCCGAGGTTGGCGAGGTTGTCGAGCAGGGTGGTGGTGTTGGGGTCGTTGTTTTGTTCCAGATGGAAGTTGAGGTCGCCTAGGAGGATGTAGTCCGGTGAGGCGAGGGCGTGCGGGGAGATGAAGTCGGCGATGGCGTCGCTGAAAGAGGCGCGAGGTCCGGGAGGACGGTAGACGAGGGATCCTCTGAGGGTGGTCCTTGGGTCGGTGCGAATCTGAAAATGCAGGTGTTCAGCGGCGAGGGGGGGGTCTTCGGTGGAGGTGGTGACGCTGATGGAGTCTTTGAAGATGATGGCAACACCTCCTCCTACTTGGTTGGTGCGGTCTTTTCTGGAGATCTTGTAGCCTTCGGGGATGGCGGGTAGCGATGTCTGGAGCAGAGGAGGCGTTCATCCATGTCTCCGTGATGAAGGCGACGTCCGGGGCTGTGGAGTCCAGGAGGTCCCAAAGTTCAACGGCGTGCTTGTGGACGGAACGAGCGTTGACCAGGATGCACTTGAGGTGGTTGATGGCGCGTGGGCTTGTGGTCGTGGTAGTTGCGTGGTGGAAGATGCGTTTGCAGGAGTTGCAGGCGAAGGGTCCATGGGTGCGTTTGGGGTGAGCTAGGAAGCAGGTTTTGGAGCGCCCTGGGTTGAGGGCGTGGAGGGTGGTGGGGTCGTAGCGGATCAGCGGGGCTTGGGGGAGCTGGGGACCAGGGGTCGTGGCGCTGGGCGCCATAAGAGGTAGGAGGGGGGGGGAGGGGTCAGCTGGGGGCGAATGGGAGCTGGGGGGCGGGGGCGTGCAGGAGGTCGCGGCGGGAAAGCGCGAGGGAGGGGGGGGACAGGTAGAGTGAGAGGAGCTGGGGGAGGGGGTTTAGGGTGGAGGAGGGTGAGTGTTAGGAGGTTTGGAGATTAGGGAGAGAGATAGGAGTAGGGTTGTGAAGATAGGGGAGGGGGGGTTGTAGAGGTGGGTGAGGGAGAGAGGTAGAGTGAGAGGATAGGGAGATAGGTAGTAGAGGGGGTGGCGGGAGGGGGGGAGAGATAGAGAAATAGATAGAGAAAATAGATAGAGAAGTCGATAGATAGGGAAATAGATAGATAGACAGATAGGTAGGTAGGAGGAGGTGGAGAGTGGGGGAGTTAGATAGTGAGATAGGGAGCTAGAGAGATAGGAAGATAGGAGGAGTGAGGGAGGTAGATAGCGAACGGGTTAGCTAGGGGTGAGAGAGGGGGAGGCGAGTGAGGGAGGGGGATGAGGAAGGAGCAGGAGGGCAGGCTCGGGGGAAGAAGACGGAGGAGGTAGAAGAGCCGAAGACAGGAGAACAGAAGACAGAAGAACAGAAGACAGAAGAACAGAAGACAGAAGAACAGAAGACCGGAAGAGCAGAAGAACAGAGAAGAACAGAGAAGAACAGAGAAGAACAGAGAAGAACACAGAAGAACACAGAAGAACCGAGAAGAAGAACACAGAAGCACAGAGAAGAACAGAGAAGAAGAACACAGAAGACCGGAAGAACACAGAAGAACAGAAGGGAAGAACAGAAGAACAGAAGGGAAGAACAGAAGAACACAGAAGAAGATTGCAGAGGGGGAGCGAGGAGGAAGAGACAGAGAGGAGGAAAAGAAGCAGGAGCAGGAGAGAAGGTGAGTGGCGCGGGGCAGGGCGAGGGGCTGGGAGGAGGGGGGTACTTACAGTTAGGTGGGTCTCAGGAACACAGGAACTCGGGAACTTGGAGGAGCTGCAGCGGCAGGGGGAGCGACCTACCCTTGGGTCAGGGGTCGCTACCACTGTCGCGCAGCGGCCGCCATAAGAGGTAGGAGGGGGGGGGAGGGGTCAGCTGGGGGCGAATGGGAGCTGGGGGGCGGGGGCGTGCAGGAGGTCGCGGCGGGAAAGCGCGAGGGAGGGGGGGACAGGTAGAGTGAGAGGAGCTGGGGGAGGGGGTTTAGGGTGGAGGAGGGTGAGTGTTAGGAGGTTTGGAGATTAGGGAGAGAGATAGGAGTAGGGTTGTGAAGATAGGGGAGGGGGGGTTGTAGAGGTGGGTGAGGGAGAGAGGTAGAGTGAGAGGATAGGGAGATAGGTAGTAGAGGGGGTGGCGGGAGGGGGGGAGAGATAGAGAAATAGATAGAGAAAATAGATAGAGAAGTCGATAGATAGGGAAATAGATAGATAGACAGATAGGTAGGTAGGAGGAGGTGGAGAGTGGGGGAGTTAGATAGTGAGATAGGGAGCTAGAGAGATAGGAAGATAGGAGGAGTGAGGGAGGTAGATAGCGAACGGGTTAGCTAGGGGTGAGAGAGGGGGAGGCGAGTGAGGGAGGGGGATGAGGAAGGAGCAGGAGGGCAGGCTCGGGGGAAGAAGACGGAGGAGGTAGAAGAGCCGAAGACAGGAGAACAGAAGACAGAAGAACAGAAGACAGAAGAACAGAAGACAGAAGAACAGAAGACCGGAAGAGCAGAAGAACAGAGAAGAACAGAGAAGAACAGAGAAGAACACAGAAGAACACAGAAGAACCGAGAAGAAGAACACAGAAGCACAGAGAAGAACAGAGAAGAAGAACACAGAAGACCGGAAGAACACAGAAGAACAGAAGGGAAGAACAGAAGAACAGAAGGGAAGAACAGAAGAACACAGAAGAAGATTGCAGAGGGGGAGCGAGGAGGAAGAGACAGAGAGGAGGAAAAGAAGCAGGAGCAGGAGAGAAGGTGAGTGGCGCGGGGCAGGGCGAGGGGCTGGGAGGAGGGGGGTACTTACAGTTAGGTGGGTCTCAGGAACACAGGAACTCGGGAACTTGGAGGAGCTGCAGCGGCAGGGGGAGCGACCTACCCTTGGGTCAGGGGTCGCTACCACTGTCGCGCAGCGGCCGCCATAAGAGGTAGGAGGGGGGGGGGAGGGGTCAGCTGGGGGCGAATGGGAGCTGGGGGGCGGGGGCGTGCAGGAGGTCGCGGCGGGAAAGCGCGAGGGAGGGGGGGGACAGGTAGAGTGAGAGGAGCTGGGGGAGGGGGTTTAGGGTGGAGGAGGGTGAGTGTTAGGAGGTTTGGAGATTAGGGAGAGAGATAGGAGTAGGGTTGTGAAGATAGGGGAGGGGGGGTTGTAGAGGTGGGTGAGGGAGAGAGGTAGAGTGAGAGGATAGGGAGATAGGTAGTAGAGGGGGTGGCGGGAGGGGGGGAGAGATAGAGAAATAGATAGAGAAAATAGATAGAGAAGTCGATAGATAGGGAAATAGATAGATAGACAGATAGGTAGGTAGGAGGAGGTGGAGAGTGGGGGAGTTAGATAGTGAGATAGGGAGCTAGAGAGATAGGAAGATAGGAGGAGTGAGGGAGGTAGATAGCGAACGGGTTAGCTAGGGGTGAGAGAGGGGGAGGCGAGTGAGGGAGGGGGATGAGGAAGGAGCAGGAGGGCAGGCTCGGGGGAAGAAGACGGAGGAGGTAGAAGAGCCGAAGACAGGAGAACAGAAGACAGAAGAACAGAAGACAGAAGAACAGAAGACAGAAGAACAGAAGACCGGAAGAGCAGAAGAACAGAGAAGAACAGAGAAGAACAGAGAAGAACAGAGAAGAACACAGAAGAACACAGAAGAACCGAGAAGAAGAACACAGAAGCACAGAGAAGAACAGAGAAGAAGAACACAGAAGACCGGAAGAACACAGAAGAACAGAAGGGAAGAACAGAAGAACAGAAGGGAAGAACAGAAGAACACAGAAGAAGATTGCAGAGGGGGAGCGAGGAGGAAGAGACAGAGAGGAGGAAAAGAAGCAGGAGCAGGAGAGAAGGTGAGTGGCGCGGGGCAGGGCGAGGGGCTGGGAGGAGGGGGGTACTTACAGTTAGGTGGGTCTCAGGAACACAGGAACTCGGGAACTTGGAGGAGCTGCAGCGGCAGGGGGAGCGACCTACCCTTGGGTCAGGGGTCGCTACCACTGTCGCGCAGCGGCCGCCATAAGAGGTAGGAGGGGGGGGGAGGGGTCAGCTGGGGGCGAATGGGAGCTGGGGGGCGGGGGCGTGCAGGAGGTCGCGGCGGGAAAGCGCGAGGGAGGGGGGGGACAGGTAGAGTGAGAGGAGCTGGGGGAGGGGGTTTAGGGTGGAGGAGGGTGAGTGTTAGGAGGTTTGGAGATTAGGGAGAGAGATAGGAGTAGGGTTGTGAAGATAGGGGAGGGGGGGTTGTAGAGGTGGGTGAGGGAGAGAGGTAGAGTGAGAGGATAGGGAGATAGGTAGTAGAGGGGGTGGCGGGAGGGGGGGAGAGATAGAGAAATAGATAGAGAAAATAGATAGAGAAGTCGATAGATAGGGAAATAGATAGATAGACAGATAGGTAGGTAGGAGGAGGTGGAGAGTGGGGGAGTTAGATAGTGAGATAGGGAGCTAGAGAGATAGGAAGATAGGAGGAGTGAGGGAGGTAGATAGCGAACGGGTTAGCTAGGGGTGAGAGAGGGGGAGGCGAGTGAGGGAGGGGGATGAGGAAGGAGCAGGAGGGCAGGCTCGGGGGAAGAAGACGGAGGAGGTAGAAGAGCCGAAGACAGGAGAACAGAAGACAGAAGAACAGAAGACAGAAGAACAGAAGACAGAAGAACAGAAGACCGGAAGAGCAGAAGAACAGAGAAGAACAGAGAAGAACAGAGAAGAACAGAGAAGAACACAGAAGAACACAGAAGAACCGAGAAGAAGAACACAGAAGCACAGAGAAGAACAGAGAAGAAGAACACAGAAGACCGGAAGAACACAGAAGAACAGAAGGGAAGAACAGAAGAACAGAAGGGAAGAACAGAAGAACACAGAAGAAGATTGCAGAGGGGGAGCGAGGAGGAAGAGACAGAGAGGAGGAAAAGAAGCAGGAGCAGGAGAGAAGGTGAGTGGCGCGGGGCAGGGCGAGGGGCTGGGAGGAGGGGGGTACTTACAGTTAGGTGGGTCTCAGGAACACAGGAACTCGGGAACTTGGAGGAGCTGCAGCGGCAGGGGGAGCGACCTACCCTTGGGTCAGGGGTCGCTACCACATTGGTAGGGATGCCATGATTGGGACTTTCAGACAGACATTGTACAATCCCAGATTCAGACTGGTTGCAGAAGCTGTATGTCACAGATGTGTAACATGTCAATAGATGAACATATGTGTTGGACCTGGCTTTTTTTGACAGGGTCATCCCCAAACGTTTTGCCTCCTTCCTCCTATTTTTTTCTGACCTGTTGTTGGCTTTTGAACTCTGGGCACTTTACCACTGCTAACCAGTGCTAAAGTGCATATGCTGTCTGTGTAAATTGTACTGTTGATTGGTTTATCCATGATTGGCTATTTGATTTACTTGTAAGACCCTAGTAGAGTGTACTATATGTGCCTTGGGCCTGTAGATTAATGCTACTAGTGGGCCTGCAGCACTGGTTGTGCCACCCACTTCAGTAGCCCCTTAACCTTGTCTCAGGCCTGCCATTACAGTTTCACTGCCACTTCGACTTGGCATTTAAAAGTACTTGCCAAGCCTAAAACTCCCCTTTTTCTACATATAAGTCACCCCTAATGTGTGCCCTAGGTAACCCCTAGAGCAGGGTGCTGTGTGGGTAAAAGGCAGGACATGTACATGTGTAGTTTATATGTCCTGGTAGAGTAAAACTCCTAATTTTGTTTTTACACTACTGTGAGGCCTGCTCCCTTCATAGGCTAACATTGGGGCTGCCCTCATACATTGTAGAAGTGGCAGCTGCTGGTTTAATATTACTATTCTAGAAATGCCACTTTTAGAAAGTGAGCATTTCTTTGCACTTAAATCTTTCTGTGCCTTACAATCCACGTCTGGCTAGGTTTAGTTGACAGCTCCTTGTGCATTCACTCAGACACACCCCAATCATAGGGTACTCAGCCTCACTTGCATACAACTGCATTTTGAATGGGTCTTCCTGGGCTGGGAGGGTGGAGGGCCTGCCCTCACACAAAGGACTGCCACACCCCCTACTGGGACCCTGGCAGACAGGATTGAACTGAAAGGGGACCTGGTGCATTTCTTAGCCACTCTTTGAAGTCACCCCTACTTCAAAGGCACAATTTAGTATAAAACAGGGCCTCTGCCCTACCTCTTCAGACACTTGCTGGAGAAGCAACCTGAACCAGAACCTGCATCCTGCCAAGAAGAACTTCCTGGCTGCTCAAAAGACTCACCTGGCTGCTTTCTACAAAGGACTGCTGCCTTGCTGTTGGCCTGCTGCCTTGCTGAACTCTTGTCTGGCTGTAAAAGTGCTCTCCAAGGGCTTGGATATAGCTTGCCTCCTGTTCCCTGAAGTCTCAGGACCGAAAAGACTTCTCTTTTTCATTTGGACACCCCGTGCGCCGAAAAATTCGACGCACAGCTTGCTCCGTGGTGCGAAAATCGCTGCACGCCGATCCAGAAAGATGGCGATCGACGTGACACCTGCGGTGCGACCGGAACTTCGACGCACGGCCTCGCATGGACAACGCTGCCCGACTTCCATAGAAGAAATCGACGCAACGCCTGGCGTGAGAAAGAAAATTCCACGCACAGCCTCCCGGAACGACACGCAGCCGGATAACAAGCCGAGGAATCCACGCACAGACCCTGGGACACCTGGTAATCCCGCGATCCATAGAAGGAGACGGTCCGTGTGCCGGAAAATGACGCACGTCTTCCCCGAGTGAAAAATAACGACGCAAGTCCGTGTGTGAAGGGGCACAACCGACGCACACACCATTATTCCTCCAGTAGAACGACAAACGTCTCCCCGAGTGAAAAATAACGACTCAAGTCCGTGTGTGAAGGGGCGTAACCGACGCACCTCCTCTTCTGCGGCCCTGCGGCCCTCTGCAGAGATTTTCCACTCCAAACCAGGTACTTTGTGTTTGAAAGAGACTTTGTTTACTTTTAAAGACTAAAGACACTTGGGCCCTCATTCGGACCTTGGCGGGCGGCGGAGGCCGCCCGCCAAAGTCCCGCCGTCAAAATACCGTACCGCGGTCGCAAGACCGCGGCGGGTATTTTGACTTTTCCCCTGGGCTGGCGGGCGGCCGCCGAAAGGCCGCCCGCCAGCCCAGGGGAAAACAACCTTCCCACCATGAAGCCGGCTCGTAATCGAGCCGGCGGAGTGGGAAGGTGCGACGGGTGCTACTGCACCCGTCGCGTATTTCACTGTCTGCTATGCAGACAGTGAAATACTAGCGGGGCCCTCTTACGGGGGCCCCTGCAGTGCCCAAGCCATTGGCATGGGCACTGCAGGGGCCCCCAGGGGCCCCGCGACACCCCCTACCGCCATCCTGTTCCTGGCGGGCGAACCGCCAGGAACAGGATGGCGGTAGGGGGTGTCAGAATCCCCCATGGCGGCGCAGCGAGCTGCGCCGGCATGGGGGATTCAAATGGGCAACGGAAAACCGGCGGGAGACCGCCGGTTTTCCATTTCTGACCGCAGCCAAAGCGCCGCGGTCAGAATGCCCAAGGGAGCACCGCCGGCCTGTCGGCGGTGCTCCCGCCCCTGTTGGCCCTGGCGGTGCAACACCGCCAGGGTCATAATGAGGGCCTTGGTGATGTGTATCTTTTCATGCTAGGTAGAAGCTTACACAACCCGCAGGAATGATAGCCTTACTGTTGCAAAGCTATACCTAGGTTTGGATTTCAGGCTTCTTTGGAATCAGTGTGCAGCTTTACAAATTGAGCAAAGATTGTACTGCAGTGGATTGGTTGAGAACATTAATGGTACTTTAAAGTCGTGACTGGCTAAAGTGTGTGCATCTACAACATTGAAATGGCCAGATGTATTGTCACTTGTTCTGATGAGCATGCATAGCACATCCGAGAGGAAGACAGGACTGTCCCCCCACGAGATCTTATGGGTTGTTCTATGAGGTTGCCAGCTGTGCCTGCAAATGCACTTGTGAACATTTCAGATGACTTAGGCCCTCATTACAACCCTGGCGGTAAACTCCGCTGACCGCCGTGCGGACGGCCGCCAACATACTGTGCCCGTGGCAGAAATCTGCTACAGGTATTATGACCCACACTGAGAAATCCTCCACAATACAGACACCCACACAAGTCTGCCACACCAAAGGTCAGTGATAAACTGGCAGTAACAAAACCCACACCGTCACACCAACAGGAACACGCCCACACTATCTCGACCCACGAATCAACGTGGCGGTCTTTCAACCACAGTAAACCATTGGCTGTACACCCTGCTGCGCTCAAAATACTCACACTTACAAAACTACACCACATTGGACAATTTAAACTACACACACCTAACACACATACACACACCACACTCACACACTCACACTACTATAAAACACACACCCACATTATCCACAACCCCTTACAACAAACATTTTTGAAGAAGCAGAGAGAGAGAAAAGCAAAGAACATACCAGCATCCAGAGGCACACAACACCATCACTCATACACCATGCATGCACAAAACACCACACACCCCAAAACATCACCCCACAAATCACATCACACATCACCTCACACATCACTCACAACACATCATGGTATCTCAAAGACACCCCAGGTTTTCTGAGGAGGAGCTCAGTGTCATGGTGGAGGAAATTATCTGGGTAGAGCCACAGCTATTCAGATCACAGGTGCAGCATACTTCCATTGCTAGGAAGGTGGAGATATGGCGTAGAATTGTCGACAGGGTCAACGCAGTGGGACAGCATCCAAGAACACGGGATGACATCAGGAAGAGGTGGAACGACCTACGGGGGAAGGTATGTTCCGTGGTATCCAGACTCCAGGTAGCCGTACATAGTACTGGCGGTGGACCCCCATCTCCTCCCCCACACCTAACAACATGAGAGGAGCAAATCTTAGCAATTATGCATCCTGAGGGCCTCGCAGGAGTAGCAGGAGGACTGGACTCCGGTAAAGCAAATCTTTACTAATATATCCCCCACCCTATCTGCATGCCATCACAAACTCCTACCCCTACCCTCACACCCATCACTCCACCACCTCACATATACCCCACTATCACAACCCACCCATTCCAATACCAAGCCCTGCATGTTACACCAATGCACGGACACCCATCACAGACCTGCATGGACACCCATCACCAAAGCATGTCCATGGGAGAGACTCACCGAGGGCACACAATCACCACTCACACAAGGGCCAAGGCGATATTGCAAGAACAGTAATAGAGGGAAACACACCCATTGCACAAGATGGCACACACAGATAAAATAACAATGCATTTACTCCCCTACAGGACCCCTATCCAATGTCACGGACAGGAGGTGCCAGCCATATCCAGTGCCCCACAGAAGAGGCCCACAGTGATGACAGCAGCTCTGCATGCCTGGATCAAGATGACCAGCCCGGCCCATCAGGGACCTCAGGACAGCCAGTTCCCCTGACAGAGTCCCAAGCCACCACAGACCCTCCCCCCTCAGGAAACACCACCACAGCACCCGCCCAGCAGGCCCATGCCACTGTCCCCAGGACACGTCAATCAGCAGTGTGTCCACCACTACAGGGACCCCAGGCAAACCCACTAACCCAAGCAAATCAGGGACCTGGGGTCAGTGTCAGTAGGCACACGGTTCAGGGGACAGAGGCACAGCACAACAGGGAAGCTGGGAGGACTGCTGTGCGACAGGGTAGGACAGGCCCAGGGAACCCACTCTCCACGAGGCACTCTCAAACATCCTGGGAGCATACCACCATTCCGAGGAGGGACAGTACCTGGGAATCAGGGAGGACTTGAAGTCCATTAACACCACTCTGGTCACCATAGCAGGGGTGCTGGCAGACATGGCCAACACCATGAGGGAGACAGTGGCATAACACCGGGGCCCTGACACCAGCCCAACAGATGAACAGCATTCCACGTCTCTAGTGCTCCTGTTGGTCCTGTCCGCCACAGGACCAACAGGCCACCAGCACCCCACCCCCTGAAGAAGGAGAACCACCCCGCAAACAGTCCCTGTGATCCAGACATAAGCCAGAGAACATTGCCAAGACCCCCACCAGGAAATAAGACTCTCCTGATTGTCACTCTTCTGTCCCCCTATGTTACCCTGTCCACCTTGAACTTCTATTGCTCCTCTTCCTATGCCCCCTTGGACAATGCACCTGTGATGCCAAGAGACTGGACTGTACCCTGGACTTTCCTCCACCACCACCCCAGCCCCTTTCACATACCCCTATACACATTAGCCCATAAATAAACACCCTTGAATCACAAACCAATCTGGAGTCAGTCTGTTTTTTCACAAATGTATAAGTACAACATCATCCATAAATATCAATGTAAATGTTCATTTGCTCATACCAACGTATGACAGTTGTTGGGCAGCAGTAAATATAGCAGAAGGCAGAATGAGGTACCCAGATCTGTGAAATGGAAAGCCAAAGTGAACTGTCAGTGTCCATAGACAGAGGTTAAGAGGCTGACTTATACAATGTCCTACAGTAGTCAGATATGAGATGAGCAGTGCCAGTCTCTTACCTGTGTGTCACTGGAAGTACTGCATGATGATGTTCGTTTGGTAGTAAATATCTTCTTCCTCTGCCTCCTCTTCCTCACTGTCCACAGGCTCCACAGCTGCCACAAGACCATCATCAGGCCCATCCTCCTGCAGAAAAGGCACCTGGTGTCGCAGTGCCAGGTTGTGCAACATGCAGCATGCCACGATTATCTGGCACACCTTCTTCGGTGAGTAGTATAGGGAGCCACCTGTTAGATGGAGGCACCGGAATCTGGCCTTCAGTAGGCTGAACGTTCTCTCAATAATACGCCTAGTTCGCCCATGTGCCTCATTGTAGCGTTCCTCTGCCCTTGTCCTGGCATTCCTCACTGGGGTCAGTAGCCAGGAGATGTTGGGAAAACCAGAGTCACCTGCAAATGTCAATGGGATATCTGTTAGACACACACTAACCCTTAGGGACCACCCCATACCCAGATACCTATTCATACTGTGTGGGGACCTTGAGCTCACCTATTAGCCACACCCAGTGCCTCTGGAGTTGGCCCATCACATAAGGGATACTGCTATTCCTCAAAATGTAAGCGTCATGCACAGAGCCAGGATACTTGGCATTCACATGAGAGATGTACTGGTTTGCCAAACACACCATCTGTACATTCACAGAATGGTAGCTTTTTCGATTTCTGTACACTTGTTCATTTCTGCGGGGGGGGGGGACAAATGCCACATGTGTACCATGATGTTGGGGATATGTCCCAGGGCATAAAAGTCAGCTTTCACTGTGGGCAAATCCTCCACCTGGGGGAAAACAATGTAGCTGAGCATGTGTTTCAGCAGGGCTGACATCCCTCTGGTCAACACGTTAGAAAACATTGGCTGAGACATCCCTGATGCCATGGCCACTGTAGTTTGAAAGGAGCCACTTGCCAGGAAAATGGAGCACTGACAGGACCTGCACTAGAGGGGGTATTCCTGTGGGATGGCGGATAGCTGACATCAGGTCTGGCTCCAGTTGTGCACACAGTTCTTGGATTGTGGAACGATCAAGTCTGTAGGTGATAATGATGTGTCTATCTTCCATTGTTGACAGGTCCACCAGGGGTCTCTACACCGGAGGATGATGCCATGTCATCATCTGCCCCAGCAGATGTGCCCTATGGAGGAGAATGGTGAGCAGAGGGTCATGTACCACATAAATTGCACAAGTGTGTTTTCAGTAATGTGAGTAAATCCGTGTATGGCATTGTTTGTCCGTATATCTCCCAAAATGTACTGTGACGCAGTTAGGTGCCATGCCATGTGCCCCCCTGATATGGCGGCTGACTGACCTGTAAGGAGGGGCAAGGGGAAATGAGGTAACTGTGCAGGTGTTGTGCAAAGTCGCCGTAGGCAGTCGAAGACCGCCTCACAATTTAGCATTGGTTTTCATTGGGCCCAATGGGTTCCAGAAGCCAATGACAGTGTACGCACCACCGTGGACGTGACCGCTATCTTATTCACTGTGGAGAAGTGTGGCTCAATGGTTAGAGCGGCAGACCCTGATGCAGAAATCTGGCCCCGGACCAGGGTTCAATTCCCGCCTCGGTGGGTCTTGGGCTCAATTTCCTCGACCTGGTTAATTCTCGCATTGGTGCCTAATCTAATTCATGGGTGTAACTCTGGGCAATAGCTTTCTTAATCTCCACAAAGGCCCCAACAGCGCTGGGATGCCTGGCTTCACCTTGGAGGTTCCCCAGGAGTGGGCGCCTCACTGGGAAAAGCCAGAAGGGGTTCCACAGCGGTATGCGTACAGTGCCTTGAGACCCTAACGGGTGAGTAGTGCGCTATACAAGTACGAAGTTTACAGTTTTATAGTTTTTTATCTGTTCTCTCACTTGATACCTGACCTTCAACAGGAGAGGACCTACACTGCAAGTGCTGCTGTGACCTCAGTCTGGAAGCGACAATGGCTCATATGTCTGGGGAAAGTGCCCCTGCCTTCACTGCGGAGGAGTTGGACAAACTGGTGGATGGGGTCCTCCCCCAGTACACGCTACTCTACGGTCCTTCAGACAAACAGGTGAGTACACTGTGAGCATGATGCGTGGGCAATGCCTATTTGGAGTGGTGTGGATGGAAGATACATGTGGGGGGGCTGAGGCCTGCATGTGAGGATGGTGAGTGTATGTGCGTCAGGGCATGGGTGGGAACTGGTGGGCAATGAGTATGACGGCCAGCACGGGAGAGTAATTTCCTTTCATCCTGTACCTTTCCTCTAGGTCAGCGCCCACCAGAAGAAGGGTATTTGGCGTGCAATCGCCAAGGAAGTGCGGACCCTGGGGGTCTATCATAGACAGAGCACCCACTGCCGCAAGAGATGGGAGGACCTGCATCGCTGGAGCAATAAGATGGTGGAGACCCAACTGGGGCTGGCCTCCCAACGTGGAAGGGGTGCCCGTCACACCATGACCCCCCTGATGTTCTGGATCCTGGCGGTGGCATATCCGGAGTTGGACGGGCGCTTGAGGGCATCACAGTAGCCACAAAGGGGTGAGTACAGTGTAATTCAGCTGACTCTGCGCGCTTTACGAAGTGTCTGGGTGGGGGATGTGGGCTGTGGGTTCCCCTAGGCCAGGGTGAACTTGGTAGGGTAGGTCCCTTGTTAGGTAGGCTCTGAGGCACTCCAACCCCAATAGTGTTAGTGGGCATCTACAACTTGTCAGGCTCCTGTGAGTTCCAGGTGTGCAGCAAATGGTGTTAGGCATAGTACCCCATGGGCAGGTGATTTTCCTACTAACTGCTAGTGCATGGCCTAGTGCATATGACTGCTCCCTGTGTGTTGTGTCCGCCAACTGTAGTGGTGCTGCTGGCATTGACCATGTGTCTCCTCTGTCTTTCCCCCCTTTCTTGTTTTGTCACCCTGTCCTGTGTGCATTAGCATCATTTGGCGAAGGAGCAGAGGCACCGGCGATGGAGGGAGCTGCATCTCACATGGCCCATGAGGGTGAATCTACGGAGTCTGAAGGCACCAGTGGGACGGAGGGCGAGGGGAGCTCCACAACGGGGACAGGAGGGGACACCAGTGACATCGACTCCTCCTCTGATGTGAGCTCCCTTGCAGTAGCGGGCACCTCTGTGTCCACTGCAACAACAGGTACAGCCGCCACCCCCCTCTACCAGCACCACCCTCCCAGCAGCCCCTAAGTGTGTTTCCCGTGCCCGCTCACCAAGGAGGGTGGGCATCTCCTTCGCCCCAGGCACCTCAGGCCCTGCCCCAGTCAGCCCTGCTTCCCTCAGTGAGGAGGCTATTGACCTCCTGAGATCCCTCACTGTTGGGCAGTCAACCATTCTGAATGCCATCCAGGGTGTCGAGAGGCATTTGCAGCAAACAAATGCATACTTGAAGGGCATTCATTCTGGTTTGGCGGCCCAACAGAGACCATTTCAGGCTCTGGCCTCAGCACTAATGGCAGCCATTGTCTCTGTCTCCAGCCTTCCCCCTCCAACTTCCACTACCCAGACCCAATCCCCTCTACCTCAGCCTATCCCAAGCACACCATCAGACCAGCATGCACACACATCAACACACAAAAGTGGCTCAGGAAAACATAAGCACCGCACATCCCACAGGCAATCACACAAGCACCATCCCCATACAGACACACCAACATCCACTGCCTCCACTGTGTCCCCCTCCTCCACGTCCTCCACCTCCCCCATCTTGTCTCCACTCACACCTGCATGCACTACATCCTCAGCCACTACCTCCATCACCAGCACGCCCATCACTACACACCGCTCACGTGCAATCACCACCCCCACTACCATTCAAACATCCCCTGTGTCCTCACCCAGTGTGTCTGTAATCCCTCCTCCCAAAGTACACAAACACAGGCACACACCCACTCACCAGCCATCCACCTCACAACAGCCTCCAACCCATGCACCTTCACCCAAACTCAGCAGATGTACACCTCCTACAACCACTATCTCTTCCTCCACTACCAAACCACCTCCATCTTCCCGTCCCAGTGTGTCAAAAAAACTTTTCCTAGCTAACTTGAACCTCTTCCCTACACCTCCCCCTGTACTTCCCCTGGGGCCAGGATGTCTAGATCCCAGCCCAGCACCTCAGCCACCAAATTTGCATCCACTGTGGTCCTTGCTACTCCAGTATGGTCTAAAGGGGCGCCTGTCAGAGCTTCCAGTGTGCCACCGACAGAAAAGAAGGACCACCCTATTCCACCACCTGCAAAGGTCAAAAAGGGGCCGGCTTCCAGCAGAGGACAGTCACGCCACCCACCCAGCACGGCCTTGCACAAACACTGAGTGGACAGTGCAAAGGTCCCTGCAGCGACTGTCAAGATGGGGAAGGGCCACAAGCCAATGGGCACATCACCTCTGGGCACGATGTCACCTGGTGAGGGGCTGGTGACCACCAAATCAGCAGGGATGTCAGCCACATGCACCACAGTCACCACCGCTGCTCTGACCGCCACCTGCACTGCCACCTGCACTGCTCCCTGCACCGCCGCTGCCACAACGTTAGTCTGCAGCATCCTCCCCAAGGATCATCCATCATAGGCTACCGGAGATGGTATGGTGTCTCCATCCACTGCAACAGTCACTTGCCCCACAGCCAGCACTGGCAGCATCTCCGCCGCAGCCACCGCCGCCTGCACCACCATCAGCACCACCAGGTGCACAGCCGATGCCACCCTGTCGGACGTCAGCCCCATCCCCAGTGTGCAGCCGTCAGAGTCTGCAGGTGACGTCCTGGACCCTGGACACAACACTTGAGACACCACCTCCAGCACTGACACAAACCCACAATTGGCAGCCTAAGTCGACGCAGGATGGAGTGTGGGTCTGCCTCCATGGAATATCATGCTACCTGTTCCAGGTACATCGCGTGGCTGAGACACCCAGGTGAGACGAAGTCAACTGCCACACCCCAGGTGCAGCATCACTGGGCTCAAAGCCCCTCCAGAACCAATGGAGAAAAGCATCTACTAACACAGTCCTTGGCAGGATGAAGCACTCTGGGCACAAAGCCCCCTCCTGAACCAGTGGAGAAGAGCATCCACTAACACAGTCCTTGGCAGGATGAAGCACTCTGGGCACAAAGCCCCCTCCAGAACCAGTGGAGAAGAGCATCCACTAAAACAGTCCTTGGCAGAATGAAGCACTCTGGGCACAAAGTCCCCTCCAGAACTAGTGGAGAAAAGCACCCACTAACACAGTCCTTGGCAGGATGAAGCACTCTGGGCACAAAGCCCCCTCCAAAACAAGTGGAGAAGCCATCAACTTGGAGACAGTGGCCTTGCGCTCCCCAGGACCAAGCAGTGGGCAAATCACCCACTTGAGAGACTTGAGAGACTGTGGCTTTGCACTCCCCAGGACCAAGCAGTGGGCACCCCACCCACTTGAGAGACTTGAGAGTCTGTGGCGTTGAACTCCCCAGGACCAAGCAGTTGGCAACTGTTAGAAATTAGGTTTTTGGTTGGCAGTCAGGTTGCCCTCTGTCCAAGCCAGAACCCTCACTCTAGTCAGGGTAAGTCACACACAATCCAAAATCAGCGTGTGCCCACCCTCTGGTAGCTTGGCACGAGCAGTCAGGCTTAACTTAGAAGGCAATGTGTAAAGCATTTGTGCAATAAATCATACAACACCATAGTATAACACCACAAAAATACACCACACAGTGTTTAGAAAAATATATAATATTTATCTGGGTATTTTCAGGTCAAAACGATCAAAGTTGCAATATGAATTTGTAAAGATATCACTGAAAAGTGATATAAAGTGTCTTAAGTCTTTAGAAAGCAAACAAAGGGGGTGATTCTGACCCCGGCGGGCAAGGACCGCCGGGGCCGGGGTCGGCAGGAGCACCGCCAACAGGCTGGCGGTGCTCCGCAGGGCATTCTGACCGTGGCGGTACAGCCGCGGCCAGAAACGGAAAGTCGGTTGTGTACCGCCGACTTTCCGCTGCCCATGGGAATCCTCCATGGCGGCGCAGCTTACTGCGCCGCCATGGGGATTCCGACCCCCTCACCGCCATCCTGTTCCTGGCGGTTTCGACCGTCAGGAACAGGATGGCGGTGAGGGGTGTTGTGGGGCCGGTGGGGGCCCCTGCAGTGCCCATGCCAATGGCATGGGCACTGCAGGGGCCCCCGTAAGAGGGCCCCACTTTGAATTTCAGTGTCTGCTCAGCAGACACTGAAATTCGCGACGGGTGCTACTGCACCCGTCGCACACCTTCCACACCGCCGGCTCCATTTGGAGCCGGCTTCATCGTGGAAGGGTGTTTCCCACTGGGCTGGCGGGCGGCCTTTTGGCGGTCGCCCGCCAGCCCAGTGGGAAACCCAGAATGACCGCTGCGGTCTTTTGACCGCGGTACGGTCCTCTGGCGCTCCCAGCCAGGCCGGCGGCTACCGCCACCGGCCGGGGTCAGAATGACCCCCAAAGTCTCTTTCAAACACAAAGTACCTGGTTTCTGGTGGAAAATCTCCTCAGAGGGCCACAGGAGAAGAGATACGTGGAAAACTGGTGTGTGCGTCGATTTCTCCTCAGCACACACGGACTTGCGTCGTTATTTTCCACGCGGGGAGTCGTGCGTCGTTTTCCGGCGCGCGGACAGTCTCTTTCTGTGGATCGCGGGGAGTACCAGATGTCCCGGGTCTGTGCGTGGATTTTCCTGCTTGTTTTCCGGCTGCGCGTCGTTCTGCGAGGCCGTGCGTCAAAGTTCTGATCTCACGGCAGGCGTTGCGTCGATTTCTCCTTGGAAGTCGGGCGGCGTTGTCCTTGCGAGGTCGTGCGTCAAAGTTTTGATCTCACTGCAGGCGTCGCGTCGATTTCTCCTGGGAAGTCAGGCGGCGTTGTCCTTGTGAGGCCGTGCGTCAAAGTTTTGGTCGTCCTGAAGGCGTCGCGTCGATCAGCGTCGGTGTGCGGCGTTTTTCTTGCCGCGGAACAAGCTGTGCGTCGAAAATATAGGTGCACAGAGCGTCCAAGTGGAAGAGAGAAGTCTTTTTGGTCCTGAGACTTCAGGGAACAGGAGGCAAGCTCTATCCAAGCCCTTGGAGAGCACTTTTACAGCTAGACAAGAGTTCAGCAAGGCAGCAGGCCAACAGCAAGGCAGCAGTCCTTTGTAGAAAAGCAGACAGGTGAGTCCCTTGAGCAGCCAGGCAGTTCTTCTTGGCAGGATGTAGTTTCTGGTTCAGGTTTCTTCTCCAGCAAGTGTCTGATGAGGTAGGGCAGAGGCCCTGTTTTATACTAAGTTGTGCCTTTGAAGTGGGGGTGACTTCAAAGAGTGTCTAAGAAATGCACCAAGCCCCCTTTCAGTTCAATCCTGTCTGCCAGAGTCCCAGTAGGGGGTGTGGCAGTCCTTTGTGTGAGGGCAGGCCCTCCACCCTCCAAGCCCAGGAAGACCCATTCAAAATGCAGATGTATGCAAGTGAGGCTGAGTACCCTGTGTTTGGGGTGTGTCTGAGTGAATTCACAAGGAGCTGTCAACTAAACCTAGCCAGATGTGGATTGAAGGGCACAACAAGATTTTAGTGCAAAGAAATGCTCACTTTCTAAAAGTGGCATTTCTAGAATAGTAATATTAAATCCGACTTCACCAGTCAGCGGGACTTTATATTACCATTCTGGCCATACTAAATATGACCTTCCTGCTCCTTTCAGACCAACAGCTGCCACTTCAACAGTGTATGAGGACAGCCCCAATGTTAGCCTATGAAGGGAGCAGGCCTCACAGTAGTGTAAAAACGAATTTAGGAGTTTTACACTACCAGGACATATAACTACACAGGTACATGTCCTGCCTTTTACCTACACAGCACCCTGCTCTAGGGGTTACCTAGGGCACACATTAGGGATGACTTATATGTAGAAAAAGGGGAGTTCTAGGCTTGGCAAGTACTTTTAAATGCCAAGTCGAAGTGGCAGTGAAACTGCACACACAGGCCTTGCAATGGCAGGCCTGAGACAAGGTTAAGGGGCTACTGAAGTGGGTGGCACAACCAGTGCTGCAGGCCCACTAGCAGCATTTAATCTACAGGCCCTAGGCACATATAGTGCACTCTACTAGGGACTTATAAGTAAATTAAATAGCCAATCATGGATAAACCAATCAATAGTATCATTTACACAGAGAGCATATGCACTTTAGCACTGGTTAGCAGTGGTAAGGTGCCCAGAGGTCAAAAGCCAACAACAACAGGTCACAAAAAAATAGGAGGAAGGAGGCAAAAGGTTTGGGAATGACCCAGTCAAAAAGCCAGGTCCAACAGCAACCCACCCACTTGAGAGACTTGAGAGACTGTGGCTTTGAACTCCCCAGGACGAAGCAGTGGGCAAATCACCCACTTGAGAGACTTGAGAGACTGTGGCTTTGCACTCCCGAGGACCAAGCAGTGGGCAAATCACCCACTTGAGAGACTTGAGAGACTGTGGCTTTGCACTCCCCAGGATCAAGCAGTGGGCAACCCACCCACTTGAGAGACTTGAGAGACTGTGGCTTGCACTCCCCAGGACTAAGCAGTGGGCAAATCACCCACTTGAGAGACTTGAGAGACTGTGGTTTGCACTCCCCAGGACCAAGCAGTGGGCAAATCACCCACTTGAGAGACTTCAGAGACTGTGGCTTGCCCTCCCCAGGACCAAGCAGTGGGCAACCCACCCACTAGAGAGACTTGTGAGACTGTGGATTTGCACTCCCCAGGACCACGCAGTGGGCATGGAGCCCCCTCGAGGAGCAGTGGCATCGTACCATCATTTGGCTGAGGTGCCCTCTCTCCTTCCCCCTGAGGTGCCTGTTTTTTTTTCCTCAACCTGATACCCCTGCAGTGTTCTCTCCCTTTTGAGGCAGGTGTCATGTCTGATTGTTAGAATATTACACTGGTTAAACTCATTTCATTTTGTCCTTGCGTTCCTTCAGGGGGTGACAGGGTGTATCTGTGATGTTTTTGGATATGTGTGTGTGTTGTTGTGGGTGGGGGTTGGGGAGTTGCATTTGCATGTGTTTTCACTCTCTTTTCCCTCCTCCCCTCCCCTGTGTGCTAGGTGCAGTACTCACTGTCGCCATCGCCGCCGCCGCCTTCTTTCCACTTCGTGGTGTATTAATAGATACAGCAACATGGGCAGGACCTGTAACTCGGGCTCCATGGCGTCCTGGTTCTTCGTTGAGTGTCAAGAGGTGAGTGGTTTCCCTTCTGTGTACTGTTTCCGCCGTGCTTTTGATGTCGTTGGTACTGTTCCGAAAAAGCTGGCGGATTGGTGTCTTGTAATAGTGTGGGTGGTACATTGTCTTCCGCCTGTCTGTTGGCTGTGACCGCCGCGGTGCTTGTTGCTACCGCCGTGGTGGTCGGAGTGTTAAAGTGGCTGTCTGTGTTGGCGGTTTCCGCCATGGTCGTGATTCAATTTTTTTAACCTCCGGCCTGTTAGTGGTATTACCACCACTTTAACACTGACCCCCAGGGTTGTAATGAGGGCCTTAGTGCTGGATTGTTGCAAAGGACTAGCTGATGTGGTTCGCTCTTTGTCTTGCCAGGTTGAATAAGCAACTGTTCAGCCCCCAGAAGAGCAGTGTCACGACTTGAGTCCAGGTAATTGGGTTCTGGTGAAAAAACATGTAAGAAAGTAATGTTTAGAGCCACTCTGGAAAGGGCCATTCCAGTTTCTGTTGGTGACTACAGCAGCTATTAAGTGTGCTGGCCTTCCAAATTGGGTTCATGCAAGCCATATACACAAAGTTCCAAGTTCTCTTGAAGATTCAGTGCCTGTTCCTCTAGGATCAGAATCGGTGAGTGAAGGGGTCCAGGTTAGCAATACTGTGAAGACTGGACCAGTGGTTGTCGCAGAGTTTGCACAAGCTGGTGAACATCTGAGCTTAAAAAATAATGGAAAGTTCAGGAGAGTCAAGTCAGTGACAGTCGACTTTTGCTAGCTCAGTGAACGTTACAAATCCAGTTGTGCCTGAAACGAGAACTGTGCAAAGTAGCTGAAGAATTGGATCAAAGTGGAAGTAAAATTTGTGCAGCAAGGAAATCAAAAAATAAAAAGAGTGCTAAGTTGTAGGTACTCAGCACCTGAATGGATATACTTTGCTGCTAATGAATGATAGAAGGAATTAATTGCCTTTTGTCTTTACAATCTGGATTCTGCTGAATATTTTGGAAATTGAAATTGCTCTTGAATTGAACTTTGAATTTTCATTGCCGCTCGATAATCAGAGACATTACATGCTGGAAGTGCTAATAAGTTATTACTAAATGGTGTAATACTAGAGACATTTGAACTTTTAGTACAGACTTTGAACATTTGCAAACAGAGAAACTGGAAGAACATTTGAAAGATCAAGAACGTTGTAAATATGTGCAAAAAGACTTTGAAGTATTTTTGATTTTGTTTTTACTTTGCTTGCGTTAAGATAAAACATTTTAAAGGCTGCTTTACATTTTTATTTTGTTTTTGCTTTTTGATTTTTGAATTTGTTATTTTGGTCTGGCTCTAGACAAGTTGTGAATCCGGATCAAGGTAAACAGTGTATGTATGTGTGTATAGATTTAGCAATAGTGTGTGTGAACGTGAGCATTTTATTGATTGCTGGTTTGGATGTGTCTGTGAAATTACAAAGTTGAGAGCACAATTATACCCGTGCATGAAGAGTCGCATACAAAACAAGATCCCCTGTATGATGACGAGACTGCTTCCTCTTGATGAATCAAAGGGAGATTTGTCTTCAAATGTATACTACAGGTTGCTGTATGAATACATTGAAACTATGGATGTGCGTGATTGTTATGTGTGTACACAGATTCATCAGTGTAGGAAGGAATCACCTATCATAGTCTGCCTTTAACTTACGGAATTAGTTGTAGTCTCATATTAACCAGACTATGGCCCTCATTCTGATTCTGGCGGGCGGCGGAGGCCGCCCGCCAGAATTCCGCCCTCCAAAATACCGCGCCGCGGTCAAAAGACCGCGGCGGGTATTTCAAGTTTTCCCCTGGGCTGGCGGGCGGCCGCCAAAAGGCCGCCCGCCAGCCCAGGGGAAAACGACCTTCCCACGAGGATGCCGGCTCGTAATCGAGCCGGCGGAGTGGGAAGGTGCGACGGGTGCATTTGCACCCGTCGCGTATTTCACTGTCTGCCAAGCAGACAGTGAAATACTTGTAGGGGCCCTCTTACGGGGGCCCCTGCAGTGCCCATGCCATTGGCATGGGCACTGCAGGGGCCCCCAGGGGCCCCGAGACTCCCCCTCCCGCCATCCGGTTCCCGGCGGGAGAACCGCCAGGAACTGGATGGCGGGAGGGGGAGTCGGAATCCCCAAGCCGGCGCAGCAAGCTGCGCCGGCTTGGAGGATTCCTGGGGGCAGCGGGAAACCGGCGGGAGACCGCCGGTTTCCCTTTACTGACCGCGGCTAAGCCGCCGCGGTCAGAATGCCCCGCGGGGCACCGCCGGCCTGTCGGCGGTGCCACCGCGTCCCGCGGCCCTGGCGGTTCTATACCGCCAGGGTCGTAATGAGGGCCTATATAATCAGGAGTATATACAATATTTCTATTCAAATCTTGACCTTGTATTTTTTTCTGCCTATTAACCAGCATTTGAGTAGCATTGCTGAAGGTAACAAAATAGAAGTATTGAGAGGTTTCTTTGAACCGACTCTAACCTTTGGAAGTGTTTATGTGCATAGGAACAATTTAACCTGCATTGTCACACAAGTAGCAAACAATTGGACAACAGGAGAAAAGCAATGAAAAACAAAATGGAAAAAGGAATAGTTTCACAGGATTGACAGAAGAATTGCAGGTGGTGACACACAAGGACACCTTGGTAGCGCTGCCGGCAGAGGCCATCTTCAGCTTGACGGAGGCCATCTTCAGCCCGGCGGAAAGGCCCACCCACCCACCATATAATGAAACACCACACCACCATCAGTTCCGAGACGGGAACCACCGCCACGCAAAGCTTGGTGGAAACAACGCATATAAAGGGAAACACTCACCGGAGGCACACAGAACACGCCACTGCCAACATGTAGCGAGAGTTGGAAATAATGCCAGTGCTTCTCTTTACCATATTTCTCCAGGACCAAAGGGTACAATTACACATCCACCCACACCGAAGCACACACCCAACCCCTCCCACCACCCCAAGCCATAAATCCCCTAACAAAAAATATTCACCAGACACAAGCCAACAAATACCTGCACCAATGCACACACCTGTGCACACCACTCCCCCACAGTGAAACACTGCAGAACATGTCACTATAGCACCAACAGGTCTGCTGGGCACAAAAATGTATTCATAATAAATAATAATAAATGTCCAAACAAGGCCATAGGCCAGTCCAATAAAAGTCCAGGAAGGGGAAATATAGCCCACACTTGACTCCCACAATGAAAAAAATTCTTCACTGAGAAGGGGCATCTATGGGACATCCAGGCACATCAGAAATCAGGGGCAGTGGGTGGCGGGTGGGGATTCAAGTTTGGAAGGGGGGTCTTGGGCGTAGATTCTGGAGGTAGAGAGGGTTTAGGCTTGCCCTTGGAAGGAGGAGGAGTGAGCCTGGACCAGGGGGTGGCAGAGGGACCAGGGGCAACACAGACCTTCTTCCTCCCTGGGGAAGGGGCACAGGAATGGGTAGGACAGACTGGGGAGGACTTTGAAGAGGAAGGAGTGGGCTTGTGGAGACCAAGGGAACATTTGGGGACAAGACAGGGGAGGGCAGTAGGTTCAAACAGGTCAACACGGGAGAGGAAAAGCTTTCTGGGTGCAGCTGGAGGGGTTGTGGAGACAGGTTTGGGAGTGGAGGTTGAGGGAGTGGTGGTACGAGGTGTAGGTGTGCTGGACTTGGATACAGGTGCCTGTTTAGTATGCACATGTTTGGTGGATGTGTGTGGAGTGGATGAGTGTGAGGGTTTCTGTTTTTTGGGAGAAGGGGGGTGGACACAGTGGGTGAGGTGGATGTTGGTGTGTCTGCTTTGGTATGTTGGGTGTGTGCCTGCATGCGCTGGGCCGTGTGGTGCTTGTGTTTCTCTGTGTACTTCTTGTGTGTTGAATTGAGTGCATGGCTGTCTGTATGTGTGTTTGGGATGGGTGAAGGGAGTGGGGTACTGGAAGGTTAGAGGTGGTGGGCGGGGGACAGAAAGACCAAGGACACTGGCTGCCGTCAAAGAGGAGGCCAGAGCCTTTCAGGAATGCATTGCGTTGCTACATCTCAGATGCCAGCCCATGGATGGCATTCACAATGGTTGTCTGACCTACAGAGATGTTTCTCAGGAAGTCAATAGCCTTATCTGTGAAGGCAGCAGGGCTGACTGGGGCAGGAGAAGAGGTGCCTGGAGCGAAGGAGACGCCCATCCTCCTGGGTGAACGGGCATGGGCAACTCAGTGGGGAGCTACTGGGAGGGCGGTAATGGTATTGGGGTAGCGGAAGATGGCAAAGAATGGGTGGGCCCAGTAGGGTTCACCACCACCGGGGAGCTGCCATCGGAGGAGGAGTCAGAGTCACTACCTCCTGTGGTAGTTGCATCCCTGTGGCACTCCCCTCACCCTCAAACCCACTGCTTTCCTTGATGTCAGTGGACTCTGCCTCCTGGGTCCCATGGGCTGTAGCATCCCCACTTGCTGGTGCCTCAGCTCCCTCGCCAGATGATGCGAAAGCACACAAGGACACAAGAGCACAGTGGTGGGGAGAAAAGAAGAGAGAAGTATGTCAATTCCAGAAAAATATACATGTTGGGACACATACACTCCCACCCATCTCAGGCGCTAACCCTCAGCAAACACAATATATGATATGAATGTGCCCCTGATTGGCCATCGTGGCCCTCTACTCTGCTACACTTTGCATTGGGAAACAATGAGAGACGATTCCAAGACAACAAATCTGCAAATCCATGAGGCTACATTAAAACCAATAGCCCAAACAGAACAGAAGACTCCTCAAAGGCCTACATTCCCAGCCATATCTACCTAAAGACCCTATCCCACAGACGTAGAGGGGGCAGGATTGGAGAGAACACCTTTCTATGGGCCTGGCTCTACAATGCATGCACCCCATAGCACCTAACTACACTCATCATAGTAGCATAACAACAGTGTTGGTACTCACCCCCTGGTGGCTGCTGTGCTACCTTCAAGCGCTCATCCAAGTCCAGATAGGCCACCACCAGAATGCGGGCCATTAGTGGGGTCAGGGTCCGACGGGCACCCCTCCCTCGTTGGGAGGCCGTCCACAGTTGAGCCTCTCCGGTCTTCCGGGACCAGCACCTCAGGTCCTCCCACCACTTCCTGCAGTGGGTACTCTGCAGGTTGTAGACCCCAGGGTCCGCACTTCCTTGGTGATGGCTTGCCACAATCATTTCTTCTGATTGGCGCTGACCTGCATGGTAAACACAGAGTAATTAAACAGAGGTCAGTGTGGGTGCTCCATTAACAAATGCCATGCCAGTTCAACCTGACATAGCCCATCGAGACATGCATATAGACAATAGCCAAGACAAAAGCTGCCAGGCACACTACAGGTAAGCATTCACACACCCAACAAAAATGCCTACAAGCATCCGCAACATTCACACACATTCAAGGAGGACAAATAGCAACTCTCCTGGGCCTCTGGTTGCCCATACAGCTTTGCATACAGGGGTAGGACCATGTCCACTAGCTTCTCCAGCTATTCCGTGATGAAGCCCGGGGCCCGTTCCCCTGCAGCACGTGCCACCTCAAGGACCAGATTCAGGACACAGCAGCACACGCAGTAGAGTTCTTCCCTACTCGAGGTGCAGGGGTCAAGGGGCAAGGCCATGGTGAAATGGCAGTATATACCGCATTGGTGTGCACCGTCACTGTCGGCAGTGATCATGATTGGCCCTGCTTCCCCATTGACAGCAAAGTTATCCAATTATCAGGTGCATGGCGGTGAACACCGCCTACTGCCATGATGACTAATGCCAGCAGAATGAGATCACGCCCTACACTACACTACCTGTAGGGCAGGGGGCTGTCATTCTGCATCCACCATCCCTTCATAGTATGGCCGGGGTCCTATTCTATGCCTCCATTCCCTCTCCCCTTCGTTGAGTACTGTTATGATTAGTGGTCCTCCTCATAGAATCATGGTGGGAAGTGTGTCCACACTGTGATGCAATAAAACATACACACTTCACCACACATAACCCTGACAGGATTACCACGTTCTTTGCATCTCAAGTACACCATGAACAGTGGAACCTTGTTATGGAAGTGTATGTCCCAACTCACTGTGTCTCTCTTCCTCCCCCATAGGTACAGACCCATGTGGTGAGGCAGGGCACCATCTGTTTACAGACCCCTGGCAGGTCTGGCCACCATAAAGTATCATCAATTACCACCTGAATCGAACCACAATCCTGCAACTCTGTGCACAAATGGAGCCCGTTCTGATGCCAGCTAATAGGAATCCCCATGCCATACCTACAACTGTGCAGGTACCATCTGTGCTACATTTTTTGGCCACGGGCTCATTCCAAGTGACAGTGGGCATGGCAGCCGGTCTATCTCAGCCTATGTTCAGCCACAACCTGTCGAATCGTTTTAATTAATTTGTACAACACCTGCAAACTTATGTCCAGTTTCCCCAAAGGGCTGATCTCACCACCATTAAATCAGGATTCTATGCTTTTGCAAATATCCCCCATGTGATAGGTGCCATTGATGGTACCCACCTGGCCCTCTTACCCCCAAGAGTAAATGAACAGGTGTTCAGGAATCGTAAAAACTTTCACTCCATGAATGTCCAATTGGTGTGTTCTGCTGATCAGTCCATTTCTCGTGTCATTGCAAGGTTCCCAGGATCAGCCCATGATTCCTTTGTCCTGAGAAACAGAAGTGTGCCACACACGATGGGACAACTACAGGGGGACAGAGCTTGGCTCATAGGTGAGTGTATATGACACTGTATTAGTTACATACCTGACAGACAGGCTCTATTCAAGTAGAAAGTGTGTGTTTTAACCGTCTTTCACCCACTTTCTCAGGGGATTCTGGCTACCCAAACATGCAATGGCTCCTGACACCTGTGAGAAATCTCAGGATAGATGCAGAAATCCATTATAATGAGGCACATGGTCGCATAAGGAGGGTGATTGAGCGGACCATAGGATTCCTGAAGGCAAGGTTTTGTTGCCTGCATCTCTCTGGAGGACCTATGTGCTATGTCCCTGATAAGGTGTGTCAGATAGTGGTGGCCTGTTGCATGCTGCACCACTTGGCACTGAGAAAAGCTATCACACTACTGGAAGAGGAGGATGCTGTCCATCCATCCCTGCCACCTCAGAGGATGGATGAGAATGATGGAGAAGAAGAGGGGGAAAACATCAACTCCAGAACCCAGCTAATCCGGCTATACTTCTAGTGACTCTCAGGTACATTTTCTATTATGCAAATCGGTTTATTGCATTGTTTCAGGGTGACTTATGTACTAAGTGATGTGGTGACCCTTACCAGTGATGTAGCAACATTATGAATGAAGAAATAGATGTGTGTTCCAGCAATTGAATGTACAGTGTGACATACTTCAAACACTACAGTCTGTTAGACCCCCTCCTGCGATAAAAGCAGCATTATGATGGAAACTGGCTGATATATACACATTAACATTTGATTGGTTATACTAAATAAGGACAGATATTTTGTAGGTGCAAGTGTATTTATTTGAAGATAAAACATACATGAGTGATGGGACAGTGGAATGGAGTGGGCACATGCTGAACAATATACTTAGGTAAATTTCCCCAGCTTTTGGTAGCACAGGGGCAGAGTCCATGGGGCCATTGGAAGATGGTGAAATGGCAGTGGCATGTCAACAAGGTAGCTCAGTGGCAAACAAGGGCGACAGTTCAGGGCAGAGTCACTTCCTGGCTGTGGGCTTGGTCTTGGCTGGTGTTTCACTGGGATGTCTGGCTCTGAGGCCACGTTTGCAAGTGGGAACCTGGGCTGCAGGGGAAGGGGTGCTGGTGTACTGTGAATCCTCTTGCAGTGCCACCAGACCACTAGCTGCTGCAGATGTAGATGGCAGGGCAGTGTCCTGGCTAGTTGAAGTGGCCTGAAGGTAAGTGGAGGACTCATGCTGGATGTTGGTCTGGTGCTGCAGCACCCCTGCAATGGAGGCCATCATAGCTTGAGCTGTTTCCATTGCTCCATGGCCTCTGGGTGGTGTACTACCTGCAGCCTCTGATTCTCCTCCAACATTGCCAGGATCTTGCCCATCCTGTCCTGGGAATGGTGGTATGCTCCCAGGACCTCAGCAATGACCTCCTGGGGAGCAGCATTCCTCCTTTGGCCACCCCCCTGGGCCACTGATATCCTTCCACTGGCCCTAGCCCCCTGTGCCTGTGTCCCCTACACAGGTCTGCCAGTCCCACTTGCACTGGGCCCTTCATCATCCTGCCTGGTGGTGGGTGGAGACTCAGGCCCCTGTACATGTGGGCAGACAGTTCGTGGCTTGGAGACACTAGTGTGGGGGCTTTGGGCCACAGCTGATGGTTGTGGCTGAGTGGTAGGGGTGTCACTGGTCTCCTGGGTGGGGATTCTGGAGGATGACTGTCCAGGACTGTGGGGTGGCCCAGGGATTTCCTCTGTTTCCAGACATCCCTCTGCACTCCCCTGAGTGGGGCCTTCGTCTTCAGGTGGAGGACTGGCACTCTTTGATGTATCCGTCTGGGTGGCATGGGTGATGGTGCCTGTGTGTGAGTGAATAGAGATGTGGGTGTCCTGAACTTTCTTGTCCCTTGCAGCACTGCTCACCAGTAATTGGTGTTACATTCCCATGTAGTAGTATGCAGGGTCCCTTTGTGTTCTTTTTAATGCATTTAGTGAGGGTGTGATGGTGCATTCTGGGTGGTGTAGTGCTCCTGACATTACATGCATGGGTTTGTGACTGTGCACAGGGGGCTGGATAGTGATTTCTGTGTGGTGTTGTGGGCAGGCAGGAAAGCTGGATAGGAGTGTCTAGGTGTTGTGGGCTGGGTAGGGGATGGGGGCATGGTGGTAGTGAGAGGGATTGGGTGATACATGCATTACAGGTATGGTGACTGTTAGGGTATTGTAGTTGACTTACCCGAGTCTAGTCCTCCAGGGAGTCTAGTGAGGCCCTCTGGGTGCAGGATAGTCAAAACCCTCTCCTCCCAGTCAGTGTATTTGTGGGGAGGAGGTGGGGGTCCACTGCTAGTCTCCTGTACCGCAATGTTGTGTTGTGATGCCGTGGAACGCACCTTCCCCCGCAGGTCGTTCCATTTCTTTCTGATATCATCCCTTGTGCGTGGATGGTTTCCCACAACGTTGACCTTGTCGACTATCCTCTGCCATAGCTCCATCTTCTTGGCCAAGGGCGTCTGCTGCACCTGTGCCCCGAATAGCTGTGGCTTGACCCTGAGTATTTTGTACACCATGGACCTTAGCTCTCTGTCGGTGAAGCGGGGAGGTTAAGGGGTGCCATGGTGTGTGTGTTGTAGGTGGTGTGTTGCAGGTGAGTTGGTGACAGTGCTGTTGTGTGGTTGGGAGTGTGGTTTGTGATGGTGGGTGTGCAGTGTTTGAGTTTTGGTGGTGGTTTTGTGTGTGTGACTTGTGTGATGGTTAGTTCACTGTATGCATGTTGTAGCGTCAATATCTGTTGTGCTATTGGCGTTGCAAAGGATTGTGGGGTGTGTATGTGTGTGTTTTATAGTGGTGTGGGTCAGTCTGTGTGAGGTGTGTGGATGTGTGTCAGGTGTGTGCTTTTCAAATTTGCCAATGTGTGCATTTGTTGTTGGCGGTTCCCATTGCTGACCGCAGCGGTCGGTACCGCCAATGGTCGTTCGACATTCACTGACCCCACGCTGATTTGTGCATCATTATTTGGTGGGTGGGGTTTGTATGCGTGGCGGTGGCGGGGTGATGTGTACTGCATTTCCGCCGTCATTGTCCCTGGTGGTGGGCAGAGGCTGTCAATTTTTTGTATGTCTTTTTGGCATTATTTTATGGCGGTGTGCAATCCACCGCCACTGGTGGTCTTTTGTTGGCCATCAGCACGGCGGTCGGCAGTGTTTGCCGCCAAGTTCATAATGCGGGCCATAGTGCCCACCATGGCAGATTCTGTGCATACTAGAACTGACAAAGTGCTAACATGATTTAGAACAACATTGAAATAAATTGTAATCAATGGAATGTACTATTATTAGTAGAGATGAATATGATTTGGAATGATTTATGATTTATTAGTTTAAAGTTACATGTATGCACAAACAAAAGTGCACCTGTCCGTCATACTTAATGTGATGTTTTGAAACATTGCCCTAATTAATACATGCTTTTCATATTTTAGTGATATGTTACTTATGCTGAATGTATAAGTTGCATATTGTGTGTGTTTTATTAATGACAATATTAATGCATTATATTTCATGTGTTAGCATAACTAGGCCTGAAGTCTTCATATTTGTAGCAGCAGTGAAACACTGAATCATTTTCTTTCTCTCTAACATTAATTTTTCCACTGGGTTGTTTCACATGATTAGTAAAGAGTCCTATTTTATTATGTGTAGATTTTATACTGCAATGCCCTTGGTTGTTTCAACTTTGAAACATGATGACTGGAAGGAGAGTACTGCTATTGTTTAAAAGAACTGTTTCAATGAGAAAGGGGAAATCATCTTGTGCCATGAAAAGGAACCTGGATTGAAACAAGGGATGTACAAATTGTTACATTCACTGGAATCACACAGAAACAGATGACACCAGACCAAACATGTGAAACTGCTGTGATGTTGCAAACTTGATTTTTTAAAAGAGACCAATTGGATATTGCCCCTTTTGTGTAATGTGACCCCATCCATCAAATGGACAATCAGCCTATTGTGAGTAATTTTGATTAAGAACGGACTTTCTAAGTTTGAGGCAGTTCCATCTTAAATCTTGTTCTGTTAACCTGTCCCTTTGGACTTTTCCTGATTTCTATGTGCACCCTGTATCCTGCACTTTCCCCAAGATGGTGCTTCTAAAGGACTTTGCTGATGATCTACATCCTTTGCTGATGAAATTGAATTGAATGCTGAACATAGAAAATATATATCTTAATGCAATATACTTTCCCCTGACCTGAGTTCCTGAGTCAAATTATTTTTCTTATCTAGTTTAATTTAACCCAAGATAGATGTTTTCTAAATAATTTTTGTCTGTTTTTTTTTTTACTTTTGCCAGTGTGTCTAACCTGCTCCGACACATGCTTGTCCTGATTTGGTTAGTAGTAGGAAGAATCTATGTCCCAATCCTTGAATTTTGAATCTTTGCAAATTGGCTTGACTGATGAATTCACTGTCTCAATTGAAACATGTCTCTGTCTCACAAGTGGCTGCTTTATTGATATGCATTATTCTTCTTGAATGTCAAATGGTGTTGATGGTGAGTAAATTTAATTTGTTTCAAAGATTTGGTCATCCTATAGTGCTCATTTATCTTTACAATTTGATTTTGTGCACAATTTATGTGACTTTGGCTTTGTTGTGATAAATAAAGCTTTGAACTTTTAATTGATTTGAGTGTTTTTTCCATTGCCATATGGGACAGGGTTTAAATTGATGATTGGGTGTGAGTGATTGTAAATTGTTACGACCCTCTTAACTGAGTGAAAAGATCGATCAACCAGAGGGAAAGGAAGCATTTTTCAAGCCCTGTGAAGGGTGAGGGGAAAATGCATTAGTAAACGCCAGAAGGCAGCGACAGCTAGGTACGAATAGTGAACTTTACTCACTAGCCTTATGATCTCAAAATCGGGTGAGGTGACTCAAGAGCAAAAACAGGGATTGTGCTCACAAGGTTGTTGGCTGCCCTAGAAGCAATTGAAGCCACCTTCGGAATAGTGAATTTTTTCACTTGTCTTTCACAGATACATTACGCACAGTGCTGCTGCATTTTTTTAAACCTCCACCACCATTTGATGCAGCCAAAAAGCAGAATATTGGTGCCAGATGAACCACATCTATCAAGACTTGCTATGATTTTATAGGTGGCCTGGAAGAAGAAAATGATGACAAAATCATGAAATACTCAAAAAATCTTGCTGGTGATGGAGTGAAAGAAGTGATAAAGAAGATCTAGCAAACTGAGACAATGTCATACTGTCCAAGCAAAGATGCTTTAGGAGCCAAGTTCAATCCCATGCCAAACATTTACTATAAAAGGTAGATTTTCAATCAAAGAAGATAACAACTTGGTGAGACAATGGATGTGTTTGTTTAGAGAATTGATGTGCCCATCAACCATTGCAAATTTAGTGAATTTAATAATGAGGAAGCCATGCAACTGAGAACCATTGATGTTTGTTTGTCGGGCTCATTCAGAAGACGCATGTTGCGAGAGACACACAGTCTAGAAAAACTACTGATGGCTGCCAGACCTGAGGAATGAGCAGACTGGCAAGCCACCGACATAGAAGTGGGAACAGCCAAAGGTGAATCAGACTTGGCCATGAAGAGTGGACACAAGCACTGAGCTGACACCCGCAAGCTGACGTCTCCAAAGAAAAAAAGAAAGAATGTGTTTCCGATTTGGATTTTCATTTCCACATGCGGATAAATGTTCAGCTATTGGACAAACGTGCAAGGGGTGTGGAAAGGATAATAATTTCACAACGGTTTGCAAAGCAAACTAGAAAACAAGTGTGTCACGGCAAGACAAGAAAATGAATGGCAGAAAGTTCTACAAGTATTGTCGCCACACCCATAAAGATTAAAAGCAGCCTCAATAGCAACAGGTGAAGTCGATCATCATTAAAGTCACCCTGCACAAGCTCCTTGACGTCACCATCGAGTGAAGAGGATGAATGTGCAATGATCATAAATAAAAAGAAGCTGTGTGCCCTAGTGAGCCCTGGCTCTTGCAAGGAAGACAAATGAATAAAAAATACAAGTGAGTTAATGAAACAAAAGAACTCAAATGGGCATTGCCCCAACATCAAACTCAAGGTCAACGGTTGTCCTAAACGTTTGTAATTGATAGTGGTGCATCAATCAACATCTTTCCAGTTGAACAATTTCACAGTTTGACATCTGTACTGCATCTTAAGGTGTCAAATACAAAGGTATACACATGGGCGGCTACCAAACCTTTACAAAATTAAGGAGCATTCCCAGCGACCTTGCGACACAAGAAGACTTCTGTGCAAGCCCCAATCCACGTTCTCCAAGGTACATCTAGTGCATGCTTACTTAGTTTTGCAACTGCTGCTGACCTGGGACTGATATCTATCAATTTTCGACCAAAATATGCAATTTGATATTGTGCATCAGTTCCCGTCGCTGTTGCATGGCCTAGGAAGGCTCAAGACGATCAATGAAGACATCCAGCCTGTTGCACAGTGACAGCGCAGGATACAAGAAGCAGTCGAGAACGAACTAGCAGCCCTGCTGAAACACATTATCGAGCGCTGTACTGGTCCCACACCATGGGTGTCACTCATAGTGGTAGTGCCAAAAAAGGACAGTGGAGGTGCAATGCACATCTGGATGGATAGGCGCCAGACCAACAATGCAATCAAGAGAGAAAGGCATCCCGGTCCGCACATTGTGGTTATGATCATGCAGCTGAATGCAGCCAAAGTCTTCTCTCGTCTTGACTTGAACAAAGTCGAACTGAAAGAAATATGCTGGTGCATTACCACTTTTTAAACTCACGTTGGTTTGTTCAGATACAAAAGACTGAGCTTTGGAGTGTCATCTGCTGCAGAAATATTTCAAGATGTGATACGTAGGGATATTCAGCCTGTTACACGTGCCTTCATTTACAGTGATGACATACCGGTGTTTGGCAAAATGCAATAAGGAACATTATAAACCTCTCAAACAAGTGTGTTAGTTATTTACAGATATAGGTCTCACATTAAATGCTAAAAAATGTGAATTTCATTAAACAAAACTCAGGTTCTTTGGGCACATGTTTTCTGATGGAAGGATGACTCCTCATTCTGATGAAGTTCAAGCATTGTCTACCACCAGTCCTCCACAAGATGTCTCCATTGTATGGTCCTTCATGGGCACGGCCAGTTATTGTTCATGGTACATTCATGATTTTGCCAGAGTGGGTGCTCCATTGTGAGATCTGACAAAACAAAGTGTTCAGTTCTGATGGTCCACTGAATGTGATCACACTTTCAAGAGCATAAAAAATGGGACTGCAAATGTGACTGAGATGCCTTACTTTGATCCTACACTGCCCACTGAGATCACTGTTGATGTGAGCCCAGGTGGGGCTGGGAATGCTCAGTAATACAACGTGGCATACGCCAGTTTAAGCTTGTCCCACACAGAATGTATCTATTCTTAGCCAGGAAAAAGAAAGTCATAGGGGCCTGTGAACATTTTTATGTGTTTCCATATAGAAAGCATTTAATGATCATCACAGACCACCAGGCTACTCACCATGATTGGAGATCCAAAGGCCAAAATGTGTCCTCGCATTGAAAAGTGGGGGCTGCGTCTACAAGAGTATGACTACACGAGTGTGCACAGACAAAGCAAGAATCAAAACCCTGCAGATGATTTGTCACAAGTGCCCATGCAACAGCACAGCACAAGATAGAAAACTGCAGAGTAATACATCAATTTAATTGTAAAGTGTAGCACACCTTCAGCTCCATCCATTGAGCAGAATATTGCAGCCACAAATGCTGACAAGGATGTGCTGGCCCTTAAGAATTTTTTTCTGAGCACATCATGGAGGCAGACTGTTCGACCTCAAAGTGACAATGTTGAATTTCAAAACCACTGAAAAGTCCAAGACGAACTGTTTGTCACCAAAGAAGGAATTGTGCTAAGATTGTCAGACCTGTGAGTCTGGCACAGCAAGTCATTAAACTTGCTCATGAAGGACATTGTGAAAAGTACTGCTCCTCTGTCTCTGTAACGCGCATCAGGGCAGGGCCCGTTTGTTTGCATGTTTTTGACGCATACCGAGTTCAGCCAGCATTTGAGGTCAACAACCAAAGGAAGCTAGGGACTGATTGCTCGATTCTTCCTCTCAAGTTTGTTTAAGGTACTTCAGGTGGGGAAGATTGGCGCTGAGGCAGAAGGAACTCATTTTGGAGGTGGACGCACTGCCCAGAAAAAAGTCCCATTGGGGAAGCTTCTCGTGTCTCAACTATCCAGGGTTCCACAGCTTGACGTTGGCACCAGGATGATGTTGTTGGATTCGATCCCCATGGTGATGCATTTTTATTCTGAATTACCTAGCGTGGCTGGGCATCTGGGCATATATATATATATATATATATATATATATATATATATATAGAGAGAGAGAGAGAGAGAGAGAGAGAGAGAGAGAGAGATTTATTGTTGATGTGTTGCACCTTTTTATGCTTGTCATTGTTTAACTTCTGAAAGTATTCTAGCACTTGCACATGTTTTATTGCATTCAAGTTAAATGCTCATGTTTATATATACGTGTGCTTTTATTTGAAACCTGGGAAGTGCCTTAATAAATTCCTTATGCAAACTAGGAGTGCTGCATTCATTGGCATAATATTCCTCTTAGTTTGAAGCAAAGCAGAACAATTAAACACTCTCAAATCTGACAATGGTCCGCCATTCAACAGTAAGGAGCTTAAGGAGTTTCTGACAAGACTCAGGGGGTTATTCTAACTTTGGAGGAGTGTTAATCCGTCCCAAAAGTGACGGTAAAGTGACGGATATACCACCAGCCGTATTACGAGTTCCATAGGATATAATGGACTCGTAATACGGCTGGTGGTAAATCCGTCACTTTTCCGTCACTTTTGGGACGGATTAACACCTCCTCCAAAGTTAGAATAACCCCCTCAGTGTCAAACATCAGAAAAACACACCATTGTGGCCTTAAGCCAACGGTGTTGTAGAACGATTTATGGGGACCCTGAAATGAGTGATCCAATGTGCCTCTATGGAGAGCATTGAGCTGAGTCAAGTATTGTGCCATGCCATCTGTGCCTACCAGTTGACCACTGGTGAGAGTCCTACCACATTGATGTTCGGAAGAACTATAAAAATCCAATTACCACAATGGACCTCTGAGTGAACTCTCAAAGATGATGAGGTTTGTGCTACTGATACTGTTCCGAAATGTCAGATGAAGACATATGCTGATCAACGCCACCAGACTCAGGAGGTTGTGTTCAACGAAGGTGAGTGGGTTCTTGTCAAAGATGGAAATGAAAGACAGATCCTACGTTTGAAGTTGCACCTTTGAAAGTCATGCAGGGCAAGGGACATATGATAACAGCGACCGACCAGGCAAATCCATTAGAAGTGACTCGTCCCATGTCAGACATCTGTCTAGGCAATTATTGGTCCCTGCAAACCCAGTAGATGTTGATCCACCTTAAAGTCCTGAACAGACATCAGACCCTGTACCATCCTGGCCCATCCTTGGTACAGCTCAACTACTTCATGTCACTCAGTCTTGCCGAACTGTGCAAACACCCAGACGGCTGATCAAGGAACTGTAATGCTGCTATTTACCCATGTTTCTTTGAGTGTCTTTTTGTTTAATAAGGGGGAGATGCTGTGTCTTGGGACTATGAACATTAAGACCCCGCAGCTAGAGTGCAGACTCAAGAAAGGGATTAGGCAATCAATCTAAAGGTGTTAAGGTGTGGTCTTTAGCAGCTGTGGTATATTAAGAAGTTAGTTGAATGTTGTACGCTGAGGAATAAAGACGTTAGATACAAGCTACGTTTGCAGTGTGTTCTTCTGTATGCACCAAGGCTGGGAAGGACACGCCAGCCCACACCGCCTCAGGGAGGGAGGAGTGTGAAAGAGGTGAAGGGATTGGTCCGCCCTTTAAGTCACTGGATCTGAAGTCCTGCATTAGGTGCTCCACCTCCGGAGATCTGCCACACTCTTCCAATGCTACCTGGCACCATCCCTGGAAGTCAGCTGGATTATCTTGCTGCTACCTCCTTCTATCCCCTTTGTGTAAGTGCCAGGGTGGCCTTCCAATGCTCCAAGGTTCAGGGCTTCAGTGTTATTGAAGGTCTGATTACACCTCTTTGGACTCCCTGGACTGTCTCTTGTAAGGAGCAACTGGGGCATTACTTTCCTCAAAATACTGAAACATGTGCAGGACCTCCCACTTATACTACTCCCTCTATGGCCGCCACCTTGTCCAGAACTAGAAATCGACTTTTTAAAGAACCTTTTAAAACCTTACAATATTTAGAAGTGCATTTTCAGCGTCCACTATTTTCCCTTAATAAGCCATCCACTTACGTTTTACTCCAGAGTCAGAAGCTTAATGGATATTGTTCTTATGAAAAGCTCTTAAGTTATGAACATTAATTTTGCATAGAATTGCTTCATTCTGTATCACTTAAGAGGGGAATTGCTTCATTGGTCATAGCGTTCACAGAGTAGTAAAAAAAGAGCTTCACATTTCAATTGAATTCACTTCACATTAGCAAACTACTTTCCCCAAGGATTCCAATTCCGATGTATTCTTAAGATGCGGTCATTGATCTAGGCACATTCTTGCGGTAACGAGCTGATCTTAAACTAATATTTTTTGGGTGATTGTCCTCTGCACGTGTTTTTTACCTTAATCTTCCGCCATACCTTTAATGAGGATTCTCTTTGTATTGATCCCCACATATCTTTCTTTTTCCATGACTTTTTCAAGTTTGCATTGAACCGTTTCAATGGATTCCTTTGCTTTTTCAAATTCAACTTTAATGTCCCATCGAGTAGACTTAAAGATATATGAGCTGATTCAAGAGCCCCTAGTGCTTCCTTGTGCCACATTAGCGTAATTTGTTAATGGTAATGTGGCCCAAGGAGGCCAAAATCGCTGAGGCAAATTTTCCAAAATGACACAATGCATGCATTGCCCCACTTTGTAATCCTTTGAGCAACATTATGCCTGCGCCAGGCATAATGTATGCAAAAGGGGCATTCCCCAGTTAGGAGGTCCGAAAAAATGGCAAAGAAATCTAAAAGATTTCTTTGTGTCATTTTTTTCAGCACTTTTAACTCACTTAATAAATAAAGGGTATCTCGACATTAACCCAACTGAATTATCCTAGTATGCCAACCTTTAAGAGTGAAAGGGGCATGTGGTCTGTAGGGGATGCAGGACCCAGCTGAGCTAGCTGTCTCCTGTACAGATGTAAGTGGCAATCTGTCACACCCAATCAACATCTGGAAAGCAAAAGTACAGATATTACGCTACGGGGAGCAGATCCCCGGGAGTAAAGCAATGAGTAACTTCAATTTGCGTTGCATAGAAAGACTCGTGAGAAGTAGACAGGGTATAAAGGGTCAGACTGATTGTGTCAATGTTACATTGTTTGTAAATGGAAGGAATCAATTGTTAACAATTTGTATAGCGTGCAATATTAGAACATCCGTTTTCTTGCAATATTAAAACATGCACGTCTTGTCAGTGCGTCTAAAATAACCTTCTGTGTTAATAACAAACTTATTTTTATTGACAAAAAGTAGGTATGTCACACCTTGCAAGTACACATAACCACATTTCCCAATACCATAGCCTGAATATACCATTCGTGGCACACATCGCTTACAGTGAGCTTGGGTTTGCTTAAGACACTAGCCAGGCAGGATCACACAGTGCGGCACTAACAAGTCTAGGATCACAGTGTGGCAGTAGACAGTCTCGGGTCACACAGTGCTTCTATTTCTCTCCCGTGCAGAAGGAGGAATGAGTCCACAAGTATTGGGAGGAAATCGGGAATGGAGTGGCCCTCAGAACTCCTGCAGTGCACTCATATCAACTCCTCCTCATGGATAGTAAGCGCTATATAAATGGAATTTTAATTTAAATGTTAACAACAGTACCACAATGTCTTGGTAAATCGCGCATGTGGGAGACTTGCTTTTAAATTTTAAAATGACGATAAATTCAGCAAGGTGATTATGGGCTGAGAGTAGGGCCATCTCCTTCCAGCCACACAACCCCTCCACGCCAGATGGAAGGTCACCATTTAAGAGATGTAAGACTATCTAGAAAGCAACCACAATAATAACTTGGTAGAGTAATGTACCTGCTGTGGAGATTGGGATACAGTTGGCAGGTCATTCGATTTAATATCTGGTGGACCAAGTGAACCTTTTACTATTCTGAAATGAGTTTGACCAAATTATAGTGCAACAAAGGAAAATTGTTAGTGGGAGTCTATGGTTCAGAAAGTTAACAACAAAGTGCAGAGGTTTGTGTATTGGTATACAATTTTGGCCAGGCTTCCAATGAGCTCCTACACTGGGATAAAAAAAAAAAAAAAAACACACACACACATTGGTGAGTTGTATTATGAAATCTGCCACAGCACCGTGCCAGCCATGGAGGAGTGGACAGTGCTTAATTTGAGCTGACGGTTCTAGGTGGGGCTCACCAGCACTTTTTTGGGGGGATCAGCACTTATTTTATCTCATCATACTTTCACCCAAAGCAAGGGGAGGGAACACACATAAGGGGGGAAGAAAGTGGAAGGGAAAGATGGAAGAACAGCGTAGAAAGGAGAACAGGGGACGAAAAAGAACCTGAAATAGTAAAATAAAGAGGAGGCAAAGATTGTTTGGTGGTGGATGAAAGCAGTATGAGGTGGAATCAAGACTATGCTACCTTGATATTTGACACACTGATATTTGTGGCTCCATCTGAGGGCTTCTGAGCACAACTTTGGGCACCAACACTTATTATTTTATAAATTAAGTATTGGAAGTGGTGCAGCTGGTTACTGTCCCTGAGCCATGTTGGAAACTGGTGACAGGAAGTAGGGGCAGCATTGAGTTAGTCCTGCTCCTCCATGAAGGGGACAAAGATGCAAGCCAGACATGAGCAGGGCAGCTGCTAGATTCCTGTGTTTTTTAATTCTCAAAAAAAGAGAACAGGAGTATATTGCCTCACATCCCAGCACTCAGTTCACCTCAATGCATTATGGTAAATGCAGTGCATTGTATTTAGTTTTCACCATACTTGGTGCAGTCAGTGCGATGTATCTGTAAACATGTGTTTCAGGATTGTTGTTCATTTTCAGTAGAGAGTGACATGTTTTTTAGAGGTGATGGAAATGCTGCTCAGAGTTTTCTCAGGTGTCTGTACCACTCACTGAGAGCAGGTGCATCAGCCAGAGCTCATCAAACAGCTTAAGAGAGCCTTATTAAACAAAGGAGGAAGGGAGAACACTACCTTACATCCCAGTACTAAGGCCCTGATTTATACTTTTTTTGCACCTCATTACCATCCTTTTGTGAAGCAAAAGCTGTGCAAACTTACAAAATACAACTGTATTTTGTAAGTTTGCGCAGCTTTTGTGTAAACAAATTACCGTAATGAGGCGCAAAAAAAGTATAAATCAGGGCCTAAGTTCTCTCATATGCATTATGGTAAATGTAGTGCATGGTAACACTTCAGTAAAAGTCTTAAGTTTTCACCATTGTTGGTGCAGCCAGTGCTGTGTAGCTCTAGACATGTGTTTCAGGATTGTTGTCCTTCTTCAGTAGAGTGAACGAGTGCTTGGATATGAGGCAGTGCTCCCCTTACTCCTCTGTTTAAGGCACCAAAGAGCTGATAAGGACTGGTTGATGCACCTACGCTCAGTGAGTTGTACCGAGACCTGAGAAGACTGCTCCTCGAAACGATTGTGAACAGAGTGGGAGATACAGGCTAATAAGTGAGTTGCAACACACGGTGAGACAGGCAGAGCGATCTGGGAGCCTTGCCCCCCTCCGGGGACAATGGACTACAGGGCATGTCATTCTTAGGCTTGGAGACACATCTTCAGACACACTGAGAGAGGCCGCAGAGGAATGGATAGAAGAGGAAGAGGAATGGAGAGAGATGTAGAGACACCACAATGTGAGGAACCCCCATATGGTTCACAGGTCATAACAGGGGCAGAAGATGATGAGGATTGGGACAATGGGTTTAATAGGTGTGCGCACTAACAGGGGGTTATATAATTTTCACCCGCAGCCTACACAAGAGTTACTAATGACAGCAAAAAGTACCACAGATACAAGAGGAGAGTCAATACTAAAAACAAGGTCAGATTTGACACATATAGAGATAATGGAGCAAAAGGAAGGTAGCTATTATTGTCAACCCTTCTCAGATGAATTGGCGAGGTGGACCAAAAGAGAAGGAAGGAAGCCATGGCCCGACAAGGATCTGATTAAGTGACTGCAGAAGATTGCATACGGCAGGGACGGGGTGACCCAGATTGGAACTACCCCTACATGCAAGAATGCCTTGCAGTCTGGGAGCAGTATGCTATAGACAAACCAACTAAAGTGACACGCTGTATTAGACCAGATCCAAGGAGACAGGAGATGTGGGCATCAATAATATTCACAGATCCCGGGGTTAAATTAAGAGCTATATCAGATGAAGAAATATTTGATGATTGCCCACGAATTTAGACAGTCGTGTTTGAGATGGAGATTGCCATTAGAGTACAGTTACAACACAGGACAGTGTCCAGACACGCACAAGACAGAACAATAATAGAGAAAGATTTTTCAAAAGTCCCAGAAGTGTTGTGGACAAAGGGACCATATGATGTGGGGCTGATCAAAGGGGCTGAGCCTGTGAAAATTACATTGAAACCTGGAACAATATTGCCCAGGCTACGGCAGTATCCCTTGTCTAAGGAGGCAGAAGATGGTATCCTCCCTACAATCCAAGTGTTACTTGAGCAGGGAGTAATATATGAGAGGTCGACACCGTGCAACACACAAATGTTTCCGATACGTGAGGCAAAGAGGGGGACTTGGAGAATGATTCAGGATTTACGCTCCCTAAACAATGTAGTGATACCAGAATTTCCAGTGGTACCCCACCCATCAGTCATACTGACAGTCATTCCTAAAGAAGCCACTTATTTTTCAGTGGTCAATTTGAAGAATGCGTTTTTCAGCATTCCATTGCATTCTAACAGCCAATGTTTGACTGGATTCACATTTAGGGACACTATATTTCTATGGGTGTCTTCCCCAAGGCTTCTGTGAGTCTCCGAGCATTTTCAACAGAACAGTGAAAAAGGATTTTGCAAACATAAAATGCAAGAGTACTCTGTTACAATACGTGGATGATATTATGGTTTGTAGCGCTACCTAAGACATATGTAGAGACAACACCATTGGTCTCCTCTGCATGCTTGCAGAAAAAGGTTGAAAAAAGTGGACAAAAATTAATTGCAATACGTGTAGACAGAGGTCCACTATTTGAGACAAATAATATCTAAAGATGGCAGGAGGGTGACACCGGACAGAGTGGAGAGCATCAGGAACATGTCTAAGGCCACAACCACAAAACAAATGCAGAAGTTTTTAGGACTCTGCAATTATATGAGGCAGTGGGTATTCTATTACGCCACTCTGACCGCACACTTTTAACTGCTTTAAAGGAGTACCATACAAATGCAAACAAAATCAACTGGACTGACGAAAGGGAGACAGCCTTCCTGGAGCTAAAGATAGCAATCACAAATGCTCCAGTGTTAGGTACACCTGATTATAATAAAACATTCTTCCTCTTCTGTCATTGTAATGGAATAACGATGACAGCGGTACTGACTCAAAAGACATCTATAAGACACAAACCAATTGCCTACTACAGTGGGCTGCTAGATCCCGCCATGAAAGGGCATTATCCATGTGAGCAAGCACTGGCTACAGCAGCTTTTGCAGTCCAGAAGAGCACCACCATAGTGATGGGATCACCTTTAACACTGTATGTAGAACATGCAGTATTCGCTATCTTGCAAAAGAGCAAGAGCACCCTTACAACTCAAAGGGTATCTGGATATGAAGTAATACTTTCAATACCATCCTTGCAAGTGGTTCGATGTCACACAGTTAATCCAGCAACGTTCTTTGCACACCTAGTTTCTGACGATGAACAAGTACATGACTGTGCCACTTACACCCCAGAAGAAGAGAGTAAGGTAGGAGAAGACCCCATTCCTTGGAGCACATTGCTCTTTGTTGATGGGTCCTCTTTCATAGATGAGGAGACTGGGATTAGGCACTCAGGAGCAGCCGTTGTAAAAGCCGAACAGCAGGGATCCTCTGACACCTTACAGATAGTGAGTCAAATACCACTTCCATCCCATTTCTCAGCACAAGCTGCAGAACTAGTGGCCATCATTGAAACGCTGTAGCAAGCTGAAGGATTAGAGGTTACCATTTATTCAGATTCAGCGTATGTCACCACCACTGTGCATTCTAGCATTCACAGGTGGGAAAGGAGAGGATTTCTTAAATCGGATGGATCCCCTGTAATGTATAAAGATTTATTGGTGCAATTGATAAAGGCTTTAACTCTACCATCCAAGGTAGCAGTTATAAAATGTGCAGCGCATACCAATCAGGAAGACCTTGTCCCCAGGGGTAATGCCTTGGCAGACTGGGCAGCAAAAGAAGCAGCTAAAACATCTCCAAATTATAGTGAACAGGATGAACACACATTAGGGATGATGACAAGCAGACAACTAAATGCTACTGAATTATCACCCCCATAAACAGAGACAGCACAATTACATTTATGCGAATTGCAAGAACAAGCACTACCTCATGAAAGGGAGCTGTGGGAACAGCGAGGGTGTATACAGTCACCAACAGATTTTATTTATAGGCAAGAAAGCACAGGTAAAACAGTAATGCCACAAGTTCTGTTATATGCAGCCCTAGAGCAACTACACCTCCCTGTACACACTGCCAAGGAATATCTTCTTGCTACTCTACAGACAGATTGGTTCATTCCACAACTATCTGAAATGATTACTATGTAAATTGCATAATGGGCAGTATGCCAACAATACAGCCCTAGACCAACACTAAAAGTAATTACCTCAACAATACCACGTCCGACAGGCCCATTTAAAAATTTACATTTAGATTTTGTTGACATGATTGAGAGATGTAACAATTACAGATACCTCATTGTGGTGGTCTGCCCTTTTTTAAGGTGGATCGAGGCAGGACCATGTGTACATAATGATGCTAAAGCAGCAGCCAATTTTCTGATAAGAGAGGTGATACCCTGGTGGGGAATCGCAGAAGCGATCCGCCCAGAAAACGGCACACACTTTGTTAATGCAATGTTTCAGCACCTCTGTAGCTCTCTAGGAATAAAACATAAATTGTCATCTGTCTATCATCCCCAAAGTAATGGTACAGTGGAACGCCTCAAGGACCTGTTAAAAAAAAAATGGTAAATTATGTGCCACACTGCAGAAAAATTGGCTGTATTGCCTTCCACTAGCTTTATGTGCTCTCAGGAACCATCCAGGAAGTGATCATCACTTGACCACATCACCAGATAGTGACAGGACGTCCTATGCCAACGCCCTTAACAATAGCTCCACAGAAGACAGATGCTCAAAAGACAACTGAGGTTTTAGGACAGGAGATGAGTAGTTATTTATCTCAGTTATTGAAGTCTGTCAAGTTCTTCTCTAAAAAAGTGTTACGGCAGGAGAAATGCACCATCCCAGGCCAGCGCACTAGTCCAATTTCCGTGGGCCAGCAAGTGTATATCTGCAATTTTGTACGACGATGGAGAGACAGCAAGTTCGAGGGCCCCTACTTAGTTACCCAGAGCACCCCCACAGCAGTGAAAGTGGAAGGCAGGAAGCCATGGATACATCTATCAGATGTTCGTTTGGCTCCTGCTTCATGTCATGCATCGCCATCTTCACAGGAACTTTTAGAGGAGGGCAAAGAAAAAGACGAAGGACAACGTCCCTTTTAAAGAGGCCTGCAGAGTTCCTATTCGATACTGCTAGTGGACACTTATGTATTTCAATTTTGTTTTTCTGTTCATGTCTTGTTATGCTAGCAATTGCATTTCAATGGTATTTTAGTCCATGCATGGCAATATGTCAGTATGCTAAGCGCTTTCAGAGAGAAGTAAAGAAGTATGAAAATGTATCCCATAATATCCATGTTAGTTTGCTAGACAACATGTGGTACCAGCATTTGACAGAGATAAAGATAAGCATGCAGACTACTAAAAAGTCATGTTTTGTTTGTTCCCTGATTCCACATGCTCGTGACACAGACAGGCTGCAATCATCAAAACAGGTTCCCCATCAATGTTATTCAATGTTTCTTACATCTTTATCTTTGCAGAATGCGAGCACGGATGGAACTCTTACAGATAAGACAGGGAGCGTTCCTAGTAAACACCAAACAATATGAGGAGGAGTTAGCCGATATAACGAATGTCCTGACAGACCGCAAGGAGTTAATAGTGAAGTTAGAATCAATGGCTAATACAGGGGTCTTGAGGTATAAAAGTAAGAAATGGAAAACTAGAATATCAGAGCAGGGATTCCTGGGAATATCACGACCTACACTTTTCTGTAAAAACTATTCAGCCACACCTATGCCCCATGACTGTCAGGAGAGGCCATACTTTCAAGTAAATGGATCAGTATACGTCCATGGTCAGTGGCACCATGGCGCAACATTTGGGTGTAGAGCTCTCTCTTTATGGATGGGAAATCAGAGGGACAATAGCATGCAACAAAAATGTCAGGCTATATGGGAAGAAAATATATCTAGATTAACCTGGGTAGAAACGCCATCCACTCTTCGAGCAGGTAGAACAACAATTATTTTCTTTTTATGTTTCAGGGGAAATGGAACGGTCCTGGTAGGGAGGAACATCAATTGCATCACCACAAGGTACAATGCTGACATGCAATGGGGCACCTCCAGTCTGATGGACTACTATTGGCAATGCGTAGAACGGCTATATACGCGACTTCCTTCTGGATGGAGAGGTCTTTGTTCTTTCATTACTGTGCACACCCCCTCCTTGGTGATTCCAGGGGTGGACATCTCAAAGTTACATGACCATCCCATGAGCCGTCCGACTACCTTGCTACACCATCGGGAGAAGAGATCTGCAGATTATTTAGGCACTACAACCTGGAAAGACGTTCCACAAGAGCACAGGTTGTTCAATGATGCCCAGTTGTTCTCCGGAAGCATCTTCCCATTTGTCCAAGCAAAGGCAACTGCTCGCTGGCTGCAAACAACCCAATGGAAACTAATGAAGACCATTAACGCGACTGAAGATGGTTTCAATGCAGTCAAGGAAGAAATGCGGGCTGTGAAGGTGATGCTTATGCAACATAGGTATGTGCTAAACTTGATGACGGCCATGGAGGGTCTGGTTTGTGCCAAAATCAGAACTGCCTGCTGTACATACGTGCCAGCTAACGATGCAGACAACGGAACAATAACTGAGACCATACAGACTCTACATAACTTACAGAAGAAGATGGCAGAAGAGGGGGTTGCCCCGAATGAATGGTTTTCAGGGTGGTTTGCATGGATGCCATCCTGGTTTTCAGGACTGGTTAAGGGGTTATTCCCGATCCTTGTGGTGATCCTGTTGGTGTTTTGTGTCTTCCAGGTAGTGGTAGGATTCTGCAAGAAGATAAGCCAGAAGTTGCGTGGGATTTTCACTGTCAGGGCAGCCAGGAAAGTGCAGGAGGACGAGGACAACATATATACACCAATGAATGTGTGTAGCAGGGAAGGTGAGGAAGTAGTTGAAAGTTCAACTAAAGTGGGGAATGTTACTGAAAATATGGAAAAAGGAGAAGGCTCACTTTTGCTAATGCATGAATTAGGAGGAAAATGTGCAGAATCGTACATGATCAGAAAAGAATACAGGCCTAGAATGTTCATGATGTCCAAATAGAGAGCTCAGGATAGAGAGGATGCAGGGGTGCAAGGACAGGCACAAGAAGAAACATTTATTCATAATGCAGCTGGAAGTAGAAGGCCATAGAAAGCTTGAGCCATACCTTAATAACACACGCACAGGGAGGGCGCACATTCCGATCCATGTTCACAAGGGAAAGTGTACACCATGGTGGTTTTGGAAAGGGAACCCGAGAAGCTTTGATGCTTGAAGGCCAGCACCTGTGCGAGGGAGGACTGACAGAAATGTTTCCAATAGTTGAGTTAGCTTAGGAAGGAATTACTAATAGGCTTCAGAACGTGAGATCAAAAGACACTGTGGTTATTAGCAAATGTGTCCATGACAGATGTGTAACCTTAGCTTTTCTGTAAATGCATAATTAGATGCTTTCCCAAGGAGACATGTGGCTTTGTGCTAATGTAAGTAGAGAAACAATGTACCAAGCAAGCGCTTAAATCAAAATGCATGACAAGTGATAAGATGCATTCAAGGTATAGTGAAGATATAAAAGAAGCTATTTGTACTGACACTGTTGAGTGCAGTATCAGTCACAGATGCTGTGCTTCCCTTCCGGCCGTTATTCATAAAAGCTCATATTTTTTGCCAAACAGATTTGTGTTGTTCTTTAATTTCCTGACCCTAGAACACTTTTTTCAGATTTGATTTCTAATTAACTTTATGCCAGTGTCCTTGTGAAAGCGTTTATTCTAATCGGAGTCTTGTGTTGCTTTAAAGTGTGTATTAGTTGAGGTCTTGGTTTAGATCTAATGCTTTCTCTGTGCAAGTGTTTATTTTAAACTGACTTTTATTTGCATGGATATCGCATTCCGGTCAGTAATCCACACTTTGGAAATTATTTAACATTTTATAATTACTGCATATTAGTTCAGGTCTTGGTTTGATTCTAATACTTTCTCTGTGCAAGTGTTTATTTTAAACTGACTTGTATTGGCGTGGATATTGCATTCTGGTCAGAAATACACACTGGGGAAATGGTGAACCATGTTCAAGGTTTGCCGTCCCTTTGGCATTTTCAAATTTTTTGCTTATTAGTTCATGAGTTTATTTTTTCATTTATGCACTTATGCCCATATTTATACTTTTTTAGCGCCGCATTTGCGCCTCCAATTGTATTTTGCAAGTTTGCGCCGTTTGTGCGTCAAAAAGCGGCGCAAATGCAGCGCTAAAAAAGTATAAATATAGGCCTTAGTGTCTGTGTGAGCATGTTTACTTTATTCCATTTTTAATGTGCTCTCTGTGAGTGTTTATTTATTTACAATGTACTTCATACCAATGGCACGATGTGTGTCTTTTATTAGCTGTGTCTGGTTTTATAAGTTCATTCATTTTTTAAACACATTTTCCATTTTTGAAATGCACTGTGTGCGACTGCTTTGTAAAACAGTTATTTAATAATAATTGACATGGCTCGCCGTCCAAAAATCAGTTAATTAAATGTCAGCCATCTGGGGCTTGCACGTTCTCTCCTCCTCCCCCATTCTTGCCACACCCCCCTTAGTACAACAGCAGCACCACTGGTACACAGCAAGCTATTTGTGTGAGGGAGACTGACCATGTCTTCACTGACCACACTGCATGATTTGCAAATGTCAACACCTCGAGTGGACTGGACTCTCTGTACAAGCATTTTGCTCAGTGAAACCAGACTCCAGGCCTTCCAGCTCCTAAAGACGGCAATTTGCACTTCTGCAGCTGGTGACCCCCAAGAATTTGCACACAAGAATTATTTGCTGACCTCAGAAAGTGGAAAAATATTTTCCAAAAGTTCTCACAGCTGCTCTTTTTGTTATCCTTGAGTGATGTCTGGGGATATTGCTATAACTTGTAAATCACAAGCTGTACAAATCCCAGCTATCAGCCCTCGCAAATCATGCCTCTCTCACTGACCTGCAGGAGAGGCAGACAAGGCAGGCTTTAAAGAGCCATGTTGTACAACAGCTTACATCCTAGTCGGGCCCCATTAAAGGGGGGGGGGCTTTACATACCCTTGGGGCAGGGTTGCAAAAGCAGGGCCTCCAGCTGGCTCCACCCTTCTTCCTAGCAAGGTAGCTCCCATAGCCCGCCTCTCACAGGGTTAGGAGCATGGTGAGTTAGGGTAAAAACCTGGAATGGATTCCAGGATCTAGTAGCCAATCCAATGTATGTATATATATATAAATTAGCTGTATTTTCTTTTTCAAATTGTTATCTGGTATGTATTACAATGTTTTATCAGGGACTATAAATGACACCGTAATATATGTAAATAATGTTTTGAAGCTACTTTCCAGGAACCTGAGACCCCCCCCATTCAAAGGGAACCTGCGCCACTCTGCAGAGGCGCTCAGAGTTGTCTACCGCAACTACTTGGTGAAGTACCCGTGGATCAATCTGCTCTTCAGACACCAGGTGACTCCTCACTGTAGTCGCACTGGCTCCTGTGTCTCTCAGAGCCTCCACCCTCTGTCCATTGATGGTCACCCATTGCCTGTACTTCTTAGTGTTATCAGGCACTAGGTTTCTCTGGACCATCTCACTGTCCCCTAGTGAGACAAGGGTCATTTCTGCTGGTTCCCACCCACCTGAAACCAACTCCTCCCCAAGCGCTACACTGGCCAAACCCTGGGACAGTGCACCAGTGAGTGCCGGTGTAATTTTGGGGCATTTGGGGTCCCCCCTCACATGACCCACCGGGTCACATGCATAACACTTACGTGGGGAACCACCTGCCACTGGCTTCCCTTTGGACAACCATGGCTTCTTTTCACTGGGGGGTTGGGAATCCTTACCCTGGGAATAAGTTTGGGGCCCTTTAGAGAACTCCCCCTGTTTGCCCTACCCCCCCCCTTTCTTCTGAGAGGGACCCTGCCCATCCCTGGCGTGGTCTCCCCCATACCTCTTTTGGACCCTGGTGCTCTCCCAGCGGTCCGCTTCCTGTGCAAGCTTCCTGGGGTCAGTCAGCTTGCTGTCAATGAGGTGCTGGCGCAGCTCTGGAAAACATAAACTGTACAAGTGCTCCCAAGCAATTAAATTGTAAAGCCCCTCATACGTGTTTACCTTACTGCCCTTCACCCAACCATCCAGTGACCTGCAAAAAGAATCAACACATTCCAACCATGTTTGGGATTCCTTTCTCTTGTAGGATCTAAACTTCTCCTTGTACTGCTCAGGGGTGAGACCATACCTGGTGAGTAAGGCCTCCTTCATGACAGGGTAGGTGAGATACTGAGCATCCCCTAAGGCTGTCAGTGTGTCCCTCCACTCTGCCTCAAAATGCTTCCACAGGGCTGCCCCCCAATGAGCTTCAGGGACCAGGTTCATGTGGAGAGCTGACTCATAACCCTTGAACCACAAGTAGATATCATCCTCCCTCTTATAATCCCTCACAAGGTCTTTTGGGATGTGTACCCTTCTCTCAGGCTGCACTGTAGGATTGCTGCCACCATCTCTACTGGACTGGCTTCTATGATCCATCTCTCTCAAGCTAAGCTCATGAGCCATCGCTAACTTCCTCTCCTCAAGGGCTAGCCTCCTCTGCTCCAATTGGTACTCCCTTTCTGCCTGTCTGTCCTGTAACTCCTCAGGTGTCAGACCCTTGGATGAGACACTGCTACCTGCCCTGGAGACCTTCTCCCTGGACATAACAGGCCCACCCACAATACCATTGTGTAATGAACACTCTTCCTCATCCTCCTCATCTCCCTCATCCTCTGTGTGCCCTTCAGTGCTCTTGGCTATCACCCAGGCCCTCAGCGCCTTTTGCAGCTCCTCCTTCTTGGATGAGCTCTTAATGGGACAGTAAAAACTTTTACAGAACTGCTTCAACTGAGCTTTGGTATAACTCTCCAATTTCTCAAGGTCAAAGTCAGCTCCAACTGATGCATCTCCAGCATGGGACATGATGAAAGGTAAAAAGAGTGCAAAGTTCCAAATGCAGAAACAAGTTTCCAAATGAAGTTCCAGAAAAGTCAATCACAGGATCAGCGAAAAAAGAAACTGAATGCAGAGCAAAAACAGTCCAAATAGAAAAAAAACAAAAATCACAAGACTAGTAGTATGTGGTCACGTAGTGGTCTGAACTCAAACAGTAGTGTACACTTAATTACTGTATGTCAAGTACATATACAAGTCCAAATCCCAACCGCTGATCACCAATGTTAGAAATGGGGTCTTTGGTTGACAGTCAGGTTACCCCCTGTTCAAGCAAGGGCCCTCACTCTAGTCAGGGTAAAAGAGAATCACCCTCAGCTAACCCCTGCTTACCCCCTTGGTAGCTTGGCAGAGCAGTAGGCTTAACTTCAGAGTGCTAGGTGTAAAGTATTTGTACCAACACACACAGTAACTTAATGAAAACACTACAAAATGACACAACACCAGTTTAGAAAAATAGGAAATATTTATCTAAACAAAACAAGACAAAACGACAAAAATCCAGCATACACAAGTCAAGTTATGAATTTTTAAAGATTAAACTCAAAAAAATAGCGCTTAGAAACAAAAATGCTTTGATGAGATATTAACACGGCGTCGTGACGGAGTCGTTCCCAACAAGCCGACACCAGCGGCGCCGGACACGGAGTCGTGTAGACCCCCAAGTACAGTACCTTTGGTGAAGAGTGAAAACAAGCCGATGCGCGAAGTTGGGGATCGCGGCATCTGTGCGAAACGTTGAATCCGCGCACTTCGAGCGGCGTCGGTCACGACGTGGTGCGGCGACTTCCACGGAGTCGCAGACTTCAGCGGGGCTGCAGAGGCGTCGGGCCTGCGAAGAGCGTCGTGTTCCAGCGAAGGTTACGGCGTCGGGTGCAGGCGGCGTCACCGGATTCAGCAGCGGCGTCGGTCCGGAGTCTTCCGAAGTTGATTTCCTTGGATTTCCACCAGCTTTCCTTTCAAGGGCCCAGGGACTGGATAGGGCACCACTTGTCAGAGCAGGAGTCTCTCCAGAAACTCCAGGTGCTGGCAGAGAGAAGTCTTTGCTGTCCCCGAGACTTCAAACAACAGGAGGCAAGCTCTAAATCAAGCCCTTGGAGATTTCTTCACAAGATGGAAGGCACACAAAGTCCAGTCTTTGCCCTCTTACTCTGGCAGAAGCAGCACTGCAGGAAAGATCCACAAAGCACAGTCACAGGCAGGGCAGCACTTCTTCCTCAGCTATCAGCTCTTCTCCAGGCAGAGGTTCCTCTTGGTTCCAGAAGTGTTTCTAAAGTCTGTAGATTTGGGTGCCCTTCTTATACCCATTTTAGTCTTTGAAGTCACCTTTCTTCAAAGGGGACTCACACCTACTTGTGAAATCCTGCCTTTCCCAGGCAAGGCCTCAGATACACACCAGGGGGTTGGAGTCTGCATTGTCAGAGGCAGGCACAGTCCTTTCAGATGAGAGTGACCACTCCAGCCCTCCCTCCTAGCAGAGATGGCTAATCAGGAAATGCAGGTTACACCCCAGCTCCCTTTGTGTCACTGTCTAGTGTGAGGTGAAAAACAACCCAACTGTCAAACTGACCCAGACAGGGAATCCACAAACAAGGCAGAGTCACAGAATGGTTTAAGCAAGAAAATGCTCACTTTCTAAAAGTGTCATTTTCAAACGCACAATCTCAAAATCAACTTTACTAAAAGATGTATTTTTAAATTGTGAGTTCAGGGACCCCAAACTCCACATGTCCATCTACTCTCTAGGGGAATCTACGCTTTAATCATATTTAAAGGTAGCCCCCATATTATCCTATGAGAGAGACAGGCCTTGCAACAGTGAAAAACTAAGTTAGCAGTATTTCACTGTCAGGACATATAAACCACATTACTATATGTCCTACCTTATCCATACACTGCACCCTGCCCTTGGGGCTACCTAGGGCCTACCTTAGGGGCGCCTTACATGTAAGAAAAGGGAAGGTTTAGGCCTGGCAAGTGGGTACACTTGCCAAGTCAAATTTACAGTGTAAAAATACACACACAGACACTGCAGTGGCAGGTCTGAGACATGATTACAGGGTTACTTGTGTGGGTGGCACAACCAGTGCTGAAGGCCCACTAGTAACATTTGATTTACAGGCCCTGGGCACCTCTAGTGCACTCTAATAGGGACTTAACAGTAAAACAAATATGCCAATCATGGAGAACCAATTACGTACACATTTTAAACAGGAGCACTTGCACTTTAGCACTGGTTAGCACTGGTAAAGTGCCCAGAGTAATAAAAACAGTAAAATCAGAGTCCAGCACACATCAACAACCTGGGGAACAGAGGCAAAAAGTTAAGGGAGACCACGCCAAGGATGAAAAGTCTAACATACACCATCAGCATTTGTTTTGAAACCAACGTCTATCCCTGTAACAGAGTCCGTGTGACCCTGTTTCAGGAAGGTACCCGAAGGCCAACAATCCGGCACCCCAGGGGCACTATGGAGAGTCAACAGCCCGGACCTCTCAACTCTGACCCGGACTTCCGGGTTAATGTGGGAGAAGACTATGGACTAAAAAGGAAGCCATCTCCAAAAGAAGGAGAAGACCGACGAGGGGAAGGAGAACTAGGGCCCAAAGGAGCAGGAACGAACGAAGACACTCGGGGGAAAACTGCAGGCTGAGATGCCGGATACACGTAATGAGGAAAATGGAGAGCCGGGGACGCTGCCGAGGAAGGATGCTCCACCGACGGACATGAGCCCTGGCGACAACTCCCGCCACATCCCCGGAGGGACGTGGCTTTCGCAGGTACATGCCTGCTTCATAAACCCTACAGGATACTATTGGCAATAAGAAGGGGGGGCGCGGGTGGTGACAAACAAATAGCGGGTGACCGCCCGCATACATATTTAAGTTTGCATCAACGACTCCTTTTATTTTCTTCATTATATGAAGACAATTGCTTTTGTTTTTTTTGTTTTTCCTCTTTCTCTTTTCTTTTCTTTTCTTTTCTCTTCTCGTTACTAATCATCACTACTGTTTACTATCCGCTGAAACGTGTCCTGTGAGAATAACAGGACTCTGGGCAACACAGAGAATTAAGACATTTCTTTTGGACAAACCAAGAGCACAGCCTAATGAAGGCTACAATACTGCAGGCACTCACTGAACTTATTGTCTTGCATGCCCCTCACACTTCCCTCCTAACCCGGTTCTTAGAAGAGGAAAGTAAAATGACTTACCGTATCCTTGGATTTCTTTATTTTCTCGTTCCGTCCTGATCCCACGACGGGAGACATCCTCTGGAGAACCGGTTCTGATGGAGACAAAAGGAAAAGAGAGGGATGAGACCAGCAGATAAAGAGCAGAAGAGAGGACAAAGGAAGAGAAAAACACGACAGAAGAGAGTCTACAAAAACCTGAAATTCTCTGTGAACACTAAGACTGAGAACGTAGAAGGGTTTAATAAAAGACACTTCTTGTCTCATACAGCGACTCCAGTCGGGTTATTAACGTCTCCCCGTTGATTTGGTATCCCCACCTTTCTACAACCCGCCATCTATCCCCCTCATACAACACCACACCCCTACCTTTGGCGGTTAAAAAGTCGTTGTCAAAAAAGAATTTGTGGTTACAAGTGCGATACCTGTGATCCTCTGTATTTTGTTTTACAATGTCTGTGTGTAACGTTTTACAACCGTTAATATACTGACTGCTTTTCTTTCAGCATTTACTTTCATTAGTATGTTTGGATACTTATTGCTTGTACTACAATTATGTGTAGTAGACACATTTTTAACTGTTTCATCACTCTTATGTCATTTTACCATTTTTGTATTTTTACTTTCAATTTTTTTTAATGTGTGTCTTGGCGGCTAAAAAAAAATGTATAGTCTGGTATTGAGCTTAAATTCTTTTATTGTAGACATTTAACGTAAATACGTACATATGCATTACAAGGCCTTACACTTTTGACAAATAGTGTATTCTGTTTGAAAAAAATCATGACGTAGACTGCACATTTTCTTTGACATATTTCACAACAATGCTATCATTGTTTACTAGATAGTTCGAACACAAATTTAGAAAATTTCTAAACGTCACACCCTCAGACATTTTACTAATAAAATATAGAGTGCTGCACCCGCATCTTGTTATACTTGAATCTAACAGTCGCTTTCTTTAGATACTTGAATAGATGTTTTGTATAGATGCTATGCTCTGGGAAAGCTGCTGAACTGTCAAACCCTGTAACCTTGTTGCTATCCCAAAACATTCCCACCCAGTATGTTCCACCCTGTGGATCTGTGTTAACCGCTTTAGTGTGGGCGTCGGCCACTGGCTGATGCCACACTATCTCCCTGGTGCAGGTGACCCTGGGTGACACAGAAGATCTTTTGTGTCTCCCCCCACCCACCCCTTTGTGACATCAGCGCGCTGCGAGGTGCGCTGATGTCACTATCTGTTTTCTCCACCGGAGCAGGAAGCCGCTTCCTACTCCGATGGGGAAAACTGCCCCAGACGGCCTTCTTGACCTTACTGAACTGGTTTACTGGCCCTGGGTTGCAGCACAGCTGCGATCCAGGGCTTGGAAACCCCACTAGACACCAGGGATTTCACTTCGGAGGGTCAGCCCCCTCTGCAAACAGCTGCCCCCTACCCCCCCGGGGGCATATTTTTTAATGAAAAAAAGTATCTATATATAGAGAGAGGTCTATATATATATATATATATATGTATATATATATATATATATATATATATATATATATATCGACGTTTTTATAGATATATATACATATATATATAGAGAGAGAGAGAGAGATACAGATATATGTATATAAAACAAAATATGTACATATACATAGTGATCAATTTTTGCCAACGGATGTGTGGTTTCCCTGGGGGCTGCGATCGGCTCACAGGAAAACCACACCCACATATAAAAGTGATATATATATATATATATATATATATATATATATATATATATATATATATATATATATATGTAATTATATATAACACAATGCGGTCAAAAAAAAAGACGCGCTCACCAACTGGTGCCAAGCACGAGGGTAGACCGATCCCTCTATTAGATTGTGCAACAAAAAGAAAATAGCAACGCACTCCGTTAAGGCTTGTTCCTTCATGCAATTTTAATAATTGCAATAAAGGACGCATTTTGACCAAACGGTCTTCATCCAAGTTTGTAAGTCCTTTCACTCAGTTCACTTTTATATTAACAAATCACTGTTACCAATGAAATGCATTATGGGATTTGTAGTATATTAAAAACCCAATTTCTCCATATTTAAATAAATCAAATTATTATGTTTCCTCACAAAAATAATTATAAACAAAAAATAATAATAACAATAAATGTGAATTTTAAAAAAGAAACTTTAAATTTCCCAAAAATTCTCAAGATTGGTTTGCTTACATTCGTTATCCATAAATTCAAAATCAATTATAGACAATTATTATTATTACTATATCGTCAGTGCTCTTTAAGAGCCTAGTTTGCCTTAACCACAAAAATCTATTAGAAATATCATTCATTTAAATAATCCAATAATTATTTCTATTTTCCTATATCGGTATAGTATCCAAGTTTTCATAAATATAAATAGATCTTTGTTTAAATTTTGCGTAACAAAAACTTATCTAAATAGATTCACAATAATTTTTAAAACCTCAAAATATTTAGAAATGTACAGAAAGCTCCTCATCATTATTCAATCCCCAAGGTGTCTTAGTTCTCATTTGAATAATATATTTAGACTCCAATTGTCTCAATTTTCTTATCCTGTCACCACCTCTTTCGTGTTCCGGAATGTGATCTATTCCACAATATCTCAAAGTTTTCCAACTATTCATTTCATGTATTTTTAAATGCTTTGCCACTGCATAAGTGAGATCATTATGTATAGTCACTCTGGTATGTTCCAAAATTCTTTTATTAAGCGTACAAATAGTACTGCCAACATATTTTAAACCACAGTGGCATTCGATCACATAAACCGTATATTTTGTATTACAAGTAATTCTATGCTTAATTTGAATTTAAATATCATTGGACATTATAATCATTTTAGTTGATTTACCAATTTTACATGCTTTGCAATTATTACATTTGATGAATCCCTTTTGTTGTTCCACTAGCCAGTTCTGTTCTCTTTTCAATGAAAAGTGGCTCCTCGCTACATAATCCTTAATAGATGGTGCTTTGCGATATGTTATTAAAGGTGCAGAACCCACTTTCGGACCTAAGTCCGGATCCTTGCAGATCACATTCCAGTGTTTACGTAAAATATTTTTTATCATGCCGCTTTCCTTAGTATAATTCATTATCATTCTCAAATTATTCTTATCTTGTGTTTCTTCTTTTTTAGTATATTTTGGAAATAAAACATCATTGTGACTCACTGTTTTCATCCTCTCTAAGTTCTTATTCAAAACTTTTTGATTGTATGCTCTCCTTTTAAATCTCTGAATTGTTTCCTTAAATTTTATTTGTACCTCCTTTTCACATGAACAATTCCTCCGCATTCTTAATAACTCGCCATAATGTATACTTTTTATCAATGGCTTAGGATGAAAACCTTTACCATGTAATACACTGTTAGTTGATGTTTCTTTCCGATACACTGTTGTCTCTAAATTATCCTTTTCAACATGAACAGTGATATCCAAAAAATTAATTGAGGTTTTACTCATCTCACATGTAAATTGTAATCCAACATCATTGGTGTTTAAGACTGAAAAATATGTTATAAATTCATCTTGTGACCCATGCCAGATGATAAAGAGGTCATCAATGAACCTTACCCACAATGCAATCTTTTCCATATGTGAGTCATTGGTCTTGCCCCACGCTATTTCTCTTTCCCACCATCCCATTACTAGGTTGGCATCATTTGGAGAAAGGGAAATGCCCATTGCTGTACCACACATTTGTTGATAAATCTCATGGTTAAACATAAATATATTGTTCTGGAGACACATTTCTATCATAGAAAGTAACATTTTGGAGTGTTCCAATTCACCTTTACTTCTTTGCCTCAAAAAATATTCACAAGCTTTCAACCCACTTCATGATTTATGGATGTGTATAAGGATATCACATCAATTGTGACTAACAGATATTCATCACTAGAATTCATTTTTGTTAAAATCCTCAATATATATATATATCCGCCACCAGTTGTCTTGCAGCTTGCGTCTTCAAAGCAATGCACATGCTTCAACTGACACGTTTCAACTGTAGCTTTTAGGCAGCAATAAAAAAGTAAAGTAAGTCTTGTGATTATGTTTCTGCTACAAAAGGATCAGACTTTTGTCTAGTGGCAGTTTTAAATCTGTATTTTATGTAAATAGCTGAGTACATTAGTAAAGTCAGCCATTGCCTGTGCTTTAATACAAATGAAATGTATGTGCGGGGGAGGCTATGGAGAGAAAAAGGGCACTTTTGCTGGGTGGTAATGAGGGAATCCGAGGAGGAGGGCATGGGAGCACCAATAATGATTGTTGGACTGGGTGCTAGAGGAACTTAAAACTGTGACAATGGTATGTGACAAGGTGAAGTAACAGTGTGTCTTTGTTTGAGTGTCTTGAAAGAACGTACTGATTGAGAGAAGCAGCGAAGGTAAGGTGACCTCTACTGTTGCACTTATCACACACACACACACCCACCAGCAATTTTGTGAATGTCTACGTAGGCTTGTGTTTTAGAGCAACAGTTTAGCCAGTAGCAGAGAGGGCATCTTGTTGGATGACTACTGCTCAAGCCCTCACTCAGGTTATAGAGGACAGCTCTGACATAGGATCAGAGACTGAGACGGCAGATTCTGAGACAGCATCTGAGGGATAGGACAATGGCGCAGACTCTGGGAGTGATTTTTCAGTTGGAGGAGTCCCATTCGATAACTCCTCTTCCAGTGATTATGTGGGAGGTGATGAGGACAGTCCTGCTGTCCCTTCGCAAGCACAGTCTGTGTAACGGGACAAAAGCGGGTTATCCCAACCCAGAGAGCAGGTGCATGTGGCGGCAAGCACAGAGAGAGTGCTCTCTTGGGAGCTCCCCAATTTAGTTCAGACCCAAATTCCACTGCCCAAATCGTGTTGTGGACATATCAAAAGTATCTATCACAAAACAAACTGGTTTTGTAAGGCAGGCACCTGCGTTTTTGGTCCTGGGCTCGGCAGCCATATAGGGGAACATACAAAACCCAGACATTTCTGGAAATTAGACATCTGGTGGAGTCCACAGAGGTGTGACTTGAGTGGATTCCCCAAAGTTTTCTTACCCAGAATAACCTGCAAAGCTAAAATGTTGAATAAAAACTCAATTTTCTTCTTGCATTTCTGTCACATAAACTACAGGAATATGCTGGGATCCACCACCTGCCCTGATTAAAACACTACCCCACTTGAGTGCCTGTACCTAGTGCCTGCATCAGGAATAGATCACCCCAGGGTCAACGGTTGCCCTCATGTAAGAATCAACATTGACCGTTGTGTGATCTATTCCTGTCACGGGCACTAGGCCTACCCACACAAGTGAGGTACCATTTTTATCGGGAGACTTGGGGGAATGCTGGACGGAAGGAAATTTGTGGCTCCTCTCAGATTCCAGAACTTTATTTCACCAAAATGTGAGGAAAAAGTGTTTTTTTTTTGCCAAACATTGAGGTTTGCAAAGAATTCTGGGTAACAGAAACTGGTGAGAACCCCAAAAGTCACCCCATCACAGAGTCCCCTAAGTTTCTAGTTTTAAAAAATGCACAGGTTTGGTAAGTTTCCCTAGGTGCCGGCTAAGCTAGAGGCCAAAATCCACAGCTAGGCACTTTCCCAAAAATCACATTAGTTTTCAATGTAAAAATGTGATGTGTCCATGTTGCGTTTCCTGTCGTGGGCATTAGGCCTACCCACGCAAGTGAGGTACCATTTTTATCGGGAGACTTGGGGAAACACCGAATAGCAGAACAAGTGTAATTGGCCCTTGTCTTTCTCTACATTTTTTCCTTCGAAATGTAAGCTAGTGTGTAAAAAAGATGTATTTTGAGAAATTCCCTGTAATTCACATGCTAGTATGGACACCCCGGAATTCAGAGGTGTGAAAATAACCACTGCTTCTCAACACCTTATTTTGTGCCCATTTTGTAAATACAAAGGTTTTCTTGATACCTATTTTTCACTCTTTATATTTCAGCAAATTAATTGCTGTATACCCGGTATAGAATAAAAACCCATTGCAAGGTGCAGCTCTTTTATTGGCTCTGGGTACTTAGGGATCTTGATGAACCTACAAGCCCTATAGATCCCCGCAACCGGAAGAGTCCAGCACACATAATGGTAATTTGCTATCAGAAATCTGACATTGCAGGAAAAAGTTACAGAGTAAAACATGGAGAAAAATGGCAGTTTTGTTAGCTCAATTTCAATATTTCTTTATTTCAGCTGGTATTTCCTGTAGGAAACCCTTATAGGAACTACACAAATGACCCCTTGCTGAGTTCAGAATTTTGTCTACTTTTCTGAAATGTTTATCTTTTGAGCATCCATTGAGCATTGGTTTGACACCCATTGCTGTCACTAACTGGAAGGAGGCTGAAAGCACAAAAAATAGTAAAAATGTGGTATGTCCCAGTAAAATGCCAAAATTGTGCTGAAATATTTGGTTTTCTGATTCAAGTCTGCCTGAAAGCTGGGAAGATGGTGATTTTATCACCACAAACCCTTTGTTGTAGCCATTTTCAGGGAAAAAACCACAAGCCTTCTTCGGCAGCCCTTTTTCCCCATTTTTTTTTTAAAAAATCGCTTTTTTGGCTGTATTTTGGCTAATTTCTTGGTCTCCTCCAAAGGAACCCACAATCTCTGGGTACTTTTGGAATCCCTAGGATGTTGGAAAAACAGGATGCAAATTTGGTGTGGCTAGTTTATGTGAACAAAAAGTTATGAAGGCCTAAGTGCGAACTACCCCAAATAGCCAAAAAATGGCTCAGCACTGGGGGTAAAAAGGCCCAGCAGCTAAGGGGTTAAAGACTAGCGATTGGGGTCTTCCTACACCCATTTCCGCGGGTAGCCCATCACTTGGGAAAACATCTAAAAAGTATTTCTTAGCATATTTATGCCTGCTTAAGAACTCATGTCTCTGTACAGTGTCCATTGTACAATGTTTTAAAGATAGTCAAACATAATCAGCCGGGCGTGGTTGACTTGAAAGACACTGTCAAACACCGCAAATACAACCATGTTCCCATTAGTAGTCAAGGGTTCCTAAACGTATTTCCGCTTTTAGATTTCCATTTTTTATCAGATTACGGAGATCCCCGTCTTCCATGTCAATCGTCAGATCAAAAGTGAAAAGGCTGTAACCGGCCCCATACACTTCTCTTGATACGACGACTCCTGAGTCCCTCAGATGTTTTCCTGTTATCAACACCAGGCTGAGATATTCCCTAATAAAATTAGATGTTCAAAAACTCAGCGTGTACGTCTTTGCAGGAATCGCAGCACCCTCATGTACCAGTGCCACATAGCTGATGTTGTAGTGTTTGAAATTGAAAGGGTTTGAGGTATACAGCCCACTAAAAGCGGTGTTGTCCACAAACCCCATGATAATATGTTTCGGTAGTTGACCCAGAAATACATTTTGCTGTTGGGTTAATTGGGTACCTGTGGGTATGCTGAATATCTTCAGAGCCACTCTTTCCCTGGAGTACTTGGTGTTTGATAGCTGTAGGGCCTCTGCGTGAGCCAGTCTGACGCTTGGTGACACTTTCACTCTCTTTAGAAACAAACTGGTGGACAGTATAACAAGTTTATACTGTTCCGCATCCCCACTGATGAGACAGAATGAGTCCTTGTTGCGGGTTAGTTTGATCTTAAGATTGATGCCATTGATGAGTAGCTTATCTTGGTAGAAAAGATCTGAATGTATGCGGCCTTGAAGGTCAAACTGTCTACTGCCGGTGGCGAAGTTTGCTCTTTTTACAAAACCCTGATTGTGCCCATCCAACGCCGTAGCTTCAAAATGACCATAATTATCTTTGTAGAAGAGTCCTGCTGAAAGCAGAGTGTCCAGGGCATAACGTCTGTGATTCAGAATACTCTCAGTGTATTCCCTATACGCGTATATTTTACCACTCTGTGTGATAGGCCGATCTCCAAGAGTGATGTCCACCGGATTAAACATGGTTGCTACAGGATCAGTGATCGACGCCACTTTAGCGTTGTTCTCCATGTTGGAACCATCCGCTTTTACAATCTTACAGATGAGGTGCAGCAGTGTATTCTTGAGATCCAGATACATATCCGTGGACCCTGACACATAAAACTCTATCGGTGCCAAAGGCGTTAAAGTGGCTAGCGGCGATATCTCCATGAAAAAACTGTTTTCGATGCTAGTCTGCGTGGGTTTTAGGGAAAACAGGTCTAGCTCCGATTTAGCACATTCACTCGATGAACAATGTATGAAGGCCACGTTTGCACAGTGTTCAGCTTTTAAAAAAGTATTTACGTTAGTGCCCCTTCTCTTTCTCTTCTTTGTAGCTCTGTTCCTACTTATGGATCTTCGTTTGTGAGGAGTTTTTGAAAATCAGTGTCTTTTTTTATAGGGGGCAGGCAGCCCCCTGCGCTTTGAAACACTGCGCTTCCTTTTAATGCATTTGCAAGACTTGTACAACAACCCAGCTCCTTCTTGAGACTGTTTATTCATACGTTCGACAACAGCAGACATCACAGAACCCACAACGTCCTGCGCAATGTTCGTAGCAGCCGCTTTGATGTGCGGTTTTGCAATTTCATAGCCTCTTCTCAAGAACGGCATAGCTCTTCTAAACAAACTCTGGAAGAAGCCCCCCAACCCGGCCCATCAGAGGGGCCCCTTGGAAGTACGGCAGTGGGGCTCCATATCCAGCCTGGTTTCTTTAATAATCCCTATACATACAGGGGTCACCGTATGTTTTCATAATCATCATGATGACTCGTTAATAGTCGCTGTTGCAGTCTTAAATGAAGCTTAACAATAACTTTCCCATATGTAAAGGACACCGGGTCAGCCTGATCATCATGGATCATGATCGTAATGGTGTCAAAATGTTTTTTTAGAAACTGACATGTAGTCGGGTGTGGTGAATTGTATATTAACCACTGTGTTATTTCGCCCTGCACCTGGACCCTTCTTAGCAACGGCGAATAAATATCCCCTATCCTCTGCGACTCTATGATGTCGTTATACATGTAGAGTGTATAGAATCCCCCGTTAATATCGGGGCACGATTCTATTCGACCTGTGTTATGCTGTACTGTGCCTAAAAGCCTTCTTAATTTACCTGAACAGTTAAACACTGTATCGCGATTTAGAGCTTTGAGAATCACCTTCCCTCTAACATTATCTACCACTAGATGAGAATTCATGTACATTTCAATGTTGTCTATAGATTTGTTGATGGCATTGACCACCAAGGCAACGGTAGGGTAATAGCATTGAGGAAATCCTGCGTGGATGCTCAAAGGGTCCTGCTCACACTTTATATCAAATTTGGCCTTGAGCATTGAGAAAGTATTCCATGTTGTGGGGTATTGGATTTCTGTTAGGGCTACCTCCCAATCCCCTTTCAGGTTTATGGGTTTAGCCAATTTAACTGTAGAATTAGAAATTTGATTGTCAGGGAACATGTCCTTTGAGGCGTTGGATGGCAGCGTAATATAAAAAGATGATGTCTCCATCTCGGCATCTACAACAACACACTGTCGTACTCACACAACCTGCACAGAACTGGCCAACACCCAACTGTTAAATTTCTCGGGTCACCCACGCCATTGACAAAAACCTGCTGGTTAGCGCCTCTACCTTTCCTTTTCAGAATCTTTTAAACCCTATACACCCTGTGAGGATCATTAGGTACCTTCTGTAGCTCCTCCTTGTAAAAGACGCCCAACACCTTTTCCCCATCATAGACCTTTAGCCTGTAAATATATACATCCCCTTTAAGCTCTACAATTTTCACTATAAAGATCTCGTCACTAAAAGTCTGTTGGTAACCCTTCGTAAAGACCCCTTTTAATTTTGAAACCCTAACATGGTCGCCTTCTTTTAAAACAGCTTCTTTACACCTGCAGTGATCTGATTCCCATACACAGTTCTCCACACCTTTAACGAGTTATCTGCTGTTACATTTATGGGTGTCGTTTTGATGGTTCTGTGGCATTATAAACGTCTATAAAAGCCTGTAGAACATCCACGTATCGGTAAGTGTTATAGGCTCTCCACATCTTATACTTTAGGGTTCTGTTAAACCGTTCTATAATGGCAGCTTTTACCTCAGTGTGCGTTACAAAATGTTTAACATTGTGCTGTTTTAGTAATTTCTGAAACCTTCTGTTTAAAAACTCTTTTCCAGCATCTGTTTGTAGTTTTTGAGGTGTTCGGCCTTTCCTGAAGATGGCTTTAAAGGCGCCAGTCACACTGCTCCCACTTTTATCGAATAAGGCTTCTGTGTAAGCGTACTTAGATAAAACATCTATGACCGCTAATATATATCGAGCACTGTTATTGTGTTTTGCTAAATCTTGAAGACTGATTATGTCTACCTGCCATTGATAATCTACTTGACCATTAATGATTATAGGTCTCTTAAACAGCTTCCGGGTGGGTTTATGGAGTGAATACACCCCCTCCCCAGATAACCACGTCTTCAACGGGGCTCTGTTTACCGGCTCATTTTCAACTAGAGCCCTTCTTAACAGTGCTTGGGTACTCCCTAAGCTACTGGCACCACCTGTTTCGTAATAAAGCTCCCTTAACCCGCCACCACTGGACATGTTATCAGCTGTTACAAGCCATGAAATGAATGACAAATGTTTTGTGTAAGGCTATTTTATTAAAAATAAAGAATATTACCACAGCATGAACACAACATACTTTACAGTTTCTATCTTTTGGTCTTATGTGTGGCATAATCGTACAACATGTTGACTTCAGTACACGTGTATGCTACATACATTACTAGGACCCCCCACAGCTAATCGGTCTCAGCGTCACCAGTTTTGATATTTTATAGATAAACACTCAATAGCTCTAGACACGACTTCCCTCTCACCCCTTCTATAACTTTGTACATTCAGGATACTGTTAGCATTCATAAGCTTGTACAGTTCTAGACTTGACAATACAAAACCCTTATTTGTGAAATAATCATCGGTCAGAAGCTCCAAAGCTTTGCATAACGCAGTCGTCGGCAAAAGTCTTAACTCACACATACACCATTTGTACACGCTCCACTATTTAGCCGTTGTAGGCATCCATGCATTGATACACCATCTGGTTATACATTCAGGAATGTCGCACAGCCCCGTAGCTGACAGTTCAGAAATGTTCAGTTACTGCAGAGTTACAGGGGGTATTTCAGCTATTCTTTCTTTAAGCACCACATATACCATTCTGACAATGCATATGTATCCAGGGTGTAACTCATAGACATCTTGAACTGCAACACTCTGATTCTCATCCTAAAAATGAGTAAGTATGCAACGTTAAATAACACAGTTATGCCCCGTTACCCTCAACCTCTGTATTTTTTAAAACAACTTTCGTGGGGCTAAAGGCCCTATTCTTCTATTTTTATAAAAAATATCACACAATCGTCTTTCTATGACCCTTTCTATCAATCCTTTGGCAAAATAGGTACACATCCCCTGCATACGTTTGAGTTTTGAGCAGGGCTTAGCCGTATTTCGGATCTCATTGACCGCTGCTGCCAAGACCTTAATCATATCAGCAGGGACATACTTCTTCACAGCAGACAACCCATACACCACCCTTAACAACGTATATACCTTGTGAGGGTCTAACCTGCTACATATGTGTCGAATTGTTCTTGCTGTGTACGTTTCATATAGACACTTTTGAGCCTCCTGCTGTGGCATGTTAATTTTATGCCCATAACATATGTTATAATAGTCACATTTAACACATGTGTTCACAACGGCCACCACAAAACCTTGAACAGGCCATATGGCGTCATAGGGTACGCCTGGAGTTTCCTTTTAAAAATCTGTGCTATTGTAGGTACAAACACATTTCTTACGCAGCTCTTTGTTCTGGCTTGTAGTACTTTCAGACTGTCTAGACTGCATAAGCAGTAACAATACACGTTTTTAACCTTTGGCGCAGACCCCACTAGTGCATCTCTTTTTGTGGTTGTTTTCTATGGTTCAAACAGAAAGAAAAAGACAAACTATTAAAGTATGATATCAGTGTATAAAAGATAATTGTCTGTAGAGTTTTTTTTTTTACTAACCTCAGCATTTTCGCTACACTCAGCATCTGCTTTGAAATCTTGTGAGTTGCATAGGTTCATCGGTGTATAAGTGGCGTCAGAGTTTATACTTGCCAGCTGTACGACGACTGTCTCAGGATCAGGGTCCTCCTGAAAGCCCATATCTTCATAGACCGGCGAATTCGGTGGTGCTATGCCTTCTTCATCATATTTGGTGTCTATGAAGTTGATTCCATCATTTAATTTGTCTTTCGAGGCTTCCCTGCCGCTGCTGTCAACCTTAATAAGGGATATCAGGTGCTGCAAATCCTTGAGGCTGAACTCGATGGCAAAGTTTCTCTTGAAATCTGGTAACGTCGGAACCCCCATCTTTAGAGGCAGCTGGCTGTACATTCTCATCCAATACCAAAGGTGTTAGGGTGCTATAATATCTATTGATAGTGTTCATTTCTGAGCGGGTGGGACAACTGTCACTTTCTAGTTTGATGAGGAAAGGTATCCCCTTATTCTACTGATGGAGAATAATAGGCACCCCCTTGCCTTGGGAAGGATGATGGCACTGAGTTGAGCATGCCACCCTCATTCTCCCCACCTGGAAAGGTGGGGAGAGTGTCAGAAAAATCCTTCCTATACTACTACACACACCAGCAGTTTGTGACAGCAAAACATTGGAGATGAAGCTATTAAAGGTGTAAAAACTGGATTTCGTATGGGGTGACTTGTAAAACTTGTCAACCTTATCTTACAGAAGTGCTACTGGGATATGTAATGTATGTATATACACTTGTCTGAAGACTTTCTCTTTACCTTGCCACATTTCCTATCTGATTAAATTAAATGAACAATTTGTTACAAAGCTAGGCCAAAATCGATAAAGTGAATAGGGCTTTACCCCATCATTAAGACTTGCAGTTCACTCAATATTATGTCACATGGTACGAATTCAACTGAATGACAAAAACACTAATAGGTCCCTCTAATTCAGGGCCACTGGAGCTATTCAGCAAGGAGGGCCACATTATACGGCAGGGTTGACTAGATTATGTGGCAAGAAAAGGCAAATTATGTGCCATAATGCAGCACATTTTATGATAGTATTACCTCATTAATTGGTCATCCTTACACATGTTAACACTATCTGGGCTAATGTGTCATCGCATTACAATAACACAAGGGTGATCAGTCAAACTTAGCCAAGGCCCACCTACTCAATTAATCAATCACTTGTTAAACGTGCTACTCACCCGATAGGGTATCAAGGTGCTGGGGGGGGGAGGATTGCTACTGCTCGAATAGCCAGGTTTTGAGTTGTTTCCTGAAGGTCAGGAGGTCCTGGGTCAGACGTAGGTTGACGGGGAGGGAGTTCCAGGTTTTGGCAGCGACGTGGGAGAAGGATCTGTCACCAGCTGTCGGGGGACGGTGGCTAAGGCGAGGTTGGTGGAGCGGAGCTGGTGGGTGGGTACGTGGAAGCTGAGTCGCTCGCTGAGGTAGGCAGGGCCTGGGTCGTGGAGAGCCTTGTGAGCGTGGATGAGGAGTTTGAAGGTGATCCTCTTGTTGATGGGGAGCCAGTGTAGGTCTCTGAGGTGGGCTGAGATGCGTTCGTGTCGTGGGATGTTGAGGATGAGGCGTGCAGAGGCATTCTGAATACGTTGAAGTTTCCTCTGAAGCTTGGCCATTGTTCCCGCGTAGAGTGTGTTGCCGTAGTCCAGTCTGCTGCTGACGAGGGCGTGGGCGACCGTTCTTCTGGTTTTGATGGGGATCCATCTTAAGGTCTTGCGAAGCATGCGGAGAGTGTTGAAACATGAGGATGAGACGGTGTTGACTTGCTGGGTCATGGTGAGCGATGAGCTTAGTATAAAGCCAAGGTTGCGTGCGTGGGTGGTGGAGGTTGGTGCGGTTCCTAGGGTGGCTGGCCACCAGACGTCGTCCCATGCTAAGCGGTTGGAGCCGAGGATGAGGATCTCAGTCTTATCTGAGTTCAGTTTGAGGTGGCTTATCTCCATCCAGATGGCGATGGCATGCAATCCGTTGTGGAGATTGGTCTTGGTGAGTGAGAGGATCAGTTGGGTGTTGTCCGGGAAGGAGACGATGTTGAGGCCGTGAGATTGGACGATGTTGGCGAGCGGCACCATGTAGTCTACTGCGCAGCAACACCTGTCTGTGTTTTCAGTGAACACAATTTTTGTTTGTAAAACTGGCAGAAGATGACGAATAATCTGGCAAATTACCAAACTGATAATTATGCAGAAAACACCACAGCTAAAAAATGGCATAAATCCAGTGGTCCTGCTTTAAATTTAATTTTTCTCACTGTTTTCTATTCTCTAACTTTTCACTGTGCTAGGCGAACGCATGATAGGTGCGAGTGAATGTGAGTTCCTTATTTCCAGGTAAAATAAGTGTGAAATTTTAGTGTTTCCGAATTGTTAGCCATTTTGCATCGCCATTTGTGTGCAGTTGGCAGTGCGCATTCGCTGCTCCAAGCAGGATGGTAGCAGCCTGCCATGGGCCTTTCCTCTGCTCTTTGTCAGTGGTTCTGTCACCACTGAGCAAGAAGGAACCATTCAGAACATAAGAATGGCTGTCACTGTCACGTAGCTGTCTCTTTTTCCTTAAGATCTGCGTCCAGTTCTTGAACAGTGTGAGACATTACTCACTGCGTGCTGGTGGCCACGGTTATATAAACGGAAGCAAGGGACGTGCAAGTACTGACTTCATTTCATTCCTCCTGCATGCACGGCGAGCAACTGTATGTATTTCCGAAAGAGCAGCTTCGCTTCCGTTCATCTGGGTTTGGTCACACTTTATTTAACACTTATTCCCCGCGAGCGTCTCTGGGTGGAGATCAATGGAGCTGAGGTTAGAAGGTATAGATTTAGCAAGCTTCATTTACATTCCTGTACACTGAGACATTGCCTCGTTAGACACCTGAACGGCAGAGCAATTCACAGCAGATGACGCTTGCTCAAAGGGAGAGTATGTGGCGTAATGGCCAGAGCTGCCAACTTAGGAGCTGGGGAGCCGTGTTGTAAGTCTTGGCGTCGGCTCAACATCCTGTGATTCCGGGCAAATCACTTATCCTCCCACGTCTACCAAAATCGAACGTGTCCTTGTGTAACGTGACTGATGCTCCTATAGAGCGCATCAAAACTTTCGGGTGGAGTTCAGGCTTTATAAAAGTGCAAGAAAAAAGTATATTTCAGCATATTCATTGCTTTTAGACAATATGGGAGCAATGTTATCCCTGGCTGTCCGCAGAGGCAACACAAATGCAGGTACTCTCCCAAGACAAGGAAAGAAAATATAACTTACAATTCAACTGACAGACGTCGAAGGAGGCATGGGCCTTGTGCAGCTGCTATGATCTTCAAAGAAAGGCACGCAGCTGAGGTGCACCTCTGCTGCTGTGCCTTTTCCCCCTCTTGTGCTAAACCTTTTTTTTGGCTATTTGGGGTAGTTCGCGCTTAGGACCACATAAGCTATCCACGCCAAATTTGCATCCTTTTTTTCCCAACATCCTGAGGATTCTAAAGGTACCCAAAGTTTGTGGATTTCCCTGGTGGGGACCGAGAAATTAACCAAAATACAGGTAAAATTAGTTTTTTGGGGAAAAATTGAGAAACAGTGCTGTAGAAGAAAGCATGTGTTTTTCCCCTGCAAAAGGCATCAACGAAGGGTTTGCAGTGCAGAAAATCACCATCTTCCCAGCATTCAATACCACGTAGACCAGAATCAGAAAACCACATTTCTCCACACAGTTTTGGCATTTTACTGGGACATACCCCATTAATCCTATTTTTTGTGCTTTCAACCTGCTTCCAGTTAGTGACAGAAATGGATGTGAAACCAATGCATGGCGCCACTTTGTAAATATGACATGGCATTTTGGGCTTTCTAACACCACATTAGCATAACAAAATGACGCTAATGTGGCGTAGGAATGGCACTAGGGGCCCTTAAATATGCCCCTTTGGGGCATATTTAAAGCACCACTTTTCTTGCGCCCCTTAGCGCGCCCTAAAACCACTATGTGCACACTGTATTTAAAATATGACACACCATGGTGCTAGTTAGGGGACTAGCATCAGAATTTTTTACACTAGTCTGGCGCTTTGCAGGATTAGCATAAAATAAATTGAAGCTAATCCTGCAAAGCACCCGAGGGCCCATTGTAACGAATGGAAGTCTCCTTTTAACGCCTGTTCTGAGCAAACGTTAAATGTACCAAATAAATGATGCAATGAAATCCCTTTGATTTCTTTGTGCCGCACAAAGTGGTACAAAGTGGTGCAATGCATGCATTTGCGCCACTTTGTAAATATAGTGCTGCATTTTTTGGACTTCTAATGCCACATTAGAGTCACAAAATGACGCTAATGTGGCATTGGAATAGCGCTAGGGGGATCTTAAATATGCCCTTATGTATTTCCGAAATGGGCACAAGATATAGATTCTAGAAGCATTGTTTTTTGGCCCATTGTAACGAATGGAAGCCTCCTTTTAACGCCTGTTCTGAGCAAACGTTAAATGTGCCAAAAAAATGATGCAAAGAAATCCCTTTGATTTCTTTGTGCCGCACAAAGTGTTACAAAGTGGCGCAATGCATGCATTTGCGCCACTTTGTAAATATAGTGCTGCGTTTTTGGCCTTCTAATGCCACATTAGAGTCACAAAATGATGCTAATGTGGCATTGGAATGGCGTTAGGGGGCTCTTAAATATGCCCTTATGTATTTCCGAAATGGGCACAAGGTATAGATTTTAGAAGCATTGTTTTTTTTTGCTCGTCTATGAATTCGAGGGCACCCATACTAGCATGTGAATTAGAGGGCATTTCTCAAAATGACTTCTTTCTTACACGCTGTTTTACATTTGAAAGATGCAAATGCAGAGAAAAACAAATGTTAATAACACTTGCTCTGTTATTCTGGGTTCCCACAAGTCTCATCACATTTTTCCACTGAAAACAGAGGCATGTTTTGCAAAGTGTCTAGCTCTGGATTTTGGGCTCTAGCTCAGCCGGCATTTAGGGAAACCTAGCAAACCTATACTTTTTGGGGAACTAGACACCTATGGGAATCCACGACATGGTGACTTGTGTGGCTCTCACCAGGTTCTGGTACCCAGAATCCTTTGCAAACCTCAAAATGTGTCTAAAAACACATATTCCTCACATTTCGGTGATGCAAAGTTCTGGAATCTGAGTGCCACAAACCTCCTTCCACACAGCATTACCACAATTCTCCTGATAAAAATGGTACCTCACTTGTGTGGGTAAGCCTAGTGCCCGTGAAAGGAAATACCCCAAAAACACAAAGTGGACATATCACATTTTTCCACTGAAAACAGACGCGTTTTATACAAAGTGCCTAGCTGTGGATTCGGGCTCTAGCTCAGCTGGCACTTAGTGAAATCCAGGATAGTGTGACTTGTGGAGCTCTCACTGGGTTCCGTTACCCAGAATCCTTTGCAAACCTCAAAACCCGTCTAAAGAACACATTTTCCTCATATTTCCGTGATGCGAAGTTCTGGAATCAGAGGGGAGCACAAACTTCCTTTCACTGAGCACTACCCCAAGTTTTCTGATAAAAATGGTACCTCACATGTGTGAGTAGGTATAGAGCAAGTGACAGGAAACACCCCACAATGCAAAGTGGACACATCACATTTTTTCCACTGAAAACGGATGTGTTTTTTGCAAAGTGCCTAGCTGTGGATTTTTGGCACTAGCTCAGTCAGCACCTGGGGAAACCTAGCAAACCTGTACAGTTTTTAAAACTAGACACCTAGGGAAAAGCAGGAAGACTTGTGTGGCTATTACAGCATTTTCCCACCCAGAATCCTTCGCAAACCTCAAAGTTTGTCTAAAAAAACACATTTTCCTCACATTACGGTGATGCAAAGTTATGAATATGAGGGGATCTGCAAACTTCCTTCCACCTAGCATTCCCCCAAGTCTCCTGATAAAATGCTACCTCACTTGTATGGGTGGGTCAGGTGCCCATGACAGGGAAGGGTCCAAAACACAACATGGACACATCAAAATTATCTATTACAAAACTACCTGTTTTTGCAAGGGGGGCACTTGCGTTGTTGGTCCCAGGCTCGGTGGCCATCTAGGGAAATCTACCAAGCGCAGACATTTCTGACAACTAGACACCCGGGGGAGTCCATAGAGGTGTAGTTTGCATGAATTCCCAAAGTTTTCTTATCCATAATCACCTCCAAACCTCAAATTTAGCTAAAAAAAAGAAATCACATTTTCCTCACATTTCTGTGTGGTACAGCGTGCCGGCACAAATGTCCTACTACCCAGTGTTCCCATTGGTCCCCTAATAAAAATGATATCTCCCTTGTATGGATGTCCAAAACAGAGTCAGCCTAAAGAAACTGCACTTATCAGCACGGTTTGGTGTCCTCACTTATCAGCATGGTGTGATGTCCACTCAATCTCTACACGTTTTTGGCCCTTTCCTGTTGCAGGCACTTGACCCACCCACACACGTGAGGTATCATTTTTATCAGGAGACAGAGAGTAACACTTAGTGGTAGAAAATGTGTGCCGACATGCTGATCCCACACAGAAATGAGAGGAAAATATGATTTTCTTTAGCTAAATTTGAGGTTTGCTGGGGATTCTGGGTAAGAAAACATTTGGTGATCTACGCAAGCCACACCACCTTGGATTCTCATTGGTGTCTAATTTTCATAAATGTATGGGCTTGGTAGGTTTCCTCAGATGTCCGCCAAGGCCAAAAACGCAGATGCCCCTCCTTTGCAAAAACAGGTCGTTTTGTGATAGATAATTTTGAAGTGTCCAGGTTGTGTTTTGGGGCATTCCTTGTCACGGGCACTTGGCCCACCCATACAAGTGAGGTAGCATTTGTATCAGGAGACCAAGGGGAATGCTGGATTGTAGAAAATGTCTGGTTTATTTCTGTTTCTGGAAGAATATAGCACAGAAATGCAAGGAAAATATGTGATTTTAGTCACATTTTAGGGTTTGCGGGGCACTGTGGGTAAGAAAACTTGTTGGGATCCATGAGAGGCACACCACCTTGTACTCCCCTGGGCGTCTTGTTTTTTAACATATGTTGAGTTGGTAGATTTTCCCTAGACAAGAAGCGAGCACACTACCAAGTCTCCTACATCTGTGATGTCCCAAACACTCAAATATGAAAAAAAAACTTCGTTTTTTAATTAAAAAGAACCCTCATCCACCAACCTAGTTGGTGGCATGCTTCATCATTGGGGTCCCACCTGAGACATCTAGCCTGACAGAGGTGTACTTCAACACCTGATTACAGCAGAGCTTTTTGTTTATGAGAACAGACATACTGGTTGGGTTTGGCACGAGGGTGAGTGATGGTTCAATATATAACATTTTATTAAGAAGAGAGTTCACAAAAATTAAATGCTCTGTTACAACTGATAGGTCAAGTAACTGAACCAATGACTCACAGCGTGTGAGCTGTCAAGACACAACAAGGCACCAACCACTTTCCAGGCCATTCACACTCCTTTCAGAGGTGACACACAACATCATTCACACCACTAGCCGAGAGCCTAGCACATTACAACATTCACAACAAGAGACAATGTAGAGACAATGTACACCCTGGCAGAGAAAGACAGAAAAGACAATTATTACTGCACAACCATATATTCATCAAGTACACACACATACTGGTTGGATTTGGCAAGAAGGTGAGTGATGGTTCAATAGATCAAATTGTAGTAACAAGAGATGTCACAAAAATGAAGTACATTGGTAATAATTGAAAGGTCAAAAAATAGAACCAATGACTCACAGCTTGTGAGCTGTAAAGCCGCGTCAACGCACCAAACACTTTACAGTCCATTCACACACCTTTTATACGTTACACACACAAGGCTATTCACGCTGCCAGCTCAGCACATTACACTACTCACATCAACAGTTCAATGGCCCATCACTTTCACATGCATACATGCCTCACACAGCAATCACACCAGCTGACAGATTGTGTGGACTGATGTTTGGCTAGCAGTGTGTTAGTGACCAGCAGCAAGTCACTACTCACACATCACCAACCATGCGCCAGCTCACACACACTGCCAGCCAAGCACCAGCTCACTCATACCACCAGCCAAGCACCAGCTCACTCACACCGTCAGCCATGTGTCAACCCATGCACACTGCCAGCCAAGTGGCAATACACACCGCCAGCCAAGCGCCAGTCCATGCACATCACCATAACATTCTTTTTAACAGAAAAGAAAACACAAACCAACTGTAAGTAAATACAAAACTGCAAACACAACAGCTCTAACTAAATACATCACACTAATGCCAACTGTGAAACTGAACAAAAAAAGAAAACAATACAGACCAGGTAATGTTCACGGGTGCTCCCAAAATGTTTTTTGTGTGCGGACTGTCGAAAACAGGCGGGCACACACAGCCCAGGTTTAGAAGGACAATCAGGGCAGTGCATATGGCTCTACTTCTGCATGCCTCCGCATACAGACTCTACATCGCAGGGATTGTTTTTTTTGGACGTGGGAGAAATGTGATCAGGAAAGTGGTGATCTTTCAATCTATCCACATCCTCCACTACTTCAACTCCAGGAACATTTGCCTGTTCCACTACAACAAGGCTGCCTATCACAGATTCCTCAAGCTGAACAAAAGTCATCTTTTACTCTAGAGAACAATTCTTGAACACAACAAAAACATGAAAGGTTGCTAAATGGAAGAGATGGATAGCCAACTTCTTATACCAAACGTAAACCTTACGAACAGCAGTGTAAGGTTCCAACCTTTGATCTACTCTATCTACACCACCCATGTGCTTATTGTAGTCTAAAATGCACACAGGTTTGCGCAACTCAGAAACCTGACCCCAAACAGTCACAGGCAAAGTACTTTCATCATGGATGGTAGTCATCATGTAGACATCCCTCCTGTCTGCAAATTTCACAGCTAGCAGTTCATCATTACGCAAGGCACTGCACTATCCTCTCTCAATTTTGTTACACACAAACTCCTTTGAATAACCTTTATGGTTAGAATGGACTTTGCCACAACCAACAGTGTCCACTTCGAACAATTCCCTGAACAACTGCACACCACTGTAGAAGTTATCTAAGTAATGACCATTGTTAAATAGTCGTCTACCAATTTCCCACACAATTTTCTCTCTAACTCCAAAAGTGGATGGACAACCAGGGGGATCAATAGTGGAATCCCTACCAGTGTAGACCTGGAAATTATAGACATATCCTGTACTACAATCAGACAGCTTATACATCTTAATTCCATGGCCTGTCCCCTTGCTAGGAATTTACTGCTTAAAAACCATGGGCCAGATGTAGCAAAGGGTTTTACCCATTCTGTGTCTATAGGAAAATGTGTTTGTACATATGGCCCCAAATGGCCCTTCAACAGGACCAAAGACTACAGACACAGACCACAGCTATTTTGTTCCCTGGAACATAAATCTCTAAAAATCGATCTACAAAATGATCAAGGACAGGCTGACTCTTAAAAAGATAGTCATAATCAGCGCAATCTCATGACAACGCTAAAGTAAAATGCAGCATCTGAAGCAGAAGCACATACCGATTACAACTAATGATTGCAGAAAATATGGCTGTTTCCATCAAGAGACTGGTAGACCAATATGAAGACAGTGACGGCTTCCTTATCAAGCACATCAAAAAAGTTAAACCCAAGAACTTCTTTAACTCTTCCAGATTTTTAGGAGTCCTCCAGGTAGCTCTAGAATGGGGCACAGGTCTGGCACTCTTGTCCCTCAAATACTGTTCAGCATACAAATTAATCTGCTCAACAATGTCACCCAAAAATATATCATACATGAGCAACTCAAAGAAACGCATAGGCAAAACGTTTTCACTATTCATTCAACACCCTGCAACACCAGTAAAGGCAGGCAACACCGGCTGCACTATGTTTGGGGCAACACAGAGTTCAGCTCTTCCAACGGGAAGCCTTTCAGCCTCAGGCTGCTGCACTATCGGCACAACAGCGTCCTCCCTTAAAACAGGCACTTCATCCACATTGACAGTATGTTCATCATCAGATGTTTCCTCTTGAACAGAATATTCACTGCCAGAATTTTGTACTTCTTCCTCTGTCTCAGATGCACAGTCAGTCTCATAGTCATTGTCAGAGGAAGATTCAAAAAGCATACCAACAACCTGCTGAGCAGTCATCCTGCAGCTTGCCATGACCATTCCTGCTAAAAGTAACTTAACAAATACATCAACAACAACCAACACTGTGTAAAATAAGTAATAAAAAAGCATGGCTTTATCACAAAGACCTACATACTCACAAATGATACCACTCACTTGCCTGAGTCAACTAGACTCACCAGCACTACTCTGCACAGACACAGCAAGCACAAACGATATTACACTAAAAAGGAAAAACTAAATAAAATTGCGGATAAGACAACACAATTCAGATTGTGCACAAATCTAAGGAGGATTTCACACACAATAAAACATAAGCTAAGTATGCTACTATTATTACACCATTTACAGAAAACTCATTCTTGCATGGCAACAATACTCATTTGGAGTAAACACCACAAAAAGATTTTTCTTAGCAAACACAGGCAACTATGCAAGCTGCAGGTCTACCACTGCCAACCTGCAAGCTGGGGTCACAGCAAAGGAATCATAAGCTTTGACCTAGATTAAAGAGGAGAAATAAAACATTATGATTACAAATGCAAATAATGTGCCAGTCCACAAACACCCTGCCACCAAACATTCAGAAACTTGCCCTGGTGTCTAGTGGTTTTCTGCACCCCTCGGGGGCAGATGGGCCTAACATAAAGAGGCCGATCTGCCTCCAAGGGGTCAGAAGTGTCCAAAATGAATGCCCCTCAAAAGGGGAGCGACCCTTTCCCAAGGGGCCGCCCCACAAACAAAAAACAAGCATGCAATTAATAGTCTCTGGTGCCTAGTGATTTTTGCCACCCTGGGGCAGTTGGGCCTAACATAAGTATGCCGATCTGACCTCAATGGGGCAAAAATGGCTAAAATTAATTTCCCCAAGGGGCGGCAACCCTTGCCCAAGGGTCCGCCCGGCAAACAAAAAACAAACAGACAATAAATATTTCTTGGTGCCTAGTGGTTTCTGGCCCCCTTGGGGGAAGATGGGCCTTACATAGAGAGGTCAATCTGCCCCCAAGGGGTGGCAGAAAAAGCCAAAATTAATGCCCTCCAAGGGGGAGCGACCCTTGCCCAAGGGGCTGCTCCTGAAACAAAAAACAAACATACAGAAATTAATCCCTGGTGCCTAGTGGTTTTTGCCCCCCCATGGTCGTAGCTGGGGCTAACAAAAATGCAGATTTCCCCAAGGAGGGCAGAAATGGGCAAAATGAATGCACCCCAAAGGGGAGTGACCCTTGCTTAAGGGGCAGCCCTCCAAACTAAAAGCAAACATACCCAAAATAGTCCATGGTGCCTACAGGTTTCTGCCCCCACTTGGGGGCAGATGGGGCTTACAACGAGGCTGATTTTCCCCCAAGGAGGGCAAAAATTACCAAAATTAATGCCCCCTCCAAAAGTGGAGTGACCCTTGCCCAAGGGGCAGCCCCCCAAACAAAAAACAAACATACAAAAAATAATTTCTGGTGCCTAGTCGTTTCTGCCCCCTTTGGGGGCAGATGGGCCTAACAAATAGACTGATGTGCTCTCAAGGGGGTCAGAAATGGCTAAATGAATGCCCCCCAAAGGGGAGCAACCCTTCCCTAAGGGGCCAGACTTAGATCTTGGTGGATAAGTTACTCAGTCACAATGGTGATGGATATCCCGTCCACCAAAATATAAATCACATTTTATCCTATGGGATGTATATTTTGGTGGAAGGGATATCCGCCACCGTTGTGATGAAGTAACTCATCCACCAAGATCTAAATCAGGACCATAGTGTCGTGCAGGACATGGAGCAGAAGCAGGTCGAATGGCATCAGACAAAGTTGGTACAGAAATTAAGGCTGATACCGGTATGGCAGGCTTCGATGCCAATCTTGTGGCTAGGTAAGAACATGAGACTTGATCCATTCTTTGGCAGGACAAATACCCCTTCTAAATCTGTTGGGGAAGTGTGATTGGTAAATGGTAAATATGTGAGGTGCCAGGTTATTGTCACAGCAGACCCAGGTCACAATAGTAGCTTATGATGAAAGAAATCAATGGGAGGGAGCAATGATGTGGGAGGTGGAACTTGAGAAGTGAAGCAAAAAAGAAAGTGGGGAGATAAAACATAAGAAACTATTCTAAATGGTGATGACATTTATGACATAAACTAATAAGAAAATAAGGAAAGCCAAATACATATAAGTGTTTAAGTTGCCTCATATGGAGGTAAGGGTGAATTTAGATATAAAGTAAGAGGAATATGAGCTGTTCATGAGACCAAGGGATCTGATGACCATTCAGAACCGGACAATGGCCTTTTTAATTTACACTAGCTTCTACTGTGAAAAATACTCAGAGTGATGTTTGGCATTGTTTAAATATATCAATGTAATTTGCAAAGCTCCTATAACGTTTGGAGAATTGATGTGGGTCAGTTAAGACAAGGAGTTTAGAGCTAGATGAGCAGTAGATCTGGAAGGCAAATGGAGCCTATTGGATTATAAACTTTGGGTTCAATGAATAGCATATTTTAGGCCATTTTAAACCACACACACTGTCAGTGGGTTGCAGTGATCTATAAGCCCTTTCCAGGCTGTCCCACCAAAAAAGGGGTTGGTGGAAAGGGTAGAGGTCAGGCCAATCAGACAGGGGCTTGTTATGAATTTAATATGGCCATCTTCAACAGAGAGTCGTGCAGTTTTAGTCATGAGTGCTCTCAGACATCCAGTCATGAAGGACAGTACACAGTCAGGGAGAGTGCATGGAATATACGGAGGGAACTGGCAAGGCCAGAGTGACTGTGGATGAGGGAGACCGAACAATGAAACATTGGGAAAAGGCTTATACACTAGTTAATTTGGCATTGGCTGCATTTGTATGACAGGGAGGAAGACATCATGTTGTAAAGGCTGACTATCTCCCCTTTAGGCCTGGGGCATAAGAAGGAGAGGGGTGAACTTAGGCTAATTTAACATTTATCTTGGTCGGAGGGGCACCTGTAAGTGATTTTATAAATTAGGTGCTGAGATATGTAAAATGTATTATGGTGGATGACGCAATCGAGCTAGTGAATAGGACAGAAGCTGGTGCAATAATGGCCAGTTTACAGTTTGCATTTTGTCTTTTCCATGTCCACCCAGATGATTTTAAATTGCTGGGCATGCAGTTTGGAGGTTGCTTTTATGTTGACCAAGTTTTCTGATGGTTTGATAGGTCTCATGTTTTTTATTTGAGAAATTTAGCAGTTTTCTGCAATGGTTGTTCAGTTTTAATTCAGGTTGTCATTCTGTTACACACTACTTGGATGATTATTTCTTTGTGGGCCCGTCCCTCTCCAGTGTTTGCAAGACAATGCTTGCTATTTTTCAGGAATTGAACCGGAAGGAGGGGTGCCTTCAATGCAGGAGAAACTGTAGGTTCTAGTTTTCCCCTACTTAAGTCTTCCACCTCAATTCCACAAGACCCCCTCCCCCAAAGGGAACTACAAAAAGCCTAGGAGTATGGCTGGATTCACATCTATCGATGGAACAGCATGCAAAACAGATTAGCGGCTTCCTGCTTCAATCTTCTAAGAATGCTCAGAAACGTTTTCATATCTCTCCCCTTTCTTGCCAAAAGACTTATTATTCAATCCCTTATATTATCCCACCTAGACTATGGGAATGTTCTGTTCCTGAGTTCTCCCATCTGTGTATTAAAAAGACTACGGATAGTGCAGGATGCAGCAGCCCGGCTACTCATGGCCATCCCCAGAACTGCATCGGCCTAACCAGTCTTAGCCTCCCTTCATTGGCTTCCCAACCAGGAAAGGACACATTTGAAAGCTTTGTGTATGGTACATCGAGCTCTTCATGATAGGGGACCTTCTCTTATCAAGCGTATGAACACACCCTACACTCCCCAGAGATCCCTTGGATCATCATCTGCTGCTCTAATTAACATCTGCTGTGTTAAAAAAGCAAGATGGGGAGATATGTCCTTCACATTTAAAGCAGCTAATTTATGGAACTCCCTCCCCTTGTCACTTGGAATGGACTCTTCCGAACTCTCTTTTTGAGGTAAATTGAAGACTCTACTCTTTCCAGCATAAATTTCCACTGTGATGCCTTCGTCCTCTTTCAGCGCTGGGAGGCCTTCGGGTGGCCATGTGCTTTATAAATCTATTAAACTAAACTAAACTAATGTGGTGCTGACCTTTCTGGGGATAAAGCTTGATCCAATGCAATGGAAGTTAGACTACCCAAGTATAAAAAAGTGAAGTTATTGGAATTGTTAGCCATAATGTTAACAAAGAAAAAAGCCCTGGTAGGAGACATACAGGTCCTCCTAGGCCATTTGAATTTTGCATGCAGCTAGCGAGGGGGGGAAGGACTTTTATGCAGGCAATGGTCTTGGCCCTCTCGGGCTACATACTGCCTCATCATAGAGTGAAGGCTGCTTAGATGGTGTGGAAAACATTCCTGTCCAATTTTAATGGAATATCCCTGTGGGATATGGGCGAGGATGTGGAGTGGTCCATAGACTTTTTTCTGATGCCATGAGAAGTGCGGGATTTTGTCATTTTTTGGCACAGAAAGTGGTGTGCTGAGACATGGCCAGAAGAGTGGCTGAGCAGAAGACACAGTATCACCTTTCTAGAAGTATTTCTCCCTCTGGTCATAGTGGTGTTGCGGGCAGGTTTTTTTATGAATAACACAGTGCTTTTTAATGTAGATAATATGGCTATGGAGAATATTATCCAGAAAAAAATGGCACGTCATGCAAGAGCCTCACAGCTGTTGAGAGTTTTTGTTTTGGTGTGTTTGCATTATAACATTGTCTTAGAGCTAAACCTCTCCTGCGCCAAACAATGAAATTGCACGCGTTATCTTGTTTGCAGTGGAAGAGATTCTGTGGGTTGGAGTCTGGGGCAGACAAGGTGACACTGCCAATGGCGGAACAGCTGTGGGAGAAGATTTTACCAACAGGTGCTCATAGGAGATGTGCAGGAGACAGAATGGAGCGACAGAGGGTGGATGTGGTTATGTTCATTATTGCAATGTTTTAAAAGGGTTTTGTCATTGGTGACTAATGCGGATAAGCTGGCAAGTCTGGAATTTTATCAGATGCTTTACTGAGGATTTGATACATCAGCAGGATAGATGGGTAACAGAATATTAGAAGGTTGGGTGTGAGGGAGAGGGGGGTAATGACTGGATTCTGAGAACTTTGACACTGAAGATTTTGAAAAACGTTTAGCAGTGTTTACTAGGTCTATAGAGAGAGAAGAAGGAGTTATTGACTTCATTGGCAATGATTTGGTTGTTTGTGAGGTTTTTCAAGATGCTGAAATACTGAGGGTGAGGGGCAGAAATGGGTTTTACTTCTCAGCTATCCTATGCTTCATTGCCAAAGTCTGAAGTGGATCAGAGGGGTTGTGGAAACCGCATACCTTTGAGATATTACCCAGATAACAATGTTTGTTCACTTCACTGGTGGTGGATTCTCAAAAGCAGTGGGTATAGGAGAATGTTCATGCATTGATCAAGGCTTTCATTATTTCATTTGCTTGCAGTATTGCTCGAGGTGCTGCACTTACTGAATTTGCCAGTGGCTGGCTTTGGGGCGCATTCATTACTCATAGGTGTCAAGACTAAAGCTGAGAGAAGGGATTGTTCAGTGGAAAAGATAAGGAGATAGGGAGATTCAAGTCAGATTGTTATGAACGATACACAAGGCCTGATTGGTCTTTGGAATAAAAGTATTTTATATTTTTTCTATTTGCATAATTTGCTGGTAACGAGGCAAGGCCAATGCGAAAGTATACTGAGATCTAGATTAATCTTGGAGAAAACAATCTTGTACAGTTGAAGGCTTTGGCCCTGTTAAAGAGAATAAAAAAGGGCTTGTTTGGCCAGCGCCCAGATACCCCCAGGGATGATAGTGCCACACTAAACAAATAGTGACTTATTGATTGATTGATAAAGAGGTTCTCAGTGGAGACAAAATGTTGTGGACAGAACTTCACACTAGAAGGAAATGGCAGAGAAAAAGGAGGCTGTGGCAATTAACAAAGAGCGTTGGAAGGTTAACAAGGAGCTGAGAACATTTTGTGCAGACGAGAGCCTGAGTAGGGTCATACACCCTGAACATACGTTTTGAAGAAAAGCAATTTCACGGGGATGATGGTGTACACTTATCAGTTGTGGACACAGAGTTATACTTGTTGCGTGTGAGTGATGCTCTGTCGGTTTTGTTGGAGAGATTGTGCAGCTGAGTTAAGTAGTGTATGCAAACACCTTGGAGGGTGTTAATGGTGGTAGTTTTGGAGAGTGTTGCAGGATTTGATGGGAAGTTGGCTATGTTGATGCTTGGGATGATCACAGTGGGTGATATAGTGAAGGGTGAGGGTGGGCACTAAGAATATAATAGGAAAAGCTAAGTATTTCTTGGCATGGTACTTAGTGATGGAGGCATATTTTCAGCGAGGAAAGGTTACCGTTTGCACATAGTCATTTTTAAAGGTTTTTTTTAAGGGAGAGGGTGCTGGATAGTCAGGTTTGCTTAATGTTTAGTGAGGCTTTGATCCTATGGCAATTGCTAACGGATATTACCTCTAATACAAATCTGTGTCATTAAAGCCCCATTTTCACACACATTTAGGTGTTAGAGTGGTTTAAGTTTTGGTCCATCCAGCTCAGTTGAGGTTAAGTGGTGGCAGACTTTGAAGGCCTACCCAGCCCCCAGTCTGTTTGACCAGATGGTGTTCTCAGGGGACTGCAAGGGGTTAATGTGCCAGTAGCTCATTGTGGGGTGGGACTAGACGGTTCAAAGGATACTTCGGTCAGGGTCCCTTTTGGTAAGTGGGTGGATGGCACCCTAATTTTGTCTGAGGTCAGGTGGTATTTTTCGCACCTCCCACCCACCCCTAAAAAGGTTTGGATAGGTACTGGACATAATTGTGTGTGTGTGTGTGTGTGTTGTTAGGGTAAAACAGGTGCATATAGTGGTTGCGCTTCTAAAGTTTAGTTGTCTTTAAGGGGCAGGTGACGCAGTTTTGTTGGGCACTTTAGGTGACTGTTGTAGGACTTGATGAAAGGTAGGCTATGTTTATGCTCCTCATGATCTGGAAGGGGGTTAAGGATGGGGACAGTTGTGAGTTAAGAATAGACTAGGAAAGATTAAGTATACGCTAATATGTTACTTACTGATCGATGCAAGTCTTGAGGGAAGAAAGTTTGCCATTTGTACATGGTATTATTTTGGGATCTGTTTGTGTGTGGGGGAGTGGACGGTCATGTTTGCCTAATGTTTAGTGAGGGTTTGATCATAGGCTCTATTGCAAGTGCCAAGACACATTACTTGTATTACAAATCTGTGTCATTAAAGCAGCCTTTTTTCTACACAGCTAAGCGTGATTTCTGGTTTGTGCCATCCTGCCCAAAGTTGTCTAGCAAACTTGTGTTTGCTTTATTCTTGGCTGCTTCTGTCCACCAAACTTGCATCTGTAATCTATTACTCATCCTTTAGCAGTGGTCGGGACTTCTCTTCTGTTTTATGTTTATCTCCCTTTCTCTTAATCTTTGTCCTCTTTACTCACTCTATCACTACTTCATGTCACACAATAAACCAAAAAAAAGATGTCCATAGCCCCGTTCTTAAGAGGAGCTTGGGCTGCTTAGGAATGATGGCACACAATGAGGTCAACGTGCCCAAGTGTTGCAATATCTCTTTAATTTGTCGTGCACATCCAAGCAGGGGATGTTGGTTATTCACTGTTCCCATCATCCTGGGGCTGGGGGAGCACTTGAGAGTGTCTGTTACTCCATATAGTCTCCCTGAATAGCAGTGCAGTGATTGAAAACAGCTTTAATCTTGCAGTTAGTCTACACTCAAACACTACTAAAACATCCACAGAACTTCATATGTCAGTATGTACTACAACATGCAGTTTGTGGGTGTTTGACAATATTACGCCACTGGCAGGAGTGTCCGTTCATATTGTTTACCAGAAGTTGAAAAATGATATATTTCGACTATCTTCCTTTCGTGTTTATTTTATTTTCATTTACCAAAAAAGAATAGTATGACTCCGATGCCAGATATCTAGCTTTGCTCATGATTTAAAAGGCATTAGAAGAGAGGCATCTTCATTTTCACTAGATGATGACACACCAGAGATTTAAATATGCGCAGTCAACATCGGAGAGCTCAGTCTCTCACTGAAACCTTGGAAACCTAATTATTCGAAAAAAAGTTATTTCTCACATTTCACACTTTCACAGGCAGAAGCATTAATTCTGAAAGGCAAGAAAATTAAGCTGGGAGAATTTTTTCATCTTCAAACTGATTTCTTCATGCGCAATCAAATTCCTAAAGGGTTATGCTGCAGGTAGTGAAGTAGGTCGACAATGGAATTTACAAATCTGCCACAGAGCTGACACATTACATATTTCAGAGCCGCATCCCAAATGTGGGCAGCAGGTTTAACCTGAAAATGATTTTTTTAAAATCTCAATACTTTATAACTATAAAAATCGCGTTGACACTCAAGATCAGGGGCCTTTTTTATTAGGGCTTGCAAAACTCTTTAGAGACAGTGGTTTAATATGGATGTGAGAAAAATCTTTACGGTTTTATAAACGCTACATAAAAATAATATTACTGATGGGGCCGGGTGAACCATTCATACTGACAGGTCTTTATTCTCGAGACTGTGGATATGATATTTTATATTTTGCGTCGGCTCCTTATCTGAATGTGGAGTTTAATAGGTTATTGTAGAACTGTTCGCGAATAGATTACATGCGGGTTACATGTGGCACATTTGAGTTGACTCGCTCCCTACAGGATGAATAACTATTTCCAATGTGGTCTTAAATATGCCCACCCTCGACGAATCAAAGAGAAGGATGATGAATCAATAATATTTGCAAGATGCCATAAGGGGTTACAGAATGCTGCTGGCTTCCTCTTCGCAGTTGGGCCCTAGGACCTCGCTTCAGGGAAGATGGTACTAGAACCCACCCAAAACACCCGAACAGTAGTCACCGATATTGATGTACAAAATGCACCCTACTACTATTCTCCCTGCATCACGCAGCAATCTAACCCGAGGATAACCTCTTGGTCCCTGCAGCCTTTCTGGGACAGAAGCTACTTTAACATGATGGTATCCCTTCTGCAGTACCCTAAAGCCAGAAAGCCCTAGGGTTTCCTAACCTGCAATACTATACAAGTGCAAATTGTTGTCACTGTCCAAGATCTTCAGGGAAATCCACACCTAATCACGCCCCAGCACTCTGCTCTGCCTGAGCAGTAAGAGCATACTCCTGAGTAACTAATACCATTATGTTATTATTCTGTTTTGTGAATGTCAAGCAATCAGAAAAAAGACATGGACGAATATAAAGCCCTTTTTGGTCAAGGAGAAACTATGTCTAGATATTAACAAATAATGTATTGGGTGCCAATACAACTTGAAAATTCACTTGCACTGATCAGAACAATAGGAAAATGCCTCGATCTGCAATTGCCATAGTGCCTGATGTACTCTGCACATCCTCTCTCCAGCAAGTAAGCTAGCTGAGGCTGCTCATTTGATAACCACATACCTGATCCACAAAGATTGACCGTCAAATAACTATAGTCCAACTAAAATGATGCCAAATAGCCACTGCAAACCACCGAGGTGGTCAGGCCCCAACTTGTGGGAAATAAACAACCTCCCTAAGAATGCTTAAAGAATGTGAAGTGCAGAATGAAAATACCCACTCAGAACGATGATTTTCTCAGATGTACTTAACTGACGCAGACAGAAAATTCTCAGATAGAGATCACAATACGTGTATAGAAAAACCCAGTAATAATCATCCAGTACAGTGGTGCTCACCGACACAAGTTTGATGCATTTCTTAACATTTTAGGCATAAATTACTCCTAATCAGGGAACAACCAAGCCTTCCCAATCTCAAATTGTAGATCTCTGGCAGCAAGCCAGGGACCATACCAATCCATCTCCTCTCTCATTGCCAACCCGGATTTCCAGAGATCCAGAAAGAAGAATGCTATTTCCCAAATGCAGTGTCTTACACCCAGGCAGAATCAGCAACAATCACAGCATCTAGTTGAATCCAATTTTTTCATAGAGACATAATCCAGCAATCAGTCAATTCAATAACACATATGGAGATAGCTAACATGCCACCTAGGATATCCGTCAAGCACAGCCCCACCTGCATGGTCTGGAACTCCCCCTTTTCTCAAGGAACAAGGACCACTGTGCTGTAATTCGAAGTACTGAAATGCCCACTCAACTGTAAAACATTCATTGAAAATACATGACATGATTGAGAAAGGGGACTGTGTCATCCTAAGGTGTGACAAAACCTGGTTTTCAAATGAAACCATTACCTTACTGGAGTCCCTACAGTCATATACTTTAAAATCTTAATGAAGAGCAAGTGTTGTGATAGAGGAAGTGGGCTGGTATTCTCCACTATGAATCTTTATTTAGCGTTAATGTACAGTCATTACATGTACATCCCTCAAGCACATGACAGTGCAGCTAGCACCTGATAACGCGTCCAGTCCTTATAAATTACTTGTAGCTGGACACGCTGGAGGTCGGTGAACATTTTAGCCTAGTTGGGCTCTCCTCATCCTAGAATAGTCAGATCGCTTAAACCAATAATCACTAACTATTGTAATCGATGCCCAATACTCTATTTCTGCTCAGAATAACACATTAGGAATCAATAACAGTCGGTATTTTGACGCAACATGACCTTTCGGTCATGAATAACCACACCAGTTTATTTGAGGTTAATGAATTTATTTCCCTATATTAACAAAGCTAGCACAAGGTATATAAGTCTCAAAACCAAATGATATATGTATACGAACATTACTAGCTGTCCATAGCGGCGGAAGAAACGCAATCTATGCAAAATCTGAATAATAATGCACTCAGTTATACCAATACAAATCACTAATATAAGCAACTGAATTTGACTAATTTCATACATTGGTCAGCATAAAAATATTTCAATTTAGCATGGTGCATCAGATGAATACCTCGACTAGCCTCTAATTTGCATTGGCATGTGGGGCTTCATGCAAAACGAATTTAGTCAACACAAATTTAGAAAACTTCTAGCTTGGGCCCTATCAAAATAAGCAGTTGGTACCTAAGAAGGAAAACACAATGCATAATACAATTATCCTTTCATAATTACCAAATACAATCAGCATTCAAGAAAGTCTTCGTCCTTCAGGTACCGGTTCGATCAGCATGGGGCAGATTTCAAAGGGGCAGAGTTAAGGGCAAGTTTCCTTGCAGCAGCAAGGAAAATGGGGAAAAAGTTACTGCATGGGCAAGACGGGGCAAATTAAAGTTAAAGTCTATAGGGTGAGAATTCTCAAAGTCTATTTCTCTGGAATAGAGAAAAAGGGCATCAAGATGTCGTCCATGATGGCGTCTGTCTTTTGGCTTCAGAATGGCATCAAGGAAAATGGCTGACTTCTCTTTGTCCGGTGGCTTTAAGTAAGAAATATTCCAAATTCTTCAGGGTCTTCCATTGGAGGGTTCACAGGGTGGCTTCAATTTGACCAATGAATAGTGTCTTTCTCCTAGTACTCATTTATGCATACATTGTCCTTGGAGCCTTGGAACACAAGTTGCAACAAAGTTTGCCAATTCATTTTATCTTAAAGCCTTTATTGTCCGCACCTGCAGGAGCTGACCTTGTATCAAAGGGGATGAAACCGCCTAGCACGAAACCTTGGAGATAAGTGTATTAGTCATCTCTACTGGAAAAATACAGAATATTGTCTCTGTTAGTAAAAGTGAAAACCACACAGTTAAATTTGAGACCAGGTGACTAGGCCAAAGCCTCTGCTAAATTTAAGCTAAGCATATAACAGTTTCAACAAGAATCATAGAATACATTTGCAATTATGACGGATTACTACATTTGTCAATTCTTCATGATTAATTAAGCTCATTTATAATAATGGCGAACTACTCCGTGGGCACAATTTCCCACATACGTTATTTTCTTTGCTAAACTCACACTACCTTATACAATTTTGTTTACATGATATATGAATATATGTTGGTCCTTCTTTTTCTGCGTCATCAATCCCTTCTCTAATGACTAATTATGTCATCACATCAAATCTTCCCACAAACTTTATTCCACTAAAATTCTGTTTTAGTAATTTGGCACTTCAGTCAACTCCCTCTTTCATTTGGTTCCGTTTGATTTCTCTCTGTATATTTCTACTATTTTATTTTCTATTTTTTCTTCTTTTCTCCTTTTGTTTCTTGTTTTCAATATTTTAATAGCTTTCCATATTTCCCAAATACCTAATAAACAAATTAATACTATTAATATACCTTTTACTATTTTCAGGAACAATCCATTCCAAATGTTGCTGAGCCAATTTCCCACGGAAGCAAATCCTTTTCCAACCTTTTCCCATGCTCCTGGTTCTTTCAATTCTTTCAAATCTGCACTCTCGTTAGTTAAATTTGTAAGCATTTTTCTAATTTGCCCACTGTTGTCTGGAATATAAGTACAACAGTGACGTGTACCAAGCATTTTGCAAACAAAGCCATCCTTTGCTAAAAGAATGTCTAAGGCAAGGCGATTTTGAAGAGTCATAGCTCTTTCTGCAGCAAGTTCAGCATCCTTCAGGATTATAGCTCCTGAGAATTTTGTCAGCATGTTATCCACAATAGTAGACAACTTTCGTATTTTAATTGAATTCAGTATGACTTCTACTGAAGGAATCATTGCTCCAAATATATCTCCTACCACACCAGAAGCTGTCTCCCTTTTCTGAACATGATGTGATTCAGACACCTTTGGGAATTTCTTTAAGTGGTCCAATTGATAAACCTTTAGGAACACTATTCCCAAATAACATCTCCCATACCATCCTTTAGGAAGACGATAATAGGCGTTAAGTCCACAAACATAATATATCCCTGGAATAACTGGGTCTTGTCCATTCAGCATGAACGTCCATTTGGGTTGAAACAAAAACATATGTTTACATTCACTCGTTCCCACAAAGACTGTGTCATAATATGATTTATGTCTATGTACACAGAACCTCCCTACGTGTAATGCATCTAAAGCTATTTTCCCATGTGTCTTTATCGCAGCAAAAGCATAATTAACTACAGATGTCCTCTTGTGTAATTCCCTTTCTAATTTCTCCTTCCCCGCTTTCCTTCTATCGTCAGTGTGATCTAAAAAGCTTTTCTCCATCGGTGAAAGCAAGCATGTAAGGTTTTCTCTGTGAGTGTAAGCCGTGTGAAAAGGTGACAATGGCTCAAAGAAACCCCTCATTATCTTTATATAATAATCTCTTGCTATTTTACTCAGGTGCTCTATTATGGGGATATATGCAAATACAACATCCTGATTGGAATAAAAATAGTGAATATACTCCTGACCATAAAATCTGGTCATTATTAAACTACATGAAATTCCATACGTAAGAGGCATGCTATGATATGTCACTCCTTCCATTACTGAGGTAGGTATTTGTGTGCACACATAACAATCTTTCGCATCCATTGTCTCAACATACTCACTCAACAAGCGATAGAAAACATTGGACGAAAGTTCCTTCTTATCATGCAAATGTCTTTCGTCTTGTTCGAGTTTCTTCAAAGGAGTTAGTTCAGTAGTAGGTTTAGAAGTAGAAGCATCATTCGCGTCTCTCTCATTCCCTCCATGCATTCCAAGAACTATTGCCATAACTGTTAGTACACATGCAGTTATTAGACCTATACACATGTATTTACAACACTTCATCTTACTTCCCTGTGTAGTGTAGCCTGTCATGATCTATATAGAATCAGAAAGTTGAAGACACTTTTATCAAATTAGATTTGCAGATATATATAAAGCTGAACGAATTCAATGTTCACACAGTTCTTTTTAGCAGCATTAGTCTCTTATCGGTTTAGCAGCTTTGTCTCAAAATCGGTTTCAAAGTCAATCAGGTTATCAATGTCTTATTCGGTAGGGTTCATGGAATTTCACTTCTCAAGTGCCAAAGTGACGTTCTGCTTCTTCGTTCTCAAGACTGAGAGATAGGAATTCGTCTGACCAATCGTTAGTGGCTATGTATGCCCACTCCGGACCAGAATATCTTCTGCTCGGTATTCTTTTCCTTTTCAATTTTGCATCTCTTTTTTATTCTCTTTCGCTGGTACTTTCTTCCTTGGCCGGTCTTTCTCTTCACTGGGTGTTGTTATTGCGACAGACACTTCTTTTCTTTTCTCTTTCAACTTTGGCCCTTCACTTTCGTTTAATATTTCTCAAGTCCTTAATTTCACTGGCGATATGCTTTGTCTCCGTTTCGCACTGTTTTCATCTGATGGACCTGCAACCAGTTCTGGAAGAGTGAACAGTTTCACCCTGTCCTGTCTTGTCTTCTCCCCCTAGGAGGTCAATCAGGTTATCCTTTTCTTTTCCTGTATCGTCTGCTTCTGGGAAAGCCCTTCTCTGATCAGGCTCTCCTGCTCTTTCACCTGTCTCAGGCTCTTTGTCACCTTCAGGACCTTCGTCACTTCCTGAGGCTTCTCCTTGGTCCTCCTCAAATGAATCAGTTGTTTCTTCCTCAGAAAATATCTCCCCTTCCTCTATTTCTGCTTGTTCGCGTCCTGGTTCTGTTTGACCTGTCTTGGTGGCTGGTGCTCTCTTATCAGTCACTGGCGATTTCAGCGCTTCAACTTCCTCTTCTGTGGGGCACGTCACCCTTTTCGTGTGACTGGCGTGAATCCAGTTGGGAACTCCCGCACACTTCACAGCGGTTTTAGTTGTCAGAATCACTTGGAAAGGTCCTTTCCAATGGGGTTCCAGACACGACTTCCTCACGTGCTTCTTTATCACGACCCAGTCACCTGCTTTCACGGCGTGTCCCGGACCTTGGATCGGTGGCAAGGTGGTTGCCTCCACCTGGTGAGAAAAAGAGCGCACCACATCAGCTAGACCTTTGCAGTAGTCCAACACCATATCATCTGTAATATTCAAAAGAGCATTTGCAGGAATTGCTGGAAGCCTCATGGCTCTGCCCATGAAGATCTCATGCGGTGACAGTCCAGTTTTTCTATCAGGGAAGTTTCTCATTGACATTAACACCAAGGGCAATGCGTCAGGCCATTTCAAGTTTGTTGATGCACATATTTTCGCCATCCTCGATTTCAATGTGCCATTCATTTGCTCCACTAGTCCTGATGCTTCAGGGCGGTAGCTACAATGCAATTTTTGCTCAATGTTGAGCGCTGCACACAGTAATTTTATTACTTCGTTATTGAAGTGACTTCCCCTATCTGATTCTAAGGAGATCGGGAATCTGAAACGTGGTATTAGTTCTCTCAAGAGTAGTTTTGCAACTGTAAGACTGTCATTTCTATGTGTGGGGTATGCTTCAATCCAGTGACTAAAAATGCACACAATCACCAACACATATTTCAAACCTCCATGCACAGGCACCTCAATAAAATCCATTTGCATCCTGCTGAATGGACCACCTGCTCTTCCAATGTGACTCAAATTTACTACTGTTCCCTTCCCTGCGTTCATTTGTTGGCAAATGACGCAACAATGGCAAGCTGCTTCAGCAACTTGACGGAATTTGGGATTAAACCAATCAATTTTGAATAGTCTAATCATGGCATCCCTTCCAAGATGGCCTTGTCCATGATACAATCTGGCTAACTGCGTCAAAAGACTGTTTGGCAGAACCAATGTCCCTTCACTTGAAACCCACAAATCATCTGGTTTCTTTACGCATTGTAATTTGCTCCATGAGAGTTTCTCATCTTCACTAACATCGTTCTGTAGGGATTTCAAGTCTTCGATTGTATCTACAACCTTTAGAGCAAAGGCTTCACTTGGTTCAAATTCTGGCTCATTTATCAAGTTCCATTCTTCTCTGAGCAATATACAGTTCAATACGCAAAACCTTGCGACTTGATCTGCATACCCATTTCCCAAAGAAACAGAGTCTTGTGATTTTGAGTGTGCACTGCATGTTACCACTGCTACTTCTCCTGGTAACTGGATGACATGTAACAATTCTCTTATTCTTTCACCATTTTTCACTGGTGATCCTGAAGACGTCATGAAGCCTCTTTGTGACCACAACTGTCCAAAGTCATGCACTATTCCAAATCCGTACTAACTGTCAGTGTAAATGGTGACTTTCACTAATGCGGAAAGTTGGCAAGCTCTAGTAAGTGCTACCAGTTCCACTACTTGTGCAGAATAAACTAGTTGAAGCCAAGATGCTTCCAGAACACCTGTTATTGTACATACAGCATATCCTGCTGTCAATATTCCTAGTGCATCTCTTAAACATGAACCATCAACAAAAATAACTTGATCGTTTTCTTCCAATCAGGAGTCTTTGATGTCCGGTCTTGGTTTCGTACAAAATTCAGTCACCTAAAGACAGTCGTGCTCGATGTCTTCAGCGTTCTCAATTTCGACATTTTCACTGGGAAACAAGGTTGCTGGATTCAACTTAGTGCACCTTTTCAGCTGCACATTAGGTGAACCCAAAATTATTGTCTCGTACCTCGTAAGCCTAGCACCGGTCATGTGCTGTGTTCAGGAACGTGTCAAAAGTATTTCGACTGAGTGAGGGACCATGACTGTTAAAGGATGTCCCATCACTATTCCTTCACTCTGATTTAGGATGATACCAACTGCTGCTACGGCACGCAAGCACCCTGGCAGTGCTGCTGCGACCGGATCCAAAGTAGCTGAAAAATATGCTACTGGTCTGTTTACGCCACCATGGGCTTGAGTCAAGACAGACAAGGAACATGCATCACGTTCATGACAAAACAATGTAAAAGGCTTTGTGTAATCAGGCATACCTAAAGCTGGAGCCCTGCACATGCATTCCTTTAATTCAATAAAAGCATCCATCTCATCTCTTTTCAGCACTATTTCATCCAGCGCATCTTTCTGTGTCAGTTTCAGTAAAGGTTTTGCTAGAGTTGAAAAATTGGGAATCCATTGGCAAAAATAGCTCACCATTCCCAAAAACTTTCTCACCTCTCTTCTCGTCTTCGGTGGACTCATTTGAAGTACGCTTGTTATTCTTTCTTTCATAATTCTTCTCGATTCTTTCTCTATTTGGTGACCCAAATATTTCACTTTCTTCTGGCAGAACTGTAATTTTGAAGGGGACACTTTGTGTCCGTTCCTTCCCAAATGGTTCAATAGGGCAATGGTGTCAGCTGTACAGTCATTTTCTGTCTTGGAAGCGATCAGCAAATCGTCAATATACTGTACCAAGTTTGATTCAAATGGTAATTCCAATGATTCCAAATCTTTCTTTAGAATCTGATTGAAAATTGATGGTGACTCCGAAAACCCTTTAGGAATTCGACACCAACTGTAGACCCTGCCCAAGAATTAGAAACAAAAGAGAAATTGGCTGTCCTCATGGAGAGGCACAGAAAAGAAGGCTTGTGACAAGTCGATGACTGAGAACCACTCAGCATCACAGGGAATTTGAAACATTATCACAGCTGGATTTGGTACTACGGGACAACATTTGACTATTACGTCATTTATTTTCCTCAAATCCTGAACAATCCGGGCCTTTCCACTAGGTTTTATTAGTCCCATGATTGGTGAATTACATGGACTACTTAGCAATTCTTTCAGTACTCCCTGTTTCACAAACTCATCAATGAGTTGGGCGACTTTCATGAGGGTGTCTTGCGGCATATGGTATTGTGGTGTCTGGGGAAAATTTACATTGGGTTTTACGGTCACTTTCACTGGTTCTACTCCTTTGACCAATCCTACTTCTTTCCCTGTCATATCCCACACTTCCCTTTCAACTGTTTCCTGTAACTCAGCGGGAATATCTGCTTCAGTGAACATTGGATAAAGAGTAATCAGGGGATACTCTTCATCAACAGTTTCCACTTCGTCTCCTCCTAAACTGTCCTCTTCTTCCTCATCACTGTTTGTCTGAATTTTAATTCCATCATTTGAACACATAATCGAGCATCCCAATTTACACAATAAATCTCTCCCTAATAGTGATATCGGGCTTGAGTCACACACCACAAATTTATGTGACCCTTGATAGTTACCAATTCTGACTTGCACTGGATCTGTGATTGGTTTTGTCAGGTACCTATTTGCCACTCCCACTACTTGAACTGTTCTCCCTGAAAGTGGCAAATTTGGTACTTCGATGCTTCTAACTGTAGAACGTGTAGCTCCGCTGTCAACCAAGAACGAAACACGGTGACCCATAACTCTTCCTTCCACATACGGACCCTTTTGATCAACTTCCAAGGATGTTGCAAGCATACAATTTCCCTCCTCGTCTGAACTTTCACTCTCCCACGCATCGTTTATTCCATTCTCACTGTGTAACAGGAATTGGTGTACTGTGTCATTTTGGTTCATCCCTTGACCCGCGACCTGTTGAGGAAGCAATACTTGTTGCTGATTCATTCGTGCTAAGGGTATTTGCATTTGCTGATTAGGTACCATAGGAAACTGCTGTTGCATTGGCTGCAACTGTGCCATTTGTGCACGGGGCAATTGCACCTGCTGCGGTTGTATGGGTTGTAAACCCTGCATCTGATTTACATTATTATGAAAATTCGGATTTGGACCTCTCAATTTCGGTCCTCTCATATTCTGAAATGCATTGACATCATTTTTTTGCTGACCTACACCTTCCTGCACCATCATTTCGCACTCCCGTTTTCAATGCCCAACGATTCCGCACGTGTGACATGGCATCACATTCTTCATTGCCTGTATACCATTTGGAATCATAACAGTATTTAAATCAGGACCATTATTCACAAAACCTCCTCGGCCTCTGCCTCTCATTTGTGGCTGAAACATAGCATTTCCCTGCTGTTGCTGCTGCGGCAACTGTTGTTGAAAACCTTGTAAACCTTGCAAACCTGTCTGAGCTGCTCTAAGCTGCATCACCATCACTTTTTCTTTCAACCTTTTCTGCTTTGTCTCAATCTCATCACTGCAGTATTTTGCATAGTTCAACACTTCGTCGATCGATTTTGACTGCCAACAAATCAAATGCATTTTAATCATCTGACTAATCTCGGGACTCAACCCTTCCACAAATCTGAACACAAAATGGAGCATGTCCTTTGCCTCAATCGTTTCTGTGCCACTGTAATTTTTAAACGCTTTCAACAATTTCTCATAGTACGCATGTATTGACTCTTTAACTTCTTGTGCCGTTCTGTCAATCCTCTGCCAATCTACATTTTTCGACGCAACCTTTGTTTTCAAGTGCTCAATCACCTTATGGTATAAACTCATTACCGTAGGTGATGGTGCACCTGTGTCCCTATCTCTTTCTGGTTCACTTGTTGGCCGACCTACAGCCCTTTCACAATCTTCCCACAAATCTGCCGGAACCACAATTTCGAATAAGGTGTTCAGGTCTTCCCAAAGACATTTTGCGAGTTTCACAAATCTATCTGTTTGTTGATACCATTCAATCGGTTTCTCTCTTAATTTAGGGAAATCATCCGTAAAGGATTGAATATCGCACCTGTGCCACGGTACATGTACACGTTTTCCCCCTGCTGTTTCTCTCATTGGCAACATGGTTATCAGGTCGTCATTCTGTTGTGCTTTTTCATTCCGATCTGGGGTACTTTCTTTCTTTTTGTCCTTTTTCTTAACCCATCTACTTTCCCACTTGTCTAAACATCTCCAGACCTGCGCGCTCTGCAGTATCTCCTTAAGGCGTGTTTCATCCCTGCAGATCTCATGTGTTCAAAATCTTTTGTCTCAAAGTCTAACCTGTAACTTCTGCCCAAGTGTTTGGTCTTACCTATATCGATCTAATTCCTATCTGCAATTTCTTGTAACTTCTTATGAATCCTGCTTACTTCTCTTGAAATCCTAGGGCACGTGTATCTCATCTCTTCTTCTGTGTATGATTCTAACCTGTTCAGACCCATCGTTCCCTCTACTAGTCATCTGCTTCCATGCCCAATCTTATTTTATTCAGGTATTCTTCTCCCTTCCCGCTGGGTGTACTCTGTGGAGAGTTCAGACTGTTGAACCATTGTGTTAGCAGTTGTGCGTTCAGTCTCATCAATGTAGCACTTACATCAACTGCTACTGATGGTTGCTGTAACACTTCGGTTTTTGAAGTTAGCGGTACTATTAGTGGTGGATTTGACCTTACCACAGTTGACGGAGCACAAATTGGAATTGGACTAAATTCCGACAAGGACCCAGATCCATTTGGCAGTGTTCCTACCGGAGTCGTTTCTGGAGTGTTTTCTATGCATCTTCTCCCTGTCTCATTTTGTGTCATTACCCCTTGATCACGTACGTTTGGGTTTGCCTGTATATACAATGGCACTGGCGGACCTACAGTGATAGGCAGAGATATTGCATCTGGATTCTGTCTGTTCCCCAAATTCTGTGGCATGTTAATCCCCACATTATGGTTCATCATTGCTGGCCTACCCAACTGGCTCTCTGTTACTCGAGTGTACCTCGGCACTTCTTGTACCTGCTTTTGAGGCATCAAAATTTGTGTTGATTCTGCTTGAATCAATGTCGTTCTTTGATAATTCTGTCCTCCCTGTGCCATTAAATCAGAAGTCATTCCCAGATTGTGCTCATCACAGCAGCACCTTTGAACCTGCGGCTGATAATTATCGACAGGATTCAATTTAGGCACGTCAGGATATATCCTCTGAATTTGTGGTATTTGTGGTGCGAAGGGCATATCGGAACTGCTCTGCCTCTGAGATATTCTCAAGTTCGGTGTCACATTACCTTGTATTGGTTCTGGAGGGGCAGTACTAGTGCTTGAGCCATTTTCGCTTTCCACATATGGTGGCGGGCGATCGTTTAGCAATTGCATAATGAACTCCTCATCGTCTGACCTTTTCGAATTTCTGTTGTTTTCTCTATCTCTGGACTGACTCCTGTTTGTTTTATAGGTAGCTTTTCTTCCTTCCGCCTCTGCTTCGTCAGTAATTGCTGGAAACAATTTAATTCCCTGCAATACGTCTGATCTCCAAACCTTTTGTGTGCTATCCCATCTAGCATCCGCTAGAGTCTATCTACTTTTCTCACTCTTGTCTCAAATTTCTTTTGTTGTTGGTTTCTAGCTATTAGCTTCCAAATTGCTAATGTCTCAAACTGTGCTGGTCTTGGAGGTACTTTCATGTTGTATAGCGTGAATCTTAAATTCTCCAAAACTCTTAGATTAAACGACCCATGGATAGGGAACGCTACACTTCCATGTTTTTCTGTTAATGTGCACCATTGCTTTAGCCAAAGACATGGTGCGACACCCTTTTCTTCAATCACGATGTAAGCTGGTGTACCCTCAGGTGGTGTTTCTTCTCCTACATTTGCTTTAATATATACATCTCCCCTCAAGGCACTCTTAAATGCTTTGAAATTTTTCATCTTTCCGTCTTTTACCTTTCTAATATATGTAATCAATAAGTGACTTTAATTCCCGGAATACTCTTCGCTTGCCTTTTCCCACCAATTGCGCTTCACGGACTGCGTCCAATCTGTGCGCCACCCTTCTCACCAACCAACCTATCCCAGCGCAGCTCCTAGTGACGTCACACTCACACACTGCGGCTGACAAAGTCCCGCGGCTTGTCCTCCTTCATTCAGCTTCACTCAAAACTAATTTCCGCAATATATCGCGAGCACTAACCAAAAAGAAGAAAACAAATCTGTTGGTTTACTACAGGAAGGGTAATACAATCGCTTCAGAAACCTTAGGGATTTTTCACTAGCCTCAGCAGTTATTACATCTTTCTCAGTTGCCCACTTTCGCAAGCAAAATTTGACCCGCAAACTTTACTCTCAACTGATCAATGAACTATTCTAGTGCACCTTAGAATTCGTCAAATCTCAAAGTCGAAAATTTTCTTTCATTCTTCAATATTCACACTGACTCGTTGACCACGCCCGATCAACCTATTAAACCGAACAGGTTACAACATCAATCAAGTGTCTCATACACTTTTCAACATACTCCGGAGTCTCTTGACCTCGCAGGGCCCGTCTCAACATCAACAACCACGTGGACAATTTTTCCTGCACAAAGCGCTACACACATGTGAAGTTCGACGACTTTCCTACTCTTACACTTTGGAGTAACACTCCCCTAAAATCTTTTAATTGGGGTTCGTAACCCCCTAAAATCATCACAAACTTCTCAATTAATCTGCGGCAATAAGCTGTGCAAGCGCAAACCCTAACTTTTCTCATACCGTCACTAGAAACGCCGGAAACATTCTCACACCTCCATTTACTCCATTCGCAAGCTCAGAGTTTACGGGAAAGTCATTGGGGATTTAGGGCATCATCATCTCTCCAACTTGTTTTATCAAAGAAAATTCTAACTTGACTACGTCTATTGTTCAGATGGGGTCCCAAAGGTCGAAACCATCAATCTCTGCTACCATCTACTGATAACGCGTCCAGTCCTTATAAATTACTTGTACCTGGACACGCTGGAGGTAGGTGAACCTTTTAGCCTAGTTGGGCTCTCCTCATCCTAGAATAGTCGGATCGCTTAAACCAATAATCAATAACTATTGTAATCAATGCCCAATACTCTATTTCTGCTCAGAATAACACATTAGAAATCAATAACAGTTGGTATTTTGGTGCAACATGACCTTTCGGTCATGAATAACCACACCAGTTTATTTGAGGTTAATGAATTTATTTCCCTATATTAACAAAGCTAGCACAAGGTATATAAGTCTCAAAACCAAATGATATATGTATACGAACATTACTAGCTGTCCATAGCGGTGGAAGAAACGCAATCTACGCAAAATCTGAATTATAATGCACTCAGTTATAGCAATACAAATCAATAATGTAAGCAACTGAATTTGACTAATTTCATACATCGGTCAGCATAACAAGATTTCAGTTTAGCATGGTGCATCAGATGAATACCTCGACTAGCCTCTATTTAGCATTGGCATGTGGGGCTTCATGCAAAACGAATTTAGTCAACACAAATTTAGAAAACCTCTAGCTTGGGCCCTATCAAAATAAGCAGTTGGTACCTAAGAAGGAAAACACAATGCATAATACAATTATCCTTTCATAATTACCAAATACAATCAGCATTCAAGAAAGTCTTCATCCTTCAGGTACTGGTTCGATCAGCATGGGGCAGATTTCAAAGGGGCAGAGTTAAGGGCAAGTTTCCTTGCGGCAGCAAAGAAAATGGTGAACAGTTACTGCATGGGCAAGACGGGGCAAATTAAAGTTAAAGTCTCTAGGGTGAGAATTCTCAAAGTCCATTTCTCTGGAATAGAGAAAAAGGGCATCAAGATGTCATCCAAGATGGCGTCTGTCATTTGGCTTCAGAATGGCATCAAGGAAAATGGCTGACTTCTCTTTGTCCGGTGGGTTTAAGTAAGAAACATTCCAAATTCTTCAGGGTATTCCATTGGAGGGTTCACAGGGTGGCTTGAATTTGACCAATGAATAGTGTCTTTCTCCTAGTACTCATTTATGCATACATTTTCCTTGGAGCCTTGGAACACAATTTGCAACAAAGTTTGCCAATTAATTTTATCTTAAAGCCTTTATTGTCCGCACCTGCAGGAGCTGACCTTGTATCAAAGGGGATGAAACCGGCCTAACACGAAACCTTGGAGATAAGTGTATTAGTCATCTCTATTGTAAAAATACAGAATAATGTCTTTGTTAGTAAAAGTGAAAACCACGCAGTTAAATTTGAGACCAGGTGACTAGGCCAAAGCCTCTGATAAATTTAAGCTAATCATATAACAGTTTCAACAAGAATCATAGAATACATTTGCAATTGTGACGGATTACTACATTTGTCAATTCTTCATGATTAATTAAGCTCGTTTATAATAATGGCGAACTACTCCGTGGGCACAATTTCCCACGTACGTTATTTTCTTAGCTAAAATCACACTACCTTATACGATTTTGTTTACATGATATATGAATATATGTTGGTTCTTCTTTTTCTGCGTCATCACACCCAGTCCTAACTCTTCATTCATAGTCTTACTAAATTACCATGCCAGGATAAAAGTTATCAATTATCACAATTGCACATTCAGACTTATCCTTCCAAACTCTCTCATGTAATATTATTTTATTGGGAGGCTTCAACTTTTTGATAAATTATCTGATCATCAAGCAGACAACATCGGCAATTCAAAACCTTGAGTACTTAGGTGTATTCGACGGATTGCATCATCAACCCACAAAGCAGCACAAACCCTAGACCTGGTCTTCATTTGCAATATCAATATCACCAATATAAAGATCAAGTTATGAGTGAAATCATTCAAAACTGATGACTACTCGCATGAGCAACCCATATGAACTCAGGTACTGATGCAGGTCTCACCAGCCAGGTTCCACAAGGCTTTCACCATCAAATCTGAGTTTCTTGAGGCTGCTTCTTAAAGATACCAGAATTATTAGAACATGTTGAAAAATGTGGACTTAGATGAATTGACTAATGGAGGACTGCTGCATCCCGTCAAGCCTCCCAAAATGGATGCAACATTGAAAGCTTTAACTGAGTGTTTATTTCTACTCTCAAGGTTTTAAGTAAGAACATCAAGGCTTACCTGAGGTCTGTGAGCTGATGGAACACTAGCCAGCTACGGTTTACAGACTTGCCCTCCTGAAGTTTTCAGACCCCTAGAAATGTTTCAAGGATCGGACATGAAGGGTGCCTGTGTCCTGATCAATCCCAGAGACAACAAAATATCATTTTTTTACTTCTTTGTTTTTTTAATTTCACATCACTGACCAACTTTTCTAACATGTTCCCAAGGAAGTATTATGTGAATTTATTGTTGTTCTGACGTGCAAAGTTATTATTTCTTAGTTGCATTGTTGTTTAGCTATTTACTGAGCATATGCTACATGCATTTTCTCTGAGGAAAGCTGTGGTTTTTTAGACAAGCTATCAAGGGATGAGCAAGGGTCTCCTCTACAGAAATCAGTTTACTTAAGTGATTCAGATTGTCTGGGCTTTGTTGGACATAAGTGACGGATCTCATCAAAACTGTCACCTCTTCCCCAATAGACTAAGATTGTGATTCCCAACAATGCTTTTTCTGTAATATAACACAACCTTTGTACACATTCCATTAAAATTATATCACGTGCTCTGGATAGCACCATTTTATGTTAGTCACATCTCTTTTTCAAATTAGCCATTTTGGGGGAATTTATAATACCCCATTTGAGTGGGGGATTGTAATGGGATGAGTCAATTATCCCCCCGCTTTGATGGTTTCCTGGCTCTAGTCACTAATATATCACCCATGGATTGTTTAAAGGAATATTTGCTGAGTCTCCACTTTTCTGATGCCAGGGTTACACCTGATGACGACTCTATATAGAGCTAGAAGGGTTAATAGATTTAGACATATATACTCCTTTACTCCGAAAGCTTGCTTTATAGAAATAAATATAATTGTGCATATTTACTCACATCTATGTTTACTACTATACCTAAGTGTCACTTAACACTTTTTTGTTATGCACCATTTCTAAATGTAGTTTCACACCTAGGGGTAGACTTTCATATCTCCACTCACCCAAATCAGGAAGTGGAGCCTCATAAACAGAATATGAATATAAAGTCAGTTTTAGTAACTTTTCACACATAGGTAGCGATCTCTGTCACCAGATCTCCCTATGCGAAAGAATAGGGAAAATGTTTTTTTATTCTTTAATAACAATATTAGAAATAGTTCAATGTAAAATGTGAATGAATTTCTATTCGTTCTTCTCAATGTAAAAATAATAAAACCCAGCAAATTAAATGTGCATTAAATAATTCATATATATTTATTTTTAAATAATGAACTTTATAAGCAATAACTTTTAAATAATAATGAAAGTAAATCCAGCCTGGCTAACACATTTATTTAATAAGTAGTGAATTGTGTTACAAAAAGTGTTCAATTAATCTAAATTAATTTAAATTTTTTATTAAAAATGTTATTTTTAAATGTATGTTTATTAACTGTTAAAAAATAAAATTACTCGTTATTAAGTATATGTCTTTTTTAACTTACACACACACACACACATACAAACTGTGTTGTTGCAGTTCAGCCTCATTGTCCAATGAAAATGCATGTTTTGATTTGCTTATAAAGTTCATAAAACCTTCCAATCTACTAGCTCAGTCAGCTAAGTTTCAATATGACATGTTTCATTATCATCCATCCATGGAAAAAGGGAAAACGTGAGTAAAAACTGTATTATTCACCATTTTAGCTCCAATAAGATATTTTGCCGAATGACAGAACAAAAACTGCTGACTGGATTTACACCAAACAAGGCCTGAAAATAGAACTTCACACAGCAAATATAATTTTTGATTTTATGTAAATCGATTTAGAAGTTTTTGAGATTATATAGGATTTTATAAAATTCCATGCTAGATTTAAAGGGTTAAGGAGTATATTTGGTAATGAGTTTGGCACTGTGTGATGTATCTGCAGAAGCTTGGTGGGGATACTTTTTTTATGTAGGTTTTGTGCCAGTCCACAAGGGGATGGCATCTTTAAAGGGCATTGTAGGTGCTGTGTAAAGGAAGCTGCAGCTTTAAAGGGGGGGCTCAAAAAATAATAAACTGCATTTTACTTTGGCACTATTTGTAGTTAGCAGTTGATAAAGAGTGCATTTTTTAGCTTTTGGGAAGATACAACAAGGGAGGGATAGGGCAAAGTTAAAGGGGGAATAAATATTTTGTATTTAATAATAACGTTGGTGCCTTGTACAAATATGCTGCACAAACTTTGGGAGAAGTTTGTATGACTTGTGTTTGACTGGTATTTCAATTTTTTGTGCCAATAAATCAAGGGGGAAGTTCTAGAAGGCAGGACAGTACAACTATCTTTTGCTTATATCTTTCGTTTCATCAATCTAGATCAAATGTGGCTGGGAGTTCTCAAGTTCCACCAAAGCAGATATTTCTCATTTTGTGTCGATACAGTGTGGGGAAGAAATTGAAGAGAGGATCAAACTATTTTTGATTTATTAATGACTGGCACCATTTTATGGACCTGCTCAAAATGTGCCAGTAAAATAGCATGTTTAGCCTACTCTTGGCTTTATCACTTTTATGCAGTCTCCTCAAGGGAGGGGAGATTTCAAGGGGGTGGTAAAAGAAGTGTTCACCTGTGAATAAATTTGGTGCTCTTTGATGAGTCCACACAACCTATTATTGATTATGTGAAGTTTTTTTGAGTGGATCTGTCTAGGGGTGGGATAGTAGGGGGATTAAAGATAAATGGGAGAGCATTAGAGCCCCACTTACTAATAACTTTGAAACTGCTCAATTAGTCTGCATGAAATTTGGCAGCTAGCTAATTAAGCTGTGTGCAAGACCAGGAAAGATCTGCACCCAAACCCCTCTGTACATTGTCAAAAAAGGTAGGCACAGGGTCTGGCCGAAGGCTTGCACAGAATGGGTACATGGCAAAGTGTGTACAGTGGGTGTTGGTTGCCACGGTGGGTTGGAACTGAGCCTGGTCCTGCAGCCAATCTCCAGAGGCAAAAGGTTTAACAGGATGAAACAGAAGTGGAAGGTTTCTTGATAAGTCACTTAAAGCCAAAGACTAGAATTAAAAAATAGGCAAAGGGCACTATCGAAAATGTGTCAATATCTCTATAACAGGACAGTGTCCTTCAGATAAAGATACTCAGACAATCTGATTCACAATCCACTACCCACAACATCAACAGAGACAATGGCTCTAATAAATCTCACCAACAACATTAATGCATTACAAACCAGTAACAGTAATTAAAAAAAAGAGGGAAAGAATGGAAAACACCAAGATGGACTCTATCAGAGTTCTGACAACAAATTTCAGCAAAGTTATGGATAAAACTTTTCTCAATCAACTCTTATTTTACCTTCCCACAGAATCATTAGGGGTTACATAATTCACCATCATGCTTATAGTTAAGTTAGGTAAGGGATAAAAACATGAAAGATATATTCCCTCAAACCGCTAATTAAAGTCACTAAACTAGAACCATAACTTGGCCAGCTCTTTAACTCAGACCAATCAGGCTTGCTCAAAGGTAGATTATTTACCTCTCAAACTCTAAATCTAGACCAACTTCATATCACTTAGTCAAGTGAACAAAACAAAATTGTGTTGCACATGGGAGGCTGTCAGGGTAAAGTGAAAGACAGGCATTCTGAAATAATTTGTATCACTTGCAAAGTTCTATATCAGAGCCCTAAAGTGTCCATTCACATTAATGGGCAAACGTTCAATGTAATTTCATAATCAATTTACACAAAAGATAGATAGATAGATAGATAGATAGATAGATAGATAGATAGATAGATAGATAGATAGATAGATAGATAGATAGATAGATAGATAGATAGATAGATAGATAGATAGACAGATCATTACTGTCCTTGTGCTTGTCCCACCCAAACCTTTCAAACACTTACTACCCCAAGCTGTTATCCATTTAAGAACTATAAAACACACTTACAACCATTGCTACGCTGTACCCTTACCCACCCTTGAACTTGAAAGTTTACCATCCCCTAATCGTACCCATCCCTTATTGCTTATATCTCACTTTTTAAAATAACATAAGCATATCTACGGTGAAGTAAAGTTCCATTTTTTAAAGTATCCCAAAAAGGTCTGTATGATACATACCAGTGTGGTAAAGATATGCATTGTAACATCCTGCGGGGTAAACAGAGTCTGCACACCGTCACAACAGAATTCAAAATAACATTGTCCATTGACCACAACTAGAGAACTATGAACCAATTCTTCTCTAGAGGACACAAAACATCATGCCCCCTGAAAACTGTACTACCATGTGCCTTACAGCAACCTCTTCCGGTTATGGGGAATCACCTGGGGCTTTCATATACCACTATAAGCTACCCACATCCTTTTTGTGCTCCACAAACGACAGGAAAGCAGCCTCTTAAAAGAAACCAAGCAGGTGGTAATAAAAAGAAAGGAAGGTCCCCGTAAACAAGAAAAGCACTCTCATGTTGTGTGAATTAATTTTAAAAATCTTTCAACAAAAGGTCAATAACACCATTAGGTCGAAGTCTACCCGACAGTACAGATGTCTGGTTTGCTAAAGACATCTTGGGGACATTCTGAAAGCTTCCCTGGGAATGCATTTCATCTGTTGCTTACCATTGGCTTTGTGGTTTGTAATTCACATTTTCGGGCTTTATATGTTTTGGGCTGTCCAGGTTCAGTTTGTCTCTCCCAAGGAGTGAAGCCTTTGAAGATATTTCTCCTTATATACTTCCACATGCGCTCCTTTGTGTGAACAGGCCTCTAAAACTAATTCTTATCTTGCCACATTTACTCTGCAGTCAAGACAGGTCAAATGTCAGGCTATGTCTTTTGAGGGAGCTTGGTGATTACTTTTCTTTTTCTGACTTCAAAGTGAGAGGGTTTAAGTGGCAATCTTACTGGATACAGGACCAATTAGGCTTTCTCAAACGCAGAGTATTTACCTCTAAAACTCTACAGGGGTAGAGGAAAGATTTTCTTCTAGCACACAGCAACATTTAAATGAACCATGCAAGTCTTATATAGCAGAATTAGCAAAGCACAAATGAAGCACATTTTATGTTTATTCTGAAGTGTTTTGGAAACAAATACTTTAATATGATCAAACAAATCAATAGTCACATAATGCCATTGCTACACATTGTGTGTTGTATAATTTGATTAGTAAAACTGTGTGTCTGTACACAGGTAATGATCATTTCAATTGAAAATGTGTTGTTTGTAATGGCAGTGTGCTACCACACTATGCACTCCTCTCTATGCCACTGCAGTCTCTTCTGGACCACTCCAAGCCACTGCAATGTACTCTTGGACCACTTTACTTTTCACCACGTCCTTGCACTCTGTGAAAGTGCACTGTACTCTACTCTGCACCACACTACACTATGCCAATGCACTTTAATCAGTACACTCCACTCTACTATCTGCACTCTATGCCAATCCATTGTATGCTCCTCTCATCTACTCTGAACTACTGCACTCTATGCCACTGCACTCTACACTACGTTATGCAATTACTCTACACCAATCCACTCTACACCATTGCACAGTACACTGCACCACTGCACTTTAAGCCACTTCACTCTACCCTGCACCACTCTACCCCACTTCACTCTACTTTGAAACAATCTACTCTATGCTATTGCACTATATGCCACTCTACTCCACTTTGTGCCACTCCACTATATGCCACTCCACTTTATGCCACTGTACTCTACAGCAATGCACAATACGTAACTGCACTATATGTAACTGCACTATACTCTGCACTGCTGTCTATGCCACTCTACTCTTTTCCATTGCACTCTACAGCATTCCACACCACTGCAATGTACAACACTCTACTCTGCAACACTGCACTCTGTGCAACTGAACTCTACACCACTCTACTCTGCACTATTGCACTCTATGCCACTGCACTCTGCAGCACTCCACTCTATGTCACTGCACTATACTTCATTCCACTCTACATCACTATACTATACTCCACACCACTCTACACCACTCAACTCTGTACCACTCTATGCTACTGCACTCTATGCCAATGTGCTCTATCCCACTCAACTCTATTCTGCACCGCTGCACTCTACGCCACTGTTTTCTAAGCCAATCCTGACTATGGCACTCTTTTCTGCAACACTCCACTCTGCACCACTGCACTCTCCTATGCACCATTCTAATGTACGTCACTGCCTTTAACTATACTGCATTGTACTCCACCATTCTGTGCATCACTCCTCACCAACACACTCTACAACAGTCCATTCTACACCACTCCACTGTATGCCACTGCACTCTACCTGCACCATTCTACTCTACACCACTTTTCTCTACACCACTGAACTCTATGTCATTGCACTCTATGCCACTGAACTCCACTCAGCACCACTGTACTCAATGCTACTGCATTTTAAGCCACTCTACACCACTCTCCTCCAAGCCACTGCACTCTGTGCAATGCACTCTACACCACTCTACCTCATTCCACTCTATGACACTCCATTTTGCAACACTCCACTCTACGCCACTACACTCTACGGAACATACTGAACTCTGCACCACTCTATGCCACGCCACTCTGCACCACTCGACTTTACACCACTGCCCTGTACGGCTCTATACTCAGTATAAAGTTTTTATTAAAGATTTAGGCCCCCATTATGACATTGGCGGTAAATGCTCCTTCCCGCCGTGCTGAAGGCTGCCAACTTACCGCGGGCTGGCAAATATCCGTTTACCATATTATGACACACACACACTAATCCAACAGAATACAGCCGCATACACAAATCCGCCAGACCAAAGGTTAGTGGAAAAGTGGCAGTCCCAAAACCCCCACCGTTACGCCAACAGAACAACGTCCATCACATTATGACCCACGAATCACCACAGCGGTAAACCACTGGCGGTACATACCGCCGCGCTCACACTGGACACCCACAGACAAAACAACACCACATTGGCCAATTCAAACAACACACGCCTGACACCCATACAAACACTACACCCACACCACTATAAAACACACTCCCACATTACCCACAACCCTTTACGAATACAATGCATTGCCACCAGACTGACACCAAGACTACTGCGACAACTGGACACACACACCACTCACACCCATACACCCCTCACGCACTTCACATCACACACCCCAACACATTACCTAACACACCCTCACCAACACACATCACATAACACCCATGGCACCACAAAGGCACCCCTGTTTCACTGAGGAGCAGTTAAGGGTCATGGTGGAGGAAATCGTCAGGGTAGAGCCACAGATATTTTGGAGCACAGGTGCAGCAGATATCAATAGCAAGGAAGATGGTGCTATGGCGGAGAATCATGGACAGAGTCGATGCCGTGGGAGAGCATCCAAGAACAAGGGATGACATCAGGAAGAGGTGGAACAACCTACGGTGGAAGATGCATTCCATAGCAGCAAGACACCAGCTCGCTATACAGAGGACTGGCGGTGGACCCCCACCTCCTCCCCACAACTCACAGCATGGTAGGAGCAAGTCTTGACAGTACTGCATCCTGAGGGACTCGCTGGAGCTGGAGCTGGAGGAGGACTGGACACTGGAAAGTCAACTTTTAACAATTATCACTCCCATACATACATGCCATCACATACCTACACCCTCACTCCCATCACTCCACTCCATCACACACACTCCACCATCACATCACACTAATCCCAATGCCAAGCCCTGCATGTTGTACCAATGCACGGACACCCCTCCCAGCCCTGCATGGACACTCATCACCAAAGCATGCACAGCATAGGGAAACTATCATAATCACTATACATCAACACACACAAGCAAAAGCTGGCAGGGGAACAACACCCATAGAGGGAAACTAGGGAAGTACAAATGTCAGACACCTGAAGAATAATACATCATTTACATCCCCACAGGTACCCCAGCAAATGTCACTGGAGAGGAGGTGCCACCACTATCCAGTCCTCCAACAGAAGAGGCTCACAGTGATGACAGTAATTCTGGACTTCAGGATCTGGACGATCTACCTGGCCTATCAGGGACCACTGGACTGTCGGTCACCTAAGCCCAGAGTCACCCGGAAATATTGAGGGACAACATTTAGCCACACACTCTCCCATATGGCCAACACTATAGGCATACACCAACATATACTGGGTGGGAACCATGGCTCACCTATTAGCCACACCTTTGTAGTTGGGACATCACATTTGGGATGCTGCTATGCCTCAGGACAAAGGCATTATGCACCAACCCAGGATACTTAGCATTGATGTGGGAGATGTACTGGTCCACCAAGCACACCATCTACACATTCATGGAGTGGAAACTCTTACAATTCCTGAATACCTGTTCGTTCTGGCAGGGGGGCACAAATGCAATATGTGTTCCATCAGTCGCACCAATTATATTAGGGATATGTCCCATTGCATAGAATATGGCCTTCACAGTGGCCAAATCCTCCTCCTGGGGAAAAGCAATGTAGCTGCACATGTGTTTTATCAGGGTAAACAACACTCCTGTTAGCACGTTTGAGAACATTGGCTGTGACATTCCTTCTGCCAAGCCCACTGTCACTTGGAAAGAACCAGTTGCCAGGAAATGGAGCACTAATAGCACTTGCACAAGAGGGGGAAGCCAGTGGGGTAACGGATAGCAGATATCAGGTCAGGCTCCAATTGGGCACACAGCTCTGTGATTGTGGCCCTGTCCAGTCTATAGGTGAGTATTATGTGCCTGTCCTCCAGTGTAGTCAAGACCACTAGGGCTCTGTACATGGGGGTATGTCTCCACCTCCTATTCATCCGCAGTGGTAGGAATCTAAGGGACACAAGAGTGAGTAGGCTGTCACAAACTGAACAATGGAGCCAAAACAGCAGTCCACAATGTGCAAACATGTTATGGGACAGTGTAATTAGTGAAGTATGTGCCTATTTATCCTGTGACGCAGCAATAATCGATAGGCCTGTTCACCCCCCCTGAAATGGTGACCACCTGTCCTGTGTGTACGGACAGGTGGAAGTGAGGTTATGCTGCTGACATTGTGCGCTGTGGTGGTAGGTGGTCGTGAATCGCCGTGCAATTCCTCAGTGGTTTATATTGGGCCCTATGGGGTACAGTGGCCAATGGTGATCTGTGCCAGCGGTGACGGTATGCACCGCCGCAGACGTGACTGCCATTTTCTATCTGATTCCTCACTTGTTTCCTGACCTTCGATAGGAGAGGACCTACACTGCATGCGCTGCTGTGACCTGTGACTGGAACCTACCATGGCCCGTATGACTGGGGAAAGGGCCCCAGCCTTCACTTCGGAGGAGTTGGAGCAACTGGTGGATGGGGTCCTACCCCAGTACAGGCTGCTGTATGGGCCTCCAGACCAACAGGTGAGTACACCTTGTGCATGATGCATTTGGCATGAATGCATGGAGTTGTGTGTGAAGGCCTTGTGTAAGGGGGGCGGGTGGATGTCCCCTTGGTGGTGTACATGTTGTGAGCTGGGCCATGTGTGTGCCAATGGTGATACACCGGGTATGGTGGGCCATTTGTGTGACAGGCTGGACTGTTTGTCTAATGGTGTTCTCCTTTTGGTATTGCCTCTGCAGGTCAGCGCCCATCAAAAGAAGGGAATATGGCCTGCCATCGCCAAGGGCGTGCAGAACCTGGGGGTCTATGGCAGGCAGAGCACCCACTGTCGCAAACGGTTGGAGGACCTGAGAAGCTGGGCACGAAAGACCGCAGAGGCCTAGCTGGGGATGGCCTCCCAATGAGGAAGGGGTGCCCGTCTGACCCTGGCCCCCCGATGGCCCACATACTGGCGGTGGCCTACCCTGAGCTGGATGGGTGCTTGAGGGCATCACAGCAGCCACAAGTGGGTGAGTACAGTGGCTATCCTTACAACTTACATCTGGTGGGGTGGTATCTGGATGGTGGTAGGTGCCCCTAGGCCAGGCCAGACATAGCAGTGTAGATCCTCTGGTGGCTAAGAGTTTGAATGGGAACTACTGCTTACCTAGCTTGTTAGTATGCACTCCTGGGCAGGGCTGCATAGGTCTCAGGTGTGCTGCAGTTGGCGGTGTGTGCCCCTCCTCATTCCTTGGTGACTAGCCATTTCACTGGTAGCGCCATGCATAGTGCATAGGCCTGTTCCCTGTGTGTGAGGGTGCTATATACACCAACTGTGGTGTTGGTGCAGTCATTGACCATGTGTATCCTTTGTCTCTCTCTCCCCTTTCTTGTTTTGTCATCCTGTCCATATGTGCATTAGCATCATCTGGCGGAGGAGCAGAGGCACCGGCGACAGAGGGAGCTGCATCCCACAGGACCCTGGAGACAGAGTCCACCGACGCTGAGGGCACCAGTGGGACGGAGGGTGAGGGGAGCACCACGGCAGAGACTGGAGGGGACAATACAGACTCTGATACCTCCTCCGATGGGAGCTCCCTGGTCATTGCGGACACCTCTGTGACCACCCCAGCTACAGGTACATCCACCACCCCCTGTACCTGCACCACCCTCCCACTGGCCCCTTAGTGAGTTGCCCGTGCCTGCTCTCCCAGGAGGGTCGGCATCTCCTTTGTCCCAGGCACCTCGGGCCCTGCCCCAGTGAGCCCTGCTGCCCTGAGTGAGGAAGCTATTGACCTACTGAGATCCATCTCTGTAGGCCAAACGACCATTGTGAATGCCATCCAGGGGCTGGCAGCCCAGATGTAGCAATCAAATGCATTCCTGGAGGGCATTCACAGTGGATTGGCGGCCCAACAGAGATCGATTCAGGCTCTGGCCTCCTCTCTGATGGCAGCCATTGTCCCTGTTTCAACCGTACCCCCTACAACTTCAACTTCCCAGTATCATTCTCCTCAACCCCAACCCATCCCAAGCACACAGGCAGATGAGCATGCACACAAGACAACACCCAAGAGTGTCACAGGCAAACACAAGCACCACACTTCATCCCACAGGGACTCACACATACACCATTCAGTTGCAGACACAACAACATCCACTATCTCCTCCACCTCCCACCCAGTTGCGTCTACACTCCTGCATGCACTACATCAATATCCACTACCAGCATCATCACCACACCAAGCAGAACACACACCTCACTAGCAGACACCTCCACAACATCCATGCACGCGTCCCCTGTGTCCTCTCCCACTGTGTCTGTCCACCCCTCCTAAAGTACACAAACACAAGCACTTAGACACCCAACAGCCATCCACCTCACAACAGCATACATCCCATGCACCTGCACCCAAATCCTGCCGACAAACACCTCCAACAACTACTCCCTCACCCTCCACTCCCATTACTCCTCCCTCTTCCAGCACCAATGTCCCTAAAAAGCTTTTCCTTTCCCAGATTGACCTCTTCCCTCCCCCCGTCCTGCACGTATGGGCAGGGTAGCAAGGACCCAGCCAAGCACATCAGCCAAACAGTCCACGGTCCCAGTGATAGCACCACCTACTTATGCTAATAAGGATTCCAGGCCAGCAATACTGAAGGGGAGGGAACCTGCAGCAGCTGCAAAGAAGGGGAAGGAGTCTGCACCAGCTGCTAAGAAGGGGAAGGGGCTTACACCAGCTGCTAAGAAGTTGAAGGAGCCTGCACCAGCTGCAAAGAAGGGGAAGGAGCCTGCACCAGCTGCAATGAAGGGGAAGGGCCCTGCACCAGGAGGCAGAGGGGGGAACAGACCATCTGCCAATTCCAAGAAGGGTAAGGGATCCCCAACCCATGAGCAGGAGTAGAGGATGCAATCTACGCCGGTGTAAGCTGGCAGCCAAACACTGCCACCGCCAGCAGCTGTCACAGGGCCCCCACTGCCAGCCGTGGTTGTGCAGCCATCAGAGAGTGCAGGGGCTGAGCAGGAGCCTCCCCCAACCACCACCACAGTGCAGCCATTAGAGGGTGCAGGGGCTGAGCAGGAGCCTCCCACAACCAGTACCACAGTGCAGTCATCGAAGGGTGCAGGGGCTGAGCAGGAGCCGCCCACAACCACCACCACAGTGCAGCCATCACCGCTGGCGGATGTCATATAGTCCAGCCTCCAAGGGCTGCTGTGCGGCCCGACCCTCCAGAACCAGTGGTCAAGACACCCACTTGATAGACTGTGGCCTTGAACTCCCCAGGACAAAGAGCACTGGGCATGTTGCCCCCTCCAGAACCAGTGGGGAAGACACCCACTTGAGAGACTGTGCCCTTGCACTCCCCAGGACAAATACAGTGCCTTCCAGATACAGTGGGCAAGACACCCACTTGAGAGCCTGTGGCCTTGCACTCCCCAGAACAAAGAGCAATGGGCATGTTGCCCCCTCCAGAACCAGTGGGCAAGACACCCATTTGAGAGACTGTGTCCTTGCACCCCCAGGACAAAGAGTAATGGGCATTTTGCCCCATCCAGAACCAGTGGGCAAGACACCCACTTGAGAGACTGTGGCCTTGCATCCCCCAGGACAAAGAGCAATGGACATGTTGTCCCCTCCAGGACCAGTGGGCAAGACACCCACTTGAGAGACTGTGGCCTTGCACTTCCAAGGACAAAGCACAGGGCATGTTGCCCCCTCCAGAACCAGTGGACTTGTTCCCGCATCTGGCTGAGGTGTGTCCCTCCAAGGTGCCTGCCTATTTGACAACTGATGTCCCTGCAGTGTTCTATCCGGATAGGTGCAGGATTCGAGTGGGGCCTTGGACTATACCCTGTGGCCATGTGGGCCCTTTGAACTATGTACTGGGCAGTGTCCCTTTTTTATACACGTGTACAGATCTGTTTCATGGCCAAATCTGAGTTTTCAGTTTATTGTTGGACTGATTACAATCATTTTCATAAATTCCTGTTGACTTTGCATTATTCTGCAGATTTTTGTGGTCAAATTGTTTTTGTAATGCATATGGTTGTGTGTACGGCGTGTGTATGTCGGGTGTGTGTGGTGCATGTGTGTGTCACTCTCGTTTTCCTACCACCCTCCCTTGTGTGCTAGGCGGCTGTACTCACCATCATCGTCTTCGTCGGGCGTTGGTGTTCCAGGTGGAGCATAACTTAGAAGATCATTGGAAAGACTTGCAGTTCGGGTTCCATGGTGGCGTGGTTCTTCCCTGTGTCTCCCTTGGTGAGTCCTTTCTCTTCTGAGCTCTGTTTTCACCAGGCTTTTGATGGCGTTGGTATCGCCACGGAAAAGGTGTGAAAATATAGTAGGCGGTACTTTGTCTTCCGCCTGGCTGTAGGCGGCTATCGTTGTGGTGACTGTTATTTCCACCCTGGCGGTCGGTGTGGTACATTGGTTGTATATCGGAGACATCACCGCCATGGTCTTAATTTGGCAGTACTTACCACCAGCCTGTTGGCAGTATTATCGCCACTTTATCGCCGACCGCCAGGGTCGTAATGAGGGCCTTAGTTCTTACAATGAGTTCTACAATGAACGAATACAAATTTTAAAAAAAGGTAAAATTTTAAGCTTTTACAGCACATTAATTAATTAATTAATTTGGCAATGTATCATCTCCATTGCAGCTCTTGCCATTGCAATACCTTTTTTTTTTTTTAAAGTGGTTTTAAAAAACTCTGTTGATAAATTGTTAAAGCAGGACAGGCAAATATGACATGTTCAATCATCTGTACATCATTATAACTAAGGTATATATTCTCCCTTCCCAAATTACATTCTGCCATGCATCCATCCACATTTTTAACAACAGGCAGTTCAGTCTGAATAGCATAACACATCTTCTCACTCTATGTTCCAAATTCCAGTTCAAATATGTTTGAGGGACTGCTGCCTGACATGATTGAACTATATTTTTGAATCAACATTTTGCTCTACTTACTACTATATGTTTTTCCATGGAGCACATTTTCATAGTATGTTTTAAATATTTTTTCAGATGAACATAACCCATATTCTGAATATAAGATTTAGTCGAGGAAAACTGCTGGACTGCAGTTAAAATATTAGTTGAAAATGATCCAATCTCCATGGTAGAAGCACTATACTCTGCACCACTCCACACCACTCTACTCTGCAACATTGCACTCTATACCGCTGTACTCTACACACCTGCTGTACCCTGCACCACTCCACTCTACATCACTCCACTCTAATATGCAACACTCTAATCCACACCACTGGATTCTATGATACTGCATTGTACACTGCTGAATTCTATGCCACTGCACTCTATGCCACTGAACTCAACACTACTTTATTATGTAACGCTCTACACCAATGCACCAGTTCAATCTGCTCAATGCCACTCCACTGTACGCCAAACTACACAACTCCACTTTTGCCACTCCACTCTCTGACACTGTATTCCACTCTTCATCATTCCACTCTACAACACTCCACACCACTCTCCTCTACTCCACTAACTTTTAGCTATGCTGAACAGTTGCCACACTGGTGTAAAACGTATCTAAAATGCATTGGCAATTCCAATAGCTCTTGCATAGGTGAGACCTATTGACTATGCCAATGCTTGTTGTTGATAGCAATCTCATTTTTCCTGAATGAGCACCCCCGAACTGCACACACTTCTTTTCAAAGTGAGGGGTGTGGAATCCAGTCACAAGGGAACTAAGGCAGCAAACAAACATGTGTTGCCTGTCCATAAGAAAGCACACCAATGAAGCTTCCTGACACCTACAAGCCACCACACAGAAGGGCTCAGAGAGTTCAACCTGGTGATAGTAGCACAAGTGTTCTGGAAAGCTGCAAGCTAACAAAAATTGCAATAATGACTTTAGAAGAGGAGGTCATTGAGAAGTGGTTGGAAGGGACAGATGAGGCAAGACTGGTCACCGGAGTCCTAGCACTGCCTGTCATGTTGCAGTGCCCTACTGTCCTTAGCCACCAAAGTCCCAACAGCAGGCAGCATAAAACAGGAATTATGTACCATACAATACAAACACAGCAGGATATATGAGCAAACATTAGCATACTGGTTGTGGAAGTAGAGCTTCAGGACGTTCCACTTAATTAAAATAGCCCTGCTATTCTTAGAGCAGTGTTTAATTTGCGCCGGTGGGTGCAAGTAGGGTTCACCAGAACTCATCTGTGATGACCAGCTCTTATTTTTCCTCATTAAATTTGGACCCAGAACAAAAGAGAGACAAGCATTGGCATAGCCAACAGGTCTCGCCTTTGGGACCTTATAAGTGTTTAGCCATACAGCACATTATCCTGCGTGTTGTGCTGCCAGGTATTGAAGAGCTATACAATTACTACACACTGGGTTATAACTAATATGTTTCTTGTGGCAAAGCAACTTCTGGTACAGAAATTGAAATCCCAGATGATCCCAACAATGCAAGATCAGGCAGGAAAGTTATGAACGTAAATGGCAATGGAGTAATTATCTTGGGCGATCAGGGAGCTCTCCTATAATTTTGAATGCCAGTGGCAAACACTGTTGGACTACTCTGATATGTCTAATTATCATCTGAGGTAATAGTGGTGTATATTGCCAGGCTGCTGCTCTGACTCACTTCCCGACTACTGTCATGGCTGATCCATGACAAGCTTTAAGCTCAAAACCCTGTCCCTGCATTTGAGAAAATTAAAATCGCAGGAATATTTCTAGCCTGGCAACCTGTCAGCAGCACTTAGGAGACCATTATTTGAGTTGTTTAGGTCATCGTCTGGAGTAGAGAAAGAAATGAAACCCAGACACTCTAGCCAACAAAGAGCCGTGCATGCAGGTGCAGCCACAGTAGACACCTGAGAGCTGGGGATCAGGGAGCATGCTCAAAAGTCTCATGCTTTACTTCCCAGCCAGAATAATCCTTCAAAACAGAGCAATGCAAACCCACCCATGATGAAAAATAGAAGCAGATGTTCGCTGAGCAAGCAGCTCTGCAAGAATATGAATGAGAAAAGGAAACTTTCAATGATATTACCAGCACACACATCTAGTGCTGTGCGCTTTCCAACCATCTGGGGGTGGATTGAATTGGAGTGCACTGGGTTGGAGTGGATTGGGGTGGGGTGGCTTGATTGGAGAGGAGTGTACTGGATTGAAGTGGGATAGATTAAGCTGGTTTGGAGCGGGGTGGAGTCGAATGAGTAAGGTGGATTAATGTGGACTGGACTGAGTGGGGTGGATTAAAGTGGACCATAGGGTGGATGTATGGAGTAGGGTGGACTGGATAGCAGTGGACTTGATTGATGTGGGGTCGGTTGGAGTGGGTTAGGGTGGACTGGATTGAGTGGGGTGGACTGGACAGAGTAGGGTGGATTGGACTGAATGGGGTGGATTGGATTGAGATGAGGAGAATTACGGTGTGATGGGCTGGATTAGGGTGGAATGGGTTGAGTGGGGTGGATTGGATTGGGGTGGGTTGTGGTTCTAAAAATTCTGGACCCATGTAATTTACTTTGCCACAGCAGTACGATTTTAGTATCAAAAGACCGATAATGACTAGTACACTAAGCATGAGCATTTTCGCTCAATTCCAGCAGCGTTTTCACCTCGAAATCGCCATTTTCGTCCTACACTCGTGGGTCCCTTTTTATACACGGCAGCCATTTTAAAAGTTGCCCTCACATAGGCTTATAATGCAGTCAGATTTGATTCCAAGGACACATACACCTTGATTGACTTTTCTCTGACCTGGGCAAGCTGGAACCATTGCCTCAGGCCAAACCTGTTTGGTCAGTCCCTCTCCCAGTGGCCGAATCAGATAGCATCAAGGCACACCATGCCATAAAACCCTTATTATCGCTCACACACCCTGCCTAATCTTGCTCACACCTGCACCTGCTCTTTTCTTCTTCTTACTTTACGAGGGGGAGGTGCCCGTTTTTATTGGGGGTCCACACTTATCTGATGTAAAATACTAGGCCTTGCCGGGTAATTTATTATGGGTTGGATGACATGAAATATGAGGTTTCATCATGACACTGTTTTTTCCTTTGTAGTGAAAACATGTGAATGACCAACCAAAATGTCAAGAATGTTTGCCTGAAGCTTAAAAAACTGTATATAAGGAAACCTGACTTTGCATTGAAACACAGTCTCCTGAGAACATACAAACCGTGCTGTTGTACTTCTAGGACGCTTGTTACTTGGCTGCAGCCAATAAATTCGATCTTTGACTTCACCTAGAAGACTCTGAGTTTCTGTGGTCTGAATCAGGAAAGTACCCGAGGTCTTTGGGTGTACCCTGGCACCGCTGGGTTACCGGATAAGTACCGGTTCTGAAAAACCCAGTACCTCAGTTGGCGCCCAACGTGGGGCGATACCAGCGGTACCGGTCCAAGCCTGAGGTCCGTGGGGAGCTTCGTGTGAAAATTCTGGAGGAAGGCCGGCACTTCATCGACCCCTGCATGTTGACGTGGTCCGAAAGTCTTTGCTGCGAGGTTCCCCGCTTCCCGACGGCTACGAAGGACTGCTGCCCTGGCTATCGCCCTGATTTGGACCCTTGATGTTTGGTAGAGCGAAACGATAAGACGAGTCTTCTGGTGACGTCATCGATATTTTCAGTTAAGTATAAGTGGAGCGTCTCCCAGTCCTTAGTTGGACACTTGGTTTGGTCCTTAGTTGGACATTTGGTTTGGTATCCCATAGGGATCACTTTGATTTGGAACTTGCAAGTACCAAAGCCGAAGGACTCGTGTATTTACGAGACTATCGTAAACGATAATCCTTTGAAGTTTGAAGCTAGACTAGTGAGCGAAGATGCCTGGTCTTAGCAGACTTGGAAATTTGTTTTGTCTTGGTTGTAAAAGGGACTCCCGGTTGGAGGACTCATGTCCGGTTCCTCCGATTGGAACTCCAACCTATGAACTATATGTGAAGCACGGAGTAGGCCCCATCACGTTTAATAAAGTATGGGTCCGCTATTCTTGGAAATAATTGAGAAAAGTTTTCTTTTTTTTCTTGTGAATATGACTTACAACTAGGATCTGCAAACGGTTCTGTAAGTAAATTGCGACGGCGCTATTTATGAAAAATGGCTAAAGCGCGCTGTATTGTGTGTACTGAGTGTTTTCTGTTTATATCTGAAATGAGCTCAATGTGTGTTTGTGGGTCTTCTTGATGTTTACAGTTTGTTAAGTAAAATGTTGGTTAATTAATATTAAGTAGAAACTTAGAAAAAATCCAGAAATGAACCATGTGATGTGCTAACATAGCTATATGTTGCTCTTTAATTTATAGAATGAGCAATTGTGCACATATACAAAACTGCCGTTAAATGCTTAATAAATTAGAAAACACATTCAATAGATATAAATAGGGCCCCAAAAAAAAAACGAAATTATCTATTTTTGCAAAAAAAAAGACAAAAAAAAAAAAATACATTTACAGCATTTTTCTTAGATGCGTTGTATTAGATGTTCACAGGCAAACTTTTCAGCTGCAGTATATTTGATAGGAATGTTCAATTCAGCCAGCACTTTCCCAGTTAAACATGGGTGGAATTTTGCATAACCTTCCTTTTAAATGAAAGTGGCGCAAAAATGTGACGCATTTCAAGTTAGGCTTATGCGCTTAGGCTTGTGAGTTAATGTATCCCAAATAATAGGCAAGGGGTGCAGCTTGCTTTTATATGTGGAATTATCACAAAAAAAAGAATAATTGGGTTTTTATTTTTTTTTAAAAAGAAAATTATTAATTATGGAAAAATTATTTAAAAAATAAGTGCCTTTCAAAATCGTTTTTTTATATTTATAAAGCTTAATACCTATACTATGACCTCCTAACATAAAAATTTAATTTAAGTTATGTTGCACCGCTAAAATGACATTTATATGTGCAATTTTCCCTTGGCGCAGGAGCAAACAAGCTCATTTCTATAAAGTATAAGTTAATATTTTCAATGGCTGACTCATGGATTGTGTAATAGACATTCTGGTAATGCATATTATGCAAGAAAATTGTAGGATATTGATTTTTTAATGCCTAAAATATCAAAGTCGATTTTGGGCAAAAGCACTGTTTAAACTGCATTTTTCTTTCATTCAGAGTACTTTTTAAAGTGTCTCAGGCTTCAGTAAATGCATACATTTAAGTTTGATATATATTTGCAGGTTGTGCCTTCTTATGATTCAATGAGTCAATGTGCCAGTACAAAGGCTTGTTTTAATATCAAGGTTGAAGGTTCTAACTTCAGCTGGGCCTACTGAGACGTTCATTCATTCGAGGTTGATGAAATATGTACCATTGCATGGGATTGCAACAAGCATTTATTCTAACAACTGGTATGTGTGTTATTAAGGTTTGTGAATTATTCACAGTAAATGTAGTTTAATAATCTGGAAATAGAGATAATTGTTTTTTTTAGCGCCTAAAAAGGAAAAAAAAATGTTTTTAAATAGAGTGAATTATTGCAGGTTAGAAGGAAAATAGGAAGGCGTACTGTCTTTGACAGATTCAGAGTGGCAGAAGCTAGGAGAGCTACAGAGGCTGGCTCAAGTCACGCTTCTGAGATGCTATCTTTAGTTTTCCCATAAACAATGGAGGAGGCTGTCATGTTGACACTTGTGACCTTTTAAATTAGGGCCTTGTCTCTGTGAAATGCAGAATGACCCTATGGGCCTCTAAAAGTGGGATTTCTGGTTTCTCCAGAAGAACATCAATACAATTAAAGAACTTAATTCCAAAGGGAAAATATTAAAAAAAGGGGTTTCTTCGAAAGTCCCAACATCATGTTAAATGCTCTGCAGAACTGATACATTTGTGTCTCCGCTCTAAAAAAATAAAATGATGCCTGCTAGTTGCTTTTATTTGACAGAAAACGAAGTGTTGCATTAAGTCTTAGACAGAAAATAAGATGCAGCCCTTTTCTAAAATTTTGAAGGCTACATGCCTTAATGAGAACGATTTGCCAATTAAGACTTATTTTTCACAGTGGAAATTGTAGGTGCCAAATTAATATGGAGTGTCAGTGTAACAATTTTTACTTTTAGAAAGGTAAAACTAAGGTGGCTTGATGTTGCGAAGTAACTGACAAGAGGGTAACAGTTAAGTAATGGAAATTTATTTTCATGTATTGTTCTGCTGGTCCTGTATGTTAGAAGAGAAACATTAAAGGTATATTTGACAGAAGATTTCCATTGCCTGGTGATCTACTGTCAAAAGGAGGGTAAGGATTTTAAACCTGACAAATTAAACAGGCCCAAATATTGGGTTTTGGGCTGCAGGTTTACAGTGCATAAAGTACATGACATGGTGTTGTGTGTCACCGCTTATTCACACATGCTATTGTTTTGTCTATGCTTTTTGTACTTGATACACAGCAAGTATATCTGATGGCTTGACGTTTTGTGCGTTTTTATTATTTTTTATTTGTTTTTTGCATGTTTGTTGCTGCTTTTGATACTATTACAAGCTCCCCTGTGTTGTGAGGGGATGGTCATGACGATGCCCATCGCTACGCAACAGTTGGTTGAACTTGTTCTGGTTACTAAATTCCACAGATAATGATATTTCATGCTGTGAACATAAGAGACAACACTTCACCAGTGCAAGTCTATTTGGCTATAATGGTATTGAAGGAAAATAAAAAGAGATATACAGGATCAAAGTGTGTCACCTGCAGTTAGTCACGTTACTGCCCCTTCCCTTAAAGGAACCGGCAGCCCTACATTTATGTAGCCTTGATTGGACCTAAGGATGAAATTATAGATCTGTGACTCAAGGTCGCCTAATTTCTATATTACATTAGTTAATGATGTTCTGTTTCCTAAGTAGCATATGGCTTTCGTTCCTTAAAAGAAAACCAGGTTTTCATTTTTTCCTGAAGAAGGAACTGAAACATTAGCTAGGAGTACCATATATGGTGTAGTCGCCAACGGTAGAGTTAACATTTTTGTAACTTTGGCCTTTGTGTATCACCCGTACTCTCGGTGTTGTGTCACATGCCTGACTATCACCCAAATAATTTTTATTTTGTTCTTCCTATAGATTTTTTCTTTTGTTACTTCCCCTGACCAATGTCGCATCATGCTTAGATATTGAGATTTTAGCTATGTCCTAGTCCCATTTCTTTTTTTTCGAATTCCTTTCACCAGTCAGCCCTTTTATTATTATTGATGTATTGTTCAGGTTCACATTTCCAGACTGCAGTGATGTACCAGGGACCCCCATGTTATGTATAATTCCCTTTGGTATGACCAGACTGGTTTTCAAGAATTTGCCTTAGGCCTGCTTCAATGTTTTCCAGCCTGACTGTCAGGGTAGCGATAGACTGGTTAACTGACTCAATATTATAGTAAGACAAGTTTTCTATTTCAATAGGAGATATCTTATGTTTACCTTTTTGAACATGACGAATTTTCAATGTCTATTTTAATTTGGTTTTCGGTTCCCTTCTGTTCCTGCTACTTTAATTTTTGGTGGGATCAGATGTGTCCTAATCATGCAAATATCAGGACCCTCTAGTTCTTGTCTTTTTGTTTGCACATTTGACTATTAGCCTGTGTATTGCATAGTGCACCTGATGCACAGTTTTTAAAGGAAGGTTTCTACATGTCCCTGATAATCGGTATCATGTGATTTCTCTATTGAGATGTTCTAAGGTAAGGAGGAACACCTAGACTTAATCATTGAGGAAAATATGTGTTTACCCCATTAGACAATGCCACTGTGTGAGGAAATCCATTCAGATAGAATTCTCATGTAGCTACAGATGGCAGAGAATAATGGAGAGAACCCAATTAAAGATGCTAGAGACCCTGTTTTTCCCTTCTGCCTTTGTCTTTGTATTTTTTGCCCATGGTGTATGGCTACTCCTTTGAAGATTGCAGACCACCTGCTTGCAGTCCCCTTGTTAAAAACCATGAACTGTTTTTTTTTACTAAATTGAAGGAAACTAACAACTGTGGCACATTTCCTACGTCACTAGATTCTGCGGGTATCAAGTCATAATAACCTGCAGGACATTGATTTAAGCCTAATTCCCATCAGTGACAGCTACAGATGAAAGACGGACGTCTTGGCCCTACAGTCTCAGCACCCAGAAAGTAGCAAAGCTGGACAGCGATCGCCAGCGCATGGTATCGTACTTGCTCCATCAGACGGCGTTGGACATCGCAGAGCCAAAGTTTCAGTGTAAAGGAGCTAAAGAGAAGGATTCCTGTTGTCGATGGCAGAGCTGTTTTGAGGTTTCATTTCTCTACCTGTCATGTGCTGGTAACCTCTGACAGTGTGCAATCCCTTGAGCCCCTTGGCCTGAGTTTTGGCCACACACCCCCTTTTCTTTGCTCCAACGGAAGAAGGGCAGTGCACCGGAGATTTCAAGTTTGGAAAAAGGCACTATATTGTGGTGCCCATGAAAGAGCAGCTTGAGCATCCTCTGACACTAAATAATGAGTGTTGGAGTCTGAAAGTGCTGCTGAGCTTGAGCTATTTCCCAATTAATGGTGCTTGGGTCTGCACGAGATGATTTGTGCCCTTGATCAATGAAGAGCACATTGTTTGTAGTGCCTGCCACAGAGGAGAGACACTGGTGCATTTCTTTAAGACATTGAGACTTTCGAGTGAGCTGTGGGTGTTTGCCAGGAGGGCAATCCAACTAAGCAGTACTTTTCTCACGAAGAGGCCTGAATTGAGAGGCCCATGCGAAAGAAAACAACAAAAGAAAATTTGATGGACAATAGAAGCCTGCCAGAGAGGCTTTTTGAACGGACTCTGGGCATAGTTGGTTTCACAAGAGGTTTCCGTGTGATTGTATAGACTAGGTGTTAGGAGACTGATTGTTTTGCTGGCATTGTTTTAAAGTACTATTCTATTTAGTAAAAGCAGAATAAAGTCCATTTTCTGTGGAAAGAGTACCCCCTTTTCACCTTAGAGCATTGATGAGAGTCACCACTGTTCCACCTGAACATACAAAAATTACTGAAATGCAGAGGAGCCCTAAAAATGTTACTAGATCATTTTAGGATTTGCTTCTTGGTTAGGGTTGTGAAAAATTATTATTTCATTTGTAATAGTGCTCACTACTTTCTCCCGTTGTCTATATGTTCTTAATAACGTGTTTTCTAGTGTCTTTTAAACATGACGTTGTCATTTATGGGTGGGATTGTTTTTCTCTACTCAATTGACTTCTGCACCCACTTCCCAAACTATGTCTTTTCCTACTATTGTTTCTTTGCACTCTTTTCACCCTTTTCCTGAACATGAGCAGGTTAGAAGATCAGAATTCGTAAGCAATTCTTTTGTACAGCTTCTGCATCAACACTAGTTAGTAGTGAACATCACTAATTGTTGGGTGTGTGATCTTATGCCACCTACTGCAGATAGAGGTATTCCTTATTTTGTCCTGCCATATGTGGCCTTTTGTGCTACTTCATGTTCGAGGAGACCTGTCCAGAGAGAGTTACCAAGTACTAGAATTTTGCTCCAGAAACATCTCCATGGCCTTATAAACATAGACCTGGACTCAGATTAGCATGAGAATAGGTTTATTGCCTATGTAAGGGCAAAAGGAGGGTTTGTGGTTCTAAAAATTCTGGACCCATGTAATTTACTTTGCCACAGCAGTACGATTTTAGTATCAAAAGACCGATAATGACTAGTACACTAAGCATGAGCATTTTCGCTCAATTCCAGCAGCGTTTTCACCTCGAAATCGCCATTTTCATCCTGCACTCGTGGCTCCCTTTTTATACACGGCAGCCATTTTAAAAGTTGCCCTCACATAGGCTTATAATACAGTCAGATTTGATTCCAAGGACACATACACCTTGATTGACTTTTCTCTGACCTGGGCAAGCTGGAACCATTGCCTCAGGCCAAACCTGTTTGGTCAGTCCCTCTCCCAGTGGCCAAATCAGATAGCATCAAGGCACACCATGCCATAAAACCCTTATTATCGCTCACACACCCTGCCTAATCTTGCTCACACCTGCACCTGCTCTTTTCTTCTTCTTACTTTACGAGGGGGAGGTGCCCGTTTTTATTGGGGGTCCACACTTATCTGATGTAAAATACTAGGCCTTGCCGGGTAATTTATTATGGGTTGGATGACATGAAATATGAGGTTTCATCATGACACAGTTTTTTCCTTTGTAGTGAAAACATGTGAATGACCAACCAAAATGTCAAGAATGTTTGCCTGAAGCTTAAAAAACTGTATATAAGGAAACCTGACTTTGCATTGAAACACAGTCTCCTGAGAACATACAAACCGTGCTGTTGTACTTCTAGGACGCTTGTTACTTGGCTGCAGCCAATAAATTCGATCTTTGACTTCACCTAGAAGACTCTGAGTTTCTGTGGTCTGAATCAGGAAAGTACCCGAGGTCTTTGGGTGTACCCTGGCACCGCTGGGTTACCGGATCAGTACCGGTTCTGAAAAACCCAGTACCTCAGGGTTGGACTGGGTTGGACTGGATTGGGGTGGATTGAGTTGGGGTGGATTGGATTTGGGTGGATTGGATTGGTGTGGGGGATTGGTTAGGTGTGGGGTGGATTGCAGAGGGGTGTACTGGACTGAAGTGGGGTGGAGTCGACTGAGTAGGGTGGATTAATGTGGACCAGACTGAGTGGGTGGATTAAAGTGGACTGTTTTGGAGTGAGGTGGACTGGTTGGATTGGAGTACAGTGGGATGAGTGGAGTGTGGTGGGATGATTGGAGTGTGGTGGGTTGGATTGGGGTGGGTTGAAGTGGAGTGGGATGGGTTGGATTCGAGTGGGGTGGGTTAGATTGGAGTGGGTGGATTGGACTGGAATGGGGTGGACTGGACGGAAGTGGGGGAACTTGAGTGGGTTGGTCTGCACTGGAGTGGAGTGCGGTGTGGTGGTAGATTGGGCTGGACTGGATTGGGGTGAATTGGGATGGGTGGGGTGGACTGTGTTGTAGCGGGTGGATTGTGGTTGATTGGAGTGGAGTGAATTGTGGTGAGAGGGTGGGATTGGGGTTAAGTGGATTGTATTGGAGTGGGACAGATTGTTTTGGACTGGAGAGGGTTGTTTGGGATTGTAGTGGGGCTGGTGAGAGTGGGGCAGGTTGTTCTGGATTGTAGTGGGACAGATTGGAGTGGGGCAAGCTGTTTAAAATTGCAGTTGGCAGATTGTTTTGGATTTGAGTGGGCCTGATTGGAGTGGGGCAGATTGTTTTGGATTGGAGTGGGTTGGATTGGAGTGGGGCAGACTGTTTTGGATTGGAGTGGGTCAGATTGGAATGGGGCAGATTGTTTTGGATTGGAGTGGGCCGGATTGTAGTGGGGCAGACTGTTTTGTATTGGAGTGGAGCAGATTGTTTTGGATTGGAGAGGGGCAGGTTGGAGTGGGGCAGGTTGTTTTTGGATTGGAGGGGGGCAGATTGGAGTACGGCAGATTGTTTTGGATTGGAGTAGGGCACACTGTTTTGGATTGGAGTGGGGTAGATTGTTTTGGATTGGAGTGGGGTGAATTGGAGTAGGCAAGATTGTTTTGGATGTGAGTGGGGTGAACTGGAGCTGGGCAGTTTGCTCTGGAGTGGTGCAGATTATTTTTTATTAGAGTGGGGTGAACTAGATTGGGGCAGATTGCTTTGGAGTGGTGCAGATTGTTTTTGATCAGAGTGTTTTGAATTGGAGTGGGGCACATTGTTTTGGATTGGAGTGTGGCAGATTGTTTTGGATTGAAGTGGGGCAGATTGCTTTGGAGTGGTGCAGATTGTTTTTGATTAGAGTGGGGGGGACTTGGAGTGGGGCACATTGCTTTGGAGTGGTGCAGATTGTTTTTTATTAAAGTGGGCCAAACTGTAGTGGGGCAGACTGCTTTGGAGTGGTGCAGATTGTTTTTGTCCAGAGTGGGGTGAATTGGAGTGGGGCGGATTGTTTTGGATTAGGGCAGATTGGAGTGGGGCATATTAGAGTGGGGTAGATTGTTTTGGATTGAAGTGGGGCAGATTGTTTTGGATTGGAGTGGGGCCAATTGGCGTAGGGCGGATTGTTTTGGAATGGGGCAGATTGTTTTGGATTGGAGTGGGCAGATTGGAGTGGGGCAGATTGTTTTGGATTGGAGTGGGGTAGATTGCTTTGGAGTGGTACAGATTGTTTTTGACCAGAGTGGGGCGAATTGGAGTGGGGCAGATTGTTTTGGATTAGGGTAGATTGGAGTGGGGCACATTGGAGTGGGGCAGATTGTTTTGGATTGAAGTGGGGCAGATTGTTTTGGATTGGAGTGGGGCCAATTGGAGTAGGGCCGATTGTTTTGGATTGGAGTGGAGTGAATTGGAGTGGGGCACATTGCTTTGGAGTGGTGCAGATTGTTTTTTATTAAAGTGGGCCAAACTGTAGTGGGGCAGACTGCTTTGGAGTGGTGCAGATTGTTTTTGTCCAGAGTGGGGTGAATTGGAGTGGGGCGGATTGTTTTGGATTAGGGCAGATTGGAGTGGGGCATATTAGAGTGGGGTAGATTGTTTTGGATTGAAGTGGGGCAGATTGTTTTGGATTGGAGTGGGGCCAATTGCATAGGGCGGATTGTTTTGGAATGGGGCAGATTGTTTTGGATTGGAGTGGGCAGATTGGAGTGGAGCAGATTGTTTTGGATTGGAGAGGGGCAGGTTGGAGTGGGGCAGGTTGTTTTTGGATTGGATGGGGGCAGATTGGAGTACGGCAGATTGTTTTGGATTGGAGTAGGGCACACTGTTTTGGATTGGAGTGGGGTAGATTGTTTTGGATTGGAGTGGGGTGAATTGGAGTAGGCAAGATTGTTTTGGAAGTGAGTGGGGTGAACTGGAGCTGGGCAGTTTGCTCTGGAGTGGTGCAGATTATTTTTTATTAGAGTGGGGTGAACTAGATTGGGGCAGATTGCTTTGGAGTGGTGCAGATTGTTTTTGATCAGAGTGTTTTGAATTGGAGTGGGGCACATTGTTTTGGATTGGAGTGTGGCAGATTGTTTTGAGTTGGAGTGGGGCAGATTGTTTTGGAGTGGTGCAGATTGTTTTTGATTAGAGTGGGGGGGACTTGGAGTGGGGCACATTGCTTTGGAGTGGTGCAGATTGTTTTTTATTAAAGTGGGCCAAATTGTAGTGGGGCAGACTGCTTTGGAGTGGTGCAGATTGTTTTTGTCCAGAGTGGGGTGAATTGGAGTGGGGCGGATTGTTTTGGATTAGGGCAGATTGGAGTGGGGCATATTAGAGTGGGGTAGATTGTTTTGGATTGAAGTGGGGCAGATTGTTTTGGATTAGAGTGGGGCCAATTGGCGTAGGGCGGATTGTTTTGGAATGGGGCAGATTGTTTTGGATTGGAGTGGGCAGATTGGAGTGGGGCAGATTGTTTTGGATTGGAGTGGGGCAGATTGCTTTGGAGTGGTACAGATTGTTTTTGACCAGAGTGGGGCGAATTGGAGTGGGACAGATTGTTTTGGATTAGGGTAGATTGGAGTGGGGCACATTGGAGTGGGGCAGATTGTTTTGGATTGAAGTGGGGCAGATTGTTTTGGATTGGAGTGGGGCCAATTGGAGTAGGGCCGATTGTTTTGGATTGGAGTGGAGTGAATTGTAATGGGTCAGATTGCATTAAAGTGGTGCAGATTGTTTTTGATCAGAGTGGGGGTGAATTGAAGTGGTGCAGATTGCTTTGCTTTGATGCAAATTGTTTTTATCAGAGTAGGGCAGATTGTTTTGTTTTGGGGCATATTGGAGTGGGGCATATTAGAGTGGGGCAGATTGTTTTGGATTGGAGTGGGGCAGATTGTTTTTTATTAGAGTGGGGCACATTGAAGTGGGCAGATTGCTTTGCAGTGGTGCAGATTGCTTTTTATCAGAGTGGGACAAAATGGAGCAGGCAGGTTGTTTTGTTTTGGGGCAGATTGGAGTGGGGCAGATTATTTTGGATTGGAGTGGGGCAGATTGTTTTGGTTTGAGGTGGGGAAGATTGGAGTGGACAGACAGGAGTGGGGCAGATTGTTTTGGATTGGAGTGGGGCAGAGTGTTTTGGATTGGAGAGGGGCGAATTGGACTGGGGGAGATTGCTTTGGAGTGGTGCAGAGTTTTGGGGATTGGAGTGGGGCAAATTGAAGTGGGGCAGATTGTTTTTGTTTGGGATGGGGACGAATTGGAGTGAAGCAGATTCCTTTGGAGTGGTGCAGATTGTTTTTTGGGGTGAGTTGGAGTAGACTGGATTGGGGTGAGGTGGATTGGTTTGGGGTAAAGTGGGTTGGATTGGGGTGGATTGTTGTGGTGAGGATTTGAGTGGGGTAGACTGGGGTGGACTGCATGGTTATGTGTTAAAACCATTTCAGAGATTACACATAATAAAAAAACACTGGCACTTTGCAATATTTCGAACAAGTTAATTGTCATCTTTTGCAAAGAGCACCAACAAGCAAAAACAAACAAAAACATGAGTGGAAAGTGAGAAAAGACGACTCGGCAAAATAAAAGAGAGTTAGCTTTAAAAAATAAAACTTTGCAATTTTGTTTGCCCTGCTGGGCACATTTTTGTCAGTCACAAGCCTTCTGTTTGCAGGGTACTGTTAGCGCGTCAAACCTTATTAAGTAAACTTACAAGGAGACGAATAGGTTGATGAACCTTTTGACTCATTTAAGATGTTCTTACCATAGCTCCAATACATAATCAGTAATCAATATACAATAATCAATAATCAATAGTCAAAAATCAATAATCAAAAGGAGTCAGTAATTGTCACACACATGACCTTCAAGCCATGAATAACCACATTTTTAGTAAAGTTTAGTAAGTTTATTTCCCTTACATTAACAAAAAAAAAGTCATGTAGATTAATCTTCAAAATCAAATGAAACACACATAAGAACAATACTGGTTGTCCAAAACGACGAAAGAAACGCAATCTAATCAAAGCTTGAATCACGACACATTCTAAAGGCAAAGTGCAAATCAAAAGTAGAGTCAGCTGCAATAAATATATATGATACATAGAATTCAGCAAGATAACTTGTCAAACATTTGTCCCTGTTATTCCTCAGTCGCCATGTGAATAGCCTCAACAAACTCAGATTAGCATCAGCATGTTGATCTTCATGCAAAACAACTTAGAACACGCATTTAGGAAAACATCTAGCTAAAGAACTATCAAGATAGCGCAGTTGGTACCTAGAAAGAAAAGACATAAAAATGCATTTCAGTCACATTGTCATATCTACCTATCCACGGTATTGGTCATCAAACAGAATCAGTCTTCATCCTCAGGTCATCAATCGATCAGCAAAACATCAGGCTCTCAGTCAGAGAGTATGAGCCCAATCACAGAATCTCGAGTCTCTTCTTCTCACTATCGCATCATAAATCGGAAAAAGGTCTGAATCTCCCTCTAGTCTTGTTGTTATATCAAAGTTACCTAAACTATCCCCTAATTCCCTATTGGTCAGTGAATCATACGTTTATGCACTACACAATAATATTTCTATACTAAATCTATGAATTCTAATATTTTGCTCTTCACTCAAAGTTGATTGGTCCACTTTACAATGTCCTCATCATCCGGCTTGTCAGGTAACAATATTGTTGCATTTTCATGTCCAGTCAGTGTCTTCATTGCTCGCGTCCTGGGAAAGTACATTTCACACACATTACACATAATTTGGTACACTGCTAGGAACATCATCCCTGGCTAGTCCGTTCTCACGGAAAGCTTCTGTTAAGCATTTTTAACAAGACAATGGACATTTCACAGTTTGGTTCACTCTGTCAGCATCTTTATTAAATGCTAAGAAATACAGCTTCTGCATGAGGCCTGACAAAACTAGGCCAAGGCAGTCGCTAAGTTAAGGCCTACAATGAATAAGTAAGAGCATAATTCATAACCCTAAATATGACATATTACTACATTAATCTAATAAATTTTCAATAATTGATAAACATTAATCATTAATTAGTACATTTCGTGAACATTGGTAGCCATTCTCCAAGGTCACATTTTCCAAACGTATGCATTATTTTTCTACGTTATTCATTTTCTACATAATTCAATTATTCAAAATACATAAACACTCATTAATAATTTCTAGTTAAGACACCTGCTTCAGCAGTACTAAAAGTGAAAAACAACAAAATAGTACCTCAAGCACACCAAGCGGACAGGCACTAATTAAATCGAATCAATCAGTGCTTGATGCCTGCTCCACAAAGAGGAACATAAATGATGTCAGGCATGCCTTGACAAATTCGGAGGCTCTAAAGGAGAGTGCGACGCAAGCCAACAAATGGTGAGCGACAGGCGGGCTTCAAGCCCTTTATTGAACACAACAGAGTCTCGCAGGCAAGATGCATGCACTCACAGGCAAGACCCTAAAAAACACAAAAGGAGGAAAGAAGTCAGAAGTGAAAGACGGAAAAACAGCAACAAAGAGAGAAATCAGAAATACAAATAACCTGCAGGAGTGAGCTAGAGGAGCAGGAAGTGTCTGGTGATGAGTTAAAGATGAATATAGGGGACTGAAGACTACACAGACTTGGTATTCTGCACGATGACTTTCTGCAGCGCTGGCGGAAGCTTCTGAACAAAGGTTTGGCCCCTTCACTTATTGTTTACCAATTAAGCACTGGACATTTAGAGCCAAGCCACCATCAATGGAATTTCGCACTTCCAGCTACTTTTTGCCTCCACACATTTTTAATGTTGAGCCTGCGTCGCATGCGCTTGCGCATGCGTATCGCTTGCGAGATTCTTTAATAGATAGAAAAGGGCTTGGAGCCTCGTTCATGTCACGTCAGTGTCTTTCATTGGTCCGTAGGCTTGCCTTTTAAAATCTGCTTGCTTTCATTAGTGGAAGGCATGCATACGTCCGTGGTTAGCCCTCCTCGAGAGCAGCGACCAAGTACTGAAAACATGCGAGGCTCGCTGTTTTCCGTCTGGTTTGTGGAGTACTTTTTTCGAAGCGCGTTCTCGCTTTGCAGAAGTTGAGCGCTTTGCATGACATCGACCATGTTACATAATTAATTGCACATTTGCCGATTACGTAGATAAATGCACTTTTGCGGATAGGTTTCACCACGAGTGAACAGTAGCAGCGCGATTGCGCTCTTTTTTCCATTTAATGTGGCTAGAAAAGTCCGGATGGGCGTTCACAACTGCTAATAGCTCTAACTCGGAGAAATGCGAGACCCGTTACATTGCGTATGCTTGCTGTGTTTGCGATCACAGCGGTTGGCACATTGCCGGTGGTCTGCCATTGGTACTGATAGAACAATTATATTAACTACTGGATTTCAAGTCAGCTGGCCTTTATGGGAGCAGAAACACTGTCATTGCGCCGCCAGCTTGTTCACATAAGCCACAAAAAGGTGTTGTGTAAACGAAGCTGCAGAATTAACTTCCAACCTGAAAAAGGAGAATAATGAAACGGCCTGCCGGGAAATCCAGCGATTCTTAAGGCGCCCTGAAGTAACGCGGGGAAAGCATACATCAGACGACAGTAATTGCCAACCTTGTTTAAAGACAGGGAATTTTCTTGATGAAATACCTTGCAAGCAAATGTGTGGCACTTTTAATTACGAAATAAAGCATGTTTCGTAAACTGATTTCTTCATAGACGTTGATCAGGGAGTCACACCAGTTCATGCATAATTATATCTGAATCCTTCCCACTCAAAACAAATCACTAGCATATTAGCAGTAGTTAGTTCATATCGTGTTCGGAATAGGTGGCTATCATTGCTCAACAGGGCTGCATGTTCTGTTGCACAGGCTGCAAAGCTGTACACAATTTTAACAGAGGCTGTCTCGGTCTTCCGCCTCCTCCTGAGGGTGGTCCTTTGAACTCCTTCCCTTGAAACGCTCAGCCTTCTTGTTGAGTTCCCCTCCCTTCCCCTCGTCCCCCCATGTGAGAGCCTCATAGTATGGATCCAGTGCCAGGTACCTAATGACTAGTTGCTAGTCTAGACACGTTTACTTGCGCCAGACACACTCATTGTTTTTAATGATCGCTGCAGTTTGAGATTGAATTGGAGAAGGCGAAGGGAGGGGAGCCGAGGAAGGAGTGGCCCGAGCACGGAGGAGGCAGACACAAGTTTCCAAATAAGTGCCAGTGTGTGAACGCCTCTGCGGCCTGACTGCAAATCAGAGTGAGACAGATAGCAGATTACTGCCTTTTTGTACAGATTTACAGGCAGCTGCTCAACGTATGGGCTGTTTATTCACACTTGAGTAGAGCGGTGTTCATTTATCCCAGGCCACTGGTGTTACAGGCATTTGGGCTTTCATTGTTCATGGCCAACAAAAAGGGACCAGCTGAAGATGTCCCACCTGACAGGGCTCCACTCGAGCCCTTTGTATTTTGCCAGAAGTAATCACAGAAATGTTAATTTAAACGTTCTTCTTACAATCAAATTGGACTGCATACATCTCTTTTCTCTCCCAAGAATAGATAACTAGCAGCATGTCATGAAAGTGAAAATGCTAATCTCTTTTTTATTGTAGTGCTTCCTAAACAACCCTACTATTTGCTATTATTGTTAATAGCAGATGTGACTACCACATACTATTAATATTATTTCTTTATAAAGTTCTGTGTATGTTCGTCTCACTGTAAATGGATGTGTTGTATTCTGTTGTATTTGCATTTGTACAGCGTTTCCTGTTTTCGACAGGGTGCTGAACAGCACGGGCGAACGAGAGCCGCACTACACCACAGTGTGTGCTGTGGTAGAAAGGCTGTTGGTTTCTACTATGGCCTGTATGCGGAGTGTGCTGGTGTTTTGCGTGACAGTTGGGGTTCTGCTGTTCTACTATAATAATATGTCATTGCGCTAGACCGTGCCCGGTTATTTACCAGTGAACTGCATTACTTCGTGTACAGGTCTTCCTCATCTCAGTCCTGGATTCCCTTACTCCTCTGGTCCTAGCCTGCATTTTGGTCATTTGGGCTTGGATATGGCAGGATGTGGTTAGGTGGGGCTTCCTGTTATATGGCGTGCTTGGATAGGGGTGGCCATATTGGAGGTATTTTTCTGGGGAGTTAACATAATCAATGTCCATGGGAGCAGAGGCCTGCTCATGTAGAAAGGACTGGACGTGGAAGACATCTGTGGCGGTAATGTTCTGTTATAAACGTGTTTCTAACATGCATCACGTAGGATCATTTGTAATATTTCTTGAAATGAGGAGCACTTCCCAAAGTTCTCTGGTGTGATCTGAGTGGTAGCCTTGCACAGTGTAGCAGGGCTTCATTTGACAGCTGCACCCCCCCCCAACCCCCCCCACCCACTGCACACCCTTTCCTACTATCTAGTGCTGTTGCAAACACAATCACTTTACTAAAACTGGTGTTACTTTTAAACTCTCACCCCACACATCAAAGGTTTGAATGAAAGAATGTTTCCTTTTTACCTCTGCTAAATGCGCCTACATTTCATCTCGCTAAACCACAGAGCCAGACTTTTGAAGCTGAGCATGACATCCTCTCCTTCACCGGGCTTTAGGGTGCGTGGAACCTATTACACTGCACAGTGCTAATGTAAATAGTAACCAGTTATATGCCATGTTTACTCCTGACACGACTCTTCCATCAGGGACACTAGGTGCCAGTTCTGGCCTCTTCTTTCTTCTTATAAATTATTGATTTTCTGGCTGTAGGTTTAGTTGAAATCAACCAAGACTGCAAATTCCAGAATGCCGTGGGTTCTTCAAAGAAAGTGAAGCACTGGAGTCATCTTGTAACTTTATTCCCACTCCAAGCTCTCTGCTGACCACACTGCTACACTAATGGGAGGTTTCCTTGCATCGACATCTTCTTATCGTGGTGTTGGCTGTTCCTCAGCTAAAATGGAACGGCCACACATATCAGGCAAGGACATTCTTCCACCACACACATTCTGCTCTGCTCTTTCCCCATTCTATCCGTGGATAGCCAAAGCAGTCTGTACGTGAATTCTTGTACTTGTACTGGTATCCCAAGTACCTGAATTCAGAAGAAAAAAAACATTGCCCTGGATGAATCTCTCATGTATGAAATAGGGAACCAGGAGAAATATAATATGATTCAGCAAACTAGCTAAAGGGAACCAAACAATGAAACATTTGGTGCACGGGATACGTTGTCGCTAAAATAAATTAATCCCTGTAATTCCTCAAAACAAACTACACCATTATTGTGTAAAGCAAACATATCTGACAATTGTACATTGTGATTCTCAATTGCTATTGTGAATGTCAGTGCACCCCCGCAAACTCTTGTGAATTGTAAGAGGGTGCCAAAGGGTTTTTTCTGCCCCTGCAACTCACAAAGGTATGGACAGATACGCTGCCACTCCCCTGGCAGTCACAAAGCCTGTAATTGCACTCAGCAGTATGTAACCATTTGTGAAGCTCTGCTGCTAATTTCAGATAGCCTACATCTTGTACGTGCAGTGCGTGGGCATTGTGAGAAGCACACATTTGCAACTGTGAGTAATAAGGTGCAAAGAAGATGATGTCCACTCCAATAGTGTTAGTATGCCCCTCACGTTACATGGTCCATTGAACAGCGATGGATTTCTGAATCTTTTGCTAAGCCAACTTTGCTTGTAACACAAAGAACTGAGCTGTGATCAGCCTTTTTTAAGAATCAGAATCCAGAACTTTTCTCCCACCCTTTATGGAATGACGTGAGGGTCCTGCTATGCACTTCCCACTTTCTGCAAGCAATGCATATTTGTAAAATGATTTGTTGGGGTCCATGCTTTTGCTTGGAAGCAGCCGCCGCAGAAGGTCATCGTCGAATACCAAGTCTGCATCATAGTCTTGAGTCCCCTTCATACATCTTTAACCCATCACCAGACACTCTCTGCCCCTCTATTTCACTCCTGCCTTCTTTGTCCTCTCTACTATTTCTCTTTTACTGTTTTTCCATCTTTCTCTTCGTCCTTCTAGCAACTTTTTGTGCTTTTCTCTCTTCTGTTTTTGGTAAAAGTCTGATGAGGAAAAGTAAGTTCTGGTACCCAAGAAAAGGCTGGTTGGTCCCGCCTGCAACAAACCGCTCAGGTTTAGCCAATCCTTGCAAGGGCCAAAGCTTGAGGCACAACCTACCAGCCACAATCTTTTCTAAAAAAACAAAATATTTCAAAGCACAGGGGTAAAAAGAGAATATATTTACATCTGCTTGAGGCTTTAAGAAGCCATTGATTTTTCAAACACAGTTCATATCAAATGTGAAATTTAATTTCAATGTCTGAGCAAAGAAGAACCTCTGCAAATTATCATTGACCTTAGCTATGAGAAAATGAGATTACTGAAACTCTTTTACAATATGTACTGTGCTAAACAGCCCCTGGTATAAATTAATGCCAGCTCGCACTTCGAGTTATCTGGCACTGATCTGCTTCTGCCGAAACAATTGCCCTTTAATTCATTGCTCCATAGCAAAATATGCTTTAATCAGGAATTCTTTGCCAGACAGAAACAATTAGATTAGAAAAAAGCAACAGGATAACAATAAACTATCGACATTCCATAGCAAAATATTGTCCTATCAGATGTCTTAGGGCCTGATTATGAGTATGGTGGTTCATTGTACAGCCGTACCTGCTCTGGCAGTCTGACTGCCGCATCCTTGGCACTCCGATTACCACATTAGGATTCTGGTGGTTGGACAGCCACGAAACCCCTGGCACCACCAGGATCATAGATCATGTGGTGCAGAAAGCCGGGGTCAAGCATGGGGTGCCACTGGTGGCACCGCCGCACTGATCATTACTTTTCTTTCCACTAGCAGAAAGGCAGAGTTGGGGGCACAAAGGGGACCCTGCACTGCCCAGGACCATGGGTTGGGCAGTGCAGAGGCTCCCTGTCAGCACACTCGGAATGCTCACTGTCTGCCACGCCATTCCGAGTGTACTGTGTGTGGTGGAATTGGCCTTGGCTCTTTTCGAGAGCCGAAGCCAATACCGTTGCACTGTTTCTGCTGGCCAGCCGGCGGCATCATAATACATCGGTGTGGAGGCCGGCGGCTTGGTGGCCACCTCCCCATTGTCGTATTGGACCGTCAACATCATAATGAGACCCTTAGTCAGTATTTACAGGGTATATTCCTCTCCGACTACTAAACTGGGATAGTTTTACACTGAACATTGGATTTAAAATAATGGTAATCAGAATACTGTGCCAAAGAACACTTGGACTCACAGTGCTATGGACGATGCCACTAGCCTCTAGGGAGCACACAATTGTTATTCAAAACTGGTTTGTTGCATAACATTCTTATCCACTTCAGACCTGAGGAGGCAGCCCTCAACAAAGTGTCCTTGTTATACAATATGTCACATGGGATGATACCGGACTTCTGTTTTACATTCCCCAGAAGAATGAATCTGGCTTGATTTTATACAGAGGATAATTTTCTATTTTAGGGTTTGCCATTGTTGTGCATGTCAATGCTTCTAACACTAAAATGCCACACATTAAACATTCTGAAGCACGCATATTGATATTCCTTGTACATCTTCACCCTGCTACAAACCACAACCAAATTTCTATTTCTTAATGAACAGCTTTAGATTATTTTTTGTATGAGCAAGTATGACTTCCTCACAAAAAAATATGTGAAAAAGGTGGCAGCAGTCCGAGGCAGTGAATGAGGAAAATAACTCGATGCTGGAAAAATGAATATCGAGTTGAACGCTTGGTTTGTGATTCGTATTGATTTATTTACACAATATTGATTATATGTCTCTCATTTACGTCTGCAAGCTGTGTCCCGACACGTGAGTTGCTGAGGCAAGGAAAAGAACTGGGGCGTGGAGAAAATATCACGCAGGAGAGAGTGTGAAATTTAGATAAGGCTGCCAGTCGCAGGATGCGAGATGATCCACCATTAAAAGGAAGTTGGGCATGTCTCGGTTTGCTGCCATTGGTGGCTTATCACCGTGGGGAAGAACAGCTGGCGACCTGTATTGCCTCTGGACGGCGAAGGGCTGATGGCACTGCACTGGATTGCTCAGAGTTGGAGAGGTCAATCGGTAATCAGTCATGGACCTAAACAGTGCCGAGGGTCAGAAACTACAAGGAGCGGGGATGTCACTGAACAGCCACTGAGAAGCAAAGCACCGCCAGGAGATGTGGAAGGTTTGCTTCATGCCACAATATGCAAGTCAAAGTCCACATACTGTCAGAATATTCACAATCGAAACTGGCAGGTGGACGAGAAACGTCACAGAGCGTCTTCCCTCAGACTGCTCTAACAAATGCTTACATGTGCTACCTCACCCATGTAAACAAGTCTAGAAAGATTGTAGACGAGCCTTGCACTATTTAAAACCTAAAGCCCAAGGGGAACGCCACAACAGAGAAAGAATGCCGGCACCCACCCGCAACCAGATCTCAATAATAAAGAGAAGGAAGATATACAAAAGGAATGATTGACCTATGCTGAACTCATTCCTTATCCCTTTGGTGACAGCGAAAGTGTTTGTCAGGCAAGCAATTTCAGCAGGATGGGAGGAGGAACACTGGCAAACTGTGATAACTGGTTTAGTGTGCATCTGTAAATGTATGGGAAGGTCTAGACAACTTGTAAATCCAGTGGATTCAGAAAGCCCACTTCTAACGCTGGCTACAGCTCAATAGTTGCTTTCTGCTTGAAGGAAGCACAAGCTGTGATGGGACCTGCAACAATAGTTATAGGACCTGTGATACACTTCTATGATTAGATATAGCTTCAGGCTCTCTATATGAGATTCAAGAAGGACAAGAGGAAAACGTGTTAATAGCCAGAGTCCCAAGCTTTCTATTGGATCATTAGGCAGTCGGGTCACATAACTGGTGAGAGTGAGATGCTAATCCAATATCCTAATGTGTTTGTTCAGGATCAGATACCTTTGCAAACCTATATCAGGCAAGTTTTTGTAATGGCCGAGGGAAAGTGGCTCACTTTTATTTGCTTGGTGGAAATTTTCTGACTGATAGAACTCTGACCACTTTCCTTTTGGCAATGTCTTTTTGCTAGTGGGATAGTTGCTCCTGGACTTATATTGTAAAACGTCTCTTTAGGCTTCTTGAAGGTTTATCAGAATTCTTTCCGAAGGGAATGTGCATCTTGGAAGGCACAGATAAGAATTGTAGCAGAATCAGCATGGATGAATTGAAATTGATTGGCAGTTAAATCTCCTCTAAATCCATGTTAGAGGAAAGCAATGTGGTCCTTATAAGCGGTAAACCAATTTATGGACTTTGCTCTGGTATCAGTGTACTGGGTGTGTTACAATCTACCAGTGAGGTTGCTAAGCGCAACATGAATTTTGTGATTGGGAATTAAATTGCAGCATATTTTTCTAAAATAGTTCCACATTTTACTCTTGTCAGTCAGGGCACATAAGAATTCTGCACTAGAATATCATGTTTAGTTCCTGGGCGATTTAGTTAGCTTGATCGTCCCATGGTCATTTCTGAGTAGGGAAGATAATTGATTTAGGAGAAAATGGACCAAGTGTATTCAAATGTGGTGATGGAATTGGTTTCCTAGAAAAATCTGCATTTCTCCATTGAGAAAGTTGGATCTGTTGGTCAATAAAAGGGCGATTGTGATATTGCAACTCTCCAAGAAACACACCTTAAGTATAGTGATCAAATATGCCTAAATACAAACTCTATCTTCTTTCCATTTACTACCCTTTAATATGAAACATATGGGTGAGGCAATGTTTTTTCCATAGGTACCTACCCTTCTAGATCCAAGGACAAGAAGGTAAATATGTGAATATTGTGCTTAGTCTGCAGAGTATAATGGTGACAATGACTACGTTTTACACCCAAAAACAAAAAGAGGGAGAAGGAGGATACAATGCTGGGCCTGCCCTCCTTATTAATGAAGTAATGTCACATCAAAACCCAACAGGAGGGGAGTCTCCCTCAGAAAAACAAGGAACAACAAATATCTTCCTTCAAAAACCCTCACCCACCAAAGTTACCCCTTGGTGGCATGCTTCATCATTTGGTTCCTCCCGTTCTGCTGTGGAGCGGGACGTGCTACAACCTATGTGATAACATGGGCGCACTTTTTCAGAATAATATTTTGTCAATGTGACATAGGTGAAGGAAAAGATAGGAGTGATGGGTTCTTAAAGAGGTTAAAAACACCTGCCTCCTAGCGGTTACAATACTTTAATGGATGCCCTAGTGGTGGTATGGTTCAAACGAGGGGTACATGGAAGTAGGGTATGCAATGTACCTCCCTTCCTGGTCTACATGTTTCAAACCCTAGGCTTATCATCAGAACCAAGGATGACTCCCTGGTTCCATTCCTCACAGAGAGATTAAATATACAAGCACATACTTTGCATGCAAAGGATAGGGAATACTACACCTATCTCATGTTGTGACAGCAGAGTATTACCTGTGGAGACATAAGAGACATGATTAACCTGCCCCAGTGCAATATTGGGCCTAAATTAATTTAATCTGCTTGTGGATGTGCTGCCAAAACAGAGCAAACTACACCCCAAATGTGTAAAAACACTTATGATTTTTAATGTTGAAGTAATGGGTGATGATAATTTATAATACTATTGCAATGTCTGTGGACAGTACAAGACAAAATTATCATAGAATACATAAAGCACACAGAATAACACACAAGGTTCATGCACAGCGTACTTTGTAGGTTACTGGTTCTGGTATCATGGATCTGCCAGGTGGGGTGTGTACTTATAGTCACACTGTAAAGATGTTAAAATATAATATGGCATTAAAATATACTCCTCTGATGGCCAGCATCAACGTCGCGAAGAAGAGAAATCAAAGCTTGCACTTACTTCGTCAAAGTGGCACACCCACTCCTATACCTATTTCTCGCCCTCCCGGAGTCCGAATTTTTAGCGGTTTCCAAATAGACAGAGTTATTAAACTCCTAAAGTGAGCCAGCTTCCGTTCGCTCAGGCACCGTGCTCCTACGTAAGAATATGTTGTGGCACAACTTGCCTAGACTGCTAACCTGAACAAAATGGTGGTTCTCCTCGGCCCTCTGTGATATCAGCGAAGACCTCTTTGGGTGAGACAGGTCTCAGCTATTTCTGACAGCATCCTTTGATATTCTGTGTATCCCTATTTAAGATGATCTTGCTCAATTTTTATCAACTAGTTTTGTTGTACGCCATAGGTCAACCTTTTTAGGCTTAGGTGCCTTGCACCTTCAGAGGGTTTGACTACTACCCTGATGTCTTTTTTATTTTACAATCCTATATGGTAATTTATGACCTGATCACAAATAGATCTTTATGCCTATCATAAATTAAGACACGTTGTCCCCTAATATCTCCAATTAATTAGAATTACTAGTAGTATTCAAAGGCATCGATTTCAAGTCCTGATAAAGGTGGATGGATGATCTGTTGTTACCCACCAACATGTGTGTGGACATTGTCATATGTCCATAGTGGCTCGGCTTTATGACAAGTGATGTTGAGATTGATTGTCTGTGTTTGAAGCCCAACTAGCCACTAGCACTGTGTTTGTTATTTTCTGGTATTATCTAATTGCCATTTTAATCAGTTTCTTCTTTTTGTCTGGGGTTCTTTGTATTTACTTTTTTGGTTTATGTGCCTGGAATATATACAATTTTTAGCCGTTATATATTGTATATGTGATTTGTTAACTATTAATTCATATGGGATATTGGATACATCTTATTCATTGACTATAATAATTTATATATTGTTGAATGTTTTGGTACCTATAGACCACTGAAACCACTGGAATTTTCGGTTGTTACTTTTGATTACCTTAGGGTTTAAAGTTTCTGTGTTTTCAAGTTTGATACTAGGGATTGTGCATACTCCTCACATTCCCACAGATTGTACTCTAGAGTAGATATCAGTGGAAGTAGTAATGGATTGATGGTGAAAGTTACAAACACTACAATAGATTCAATTACAATATCTGACCATGCCCTGATAACAAATGCATGCACAATGGAGCACTTAGACCCAGACATGGAGGATTGTAATCCTATCCAGCCCTGCTACACATCCCAAACCTCCGTCTTAAGATACATACTTAGATTGATGAATACTTTAAGTGAACAATATTGCCAACACCAACAAGACTTTAAATCTAGGAAAATTAATTTATATAATGGCCAATTTAAAAAATTTGAAACGGAACTGACACATGCGGACAGGGGCTGTAGAAAAAGCTGATCCCTAAATTGCTTTAGGAAAATAATAGCGCTTGAGAGATGAACATAATGCAGTAGCAGCTAATAAGGCAGAATTAACATACTTTGCTTGAAAAAGAAAACAAATTAGAAGGAAACTATACAGGACCCCTACAGACCCTTCTCCTGAGAAGGACATGTGAACGTTGTTTTGTCCCAGAAATGTCCTCTGAGAAAGATAAATTGGAAGAATCATGTGACCATCACTCAGCTTTATATGCAACTCATCCCCTGCTCACCTCTCTTGATTCACTACAAGATGACTGCCTGGGGAACACGTCCATGTCCCACATTTCTCCTCAATAGCAGGAAATTTTGAAGGGACTCATGTCAATGGCTAAAGTTTTTTCGCCACTGTTAAAATGCTTAAGACTGGGAATACCCCTTGCCCAGATGGCTTTGTAGGGAAATTCTGCAAAGTCTTTGCCAGCAGCCTCACCCCTAAGATGGACTGATTATTTAGGGACTGATTTAGAGTTTTGTGGACAAGGCACTCCATCACAAATTGTGAGGTTTTTGTTGTCAGTGCCTCCACTGGCTCTGATGGCCTGACAAACTAGGGGCCTTTGAAGTGAGGGCATCAGACTGTCCATCCTATTAAGAGTGGATGGCCTGATGTCATTTCTTATCTATCCATAACCACCAGGGAAAACCTGCCACAAGCAGAAAACAATTATGAGTCCTGGGCCCGGGGTAAAAGTTCCCTGCGTGCATGTCTTATGTTTTTTACAAAGAAATTACTAAGGTGGGAGTGGGAATCAAATTCAAGCCCTTAATCACCTTTTAGAGAGGAGAGAGGTATGACAGCAGCTACTTGGGGGGAGGGTGATAGTTAGTGATTATAACACTTATCCCTATACCTGGAAAAAATCCCAACATAGATGGCAAATTATTTGCAAAACCTTTTGTGACTTGGCTTGAAGCCCTCTTGCTCCGGCTTGATTCACTCTTATTAATTGAGGTTTATCATGGAGTAACAGACCTACTACATTGTGAGGAGAGGTGTCCATCAAATTGAGAAAGCTGAGGTCCTTTTTGTCAATACTGGCCAACTTGGATGTGGAGAAGGTTTTTAATTTGCTGGACTGAGGTTTTCTCAAAATGTGTAAGAGAAATGTGGTTAGGTTTGAGGTTTCTCTCATTGGTTATGGCGGGATATCACCACCCCACTACTAGAGTGAGCTTTAATGGTGGCTTCTCTCATTCATTCTTGCTTCAAAGGAGAACCAAGTAAGGTTGCCCTCTTTCACCCCTTTTGTTTGCCTTTGGTAGAGTGCCCCTGGCCATATGCATTAGTGATGATGTCTGTATCAAGTAGTACCAATTTGGACTGGATTTCCCCCAAAATACTTGTTTGCAGATTACATTTTGGTAGTCCGAGCCTGTCCTAGGCAATGATAAATAGGGCGTCATGACACAAGCATAAACATTTGAGGCTGTGGCATGGCTAAAAAGTACCTCATCTTGATATTCAATTTGGCTGTAGTCAACACACTTCAAGAACAGATACCCTTCCTCTGGTCAGCCAAATATATTACATATTTGGAAATATATATTGCCTTCTCTCTCACCAACCTATATTGAGTAAAGTATCCATGACTTTTGGCTGCTATTACAGATGATGCAAGGCAATTGTTCTCTCAGTACTTATTGCAGGTATGTAAATTATTGTTATGAAGATGAACATTCACCTTAGAATTAGTTTTTTTTGTCCCAAGCCAGCCAGCTAGGGGAGTCTAGCAGAATTCATTTTATGACCTGAAACAGGTTCTTCTTAAATTTGTGTGGCAGTGCTCTCATCCATGATTGGCATATAGCTTACTGTGTGTGCCAAAACATAAAGGGTGGCTCTGTCTCCCAAATGTTATTTTGTATTATAAAGGTGATTCAATATGGCCACACATGGAGCATGCATTTATGATGGAAAGCACGTAGGCCCTGCCTTCCAAACCTACAAAGAAACACTCTTGCAGTGTTTACCTCAGTATACCAGTGAGCACAGCCCTGAGGACACAGGCCAAGAGAGCACAACAACTACGGTGGATGACATTGCCCTTCCTGTACACTCTGATCCACTTTAATGCACCGTTTTTACCTGCACTTCTCCAAAGTCCATGTGGTGTTGAGAGAAAGTGAGACTGTACTATGACTTCTGACAAGTTTAAGAGGGTGGAGGTAATTACTTCCTTTGAGTCTTGTAAAATAGAGTTTTGGGGTTGGCAGTACAGTAGTGGTTCCGCTGTACATATATATAGCAGTGGGTGAAGCACGCCTTAATTATATTAAGAGCCACTAGAGACCTTACACTCTTAGAGAGATTTATCAAAACTGCAAAGGGCAATATCATCTCTATGGGCTATTGGTAGAAGCAACATCTTCAAAAATAGCACCATATGGACCAATGGGGCCAACATAAGGATGAAAAAGACAATTCAGTTGGAAATGACTTAGATAGGACCTAATGAAGGGGGCAAAAAGCTACAAAGCAAGGAAGTTCAGTACTTGCTTTTATTTGGATGGACAGATGTTCCACAGATTTACATCATTGCCCTTCAGTATTCATGTTGTGCTGAAGAGACTGTGTCAATTTTGGTGATTTTCAGCATATATGGTGGGACTGCTCTCCCTTAAGAACCTACTCAGTAAAATATATTGATTTACTCTATGCAGGAGGACATAGGTTCAGTTTTATTGAGCATAAAAATCCCAACTTTACAATTCCAATCAGGAGGCCAACAGAACACTATTATGGAAATAATTAGGGGTGACCCTGGGTTCATTGGCGTTTAGCTAGAAAAATAAAGAGCCACCATCTATATCTCAGTGGTATCTGCGCCTATGGAATTTTATGAGTACGGAGAGACTAATTTAATAAGATTTCGGGCCCCCTTCTGAATTACCTTTCCAGAGGCCTGTGAAAGGCAATGTGCCCACCAGGACTGAGGGTGTTAAATTCATTATCATATTCATGAGGGGAGGTTTGACTTCATACAGTGAAAGGCATGCTGATGCGATTACACTAAAATGGAAGTAAAACTAGCCAAAGGGCTTGTTTTACTTTCAATGCATCAGTGTTCTGGGGCATATCTCAGCCCTCCAAACACTGATTGGGGTGGGAGAGGTATCATTAGAAAGGGGAGAATCTCCCCTTTCCAGTGATATCTCTGTCCAGTAGATCCCTGCTTGGGGATCACCACAGGAGAGCGATTTGCATGCAGAGATCCACCCACTAGACACCAGGGATGAGGTTAGAAGTCTCTTAGGCAAGGAATTGTGCTACCCCAGAAAATCTGATGGCTACAAAGCTTCTGCTTCACCTGCAGGCAGAAGGGGGTAATTACACAGGATCTTCCCTGTCTGAGGGGGCAGAAAGGCCACTAAGACACAAGGGCTTTAAAACAAATTTAAATAGGGGTGGAGGCTGCCCATTATGGGCATGGCCATGCCCTCACCCCAAAGAAAATATGGGTGTTTACCCCAATCTACCCTCTGGGGGGGTCAAAAAGCCCACTAGACACCAGAGCTTCACTAAAAAAAATGTAAAATAAGAGGTGTGGTTGTAAGTTAAAGGCATGGGCATGGCCATATGCCAATGACCAACACAATACACTGTCGATCTTTCTGCCCCCACCCACAGGGGGAGATGGGGGTTTGCATTTATGCAGTATCTGTTTGGGGAGGGGATGACCTGCCAGGGCATGGGCCCTTGTTCTCTCCCATCCTACACACCCCTTTAGACTTCCTGCCTCCTTGTGGAGTAGACAGGCGTATTCACCCCATCCTCCCCTCCCCCCGGGTGAGGGGGGGCAGTAAGCCCAATGAGCACAGGGGATTTCTAAACAACACCAAAACAAACAAAAGGATGCAGTTGCTCCAGCTTGACATTGAGCCATATCACCACCACAGAAGGGGCAATAATGTCTTACTGCTCCCCTGGGAGTAGATAGGTTTGTCCAAATTGGAGGTTGTCCAAATCTGTCCCCTGTAGGGTACCTGAAAGCAGGGATTTTTCCGTTGGGGCAAAAGAAAGTGGAGCAGGTGTTGTACTCTGGCATTGGCTACACCACCACCTCAAAAAGAACAAGCTAGTCTTTTTGCCCCCTCACAGCAGATAATTAGATTTACCCGCAATTTGCCCCTGGTGGGACAAAAAGCCCACTCCATGGAAGGTATACTTCCAATCATTATCCCCCATCCTCACCCTCAAACGTCACTCTTTCTGCTCCACTGCTAACTAAAGAATTCCATCCTAATGGCAAATAAGTGGACATTTGATTGTTTTTGGGTGTTGCCAATTACATATTGGTCCGGCGAGTGTGGCTAACTTCTAATATTGTTGAGTAGACTGACACCTAGGAAAACCTACCAGACCCAGACAGTTCTGAAAAGTAGACACCCTGGGGTGTCCACGGTGGTGTGCTTTATGTAGATCCCACAACATTTTCTTACCCACACTGTCCTGCAAACCCTAAACTTTGACTAAAAATACACATTTTCCTTACATTTCTGTGAGGAAAACTTCTCGAACCCTGAGTTCCCACATGTCTCACGATAAGAACTGTACACCACTCATGTGGTTGGTTCATGAGACCACAGTACAAAGGCCCTAAAGCACTACATGGAGGGATCAACGATGGTGGTAGCTGTGGAATTTGGGCTGTGCTCAGCCACCATTCATGGAAACCTACTACCCGCAGACATTTCTGACAACTAGACAACCAGAGGATTCCAAGGCAGTGTGCCATGCATGGATCCCATAAGGTGTTCCTACCTACAATGCCCTGAAAACCTTAAACTTTGTCTGAAACCATACATCTTCCTTACATTTCTGTGATGGAAACCTAAGGAATTACAGCAATCCACAAAATTCCTACCACTCCGTATTATCAGACTTGTGCCGATAAAAAAGGTTGCACCACTTGTGTTGCTGGGCCTAGTGCCCACGACAGGAAGGGACCAAACTGAAGTCAAAGGAAGACCCCTCTCAGTGGTTTCCATTGACCTTGGTTTGATATTTTCTGGTTTGGAGGCAGTAGTCCCAGCCACACAAGTGACACTGCACAAGTGGTGTAATGCTGGGTGGTATGAATTTTGTGAATTCTTGTGGATTCCTTAAGTTTCCATCACAGAAATGTAAAGAAAATGTGTGATTTCAGGCAAAGTTTGAGGTTTGCAGGGCATTGTGGGTAAGAAAACCTCATGGGATCCACACAAGGCACACCACCCTGGAATCCCCTAGTTGTCTAGTTTTAAAAAATGTCTGTGATTCACAGGTTTGCTTTGCTGCCAACACAACACGGCCCCAGGTACCTCAATTACCCCTTTGTTTATCTCTCAATGTAGAGCTACATGGGCTTTTTGTGTTGTGGTTTTGTAGCCCACACACACAAATGGGGTACCGTTCTAATTGAGGGACAAGTGGGAACTCAGGGTGGTAGGTAAGGAATATGTTGCTCCCTGCACCTTCCAGAAAGTTTCATCACTGAAATCTGAGGAAAATGTGTTTTTTAGTTGACTGTTTAATTTAGCAAGGGATTCTCAGTAAAACAAAAACAGCAAGAGTAATTCGAGTCACCCCACCCTGGATTTCTCCAGGTGTGTTGTTTTAAAAAATGTGCAAGTTTGCTAGGTTTCCCTACTGCTGGCTAAGCTAGGGCCCAAAATCCACAACTACCCACCTTGCAAAAAAAAGGGTCAGTTTTGAGTGGAAAAATGTGATGTATCCATGTTGTGTTTTGGGCTGTTTCCAGTCACTGTCACTAGGCTTACTCACTCAAGTGAGGTACCGTTTTTATCTGGAAAATTGGGTAATGTTGGGTGGAAGGACGTTTGTGACACCCAAAAGATTCCAGAACTTTCCATTACAGAAATGTGATGAAAATGTTTTTTTTTTTAGTCAGCGTTTGAGATTTGCAAGGGATTCCAGGTAAAATGAAGCTGGTGTGAGCCCCTCAAGCCAACCCATCCAGGATTCCCACACGGGTTTAGTTTGAAAAAAATGTCCAAGTTAGCTCGGTTTCCGTGTGTGCTGGCTGAGCTACATCCCAAAATCCACACCTACCCACTTTGCAAAAAAGGGTCAATTTTGAGTGGAATAATGTGATGAATCAATGTTGCATTCCGGGACATTTCTTGCTGCTGGCACATGGCCTACCCACACAAGTGAGGTGCCAACATTAATTGGAAGACGCGAAATCAGAGAATAGTAAAACATTTGTTTTTACCAATTAGATTTGACTGCACTTGTGCCTTCCAAATGTAAGCCAGTGTGTAAGAAAGAAGAGATTTTGAAAAATACCATTTAAATTGAATGCTAGTATGGCTACCCAAAAATAACCATTACTCCTAAACTCCACATCTTGTGCCCATTTCAGAAATACATATGATTCCTTGATACTATTTTTTCACTCTTCATATTTCAGCATATGAATTGGTCTATACTCAGTATACAATGAAAAACCACTGAATGGTGCAACTCCATTGTTAGCTCTGGATACCTTGAGCTCTTGGAGAACCTACAAACCCTATATATCCACATAATGAGAAGGGTCCAGCAGGCATAACGATATATTGTGTTTGTAAATCAGCCATTGTGGCAAAAAGTTATGGATGAAAACATCACAAATGGCAATTTTTACCTACTAATTTTCAATGTTTATTTAGTTTCCTTGTGGAACTTTGAGAAATCTATACATATGACCTCTTGCTAAATTTGGAATGTTGTCTACTTTTTAGAAATCTATAGCTTTCATGGATCACTTATGGGTGTCATGCTGGGTTCCATCACAAACTGGAAGTAGGAAGAGATCACAGAAAATTGGAAAATGGACTACCTCTTTGAAAAGTGCCAAATCTGTGATAAAAAATTTATTTTATTTTTATTCAGCTCTGCATGTTCTTGAATGCTGGAAAGATGATGGCTTTAACACAGCAAACCGTTAGTTGATGCCATTTTAAAGAAAAAAACAGGCACTTTTATCCAGAGGACTTCTTTCCTGTTTTTCCCAACAACACCTCAAAATCTTGCTAAATTTTTCCTATTTTCTAGGTCCCCTCCAGGAGAGTCGACAAACATGGGGGACCTTTAGAATTCCCAGGATGTTGAAAAAAGGAGAGAAGCGTGCCTTGGCTACCTTATGTGGAAAATAGTTATGGAGTCCTAAGCTTAAACTATCCCAATTAGCCAAAAAAGAGCTCATCACTGGGAGTGGTGGGGAGAAGGGAGAAGGGGGGCAGGAGGCAGGTTAAGGGCCGAGCAGAACAGTTAAGGGGTTAAGGAATGTTTTGGAAGAGTTTGTTTTTAAATGAGACCCGTGGAGTGGAATAAAGAAACGGCAGGGATCTACCTGCAAATAACATGGAGGGCCCCTTTCTGGAATCACTCAGGAGCTCTCAGGTCAGGGTGCTGCACTGAGGGGGCCCCCTGGAGCTTGGGGCCCTTCTGCACCATGGGGGCTGCTGGGGCTTTATTACACCACTGGACCCATGAGGCTCCCGGGTGTTTGTTGTCAGAGAATTAGATGATTCTTTGAACAGTATAGTTTTGCAGTTCAGTGATTCTAACTTTCAGTGCCCTAAAAGTTGTTTATTAGTTATCAAAAGCATGCTCAGTGTACATAAGTATTAAGAACATGAGCAGGAACACTTCATTTGGTTTAAAGTGTGAGTGTCTAGTACTGCTTTACTCATCAATAAATGATAGATAATTAGCACCTGTCTTTTAAATGTAGACGTGTCTTATTTAGCACCTGTCGCTGTACACTTTCACTGTATTTCCATATTGTAACCAGGTATACTGTGTCTATCTGTGATTTACCTCTGTTCTATGTGTAAACTGAAAATATTGGTGGATTACATTGAATATGGTGAGCAGTGAAAGGTTCTCCTTGAACCGGACATAGAAAACCTACTTCTGTGAAATCCCACTCATAAACCCTCCAGAAATTTTCAAATATAATTTGACTGTTTTTATTTGGTTTTTTTTTACCAGGCTACAGTGTTGCTCATAATAGAGAATTACTTTAATAATGGTGTTACATAATGAAGGTTCAGTTTTCTTTCAAAACAGAAGAAATGTGTTGGTCTAGTGGGGATAAAATACTTTGAATGATAGCCTCCCGGGAAATATGTCTTGAGGTGGTATTGGTATCACAGTCCTAATTCAAAAAAGGTAATTTACACTTTTGAGTAAGTTTACTCTTTTGAGTAAGTTTAATACTTTTTGGCATTCACAAATTCAGAGAATAAGTTACCACTAGAAAATAATAAGCCCAGCACTACTCTTGGACAACCACTGGTACTTCAACCCCCCTAGGAAATAATACAGGTAGGTACTTAAAATAAAACCCGTAGGAAACAATGTTAAAAGAAATTAGATGATTTGAAATATTTTAAACCTAAAAAAACAAGTTATTACACAAAAGTATTACATATTTGTTATTTCATTTTAGAATATTTAAATAACCTATTTTGAATGTAAAAAACAATATAACAATACATTTTATTTAAAATATATTTATTATAATTAATGATGTATCTCACTTTTAATAATTATTCATGTGGATAAAAGGATTTGTTTAGGTGAGATTTACATTTTTAAAGATAAGGATGATAAAAATAATTTTAATTTTATTTAAAATGTTTCCATTAATTAAAGTTTTAATTCAAAATTATTTTAATAGTGCTGGTGCATTTTTATTTTTTCTACAATTAAAGTAAATATCTCAAATTAATTATATTAAAATTTGACCTAAAAATGTTTGCAACATTTATTTTTTAGTTAAATAAACATTTTTATTTTACCCTGTACTTTACCATGTGGAGATCTCCAATTGGAATCTACTTTGCCCGGTAGGCATGTTACAAATTTCCTACAGCCTACATATTTCCTATAGCTGCCAGTAGTGAGGCAAAAGTTTCACGGAGAAAATGCAAGACAACAAGCCATGGCCTGCTATACCGAGGGTCTGGAATTCCATCCCAAGTAGACGCCAAGAACTTTTCATTTTTCTTTTTGAAGCACATCCCATTTTCCCATAAGGAAAACAGGCTGCATTAAAAAAATGCTTTATTGAAAAGTAATCATATACATGGAGGTCTGCTGATCCCAGCAGGCCATCATCCATGTAATATTTGCCATTCCCAATGGGTCACAAACCGAGACCTATCTCATCATTATTAATGAGGTAGGTCTATTTGCGACCCACTGGTAATCACAAATAGTGTTAAACACACTTTAGTACATTTGTTTTTGCGATTACCAAGTAGTGAATTGCAAAAAATTGCTATTTGGTAATCACAAACCATTCTCTACGTATATCTGGCCCTATATCCCTTCATTCGCATGATGTCTTCTTATTTACCAAATATTACTAATATTTGAATAAGTAAGATTTTCGTTTATGAAATAAAAACGTCTTCAAAGTTAAAACATACATGTTTAGTTCAATTTAGAAAAACAAAACGTTTTATTTTCCTTTTTTATAAAAAGGCGTTTTTACAATACAAGGAAAACTCATTGTGCCCATTTGAGAGAAGCACAGGCAAATAAGAGGCACATTCATATTATATATTTTACTTTTATGATGTGGCACAGCCTCTGTCCATCATAAGTTATGAATGAATATCTTTCAGAATATAAACACTTTTATGGATATCGCCGTCCCCAGGAAAACCTATTAAATTGTTTGAAAAGTTGAAACATTTAAGATCCTGGCGAGACTAATTGCTGCATGACTACATCCTTTGCCCCCATCCCTGGTGGTGCCGGACCAGTCTGGCTTTATACTGGGCCGTTCCACATTGCACAATCTCCGTACCTATTTTGCAGTTTGTGGCACGTTCGACCCTGATGTACGCGTGGCGGCGGTGTTCTTAGATGCTACCAAGGCTTTTGACTCTCTTGCGTGGCTGTACATGTTTAACCTGCTGCCTCGGGTGGGACTGAGCTCCAGGTTTATCCAATGGATTTGATTGCTGTATTCAAGTCCTTCTGCCCGGCTGAGAGTGAAAGGGACCATTTCTCACCCTTTTCTGATAGCAAGAGGTACTCATCAGGGCTGCCCATTATCCCTGCTGCTTTTTGCAATAGCGATGGAGCTGTTGGCTGCCCGGCTGCGGCAACATCATAATCATAGAGGATTGGCATTCAGACAGCAGCCAATACTTATTTCTATGTATGCGGATGGTGTTGCACTGTATGTCCGAGATCCACAGAGGCATCTTGATGTTCTGCTCGATGAAATAGTGTGCTTCGGACGGCTCTCTGGGATTACCATCAACTGGTCCAAGTCGGTGGTGGTACCACTCTCCGCGGTTACGACACAGTTCCCCTCTGGATATCCAATTAGTGGGCTGATGGCCCAGTGCGGTATTTAGGTGCTTGGTTGAGCCGGGGTGTCACTACGCTCTGGTCAGCGAATTACGGCAGAGCTCTTGCATGGTTGGAAGACAAGGTGGAGATGTGGCGCTCATTGCTGCTGTCGCTGATGGGTCGCATCACCAAAAATGTGTGGTAATTGCCACATTTGGCACCTCAAGCGGACGCTATATGGCCTGATAGGCTGCCGTGTGTGTTGGAAAGCCCGGTTGGGCCAAGGTTGCGTGAGATAAATACTGTGGCTTGCAAGGTGAGCCGTTTGCACCTGCAATGCTAGTTTTGGCGGTTGCGGACTAGCAGCTGTCAGGAGATGCCCATGTGCATGAGTTTCTTCGTGAGTCTGGCCTGGCCACCTTGGGCTCCTGGCTTTCTGATGGACTGATCATCTGTCTGAGGTGGCGCTAAGAGGTGGGCGCGACACTGCCATGAACCGGCTATATGTGCTTAGAATTGGTGCTATGCTCTGCTCGCGTTACCCCTGGTTTCCCGCGATGCCTCCGGTGTGTCTTGCACTGGAGCTCCTGTACCAGACGCGGTCCCAATGTAGAGTTATCACCAGTCTTTATGCTTGTATGCAGAGTGAGTCACCTGTGACTGAGATGAGGGCGAGAGTGCGCTGGGAGGAGGACATTAGTGAGGCCATCTCAGATTAGGTGTGGCACAGATGCTGTGTGCAAATGAGAGCGTTGTCCCCTAATTATCGACTACGCCTTATTCATTTTATGTTTGTACATCGGCAGTATCGTATGCCCTGCAGCTTGAGACGCATGGGTCTGCGTGCTGACCAGTGTTGTGAGAGATGTGGGGCCCCTGATGCAGACTTTCTGCACCTCACATCGAGTTGTGCCGGGGTGAGTGAATACTGGACAGAGGTGCTGCGCATTATTGAGGAGATGACTGATACTGAGCTGCTGCACACTCCTTAGGCTATGTGGAAGGGGCCCCTGCTGCTCACAGAAGACTGATAGGGCTGCTGCTGGCCAAGCGCAGGGTTGTGATGTTCTAGGGATGTGGTGGAGTGCCTCCGAGTCGTGAGTGGCTGCGGGATGCTACGTACTGCCAGGAGCAGCTGATGATATAGTGGGAGCTCATGCCTGAGGGCTCGCGTCTGAAAGATATATGGGGCCCTCTGCGAGCTTTTTTGGTGAATCGAGATTTTGGCAGCGACTAGAAGCTTGGCGTTTCCTATAGCTTGCTTTAGAAGGTTTCCTTCCCTCTGTGCTATCCCATAAGTTCTGCCGGAATATTGACGCAATGTCGGTGGCAGAACTGTCCTGATCTTTTTTTTTTCTTTCACCTTTCTTTATTCCTCACTTTACTCTTCAATTCCTTCTCTCTTCTTAGTTTCCTGGTTGGACCTGCTGGTTGTTGTCTAGTTCTCTCGATTTTCAATGTGCTCAATTTGATAGTATTATATCATGCGTACTGAAGCCTGAATCCTGATTGGAAGACACTGTGAGAAGGTTGCATGTTGTTGTTGATAAATGTTGCATGTTGTTGTTGATAAATATGATTTTCTCATTTCATATGCTGTTACTGCTGGTCTCTCCGATGTGGGACATTGACTATATTGTTATTATTGTATAATAATAAAAAATAAATAATAAATAAAAAAAAAGTTGAAACATTTTTGTCAAGTAACTTTTTAGCACATTTTCAATATTCTGTATATGGAAATTCAATATAACTCTATTTCATTATGTATCATCACATGAGCTGGCATCTTATAAAACCTTTCCAAAAGACTTTTGATCCAACTGCAGTCTTAGTACATGCATTTCTTGCAGTTGGCTTACTGTATCAACCCTAAGCCAAGAGTTCCACAGCTGCATCACAATACATTGAATCATACCTTCCTTGAAGTCCCCCAGCATCCAATAAAAAAATTCCTATTTAATAATTGCATGTCCACGACTGAACTAGTGTGATGGGGCACACCACTCACATGTGAAGAGGCATCATGGAGGGCACTCATCTGATTTAGCTTCAAGTTTCTTCAAGAGGCCATCCCACAGTGCACTATCTAATATATCAGCATATGTCCGTTTTTTTAAATCTCCCCCAGTCTGACAGTGATGGGGTTGCAGAAACCTTCTACACATGCAAATTTGCCTCTTCCTAAATACCAATGCCAAGGCAATGAAATTACACATATATTTTGTTCTCTTTGTGTGTTTCATCAAACTAAGCAAGTTTCCTGACGGGTCTTTAGGCGCCAGTCTACCTCTCAATTCTGACATGCACTGGAAGATTTCAGACCAAAATTGCTATGTTACACGGCATTGCCACACAATATTACAAAATTCTTCATCACCTTGTGCTCAGCTCAAGCACCCGGAAACATACAAAGTATAAAAGTCAAATATGTTTGATTGATATAATTAAATTGGGTGTACTTAAATCCGGCGTTCTTGAAATTGTGTTCACATATAGTAACCATTATACCAAGCAGTGTCTGATTTGTACAATCCTGCCGCCAACCCATGAGTTTCCCCCAAGTAACTGCTATACTACTGCTGCAAAGCAGCATAAACACATTTTATGGCCTCATCTGTGCCTGTAGCACTGGGGAGGAATCTAGCACTGTTTGAACATTGCCCAAAACCTGAGTCCGACATTGCACACAAGCTCTATGTTGCATGAATTGGACATGCCAATGTCCATATACCTCCACCAAGTTTTCAAAGGACCTTAGCACCTCGTGTTCTAAAGGTTGAACATTTTGTCCAAAACCTTACAAGGTGCATGTGCAGCATTTGCTCTATCATATATTTATACATATTGTTAGTCTAAATTGTTACCATGGGCCTTATGTACAGAGGGTTTTCTGAGGGTTCTGGTACAATATTGGCCTCAGCTCCATTAAGTGAGCAAAGATCAGTACTGTAGCACCGTTCCCATTGGGCTGACCGGCGGGAACATCATAATACGATGTTCTCGCCAGTCAGCCTGGTGGGAAGATTGTAATACAATGGGGTTGATAGCTGCCTCATCCCCGTGAGCTTGGCATTCAACTCGTGTGACCATCAAACTCTTAATAAGACCCTTTGTGAACATTATAATGTTCTTTTTTCTTTTGCATTCCATTTTTCTTTTAGAAGAATGGACTGCATTAAAAAATGCTTCATTATAAAGCATGCTTAGACATGGTGGTCTTCTGACCCAAGAGGCCACCATGCCTGTGGTTGTAGCCAATTATAGTGGGTCGCAACTATGGGCCTGTGACCATATTTTAACTTATATTATTATGATAAGGTGAGACGTAAGAGGGAAGTGACAACTACTGACCTGGTTGACTTGAATCTTTTGAGAGGAGTGTGAGATCATCCAATTAAACAATGAGAATAAATAGCCAGCGAACAATCAAAATATGCAGTAATGAGACAGTAATTAAAACACTCCATGATCTATGTGGCCATGAATCACCACACCAATTTAAAGTTGAAACATTTATTGCCCTTAAATTGAAAATGCTAAGGTGACATAAAAGATACGCAAAACCAAATTATAGCAATATAGAAACAACCCATGCTGTCAAAAGTGTCTAAAGACTCTCAGTTTATTAAGTGCAATTGTCATTAAACACACCAAAAGAATTATACAGCACAACAACAGAATTATTTGAAGAATAGAAACAGAATACATTAATGTGTAGGTGAATCAAACACAATCAATTAATATTTATTCAAATCAAATATTGGGTCGGACACCCTAGCTACTAAAATCTAATTTGAAAAGCATGTGTGGGCTGGGTTTTGCCGCATGCAAAAATTTAAAATAAGACGAAAATTAATTTGGAAAACATCTATAACTATGGTGCTAACAAAAATCATAAAGTCGGGTTTCTAAAGGGAAAAACCAGCAAAAGGAAAATAAATGCACATTGGTTACACCTCTCCTAAATGAGGCTGCAGCTTCCAGATTCTTCATCAGCAGAGCAGCAGGACTTCTGTCAGCATAAGGAACATGAAGGCAAAACAGTTCAGTAATGTTGGGTCTACAGTAACTGAACTATTAGAATTATAGACAAGAGCTGAATAGCAGAATCTGACTGCACAGCAAGCTAAACAGAAAAAACACTGACTTACATTATGCTTCTACTGGACTGCACTATGAGGTGGGTTAGTGCGCAGCCAATAAAACATCATCTTTGCTTCAGTTGTATCTCTTCTTTGTTCCTTCCAAGATAGGGTCACATTGAGGCTCCACTCCGGATGGCAGCTTCTGTGAAAAATTACAATGTTATTCAATACAGACCATAACATTTTTATTCACACTGCTTCCTACAAAGAACCAACGCTCATTGTTAAAAGTTACAATTATTATCACAAGGAAAGAAAATTACATAATGTGTAAACATCATGCTTCTGGAAAAACACTAAAACGTGGGACTTTTCACTAAGAGTAATACATGAAGAATCAAACATTTCATAATAATTTCAAACCATTAGTTTTATAATACAATAATATTTATGTTTTGTCAATACATGTAGTTATAACTCATCAAAATACATTTTCACAGTCACTTTTTATTTCATATTGAACTCGAGGTGGCTGACACTGTAGCAATCACTTTTAAAGCTGCACCTTGATTTTTCTAACACATGTTTTCAGTTAGGCCTTTTAATACACATTAATCATTTAGTTTTGGTTGACATTTTATTAATAATGTTCACTCTCTAACAATCTCTCCTCTGACGGCTCTATGTGCAGTCACAAAAGAATACTACATTAATTCATTAATGAGACAACTCAAAATGTAGTTTGGTTAGTATATTTACAGTTAGGCTTTCTTTAATTTTAAAAATGTCTTAAATCACGAAAATACGTTCCCATTCTTTCCCATTTCTAATTCTTCTCTCCTCTGTTCATTTTCACCTCTTGCAATTTTATGGATAAAGCTTTGTTAGTAAAGATTACAACTGATGCCGTACGTTAGTGGTAAGATATGATAGGTAATTCCCTCTTGCACTGAAGAAGGAATTTATGTGCACACATAACATCCTCTCACATCCATTGTCTTAACATATTCCTACAACAAACAATAATAAACAGAAGAAAGATCCTGTGAAATGTCTAAGTGTAAATAACTCTCATCTTTATAGAATTTATCTAACTCAGAAAGTGTAGTAGACTCTGGAGAAGGTGAATAATTAGTTTCGGCTGTATCAGAAACACTCATACATATGATCAATAACAAACTTATCAACACACATAGAACTGCCAATACAACACACACACTTGCACCCATTGTTTCTATTGGAATTCATGGCCTGTAAAGAATCAAAAAGGGAAGGCAAGGAAAATAGATTTAACTATGCAGCCACAATAAAAATCAAAAATCAAAATTAGTCTTCAGTTTTCTTTGTGATTATTTACAGAAGCTTTCAGGTTCTCCAGAATTTGTAAAAAATCGGTTTAGCAGCTTTGTCAAAATCAGTTTCAATGTCTCTTTTAGTAGATCACAATCTGCTAATTACTAACTATTACTTCCATTGTATAATGTCTTTTTTGCTCATTTGTGATTGTAATTTCAAAACTCAGCTCAATTCGATTTCAAGTTTCAAAATGTAGAACTGGATTCTCACAGTAAAAACAAAAGGACATAAACTTGTGTTCCTGCTCATCAGCTTCAAGGTGTGGCCATTCAGGACCTAAGTATCTTCAACTTGCAACTTTATCTTTCTCTTTGATTTTCGACTTGTACTCATTTCTTCTTCATTCAGATCTGTTGTTTATGCTCAATAACACATTAGGAATTTTTCAGTTGCGTGAAATGAAGGCCATTTATCTCCTTTCACAATTTTCTATACAGTGATGGCACAACTTGACTTACGATTCTTCTTGGCTTAGTAGGAATTTGACAAGCTTGTCTTTGACGCTTTTCACCTGCACCATTAGCTACTTCAGGAGGAGTGAAATCTGCATGACTTTCATTCAACTCAACTCCACTTCCTCAGGAAACAAAATCTGCATTATCACTTTTTCCCAGACATGTCACACAGTTGTCATGTCCTACATGCTTCCTCACCCCCCACATACTCCCTATTGAACTGAATGTTCCACTACACATACCTGCCAATCACCTAATGCCCCTCCCCTGCATGCCACCGCCCCACACAGCCCAACTGTCCACACAACCCTTGGCAAAGACACCAATACCATGGTCCAATTCAATCACTACAACTCCCAGAATGCACTAAACCTGGAATGTGCTTGTCATGTAATGCATGTATGACTGTTGTATTAGCCACACCAACTAGATAGTACAACTGAGGTAATGATTGTCACGGCAATGACAGTAATGCAATAGCACACCACTATGGGAACCAAGGCTAAACACAGCTACAGCTCAGTGGCTAATCCAATTGGCCACTGATCCAGACCCAAGCTGCAAATGGACTGACCATGACTTGCAAAGTAAGATGGCAGACTCCATACACATGCACAACATCCAACATCCAACACGCATCTGCACCAGAGTCTCGGCACGTTGTTTTTTTACACTCCGAGGTGTACGCCTCGTGAGTTTTTCTGACAACGCTTGATAGGATATATATATATATATATATATATATATATATATATATATATACAGCATCAACACGTCATTGTCTCAATATAGTCACATCATGTTTCAATACCATGATGTTTGGGCAAGTAAGTGTCTGACACACTTACTTAAGCACATCCATAGTTTACATGTGCACAAAATGGCAGGCGCCTGACCTACTGTAGTGGACAGTTGGAAGTGACCTTAGTTGGCCAGTGGAAGTCGTTATGGCGATAGCAACCGCCATGAAACTTGCCATTGGTTAACATTGCTACCTTTGGCAGACTGGAGCCAATGGCGATGATGGCCGGTAGAGACGGTCCTGTGCGGAGCGGCCGTAACCACCATTTTCTGCAGCCTTGCTATCTTGACTCCTGACACAGTTGCTAGCAACACCTCCATGACGTGAGCTACTGTGTACTGCCTCTTGGAGCCATCATGCCACTTCCTGCAGGTGATAGGGCTCCTGCCTTCACCCAGGAAGAGCTGGAGAAGCTGGTGGAGAAGGTCCTATATGGGCCACCAGAGGAGCAGGTGAGACCAATGCCCCAGCCATTTGTCTTAGGGTTTACATATGATGTTGGATCGAGCACATGTATTGGTGAGGAAGTAGATGCATGCAGATGGCACATAGTGAAGGCATGTGAGTAGTGAGGATGGGTATGTGTGGGCACTTACTATAAGAGATGTGTAGTGACCACTCCTGTTGGTATGGTGCATGTGAACATGACTTTCTCCTTTTGTCTGTATCATTCATGCAGGTGAAAACCCATCAGAAGAAAAGGATCTGGTGTGCCATCGCCAAGCAAGTGCAGACCCTGGGGGTCCACAGCCAGCAAAGCTCCCATTGTCATATGCAGTGGGAGGACCTGAGAAGCTGGGCCCAGAAGACTGCGGAGGCCCAGCTGTGGATATTCTCCCAATGAGGGAGGGATGGCCATGAGACCCTGACCCCGCCTAAAGGCCTGCATTTTGGCAGTGACCTACCCTGAGTAGGATGGGCGTTTGAGGGCAGCACAGCAGTCACAAGGGGTAAGTACTGACTGTATCCTGGTTCTTGGCTATGGTTGTATGGTGTTTGCTGTCTCACTGTACTTTCTGTGACAATGGGGTAAGTGCAACATGTGTGTAGACTAGTGCAAATCAGTAGTTCCCACCCTGGCTGAGTATCAGATGCAGATGTGGCATAATGGTTTGCTATGTGTACGTTTTGATTACCTGAATCAAGTCGTCTCCATCACTGCATGTGGAAATGCTCAAATGGCAATGTCACCATCCTGCCATTTCTATAAATGTGAGCAGGTGTATAACCATACCCGTTGAATATACCCTGGTGCATCCATCAGCATATGAGGGTTAGTGGCTCTAAGGTGTCTGTCCACTCCAATCTGTGAAGATCACCTGTATTTTCTAGTGGGTGACTCACTCCTTTTGGTACAGGGACTATTCATGTTTGGTTCTGGTACAGGTATTGGCTCCATGTGAGGCAGCCATCTCATTTACACCACAGAAATGGCCTGAATAGGACAGTACATATGTGTTTGTAGTTGTATCCTAATTGTCCCTTCAGCTTCATTCTATGGGATATGTGAAGGTAGCAGCGGAAGGAGGTTCTAATTTGGGTGTCTGATATGGTATATTTGGACTCATCATGCAGTTTTATGAGGTAATGTGTGCATTTCCCCTTTAACCCAATGGCTGTGTTCTGCATGTGGTAAGTGCTTAGGCAGAGCTAGCCTTTGAAAATATGCTATGTCAATGCCATGTGTGCCAATGTCCTACCAGTTACAGTGCAACATTTGTTAGTTGCTTCCTACATCATGTGTCAATGGTTACTTGGGGGCACATCTTATGAAGTGGGACAATCAGTGCTACCCCTGGCCTAGCTGATTTGGACATCTTTGACAGAATTAGGTTTTGAATGAATTATGAGATCAAGATGAACTAGTTTAGTTGTACCACTGTTTCTAAAGTAACCTTTTGTTATAGTGGGATATGTTGGCAGTGTCATGGCAGTCATGTAGGTCTATGTGTGCATCGTGTGTACATGTTATTTCCATGTGACATGTGTTGTCTGGACTTAGGTACAGGTAATCACCTCATGAATGGTGTGAGTGATGTTAGTTAACTCATTTTGTCAGGTCGTCCAACTGTAACTGCAGGTTAGGTGCAATGGTAGATACTCTAAGAAGTATTTTGTGGCTGCCTGAAGTGTATTTGTTGTGACACTGCACTCAGTGATTGACTATGAATGTATAATGTGTGCTATGTAGGCCTTCGGAGCTGTACATGCATGTATGAAGTGATGTGGTATATCTGTGTTTAGTGCATGCAGATATTCCTCTGTGACAGTGTAACAGTAATGCCATGCCTGTTCTCCAGACATGTATTCTACACATCAGATGTCACCTGTATGGGGTGCCATTTGTTGTGGCTACATCAGTTATTGTATCTCTATTGGCATATGTGTACAGAGGGTTTGAGCAGCCATGTGATATTATTGGCAGGTGCTTTTTGGTGTGCGACTAGAGTAGTCCTCACTATCAAGGGAAATTACTAATGGACACGGACTGGGCAGGTGTTGTTTCCTTGCTTGCTTGATGTATTGTGATCAGTCACCTGCTCTTCCTATGGCTGATAGGAGTATGGAGAGGTATGTTTAGGCCTATGGTAGATATTTCAACTTTAGACAGAGCATGAAGAGCATGCTGACATGGCTTTACAGGTGGTCATTTGTATTACTCCAATTGTACTAACTTACTTGGATTTCAATGTGGGTGTCAGGGATGAAATAATGGGGTGGATAGTAGTGACATGTTGATAATCAGATTGAACAACCGTTCAACATTGTCTACTGTGCTACCCTTCACCCATCCATCCAGTGCCATGCAGCAGTCCTCCACAAACTCCTCCCAAGACTGATGGCATAGTTTTGCACTGCTTCTGAGCCTCTTTCTGCATTCCCCAGTGGTAAAACCATACTTCACAATCAGTGCATCCTTCATAGGGGGATACTCCTCCCTGTCACTCCCTTCCAGAGCGAGTATGGCATTCCTTCCCTCCTCAGCAATATAGATCCCTAGGCCAGTCCCCAAATTCTTCTCAGGGTTCCTGCAGTCTATCTGAGCCCTCTCATATTTCTTCAACCACTGGCGTATGTCACCCTCCTCTTAGAACCTAGGTACCAGATCTTTGGTTACGTGAGTATCATCTCTGCACTGCACTTAACATTGCCACCACCACTGGACTCCACCTGCGGCGCTGGTGAGTCCAGACCCTTCAGACTGTGCTCACCAGTGAGTCTCTCTCTTGCAAAGTTTCACTCTGCCTCTGCCATCCTCTCCTGCACTAACGTCTTTTCCACCTCAGCCCTTCTCTCCCCCCCAACCACTTGCACTAGCTGCAACTTCAGGTCCCTCTCTTTCCACCTATCTCTAGGCTCATCAGGCGACAAGGAATGAGAGTGACACTGTTCCTTACCCTGGACCCAGCAAGGGACTCCCTATCATTGGGGCCTTACCTGTCAACTGGCGTCCCCACCTGGTCATTCTCACCCTTCTGGTCAGTCTCTTCACTGCTCACTAGGGATGAGGTCTGGGAGCCCTCCCACTGGGAACCCTCAGTGCAATCAGGATCCCATGAGTACCCCATAAGAACACTCTTCACCTGGCCATATGTTACAAACCTTTCAAAGAAATTCAGAGGTCTCCTAAGGACCTCACTCTCTGGCAGTCCTCTCTCTCTACAGAACCCCTTCAATTCCTCCTGCATGTAAACCGGCAGGTCCTCTAGGTTAAAGGTTGGCTCCATTTTGATGAGGTACAGTAAACACAAGTGTGACAACCCAAATTCCCAAGCATAAGTACTGAAAACAGGAAAAATTACCAATGAGAGAAAGTCAGAAGAAAGGAAACATGTGATGGTCTAAAATACAGTTTATAGTGCAACAATGAGTCACAATGGTATTGTGCAAGAGCAAGTCCTATCGTCACCGCTGCCAACCAGTGTTAGAAATTGGGTTTCTGGTTATCTAGGGTATGCACCTAAGCCAGACAGAACCCACCCACTCTAGTGAGGGCGAGAGAGTCACACACCCAAGATAATGCCTGCTCACCCCTTTGGTAGCTTGGCACGAGCAGTGAGGTCTATCCCAGAGGCAATGTGTAAAGCGATTGCACAACACACACAACACATGTGATGCACTATCCCCACTACGAAGGAAACACAAAACCAAGTTATACAAAACAAACTGTATTGTGCACAACATCATTAGACCAAACACAACATGTCAGTAATACCCTGCTAGCCAAGCAGTTGTTTGAACATTACACAGTACTCATACTGAAATAGTCAGCAGTAGTCATAAAACACAGAGACTACTGGTGTAATGCTATTTGTATTTAAACACCAGCTCCATCTTGACCACTGACTCTATTTTGTGTTTAACTTAGCTTCATACAACGTCAGATATTTTTCCGCGCACAGCTTGTGCAACCTGTTTTTGCTCTCTTTCTCACCAAGGCAGGGGCATAACACGGAGGAGTGAGAGAAAGATAAGGATGTACCAGAGAATGTTTATGGAACGGCAGGGAACAGTTCGGTCTTGGGAACGCACCTTGGGATGTGGCCAATCTCTAACGTGTTCGTTCAACACAGACTGACACAGCCATCATTTGAACAACAACTTACAGTAGGGAGGGGGAAGTTTCTAGATTCTCCTCTCCAGCTTGTTTAAGGTATTTAAGAAGGAAACTTGATGACTCGTTAGATCAAACTCTTTCCGGGAGGGGGACGCCTTTGCCTGGTTCATTCCCATTCAGGGTGGCTCTCTCTTTCGGCAGTCATCTGAGTTCCCGACCTGAAGATGACACAGAGATGAAGTCCCTAGCTCACCCTATGGTGATGCATTTTTAATTCTTATTTTTAGCTTTGTGTTGTGAATGAATATATAATCACTGTGTATGTAGAGATATTATCCATGATTGAAGTAGTGCATTTTCATTGTTTGTTTCTCTGATCATTATTATTCTACTGCTGTGATTATTTTCAGAAGTGTATTTGAGTTGCTGCATTTGACCTGCACAATTTCCCTATACAATCCTTGAAAAGCACCTCAATTAATGTATTACTCGGGCTAAAAGTGCTGTATTGTTGGCACTCCTTTCATTTGGTCTTGTCCCGGTCTGAAGTAAAGCAATATAACTGACTATCCTGCAACATAAGCAGTAGTTAGGTAAACATTACTAAAAGAATGCACGTCATATGAAATATAGATGCCCATAAAAGGAACGTCAGAAAACACATGGCAAGTGATCAAAACATATCACCCTAAATGTAGGATCATAACAACACATGATCATTACTGCCTAGACATCATCATTGAAATTATGCATAGCGTGGAACATTGCCATATGGTAGGTCAACATTATCCCCCAAAATGTCCCTATTATCATAACCGAAACAAATGGTTGCAGGGGGCGATAGCATCCAGTCCCTGCAGGCACAAGTGAAGCACAGGGCGGCAGGGCCCAGCAACAGGCCACCAAAAGGGGGATGCAGTCAGTGGCAGTTTCTTCTAGTGACCCAGCAGGTCACAGGTTGGCACAGCAGCAGCAGTCCAAGGCGGTTCCTACTGAGTCCTTCCAGCAGCATTCTGTGTCAATTTTTTCAAGAATGTTTCTGATGAAAATCCCCTGTATGTATACTCAGTTTTGCAAAGCAGTTTCAAAGAGGGGGAGAAGAGCTTCCAACCGGTTACAACTGGTTCTAGGAGTGTCCTCTCTCTCCTCCAGCACAGGCTCCAGACATCAGTTGGGAGTAAACAAGCCCTTTGTGTGAGGCCAGGACACAGCCTTTATAAATGCAGGTGTGCCTCGCCTCCCCTTTTCTCAGCCCAGGAAGACCATTCACTATGCAGCTGCACCTCTGTGACACCTCCACCCTCCCTGTGTAGAGGCTGTCTGTAAAGTATGCACAAAGCCCAGCTGTCACTCTGCCCCAGACGTGGATTGGAGTCAAGCTGCAAAACACCAGAATCATAAGCACAGAGAAATGCTCACTTTCTGGAAGTGGCATTTCTATAATGGTAATAAAAAATCCACCTACACCAGTGAGCAGCATTTCTCACTACCATTACACCCATACCAAACATGCCTTCGCTACCACTCATAAATCAGACAGTACCCCTAGTCATAAGGAAGGGCATTTCCAATGCAATCCTATGAGCAGGACAGCCCTCACAGCAGTGAGAAACCAAATAGGCTGTTTGTCACTACCAGGACAGGCCACACAACCAGACACATGTCCTGTCTTCTACATACATAGCACCCTGCCTATAGGGCTACCCAAAGCCTACATTAGGGGTGACTTACATGTAGTAAAAGGTGAGTTCTGGACCTGGCAAGTACATTTAGATGCCAGGTCCCAATGGTAGTAAACTGTGCACCCAGGTCCAGTGCTAGCAGGCCTAAGGCAGGTTTGAAAGACTACATCTGTGGGTGGCGCAAGCAGTGCTGCAGGCCCTCTAGTAACATTTAATTTACAGGCCCTGGGTATAGGGATACCAATGTACAAGGGACTTACAGGTAAATTAAATGTGCCAATTAGGTGTAAGCCAATTATACCAACTTTAGAAAGGAGAGCACCTGCACTTTAGCACTGATCAGCAGTGGTAAAGTGTTCAGAGTCCTAGAGCCAACAGCAAGAGATCAGAAAAAATAGGAGGAAGGAGGCAAAAAGCTTGGGGATGACCCTGCAAAAAGGGCCAGGTCCAACAGTGGCTGTGTGTGAATGTGCGTGTCAGTGTGGGAGTACTAGTGTGTGCGCCATCGCACCCATTCAGGATGTGTATGTTCTGTGTGTGTTGATACTTTGGCATTATACTACAGTGATAGATAAGTGTGTGTACTCATGGTTGCTGTTGTTGTGGCTGGTTCCAGAGTTGTTGTACGAGCAGGAGCAGGGTCAAGACATGTAGTTCAGGTTCCATTGGGCTCCAGACAGGTATGTGTTCCTGAGTCTCTCCTTTTATTTAGTTGGTTTCTGACAGGGTTTCCGTGGTGGTGTGATCTTGGCGGTGTGCAACCTCAGAATCTGTCCAGTAGAAACATGGTTTCCGCCGGCCTGATTTGCGTGTATTCTGGTTCACATACCGCCATAGTCATAATTTGGCAGTCATATCTACCAGCCTATTGGCTGCCCAACACTAAGAATCAACTGTAGTCGGGACAAATACCTTCTCATTATTTTCAAAAGTGACACATAAATTGATCACTTGAGTGTCCTGTATTTCTTTACACACTCTTTATTATAGAATCCTCTTCTATTTGTACAAATGACTATTGCCATTATATTCACATACAGAGTTAGTGTAAGCACCTCAATTAATCATTACTTATTCAATATCTCTACATGCCAAAATACAGCATATACACAAGACAAAATCACATGTTTAAAAAAAAAAAAACAGGTATCATGAATAGAAAAAAGTTTTCCCTAATTTCAAATAAACCGCTATATGTACAATTCACCAAGCAGCCATCTCCTTTGGGGATGAAAATGAGAGTGCCCAGCATAATTGTCTCTTATGACATCCTGATTTCTTTCACGTAGACTCATCTTTTTGCTTTTATGTCCAATTTACAAATTTTCATTTCTCCTCAAGGATCTTTGCCTGTCGACGCATTTCGGCTGCGATAAATTTCAAGCCTCCTCAGGACATAGGAAAACAAGGATACCTAAATATAAAATCACACTAATATATATTCTGGAATCTAAAAAAGTGACTATTCTGAAATCTCAAAACGTGACATAAAACCACCAGAGTTGCATTTCACCCTGTTCACCAAGGCATTTCATTGCCTCTCTACCATTGGAACACCTTGTGATTATTTTTAAACTATTTTACTCTAATATAAGCTATTCACGCACCTATAAATACAACTTCAAAAAATGGCTTAAGGACCTTTATCCCCTTTTATGTAGTGCCGAGAGTGAGACCAACAGCAGGCGCTATGTGCGACCAAACCACATAGACCTACTAGCAAATAATGTAAACACTGACCCTATCTGTTTTTTTTAAGGAACAATAAGAGCGTTTCTTATTAGCTGTCAGAAGGTGTGCCGTATTTAGGAAAGGGCTTCCAAAGATTCCTTTCTATTACGTCCTCTTTTGAATGAGAACAATGGTTTAGGCACCTTTAAAGAGGTTAGGATTTTCCAATTTCTCTATTATTGAGAGTATCTTGTTTGCTTTTGTATGATATGTCATCACACAAGTAAGTGGGATCTCTCGAGTTCTTATCTTAGGCATGAGTAGATACTCTTGTGGTGTATACCAGGCCCGCTTGCATGCATTTTTCACAAGTTTCTTTGGATATCCTCTTTGTATCAATCTACCAATTAGATTGTCTGCGTTTGCAAAATAGTCAATCTTATTAGAACAATTTATTTGAATGCGCAGAAATGTAAAGTGTGTAAAGAAACACAGGACACTCAAGTGATCAATTTATGTGTCACTTTTGAAAATATTGAGAAGGTATTTGTCCTGACTACAGTTGATTCATAGTGTTGGATTGATTTCCAGTCCACAGGTAGTGGTGTTATAGGGACTGGTCCCTTTTTGGTTCTATATAAGCCTATTGGCTGTCGCCAGCCAACATGGCGGTCTTGAGACCACCAAAATCGAAATGGCCCCCTTTATGTCCATTTTCACCCAAATGATTCAACAAGGCAATAGTGTCCTGCCTGCATGCTTCTCCTGTCTTTGAATCAACCAGTAAGTCATCAATGTACTGAACCAATGTTGATTGAATAGGGCATTTCTAATGCTTCCAAATTCTTTTTCAACACTTGATTAAAAATCGACAGAGATTCTGAAAACCCTTGTGGAATTCTGCACCAACAATACACAGGATACCAGAATTTGAAACAGAAGAGGATCTGGCTATTTTCATGTAGAGGCGCTGGGAATAATGCTTGTGACAAATCCACTACTGCAAACCATTCTGCATCACATGGAATTTGGAACAGAATCACTGCTGGATTGGGTACCAGTGGACAATATTTAGCAACAATGTCATTGATCTTTCTCAAATCCTGAACAATGTGAAATTTCCCAATAGGTTCTCGCAATCCCATTATAGGTGAATTACATAGGCTGTTCAGCACTTCTTTTATTAGACCAATATCTTTTCCATACAATCCCAAACTTTCAAAATAACTGTATCTTGTAAATCAGTTGGCAGGTCTTGAACTGTAAATGCAGGATAAAGAGTAATCAATGGGAATTCTTCATTAATCAAATTACAACTTCCATCTGGTAAACAGGATTCCCCATCATCACTGTTTGTTTGAATGGCAATTCCATCATTCGTGCAAGTAATCAAGCATTTTAGTTTGCACAACAAATCTCTGTCCAGAGGGCATACTGAACTTCAGTCACAAACTACCAATTTGTGCATGCCTTCAAAAGTACCAATTTTAACAGGAATTGGCTCAGTAATCAGGTTTGTCAGGTGCTGATTCGCTACTCCTGTAACCTGCACTGTTCTCTCAGAAAGGGGTACATTGGGAACTTCTCTAGTTCTGACAGTAGAGCGAGTAGCTCCTGTGTCAACCAAAAATGAGAGTTTGTGACCCATTATTGTTCCATTTACACAATGACCACTCTGATCCCCCTCTAATGAAGCTGCTAGCACACATTCTTCTTCATCTGAACTCTCATATACAATTTCATCACTCAATTCATCCTCACTGTTTAGGGGAAACCGCGTTATAAGTGGTTGACTGTTTTGACGTAACCTTTGACCCATGGTCTGCTGAGAAACCACTATCTGCTTCTGTGCCATTGGAGCTTGAGGTATTTGAATTTTCTGCTGCTGTGGCATCGTTTGCATCTGCTATTGCATTTGCTTTTGTGGTATCTGAAAACGTGGCACCTGCTGTTTGGGAATTACATTTGTAGAATCTGCATTTGATTATTCATATTCTGAACATTTAGATTAGGATTCCCATTTCTCGGTCCTCTCAAATTTGGAAAAAGATTATGTTCATTCATCTCCACATCTTCCTGCACCATCAGAGAACACTCCCACTTCCAGTGTCCAAGACCACTGCAACCATGACAAGGTAACATCCTCTTCATTGTCTGCATATCACCTAGATTAACATTAGTATTTAAATCAACAGCAACATGATTTCCATTTCCACCACCACTCCGTCCTCTTCCTCTCACCTATCCCGGAATCATTTGCATGTTTTCCTGCTGTTGTGGAATTTCCTGCATCCCTTATTCTGCTGTTCTAATCTGCATCGCCATTACCTTTTCTTTCAATCTTTTATGTTTCATTTCAATTTTGTCACTGCAATATTTGGCAAACTTTAATACTTCATCAACCGGTTTTGCTTGCCAACAAATCAAATGAGTCTTAAGCATATTGCTAATTTCAGGTCTCATCCCTTCAACAAACTTAAACACAAAATTATTCATGTCTTTGGGCTCAGTTGTCTCTCTACCACTGTAATGCTTGAATGCCTGTAACATCCTTTCATAGTAGGTGTATTGACTCCTTTACTTCCTGAGCTCTCCTATCAATCAATATCTTTTGGAGAAATTCTCGTTTTAAAAAATTCAATCACTTTGTAATAGCTTTCCACTACTTCAGTAGACGGTGCACCTGTAATTGGACCTCGTGGAGGCTCTCTTGTCAGCCAATCAACAACTCTTTTGCATTTAATCCGTAAATCAGCTTAACTACTATTTTTAAAAGCGTATTTAAATCTTCCCAAAAGCATTTCGCAAGTTTCACAAACATGTCTGTCTGCTGATACCATTCCATTAGTTTCTCCCTCAATCTCAGGTAATCATTTGTGAATAATAAAATATCAATTGTGCTTCAAGGGACATGAACATAATTCCCTCCTGGAATTTCTCTCATAGGTAATATTTTTACTGGAGTTTCAGTCTGATGAGTGTCAGTAGAGTTTGAAGTTGCAGACTCTATTTTCTTCTGTTCTCTTTTCTTTACCCATCTGCCTTCCAATTTATCTAATACTGCTCATGTTTGAATACTTTGGGTTAATTGCCTAATTAGAATTTTCATTCCAGGAGATCTCACGTTTGCAATATCTTTTTAATCAAATTGTAATCTATAGCTCTTTTTTTAATGGTTTGGATTTCTCAATATCCACTTCATATTTATCTGTAAGCTCTGATAATTTCTGATGTGCTCCTCCTGCTCTGTTTTTGACATCTTTACACATGAAATGTAACCTTTTTTCATTATATGAGTCAATTCTATTTAATTCAAGTGTCACCTCAACCATTTAATTTAATTTTAATCTTGCCAAATTCAGTGTTCTTTCTCCTTCAGCCACTGTTTTCATTGCTGATGCTTCACTCACTTTCTACAACCATTCAGGTAATTGTTGAGCTGTCAAGCCTTTTAAAGAAACATTATTATTCACATTAGGCACCCATTGTGAAGTATTACATGGTCGAGTCATCACTCTTTCAGGTGAAATTAGAACTGAATTTGGATTTGGTGACTCCAAATTTTGTGAAATCCTAGAATAAGTTAAATCTATAAGCTGACCTGTTTTGTCAAAAATCTGATTTATTGGAGACATAACTCCTGAGGTAGCATTAGGTTTCTCCATTTCTGCATTTGAGTTTCTGCATATTGCTCTCATCATTTCCCTGAGCATATAATGGAACAACTGGACCAATTGTGGCAGGAACTGTTAATGCTTCTGGGCTTGATGGAGTATTCTAATTTCGTGAGTAAATCATTCCAGAACTCTGACCTGTAAATACTAAGGAACTCAATTGCAATATTGTTACTGGAGTATATCTTGCAGGTTGATTTCTCAATAATTGTGTTATGAATTCATCATCCTCTGAGTCATTATCAAAAAGTCAGTCATTTTCTAGCTTCATCTGACTTTAACCCAGTCTCCGCGTAATCCTTATTCTTTTTCTTTGTCTTTGGTCTGACACTGTCCCCTTTGTCTTGTGATATTGCAGGAAATATTCCAATACCTTGGAAGGTTTCTTTTATCCAAAAGTTCTGATCACTATCCCATTTGGCTTCAAAAAATGTTTTCCCAGCTTTTCGCATTCGTCTCTCAAATTTTAATTTCTCTCGTTGTCTGGCTACTGACTCCCAGATAGCTAAGTCTTCAAATTGTGCCGGTCTCGGAGGGGGCTTTAATTTTCAAAAATTCTCATATTAAAACTTCCATGAGTAGGAGAAGCTAAGTACCCTTCTTTCTCTGTATTTTTACTCCACTGTTTTAACCAAATACATGCTGATGGACCTTTCTCTTCAATTACTATGTACACAGGTATACCTTCTGGTGGGACAATTTCTCCTATTCTGACTGTAATGAAAGCATCTCCTCTTATTGCACTTTTTAATGCTTTGCCAAATTTCATTTTCACCCTTACTAGGGCTTAAAACTTCAAATTAAATTCAAAACAGGAAGTATTTGTATCCCAAATTCCTTTTTGCTTTTCACTAGCTACTTTTGAACAATAGCTGTTCACTGGTGTCCACCAATCCATTTGCGTCTCATTTTCACCAATCGATCAATCTCAGCACGGACCCAGTGACATCACACTCGCTCACACTGCAGCTGACAAAGCCTTGTGACTCATCCTTCAAACTTGATTCACACAATGAAATATAAATATTGAAAGCATAACAATCAACAGTAGGGCTCAATCACTTCGGAAGCCTTACGGAATTTTCGACGGCGACTTTTAGCTCTGACAGCTACTCCTTCAACGTATTGCTTTCTCAGAAATGCAAGCAAGATTTCACCCACAAATCTCACTCTTGACCATTACAGAATCCTTCTTGTGCACTCAGAAATCACCTGGTACCTGTCAACCTAACTCTCACTTAACACACACACTAAGATACTATTTGTCAACCACGCCCGATTGACCAAACACAACAAACAACTTACAATAACAACCAAGAGTCTTTTACAGTTGTACAATACTCCGGAGTGCTAGACCACGCAGGGTCAATTACATCAACAACCATGTGGGCAGTTTTTGAGCACAAAGCGCCACACACATTTGAAGTACGATGACTTCCCTACACTCACCTTTTGGAGTATGCAAACTCCCTACTTAACTGCATTGCAGTACACAAACCCCCTACTTTCCTCATACATCACAATTCACCTGTGATTTGTCAAAGCAATGCAAGTGCAAAACCCTACTTAGAACTCCTACAATACCGGGAACACTTGGGCTCATAACGCGGAGGTCGAAAAATCATAACCATCCTCTGCTACTTATATTATTTTATAATATTATGATAAGGTGACACATAAGAGGGTAGTGGCATCTACTACGCTGGTCGACTCAAATCTTTTGACTCACACAGGAGTTTGAGATCCTGCAATTAAACAATGAGAATCAATAGCCATCAAACAATATGAAATAATGAGTCAGTAATTTAAACACACCATGACCCATGTGGTCATAAATCACCACACCAATCTAGTAAAATGTAAACATTTATTGCCCTTAAATTGACAATGCTAACGTCACATAACTGGTGCGCAAAACCAAATGATAGCAATATACAAAACAACATAGGCTGTCCAAAGCCTCCAGAGGCTCTCAGTTTAGTAAGTGCAATTATCATTAAACACTCCAAAAGATTTATGCAGAACAACAGATTTATTTGAAGAAATAGAAACAGAATACATTAATGTGCAGTTGAATTAAACACAATCAATTAATATTCATTCAAATCAAATATTGCGTCAGATATCCTCGTTGCTAAAATATAACTTGAAAAGCATGTGTAGGCTGGCTTCATCACATGCAAAAATTAAAAATAAGACGAAAATTAATTTGTAAAACATCTATGTTGTGAACAAAAATCATGCAGTTGGGTTTCTAAAGGAAAAATCCAGCAAAAGGAAAATAAATGCACATTGGTTATACCTCTCCTAAATGAGACAGAAGCTTGCAGATACTTCATGAGTAGAGCACAGGAACAGCAGGTCTTCAGTCAGCATCAGGAACATGAAGGGAAAACAGTTCAGTAATGTTGGGCCTAAAGTAACGGAACTGTTAGAATAATAGACAAGCGGAATAGCAGAATCTGACTGCACAGAAAACTAAACAGAAAAATATTGAATTAACTTACCTAAAATGTTGCTATAATAAAGAACCAAAAGTGACAAGCTGTGCTTCTTTTGAAAAAAGAATATGAGGTGGGTTAGTGTGCAGCCAATAAAACATCATCTGTGCTTCAGTTGTATCTCTTCTTCGTCCTTCTAAGATAAGATCAGGTTCATGCTCCACTCTAGATGGCAGCTTCTGTGAAAAATTAGAGTTATTCAATATTGAATATAACATTTTTATTCACACTGCTACATACAAAGAACCAAAACTCATTATTAAAACTTAAAATTACTATCGCAAGGAAGAAAAATCTGCATAATGTTTTAACATCATGCTTCTGGAAAAAATTACAACGTGGGCCTTTTCACTAAAGCTAATACATGAAGAATACATCATTTCATAATAATTTCAAATCATTAGTTTTGATGTACAGTAATATGATTTATGTGTTGTTAATACATGTAGGTATAATTAATCAAAATACATTTTCACAGTCACTTTTTATTTCAAATTAAACTCAAGGTGGCTGACACCATGGCAATCACTTTTAAAGCTGCACATATGTTTGCAACATGTTTTCAGTTATGCCTTTTAATACACATTAAACATTTCATTTTGGTTACACATTTTTATTAACAATGCTTCCTTTGTAACACAATTTGCAATCGACATCATGAATATTGATGAAGTAGGTCGAATTGCAACCCAGTATGATTCTATATTTTGTGAAGGGACCTATTAGAAAAAAGGGCGTTTTGCAAAATAAGACTGCATTCTTAAAAGTTGGTGACAAAATTGCGACCCCATTTATCTAATAAAATCTTCATACATAAGGTCCCATATGTCCTATACTTTGTTTTTGAATGCTTAAAGATGAGTGAATATGGAAGGTTTATGTTATATGGACAAGAGTGATTGAGTCACCTCTGTAGGGCACTAGGATGTTATGTAGTAGAAAGCTAAGTATGCTTACATACGTATCAGGGCAGTAATAGGTAGACTTGATCTACATAAGACAAATGTGCTTGTATTTGGCATACCATAGCCCTGAAAGGGTACAAACCCTGACCTTGTATTTTATGTAAAAGTTTATTGTTGCCACATACATAATGTTGAATAATGTTACCACTTGTAAAGATGAAGTTGGAGTGAGATTATATACTCTTGCGTGCATTAACTAACTTCGTTTCATTTTAATTGGCAGAGAAATAGTACATGCTCTGGGTTTTTCTTTTAATTTACCGGTAGTTTTTAGAAATATCACTTTAATAATGAGTTTTCGTAATGTATACTTGAAACAAAATTAACATATGCGATCCAATCAGTTTTTATATTTAATCATTACATGACTGACCATGGATGTAAACTTTCGGTGAGTAGAGACAAATTATGTTGAAATTGTTCAGTGTATGCAATCCTAACTCCTAATTTGTTCATAAATAATTCATATGTAATTGCGGATAAATAATACCCAAGCAGTGGCATATTATTCAGAGAGTGTTCAGCATATGTGATTCATCAGCTTGCTCATAATTAATGGAAGTGTAAGTAAGCATACATCAACGCAAAATTACTCACAATATGTAGCAGTGCTTGAAGATCTGGGCGGCTTAATTTTTCATTGGTCATAAATTTAGAGCCTGCAAATGTTTCTAAAGAAACCTCAACTCGCAAGCACATTATCAAACATTCAACTAAAAAAAAGTGCTCTATCATATTTTGCAGGGTGAACATCAATAGGCATGTACATTCATTTTGTAAGTGTTCTTAGCTGCTCTTACATTTGTTAGTGTACTTTTTCCTGTAGGTGTAAATACTTCTTAAGCTGTTGAATATATAGTTTTGGGTGATGCAAAAGATGTGTATCTTCATTAAAAAGACATTCCAGGGAGCGTGTCCAAGATGGGAGACGAGTAAGACTCTTTCTTCTGTCTCTCCGTCCCTGCCGTTTTCCAGCAACTAGTCGCGTCCTTCCCTTTCACGCAACTTGGACCCCCTGGATTCCTGAGGCTCTCCACTCTAGTGCCAACACTGATGAACCTGACTGGATCCTCACGCTGAGTCAGACTCCACACCTGTGATGGCACCATGGGAGGAGAGGAGGTTGCAAGGAGCCTTGATGTGGTGGCCGCCATGTGCTGGCAGTGAACAGGACTTTGCCTGGCCTAGCGGGCCTGCTGGACTGAGTGAACGGCACCCAGGGATCTTGCCGCTGCCCAGCTCAGGACGGGACTCCCGTGCACTGGGCCTGGGGCCTTGCCTGGGGACCAGGAGAATTGGGGGAGTTGGCCCATGGAATCGCAGAGGAGGTGAGGCAGTGCTTGGGGCCTTTCAGGACAGCAGAGGAGGGAGTGACGGTAGCTGAGGAACTCTCACCCCTATGCTCAGTGTCCCATTCTTGATGCCCGGGGCTTCTTCCTAGAGTGGGCCACTGCTACAGTGCCTGGTTAACCCCACCTCTGGCCCACCAGCACTTGGGGAGGGACCTGTCTTCCACAGGCCGGCCTGGTGACAGCTGTGGGAGCCTGTGGCCATGGGGCAGTGAGGTGCTGTACCTACATCTCTGTCAGATTTGAGCCGGTCACCACCCCACTTCTGTCAGTGGATCCTGGAGGGAGCTAAGACAAAAATAGGGACACCAGTAAGCTCCTACTTGAAATACCTTTCCTCCTCAGTCTGTCGGCGAGCGTGCCCCCCCCACCCGCGGTGGCTCTATAGAGTTATCCTGAGTGTGGCTTTGAGGGAGCTGGGGACCATATCAATACTTATGAGGTAGGGCGAGGCAACACACCTGCGCTGCTTGAAACGCCAACACCATGAAACATGCTTCTCCTGACAGACGCTGCCTTGGAGAGCCTATGGGCCTAATGGACTGCTCCCACAGTCCCGGTGGCAGACTTCCTGGCCCCCGCTCCATGCCCCCTAACTGTGGCCCTTCCAACATGTCAACAGCCAGAAGCATGAACGACCGGACTCTCAGGGACATACTATCAAGACCTACAGGAGCACCAGGCAATAGTAAAACTCCGGCATAGAACCCCACCTAAGGGGACCAGGGGACAGTAAAGGGCTGGTGACAAGGTCTTTCCTCGAGCCTCTTTTCTCATCTCTTTGAGACGACCCCCATACTGTGAAGCAGGATCTATCAGCAGGCATATGTGAAGTCCTTCGCAACTTGGAAGAGCTCGGCGATAGAGTCTCCGCCTTGGAAGATAGAGAGAATGGCCGTGATGAGGAGCTCGAGGGGTTGCATCAGGAGTCTTAAGTTTGAAGGAGCAAAAAGTTGAGCTACCAGTCCATACTGAGTACATGGAGAATTGCTCTTGTATGTACAACACACAGATCCGGGGAGTTCCGGTACATACTGAAGGAATATATGGGGGCCACGTTCTAACACGTTTAGGTGTTGCAGCAGATACCGGCCTCAAGCTTGACCGCATCCATCGAGTGGGCCCCCAAAGACCAGACAGAGACCCCCCTGCAGACATTTTGGCTTGTGTTCACAGTTTGCAATCAAAAGAGTCCATACTCCACAAAGCTTGTGAGCTCCACCAGGTGCAGTTCCGAGGCCATAAACCCCTACTACATCAAAACGATGCTGGCATAACATACTACTGGCATCACCCTTTATGACATATTTCACCATGATGGGAAATTGCTTCAACTCCGATTGCTAAAGGAGGCCTGCGCCATACTCAACATTGTAGAACCTGACATGGCTAGTATGCAGGACCGACCCCCAGCCACCAAGATGCATAGGGCACCCCGCTGGCAGTGAGCTAAAAGCCCTCCAACATCAGTTGGACTCTATCACCATGGCCAAAGAGAGACTTTCGGTACTCCACACATTATCTGGGGATATTGCGAAACCTGGCTGACCTTATACTATGAGCTTTCCTGCATCACTACTTGACTCTATGGGACAGAAGGGCATCATTGAGACAGGGATGGGGCACAGATCACCTCTTACAATTCAACACTTCTGAGCCCCCATACTCAAAGGTCTGGTGCCTTTTGTTGATAACAACCAATTTAATGATTTATCCATGTTGTTCTTTTTCTGTTATAGTTCCTTCATACGACACAGTGGTATAGTCCCATCTCGGAGAAGGACATGCTTTTGGCCACCTTATGGTCCTTGCCCTTTGTTAGCCCTATACTCTGTCTCTGTTAAAGAAGGGAGGGATTGGTGCACTTCCCTGACAGGGCGCCCTGGAAGTTAAAATTATGAGCCTCAGTGTCAGAGGCCTACTAAATGGAAAGCGATCCTCTCCAGCTTAGAATGCTCTGGCAGCGACATATGCCTACTCCAAGAGACTCACCTACTACCCAAAGATGCATTCAGCATGCATTCACAATGGTTTCAGCAACAGTTATGGTCCTCCAGAGCTATAAAATGGAGCTAGTGACTATTTTGTTCTCCACCCAGTTCTGAGGTGACATAATTTCTGAAGTATCTAAAATTCGTGGACGCTTTCTTGCTTACTGCCTCAGATTATGGGCCCTCCAATTCACCTTAGCTAACATATATGCCCCAAATTACTGCCAAGAGGCATTTATCTTGAGCTCCCGTACGCCCTTACTACCGTCTCCCGATATGGCTCTCTTAATAGGGGATTATTTCAGTCAGGTCATGGACAACAATCTTGATCGTTCTGTCCAATGCTCAGATCAAATCGGGGTGTTAGTATCCCAAGGCTGCCACAGGCTGACAGACTGTGGACTGTCAGATGTTCAGTGGATCTGCTTCAGAAAACCGTCTCCAGGAGGAGAAACAACAGATCGTTGACAAGAAGGTCAAGGACTTAGAAGCGATTCACAAGCGCACTGGGGCCCACAGATTTGGAGGGAGCTTGAGAAAATACGCCTGCTGCTTAAGGTCTTAGACTTAGATGGAGCTGAGTACCCACTTGCCCTCTTGAAAAACAAGTTTTATCTAGGAGGTAATAGATCTGGGAAAACGCTAGCCCATCACTTGAGAGCCAAGGTCCACTCAGGTTCCACATGCACAGTCTGCCCCACTCCTAACACGGAAGTGCACTGCAATACAAACTTTTCCAATGCCTTTCATGCATTCTATAAAGCGTTATATGCCACCAAGAGGGCCCTCCATGAACCCCACTAGTTATCTCACATTTCATCCCCCTACTTCACTCCCGCACAAGGAGCAGAAGTCATAGATAAGCCCATACAAATTAAGGAAGTGGACTCGACCATAGCCCAACTTAAATTAATGAAATCTCCAGGCCCTGATGGTTTCACCCCGAAATTCTATAAAACTTTCTGCCAGGACCTAGCTCCAATCCTCATGCAGTTTGCAACCACTGGAATCCTCAAGGGCCATGTTGAAAGCTTCCATATCGGTAATTCCCAAATGGGGTAAAGACCCCACACTCTGCGGGTCTTACAGGCCAATCCCCCATCTCGATGTTAATGTTAAACTATTCATAAGCCTAGTATCCCACCGCCTCAACCCTGTTATGCCGGAATTTATCTCTCCGTAGCAGGCCGGATTTATATCACGGCACCAATGTGGGGATAATACCAGGAAGCTATACCACCTGGTTGACAAAACTTCGAGATCGAGAAAGGAAGCCTTTGATAGAGTCTTTTGGCCATATCTGCATAAGCCCCAGAGCTGTTTGCGTTTGGGCACTCAGTTTCTGGCCTGGATCGGGAGCATATATTGCTCCACTACAGCAGTGGTGCACGTTAATGGGCTCAATTCCCTACCTTTTCCTTTGAGATGAGGAACCAGACATGACTGCCCCATGTCCCCTCTTCTCTTTGCCCTCTATATGGAGCCCCTATCACAGCAATTGCAGGCTCAGGCTGTTACATGATTCTGGCCTTTTCAGACCCCCTGAAATCTCTCCCGGCACTCATTACAGAGCTGCATACTTTTGAATGGGATGCAGTAGCGGTTAAAACTGGCCTGACAACTTTCCCTTCCCCCTTGATGTCCATTATTAATAACCCAAAGTTCACCCCTGGACTACGGACTGAACAGTTTAAACAGTGGCATGACGGGGGATGTAACCATATTGGGTGCCTGTTTGACCCTCAAGGGATAATTCCCTTTGATCAACTCAAAATTGACTACAGCCTCAACTAAGTTGACAGGGTCCAATGCCTTCAAGTTTGATATTGGGTGCTCCAGCCCTCTGTGCACCCCCTCGCAGAGAGGACATTAACACACTTTGAGAGGTGGCTAATCCAAAAGGATAATAATAGGTGTCTGATCTTGGAACTATATGCTATCCTCAATGGAACAGAGTCCACCTTCCATTCTCCTGGACAGAGAAGATGGGAGGTTCAGCGTGAGAGATCTTCCACTGATGAGGACTGGGTGGATTTTTTATGCTGAGCAGGACACTCAGCACACAACCTCTCAAGCACAGAGACAGCGTACAAAATAGTGTCTTATTGGTTCCTTACCCCAGCCAGAATTAACACTTTGAACCCTGGACGCTCCAAGAAGTGCTGGAGGGGTTGTGGAGAGACTGGGTTACTAGTACACCTCCTACAGCACTGTCCCAAACTCACACGGTTTTGGGACCAGGTGCTAAGTGATATTGACAGAGCATTTGAGACCTCTATTTCCAGGTTTCCATTACACATGATCTTAGGGCTACCTAACACCTTGACATTCCACCTCCAATCCCAACTAAGGACACTTATGGCATTAGCACTCAGATCGACATACCAAGCAATTCTGGCCCTCTGGGGAACCAATAAAATCCCCCAGTACACCTCCTGGCTCCATAAGCTATGGTATATTCTAGGAATGGAGGGAATGTTGCTTGCACTAGACCAGAGGATGGATGACTATTCCAGACTGGGCCCCCTTATTTGACATCTTGTCCATGGAATTCAATTAACTAATTTGCCCTAACTACTTGAAAAATACTGTGACTGTTACCTGTCCCAGAACCATGGATAGCTCATGCCCCTTCTTCGTTCACATAGTATGCTGCCTCTGCCACCACGGTCAATAGATGAGCTTACCCACACTACTCTTAGGTTACAACTGCACAGTGAAGGAATAAGGGGAAGAGGGTTTGTTTTGAGGGCTTTATTCTTGTTGTTATTGTTGTCATGACTCACTTCTGCCATGGCCCTTGGAGAGTAAAAATAGCAGCATCTATTTTCTTCTCTTAGACTTTACGCTGCCAGACCTTCAGGGTTGTAGGCTTACAGCTATGCACCGTGTTCCTTGTTTCGTGAGCCCACACAAAAAGAATTGATCAAAAAAAAGAAACTCCATACCCATCAAAACCTGTGTGCAAATTTGCAGGACTTCCCTTCCACAAACTGTAACAGGTTTGCTACAAAACTTCACGAACAGTAAATTATTTTCCAGCAGGAATTTTGGGTCTGATTATGATCTTGGTGGATGGGGTTACTCCATCACAAACGTGACAAATACCCTGTCTACTGTATTACGATTTTGTTATCTCCTATGGCGATCGTAATAAGGCAGACAGACTATCCATGACATTTGTGATGGAGTATTCCATCCACCAAGATCGTAATCAGGCCCTTTGTCTGCATGTTTTTTATTTGTAAACATGTTGGTGTGGGACAATTGACCGTTGTGTGATCTATTCCTGTTGTGGGAACTAGGCCTACCAACACAAATAAGGAACTGTTTTTATCAAGAGACTTGGGGGAATCCTGGGTGCAAGGAAGTTTGTGGCTCCCCACAGATTCCAGAGCTTTGCAGTACCGAAGTATGAGGAAAAAGTATTTTAGCTCAATTTTGAGGTTTGCAAACGATTCTGGGTGACAGGACCCAGTGAGAGCCCCACAAGTCATCCCATCATGGATTCCCCTAGGTGTCTACTTTCCAGAAACGTACAAGTTTTATAGGTTTCCCAAGGTGCTGGCTGAGCTAGAGGCCAAAATCCACAGCTAAGCACTTTGCAAAAGACGCATCCGTTTTCATTGGAAAAATATGATAGGCCTATCTATACAAGTGAGGTACCATTTTTATTGGGAGATTTAGGGGAACACAGAATAGAAGAGCAAGTATTATTGCCAATTGTCTTTCTTTACGTGTTTACCTTCCAAATGTAAGAGAGTGTGTAAGAAAGAAGTCATTTTGAGAATTCCCTGTAATTCACATGCTAGTATGGGAATCCCCGAATTCAGACATGTGCAAATAACCACTGTTTCTAAACTCCTTATCTTGTGCCGATTTTGGAAATACATAGGTTTCCTTGATACCTATTTTCACTCTTTATATTTTACCAAATGAATTGCTGTATTCCGGTATACAATGAAGAACCATTGCAACATGCAGCTCATTTATTGGCTCTGCGAACTACCCCAAATAGCCAGAAAGGGCTTCAACATTGGGGGGGTGGAAAAGGCCCAGCGGATAAGGGGTTAAGTAGTTTGCTATAGAGAATATTAAGATTTGTTTCTCATGTTTTAGGTTGTCATGTATAATGAAAAGTTCCTCATTGTGTATAATTCTTAACTGTTCAGGTATGTCTGTATCTTTGTATCTTATAGGGGCAGATGGGGTGTTGCTGGTGCTTTTTAAGTCTGTGCAGTTAGACATTTTAAAGTGGGGATAGGTGGTAGTTGCCCTGTTTTGTGTTCGGGAATCCTAGGTAGTATATTTTTAAGGATTTTGTTTATGGGTTCTTGGGAACTAGTGCCTTTCTTGCTTATATACTGGAATATTTATCTAACTTCTATTTCTGTCACATTTGATGGTTGTTGTGCTCTCTTACATGCATTACAAGATCATCTTTTATAGTTGCTATCCCATAGCATGCATTAAAGTAATATTTAGTGAATTTCCAGTTTTTAGCTTCTGTTGATGCGCTTTCTTGAGTGTAGCCCATGTGATTTAGTAACCATTTTCCTTTTGGTGAAGTGATAAATTTAGCAGCCTTTGTCATTGTATCAATAAGTAGCGTAATAGTATAAATAAATATTATATATATGTTATTATTTTTTTATAAAGAGTTTTTATTGTTTTTTTTAAAGGTAACGAAATAAAGCGCAATGTAAATTCAAATACAAATAAAATTCAAATACAATGGCACCAACCGGTGCTCAAAGACGGTCTTGTCCTCTGTCCCTGACTGACACCACAAAAGAAGAGAAGAAGGAAAGGGACAGAGAGAGCGGATGTTACTCATAACGGTGATGATGATTAAACTAATGATGATATACTGCGGACTCATCACAATGGAGAAACGGAAAAAGAAATAATGAAATAATGAAAGGAGGGGAATGCTGAGGGGGAACCCCTCCATCCGATAGTTCTGTTGATGACATTGCTGCCCACTGAATCATACAGCTCATATACACGTTAGTGGGCCCATGTGCCATCCCACTTCCCCCCCACTTTGTTGTATTTGTTCGGGCACCCCCTAGCTTCGTATACAAGTTTTTCACGCTGAGTGCACCAATCTACCTCTCGTCTCCACTTGGTCAGTGCCGGTGCCACCTTTGCCTTCCAATTCACCATTATGGGGGTCATTCTGACCTCGGCGGTAAAAGGTGCTTACCGCCGGTCAGAAGACCGCCATAACACCGCTGCGGGTGCGGTAAACCGCCACGGTCATTCTGACCCGCAACTGGCAAACCGCCAAAAACCCGACATCCACAAAAGTCCGCCACACCAAAGGCCAGCGTAAAACTGGCGATGACCAAACCTCCACCGTCACGCCAACAGAAATACGCCCATTCCATTCCGACCCACGAATCCACGCGGCGGTCTTTCAACCGCGGTATTTCATTGGCGGTACACACCGCCGCGGTCAGAATACACACACATATTCAAAACACAGCCACATTGGACAATTTAAAATACACACACCTGATACACATACACACAACACTCCCACACACCCAATACAATATAAAACACACACCCACATCACCCACAAACCCTTACGACCAAAACAAATGACAGAAAGCCAGAGAGAGACAGCACAGAATAGAGAACACCATCACACAGAGGCAAACCACACCATCTCCCACACAATATCCACGCACAAAACACCACACATCACCACACTCACCACACTATACAACACATACACCACCCCACACCTCATCCACACCACCCCATGGCACCCCAAAGACACCCCTGGTTTTCAGACGCTGAACTCCGGGTCATGGTGGAGGAAATAGTTCGGGTAGAGCCCCAGCTCTTCGGGACACAGGTGCAGCACACCACCATTGCCAGGAAGATGGAGCTATGGCAAAGAATAGTGGACAGGGTCAACGCTGTGGGACAGCATCCACAAAATCGGGACAACATTAGGAAGCGCTGGAACGACCTACGGGGGAAGGTGCGTTCCATGGTATCAAGGCACAACATCGTGGTGCAGAAGACTGGCGGCGGACCCCCACCTACTCCCCCAGAATTTACAGCATGGGAGGAGCAAGTCTTGCACATCCTGCATCCTGAAGGCCTCGCAGGAGTAGCTGGAGGAATGGACTCTGGTAAGTGAAATCTTCACTACTTCATCCCCCCCACCCCACCTGCATCCCAAATCATACCCCCACTCTCACCCCCACCCCCATCACCCCAAATCCTTGCAAATGCCTCACCATCACAACCCACCCATCCCAACACCTAGCCCTGCATGCGTCCACAAAGAATGGACACCCATCACCAAAGCATGCCCACTGCACATACACATCTCCCCCACAAGCCACCCCCACAAAAGCCCCCACACAGGAATGCCAGTCCTGCGGTACATGGGCACCCACCCATTGTACGATATGGCACACACTGAAGCAATAACCATACTTCTATACCCCTGCAGGACCCAAACGCCACCACACCGCCCGGGAGGGTCCAGAAATGTCCCTCCCACCCCCAGAAGAGGCCACCAGTGATGACAGCAGCTCTGTCTCCCTGGACCCAGATGACCAGCCCGTCCCATCGGGGACCTCGGGACAGTCGGTTCCCCTCACACAGCCACAGGCCACAGCAGACCTAACCCCCTCTGGGAACACCAGCACAGCTCCCACCCAGCGGGCCCATGCCTCTGTCTCCAGGACACATCAATCAGCGGTGTGTCCACCACTACAGGGCACCCAGGTTAACCCACCACCCCAACAACAACAGGGACCTGGGGGCAGTGGTAGTGGGCACACGGTCCAGGGGACAGAGGCCCAGGGAAACAGGGGAACTGGGAGGGCTGCTGTGCGACAGGGGGGGGACAGGCCCAGGGAACCCACTCTCCACGAGGCCCTCTCTTCCATCATGGGAGCATACCACCACTCCCAGGAGACGATGGCAACGGTACTGGCCAGGTTCCAGGAGATCCAGGTCATGCAGGAGCAACAGTACATGGGGTTCAGGGAAGAACTCCGAAGCATCAGTTCCGCAATGGGCACCATCGTCGGGGCACTCAACCAGATTGTCACCACATTGTGGGACCATGTGGCACCACAAAGGGCCCCTGTCACTAGCATGGACCATGAACAGGCTACCACCTCCGCAGGCACTAGTGGACAGGAGGCCCCCACACAACAACAGGCCACCAGAACCCCACCCCCTGCAGAAGAAGAACCACCCCGCAAGTGTGGCCTGAGATCTCGAAAGAAGACAGAGTAGGATGCCAAGACACCCGCCAGCAAAGGATACCCCCTGATGTCATCCCACTGTCCCACATTGTCACCCTGTCCAACCTTAAACTGCCCCTGCTCCATCCTTCCACAGGCATATGGACAATGCAACTGTGAGACTGAAAATCTGGACTCTGCCATGGACATTCCTCCACCATCACCCATCACCGATTTTCAACCATGTCCCTAAATTCATCACTTTAATAAAATCACTTATTGCACAAAAATAATCAGGAGTCTGCCAGTATTGTGAACAAATGTATTAGACCTAACGTTGCCAAAATGTCCAGTTACATAGTGATGAGAACATACCACTGTCACACAGCTGTAGTCTATGGGGAAACAAAGCAGAGGTCACGCAGTGGGGCCCACATCTCTGAAATTTGAAGGGAAAGTCACAACTCAGTTAACATGCACTGGGGGAATAGGCCAGACAGTAGAGAGGCAGGAGACTGTAAGTAATTGTAAAATGCTGGTGTTGATTCTTACCTGTGTGTTATTGAAAATACTGTAGTATCACTCTGTCCCTGTTGTCTGTGTCGTCCCCGTCGTCTTCCTCCTCTTCACTCTCCACAGGTTCCACCGCTGCTACAACACCACCATCTGGACCATCCTCCTGCAGGAAAGGCACCTGGCGTCGCAAAGCCAGGTTGCGAAGCATACAGCAGGCCACGATGGTATGATACACCTTCTTCGGTGAGTACATTAGGGATCCACCTGTCATATGCAGGCACCTAAACCTGGCCTTCAGGAGGCCGAAGGTCCGCTCGATCACCCTCCTAGTACGCCCATGGGCCTCATTGTACCGTTGCTCTGCCCTGGTCCGGGGATTCCTCACTGGGGTCAGTAGCCAGGACAGGTTGGGGTAACCAGAGTCACCAATTAGCCACACACGGTGTCTCTGTAGCTATTCCATCACATAAGGGATGCTGCTATTTCGCATGATGTACGCGTCATGCACTGACCCAGGGAACTTGGCATTTACATGGGAGATGTACTGGTCAGCCAAACAGACCACCTGGACATTCATCTTATGATAACTTTTTCTGTTCCTGTACACCTGTTCACTTTCTCTGGGGGGAACCAAAGCCACATGGGTCCCATCAATGGCACCAATGATGTTGGGAATATGTCCAAGGGCATAGAAATCACCCTTCACTGTAGCCAAATCGCCCACCTCAGGGAAAACAATGTAGCTCCGCATGTATTTCATCAGGGCAGACAACACTCTGGCCAAAACCTTTGAAAACATAGGCTGAGACATCCCTGATGAAATGGCCACTGTAGATTGAAATGACCCACTTGCCAAAAAATGGAGTACTGACAGCACCTGCACTAGAGGGGGGATCCCTGTGGGTTGGCGGATGGGTGACATCAGGTCTGGCTCCAGCTGGGCACACAGTTCCTGTATAGTGGCTCGGTCAAGTCGGTATGTCAGTATGGCATGTCTTTCTTCCATTGTCGACAGGTCCACCAGCGGTCTGTACACGGGAACATTCCTCCATCTCCTCGCAAGTCCCAGCGGACGGTGCCTAGGAAGGACAACATGGAGCACAGAGTCAAGCAACCCACAGGTACGTTCCCACAGCTTGCACAGTACACGATTCTCTATGCAGTGAATGGCTTGTATGAGTGCCAATGCAAGGCCTAGGCCTGTGTGACGCAGTAGAAATTAAGCCATGTGGGCCCTTGAAATGGCGGCTGCCTGACCTGTGAAGTGTGACAATGGGATGTGAGGTCAATGCGCTGGCGTGGCACACCGTGGTGGTAGGAGGTCGAAGACCGCGGTGCAAAGCTGCATTGGTTAACATTGAACCCTATGGGTTTCAGGAGCCAATGACGAAGTGCGCCGGCGGTCGCGGTACGCACTGCCGCGGTACGCACTGCCGCGGGCGTGACCGCCATTTTCTATCTGATTAATCACTCGAGACCTGATCATCCACAGGAGAGGACCTATACTGCAAGTGCTGCTGTGACCTCGGTCTGGAAGAGACAATGGTGGTCATTCTGACCTCGGCGGTAAAAGGCGCCTACCGCCGGTCAGAAATCCTCCATAATCCCGCCGCGGTCGCGGAAACCCGCCACGGTCATTCTGACCCGCAGAAGGCAAACCTCCGAAAATCCGACAGCCACAACAGACCGCCAGACCAGCGGTCGGCGGAAAAGTGGAGGTGACAAAACCTCCACCGTCACGCCAACAGAAATACGCCCATGCCATTATGACCCACGAATCCACGCGGCGGTCTTTCAAACGCGGTATTCCATTGGCGGGACACACCGCCGCGGTCAGAATACACACAAACGAACAAAACTCAGCCACATTGGCCGATTTGAATACCACACACCTGATACACATACACACACCACTCCCACACACACAATACAATATAAAACACACACCCACATCACCCACAAACCCCTACGACCAAAAATTCTGAAATAAGGCCAGAGCGAGACACCACCATCCACAAACTAGCAGCCACAGCCACTCAACACCATCACCCACACACTATCCACACACAAAACAACACACACCACCACACTCAACACACTTAACTACACATACTCCACCCCACACATCATACACACCACCCCATGGCACCCCAAAGACACCCCCGCTTCTCAGACGAAGAACTCAGGGTCATGGTGGAGGAAATCGTTCGGGTAGAGCCCCAGCTGTTCGGCACACAGGTCCAATACACCAGCATTGCCCGGAGGACGGAGCTATGGCAGAGGATTGTCGACAGGGTCAACGCTGTGGGACAGCACCCCAGAAATCGGGAAGACATCAGGAAGCGATGGAACGACCTACGGGGGAAGGTGCGTTCCATGGTATCCAGGCACAACATCGCCGTGCAGAAGACTGGCGGAGGACCCCCACCTCAACCCCCACAATTTACAACATGGGAGGAGGAAGTCTTGAACATCCTGCATCCTGACGGCCTCGCAGGAGTCGGCGGAGGAATGGATACTGGTAAGTTGAAGCTTCACTACTGCTTCCCCCCCACCTGCATGCCAAATCATACCCCAACCCTCACCCCCATCCTCGAACCCCACCCTCACCCCCACCCCCATCCTCACCCCCACCCTCACCCCCACCACCATCCTCACCCCCACCACCATCCTCACCCCCACCACCATCCTCACCCCCACCCCCAGCACACCTTTTCCCTGCCAATGTCTCACCATCACAACCCACACATCCAAAAACCTAGGCCTGCATGCGTCCACTAAGCATGGACACCCATCACCAAAGCATGCCCAATGCATATACACATCCCCCCCACAAGCCACCCTCACCAAAGCCCCCACACACGAATGGCAGCACTTGGGGACACGGGAACCCACAGATACACCCATATGCCACACATTGAAACTATAACCATACCTCTATACCCCTGCAGGACCCGACCGTCAACACACCGCCGCGGAGGGCCCAGAATTCTCCACACCCCCCACCCAAGAGGCCGTCAGCGATGACAGCAGCTCTGTCGACCTGGACACCGATGACCAGCCCGGACCATCGGGGACCTCTGGACAGTCGGTTCCCCTCACACAGGCCCAGGCCACTACAGACCCAAACCCCTCTGGGAACACCAGCACAGCTCCCACCCAGCGGGCCCATGCCTCTGTCTCCATGGCGCGTCAATCTGCGGTGTGTCTACCACTACAGGGCACCCAGGATAACCCACCACCCCAACAACAACAGGGACCTGGGGGCAGTGGTAGTGGGCACACCGGCCAGGGGGCAGAGGCCCAGGGAAACAGGGCAACTCGGAGGGCAGCTGTGCGATAGGGGGGGGACGGGCCCAGGGAACCCACTCTCCACGAGGCCCTCACCACCATCATGGGAGCATACAACCGCTCCCAGGAGACGATGGCGACGGTACTGGCCCGGTTCCAGGAGATCCAGGTACTGCAGGAGGAACACTATCGGGGGTACAGGGAGGACATCAGAGCCCTCACCTCCACCCTGGTTACCATGGTAGGGCTGCTGCAGGACCTCATCAACACCAGGACGGACACTCAACAACACCCAAGGGCCCCTGCCACTAGCCTGGACCAAGAACAGCCAACCACCTCCGCCGGCGCTAGTGGACAGGAGGCCCCCGCACAGCAGCAGCCCACCAGACCCCCACCTCCTGCAGGAGAAGAACCACCCCGCAAGAGGGCCCTGAGATCTCGCAAGAAGACAGAGTAGGATGTCAAGACCCCCGCCAGCAAAGGATACCACCTGATGTCATCCCACTGTCCCACATTGTCACCCTGTCCATCCTTGAACTGCCCATGCTCCATCTCTCCACAGGCCTCTGGACAATGCACCTGTGTGACTGTTACTCTGGACTCTGCCATGGACATTCCTTCACCATAGCCCCCACCCACTTGAAACCACCCATCCCATTTTGAGCACTTAAATAAACACCTATTTTGCACAAAACTATCTGGAGTCTGGCTGTGATTTCAAAATATTGTAATTGACATGACAGTGCAAATATGTCCTTGTACATAGTGAAGTCAACAAACAGCTGCCACAAAGCTGTAGTCCATGGGGAAACGAAGCACAGGACTTGTAGTGGGGACCCCAGATCTGAAATAGGGAGGGAAAAGCCACAACTCAGTCATCATACACTGGGGCAAATAGACAGGCAGCAGAGATGCAGGAGAGTAGTTCACATTTACTAAATTATCTTTGAATTGTTACCTGTGTCCTATTGGAAGTACTGTTCAATGATTCTGTCCCTGTTGTCTGTTTCAGCCCCGTCGTCTTCCTCCTCGTCACTCTCCTCAGGTTCCACCGCTGCCACAACACCACCGTCTCGACCATCCTCCTGCAGGAAAGGCACCTGGCGGCGCAAAGCCAGGTTGTGAAGCATGCAGCAGGCCACGATGATGTGACACACCTTCTTAGGTGAGTACATTAGGGATCCACCTGTCATATGCAGGCACCGAAACCTGGCCTTTAGGAGGCCAAAGGTGCGTTCGATCACCCTCCTAGTACGCCCATGGGCCTCATTGTACCGTTCCTCTGCCCTGGTCCGGGGATTCCTTACTGGGGTCAGTAGCCACGACAGGTTGGGGTACCCAGAGTCCCCCAATAGCCATACACGGTGTCTCTCTAGCTGTTCCATCACGTAAGGGATGCTGCTATTCCTCAGGATGTAGGCGTCATGCACTGACCCTGGGAATTTGGCATTTACATGCGAGATGTACTGGTCAGCCAAACACACCACCTGGATGTTCATTGAATGGTAACTTTTTCTGTTCCTGTACACCTGCTCCCTGTCTCTTGGGGGAACCAAAGCCACATGGGTCCCATCAATGGCACCAATGACGTTGGGAATATGTCCAAGGGTGTAGAAATCACCCTTCACTGCAGCCAATTCGCCCACCTCAGGGAAAATGATGTAGCTCCTCACGTATTTCATCAGGGCAGACAACACTCTGGATAACACCTTCGAAAACATGGGCTGAGACATCCCAGAAGCAATTCCCACTGTTGTCTGAAATGACCCACTTGCCAAGAAATGGAGTACTGACAGGACCTGCACCAGAGGGGGAATCCCTGTGGGTTGGCGGATGGGGGACATCAGGTCGGGCTCCAGCTGGGCACACAGTTCATGTATAGTGGCACGGTTAAGACGGTAGGTCAGGATAATGTGGCGTTCTTCCATTGTCGACAGGTCCACCAGCGGTCGGTACACGGGAGGATTCATCCGTCTCCTCGCCAAACCCAGCGGACGGTGCCTAGGAAGGACAACATGGAGCACACAGTCAAGCAACCCACAGGTACGTACTCACAGCTAGCACAGTAAACGATTCTCTATGCAGTGAATGGCGTGTCTGAGTGGCTATGCAAGGCCTAGGCCTGTGTGACGCAGTTGAAATTGAGCCATGTGGACCCTCGAAATGGCGGCTGCCTGACCTGTGAAGTGTGACAATGGGATGTGAGGTCAATGCGCTGGCGTGGCACACCGCGGCGGGCGGCGGGCGAAGACCGCGCCGCGAAGCCGCATTGGTTAACATTGAAGCCTATGGGTTTCAGGAGCCAATGGCGAAGGGCGCCGGCGGTGGCGGTACGCACCGCCGCGGACGTGACCGCCATTTTCTATCTACTTATCCACTTGCGACTTGAACTTTCACAGGAGAGGACCTATACTGCAAGTGTTGCTGTGACCTCGGTCTGGAAGGGACAATGGCTGCTGCGCCTGGGGAAAGGGCCCCTGCCTTCACTGGAGAGGAGTTGGAGAAACTTGTGGATGGGGTCCTCCCCCAGTATGCGCTACTCTACGGTCCTCCAGACCAACAAGTGAGTTTAATTCAATCTGGATTTGGGGCCACTGGCTGGCTTGGGGTCCTGGCGGGGGGCCTGGCGGGGATGGGGGGGCATGTTGGGGCTGGCGGGGGGCCTGGCGGGGATGGGGGGGCATGTTGGGCCTGGTGGGGGGCATGGCGGGGGGCCTGGCAGGGATTTGGGGCGTTGGGCCTGGCTTGGGGGCCTGGCGGGGGGCCTGGCGGGGATGGGGGGGCATGTTGGGGCTGGCGGGGGGCCTGGCGGGGATGGGGGGCATGTTGGGCCTGGTGGGGGGCCTGGCGGGGGGCCGGGCGGGGATGGGGGGGCATGTTGGGGCTGGCGGGGGGCCTGGCGGGGATGGGGGGGCATGTTGGGGCTGGCGGGGGGCATGGCGGGGATGGGGGGGCATGTTGGGGCTGGCGGGGGGCATGGCGGGGGGCCTGGCGGGGATGGGGGGCATTGGGCCACTGGCAACGAAAATGCAGACAAACTTGAACGTGGTATTTCTCCCTCCCTGTACGTGTCACATAGGTCCGCGCCCATGAGAAGATCGGGATTTGGCGTGCCATCGCCAAGGAAGTCCGGACCCTGGGGGTCCACCATCGACGGGGCACCCACTGCCGCAAGAGGTGGGAGGACATCCGCCGCGGGACCAAGAAGACCGCCGAGTCTCTGCCGGGGATGGCCTCCCAACGTAGGCGGGGTGCCTGCCGTCAACTGACCCCCCTGATGTTCCGGATCCTGGCGGTGGCCTACCCTGATTTGGATGGGCGCGTGAGGGCAGCACAGCAGACACAAGGGGGTGAGTCCAAGCATTATCTACTCTGTTGTCGCGCAGTGGAGGTGTCTGGGTGGGGGAGGAGGGCTGTGGGTCCCCCTAGGCCAGGGCGATATCTGTAGGCTGGGCACCCCCGTAAGCCCCTGTGTCCCCAGCCACCACCCTCAGTAGTTTGTCAGTACAGCCATCCCTGGGCCGTGTCATCCATGGGTGCAGTTGTCAACTCTAGGCGTGTAGGGCATGTTCCACGGAATGCGTAGCGGACCCAAGTGCGCAACTTAGTGCAGGGGGCATCTGTGTCTGTCATGTCCGCTAACTGTACCGGAGATCCATGTACTCAATATCCCTTTATTTCTCTCTCCCCCCCCTTTTTGTTTGTCTTTCTGTGCTTGTGTGCATCAGCATCATCAGGCGGAGGAGAAGTGGCATCGGGGCAGGAGGGAGCTGCATCTCACATGGCCCAGGAGGGCCATGCCACAGAGTGAGACTGGACCAGTGAGACGGAGGGCGAGGGGAGCTCCACAACGGGGACGACTGGACCCTGCAGCGACACGGACACGTCCTCGGAAGGGAGCTCCCTTGCGGGGGTGGCACCATCCGTGCCCCCCGCCATTACAGGTACAGCCGCCACCCAGCGCACCATCTCCGCCCTCCCAGCAGCCCCTCAGCGTTCGCCCCGTGCCCGCTCTGCCAGGAAGCCGGGCATCTCCTTCGCCCCAGGCACCTCAGGCCCTGCCCCTGTTACCCCCGCTGCCCTCAGTGAGGAGGTCATTGACCTCCTCCGAACGCTCATTGTTGGGCAGACTACCCTTTTGAATGCCATCCAGGGGGTGGAGAGGGAGGTTCATCGCAGCAATGCGTACCTGGAGGGCATTCATTCGGGTCAGGCTGCCCATCAGCGATCGTTCCAGGCTCTGGCCTCAGCACTGACGGCAGCCATTGTCCCTGTCTCCTGCCTCCCTCTACTATCTCCCTCCTCCCAGTCTCCTGTTCCTCTGCCTGTCCCACCCACACCATCAGACCAGCCTGCACACACCTCAACACCCAAGAGAAGCTCATCCAAACATAAGCACCACAGATCACGCAGACATTCACACACGCAACATTCCGATGCAGACATGCCAACAGTCACTACCACCTCTGTGACCCCCACCTCCTCGTCTCCCTCCTCCCTCCCTGTGACGTCTACACTCACACCTCCATTCACCTCACCATCAGCCAGTGTTTCCATCACCAGCACACCCTCCACTCCAGTCCGCACACGTGCAGTCACCACCCCCACTGCCATTTACACGTCCCCTGTGTCCTCTCCCACTGTGTCTGTCCCCCCCTCTTCCACACCACACAAACGCTGCCACCCACCCACCCAACAGGCATCCACCTCACGACAGCCTATCCCTCCTGCACCTGCACCCAAAGACAGCAAACGTGACTCACCTACAACCACATCCTCTCCCTCCACTCCCATTCCCACTGTACCTACCACTCTCCATTGTCCCAAGAAACTCTTCCTCGCCACTGCTAACTTCTTTCCTGACCCTGAGCCCCCCCCTCCTTCTCGTCGGGGTAAGAAGAGCACCTCAGCCACCACCAGCCCTGCAGCCCCCTTGACAAGGGTGCAGGGGTATTGGAGCCCACCAGCCAGCATGTCTGGATCTTCGCCCAGCAGCAAGGGGACAGCCAGCCCACCCCCTGGGAAGAGGAGCAGAAGGCGGAAGGGGCGCCGCAGGAGCCCGGCTTCTACATCCCCCCCGGACACCACCCAGAGACAGTCACCAGCCACAGCTCCAAAGGGAGGAAAGGGCCACAGACTCCCGACTAAGGAGGGCAAAGGCAGCAAGTCGGAGAGGTCAGGCTGCAGGCCTGCTGCCCAGGAGGAGCCCACCACCCCCATAGCCGCTGCCCAGGGAGGACCCAGCCCAGCTGGCCAGGAGGGCCCCACCACCCACAGCCCAGGTGGGCATTGAAGGAGCACCATCCCCGCTGCCCAGGAGGGCACCACCAGGCAATGAGCAGTTGGCCATAGACCGGCCGCCGTCTCAAGCCCCGCTGAACTGGGCCCCGCCGTCTCAAGCACCGCTGAACTGGGCCCCGCCGTCTCAAGCACCGCTGAACTGGGCCCCGCCGTCTCAAGAACCGCTGAACTGGGCCCGCCGTCTCCAGCACCGCTCCGCTGGGCCCCGCCGTCTCAAGCACCGCTGAACTGGGCCCCGCCGTCTCAAGCACCGCTGAACTGGGCCCCGCCGTCTCAAGAACCGCTGAACTGGGCCCCGCCGTCTCCAGCACCGCTCCGCTGGGCCCCGCCGTCTCAAGCACCGCTGAACTGGGCCCCGCCGTCTCAAGCACCGCTGAACTGGGCCCGCCGTCTCAAGCACCGCTGAACTGGGCCCCGCCGTCTCAAGCACCGCTGAACTGGGCCCCGCCGTCTCAAGAACCGCTGAACTGGGCCCCGCCGTCTCAAGAACCGCTGAACTGGGCCCCGCCGTCTCCAGCACAGCTCCGCTGGGCCCCGCCGTCTCAAGCACCGCTGAACTGGGCCCCGCCGTCTCAAGCACCGCTGAACTGGGCCCCGCCGTCTCAAGCACCGCTGAACTGGGCCCCGCCGTCTCAAGCACCGCTGAACTGGGCCCCACCGTCTCAAGAACCGCTGAACTGGGCCCTGCCGTCTCAAGCACCGCTCCGCTGGGCCCCGCCGTCTCAAGCACCGCTGAACTGGGCCCCGCCGTCTCCAGCACCGCTCCGCTGGGCCCCGCCGTCTCAAGCACCGCTGAACTGGGCCCCGCCGTCTCCAGCACCGCTCCGCTGGGCCCCGCCGTCTCAAGCACCGCTGAACTGGGCCCCGCCGTCTCCAGCACCGCTCCGCTGGGCCCCGCCGTCTCAAGCACCGCTGAACTGGGCCCCGCCGTCTCAAGCACCGCTCCGCTGGGCCCCGCCGTCTCAAGCACCGCTGAACTGGGCCCCGCCGTCTCAAGCACCGCTCCGCTGGGCCCCGCCGTCTCAAGCACCGTTGAACTGGGCCCTTCAAGGCAAGAAGCGCTGAACTGGGCCCTTCCAGGCAAGAACCGCTGGCCCTTTGGCAGACGTGGCAGGGCAGGATCTGTCTCGGGCAGGGCTGCAGGATGTCCTCTGGCCAACATGCCTCCTCCAGTGGCAGTGGGGTCTGTTATGGACTGTTTGGACTGTGGCTTTGCTCTCCCCAGGATGGCCCAGTGGGCAGGCCACCCACTGTATGGACTGTTTGGACTGTGGCTTTGCTCTCCCCAGGATGGCCCAGTGGGCAGGCCACCCACTGTATGGACTGTTTGGACTGTGGCTTTGCTCTCCCCAGGATGGCCCAGTGGGCAGGCCACCCACTGTATGGACTGTTTGGACTGTGGCTTTGCTCTCCCCAGGATGGCCCAGTGGGCAGGCCACCCACTGTATGGACTGTTTGGACTGTGGCTTTGCACTCCCCAGGATGGCCCAGTGGCCATGGAGTCCCCTCGTGGATCTGGCGTCGTGTACTCAAGTGGCTGAGGTGCCCCCCCTTCCCTTCCCCCTGAGGTGCCTGCCCTATTTTCTTTCTGATGCCCCTGCAGTGTTCTCTCCGTGGAGTTCTTGTCGTGGGACTGGGCCTTGCCCCTTTGCACAGGACCCCTGTGGTCCACGGACAGTGGTTGGACTACATTTAGTAGCTGTATATATTTTGTACATAGTTTATTTATTTATTGGGATTACTGGTGTCCATATTTCAATATATCTGCCCGTTTATGATCTCTTCTTTTGGTCTTTGCATTATTTCGGAGGGGGGGGTTTGTGGGTTGTGACAGTGATCTGTGGGAATGCATTGATGTGTGTGTTGTAGTGGGTGTGGGTGGGTGGGTGTGTGCCGGTAATCTTTTCCCTCCCCTGTGTCGTAGGTGCAGTACTCACCGATGTCTTCCGCGCCGCCGGGCGTGCTCCTGGTACAGGAGCAGGTATAGGAGTGCGGGGATGACCTGCAACTCGGGTTCCATACTGCCGGAATCTCGCGTGGAGTGCGTAGAGGTGAGCGTTTTCCCGTTCGTAGTCTGTTTCCGCCGTGTTTTTATCGGCGGTGCTCCCGCCCCGGAAAAGGTGCCGGATTGGTGGGTCGTGATAGGGTGGGCGGTACATTGTCTGCCGCCTGGCTGTTGGCGGGGACCGCCGCGCTGTTTGTTTGTGCCGCCGTGGCGGGCGGAGTGTTAATGCGGCGGGCTGTGTTGGCGGTTCCCGCCAGGGTCAGAATTGCATATTTTGGACCGCCGGCCTGTTGGCGGCTTGGCCGCCGCATTATCACCGACCGCCAGGGTCAGAATGAGGGCCAATGTCTTCTGCGCCTGGGGAAAGGGCCCCTGCCTTCACTTCAGAAGAATTGGAGAAACTCGTGGATGGGGTCCTCCCCCAGTATGCGCTACTCTACGGTCCTCCAGACCAACAGGTTAGTACACTGGGACCATGCTTTGTGGCCAATGCCTGGGTTGAGTGGGGTGAATGAACGACGGTGCGGAGGGGAGCGAATGAGGCATGCATCAAACAACAGATGAGAGCATGTGCCACATGGCAAGGGTGGGGAGGGGGGGCCACTCCCATCGAGCATGCAGAAAATGTTGATATTTCATTTTCCCTCCCTGTACATGTCACATAGGTCAGCGCCCATCAGAAAGTAGACATTTGGCGTGCCATCGCCAAGGACGTCCGGACCCTGGGGGTCCACAACAGACGGGGCACCCACTGCCGCAAGATGTGGGAGGACATCCGCCACTGGAGCAGAAAGACTGCGGAGGCTCTGCTGGGGATGGCCTCCCAAAGTAGGAGGGGTGCCAGTCGTCAATTGACCCCCCTGATGTCCCGGATCCTGGTGGTGGCCTACCTAGAGTTGGATGGGCGCATGAGGACATCACAGCAGACACAAGGGGGTGAGTACAAGCACATTCTGCTATCTTAGCGCGCAGTGGAGATGTCTTGGTGGGGGAGGAGGGATGTGGGTATCCGTAGGCCAGGGCGCTTTCTGTAGGCTAGTCCCCTCCGTAAGGCATGGCCCTGTGCCCCCGCCCCCCACCTCTGTAGGGTGCCAAGTACAGCTATCCATGGCCCTGTGTCACCTATGTGTGCAGTTGTCGTCCATTGGCTTGTAGGCCAGGTCTCACTGATTGAGTAGTGTACCCCAAGTGCGCGGCGTAGTGCAGGGGGCTTCTGTGTCTGTCCTCTCCGCCAACTGTGTTGCCAATGCATGCACTCAACATGTCTTTATGTCCCCCCCCTTTTTTTGTCTGCTCTTCCTGTTCATGTATGCATTAGCATCATCTGGCGGAGGAGAAGTGGCATTGGAGCACGAGGGAGCTGCATCTCACATGGCCCCGGAGGGCCATGCAACGGACTCTGATTTCACAAGTGAGACGGAGGGCGAGGGGGGCTCCACAACGGGGACACATGGAGACATCAGCGACACCGACACGTCCTCGGAAGGGAGCTCCCTTGTGGTGGCGGCAACATCCGTGCCCACCGCAACAACAGGTACAGCTGCCACCCAGTGCACCAGCTCCGCCCTCCAAGCAGCCCCTCAGCGTTCGCCCCGTGCCCGCTCGCACACCAAGGCGGGCATCTCCTTCGCCCCAGGCACCTCAGGCCCTGCCCCAGTTACCCCTGCTGCCCTCAGTGAGGAGGTCATTGACCTCCTCCGGACGCTCATTGTTGGGCAGTCTACCCTTTTGAATGCCATCCAGGGGGTAGAAAGGGAGGTGCATCGGTGCAATGCATACCTGGAGGGCATTCATTCGGGTCAGGCTGCCCATCAGCGATCGTTCAACGCTCTGGCCTCAGCACTGACGGCTGCCATTGTCCCTGTCTCCAGCCTCCCTCCTCCAACTCCCTCCACCCAGTCCCACTCCCCTGTTCCTCTGCCTATCCCAGACACACCTACAGACCAGACTGCACACACCTCAACACCCAAGGGCAGCTCATCCAGACATAAGCACCACACATCCCACAAGCATTCACACAAGCAACATCCACATGCAGACATGCCAACAGCCACTGCCTCCTCTGTGTCCCCCTCCTCCTCGTCTCCCTCCTCCCTCCCTGTGACGTCTCCACTCACACTTGCATGCACAACATCATCATCCACTATGTCCATCACCAGCACACCCACCAGAACACTCCGCACACGTGCAGTCACCACCCCCACTGCCATTTACACGTCCCCTGTGTCCTCTCCCACTGTGTCTGTCACCCCCTCATCCAAACCACACAAACGCAGGCAGCAACCCACCCAACAGCCATCCACCTCACGACAGCCTCCGTCACAAGCACCTGCACCCAAAGACAGCACACTTGACTCTCCTACAACCACATCCTCTTCCTCCACTCCCATACCCACTCCACCTACCCTTCCCATTGCTCCGAAAAAAAAATTCCTCTAAAAAATTAACCTCTTTCCATCACCTGACCCACCCCCTCCATCTCGTAAAAGTCCAATCATCACCTCAGCCACCACAACCCCTGGACCTACAAAGACCATAGTCCAGGGATATTGGAGTCCACCACCTTCGAGGGCAGCCACATCGGCCAGCAGCAAAGGGACAGCCAGCCCACCCCCTGGGAAAAAATCTAAAAAAGGGAAGGCCCAGTGCGAGAGGACAGAGACGGCAGCCTCCACAGCCACTACCCTGGCACCATCAGGAAGTGGGGTGCCACCTGGCACATCTACAAAGGGAGGCAAGGGCCACAGAGACTCACGGAAGGATGGCAAGGGCAGCACGGCCGACAAGTCCTGCAGCAGGCAAGCAGCCCAGGAGGGCCCAACCAGCCCCATTCCTGGGGTGAAGGAGGACACTCACGGGCACGGGACACCAGCACAGGAGGGCCCCGCAAGCGAAAAGTCGGATGGCGAGTGAACACCATCTATTGTCCGGATCTGGTGCCCTGGAGACACATGTAAAGAACCGCTGAACAGGGCCCTTCAAAACCAGCACCGCTGAACAGGGCCCTTCAAGACCAGCAACGCTGAACAGGACCCTTCAAGACCTGCACCGCTGAACAGGGCCCTTCAAGACCAGCACCTCTGAACAGGACACCGCCGTCTCAAGAACCGCTGAACAGGGCCCTTCAAGACCAGCACCGCTGAACAGGGCCCTTCAAAACCTGCACCGCTGAACAGGGCCCTTCAAGACCAGCACCGCTGAACAGGGCACCGCTGTCTCAAGAACCGCTGAACAGGGCCCTTCAATACCAGCACCGCTGAACAGGGCCCTTCAATACCAGCACCGCTGAACAGGGCCCTTCAAGACCAGCACCGCTGAACAGGGCCCTTCAAGACCTGCACCGCTGAACAGGGCCCTTCAAGACCAGCACCGCTGAACAGGGCACCGCCGTCTCAAGAACCGCTGAACAGGGCCCTTCAAGACCAGCACCGCTGAACAGGGCACCGCCGTCTCAAGAACCGCTGAACAGGGCCCTTCAAGACCTGCTCCGCTGAACAGGGCCCTTCAAGACCAGCACCGCTGAACAGGGCCCTTCAAGACCAGCACCGCTGAACAGGGCACCTCCGTCTCAAGAACCGCTGAACAGGGCCCTTCAAGACCAGCACAGCTGAACAGGGCCCTTCAAGACCAGCACCTCTGAACAGGGCCCTTCAAGACCTGCACTGCTGAACAGGGCCCTTCAAGACCAACACCGCTGAACAGGGCACCGCCGTCTCAAGAACCGCTGAACAGGGCCCTTCAAGACCTGCTCCGCTGAACAGGGCCCTTCAAGACCAGCACCGCTGAACAGGGCACCGCCGTCTCAAGAACCGCTGAACAGGGCCCTTCAAGACCAGCACCGCTGAACAGGGCCCCGCCGTCTCTGCACCGTTCCGCTGGGCCCTTCCTCTCAAGCACCGCTCCGCTGGGCCCTTCCTCTCAAGCACCGCTCCGCTGGGCCATTCATCTCAAGCACCGCTCCGCTGGGCCCTTCCTCTCAAGCACCGCTCCGCTGGGCCCTTCCTCTCAAGCACCGCTCCGCTGGGCCCTTCCTCTCAAGCACCGCTGGCCCATTGGCAGAAGGGGCAGGCCCGGATCAGTGTCGGGCAGGGCTGCACGATAAACTCTGGGCACCAAGACTCCACCAGTACCAGTGGAGTCTGTCATCCACTTGAGAGACTGTGGCTTTGCACTCCCCAGGATGGCACAGTGGGCAGGCCACCCACTGGAGAGACTTGTGAGACTGTGGCTTTGCACTCCCCAGGATAAAGCGGTGGGCAAACCACCCACTGCAGAGACTTGTGAGACTGTGGCTTTGCACTCCCCAGGATGGCACAGTGGGCAGGCCACCCACTATAGAGACTTGAGAGACTGTGGCTTTGCACTCCCCAGGATGGCACAGTGGGCAGGCCACCCACTGTAGAGACTTGTGAGACTGTGGCTTTGCACTCCCCAGGATTGAACAGTGGCCATGGAGGCCCCTCGTGGATCTAGCGTCGTGGACTCATCTGGCTGAGGTGCCCCCCCTTCCTTTCCCCCTGAGGTGCCTGTAGTTTTACTATCTGATGCCCCTGCAGTGTTCTCTCCAATGGATTCGGGTCTCCTGTGTGGGCTTTGCCCATGTGTTGAGGACCATTGGCCCACGTACGATGACTGTAAGCCAATTTTGACGGGACAATTTACATATGTGTATATAGTTATAGGATGTTCGAATTACTTATTTACTTAGCCTTACAATATATTTGGATTTCGATATCATATTTTTTTGTCTTTGCATTCTTCCGGGGGGTTTGGGGGGTGTCACTCTGAGTTGTTGCTCTGCATTGGTGTGTAGGTAGTTGGGGTGGGAGGGGTGGGTGTGTCGCGTATGTGTGTGCCCGTAACCTTTTCTCCTCCCCCCTCCCCTGTGTCGTAGGTGCAGTACTCACCGTTGTCTTCTGCGCTGGCGTTCGTGCTCCTGGTAGAGGAGCAGGTAGACAATAGCTGATAGGATGTGTAGTTCTGGTTCCATGCTGTCCAGATTCCTCGTGGAGTGTGTAGAGGTGAGCGTTTTCCCGTTCGTAGTCTGTTTCCGCAGTGTTTTTATCGGCGGGGCTCCCGCCCCAGAAAAGGTGGCGGATTGGTGAGTTGTGATAGGGTGGGCGGTACACTGTCTGCCGCCTGTCTGTTGGCGGTGACCGCCGCGCTGTTTGTTTGTCCCGCCGTGGCGGTCGGAGTGTTAAAGTGGCGGTCTGTGTTGGCGGTTTCCGCCAGGGTCAGAATTCCATTTTTTTTACCACCTGCCTGTTGGCGGGTTGGCCGCCGCTTTAACACCGACCGCCAGGGTTGGAATGACCCCCTATGTCTCTTTTGGCCACTAGGCAAGCCACCCCTAGAAAGATTTGATCCGCTCTTCTCAATCCCACCTCTCCCATGACCCCCAACAGGAGTGGCAGAGGTGCCGTTTCCACCACGTCTTGGAGAACCCCAGAGACCTCCCCCATGATCCAGTAAGTCGCTATGACTGGGCAAGTCCACACCATGTGGAAAAAGTCCGCGTCTGGACCCAAGCAACGGGGGCAGTCAGCGCTGGGCCGCAGGCCCACCTTATGTAGACTCATGGGTGTGAGGTAAGCAGTGTGGAGATAGAGGGTCTGTAACAGTCGGAATCGAGTGGCCATAGTCAGGGTCCGTGGGGCCATTAATACCTCCCTCCAATCCTCTGCCTCCATGGGGCCCACCCACTCCTCCCATCTCTGACAGAGCCCACCGAGAGGACGGGTGGTATTTGCTATCAGAGAGCGGTAGATCTGGGAAACTCCTCCCTTGCCCAAGTCTCCCATCAGCACTCTCGCCTCCATGGGACTGTGTTCGGGTATAGCCTCTCCCATGCAGAGGTGTACCAGTAGGGCGTGACGGAGCTGAAGTTACTTGTGGAATTGAGTCTTGTTCAGGGAAAAGAGGTGTTGTAGCTCTTCAAAGGATGAAATGTGTGACCCCCCCAGACATCACCCAGCGTGGAGATTCCTACATGGTCCCACCTTTGGAATCCCTCCAGTGCGGAGACCTCCGCCAGCTGCCTCCCTCGCCCAAATGGGGTTTACTGGGTGAGGGGGGCCCACCAGCCCGACACTTTCTGGGCCTCACGCCAACCCACCAAGACCACTCTAGTCACTTAAGGAGTCGCATGAGGGATCGGACACCTGTACAGCACGTCAAACACCCGGGGTAACCCACTGTCTGGAGTTCCAGTCGGTAAGCTGGGTCTGACCAGCCGCCACCCATCCAGTCGTTGATTACAAGTAGATGCATCGCAAGGTGGTAGTAATAGATATTGGGCATTCCCAAACCTCTGTCATAAACGTCCCTCTGACAGACATCGAGGGCCAGTCTAGGACGAGTACCGCACCACAGAAACTGACGCACCATCGTGTCCATTTCCCAGAACCACTTTCGAGGGACCGGATATGGAAAATTCTGCAGCAGGTAAAGGAGCCTGGGGAGGATCATCATTTTATAAAGCGCAATTCTGCCAAGCAGATTGAGGGTTATGGTCCGCCAGCGCTGGAGGTTGTCTTTGACTCGTCTGGTGAGTGGCGCAACATTAAGCACCCATGTCAGTTCTGGTAACAGGGCTATCTGCACTCCCAGATACTTAAAACTGTTGCGCCGGATTGGGATGTTCCGTTGCCATTCGATGCAGTCCCTGGAGGGGTGGAGGGGGATCAATAGAGATTTGCTTGGATTCAAAGCCAAGCACGAGGCCTCAGAGAAAAGGGCCAGAATTTGCGAAATTCGGGGACCACTCTTGGCCGGGTTCGAAAAATATATGAGGACATCATCTGCGTATAAAGCCACTCGGTCCTCGGGTCCAGTGGGCCATGACCATCCTTCAATAGAGTGTCCTATCGCAATAGTTTCGCCAAGGGTTCTATCGCAAGTGCGAAGAGCAGCAGGGACAGCGGGCATCCTTGGCGAGTGCCCCGCCGGATGGGGAACGGGTCTGAGACAACTCCGTTCACTTGGACACGAGCAGTCGGGTCAGAGTAGAGGAGTTGCACCAGGCTGCGGAACCTGGGCCCAAATCCATTACTTAGCAGGACATGGTCCAAGTAGGACCAGTCCACAGTATCAAAAGCTTTCTCGAAGTCCAGCAGGAGAAGAGCCAGGGGAGATCGGGACAGGGTCTTGCAGTGTGCCAGGGCTACGTACAAGCGCCTAATGCAGTGTCTTCTGCTTCGTGTGGGCATGAACCCACATTGGTCAGGGTGTATCAGTGCTGGAAGCACCTCCTTCAGTCTAATATCTCGGTGTTTAAGAGAGAGATGAGTCGGTACACTGAACAGTTTTGTGACGGGGTCGGGTCTTGGGGATTACCACAATTGTGGCTTGATCGACCCCTGAGGGGAAGCTGCCTGTTTCCTCTGCTTCCTCGTACATATTTAGCAGGTGCAGGCCCAGGATGTCATTGCATCTGCCGTTTAACTCGTCCGGGAGGCCGTCTGGGCCTGGTGTTTTACCTGGTGACAATTTGGCTATCGCGTCAGTAATCTCCACAAGTCTTATGGCCTCGTCCAGGCTTTTTCTGGTCGCCCGCAAGATCCTGGAAAGGACAATCTCGTTTAGTATGGGGGAGTCCCTTTCGACCAACCGCCGTGGGCACTCCACGTACATTTGCTCATAGTAGGAGGCAAAGCTTCGTGCAATGTCTCCAGGTACCCGTGAGAGAGTACCCGACATCAACAATTTCAGGGATGACTCTATCAGCTAACAGACGGGTAGCCAACCAGTGTAGGAGCTTTCCGTTCTTGTCTCCCCAACCGTATATCCAAGCTGCTGATGCTCTCTAGATGAGCTTCGCAGAGTCCAGCAATAAATGTCTAATCTCGTCCCTGACCATAGTGAGCTGCCTTGAGGCAGATGCTGATGCAGAGACTGCGCACCGGCGCTCAAGTCACAGTGCCTCCGCCTCTAATTCCGACACCCGTAAATTGTGTGCACGCTCCCGGATACGAAGGAGATGTTTGGGGTGGCCTCTAAGAGTGGTCTTAGATGCAGCCCAAACCGTGCCCGGAGATCTCACTGATCCCAGGTTGAGTTTGAAATATTGAGTAAGGTGCTCTCTGACCGCTTGGGTGTACTCCTTGTCTTGTAGGAGCCCGGCATTCAGGTGCCCCATAGGGACCTCCCGGTCGGATCCGCACGGGTGAATGGTCTGAGACACCGCGTGGCAGTATTTCCGCCCCTGTGACACTGGTGATATCTAGCACTGGTGTGAACACCAGATCGATTCTGGCGTGCGTCTGATGGGCTGTGGATGTGTGTGTGTATTGTCTCGTCTTGGGATGCCAGGTTCTCCAGACCTTGCATAGTACAAGGCTCTCGGCCCATCCATTTAGGCTCGACGCGCAGCCCGAGTGGTTGTTGGATATAGTTCCAGAAACGTCCAACCCGGGGTCCAGGATGGAGTTAAAATCCCCTCCTATTAGTGTGGTCCCTTGAGGGGGTCCCGCCAGAACCCGATGGAGCGAGGATAGGAGGCCTTCAAACCCAGTCGGGGTGGCGTAGACACACACAAGATTGAGCAGTGACCCGTGAAGTAATCCAGTTATTGCGAAGAATCTTCCCTGCGGATCGGACTGTGAGGAAATGACCACAATGGGCAGTGAACGATGAAGTAGAATAGCCACCCCCCTGGAGCACCTCGAAAACCCGGAGTGATAGACCTTATCGCATCCTCCTAGCACAAGCATGAGGCAGTTGGTGCCAAGTAAGTGGGTCTCCTGTAGCAATACCACTAAGGGGGCGTACCTACGAATCTTGCTATAAACAGCGGACCTCTTGATCCTGTCTAGAAGGCCATTAAAATTCCATGAGAGGACCTGTGTCAGTGAGGGCCACGCTTGGGGTGCATTAGTGTGGTGAAGTGCCGTGCATCCGTCAGAGGACCTAGAGGTGACCGTCTCCAACAAAGAACTAAAATAGAAAAACCATAAAGGAAACTTATTGAAACATCATTATTCAACCCCACATGAAACTTCCCACCCCCCAGCCACTCACCACCCCATACTTCTACCCTGGAAGTATCTGTCGTCCAACAACCCAACTTGAACAGCACAGCCAGATGGACTGTTGTTGGAGTGGAGTGGTGGACCCCTCTGTGCAGACGGATCATATGCAATCTATAGAAGGAAGTCAAAATAGTAAGTCACAGGTGATAGGCCGCGGACAAAGCACCAAACAGTAATCAGGCCTCTGGTTCAGACCACGTGCACCAGGCGTTAGTGGACATCTCGGCTCACAACGGGAAAGGTCGCTCGTCAGCAATCAGCCGAGTGCCGGGGGTTGGCTTAGGCGGTCTTTGTCCATCTCACGTGTCGACTCCCGGGCATCCAGAGCATCTGAGGAGTCCCCTTCGGCCCGGGAACCCGGTTTTTGTCCCATGTCTTTTCCCGTAGGGCTGACGAGGCCCCTTTATCTCCCACATCGGGCCCTGGTGCAGGAGAATCCCCCACTGAGCCGGAGGGCCCCCTCCGAACTCCGACGCCCTCCTCCGTCAGCCAGTCTCATGCCTCCTCAGGCGACTCAAAGAAGTGGGCCCTTCCACCCATGAGGACTTTTAGGCGGGCGGGAAAGAGGAGCATGTATGAGAGCTACATGGCCCTGAGCTTTTGTTTGACATATTCATATGACCTGCGTCTAGCCTGGACCTCCCGGGTGTAGTACGGAAATATCCGGATTTTGTGATTGTCCTAGCGGAGGTCGGTGGAGTGCCTGGCTTCTTTTAGGATATTGTCCTGATCCTTGAAGTTTATGAAGCGTGCGATCATCGGTCTCTTAGGGCCACCCAAGGGGGGGCCGCGGGGTCAGGGTCCTGTGCGCACGTTCAATTGCAAACCAGGATGAGAGAATTTGATGCGGCATCCAGGACTTTATCCAGCGTTCGAGTAACTCTGGGGCCCGGTTTTCCTCTGCTCCTTCCGGGAAACCAATGAGGTGGAAATAGTTGCGTCTGGAGCCATTTTCAGCGTCCTCGGTGCGCCTATGCAATTTGCCAGTCTGGGTCTGCAGTTGGGCCACTTTGGTCCTGAGATCTGCCAGGTCGTCTTCGGTCTGGGAGACACGACCCTCCACCACCGTGATTCGGCCCACGGCATTTTTGAGATCCTGCCTTATGAGGCCCATGTCCTCTCGCACCTCCCCAATCTTGGTCTCCACGGCCACTTGCGAGGATTGGATAGCCCAAAGGATAGCGCTCACTCCATCAGGGGCAGGGCCTCCAAATGCCACATCTCCATCACACCGGGAGGTTGCCGGTGTGGTGAATTGATCGATTTTCTGCTGGGATGCAGGAGGTTGTCTGGTGGACCTGTCCTTTCCCATCTCATCTCGAAGGGTTGGGCCTGGCATCAGCTGTGATATGCATTAATTACAGCTGGGCATATTATTGACCCGCAGGGGAGGAGCCCCGGGGGAGGGCCCGGCTCAGCAAGCCATCGCCAACGGAGTCCTCTGATCCACAGATCCAAGTGGCAGGCCCCAGCCACGGGACCCGCCCCCTCCACGTCGGGACAGCACTCCCAAGCAAGACTCCAACCTCCGCAGCGGCCCTCTCTCAAACCAAGAGCCCAAAATCCAGCCCCTCAGGATGGCCGCTCCAGGGGCCCCCGTCCCAGAGAACACTGCACGCACCCGTTCCTCCGAGGGCCCCTCCAGTGGCCGGTCCGCCGCCGCACCTCACGCCCATTGGTCTGGCACCTTCACTTTCACACGGACTCTCCGGATCTCAGCTGCGCCTTCAGTTCTGGGGGTGCAGGCGAGTCGCCGCTCAGCTCACCTCCTCTCAATCTGGCGATTGCAGCGCCTTCAGCAGGTTGGGAGGCCAGAGCCCCAGGCCGTCCACCCGTTCCTCTCCGGAAAGGGAGGGCCCAGCACCCGGGTTCGCAGGTACCTGGTGGGTCTATCTATCAGGCACTCTGTGCCCACTTGCGTAGGGCCAGCCGGCTGCTGCCCAACAGCACATGAAAGTCCAAGAGCCTTTACTCCTGCTCGGCATTCCGGGTCCCGTCCAGTTCTTCCACCCGGGGGGTGCCGGCATTCGCTGCTCCACTTACCTCCTCCAGGAAGTCAGGTGCAGCTCCAACGGTTTATTTGAGAGGGTGGCCCCCCACTGTCTGGTTGTAATTTTCTTGTGGGGCCCGGCTTATGGGCGCGCCCCCTGGCCAGCTGCTGTTTGTCAGTCCTCACGATTAGGGCCCACGCGTCCCTCTCATCCCTCCTGGGGGGGAGACCGTTCCACCGACCCACGGCTGGAGACCAACTCACTCCTCGGGGATCTCCGCTCCTTTCCTTCGGGATCCACCGCCCCCGGCTCGCCCCCAGAAACCAAGGGGCTGGGCCGCAGCTGCCAGGCTCCTCACCTGCAGTCTCTGCTTCTTGGCTGCCCAGGGCCCGGGCGAGGCGCCAATCGGCAGGCCTCCGCCACAGCCCCGGGGCTCGCTCACCAACTCCTGAGGCGGGCGCGCCCAGGCCGAGGATCAGCCTCGCGGGAGGAGGCGCAAGGGGTGGCCTCGTTCACTGTGGTCAGATGGCCGCGAGTCGGATCGGTCTTCCCGCAGGCGTGCGGTCCGCGCCCCGCAGCGCCCTTCATCCCACCCGGTCCCGGCACAACAAGGAACCCGCGGGACGGCCAGGGACGCTCCGCCGAGCAGGATATTAGTGGCTTCTACGGGCAGATGACAGAGGGGTCCGGAGCACTCTCAGAGTGCGGCCGCCATCTTGACGCCCGAAGCCACGCATAAATATTATATTTTAACTGTTGTAACATTTTAAAAATGCAATTAAGTTTCTTTTTTTATACTTACATGTATTTTCAGTTGAGATATTTTGCATGGTTTTGCAGCTTGTTCCGCTGGGGGTGTTTTAATATGGAGCAGGTACTTTCTTTTCTGATGAATGGATACAAGTTTAAGTTTCATTTTAAATGGTACTTTGTAGTTTGTGGAGGTTGAGGTTGTTAGGTTTATTTTTGCTCATTGGGTGAGTTTATAATTTGTTATTTATTTATGTAAAATGTATTTATGTATACTTACTTTCTTATATATTTTGGCTGGTTTGTGATAGTTGTTATTTTCTGGTAGTTTATTGGTTTTCAAGTTGTAGATTTTTTTCTTTTAGGACGTCTAAGTAAAAGGATAAATGTTGGAGAGTGGGTTAATATTTATTTGCTAATTTTATTTTTAAGTTTAATAACATTTACCTTTTGTGTGAATATAAGTATTAGATGGTATTGTTGTTGCTGAGATATATAATTCTTCTTTAATGGTTTTTTGAGAGAATCCGGCAGTTTCCTCGTCTTGCAGCCGTTGTCGCTTTGGAAGTATTTAATTGTTGAAAATAGTGTGCCTCTTCTATTGTTGATATAATTGTTTGTTTGATTTTTTTGGCTAAAGTTGTTTGTAGTTTTATTTTATTGGTTGTTTTAGTATGATTTGAATTTGTTTTTATCATATCAGTCCTTTTATGATAAACGGTAATTTAGGTTTTATTATTGATGTATGATATATGATTTGATATTTTTAGATATCATTTTATTCATGCATATATTCATTAATATTTAGGTTGCTGTTTAAATGTTTGTAGTTAGCGCTGATTATTTTGGATGTTTTATTTTATATATTTATTATATATTTTTGAGGGGGAGAATGGCTAATATTTTGTTACTGTAATATATTTTATTTGTATTTAATTGAAATATGTGTATAATACGTTTCAGAATTATTTGCAGTAACTATTTTATGTGAAGAGTGTTTTTTGCCTTTTAGTTAATAAATAATTACTTTAGCATTAACATTGTAGTCAATATTGAGTGAGTTGATATTATTGACATATGTTTATTTAAAGGTAGCAACATTTTCTGCTTCTGATAATTTTGTTTTTGATAAATGTAAACATCTATATTTTTAACAATGATATTTGTGTTCTCAATATTTATGTTTTTTACAGTTAAATAGTCTATATTTTTGTAGTCAATATTTAATTTTCAATTTTGATGTATTCCATTATTTTGTAGATTGATAATATTTCAGTGCGCAAATATTCGTTATTTGTTTTTTGGTTTTGATGTTAGTTGATGGTTTAGCTCTGAGAAAGTTAAACAGTTCAGCATCTAAATATGAAATCATATAAAGGGCCTCATTATGAGTTTGGCGGATGGAAAACTCTTATGGGTTTCATGCAAGGTCGGCGAGCATAAAACTAAGTTTCTGTCCACTGGCCTAGCGGGAAACAGGCTACAGCATAGTCTCTGGCTTGTAACCGAGCCAGCAGCAATGCTGTCTCCTGCAGGATGCACCAGCACCCTTGCAATGTTCACTGTCTACATAGCACCTGGTGTTGGCCAGGGGGCCTCTGCACTGCCCATGCCAAGTGAATGGGCCGTGCAGGGCCCCCCCTGTGGCCACCTGCACCTCTTCTCCACCAGCCTTTTCATGGCGGCGTTACCGCCATGAAACTGCTGGCGGAGAACAAGGGTGTAATCCCCTGGGGAGCTCTCCTTGCAGCCCTGCCCTGGTGGATTAGGACCTCTGCCACCTCCAGAGATCCTGGCAGAGCTGGTGGTCAGACCACCAGGGTTGGTATGTGGCTATCAGACCGCCACCGCAAGTGTGGCAGTCTATAGACCGCCGCACTTGTAATGAGGCCCTAAGTTAACAAACCAAATTAGTAAAAAGAAAATGAACTGTAATGATTAGAATGACATCTAAAGTAGGGATGTGCGGGGACCTCCGCTCCACTGGAGGAGCTAACAGAGTTTTTAGAACTCTGCGCTTACTTGGAACGCGGAGTTATCCAAAACACTTCCCTTTTCCCCTCCAGCGGAGCAGAGCTCACCGAGTGCACGCTGCAGCCCAGTATGGCCTGCACAGCGCAAGCACAGACAGTCTCCTCTTGTGCTGTGCAGCCCATAACTGGGCTGCAGCGCACACCGGAGCAGGGGAGGGAGGCAGCCGCTAAAGAGGACTGTTCGCTGTCAGACAAGTAGGAGAGGAGGACCCCTGGGAAGACCCAGGTAAGTCCTGGTCTCTTTAGCTGTCATTGTTTGTGCACACTGGTGCACAAACAAGGATTGAAACTGCAGCTTTCGCTGCCTACCGCCCTAGCCTGAATTCAGACGAGGGCGGTAGGCAGTGTAAGCTGCCGTTTCAGGCTTCTTGTACACAGGCCTGTCCTGTGTGCACTGTGCAGACGGCAGGCCGGTGCACACCAGGCTTTGAAGCTTTTGCTGTATATAGCCCTGGCTTGAATTCACGCCAGGACCACAGGTAGCAAGAGAAAACTGCTGTTTCAGGCCTCCTGAGCACTGGCCTGCCCCGTATGCACTGGTTGACCAGGCCCAACCCTGCTTAGCGCTTCTGAGATGGGTGCATTCAGGAGGACACCGCAGGGCTCAGAACTCTGGCTTTGCAGATTTCCACTGAATTTTTTTCCAGCTCCGTGGAATTCTGCAAAGCTGGACTCTGTTCATTCTGCTCAGGACTAATCCAAACAACAAAAATGCTTAAGGGACCAGCAGTTATGGGGTTTCAAAGAAAAAGCAAAAAGTACTCATACCAAAAATTGTGAAACCTAAAATTCAATGTTATCTTATGGACATGTCAGACTGTGTCCAGAACACCCTTTCAGGTTTACGATGATGGACAACGGTTCGGATAAACTAGCAGTATATTCTGGTAAACAGTTTTACTTTGAAATATAGAAACCTTTTTTGTTCATATTCTTTCAGCAGGACAAATTTGGATGCTATAGATGATCTGGTCTCCAAACCCCAGATACCTTTATTTCACGGTCCCATTGTAGTTTTCAATTCAAACTTGAAATTAAAAGAAACAACTAGCTAAAACCTGGAAAAAGTTGCTGAAAATATTGCGCCATTCTAGGATAGCCTTGGCAACTAGTCCTTTTCCTGCAAAAGTTGAAACAAAGGGCCTCATTATGAGTTTGGCAGACGGAAAACTCTGTCAGCCAAACTCTCTACAGGGTGGGTGCCACCTATGTGGCGACCTCCCCACCGGAGCTATTATGGGTTTCCTGCTAGGTCGGCGGGCGGAAACCTAATCGGGCCAGCGGCAATACTGTCACCTGCAGAGTGCACCAGCATGCTTGCAATGGTCACTGTCTGCGATAGTGCTGGCCAGGGGGGCCCTGCACTGCCGATGCCAAGTGCTGGCAGAGAGCAAGGTTGTAATCTGCAGCGCAGCACTCCTTGCAGTGCGTCCCCTGCGGATTAGGACCTCCTCTATAGACGGCCACACTTGTAGTGAGGCCCAAAGTCTAACATTTACTCCTGAGTTCTCTAAATGTTCCAAAACCTTCAGGAACTCCTATTAGGGTACAAGGCTACAGATGTCAGTGGTAAACACATTTCTCAGGAAAAAAAAAACATTTTGGGAGCAGCACAGTACATATCCTGTGACACATTTCCTTTTCAGAGCCCTGGGAAGAATTAGAGAACAGCAGTGACTGCCTTGGTCAGTCTCAAATTCTTCTTCTCCATGTGGGACCAACAAGTATCTCACTTCCCTTCTTCCAAGAACAACATTGGAAGTCGCAGATTCAAACAGAAGCATGATTTCCTCATTATTTCCTCTGATAAATGGAAAACTCCCTCAGAAGAGAAGTTGCTGTCATCTTGCTTTCCCTGATTTTAACAACATTCATATTTTCAGATAATTCAATAGCAGCTGGTGATGATTTCTAAAACTGTCACTGTGAAATTCTTGCATTTCCTGGCAGAAACTGTGACAGAAAGTTCAATATGTTCGTTTTGTAAAAGGCTGGCTAGCTAAGGCTCTCTAAGGTAGCCTCTGAGTAAACTCATCTGAACAAGGGGCATCCTTCTCCCCATCAAAAGGAAACCTCCTATACTGGCCCACTATCTGTCATATGCTTGTTAGAACGATCAGCCAGTATGTCTCTGGAAGGAGTGTCTTCAAAATCTGTTTCTTGACCTTTGAACTGGGAATGGGAATAATGGGCTGCCTTTTTTGGAATAGCTGTTACACATCCACTCCTTCCCTCACAACTGCCTGCTAATCTAGGAATTGGGTTGCTCCTGTCAGTTCCTGTAATTACATTCCCTTGCTTATTTACAGTGTGCCTAGAACAAGGGCCAGTAAGTCAAAATGACCGTTGTCTCCAGTAAGAGTACTACTCGTGCAGTTACAACTACTATCAGTACTCTGGGCTAAAGTAGACATTGAACTCACAGCAGATATTTTCTACTTGGCCACACTGGTTTTAAGCCTAAAAAGTAAAGGCAGACTTTTGCATCATTTCTAGATATTAATTTTGTGAAACTTATGCTGGGAATCTAAGTTTACCAATGATGATATTTTCACTCGATAAATGCTTTGGGAATGGATTACTAGGTGGTCCCTAACCATGGGGTTTTCTAAAAGCAAAGGAAGGCTTTTCAATGTTAACCTACCACAGTCATAGGTACTCTAAGCACATTGGTGTCTGTTAGCATAACTTGCACGGTTCTCTGCTGACAATTATGCAGTAGCCGCCTTTTTGCTATGTTTTCCATCCCCAGAGTGGGTGGCATTAGGCCATGCTTTGTCCCACATTTGGTTTTTCACTTTTATGATACATGTACAAATTTATGCTGGACTACCATAAAAGTAAGATATGCCAACTGAAAATTCCCATGTTTTACTTTCACATATTTTACTTTGCCATGTTCTTACCATATTATTTTTCCATCATCAGTCTGCACAGGAAGTGACATCACTGGATTGCCTATCATCCATCTGCACAGTTCATGATGTCACTAGATTTACCATCATCAGTCGGCAGAGGAAGTTAAATCATAGGTTTCCTGCCATAGCCATCTTTAAAAGAAGAAGCCAAGCAAGTGGACTTCATATCCCATCATTCATCTTCACAGGAAGTGATGTCACTGGTTTACACCTTATCCACATCTGTCTGCACAGCAAGTGACATCACATCACAAGTTTTTTTGCCAAAACCATCTTTAAAAGAAGAAGCTAAACAAGAGGACTTAATTTTCCATCATCTGTCTTCACATGAAGTGACACCACTTCATGCCTCCTCCCCGCTTCAATCTACTCATCAGGGCTTCACATTACCTGGGCATCCCAGTTAAAGGTGGAAACAAACAAGGATATTGCATGTTTGGGCCTATTAGGACCAACAAGGGCCTTAGGACAGAACTCCTGTTCCAGTTAAACCTACAAGGTAAGAATGTATCTAGGGGTGTGGGAAATATGCGTAATTTGCTTTCTCGTAATTACACGAAATTATGTGAAATGCAAACCCATCATTTAGTGGTATATCTTAGAGCATAATACATTTTTGCGTCACTTTTTGCCACAAGAATGCATTTAAACATGAGTGCAGTGAACAACAGCAGCTCGTGTTCAGTTGTTCCTGTGTGTTTACTGTACATTTTTACCATGAATCTCTGCAAATTGCACAATTTGCAGTAATTACACAAAAAGGCATAGTGGTGAAATTTAAGGAATTGCACCTTACATGTGCAATACAAAGTTCCCAAAATTACTTACATTATGTAATACAGTTTAGATTTCACATAGGGTTAATTATAATCATGTACCTCACTCAGTATGCCATACCACCAGTCTTTATGACCACAGTCAGATGTGGACAACCCAAACACTCACATAGCTTCCACAAGACACATAGACCCAACCTCATACACATCCCACTAATTACCACACACCCTCAAACTACAGAACACACTTTCTAATTCGTCCCATTAATGCTCGCCAAGCATTACTCCACACACTAGACATCATTGACCTCATCACCTGTCACAAGCTTGATACCCTCTTCATCATAGAAACATGGTAATCCCACATGTTTGCTCATCCTTGACGTACTTCTTCCCACATGCTACAGCATCCATTGTGTGGGTTGTGCACATAGGAATGGTGGTGGCCTCACGGTCATATATTATTCTTCTGTGTCCTACACACTAGGCAAGCAAGTAACAATGAACTCCATGGAGCTGCTGATATGCCATTTCCCTCTCATGCCACTCAGAATGATGCAATCCATCTCATCTACAGGTCTTCCATGCAGAAGAAGGACCTAATTGACAAATGTACTGCTCTGTCATCCCTATCTCCCTGATCAGCATACTACCCACAACAGTTGCAGCTTGCTGCGCTCGGAAGGGGCAGGGCTGGTGTGGCGCTCAGAGGGTTATGGGGGGACATTGAATTTAAAAAAATACTAAAAACGTACCTGGTCCATTGCCACCACACCGCTCCTCTTTCCCTCATTGCTCCAGGCTCCCAGCTTGGACTGCGGACAATCCTGAAGCTGTTCAGAGCCACAATAGGATTGACTGAGAGTGCCCAGCCAGGGCACTCCGAGGCAGACTGGGAGCCTGTGTCTACTCTCTCCAGCCTGGCAACATATTGCCGGGCTGGAGAGAGCACAGCACACGTGTGTGTTTGGCCGGCCTGAGACGGCCTGCCAGACATAAATGCGCACTGAGGGAAGTGCAAAGTCTGATGCTGTCTCCGTCTCCAGTCTCCGTCATCCCGACTGCCCCATCCCTTTGACAAAGAAAGGATAACAAACATAGTTTAATATCCTTTCTTTGTAAAAGGTTTGCGGCTGCTGCTGCTGGTGGGGAGAGCGCGGCTCCTCCGCCATAGTGGAGGAGCCGCTCTGACCCACAATCAAAGGTCAACTCCACGTCCAGTGTCAACACCCTTCTAAGCTACTTCAACAATTGTTTGGAAAAGCTAGGTGAACATCCATGAATCAATTACAACAAGCAAGTACAAGCCAAAGCCTTCAGCACCCTAGTGTTCCAAAGATCTTGCTAACAAATAAAGATCCATTCGCAGTCTGGTAAGAAAATGGAACACAAGCAGAACTCCTAAAGACCTCTTTATACTGAAGGTTCTCTGCGCAACATGTAGACACCTTTTCATGTCAGCCAAATTAAAGAACTATACCATCACCATCAGTAAAGCCACTAGTAGAAGCAGAACATTGTTCAAGACAACTATGCAACCCCCAGCCAAACACACCTATTTCTCATGCCACAGAAAAGCACAATGCCATCAATCTCTCCTTCAGTTAAAAAATACAGAAGACCTGAGAGCACATGGATGATACCAAGTCTGATTCATCTCTCACACCCACCTGTACCCAAAGAATCCTGCAATGGTCCCCAGGGAAATGAGCATGACCAGAGACAGCACCAGGCAATGTCCGAACCATGGTCTCCAGGCACCAGCTGCAGGCCAAGAAGACTGGTGGTGGTCCCCCTAGTGCCCCATTAATACTCTTTCTCTGGGAGGAGAAGGTCTTGGCCATCCTGCATCCTGAGGGTTTGACAGGAATACCCAGTGGAGTGGAGTCTGGTAAGTTACAAAACAAAAACGTTCAGAAAAATACGTCATTCATGCTCATGGCTCACCTTTTGCCTCTGTTTTGTTCATGTACCCCACCAACATTCACTACCCACAGCAACTGAGTTTTAACACTCTCAATGTATATTATTGGACCCAACATTACAGTTACCACATGCCATATGTCCACATGGGCCCTGGAAATCTCAAAACAACAAAAACACATTTCAGGATCCATGGTATGTTCTAAAATGAAAATGCATGCTCAAACATAAATGCACCCTGCCTACAGATATGTACTGCACAACAGTTGTCAAGTGTTGGGGAGTAGAGAGAGTGACCTGACTGCAACTACCAGCAGGCACTGTTTCTGTAACTCCATCAGCCCACTGGTCACTTACCCATATACCCCTATTTGTCTACTCACAAATTAAGTTTACACACCCGGGAGAGAACATCTATCAAGTACTGGGGAAGCGCGAGTGACCTGACTGCAACTCCCAGCAGGTCCTGTTTCTGTAACTCCAACCATCAACCAAGTGGTCCCTTACCATATACCCCTGTTTGTCAACTCACAAAATGAAGTTTACTCACCTGGGAGGAGAACATCTGTCAAGTATTGGGGAGTAGAGAGAGTGACCTGACTGTAACTCCCATCAGACCTGTTTCTGTAACTCTAACAACCAGCCCAGTGTTCACTTTTGTCAACTTACAAGTGAAGTTTACTCACCTGGGGGAGAACATTTGTCAAGTGTGTGTAGTGAAGGGAGTAACCTGGCTGCAACTCCCAGCAGGCCCTGTTTCTGTAACTCTAAACACCAGCACAGTGTCCACTTGCCCATGTACACCTGTTTGTCAACTCACAAATAAAGTGTATTCCCCTGGGGGGAGAACATCTGTCAAGTATAGGGGAGAGTGACCTGACTGCAACCCCCTGTTTCTGTACCTCCAACCATCAACCCAATGGTCACTAGCACCAATACATCAGCAGGTAAACTCACAAATTAAGTTAACTCATCTGGGGGAACAGCATCTGTCAAGTATTCAGAAGTAGAGAGAGTGACCTGACTGTAACTCTGAGCAGGCCCTGCATCTGTAACTCTAACCATCAGCTCAGTAGTCACTTGCCCCAGTACAGCTATAAATGAACTCACAAATGATGTTTGGGATGTAAATATTTGTCAAGTGTGTGTAGTAGAGAGAATCATCTGTCTGCAACTCCCAGCAGGCCCTGTTTCTGTAACTCCAAACACCAGCACAGTAGTTACCTTGTCCAAAAACCCTTGTTTGCCAACTCACAAATGAAGTGTACTCACCTGGAAGTGATAAAGCACAGATCATGCTCAAATCAGAGTTATGTCTGCCTACCTAGCTCCATCTTGACTTGCAATGCCAAGGTAAAAATACTGAGGACAGGAAGAACCTACAATAAGTTTTCATAAGACCTCAAGATGCAGTAGCAGATTGGCAGCAGCGCCAGATACATTGACACAGCACTGTGTACATGATGACTCCAGTCACATATACAACAAAGTCCTGGGTCTGCCTGCATCACACTCAACTGGGCCTCAAAATGGCAAAGCCTTATCTAGACTCTCCACTGTGTTGACTGCACTGGTGGCAAGATGACATTTTCAGGCCATCCTCCAAAGTGCAACTAATCTGCACATCTCAGAAGCTGCTTGAGTCAAATTGGGTTGGCATGCTTCACACATCGTGCCAAATCACCCAATGACTTGGTTACTTGCCATAATTGGATTAACTACAACTTGACTTTGTCCAAGGTCATCTAAACTGTTGGAAGTAGATGTCACAATGCAACCAGTAACAATGTATGTTTTACATCCACAGGTGGATCTGCTGCTGGGCACTCAGAGGGCATGGAACAGACTGCCACTAACCCTCTGGATGAAGCCCTCAGTGATGAAGACATTCCTGGATGTCTGGATGTGGAGGACGGTTCGGGCCCAGGCAACCTGGTCACATGGAAACAGTGAGTCTCACTGACCCCACAACATCACCTCCCGGCCCTGTTGCATTGACATCCCGGGCTACAATTCACCCCCAACCTGCATCCCTAGCTCAGTGTCCAGCATCTTGTGCCCCCCAGTCCTGGATCCTGAGTTGCAGTGTAACACGTCAGACAATGAGAGTCCAGGAACAAGTTGGAGAGGGCACCCTGTGGCAAGGGCACAGGTCCGTGGGGGGAGGGTGCGCAGGAGGGATGCTGTGGGCCAGCAAGGTGAGGTAATTGGGCTGCTCTTGGCCAGGACACCATCAGCCATGTCTTGGGGGGGTATATCAGGAGTCCCAAGACGTGATGGGCCAGGTGCTGATGAACTTCAGGAAATCAAACAGTTACAGAGGGACATGCATAGGGCAATGCGGGAACAGATGGAGGCCCACAATACCAACATCACCTCCCTAACAGGGGTGTTGAGGGACATAAACATCAACCCTGAGCAGGGCTTTTCAACACCAGCCTACCCCTTCCTTTGGCTCATCAACAGCAGACCCATGAACATTGGTGCCAGTCACCAGAAGGCAAGCCCTGCCAGAGGAACAACAAGCTCCTGACACCCCTGCCTCTGTAGCAGCAGATCCTTCTCCCCATGCAAGCGGGGTCATCCAGCAAAGGACGAGTGAATGGCAAGACATCCAACACTGCCAGTAATAACCCTCTTCCTTAGGACCTCCTTTGTGTGTTACACATTCACTCTCGACTGATCCTGATCCACCTACCATTTCCAATGGGAGGAGTACTCTGGACTTTAAACTCCTAGTGGAGTGGTATCTACTCCAGTGATTTTATTCACCATGACTAACCCCTTCACATTTGGAGTTTTGTTGAGTCATGTCACGTATATTTTATGTTAATCATAGCTGCCCAATAAAATCACCCTTCACTCACTCATTGCCTGCTGATCTTGATTTCATATTTAGACATGTAGATATGTCAGACCATTTGAATTATACAATAATGATCCAAGGTACTTCTTCCAAATAGGATATGTTGCATGTAAACAGTATTCAGTTCAGGATTACAACCCTCCCACACAAACTCATACATACAAGTGTCTGCTCAAACTAAAAATCTTATTACATCGTTCAGCACATAAGCTTTCAAAATGTCTGAACTTTTGGAAATCATGAATGATTGACTCATACTGAGTAAACATATTGGCAGGTACAGACCACCAGATCAGGGAAGGAAGGGATTTGTCAGACATTGACCTGTAGAATAGGCAAACATTGATGCGGTTAATGTCATCAGCTTGTCCTTATGACATACCATACCAAAGTAATTCAACATCACATAATCCAAGATACAGACAGATGGTAGTACAACAGTCCCTGAACACCGGGCCATCACAATCCAATGCCCATGCATCTGCTGGTATGATACAAACATATGTCAGTGTTGTGGCACAGCACTGTGGCCTACAATGATGAAACGTGTCTACAGCTACATACAGGTGATTCAAAAAGAGTGTTTAGCCAATGTGAAAGAAAAATGACTTAGATGTAAGCAATGACTGCATATTTTATGACCACATGTTGGCACACATGATGCATCAGGCCCACCACAGCACACAAAATAAGTCAAATGGGCACTTGTGACCTTCCACCCAACCACTGTGCAAGCTGTCTTGGCACAGGTCTCATGCACCCAAACTCTGTGACCTACCTTACCTTCAACAATCTATATCCACTTTGTGTCTCAGAACAGCATTACATACCTGCCAATGTAACAACTCTGAAATGCTCACATGAAGATGTCATGATGAAGGTTTGTGTACAGTTAACAAAACAAGGAGTATAGGTTTGAAACCATACATATGACACAAGTCACATAGTAAGCATCTGGTAAACAAAGTACATTTGTGAGGAAACTGACACAAACAAAGCAACATTATCAAGGTGGAGATGTGTCAAAAGCTATCATATCAAACAGCCTTTGGCTGATTATTGCAGAGTATCAGCTCCCTAGCTGGATCCAAAACACTAAACTTCTCACTTTCTCACAACTACAGTTCATTGCACAGTCACAGTCATTACATCACATGACATACTTGCACTCATAACAAATAGCTATTGTGAGATCTACTCACAAGTCAGCTCCTTCCTCTTCACCACTGTCATCCTCACTTGGCATTTCAGAAGTTTTACCCAGTGGCACTGCAGGCTCCCCCTCCTCTAAGATGTATGGGATATTTCTCTGCAGCACAATGTTGTGGAGCATGCAGCATGCCCTAGTGATCTGACACACTCTCCCAGTTGAGTAGAGTAGGGCTCCACCCGTCTTGTCCAGACACTTGAATCTGGCCTTCCAAAGCCCAAAAGTCTGCTCACTGGCTGCTGTGTCCTTCCACAGGCCTTATTGAAGCATAGTTGGATTCCTCAGTGTCCTCAACAAACAAGGATGGTTTGGATATGCAGAGTCTCCTGTTAAGGAATGGGACATAAGTGTAACAATGAGTCACTCACATCATGATTGTAGCACCTAACATTGCACACACACACAATCAGGACAGATGTGACTTACTAGCCAGCCAGGCCGTCTGTGGGTGCAGTTATGACATCAGCTGGGGTACAGTGCTGTTCCGCTTTATGAAGGAATCATGGGCTGATCCAGGATGACGGGCATACACATTTGAGATGCAGACATCCGCCAAACAGACAACTTGCATGTTGATGAAATGGACGTTCTTTCTGTTGGAATAGAATTGTTTCGTGGCATTCAGTGGCACCAAGCCAACATGTGTGCCATCAGTGCCCCCATACATGTGGGAGGCGGGCAAAACCATAAAAGTCAGTCTTCACATTGGCTAAATCCTCATGTCAGTGGAACCTGATTTAGCAGTTGATGTGTTTAAACACTGCTGAGAGGAAATCCTTCAACACCAAACTGTACATAGGTTGGGATATACCAGCAAATAGGGCCACTGTATGTTGATAGGACCCTGTGGCCAGGAAGTGCAATACTGACATGACTTGTGCAATGGGTGGTATTCAGTTTGAAATGCTGTTAGCTGGCATCAGATCTGGCTCCAACTGATGGCAGAAGACCACCATTGTTTGCCTATCCACGAGGTATACCTTGATGATGTGGAGTTCCTCCATGGTCTGAAGGTCTGGCAGTGGATGGTAGGTTGTCACATCCTCCCTTTCCCAGGGTACCTATGTGTGACAACACATGATTTGTAACATTAGTAAGTATGTCCACAGCAACATACATTATGCATGCCAACAATATCATCTGACAAAGCATTTCTGACTGGATAGACATGACACAGAGTACACATACCAGCTGGCAAGCACACAAGGGTCACATGTGACCCCCATGGTTGTTAACATGTGTCCTCAACATGGATTCACGCGAAACCCAACTATCTGCTACACAATTGCCCATCAAAATCTGACTGTATTTTCCGACTGCCAAAAATACTGTCAGTGGTGGTGGACCATGGACCACAGTGATATGCCATCTGTGCCTTGAAACAAGCTATACTGGTGGTGTGATGATCCAACACATATATTGTAGGTGTGACAAACACAACTTACAAAGACATACACAGTATTTCAGACCTCCAAAATGGCAGATGCCTGACCTACTCCACTGGACATTGGGAACTGCCCCCGAGCACCAGAGGAAGCCGTTGACACAGTAGGCAGTTCCGACTGTGGTGGACTCAGTCATAGGCTAACGTTGTTGCCTGTGGTGGTCGCGCCCCAGTGGCTGGGTCCATTGGCAGTGATGACCATGTAAGTGGTGGAAGTAACTGCCATGTTGTGCAAAATTAGTCACTTGACTCCTGACACTGCTGCCAGCAATATCTCCACTACTTGAGCTGCTGTGTGCCGCCTCTGGGAGCAATCATGCCACGTCCAGCAGGTCATAGGGCCCCTGCCTTCCTCCAGAGGAGCTGGAGAGGCTTGTGAGTGAGATCCTTCTCCTGTATGGACAGCTCTATGGCTGACCAGAGGAGCAGTTCAGTACATCATCTGCACACTTGACTCTGTTTAACACCATCCTTTCCCTCCTCACGGGCTACAATGTGCTCCTGCGTGCCAAATAAACTTCTTGTGTGCCTGTTGTTGCAGTCTGTGTGGCATCAATGGGATGTACATGGTGCAGGTATTGTTGATCAGTATCATATGTCGTGCTCATTAACACTGTGTTGTGTGATGTTTTTTGGGATCCTAGATCCTCCTTGGTTTGGATGCACATAATTAGGCAAGGAGACCTTACTGCCATCTAATTACATTTCTCTGTTTATGATGGTTGTAAATGTTAGACAACATGTATGTGCATGACAGCATGAGCTGTGTCTGCATCTTGTCTGAGTCAATTTGAGGATCTTGTAAGCAATATGTATAGTGCTACAGATCTTTCAACCCATATCTGGCCGAGCCAAACTGTTGTCTCAAAGGCATTTCATGACCCACTCTGCCCTTCAGGTTGCAACACAAACCACACTGCTGATGGCCACATGATGGAACAATACACATGAAAGTGATGGAAATGTGAGTGACATGTAGGTTCTGTATGCTCAGCCTGCAGAGACCAGGGCCTGTCAAATGCATCTCCCAGTATGCAACATAGTCCAGGCTGTGGGAGTGTCACTATGGCTATGCAACTGTGGCACAGTGCCCACTCCCTGTATACCAGAAGATCCTGTCATGTGACCAATATGAGGCTCTAGTAGCAACACCTGCCTGAATGCCTCAATCCATTGACTAGAGTAGGAATGTGTACAGAGGCACACCCTAGAACTAGTCCATATGTGCATTTTGCATCATTGGCAACGTGTATCTTTGACTCATGACAAGTTCCTTACTCCCACAGGTCTGTTGCCATCTTCACAGAAGTCATATTTGTTCTGTACAGGCTTTTTGCACAAATGACAGACCCACAGTGCAAACAGTGTGTATAGTCCTGGGAGCTTGATTACATAGCAGAAATTGGACAATGCATACCTTTGTGTGTTGGATGATATCTCTGTAGTTCAGACACATATATCCAAAGGAGTGTTCTGTGGTACAGGTACATACCACAGCAACCCCCCCCCCCTGAAGTGGCATGAGTCTGCATTTTTGAGGCCACATGTCCACGCATGCATGGGGAAGACACTCTCTGTACCAGTGTAAAGGTGAAGTCTGTACTATGGAATTTGCCTGTAGGGACTGCATACAGTAAGTCAATCTCGAGTGTAAATGTGTTGGTCCAATCACACCTAAGGAATTTACCCTTCAGAAGCCACATAGGTGTGTAGTGTTTCATTGTGGCTCACTTCACATGTTAGTCATTGTAGTACATGAGCAGGGTAGTTAGTCTGCAGATAGATGGATACAAAAATGTGTAGTCATTTACCTGTACCTATTGGCTTGTGTGCTTGTGTGATTTACACTTGTGGTGTGTTGACAAATTGACCATTTTGTGCTTGGCGTGTTTGACATGTGTGTGACACAACCATTTGGGCTAAAACTTGTGATAGTAATCACTTGATTTGTCTCTTACATCCATACAGGTAAACACTCATCAGAAGAAGGAGTTATGGAGAGCCATAGCCTGAAAGGTGCAGACCCTGGAGGTCTACAGTTGGTGGAGCGCCCAATGTCGCAAGAGGTGGGAGGTCTTGAGATGCTGGGCCCGGAAGATCGTGGAGGCCCAGCTGGGGCTGTCCTCCCAAAGGGGGCAGGGTGGATGTCGGACCATGACCCCCCTTATGGGCTGCATTCTGGCGATGGCATACCTGGACCTTGATGGGCATTTGAAGGGAACATAACAGCCATAAGCGGGTGAGCATCGGGGATGTTCCTGCCTATCACATTTCAAAGTTAATGGCAAAATTGGTGCGCTCCTTTGGTTTCCAGGTGTCTTCCTATGCAGATGACAATCAAATCAATATTTCCCTCACTGATGATTGAAAGGGGTGGCAGACACATTTAGGTCCTGTATGGCCACAGTCAGTACTTGGATGAGGGAGAACTGGCTTAAAATGAATGATGAAAACAGAGATTATGGTCTTTGGGGCAGAGAATTTGATCTGGACTGACTGTTGGTGGCCAGACACTTGCGGTCTGCCTCCCATTGTGATGGTCGCAGCAACAAATCTGGAGGTGATCTTTGATAATACGTTGACATTTGACACCCAGGTCAATAGAACAGTGAGATCTGGCTTTTGATCATCAAGACCTTAAAGAAAATCCCTTTCTTCCTGGGGAGTTAAGTCAGTGGTCACTATGCTCATTACATCTCTCCTAGACTACTGTAATGCCTTGTATTTGAATCCAAATCAGTATTCTTTAAATAAGCTTCAGGCCATCCCAAAAATAGCTGCCCTGTTGGTATTGGGTCTGCAGAAACCCGTCTCTGTAAGGGAGAGCCTAAGGGCACTCCATTAGCTGCCAGGGAGAAAGCGTTTGACCTTTAAAACCCTGTGCCTGGTATGTAAAGCCTGCCATCAGAAGGGCTTCTGTTATCTTAGGGCTGCTATCAATTGGTATGCTTCTAGCAACCTTCTGTGATTGGCAGGACAGATAAAAGTGATGGTTCCCAGGTTCCAGAAAGCTAGATGGGGAATACATGCACATGTATTTTTGAGATTCTTATGTTTACATGTAGGAAAGTCCTCCTTTTTGCCCTGGTCACCCCCAAAATTTTGGACAGATACTGCTGGTTACTGACTCTTGGCTGTGCCCTGGGTACTGCTAACTAGCCCCAGGACCAGTGCTCTTTGTAAAGTGGATATGCAAATTAGGCTAATTATAATTGGCTATGCCAACCTACCTATAAATCCCTAGTATATGGTAGGGCATATACATTTAGGAACCCCATCATAGATAATACCCTCATAGTTGTACTGCTGAGGTGCCCAGTGTCATTCTAGAGCCAGGCCTGCCTTGCTGAATGCTTTTAAATTAAATTCACCTTCCAATTCGAATTTGGAGTTAAAAGTACTTCCAAAGTCTTAGATTACCTTATTTCTGCATACAGGTCACCCCTAAGGTGTGCCCTAGGTGCCCCCAAGTTGGGTGCAGTGTAACTATAAGCAGAGACCTTATAAAATATGTTTTATAAGCCCTGGTGAGGGACAAATAGCCACATTTGTTTTCCTTCATTGTAGTGAATGGGCTCCATTGTCACGGCGCGCGGCGCGAACACACGCCGCGTACCCAGTCTATCGTTCAGCATACGAGGCCCCAAATTGGGCATGGGGCCTAGTTTCTTTATAGCGCAGCACGCTTTCGGGCATGTCTAACCCCCCCACTCACCTGCTATTATTGTTCCTTCTTTCTGTCGCCCTCATTTGTGCCTCCCTTTATGTTTTTCCTTCTTTCCCATTATTCCCCTCTCTTCCCAGCATGCCTTGGTTCCCTACTCTCTATGGCTCCTTGTCCATTCCTTTCTATGTGTTTTTCCCTATCTAATATGGTGTCCTTGCACTTCCTGTTGGTCGCTTCCTGTTTTGGGGTATTTAAGGGCTGTGATTCTTTTCCTCCTTGCGCTGCAACACTTTTTTTGGATGGTGTCTTCGATCCTTCTTCCTTGTGTCAGACACTGGTCCAAGTCTGTTCCAGTGTTTCCCTCTTCTTTTTTGACCTTATATTTACTTATTGATTTTTGCTCCTGTTTCAGGACATTTCCTTTTGGAGGTTTTTCCCCTTTTTAGGGCTTTTTTCCCTCTGGCACTACTTCTGAAGGATAATGTCTGCCCTTGGCTTTCCTATCGCCTGCAGTACCGTTGCTACCAGAAAGAGTCGCCCCTACCTGGGCCAAGGCCGAACATTTAGAAACAAGAACCTCACCACTCGTTCAGCGGACTCCAGGTTCAAGCAGCTCGTAAGTCGTGACATCCATAGGCTAAAATTGGGAGACTTTATTTTTAATTAATAAAGTCCCAAAAGGAGCTAAATATTTCATGTTTGGGATAAAACTGATTGTTATAATAAATCCAACAACTTACCATTATAAAATTTAATATAACTAGTTCTGGCAAAGTATTTTGGAACTTTACCTGAAAGTTGCCAACTTTTGCCCTGTAGTGCTCTTCTCTGATTGGCCGGCCTCTGGCTCAGTTCTGACTCAGATTGTATATATATATATATATATATATATATATATATATATATATATATAGTATCAGAATGGCCAGATGAGGGATAAGGATTTAGGTAGGGTACTGCGGGGAGGGAGACCTGAAGCAGAGTATAATAATTAGAATCCTGTCTTTTCTCTCACAGTAATTATAATATCAAGGCACCAACATACCGCCGCCGCAGCGGATCACCGCTACCCATATTATGACACACACATAGCAATCCGTCACTATACAGCCCAAAGGTCGGTGATAAACTGGTGGTAGCAAAACCCACACTGTTACACCAACAGAACTATGCCCACAACATTATGACCCACGAATCACCACAGCGGACATTCAATGGCGGTAAACCATTGGTGGTAGATACCGCAGCGCTCAAAATACACACACACTAAGAAAACAACACCACATTGGAGAATTTAAACTACACACACCTAACACCCATTTATACACCACACCCACACCCCTATAAAACACACATTACCCACAACCCTTTACGAACACAAACAAGTGCCACAAAAGAGATAGCAAGACCACAGCCAAGACCACAGCCACACACCACCATCACCTATACACCATCCATGCACCTTACATCACACACCCCAACACATCACCCTACACACTCTCACTCACACCACTCACACTACACCCATGGCACCACAACGACACCCCAGCTTCTCAGAGGAGGAGCTAAGAGTCATGGTGGAGGAACTCATCTGGGTAGAGCTACAGCTATTCGGATCACAGGTGCAACAGACATCTTTTGCAAGGAAGATGGAGCCTTGGCGGAGAACCGTGGACAGGGTCAAAGCTGTGGGACAGCACCCCAGAACAAGGGATGACATCAGAATGAGGTGGAACGACCTATGGGGGAAGGAGCATTCCACAGCAGCAAGACACCAAATAGCTGTACAGAGGACTGGCAGTAGACCCCCATCTCCTCCCCCACAACTAACAACATGGGAGGAGCAAGTCTTAGCAATCATGCATCCTGAGGGCCTGGCAGGAGGAGGAGGAGGACTGGACTCTGGTAAGTCAAATCTCTATTACTATCAACCCCCCTACCTGCATGCCATCACATAACCCTACCCTTACCCTCACTCCCATCACTCCACCACCTCCCACACACCCCACCATCACAACCCACCCATCCCAATAAGAAGCCCTGCATGGAACACCAATGCATGGACACCCATCACAGACCTGTATGGACACCTATTACTAAAGCATGCACACTAGAGGGAAACAGCTAGCCCACCAAATAACAACTCACACAAGACAAAGCTGCCAGGGCAAAACCATCCTTTGAGGGCAACACACCCATGCACAAGATGTCACACGCATAAACAATGACACTGCATTTACATCCCCATAGGTCCCCCAGCCAACGTCACCGGAAAGGAGGTGCCAGCAACATCCACCCCCCCCAGAAGAGGCCCACAGTGATGACAGCAGCTCTGGATGCCTGGATCTGGATGACCAACCTGGCCCGTCAGGGATCTCCGGGCAGTCGGTTACCCAGACACAGCCCCATACCATCACAGAGTCTCCTCCCTCATGAAACACCAGCACAGTAGCCACCCAGAGGGCCCATACCTCTGTTCCCAGGACACATCAATCAGCAGTGTGTCAACCACTACAGGGACCCCAGGCCACCCCACAATCACGTGACGAACAGGGACCCGGGGTCAGTGGCAGTGGGCATACGGTTCAGAGGACAAAGGCACAGGACAACAGGGAAGCTGGGAGGACTGCTGTATGACAGGATGAGGACAGGTCCAGGCAACCGACTCTCCAGGAGGCACTCACCAAGATCCTGGAAGCATACCACTATTCCAAGTAGTCGATGGGCCAGATACTGGACAAAATGGAGGAGAACCAGCGGCTGCAGGAGGGACAGTACCTTGGGATCAGGGAGGACTTAAAGGACATAAACACCACCCTGGTCACCATTGCAGGGATGCTGGCAGACATGGCCAACACAATGAGGGAGGCAGTGGCACACCACTGGGCCCATACCACTAGCCAAACCGATGAAACCGATGAACAGCCCTACACCTCCGCTGCCACTAGTGGACCAACAGGCCACCAGAACCCCTCCCCCTGCAGAAGGAGAACCACCCTGCCAACGGTCCCTGCGATCCATGCAGAAGCCAGAGACTATTACCAAGACCCACCAGGAAATAAGACTATCCTGAACGTCACCTTTGTGTCCACCCTGTCCACCTTGAATTGCCTTTGCTCCCCTTCCTATGACCCCTTGAACAATGCACCTGTGATCCACATAGACTGGACTCTATCCTGGACTTTCCTCCACCATCACCCCAGCCCATTGCACACCCCCCTCTACTTATTAGCACTTAAATAAACACCCTTTAAAAAAATACAAATATGGAGTATGTCTAATGATTTAACTATGTATTTGTTGAACAAGGTATAAGCACTGCAATACAACTGTACAGTAATGTATACATAGGAATGACCTGTAGTTGGCTGCAGTCAATACACCAGGAGTGATAGTGGGGCACAAATATCTGCAAATAGAGACGCCAACGGGTACATTGAGCGGCCATAGAAGTGGGAAAATAAGCCTGCCAGTGACAATGTCAGACACAAAACTGTCAATGAAAAGTGAAGTTACAGTGTCTTAGCTGTGTGTCAATGGAAGTATTGTTGTATTATTGCACTTCTGTTGTCCTCATCCTCATCCTCTGCCTCCTCATCTTCACTGTCCACCGGGTCCACTGCTGCCACATGCAAGTTGTGCAACATACAGCATTTCACGATGACCTGGCAGACCTTCTTGGGTGAGTAGCACAGGAAACCACCTGTGAGATGGAGGCTACGAAACCTAGCCTTTAGGAGGCAGAATGTCCTCTATATAATTCTTCTTGTTCATTCATGTGCCTCTGCCCTTGTCCTGGGATTCCTCACAGGGATCAGTAGCCATGAGAGGTTGGGGTAACCAGAGTCACTTGCAAATATCGAGGGACACCTGTTAGACACACACTTATCCTTAGGGCCCACACCATACCAATACACCAACATCCACTGGGTGGGAACCAGGGCTCACCTCTTAGCCACACCTGGTGCCCCTGGAATTAAGCCATCACATATGGAATGCTGCTATTCCTCAGGACAAAGGCATCATGCACATACCCAGGATACTTTGCATTGACATGGAAGATGTACTGGTCCGCCAGGCACACTATCTGCACATTCATTGAGTGAAAGCTCTTCCGATTTCTGAACACCTGTTCATTTCTCTGGGTGGGGAGGGAAATGCAATATGTGTACCATCAATTGCCCCAATAATGTTGGGGATTTGTCCCACTGCATAGAAATCAGCTTTCACTGTGGCCAAATCCTCCACCTGGGGGGAAACGATATAGCTGTGCATGTGTTTAATCAGGGCAGACAACACTCTGGTCAGCACTATTGAGAACATTGGCAGTGACATTCCTGCTGCCAAGCCCACTGTCACTTGGAAGGAGCCAGTCACCAGGAAAAGGAGCACAGATAAGACTTGCAAAGAGGGGGGAATCCCAGTGGGGTGACGAGTAGCAGATATCAGGTCAGGCTCCAATTGGGCACACAGCTCTCTGATTGTGGCCCTGTCCTGTCTATAGGTGAGGATACTGTGCCTGTCCCCCATTGTTACCAAACCCACCAGGGGTCTGTACACAGGGGGATATCTCCATCTCCTATTCATCCACAGCGGTTGCAATCTATGGGGCAAAACGGTGAGCAGCTGGTCAGTATCTCATATTTCCAAACACTACACTTCATTGCATGTTGTGATTGTAACAGTATATTGTTGGATAGGTTCAAATGGTGCTTATGTGTACTGTGACACAGTTAGGTGCCATGGCCTGCCCCCCCCCCATAAAATGGCGTCCACCTGTCCTGTATGGAGAGACATGTGGAAATGAGGTAATTCCGCTGATGTTGTGCACCGTTGCGAGAGGTGGTCGAGAACCACTGTGCAACTCATCATTGGTTATCATTGGGCCCTATGGGTTACAGTGGCCAATGGTGATGTACACCAGCGGTGACGGTATGCACCACCGCGGACGTGACTGCCATTTTCTGTCTGTTCACTCACTTTCTACCTGACCTTCAACAGGAGAGGACCTATACTGCATGTGCTGCTGTGACCTGTGTCTGGATTCGACCATGGCTCGTGTCACTGGGGAAAACGGCCTGCCTTCACCACAACGGAGTTGGAGGGACTGGTGGATGGGGTCCTACCCCAGTACTGAATGATGTATGGGCCTCCAGACCAACAGGTGAGTACACTGTGAGCACAATGCATGGGGCATGAATGCATGGAGTGCTGCGTGTGAAGGCCTCGTGTGAGGGGGGTTGGTCGAAGGGCCATAGGCAGCGTGTTATATATATGTTTGGCCATGTCTGTGCATAAGGGGATGTGAAGGGCTATGGTGGGCCACAAGTGTAACAGGCAGGACGGTCTGACTGATACCTTTACCTATGTGCATTTCCCTGCGGGTCAGCTCCCATCAGAAAAAGGGTATATGGCGTGCCATCGCCAAGGACATGCGGACTCTGGGAGTCTACGGCAGGCGCAGCACCCACTGTCGGAAATGGTGGGAGTACCTGAGACGCTGGGCACGGAAGACGGCAGAGGCCCAGCTGGGGATGGCCTCCCAATGAGGAAGGGGTGCCCATCAAACCCTAACCCCCCTGATGGCCCGCATACTGGCGGTGGCCTATTCGGAGCTGGATGGGCACTTGGGGGCATCACAGCAGCCACAAGGGGGAGAGTACAGTGCCCCAATATACTACTTGGGCACAGTGGTATCCGGGTGGGGGAAATGGGCCTGTGGGTGTCCCTAGGCCAGGCCCGACATTGCAGGGTAGGTCCCATGTTCGGCAGGGTCTGATGTAAACTTCCTCCAACCAAGCTAGTAGGCATCCACTACTGGGTAGCGGTCTGTGGGTCTCAGGTATGCTGCAATTGCCGTTAGGTGTTCATGTCCATGGGCTGGTGACTAACATTGTGACTGGTAGTGCATTGCCTAGTGCGTAGAACGTTTCCCTGTGTGTGTGTGTCGTTTACGCCAACTGTGGTGTTGTTGCAGCCATTGACCAAGTGTATGCTTTGTCTCTTCCCCCCTCTTTTTGTTTTGTCACCCTGTCCTTATGTGCATTAGCATCATCTGGACGAGTAGCAGAGGCACTGGCGACGGAGGGAGCTGTATCTCACAGGGCCAAGGAGGCCAAATCCACTGGCGGTGAGGGCACCAGTGGGGAGGAGGGCGAGGGGAGCACCACAGCGGAAACTGGAGTGGACAGTTCGGACAGTGATATCTCCTACGATGGAAGCTCCCTGGAGATGGTGGACACCTCTGTGCCCACCCAACTATAGGTACAGCCGTCACCCCCGTACCAGCACCGCCCTTCCAGCAGCCCCTCAGTATGTTTCCCGTGCCCACTCACCCAGGAGGGTGGGCATCTCCTTCCCCCCAGGCACCTCAGACCCTACCCCAGTACTCCTGCTGCCCTTAGTGAGGAGGCTATTGACCTTCTGCAATCCATCTCTGTTGAGCAGTCAACCACTGAAAATGCCATCCAGGGGCTGGCAGCGCAAATGCAACAGACCAATGCATTCCTGGAGGGCATTCACACTGGCATGGCGGCCCAACAAAGACCAATCAAGGCTCTGGCCTCCTCTCTGATGGCAGCTATTGTCCCTAGTTCTAGCCGCTCCCCTCCAACTTCCTTTACCCAGTCCCATTCCCCTCAGCCCCAACCTATCCCAAGCACACAGGCAGACCAGCATGCACACAAGACAACACACAGGGGTGGTTCAGGCAAACACAAGCACCACACATCATCACCCAGGCACTCACACAAACACCACCCAGATGGAGACATACCAACATCTACTGCCTCCACTGTGTCCCCTCCTCCTCCTCGTACACCTCCCTTCCAGTTGCGTCTACACTCACATCTATATGCACTACATCCACATCCACTCCCACCATCACTATCACGCCTATCACTATACGCCCCTCACTGGCAGTCACCATCCAGACATCCATGTACACGTCCCTAGTGTCCTCTCCCACTGTGTCTGTGCCCCCTCCTCCCAAAGTACACATGGACAGGGCACTCAGACACCCAACAGCCATCCACCTCACAACAGCATCCAGCCCATGCACCTGCACTGAAAATCAGCAAACAGACACCTCCTATAGCCACTCCTCTTCCTCCACTCCCAAACCTTCACCCTCTTCCCACCAAAATGTCCCTAAGAAGCTTTTCCTCTCCACCATTGACCTCTTCCCTACCACTCCCCCCCTATCCTTCACCTCGGGCCAGGGTGGTCAGAACCCAGGCGAGCACCTCAGCCACCCAGCCCACAGCCACAGTAATGTCGACAGCTACTCCAGGTGGGAGAGGATAGCGGGCACCAGGCACCCACACTGAAAGGGTGCCTGCACCAGGTGCTACAAGGAAGGCTAAGGAGGCACCACCAGCTGCATCAAGGAAGGGCAAGAAGGCACCCCCAGCTACAACAGGGAAGGGAAAGGAGCAATCCCCGGCTGCTGACAGGAAGGGCAAGGGGCCTGCACCAGCAGGCAGGAAGGACAGGAGGCCTGGTGCTGGGACTCATTTGGAGCCCCCACCACCAACCATGGTGGTTCAGCCATCTGAGGCTGCAGGGGAAGGGTTGGAGTCTCCTCCCACCACTGCCAGCACCGCCACTGCACCCCCACCAGCACCACTGCCCCCAGCAGCAGCCCCAGTGGGCAGCCATCCAAGGCTGCAGGGGAAGGGCTGGAGCCTCCCCCCACCACTGCCAGCAATGCCACCAGCACCGCCACCAGCACCACTGCCAGCAGCTCCAGCCCCAGTGGGCAGCTGTCCAAGGCTGCAGGGGAAGGGCTGGAGCCTCCCCCCATTACTGCCAGCACCGCCACCAGCACCACTGCCAGCAGCAGCATCAGCAGCCCCAGTGGGCAGCCGTCCGAGGCTGCAGGGGAAGGGATGGAGCCTCCCCTCACCACTGCCAGCACTGCCACCAGCACCACTGCCACCACTGAGCAGCCGTCACCGCCGGCGGACAGTGTTTAGTCCTGCATTCATGGGCTGTTGTGCAGCCGGGCCCCGCAAATCCTGTGGGTCTGACACCCAGCTGAGAGACTGTGACCTTGCACTCCCCAAGATCTGCATCACAGGGCACAATGTCCCCTCCAGAACCAGTGGAAAAAGCCATCCACTCACCCCACCCATCCCAGGATTAAGCACACTGGGCACAATGCTCCCTCCAGAACCAGTGGAGAAGCCATCCACTCACCCCATCCTCCACAGGATGAGCCTCACTGGACACAATGCCCCCACCAAAACCAGTGGAAGAAGCCATTCACTAGAGATTCTGTGGCCTTGCACTCCCCAGGACCAAGCAGTGGGCAAACCACCCACTTGAGAGACTGTGACCTTGCACTCCCCAGAACCTTCTGGTTGTGTGTATGGTGTTGGGGGTGGGGGTGTATGTGTTGCGTGTGTGTCACTCTCTTTTTCCTCCCCCTCCCTTGTGTGCTAGGCGGAAGTACTCACCGTGGTCGTCTTCGCCGGCGTTGGGGTTCATAATGATGCAGAAGGTAGACGAGCATGGGGAAAACTTGCAGCTTGGGCTCCATGGCATTGTGGTTGTTCCCTGAGTCTCCACAGGTGAGCCCTTTGACTTCTGAGATCTGTTTCCCCCAGACAATATCTAACCAGAGTCTGCTGCAGCAAAACCTGAAGAAACTGACCAGCTGACCACTGTCCAGTGGTCATTTTTGGATTTGAGTCAGGTGCATTCTGGGAGTCGGAGTCCTAACCTTCAAGGAGCAACACAGAATTTCTGGAACCTTGGGGTGAGCTGTGGACTCCTAAAGGATCATCAAATACTTTTTGGAAGAAGATCAAGAAGTTTGGAGAAGATTGGAGAACTTTTGGAAAAAAGCTCCATAAAGGGACCAACTCAACGTTGTGAGTCAAGTCGGCTTATGACGACCGGGACCCAGCCTGACTTGCAGGTTCATCCCACTGAAAAGCTCCGTAGCCCCAGATTTCCAGGATTTCACCAGGGGCTCCTGGAAAGGCAATCCTGTGACGTTAACTCGAAATCAGCTCGCTGTGGAGGGTCATCCGAAGTCGGAGAGAAAAAGCTCCAAAAAAGTGATAAATTCCGAAATTAAAAAGTTGATAGGGACTTCCCACAGAGTCTATCTGAGAAGGGCTCCAATTACATCAAATCCAATAAAAAGTTCGGCCTGGACAAAGATTTCCTTTACAAAAAATTGTCTAAGTCCGAAGGTAGGATTCCTCACCGAGGTCTCCTGCGGCGCGTATCCAAAGAGGGCTCCAGGGAGGTCGGATTGGATTTGTGACTTTGTCCTGGTGAGAAAAATCTTCAAGAAAAAGACTAAAGGCCTCAATCGGATTTCGGTGGATGGAAAAGCCCTTCCGCCGAAATTCTGACAGGCAGGTTGCTGACACTGTGGCTGCCTCCCTGCCGGGCTCATTACAAGTTTCCCGCTAGGTCAGTGGGAACCAGCCTTTTACTAATAATGAGCCTACAGTATTGTTTACGGCTTGTAATAGAGACCGCGGCAATGCTGTGGTGCCCAGGATGCATAAGCAGAGCAGGGGCAGCTCTTGGGTCCCTTGCACCCATTCTCCTCTAGCCTTTTCATGGCAGTGCTACGGCCATGAAATCGCTGGCGGAGAACGAAGTCGCATTAGGGCCGCCATGACTGCCGGGCCACTTGAGCAACTAATCCTGGCGGTGCTTGCAGTCCAACCGCAGCTCGACCGCCGCGGTGGTAATATGGGTCTCAGACCACAGCATTGGTGGAGGTCCAACCACCACGGCGAACCTGGAAGTCATGAGATCACCAGGTTCGTAATGAGGGCCTGAGTCCGAAGGTTAACGTTTGACCAAGGCCTTCCGCTTGCTGTAGCCGAGCTGGGCTCCATCACAGTTGGCCTCAAATTTTTACTTTGCCCAGGTCGAGATACGACCAGAAAACCCAAGTGGCACTTTCAGTTTCTAGGCGTTAAAAACATTTATTCTTTGAAAATTCATTTCTCTGGTTCTCCTTATCTGATTTTATTAGTTTTGGTGTTAAATTAAAGATAAAAATATTTTCTATTTTTATAAATCGGTTTCGGATTTTTTAACTGTTTCCTTTGTTTTATTTATTACTGTTTTGTGGTTTCTGAATGCTTTACACACTTTGGGCCTCTTTTCGAGTTTGGCGGACGGGAAAGTCCGTTTGCCAGCTCCTAACAGGGTGTCCACCATCTCTGTGGCGACCTTTTTGCTGGAGTCATTGCAAGTTTCCCACTAGGTAACAAGAACCTCAGTTTACGCCTGCAGTCCTAGCGAGAAACAGGCTACAGCATTGTCTCTAGCTTGTAATCGAGCTGACGGCAATGCTGTGGCCAGCAGGGTACACCAGCACTCTCACAATGTTCACTGTCTAGAAATGAATTAATTATGAAAAAGGCTGTGAGTCATTGGAGAAAGGGGCGATGGATTCCTTCATCATGAGATGTGGAGTCAGGCTGCTTGAAGCAAAACAGAACATACATGCCACAGGAGCAAGCTGATTCAAACAAAAAATGTCAGGCAATGGCCACAGATTGACTATACCAAAGTTATTCTCTTCACTAGAAGAGCTTTAGCCTACTATAAGGTCAACGGTGGCAGTTAAACACATGCGATCGCAAAGCAGACAGTGGACATTGCAATAATGCTGGGCAGGGGGGTCCTGCACTGCCCATGCCAAGTGCATTCGCAGTGCAGGGTCCTTCTGTGGCTCACTGCACCTGTTCTCCACCAGCATTTTCACGGTGGTGTAACTGCCATGAAGAGGCTGGCAGGTAACAAGGTTGTAATGCGTAGGGCAATGATGTATTCAGAGCTGCCCTTGCAGATTATGATCTGCGCCACTGCCAGGCAGTGGCAGTTCCCTGGCAGTCTGACTGCCAGAATTGTAATGTGACCATTGGACTGTCACATCTGCGTTAGTCCAGACCACCCCTGTAAGTATGGTGGTCTGTTAACCACCACACTCGTATTGAGTCCCTTTGTCTCCAAAGTTAAACCTAACTGCTTCATGGCAAACTATCAAAGGTTAAGCTGGGGTTAATCTAATGAGACGTGACTGGACCTAGTGGGGGTTAAAGGCCTATTGGTAAGTGTTGGTACTTGCCCTTACGAATAAACCACTTTCCAACATTACATGTGTTTAGTTTTCAGGAATTCCTCCTTTCCTATTGACATACACAGCATTTGTTGTGGAGGAATATATATACTTTTACGTTTACAGTTACTGTTAATATTCTAATTAAATTACTTAAGATGTATTTTTATTTAGTAGAAATGCACTACAACCTGCAGACATACTTTACTTCCAGATATGACGAGACAGAGTTCTGGGTCTCTTGTGTTTCTGTTTCCTATCTTCTCCCATCCCTCTTTCCCTGCTTCTACCGCTGGCCTTTAAATCCCACTGTATGTGGCCACTGGTGGGCATGGTGACAAATGGAAAAGAGTATCACTTCTTCTGGACCTAAGGCTCAAGGTAAGTGCAGCATGACTCCTTTCTCTAATTGTGAAAGAGACGAAAAAATCAGAGATATACTTGTTATACTCAAAGTGCTATTTTCACAGTCTTGTTGTAGCTGCTCATTTATCCTGCTAAAAGAAGTGTATGGTTTTGGTCATATACTTCAATTCCACCAGAAAGCCGAACTTTCCAATGTGTTATATGAAGTAGAGAGATCATTTTACTTTGCACAAAATATCCTCAAGGTCCATCATTGCTTTCATAATATTCATAACATATTTCTGAAATAACAATGGAAAGCCTTTTCAGCATTGAGTCTCACAGTCTGGTAAGCTTATACTTTTTTGGCTTTAGGGCGTAGATGTTTTTTCTGATGTTTTAGAACCGTATCTTTTTTTGCAGCAGAGACGGCTTCTTGGATGTGCTCTAATTACTCCATAATTATTCATCAATAAAAGGAATTTCATTAGGTTTCACTACTTTTACTTGTATTCTTCTCAGTAGAAAACATGTGACATTCAATACATTTGTAGGCACGAAAAATGACACCAGACCCATCTTCTCAGAAAAGCTTCCGAGGCGACTAGATTTGTAAACTTTCATAGAGTGTATCACATTTTAAACGCATGCCTCTATTCTCGTTATGTCAGACCGATTATGGTCACTGCATTTCAGTTGTGTGATATTTAGACGAGCTGAGTATATTTCATTTCTAATTTATAAGCTATTGGTGTAATGTGAATTTTCAGAAAATTCCTTAGACGTGAAAATAACGGATTTTAGTAAAGGTAATGATTGATTTTGTGTGTGGCATTATACTTTAATCCCAGATTCATGTCACTTTTTTCCCACGACTTTAGTTGTATTCTTTAAAAAGTAGAAATATGATGTTTTATGATGTGCATTTATCTCTTAAATGAGAGTTTCAGTGTTTCATGATTCATTTTCCCGGCAGATCTTATTATATTCTCTAGGACAGACAGTTCTTAAATCGTGTCACTTTTGTACATCCCTTTTCTTTATTTGTGAAGTAGCCAGTCATGAAAAATATACCATTTACCAGATGTAATTCGTTGCCATTTGATTCAACAGTTTCTATGAAACTGAACGAGCAAGAGATTTCTCAGACTGATGTAAGGTAATTTTGTTTTTCTGAACACATACTTTTGAAAGTGTTTGCTAAGCTTGAAAATGGAAGAAAACTCCTGCTTAAGTTTCAGTTAAGTCTGGAAATGCATTTATTACAAAAAAAGGTTGTGAGTCATTGGAGAAAAGGGCGAGGGGTTCCTTCAGCATGAGAAGTTGAGTCGGGCTCAACTTGAAGCAAAACAGAATGTTCGTGCCACAGGAGCAAGCCGATCCGCACAAGAAATGGTAAGCAATGACCACAGATTCACTATATCAAAGCTATTGTCTCTACTAGAAGAGCTTTAGTCTACTATAAGGTCAGCCGTGGCAGTTTAACCACATGCGATCGCAGTACAAATGAATATTATGAAAGCAAAAGAATTAAAGGAACCAAAAGGAATGGTTGAACAACTTCCAGCTGCTTTAAAAAACAAAACGAGGAGCGCTTCTGGGATTACAGCAACAAACTAAAAAAACTGCAAAGCTACCAGGGAAATTATAGTGTTGGAGATGGCATGGGCTAGGCATATTATGGGTCTATATTCACACTGATCTCCTGCCCTCCATCACGCCGGACCACCTGAAGCAACAGAACCCAGTCAAGGCTCTATTCCGAACTAACAAATGCTGATATGGTCATGACCATGATAAGGAACATGAAAAAAGACGGGTTACCTGTTTCAAATGGCCTCCCAGACTGCATATATAACTGCGCTCCGGAAAAGTGGTCCAGGATGTTAACACAACTCTTCAATTTCACCTTTCTAACAGCAACAATTCCCAAAACATGGACGGGGTCTATTCTGTGTCCCATATACTAGAAAAGGGACCAGACCAAAGCTTTGAGTTACTGCCTAAAAGCATTATTGGATTTGGAGGCCGAAGAATGCGTTTGTGTTCTCCTTGAACAACTAGAGGCCTGGGTGCTAGACCAAGACACGCTCCCATTTTACAATAAGGCTTCCGGTCTGGGGCATCCACAGTGGATAACATCAGAGCACTATCCTTCTTGAGACACCGAACCTCACAAAGAAGTAAACTGCAACTCTTCTGTTGTTTCATAGACTATAGGGTGGCATTTGATAGAGTGACCAAGCAACCCTATGGCATAAACTTAAAAACTGTTGTGTACCCCAACACTATTAACTCACCTTATACAGAGACATGGATCCTTGTGAAAACTGGAGTCAGCACCGTCACACCCAAAATTTACAATAACCGTGGTCCAAAGCAGGGTTTAGTCCTGCCTCCCCTGCTTTTTAATTTATATACCACTGATCTGGGGAAGTCTATGGAGCCCAGCTGCCTAGTACCCTCCAAACTATACACTACCAAACTCCATATTGTTCAATATGCAGATAACAATGGATCACACCAAAGTAGGTATCCAATGGGCCCTGAATGCTCTTGACGTCTAAAATTTAAATAATCATCTACTGGTAAACCAAGACAAGATAAAGGTTCTCATTTTTGAAAGACACAAGAACAAAAAGTATGTACCCTGGCACCTGGGGAGCATGACAATTCACACAGCCAGGAAATATACCTATCTGGGATTTTGGTTTGGAAAATTCCAAACCCACAGCACATGTGAAGTCATTGAAAAGAAAGGAGCAGCAATTATTCACAGCATCAACCAACTAAACTCGATACTCTGTATTTTACCTGCCACTCCTATACTCAGAGTTATGAATGCAATCCTTCTTCCAGACCTGTAGTATGGGCATCATGCTTATTCAGGAGCCCTCGATTCTCTCTTGGAGGATATCCAGTGCACCGCTTACAGGAAAATATCCAATTAAACATGTTAGTCCTGCCAGTCAAGACTAAGGGTCTGATTTAGAACTCGGCAAAGTGGAATATTCTGTCACAAACATGAAGGATATCCCATCCGCTGTATTACAATCCCATTATATCCTATGGAGATCGTAATATGCCTGACCGGGTATCTGTCATATTTGGGATGGAGTATTCCATTACCAAGTTCTAAATCAGGCCCTCAGACAGGAATTTGGCCTTGTGAATCAGTGCCTAGACTGTAAAGCCTCCCTATTAGAATATTACATCAAGACAACAAAGGACTCAATAGCTCACTAAAAGCATACTTGAAATTTATCTTTGAGACTCCAGATAATCCATGGTCTATTGACATAAGGGGAGCTATTGCAACCCTCCAAATAGAGGAATCAGCTCTATAGAAGGGTGGCAAAAAGTAATAAACACGCAACTTAGGGAAACTTCAAGGGAGCAAGACCTGAGGTCACTAGACAATTCAGCCTTTTTTAGACCTTGAACAACGCCTACCTGGTGAGGAAGCTGCAACCGTACCTTCTGGAAGCCTTAAATGTGAAGACAGGTAGGATGAGCCTGTCTGTGGGACTTCTAGTGCTACCAGTGAGAGACCTTTACCCAGTTTGGGCTGGACTAGGTCGAACTGCGGCCTGCAGGATGTGCAGTTACAGACATGAGTTGTGGCAGCTCCTACAATGCTGCTGCCCCAAACTATACTCTGAACAGGGATTACTGCTAAAGACGATTTTTCTTGCACAAGGGATACACACATGCCAGGAAGCTCCTGCAGAGTTTCATGCACTCTGCAACATGGTGAGATGTGCAAAATTCATCAACAAACTTAGGTCCCAGCTTCACCCGCCACCTGAAGGTGTGCCCTACCAAAGAAAGTTCAAACATGAACAAAACACAGTTTTTCCCAAGCTGGGCTGACTGGCAGACCTGAGGTCGACACAGCGACCTAAACAGGGAAAGAGGCCGCACCTAGCATCTCAAATCCACGACCTGAATCTAATGTGTTATTAAGGATACCTCTGATGGGGTCTCCCACTCTAACATTTTAAGCTTGGTTTTTGACAAATCCATGAATGTTACTAATATTTTTGATATTCAGTCTCGCTAGATTACGCTGAGGTAAATCATCCTGCCTCCCTGATTCAATGCTCTCCCTTCTCGAACAACGCATGAATGCACGTTATCAATGCAAGGACATAAATCAGTAAATGTGAGATGTCTCCCATGGAATAAAACTGAGAAAATGACAATCCTGTCTTTTAATAATTACAGAAATGTATATTTTACTGTTTTTGTACAGTTAGCACAATTTACAAATCTTCAATGTGCTTCGATGGTAGCCTATGCCAAGAAAATTTCCTGCAACATGAGACTGAAATATATACAGTTATTTTTCCTCCACATGACCTACCTCACGCCGCACAGTCTATGGGTTATAAACAGTGGCGAACCCCGGGAGTGCCCCAGATGCCTCTTGCATGATGCAGACTTTTGCCACATGACATATGGGTGCCCGAAGCTCCAGGTATTCTGAACCGCGGTTCTTCTTTATCTCCATACGGCGCCAGGGTCTCTCTTCCCTCAACAGTGGAAACCTGCAGCTTGGGGGGATTTTCCAGACCCAACGCACAGAGTAGGTACTAGATTCTTGGATCTTGCTCTCGCGTTATCCAGGCACAGAATGGAGCCATTTTGGACATCAACGAAGGGACCACTAGTGAAAACATGAACGAGAGATGTTGCTACATGGGATCGGGCTGAAGAAAACACACTTTGCTGGGAGGATGCTCGAGTTAGGAGACGTCCGATAGGGGGGTTGTGGGCGACGGTCCTAGAGAACTGGGAACATGCTGAGGGAGATACAGGCTCTGAACATAGAGATTTAGATGACAGAGAAAAGGAAGACGAAGGGTGAGAAGATGTGTCGACCAAGGAGAGATGTGAGGCACCAAATGAATGAGTCTAAGTATCTGAGGTGCTCATCCACCCTATCCTGTGCCCCATACCATATATCATAAATATGCTGCCAACATGACACAGATTACCTTGTTGGTAGCAACACCTTTTCCTCATAGAGAGTTGAAACACTGATCTCCCTAAAGCTAAACAGACACACCCTCATTACAAATATCCGCCAGCCGCTTTCCCCAGCACTCAAGTTATATTTGTTATTAATGTAAGTTATTATTTCAGATTATCTATGTTTTTTTTTTTAAATGTTGTTATGTAGCTCCCACATATACAAATGACAGCTACTCTTGCTTTCTCCCGGTCATCCCACCCTTGACATTGACACAAAGTCAACTGAGACCTATGACAAGTGTAAATATCAGAGACGACACAAAGACCAAACTAAAACTGAATCAAACCGGAATAGTGGGGACACAGCAATTAGATAGAAGAACCAGAATACACCCAGAATCACAGCTCTTAGAAGATTGGGTGTATACACTGAATGAGAACCAGGTGGTAAGTGAGAGACTGTTTCTGAGTTGTTCCCAAGTGCTCGTGCCTCTTAACCTGATTTCCGCCATGTGAAACTGAGTTGGTCTATGATGTATATAAAGTGCATAAGACTTTAAATGGCAACAAAGATATATTTAATAATGTACAAATCTTCAGCTGGACAACCATGGGCACCTTGCGCCTCAACTCAGAAATGGCAACTTCTTGTTAAATTGGTTAGCTTTAGCAGAGAAACATTGTTGATATGAGTTACTTTAATCAAGTTAAATAGGCAAGTTAATTTTTTTGCTTTCTTTCACAGCACATTTATGGATGTCATCACATAACTCAATGCTCATCATATGAAGTACTTCTTGCCCTTAACTATCTTCTGTTTCTTGCAACTTGTCTACATCAAGTACATTTAAGAGCGTTAAGGGTAAAGTAGCAAAAGTTCACTTGCTTTGGGTAATACCCTGCACTAAAGCAATGAATACACAGATAAGTACACCGATGAGTAGAACAGCAAGAATAGCCAGTATTACTTTCATGGTCATTATGCCTTAATCCCTAACTACACTTTGCAATCCAAGCCAAAGATCCCACCCCTCATTTTCATCAATGGTATGCTCATCTTTGACACTATCCTGCATACTGTTAATTTCCTTTTATGTTTCAACTATTGTGACAGAACGAAAGACGCAGCATTCAACCACGACTATGGCACAGACCTTGCACTTAGCTGCCAGATTGAAGCCCAGAGCCAGACAGTCTTTTAAAATAACTGTTCTGTGCACAACTAATTGGATGAATATAAGTTCAAGACCACTCGCAGTGGAAATGGACTCTACCATTCTCTATCATTCTATTGAATTCTAGCAACTTGTTGGATGTCCCTGGGGGAAAAGCCCATCCAGTAGTTTGGAAACATGATAAAATATAATTGTGCAATTTTTTTAGATTGCCTTTCCTTTCTCAGTGCAAAATAGAAGATGATATAGTTGAGTGTGAAAAGTACTGCACCATCGGGAAAACAGGAACCCAACAAATGTCTTGGTTAGCAATACATATGTTCATTAGCCACTGATACAGTACTGTATGTTTGTTTATCACACTACTTTATGTGATTAGGACTCCAAATGGAAATACACTTCTAGATATTGATTTGCGTGAAAATCAGAAATGGAATTGGGTCTGTGTGCTAGCTTATTGTTACATTAAATTCACTGCCATTTCCTTCCTCGCAAACAAGTCCCCAGGCAGCAACAGAAAGATGAATGGCAGAGGCCAATATCTCTTAGCCGGACAGTGGCCCAGTTAGATCATCAATGGTGACAGTCCTTCTATAATAATTTTTACCTTCAGCTATAAAGGGTGTCAACCTCTCCCCATCTCTGATCCTAGAGTAGGAGGTAGACTGTAGCCAGCTATTGAGACAGTTCACCTCTCTGTCCTCCCACACCCATGGGCTTACACACTTGTGTACCCAAGATATTGACACTGCTGACAGCCCCCTGTCAAGAACAAAATCTATAGACTGTCAGACAAGATGAGGGCCAGCATCAAGGCAGAGGTCTCCAAGATCCTGGGGTTTTGAGGGATTGAACACTCCAGTAGTCCCTGGTCTAGCCCAGTGGTGCTGGCTCCAAAGTCTATCCTACCACGGGATATAGTTGAAGATACAAAATCTCCAGTTCTGTGTTTACTACAGGGGAGTTAAAATCAGTCACAAAGACAGATGTTTGCCCCATCTCAAGATGATGAGCTCATTAATTGGTTAGAGGCTGCCAAGTTCCTGAGTACCTTTGATTTAACCTCAGGTTATTAGCAGATTGCCCTAACAGGGAAGGGGGTGGAGGGCTAAAGAGAGGTCAGCATTTTCCACACAAGAGGGCCACTTCCAATTTAAGATAATGCTCTTTGGCCTGAAGAATGCTCCTGCAACCTTCCAGAGGCTTGTGAACCACATATTGGCTGGAAAGGAGACTTTCATCACTGCTCACTTAAATAACTTAGGTGTCTTCAGCAGCAGCTGAGAGGACCACCTGTTTCACCTTCAGGAAGTGCTCCAGGCCCTGCAACAGGCAGGCTTGAGCATCATCAAGGTCAGTAAGTGTCATATACGGCAGGGGTCAGTACTGTACTTGAGACACCTGATGGGCTGGGGAAGGTGCAGCCCCTCAATGCCAGAATAGAACCATCATGGCCTTGGAGCCCCCGAAAAGGCAGACCAAAGTGGAACCCTTCCCTGTCCTCACCGGTTACTACAGGAGGTTTGTCAAATAGTATGGCACCATTGTTGTGCCCTTGACTGAGCTGACTTCGAAGAAGCAGCCAAAGAGGCTGGACTGGACAGAGGCCTGACAGAAAGCTGTTGACTCCCTCAAACAGGCCATGTGTACAGTCCTTGTACACAATGACCTTGACTTTTCTTAAAAATTTATTACACAAACTGATGCCTCAGAGCATGGCATGGGGCAGTATTGTGAGAGATGAATGAGCAGGGCCTAGACCAGCCTCTAGCCTTCATCGGTAGGAGGTTACTCCCCTGGGAACAGAGATGGAGTGTTATTGAGAGAGAAGACTTTGCTGTGGTCTAGACAGTGAAGAAGTTGAGGTCATACCTATTTGGGACGTACTTCTGGGTTGAGACAGACTGTAGACATCTCAGATTTTTGATGCAGATGAGGACTGAGAATTTCAAATTGATGAGCGCGTCCTTCTCCTTACAGGGAACGGATTTTATGGTGGAACACCGTCCTGGGTCAGACCACACCAATGCTGATGGCCTATCCAGATTTGTCCACCTCATTAGTGAGAACTCCCAGGAGGCTGAGTAGTTCTCCCTACTTTCAGCTGAGGGGTGTTAGAACTGTCAGCCTTTGGGTGGTCTTCTCCCAAACCTTTTGTCTTTCTTCTCTTATTTTTACTGATCTTGTTTTTCTGGCCTTAGGACTCAGCACACTTTACCACTGCAAATCAGTGTTTGTGTTATTTCTCTAAAATATGGTAGAATTGGCTTATCCACAGTTGGCACATTTTTATTATTTTGCTACTAGTGGACCTTCAGCACTTATTGAGCCACTGAGTTAATTAGCCCTTTTAAACATGTCTCATGCCTGCCATTGCAGTCTGTGTGTGCAGTTTTAAACTGTCATTTTGACCTGGCAAAATAAACCTTTTGCTAGGCCCAAACCTTCCTTTTTAGCACATGTGAGAAGGCCCTGGACAGCCAAGAGGGCAGAGTTCAATGTATGTAAAAATGTATTAAAAACATTGGGCATGTACTTATAAGGTTTATATGTCCTGATACTGAAAAACTGTTAAATTTGTTTTTCACTATTTATTGGCCTGTCAATAATAGTTATAATATGATACCATTGGAGTTACTTTATTACATTTAATAAGCTATAACTTCCAAATAGGAAAAGGTTTCTAGTTCATGTTTGGTGTCTTTGGAATTGTGATAAAAAATCTACTTTCATGGTTAATTTTGAAAATACCGCTGTTAGAAAGTTGGCATTTCCCTGCCTAAGCCATTTAGACCCACAATTTATGTGATTCACTATTTGCTAATCACAAACATCAATGTACAAATGTGTTTTTTACATATGTTGCAGTGGGTCACAAATAGACCTTCCTCATGAATATTAATGAGGTAGGACTCCTTTTGCGACCCATTGAGAATCTCAAAAATCACAGGGAAGGTGGCCTTCTGGAGTCAGCACTAGGCTTGGGGGAAGAACTCACTCTGCTAGTGGAGTTTAAGGAATTCGGGCACTTTACACTATGTGGAGTAGCATGGAGTTCCCAAGTTCTGCACTCCGGCGCGAAGCAGAGTTTATGCACACTTGCAAGATTTGGATTTGGTGCTTTCTCGTGAGCACAGCGATACTCCTGGGCAACTAGCGAGCATGCGTGAGACTTCACACTTACTCGCACTGCTTTTAAGCTGCACCGGCAGCCAAAACAGGGCTGCGCGAACTCACTTCTGAAGTAGATTCTCTACTCCAGATCCACTAAACGTAGTCAAAAAGATATTTTGACTAGATTTTCTTCTCCAATGGACCCTGCAAATTGTTTTCAGATTGAAAAGCCTTTTTTTCCAAACAGGAAGGAAGGCCATCAGAGAATCCGACTTTCTGCTCCTGTCCAGCAGGCTCCTTCCAATGCTTTGTCCATCTCCTGGTCATTTGTTACTTGGATATTGAGGTGGAAGGATCACTCTCTTTGCCTCCTGGATATACCTTTGGATTTAAGGATTGTTTTGTCGAATCACACAATTAAGTTCAAAAACTATTGCAGAAGGGTGCTGTTTGTTTTCTTGGGCATGCACCAGGATATCTTTGTACTTGAGTTAGATTTTTAAGCTTTATAGTGGTGGGTGGCCTGGAGGTTTAACATAGGCCTTGTTTTTATTTTGCATTTCATTGATTTTTCACCTCTGTAAAGGAAATTTGTTGCACAGCTCAGTACCTTTTCTACATGTTTGTTACATTTGGAATATTATTTTAGTATGTGGCCTAGATTTCCAAAGGGCCATTTAGCCAGTAGCCCAGTACTAGTAGTCATCAATGGATGAAATAAATGGTTCAGTTGAATATGTTTTTAAAACGTAATTTAGGGCAGGGGTGACACTGGATTACATTTAAAGTGTTGGCTTTTGTTTGCATTTCATTTTTTTTGTAAAAAGTGTACATATTTTGGGGTTATATTTGATGGCATAGGAAGATGTTGTTTGACCACTTGACTGGCAGCCATCTTGTGCATGCAGCCAATGTACCTTTACTGTAGGCTTGCATGTGTTCTTTGTTTGTCTTCCCTTTTTTCTGCTTGTTGCTGTTGTTTGACCATGTGGCTGCAGCCATTTTGTGCATGTAGCCAGTGTCTCGTTGCCATAAGCTTGCACATGTTCTTCTTTGTTCTTCTTGCTCTTTGTAGTTGTTATTTGACCATGTGGCTGCAGCCATTTTGTCCATCCAGCCAGTGTACCTTGCCATAGGCTTACAACAGTTCTTTATTTGCCATGCCTCCTTGCTCCTTGTTGTGTGTTGCATGTGTTCATTGTCTACATGCCTTCTCCTTGCTCCTTGTTGTTGTTTGACCATGTGGCTAGCAGCCATTTTGTCCATCCAGCCAGTGTGTCTTTGCATATGCTTGCATGTGTTCTTTGTCTGCCATGCCTCCTTGCTCCTTGTTGTTGTCGTTTGACTATGTGGCCGGCTGGCAGCAATTTAACCCTTGCGATAGGCTTGCATGTGTTCTTTGTACTCCATGCCTCATTTTGTGTGTGCTGCCAGTGTGTCTTTCAGATAAGCTTACATAAAAACATTGCAAATTATTGATCATTTGTTTTTTAAGTTTCTATTTTTTTCCTATTTTAATTTTCACATTTTTTGTTTTTATTCTTAATTTTTATGTCATTTTTTTATTTCACTTTTAATTTTTTGTTTCTTTTTTATGTTTCTTTTTATGTCTTAGTTTAATTTTTTTATATTTGTTTAATTTTTTTAATTTTCAAATTATTTTTAAATTTGAATTCTTATATTTTTATTTTTATTTTTTTATATTTTTTTATTTTTATTTCAATTTGTATTTAATTCTGCATTTTGCCTTGATACATCCATCCACATCCATTTATTCCTCCATCCATCATCCATCCATCAAAGATGCACAGCTGCACCACAGCATTCAGTCTTTTTAATAGTTTTTCAATTTCCTTCAGGACATGCTACACAAGGCAGACAAATCAACAGCATAATTCAGTTTGTTAAGATTATTCCATTTCTCCTGCCATAATCTATAGGATTATTCCATTTACCCAGGCACCTCTCTCTAACTATCCCAGGTGTCTCCTGTAAAACAGATGGAGAAAAAGCAAAGAGCTAGATTGGGTTGCTGTGCTCTCTGATTTGAATTGAAATTGTTTATGGTGTAGTGGTGTGGTTTGCCTTTACAATGTCTGATTAAATAGGTATATTACATAAGTAACCAACCGCACTAAGATTGCATTTCTTTTTACTATTTCATCCTGCAACAATGCCATGTTTCACTAACTACATGTTTTTCTTGCTTGGTTGTTTTTAAGGTGCACAAGAGAAGAGACCTCATGTCACCCGCAGTACTGCCAAAGTGAAGGCCTTACAGTTACTTTGGAACACAGGCACAAAGGGGGTTATTACAACTTTGGAGGAGGTGTTAATCCGTCCCAAAAGTGACGGTAAAGTGACGGATATACCAACAGCCGTATTACGAGTTCCATAGGATATAATGGACTCGTAATACGGCTGGTGGTATATCCGTTCGTGGTCTTGCCTTTTAAAATCCGCTCGTTTTCACTTGTGAAAGGCATGCATATGTCATGCCTTTTCCGGTGTTTAGGCCTCCTTGAGAGCACTGGTAAACTACTGGAAACATTCAAGGCCCCATGTTTTCCTTATGGTTTCTGGACTACTTTTTCTCTTTATTTTGAAGCGCGACCACGCTCTTTTTTTTTTTTTTAATGTGGCAACAAAAGTCCGGTTAGGAGTATACAACGCTAATAGCTCTAACTCGACGTAATGCGAGACCCGTTGCATTGCAAATGCTTGTTTGTTCTGGCGTGAAAATCCATTGAATGTTGTCTGAGTAGCTGGGTAAGTGAAAACCTAATTTAAAAAGTCAACTCAACTGTTCAGAAGTTTAGGATGATGTATACATTATGAAGCACCAAAGACTAAACTGTGGTAACATTAGTTTTAGGCATGAAGAATTGAAATCTGGATATGTGTTGACAAGGAATGCTATATGTGTAAAATGGATGCTTACCCAGAATTCAAAATGCACTATTCCACCACGGACACTGGTTCTCAATCCGTTTCACTTTCACGAGAGCTTTAGTTTTGCAATTATTGTGCACCTTTACAAGACATAAATTGGATTACAGATCCTTGTGAAGCAAAGAAATGGTACCCTGAAGTAACAGCAATTAAGATGTATTCAGTTAACTGCAAATAGAGGCTAAAGGCGTGAAGGACTTCCCTCAATTTAAAGTAGGAGGGTTATGTGGAGATAGCTAAGGGGTTCCTGTAGGACCTGCCTAGACATCATGGGAGGTCGGTACTGTTGTTTAGGTTCTCTAGATAGTATTGCTCTATATAAAAACGATCATTAGGATGGAAAGAAATGGAAGGGTACTGTATGTTTTCTTGTAACATATTACTTGTTGAAAAATATGTACTTGATGCACATTAACCGAAATAGTACTTATGGATCTACAATAATTAATGCCACTCTCCTATTGGCATCGAGTCCCCTTTGCTACTCAGATCTAAAAGAATCTCAGAGATCTTCAGATATATGGTGCTAAATGTATGCACTGCCTTACAAATACTTGTCAGTCTCTAGAAGTTATAGCTACACCATAACCTCTATACTTGTTTTTTCACTCTACTATTTAAATACAAAGCCTACATGCACCTTCCTCAAAAACATCACAGCTACAACAACTAGTGTCATACTGGAGTGAGGTGACATAAATGGTATAATTCATTAAAATGCTATAAAATATAAATTTACTGGTGACATAAAATACATGGACCAGGAGTCTTGACATGAAAAATGCAGAGCTCGTCAGTACCAGGAGTAATGATGAACTGAGTATGGGCTTAGTAGAAATAGGATCACCATTCTCTTTCCTGTACAGGACCTGAGCAAAGATAACCATTTTCAGCAGCCATCTCATTTGACCCATGCCTACATGTTTAGCTGAACAGCAATTTTCTGATTCCACAAAACTTGCTGATTTCCTTATTCTCTGTTTCTTTGTTTTACATACCTATTGTGACGTGCACATTTTCTGAACATTCTGCTTAAACGTAAACAACCCTTGATTTAATTATTTCATATCCCTATTATAAATAACTTGAAAACTTGAAGTAACCTCCCCACCCCTTCTTCTATCACAATCATGAGGCCTGTTTAATGTACCCCAAACAGTGAATCCCCCAGCTTCTTCCAGAAGTTCTATCTTGATCTTCTTTCTTTTTTCAAACCCTTACCATTGAGCATGCTAAAGCCCTCCCTGAAAATACGTGTACTTCCTGTTGCTGTTGCCTGTAGCTAGACAGACGTTTTCTAAAGTTCTTAGGGAGGGTGTTAAAAGTCTTCCTGTCACAGAATTCTTGTGTGATTGTGCATGGGCAATGGGAGGTACAATCAGCCCAAAGAAGACAGAGATTTACTGATGTGGCATGACACAGTAGCACATTTTAGCCCCTGTAGGTGTGGAGCGAATGTTCTTCAGTTCGGTGAGGTGGAGTCTGTCTAGCGTGGGACAAGTTTATTTGGGGCTTTTGGTGATGTGGTAATTCCCATGCTGTCTGCAGTGACCATGTTGCTGAAAAATGTATTCCAAATTGTTAAAGGGGCCAGAGAGAACATCACAACAATTCCACTTTCATGCCCCTCTACTTGTTCTTTGCATTCTGTTTGCTCAGTCGCCACAGGAGGTCACCGGCTGAGGGCGCTGTGCCACACTCAAATTAAAAGCTGTGTGTAGTAAGAGCTAAAAAGGTGATTGTTGCTTTTGCTGCAGCCATGAGGTGCATGAATATTCTGTTGTCAAGGTCAGATGAGGAGAAGAATGCCCAACCTGGACCACAGTTCAGGTTTTGGGAAGGGACATGGTAAAAGATATCCTAACTCATGTCAGAGGAAAAGTGAGACTTGCTTATCAGCCAGTATTTTCTCCTCTGAGTAGAGACAGGTCTGATAAGTACAAGCTAATCTCTACCTCCTCTTTTCCACCACACAAGTCTATAAAGAGTATGATAATGAGAGACTGGGAAGACCTTGGAAAGGTAGTTATGGCCAGATGTATTGCCAAAAGAACCTAGTGGAAGTGAGGAACTGGGTTCAGGAGATTCAGTACTGGTGGAATTGTGCTGTCATATACGGCTGGCCACATGTCTATGACAGCATGTCGCCAAGAGTCTCCTGCTGCAAGGTTGATGATGCTATTCTGAAGCCAATGTCTGTGAGGCCTAACTGAGTGTTGATGTGTATGCTGCATGTACATCCATGTTATCATCATCAAACACTTTATTCGGTAAGAAAATATTCAACCATAAAAACAAATAACAATACGTGAAACCAATTAGCAATAAATCAGTAAATAAAAATTCATTAAAATAAAAATAAAACATCAATATTGAGAATTATAAAACCATTATTAAAGGTGCTCTAAATTACTACGCCAGGTGATAGCTCCCTTCAGAAAAGATCCCAGCCCCTGCCACACCAATATATCAGAAGCCATTCGCAGCCACAAAAAGGCAGGGCGATATTGCACAAAATCCATGTAATTAAAATGTGATTTCTGCCCTGGTCTCTGTTTGACCATAGGGAAGATGAGTAGGATTGTTCAGAGATCCTCAGCATGATGGAGCAGCAGGTAGATTTTAGGGTGGATGTGTCATTAGACTCTATGAAGACTACAGCTTCTCCCTCTGGCTCTTTTGTGGCAGCTAAAACAGGTACATGAATGGCACACAGATTTATGCCAAAAGGGGCTACTACTCATGCCATTTGGTGCAAATATGCAATTTGGGAGTGAATGGGAGTATATGGTATGTGAGGCTTTTGAGGCCCGCAAATACAGAGAAATGTAAAGTTGAAATTTGAGGATGCTGGTCTTCCCAGTTCTTGGAGTACTCCAAGAAGTCTTTAATTGAAAGGAGGATACATCTTGCTTTTATCCTTCCTTCCAGAAACAACAGTCAAGATCCTGACTGGCTGCAGACCCCACATCCAGATGTGCTGGTGGCAGGTCGTCTTTATAGGTTCAAGATTTCATGGAGTAATGCTTTCAATTCTCTCAGCGGTGTCCAGTGGTTACAAAGTAGAAATATTATCTTTTCCAGAGTGCTCACGAGTGTTGATGACTCCAGCAACCCAGGAATCAGTCAAGTATAAAGCACTAGAGCATTGGATCAAGAAACTGATAAGGAATAAGGCAGTAGTTCAGTAACCATTGAAAACTTCCGGGCTTTGTTTTATTAGATTATTCGATTATTTTTGTGAGACATGCATTTTTCTGCTAGTGATAGACTCAAAAATCTTGAGCTGCTAGATACGAAATTTGCTGAGACTAAGACATTGCTAAAAATTACTGAGACTGAGATATTACAGAGCATAATCATATTGGTTAGATCTCATATGCCTAGCTACTCTGTATCTTCAAGACACATTTGTTTGTCCAAGTGTAAATGGATCATCAGAGCTTTCTCAAGTTTGCTGTGTGTAGAAATCATAGCCAGTTCATGGTGTTACCATTCTACCTCAAAATGGCTCCCAGGGTCTTATCCAAACTCCTGGCTGATCTAGGGGTATGCCTCATCCAGAGGGGATTATGGTCATATATACCTGGATGTTTGGTAATTTAAAAGCCTTCTCTGTTGATTTGTTATGTTCAGAGAGTACACTCAGTCCTACTATTTTATGGTTTGTTAAGCAATCTCTCCAAGTGTCATCTCTTCCCAACCCAGACATTAAAATTAATTAACACAAACATTCACACTGCAATGGGCAAAGTGTTTCAATAGAACAAATGATTGAGGCCCTTCAGGTAGGACTAAGTTATTGTGGTAAGTAAAGGTTTCCTTTTGGGACTGGCTCAGAGTACAGAGACTCATGGCATCAATGTCTTTGTAGTTCCCTTTGCCATATACCATCAAAATCTTATAACATCATGTTGAGGTTATAGAATTCACAATCATAGGACGTCTACAAGGTGTTATTAATTCTACCACGGCTGCAGCATTTTCTACAATGGTAGCTTCATCAATACTATTTAAAAAGATGAATAGATCTCGACCATTCAGCGACCTGAATGATCAAGATGGATACCAAGGCAGCCCTATGAGCCACTTACCAGCAGAGATAGACACTGGGACCCTCATTATGAGACTGCCACACTTGCAATGGTGGTCAAACCGCCGCAGACAGGGCGGTCCGACCGCCATATTATGACAGTGGTATATAGGCCATGGTCCAACCACCGGCACCCCAGGTTGTCACCTGTCAACAGCCTAGCGCTCTCTGCCATATACCATCAAAATCTTATAACATCACGTTGAGGTTATAGAATTCAGAATCATAGGACGTCTACAAGGTGTTATTAATTCTACCACGGCTGCAGCATTTTCTACAATGGTAGCTTCATCAATACTATTTAAAAAGATGAATGGATCTCAACCATTCAGCGACCTGAATGATCAAGATGGATACCAAGGCAGCCTAGCGCTCTCTGTGTGCGCAATCCGCCAGGGCAGCGCTGCCCTGGAGATTATGAGTTTCCCTTTCCACAAGCCTTTGCATGGTGGTATTACCGCCTTGCAAAGACTTGGGGAAAAGGGGTGTTGGGGGCCCCATGGGGCCCCTGCACTGTCCATGCACTTGGCAGGGGCCCCCATGGACAGCCCGATTGCGCATTTCACTGCCAGAATTACAGGCAGTGAAATGCAAGATGGGTGCTGTCGCACCCGAGGCACCACAACATTGGATCAGTGTTGTGGTGAGTTTTCCACTGTGTCAGCAGTCGGAAATGCTGTTTTCACCCGCTGGTCCAGTGGAAAACTCCTAATGGCGCAGCCAGCATCCCGCCAGCGGGATGCTAGCTGCTTCGGGGGTCTACAAAAAAGACAGCAGAAGCCAAAATGAGGCCCTAGGTCACTGGACATTGACAGAAGGAAAGTGGAAGCAGTCATGCAGTGACTGTAGGGGCTTGCCCCATTTCTTCTGGGTCTGACAATCTTGGGGAGAGCAGGCAATACTGTGGAAAAAGATTACATTAACCAACAGGTGGGTACCAAACTGAGAAACTGAGGAGCCAGCAGCACTAACACATTTTATCATGCTGGTGGGTCAAGAAATCAGAACTTTCTATCCCAACTCCATCTTCTGGGAGAAGACAAACAGCCTGCCGAGGCATGTGTTCCCAATTCCAGACTCCCTGCGTCGTTTCCCAAAGATATTAATGTCTCTGAGTTTCAATTAGTCTGATTGAGTGAGATTTCCTCAACAGTTTGTAAGAGAGGGCTTTGGTTCTGTTTAGGCATCTGTTTTGGGCCTGGTGTGGATGTTTTCTTTGGTTCCCAGTTTAGCAGGGTCATTTATCCTTTTTAATATCTTTCATGTAACCTGAAACGGTATGGTTGGTTGAAGCAGTTGGGCATTTAGGGAATGCTGTTGAGCAGTCCATTGACTTTGATTAAGAGGGAATATACACAGAATTGGGTTTCCTTCTAGGCCTAGTGTTTATCTAAAGTGGTCCAGTGCCTGTCTTCTCGACTTGTGGGCATCTTGAATGTCTTCTTAGATGGTTTTAATCTGGATCTTTCCATTTCTGCTTTGAAAGTACAAAAGGCGTACGGCTTTCTGGGCTTCGGGCAGGTGGGGTTTAGAGGTCCCATATTCTCTAATGTAAGGGCTCCTGAAGATCATTTTGATTCTTAATTCACCCCAAAGCCAAGTCTTTTGCCCTAGAATATTCTTTTAGTTTAGGAGGTGTTATAGGGTCCTGTTTTTTTAGCCACTTAATAAAAGTATTCTGATGATTCTGTTGCCTCTTAAGGTAGTTCTTTTAGTTGCACATCAGCCTTGAGGCATTTGCAGGAACTTAGGTCTCTAGTTGCTTCCCCTCAATATTTGTTTTTTCTACCCCTTGAAACTCACCGCCGACGCGTCCTCCTAAAAAGGGGTACCATTGTATTTGCAGTTGTTCTAAAACTGGATTTTCAAATAATTTGCCAAAATATTCTTCTCCTGACTGGCATGTATATTTTATATAAGAGTATGAAAAGGTTCAAATTTACGCTTCAATAACTGCAAAAAAAATAATATGTAATCGACGGCTAACCTCGTTCCATGAAGCACGTTATTGCCACATGCCAAATAAAAGAGTTACTCTCAATGACAGATATCATTAACTCGATGTAGAGCAGAGATTTCTTCCCTCTGGTTCATATCTGATTACTTGAGGATGCACATTCATGTGACGTCTTCAAGAGGTTATACATGAGTGTATTAGTTGTCTGTAAGTCCTTAAAGCAGTCAAATTTCAGTACTGAATTTTTACAGGTACTTGCAGGTGGTAGACACTTGCACTAATTTTTTGAGACTTGGACATATTTTTCATCATGAGACTTTGACCCAAAGCAAGAGAGATAGAGACCCTCATTATGATCTCGGCTGTAAAAACCGCCGAGATCAGCGCTGGCGGTCACCAGAAGACCGCCAGCATGACTATCCTCCGCCGGCCGTATAATGTTTCCGCCCGCCGGCACAGCAGAGAAAAGAGCTGTAACATTGACAGCGGCTCCATTTGTTGGTGTGCGGCGGGTGCAGCAGCACCCATCGTGCAGATCACTGCCTGTAAATCGGGGAGTGACCTGCGCGATGGGGCACTGCACGGGGGCCCAGGAGCACCCTTCCCACCAGGGAAAGGCTGGTGGAAAAAGGGATCATTCTCCAAAGGGCAGCGCCTGTCGCACAATGATTTCCTCCACCGTCAGCCTGTCTGTAGGCAGCAGCCTGGCAGTGGAGGAGGGCCATAGGCGGCCCTCCCTGAGTGCATTATATGGCGGATCAGACCGCCGTGCCGGTAGCGTTTTTTGCTGCCGCCACCGGCATGGCGGTCTGAATCGCCGGGGTTCATAATGATCCCCAAAGTCAGAAACTGAACAATATAGTGAAGAGAAAAATAGAAAAGCAGTGACAAATGGGCAAAGTGAGGTTGAAAAAGGATCTGCAAAATTTGCGAATAATCACAAGAAATGTAGGGTGGTGGAACAAAAAGGCCTGGTATTCGACAACCCCGGCATTCAGCAGCACCAGATGCAGCTCCTAAGACAAACATTGCACCTCTGCACGTATTTATTTTCTACTAATCAAGGCATTCCGTATCTTCACTTCACTAATCAAAAAATACCTTCTGTGTTTTTCATAATAGCAACATTAACGCACAAGAAGCTTTCTGATTGAATAGTTTCTTTTATGCTGTTGTGCAATTCACAAAAACAGAATTAGGGCACTGATTACAGAAAAGCCTTCACATACTTAATATTGTGTAGTGCCAAGCAAAGTAGAGGGAGCGACTCATGATCAAATTAGTCAAACCATTCCCAGAGATTTACACTCCCACATGAGATCGTTACACTCCACCATCAAACTCATTTAACACATCTGAGACATTTACAAAACTTTCAGAGGCGTCACCTGAAATGTGTTTGTTTTTGTTTGCATTGGCATTTTTAAATGCATTATTGTTCACCACCCACAAATATGCTTTATGGAAACGCAGCACCTTTGCAGGGGCGGCTACTCCATGAGGGTGGAGTGTCACCACCCCTAACCCCCACCAGCAGCAGCAGCTGCAAAACCTTTACAAGAAAATTATAATAAACATGGATTACTATTTTTTCCTTGTAAAGGGGTTGGGGCCATGGGGATGACAAGCAGTGAGAGAAAACATGTGTGTTTGGCCAGCCATCTCAGGCTGGCCAAACACACATGCACAGTAGGCTCTCCCTAACCTGGCACTGCGTTGCAGGGCTGGAGAGAGCATGCACAGACTCCCAGCCAAACCTTGACACTGCTCTCAGCAGCGTCAGGATTGGACACAGGGCAGCCTGGAAGCCTGTTCCTGCAGCCTGTCTGCAGGAAAGGAGCTGCACAGTGGTGGTGGCGGCGGCACAGGTGGGTTTTTTAAAAATTAATGTAATGTTTATTCCCCCTTTCCTCTCTGTGTGCCACCTCACCCCTTCGGCACCCAGCGAGTCATGACTAGACCTTTGTACAGAACATTTTTTACATTTTTTTGATGGGCAAATCATTTTGCCCATCAAAAAACTCTTCTTCCAGGGGACTGGTGGACGGGTCCCTATCCCACCAAGAAAAGGGATTACTCCAGCACCTGACAAGAGTCAATCTCTGACTATTTACAAGGTCGGCAAGGATCAGAGAGAAAATGGTGAATGGATACAAAGTGACATAGTTTTTTAGTATTCACACACCCAATTTAATCATGTCTTGTATTGTATAATGGTGTGTAACATTATACAAAAGTAGAAAGATTAATGACCCTAAGGTCACCTTTCAAGAATTCCTTGCAGTCATAAATCCTGCCATTTGTAGTCATAAATCTGATTTACAATCTCAAATGACTTTGTGAATTTGGCTCATGGTGTTTAATAAAAATGAGCCTGCCCATCATAAGATAAGAATTCATACATTATTGCTCACCTATAAGGAGACATATTTCATTGCACTGCATGGTCTTTGAGATCCTGTGCTTTTATCAGGAAATAAAACCTGTTTTCATAACTCACTCTGTTCAGACTTCAGACTACGGAAGATCTCTATACAACCCGTTAGGGGATACACAAAAATTCCACCTTGACGATTTCTTCTTGATGAATTACACGGTGTTGTAATCCCAGCAAACATTATGGAACACGGAGGTTAAATACATGCTGATAAGTAATTCTAAAGCTGTTCTATTTTCAAGATTCACACTGTGAACCTACACTTTTATTATAATGTAACATTATTTTCCCATTATACTCTAGAGCCTACAAATACACCTATAAGTAAACTGTATTAATAGTTCCAAAAATCCATCAGCATCGGCATGCACAGTACGAATACTATGATGCCATAAATACATCACCAGTGTAAAGAGGGGCGCTCACATGTAATCAATGTGTCGCAAAGCTTTGGTGGTCCTTTGTGAAAAATGGTGCCACCCTGATGTATTTGTAGGTAAACAATAGACACATAACCAAGTTGCATGTAATTTTATAAACTGTATTCCTTTAAATGAGAAAGGTGAAAAATAGTAACAAAATGTGTAGTCACACTCCCTGAGTGCGTATACGCGCGTATATTATGTGTTTAGTAGTCAAAGTCATCATTTCCACATTGTACACTAAAAATGTTCTTAGTTATGCATTTATAGTGGCATGAGCATGAAAGACCGTTTCTGATTGGACCTTGGCACATTGGTTCACATGATTTAGCAACACATAATGGCTGCATTCAGGTCTTTACATGCAACTATTGAGCTTCCTTCGTTGTACGTCGAAATGCAGCTACCATCTCAAAATCACTGATTTTTTTTCACATTGAGTGTGCCAAAGGCTGGAATAAGTCCAAGATATATCCAGGACTGTTAGTATCTGAAATTTAAGCATCTCTTGGAGACTTGAAAACTATATTTTTGGAGAAATACTGTTGCAAGTTTTCTTTGTATTCTACCAAAAGGAACTTCTCTCTGGAGTTCATATGTTGTTATCTGTATTGCAGCGTGTCTTGGCTTCCTTGTAGCTTTTATTTATTAATCTTGTTGCATTTATGATGATTGCATTGATTGCTGTTATTTTTTCCTACATTAATTGAATCTACACGTATTTCATTACCATGTGCACAGGGAAGAGTGATCACTATCAACTAACGGCTCTGTACTCACAGTCATATTTGTGTATTTTTTGTGGCAAACACACACAAGGTGATGGAGGAATACTTGCAATTTATCTGGCCAATGGCAGTCTCTCTGGGTACCATTCCAAATTTATTCAAGTCCATCGTTCTTTTGCTCACCATGCCACCTCAAATTAGAACCAGCCATATGCAAATCAGCTTTGGTTCACCTCCAATTGAAATAGTCTAGTCCATACCGCCAAGTCAGCTGCTATCTAAACTGGAACACAAGACACCCAAGACCAGTTTTGACCTAATTGGACCTCTTTAGTCGAGTGCTAATTGGTTGTAGTGGCACAGTGAGCAAGGCACCCATGTCTGGTCATTCCCTTGGCCACTTAGGGAAAGGCAATACATTAAACACACAAAAAGTGATAGGAGGAATGCTTATAATTTGTCTGAACCCTGGTAATTGCTCAGAGTAGTATTCAAGACCGTCATTCTTTTGCCCACCATGCCACCTCTGATTAAACCCAGCCATGTGCAAATCTGTTTTGATCGTGTTCCAATAGGAACAGTCCAACCCACATTGGCAAACCGTGTACACTCTGTAACACTTCTCAGGAAGTGTGGGCTGTCAGAAGTAAGCCATCCAACCATCCACGCTATTTACAATAGGCGGTCAGTTTTTTTTTACTCTTAGGACAGAAAATGAAAAGGGAATGGGAGGACTGTAGTGTAAGCAGAGTTTGATTTGGCATAGTAGGAACAGATCTGGAAGCTTGCTGAATTGTCACACATTGATCTAGGCAAGGACCCCACCTGAATTCAAAAAGCATGTCCTAGTGGAATAGCCTGTATATGGTGCATTCATGTGCAGAAATTCAAAGGGGTACTGGGGGTGTAGGTGTTTTCCAGTGCATAAGGATAAAGATTTATACTGTGGAAGGTGCTCTGGCCTTTCATCTCTGCAGTAGGACAAGGAGTCATCAAAGTTAGTGGTGAAGTGTGATATGGCATGTTTGGCCAAGTGTTAGAACAGGCACTCACTGGTGGTACGTGCCATACCTCCACCAATAGTCAGCCAAAGAACCAGAGACAGAAATGAAGATTGTGGAACTGATCACAGTCATGAGATTCACATCTCCAGCGCAGATCATCCATGCAGAGCTTTTACCTTAATCAATCTGGACGGAGCCCAGTACCAATGAATCATTATTTTGAAATAGGTTATGTCTGGTTTGCTTCCCTCAGTACAGCAGACTAGCTATGTTTCATCTGCGTATATTTCCAACACAGGATGAGAGGCTGATTTAATTTGTGGCATATGTCAGAGGAGAATTTCTCAGAGTTGTTCACAAAGTAGATTGTCCACAGTTTTGATCTTGCATGTAGCCCAATTTTGCAATGAAATGTGACATCCCTATTGTCACTACTGTGCTGTACCACACACATGCCCCTTTCTGTATGTGTCTCTGCACTCCGAGTCAATTGTGAGCTTTAGCTCAAGTATTCAGCATCACTTTAACTATGAGAGGGGCTCTGCAAACTGAGTCCATCATCTGCAACATAGGCCATAAACCAAGGTCTGTTACCCAGATGTAATTGTTCTTTTATATCCCACATCACAGCCTGGTTGCTGTCATGTGTGAAGTATTTCAGTTGTGACTGTTGGTGTACCAGGTGGGAAAAGAACATGTCAGGTAGGAATAAGCCCCCAGCCTCTGGGGCCCCCTACACTTTTGTGAGTTTAAGCTTGGCTTTTGCTGCTCGCCCACCCAAAATCCTTTACACAATCATTGATTGACCATAGTGTTTGGTTTGGTATGAGGAACAGCAACCTGCCCAGGTTGTAGTTGTATTGATGTGCTACTACGATTTTATTGACCTGTACTAGCTTTATTTTGATCTTCAAGGATCATAAACGTACAAATACAAAAACATATTAAGAAGACAAATAATATACATTTGGAACCAAGCAAATTTATACAGATGTACTATGGATTCCCATCCCATTCACCATATGAAATATTAACCATATTATTGTGCAAAGATTTCAGAGGAATACATAGAACCACTTAGGAACGGTTGTAGAAGCAATCTTTGCAGACCAAGACAGATAGGCAATGCAAACGCATTCTTCAAACAGCCTGTTATGTTGTCATGGTGCTGGTTGGGTTCGGGATGGAATATGTGCGAGTGAGCTGGAATGCGTACGGGTGAGCTGGGGTGGAATCGATGTAGTTGGCAGTTGGATGTGACTGGGAAACAAGGAAGGAGACGCTCTTGTTCAATGTAAATAAATCATATGGATTACTTCAAACAGCGTGTCGGTCCCGTCACTACAGCAATTTCGTAGAAAATTTTGCAATGAAAACAGAGTGCCTGCGGAAACTGTTGCTTAAAGGAGTTGGTTTTAATTGGGAACTTGAGCAACAGGAAGCGTTTGATATGGTGAAACAAGAAATTTGTAATGCAGGTATATTGACCCGTTTGACACACTTCGCAAGACAATTTTAACTGTAGATGCCAGTGCATGTGCCGTAGGAGCAGTGTTGTCGCAAGTGCAGGGGAAGAACGAAGTAACAGTAGCTTTTGCTTCACGCTCACTGACAGAGAGTGAACCTAATTATTCGGTGATTGAGCGTGAGGCACTAGCTGTTACTTGGTCTGTAGAGCATTTTAGAACCTTTTTATGGGGCATAACATTTACATTGCGATCTGATCACAAACCTCTACTAAAAAATTTAAGTCCAGGCGGGGCTGGAAAGGGCTCTGCCAGGTTAGCTAGACTAGCCTCTAAGTTGCAGGAGTATAAATTTGTGATTGAACACATTGATTGAACACATTCCAGGTTGGAGAAATTGCCAAGCGGACTGCTTATCTAGATTACCGTTGGAATGTGAAGCTGTCAATGATAAAGATATGGTTTGTGAAGATGAGGAAGGTGCAGTAGCTTGGTTGTCTGATCTAGTAGTCTGTTTAGCTGGTACCTTTGGGGTTGAAGACTGGGAGCGATGTATGGAGAAGGATACTATATTGAGTGAAGTTGTACGTATGGTTTTAAAGGGATAAAAGAGAGAGAGTGCAGTCAGTTTAGCAGTGCGACCCTATGTGAAATTAATCGATGAATTTACATTAACCAATGGAAAGCTCTTAATGAGGAATTACAAATTTGTACTTCCAGAAGGTATTAGAAGGAAGATTTTTGCATTAGCTCATGAGGGTCATCTGGGGCAGACTTTGACAAATTAAAGAGTTAGAGAGAATTTTTGGTGGCCTGGTATAGATGATTTGATTTCTCAATTGGTGGAGGATTGTGTGGTATGCAAAGAAAGTGAAAAGAGATTAAAAACTGGAGCCATGAGTGTGTGTGGACACATAGAAGATCCCGGTTCAACATGGAGTACTGTTTGCTTAGATTTCATTGGTCCTATTCAGGGTATAAGGAACAATTTTCAAAATGCTTTAGTCATGGTTGATGTTCATTCAAGATGGATCATAGTCAAATTTCTGCGTGATATCACAACGAGAAGTACCATTGATACCTTAAACAGTGTTTTTCTTGAAGAGGGTCTTCCACATATTTTGATAACTGACAATGGGACCCAACTTACTTTAAGAGAGATGAGGGAGTTTCTTGACAGTCAGGGAATTATTCATCACCGCACTGCCTTATACAATCCTTGTGCCAATGGTATGGTTGAGAGAATAAATCGTTTGCTGAAAGGTACCATTCTTATGGCCATTCAAAGTGAGAAAGAAGTAACGAAAATGGTGGAGGTTTCGCGTGGGCTCTCATTATCCTAAATGAGACTACTGGATTTCGAGGCAGCAGGATGGTTCACGGTGTGGGGGACTGAGTCGGACCCACTTGGAAGGACCTCTGTCACCCTAAACCCGGTTTTGCTCCGGCTAACTAGCAGTGCCTCATTTCTCCAAAAGGGTAGAGATGATTGGGCAGCCGAGCGCATGACATCTTTGGAACTTCTCAGGGAAGTTGTGGTCACTCAGATCCAAACCAACTCTCTCATTTACAATATGATCTCATTTACAAATGACAAAGGCAGTATAAGTTTTATATAATGTTTTAATAAAACAACTGCATTTTAGATATTAAGGCGTGAGCCGCAATAAACAGAACCATACAACACAGTAGGATTGAAATAGTCACGAGGAGAGTGAAACATAAGAACAACGCTATCGTGGTGTTTAACAATTTCTACTCTCTCTCAGCTAGTTCTATTTCGAGCACAGCATGTTAAGCTTCTAACTTGCCTTTCTGAATCCCTGGGGAGACATCAGCCCTCATATCTGAGCAAAGGCCTGTGATCTGGTTCACCATCTGCAACGAGGCAGGCAGCGTCTAGTTGTGGTTCCCTGGTCGGAATCTCCCTCTTGCGTGTATTGGGACAAGGAAGTGTTTTTATAACTAACATGTCAGCGTGATCTCAAAATGTCCCTACGCAGGAATGCCAAAGACTAAACTCCTACCACGTCTATCGGCAATGTACCAGACTGTATCCTTGACTGAAGCACAGAGTGAACAGGAATGTGTTATGGAGAACTCCAGTGCTGAAGTAGGCTAAACAGTGTGATATAAAAAATAAAACAAGACCGTAGAACTTGTTATTTGAAAAATAACAGTACGAAGCCGAATAAAAGCATTTAGAGCAAAGTGCACAGAGGCTCTAAGCTGCGAGCAAAGGAATAAAATACATCCAGGGCAAAATGCACAAAGGCCTAAAGCCTGAAGCTAATGCGCAAAGGATACGTAAAACTGACCACACTACACCCTCCCCTTGTCGGTAGCAAGTGGTCCCAATAATATAAAAGTATGCCCCAGATATAAACAATACATCAAAATATATATTTCGACAAGGTCAGAGGACAACAAAGTCATAAATTTGGGAAGCATGTGACGATAAAGCCAAATTTAATATAATGTCAATGTTTGTTTTATTTAAAAAAAATCCAATTGTCAGACAGAAGCCATGGAAAGCAGGAGTTCCTCCACTTCGATATACGTCAATATTGGAATATCCACGCCAAAAAGTATCATGGAGCAGGTGTGTTCCAAAGCCCCAAAACCATCCAGGGCGGCACCCCGTGCAGGGCCTATGAATGAGACAATACCATCTTCCTCCAGGAAGGGAATCTCATAAACTGCCTCACGAAGCAAGCGCAACCGTAGTGTACAAGTCTGGGAATGAGCCCTAATCGGGAACATCAACAGATCAGTATCGACCACTGAGGGGCGCTGCAGTGAGAGACAGAGAGCCAGTGCATGTTCAAACGAGCACCAAAGGCACCGAAACACGGGTTGCACACAATCCAAAACCAGCCGAAATGACAGAGACCAGTCACACTCCAATTGTCCCAGGAGTGTCGCTCCAAAATGCTGCATCATGCGTTCACGACACAGCTGCACTGATGGGAGCGCCAATATGGGATCTCGTCGCAGCGGGACAACCATTGCGGAAGAACAGCAGCAACAGCAAAACCCCAGCCAATAAAGCCAAAGTAATCGGGAATCCCCCAAAAATGCTTCCGAAAATAGAGTGAATAGCCAAAGGTATTAAACCGAATATGGAAGAGAAGGTGTGAGCAAAACCAACACCAATGGCTTTAAAAAAATGTGCAATTCCAGCAGTGCTGGACGCATTAAATATACGTCCCACGAGTTCACCAAAGTGACTCGGAAAGTTAGTATTCAAAAGGGACTGTATTTCCGCCGATGACCTTGCCACCTGAAGTGCGTAGGTCTCACTAGCAGATGTAAGGGCCACATGCTTTTGAAACAATAGAGCCTATAGTCGACTCAACTTGTCGAAATTTACCTTGGAAGTAGCAATATGAGGCCAGATGTCCGCTACCTCCCTAATTTGAGTGGGGGGAAACAACACATTACCGCAGCACGTAACGGCCTTGGTGACAACGACTACGTAAACTATTCCGGCACGCATGCCACAACAGGGTTCACTGTTAAGAAGGACGTAACTGCCGTTTGAAAGCACCTGGAAAGTGTTTTTAATTACTGGGACTGGAACTCCCTTAAGATAACAAGCTAAGTTAGCAATCGAGGCATTACACGCCCTGTGCAAGGACAGCTGTTTACAAACCATGGAATGGCTGACAGAAGTTTCGCATCCGCTACCGCTAAGAAAAACCTCCCTCAAGCCATTAATACATCTGTATAGAAAGGGAAGCTCCCACACCTCGTGTATGTAACTGTCACCCAACCGTTTGTATCTACCCACCGGAATGTGTTTCAAACAAGAAGTAAACTGCAAAGTGGAGATAGGCAAATTAATAACCCCATGAATCAACCACTCTGCTGACGGAATCTCAGCAACAGTAAAAAAAGGCAATTTCTCCAACTTTTCAATATTTAACATAACATATGTCGCTTCCTTCTTAGCCATCAGCTGTTGTTGACGAGTCAAATTAAAGGAAATAAATATCTCCCTGGCACGAATGTGCTGCCACGGAACGCGACCTGCCTTCAATGTCTGTAGAGTCCAACCCAGCTGCATGATGGACCGCGTTTGACTCTGCCCATGATATATAGAAGACATATCCGATTTAATAATGTCTATAGCAGAGGAAACAATGTTGTCTATTGTGTAAACATGGTCTGAAAGGGTATGCATCCCATTATCCACAACAGACAAAGCCTGTATAAAATTTTCCTGATCAATTTGTCTCAACCGGGCCGCTGCCTCTTGTTGTGAAAGCTTCCAAATCTCATTATATACTTCATATAGAAAACGTTTCTTCCGCGGCATTCTTGGTCCTGACAAAAAATCTTGTAAGTCAGTATCATTAGACAGTAACGTGAAATGTGACTTAACTGCATCCAGTGTGGATGACTTCAACCATTGCTGACAAAGCTTCCCCACGCTGTATGTAGTAATGATATCAGCATGTTCTGGTGATATGTAGCGAGGGTCTGCCCTACTAGTCCTGAATCCCCCCGAAGAGGTGACAAAACGCTGATGACACCCATTAGTGTCTATGGGCCATAATAACCACCCGCCCGGATGTATCAATGAAGTGTTAAGCGTACCATTCTGGACCCAGTGTGTAAGCTCACTAAACGTGGCATTAACATATCGCTGCCAATTGTTCAATTTGGAAGGGACAGGTATACTAGGCAAATTCAAATTTCCAATCGTTGTTAAGCCCAAACAGCTAGTCCGTTGCACAGTGTCATTGAGGAAAATCATTTGGACAGGAATAATACACGCCCTAAATAAATTTTCCCTGCCTCGCATTTGCCAATTTTTCGTTCCCCAGACACTTTTCAAGTCAACAGTCTTGGACAAATATTCATACCCCTCAACCGAAAGTTTAGATACAAACAAATTTGAATACAGTAATTTAGTATCGGTCAATAACATTTGCTTATTAGCATGCGGAGTAACTTTAAAATAGTAAGACTTAGCATTCTGTTGATTATGTCCAGAAAAATATGCAAATTTATCATAATACGTTTTAGAACTCCCCTGTGGAGGAGTCGGGCAATGTTCCCATTGCATATATTCAAATATCGACTTAGGGCTACTAGCTTTATGAATAAAGTGGTGTCCATAATAATTGTAGCAAAACATGTCACCATGATTATCTCTAAATAGGTAAGCATCTTCATCGTCATAGACAGTATAATATTGCAATTCTGTCAGCATAGAATCTACTGTCTCCACATCCCAATCATCAGAAACAATGCTTGGCATTCATTGATAACTTGAGAACATACAGTATTTGAATCAATTCAGTGGGACCATATATATCAAACATCACTTTATCCCACACAATCCCATCCGGAATCGGTACTGCAGAAATGTTCACATAGGACAAGTCTCTTCGAACCATATGAGATGAAAAATGTGGTTTCAACACCGTCTCCACGTGCTCAATGTCAGATCGTTCAGGAAGAAAATGACCATGTATTACCAAAAAAAAAGTAACCACAAATCCCAACCACAAGAAAAGAGTCATTACAGTCATAAAAAGCCACAGATAGTTCCAAGGAAAAACAAAATATGTGTGTTTAAGCCAACACAGCAGCTTACGTGGACCTCGGGCTGAAGATAAAGAGGACGTGGAGTCTGACACGGTATCATCAGTGTCGTTGAAGCAGCCAGAGGCAGTTCTTGCAAAAGGTGCAACCGTAAACAAAGAAGCCGATGGTGGCTCTCGCCTCGGCACGCTATAAACCACATGTTCAGTAATATCATTAGAATGTACAGCAACTTGATCAAAAGATTCCAAATTATTCGCTGTCTGTGGAACAATCGCAAGATCAGCTTCCACCCTCCCCAAGCTCGGAGAGGAAATAGCATTGGTGCAAATCACCTGCAGCGGGACTTCTTCCCCAGTAGTGAGAGGGATTCCGGAACTACTGGGTGTCCCTCTTGGTCTGCTGTGCAGAATCGGCCATATGTTGTAACTTGACATTATCAATAGAAACAAAGCGATTTCCTTTGGCCCTGTGCAGCGGCGGTAAAATTACAGTTCTCGTGCCGCTAATCCCTAACACAGGGACAGGCACCCGGTAAGAAGGACCAAATTCTTTCTTTACTGCGACCTTTTCACGCACAAGATCCCCAATCCTGGGAATCCAACCAGTAGGCATTACTGGCTCATCCTTAATTCCTGTGGAGGCAGCACTTGCAGAAGAGTTATCTTCACGGAATTGTTGTAAATCCTGCAAAACAGTGACACGATCATTTATGTCAAAGGGCGTATCTGCCGTCTCCACACCAGGACCATCTAGATCAGGAACATACATTCGTGTTCCAAACAGGCACTCTTATGAAGTACGACCCCCCAGGGACCTTCTAGGCAAGTTATTAAGTGCTCTCTGTACTCCATTCAGGTGGGCTAGCCAACTACGACCCGTACATATAACTCTGGCCGTTAAGGATTGCTTTAAATCACGATTTAAACGCTCCACGACAGAATTTCCCTCGGGATGAAATGGAGACGAGAACTGGAGTTGGACCCCCAACGAAGCCATGGTGTCCCTGAATGCCTCAGAGGCAAAAGCAGGGCCCTGGTCCGAATGAAAAGCCGCAACTGCAAATATATCGACAAAGATGTGCAAATCTTTAATAACAGTCCGAGCGTCAGCCGAGCGCTGTGGCCAGACCCACACAAATCTGGAGCACGAATCTACAGCAACCAATATATATTTGTATGCACAATCTGGCGTCAGTGGACCACAATGATCCAAGTACACACACTGTAAAGGTTTATTTGAAATCAGAAGGGGCGTCTGCTGCAGGCGTCTAGCCGTGGAAACTTTAATTTGTTGACAGATGTCACAACAAAGGACATACTGCTTCGTCTCTTTATAGAGACCAGCCCACCAGTAACGAGCCTGTAAGAGTGAAATCATGGCAGCCATGCCAGCATGTGCAGATGCCGCCCCCTCATGTGCTGCAGATATTAATCGAGGTCTCTCAACTTTATTGGGCATTTCATATACACCAGCGCCTGGAATTTTAACTACAGCGTTTAGCATACTACCCATGCAGTAACTATATTTAGAAGGGAATCCTTTAGGAAATGGCCTGCATCAGCCGTAGCTTTTATGGCAGCCGAAATCTCTGTGTCTGGTTTGGAACTCGAATGAGTCACTGCGGCCACAGTGGCAACTGCCACTGCCGATTTTGCGGCTTCATCAGCCAAAGTATTTCCAGCAACGTGTATTCCAACGCGCTGGTGTCCAAGTGTATGTACAACATGGACTTTAGGAAGCGTTTCTTTCAGATTCGCAACCTTCCCCCACAGCAATTTGTGTTTAATGGTGTTGCCTTTGGAATCTCTGAACCCATTCAACCTCCAGTAGTGCAAATATTCATTGAAAGACTGAACACAGTAGTAGGAGTCACAGACCAGCAAGGTAAGTATTGCCGGATCCGCGTGTTCTAAGGCTAACAATAGAGCCTTGAGCTCAGCCAACTGTGCCATACAATCTCCCAAGGACTGCGTATAAGTATGTCGGGGCAGAACACTTCCCCCTCCATAGTGCCGCTCACCACCGCACATGCAGCAGAATACTGTTGTTTAGTCCCAACCGCTGGCTGCGCAGAGCCATCTGTATACATGACCACCTGATGCTGGTCAATAGGCAACGTGCCAGCGGGAACTGGGTATTCCATTTCATATTGAAGAAATTCTTGAGTCTGCAGTTTAGAGTCAAATACGTAATCTACATCAGTGGCTGTCAAAGACGTAGCCCATTGTATACATTGCGGGTGTAAAGCTTTCGAATTAGGAACACTCGCTTTTGTAACAGGCTCTAAGGCTGGAATCGGAGAAACGACAACGATGCGTTGGCCCTGGGCAAGAGGTCTTTCTTTAATTACAGCCATCTGTACAGCAGTGAGTATTTTCTCAGTTTGTGCAAATCGTTGTTCTGCAGCAGAATACAAGTGTGACTTGTATGCTATCGGGACTGTCTCACCCTCATTAAAGGTGACATATATAAACCCAACGGCACCAGGTATTACCCTGATGACCAGATGCGTTTTATTGTCCTGAGTGTGTAAATGTTTAACAGCTAAGAGATCAGTTTGTAGATCTCGAAGAATATGTATATGCTCAATTGTCCAAAATCTACTCGAAAAATTTGGGCGAATCAACTCGTATAAGGGTTTTATACGTGTAGCATAATCAGGAATGTAAGTTCTGCCAAAATTCAGAAACCCCAATAATGACTGGAGCTTCCGAACCGTATTAGGAGGCTGCAATTGAGCACATTTCTCCAAAAAATGTGGCGCTAAGCTCTTGCCCTCATTAGACAACTCATATTCCAGGAAAATGACGCTGAGGAAGGCAATCTTCGATTTTTTAAAATTAAACTTGTAGCCAATTTCAGCAAACCCCACAAAAATGCGTGCTACACGCCTTAGATGTTGCCGAATCTCATCGTCCGTCAAATATATGTCATCAACATATGATAACGCTTCAGGGTCCAACTTGTGCAGAATTTCAGTTACACGAGCCGAAAATAGTCCTGGGCTATTCTTATACCCCTGAGGCAGACGACAAAACTTTTTTTTGAGAGCCAAACGCACTGAAACTGGTATAGTCCCGACTTTCGGGCACTATATTTTGGCAGAAGAATCCATTCGAGATATCTAATGTTGTTTTATATTTTTTACGCACAATATTATTCATAAGCGCTTCGCTGTGTGAATTCTGTATTGCATATGTGCGTGTATGTCCATTTAAATGTCTGTAATCCACCACTATCCTATATGAATGGTCCGGTTTAGCAACTGGAAATAAGGGATTATTCATCGGCGAGACACACCCTGGTACTCCAACTGTGTAAGAATTTTCCTTACCGATGCCCTTGCCTCAAATTTTATAGGATACTGCGGCTGCGGCTGAGGTTCGCCTTTTATCGGAATTACATGTTAAGGTGATTGTCTATCCCACCCCACATGATTTCTATATAGGGCGGGGGCCTGTGCCAGAGCCCATGATTTACTATAGGACTCCGCTAGTTCTCCCGGAACAAGTGGTGAGAATGAAGGTGTAATAACCTCCTCCCCAACTGGACAGTCGCGAACAAAGTCAGGTGGCCAATCTTGTTCGGCCAGCAGAACGTCATACAATTTTATCACATGGTCCCAAAAGATGGCGTGCACAATGCGGTCAATGTCCCCTTCTAATTGTAAAGTTACTTTATATACTCTATCGGGATCAGAGACACGCATATCTGCCGTTTTGACTTGTATGAAGTCATCAGTTGCTTTCACCTCCAGATGCTCTAGAAGACTCCGGCGAACTATTGTGACCTCTGCCGCGCTGTCTAACAGTGCTAACACCCATGTCTTGTTCTTCAAGAGAACTCTCTTCTTGAGCGGCATGTCTAACTGAGACTGCCGCCACTTTCTTCTTTTTAAATTGCTGCTTTTGTTGGAGCGGTTTCTCTTCCTGTTTAACAGAAACCTCCGTTGAGCATTGTGATTCCTGTCTCGGTTTCATGTACTCAGTTCTCCGCTTTGACCGCCCACCTCTCTCACTTCTCTTGTCCGAGGAGTCCTGAAAGGAACGAGATTGGCGTGTATCAGTATATTGATATCTATCAGGCGTTTTCAAATTATCCCTATTCCTGAGATTATACTTATTCTGCGGGGTCTCCGGCTGCGGAGACTGCCCCCCATCTTTCTTAGGTGTCTGTTGTTTTTTCTCCCAGCGCTTCTTAGTACCCTCAGGCTGCTGTTGTTTAGCATTATCTTTACTATTTTTACCCTGTAATTGGGGTTTTTGCGGTCTAGCCCCAAGGCTATCACGACCGATACTGGAATATGTTTCTGCTATTATTCTCGGCAGTTCCCGCTCCTGATTAAGTTGCGGAACGTCTCGAAGACGCATACGCACGACCAGCGCCACTGCCTCTCCCTTGAGATTACTCAAAATAATAGAAGAAACTGCGGCAAAATTGCCCATCAGCTGCATCCCTAAATCTAAGGCTGGGGCAGCCGCATATTCATCTTGAATTTGTTTAAGCACTTCTGGCAGATTAGCCAATGTTGGCATACCGTGTGCTGTAGTATAGAGCGCGGCAAACACCGTGCCCCAGGTATTACAATGGTCCACAGTAGGAACCATTCCATACGGCAAACACATCGTCAATATTCTATGTTTATCCTGAGGTCCCATATGGGGAAATACTGCTTCCAGCGTATTAATTTTTTGCGCCAGCCAAAATGGAGTTTCCTCACGTTTAGCCGGTACCTTACCCATAACTGAGTGTACAGTGGCCGGATTGATACCCGGAACCACTGCCTTTGGGTGTGCCAGAGCAGCACACGCTGCATTAGTATTTAAGGTCTGCATTACAAACTGAACCAGTCTTCTGTATGTAGTAGCTAAGTCTATATATAAACGACGAACGTCAGCCACTGCCAAGTTAGCAACCGCAGGATATGGTGTGTATGTAGCCAATAAAAGCCAGGTCGGACCATCATTACTCAGTGGACCAAACCTAACTTGTGCTACTGTGTGTGGGAGGGCGCCATCAAGCCAATTATGGTGTTCTTGATAAGATAAAGGTATCTCTAAGTATGCATAAGCCCTGTACTGTCCAGGGATATTCGCAACAGTGTAGTCGTGAAAAGTGTTTGTACCCCCATCAACTGCTGGAAATACGACCCAAGAATAAAAAAGTTCTGTTCTATAGGCTGCATGGGCGTCCGCCACAAAAGTGACCGGACCCCCCTGGTTCGTCAAACCATGTGCTATCAGATGTCCCGTGAGCGGTTGGCGCATATTAAGCGCTATGTTCACTACTTGACGATTCGCCATTATACAAATAGCACTAGGGCAGAGGAGGCACACCAATATCGGGGTTTCCCTTTCAAAGTTCAAGCTTGAACAACCGACCACTAAGTAATGGGATGCCCCTCTCCCGTGGCGGCGGAAATCCTCAGCCCCACGGACGTCTCTGCTTACGGAACGGAGGAGTCAATATATATATGAGACCGAGAGAGTCAGCCGGACCCAAAAATTAGAGCCAGACCAATCGTTGGCGGTGCCATGTCGCGTGGGCTCTCATTATCCTAAATGAGACTACTGGATTTCTAGGCAGCAGGATCGTTCACGTGTGGGGGACTGAGTCGGACCCACTTGGAAGGACCTCTGTCACCCTAAACCCGGTTTTGCTCCGGCTAACTAGCAGTGCCTCATGTCTCCAAAAGGGAAGAGATGATTGGGCAGCCGAGCGCATGACATCTTTGGAACTTCTCAGGGAAGTCGTGGTCACTCAGATCCAAACCAACTCTCTCATTTACAATATGATCTCATATACAAATGACAAAGGCAGTATAAGTTTTATATAATGTTTTAATAAAACGACTGCATTTTAGATATTAAGGCGTGAGCCGCAATAACCAGAACCATACAACACAGTAGGATTGAAATAGTCACGAGGAGAGTGAAACATAAGAACAACGCTATCATGGTGTTTAACAATTTCTACTCTCTCTCAGCTAGTTCTATTTCGAGCACAGCATGTTAAGCTTCTAACTTGCCTTTCTGAATCCCTGGGGAGACATCAGCCCTCATACCTGACCAAAGGCCTGTGATCTGGTTCAGCATCTGTAACGAGGCAGTCAGCGTCTAGTTGTGGTTCCCTGGTCGGAATCTCCCTCTTGCGTGTATTGGGACAAGGAAGTGTTTTTATAACTAACATGTCAGCGTGATCACAAAATGTCCCTACGCAGAAATGCCAAAGACTAAACTCCTACCACGTCTATCGGCAATGTACCAGACTGTGTGGGTCATTCCAACCCTGGCGGTCGGTGTTAAAGCGGCGGCCAAACCGCCAACAGGCTGGCGGTAAAAAAAATGCAATTCCGACCCTGGCGGAAACCGCCAACAGAGACCGCCACTTTAACACACCGCCCGCCACGGCGGGACAAACAAACAGCGCGGCGGTCACCGCCAACAGACAGGCGGGAGACAATGTACCGCCCACCCTATCACAATCCGCCACCTTTTCCGGGGCGGTAGCCCCGCCGATAAAATTCCGACCCTGGCGGAAACCGCCAACAGAGACCGCCACTTTAACACACCGCCCGCCACGGCGGGACAAACAAACAGTACGGCGGTCACCGCCAACAGACAGGCGGGAGACAATGTACCGCCCACCCTATCACAACCCACCAATCTGCCACCTTTTCCAGGGCGGTAGCCCCACCGATAAAAACACGGCGTAAACAGCCATTTGAAACGGAAAACGCTCACCTCCATACACCCCACGAGGAATCTGGACAGCATGGAACCCGAACTACACATCCTACCAGCCATTGTCTTCCTGCTCCTCTACCAGGAGCACGAACGCCGGCGCAGAAGACAACGGTGAGTACTGCACCTACGACACAGGGGAGGGGGAGGCAAAAAATTACAGGGACACACATATGCGACACACCCACCCTCAACCACTACAACACACACATCAATGCATAGCAACACATCACAGTTACACCCCCAAACCCCCCGGAAGAATGCAAAGGCAAAAGGAAATGATTATAAATATAGAATTATATTGTAAGACTGAGTATAAAATATATCACACATCTATAACTTTATATACATAAATTGTCCAGTCCGATATGTCTATCAGCCATTGTTCGTGAGCCACTGGGCCAAAACACATGGGCAAAGCCCACACAGGATACCTGCCTCCAACGGAGAGAACACTGCAGGGGCATCAGATAGGAAAACTACAGGCACCTCAGGGGGAATGGAAGGGGGGGCACCTCAGCCAGATGAGTCCACGACGCCAGATCCACGAGGGGGCTCCATGGCCACTGTACCATCCTGGGGAGTGCAAAGCCACAGTCTCACAAGTCTCTACAGTGGGTGGGTTGCCCACTGTGCTATCCTGGGAGTGCAAAGCAACAGTCTCTCAAGTCTCTACAGTGGGTGGGGTGCCCACTGTGCCATCCTGGGGAGTGCAAAGCCACAGTCTCTCAAGTCTCTACAGTGGGTGGCTTGCCCACTGCCATATCCTTGGGAGTAAAAAGCCACAGTCTCTCAAGTCTCTACAGTGGGTGGGTTGCCCACTGTGCCATCCTGGGGAGTGCAAAGCCACAGTCTCTCAAGTCTCTACAGTGGGTGGGGTGCCCACTGTGCCATCCTGGGGAGTGCAAAGCCACAGTCTCTCAAGTCTCTACAGTGGGTGGCTTGCCCACTGCTATATCCTGGGGAGTACAAAGCCACAGTCTCTCAAGTCTCTACAGTGGGTGGGTTGCCCACTGTTGCCCACTGTGCCATCCTGGGGAGTGCAAAGCCATAGTCTCTCAAGTGGATAACAGTCTCCACTGGTACTGGAGGGGGACTAGTGCCCAGAGTGCTTCGTGCAGCCCTGCCCGACACAGATGCGGGCCTGCCCCTTCCGCCAATGGGCCAGCGGTGCTTGAGATGAAGGGCCCAGTTCAGCGGTGCTTGAGATGAAGGGCCCAGTTCAGCGGTGCTAAAGACGGCGGTGCCCAGCGGAGCAGTGCTTGAGATGAAGGGCCCAGCGGAGCGGTGCTTGAGATGAAGGGCCCTGTTCAACGGTGCTTGAGACGGCAGTGCCCTGTTCAGCAGGGCTTGAGACAGCGGTGCCCTGTTCAGCGGTGCTTGAGATGAAGGGCCCAGTTCAGCGGTTCCTGAGACGGCGGTGCCCAGCGGAGCGGTGCTTGAGATGAAGGGCCCTGTTCAGCGGTGCTTGAGACGGCGGAGCCCTGTTCAGCGGTGCTTGAGATGAAGGGCCCAGTTCAGCGGTGCTTGAGATGAAGAGCCCAGTTCAGCGGTGCTTGAGACGGCAGTGCCCTGTTCAGCGGTGCTTGAGACGGCGGTGCCCAGTTCAGCGGTGCTTGAGACGGCGGTGCCGAGCGGAGCAGTGCTTGAGATGAAGGGCCCAGTTCAGCGGTGCTTGAGATGAAGGGCCCTGTTCAGCGGTGCTTGAGATGAAGGGCCCAGTTCAGCGGTGCTTGAGACGGCGGTGCCCTGTTCAGCGGTGCTTGAGATGAAGGGCCCTGTTCAGCGGTGCTTGAGACGGTGGTGCCCAGTTCAGCGGTGCCCAGTTCAGCGGTGCTTGAGATGAAGGGCCCAGTTCAGCGGTTCTTGAGACGGCGGTGCCCAGCGGAGCGGTTCTTGAGATGAAGGGCCCTGTTCAGCGGTGCTTGAGACGGCGGTGCCCAGCGGAGCGGTGCTTGAGATGAGTGTCCTGGTCAGCGGATCCGGCCCAGGCATGGATGTCACTTGCCACCTGACATGTGGCTGGCGGGGCCTTCCTGCCCATCTGTCTGGTGGCTTGCGGGGCCCTCCTGGGCTGCAGTTCTCGGCCTGTGGGTGTCCTCCTGCCCACCAGGGATGTGGCTTGCGGGGCCCTCCTGGGCTGCAGTACCTGGCCTGTGTGTGTCCTCCTGCACACCTGGGATGGGGCTGGTGGGGACCTCCTGGCCAGCTGGCCTGCTGCCGGACTTGTCGGGCGTGCTGCCCTTCCCACCCTTCCCTGCACGCTTTTGGCCCTTTCCCACCTTTGGCGGTGTGCCAGGTGGCACCCGACTTCCTGCCGGAGCCAATGTAGGGATTTTTGTCCCTGGGGTCTTTGGTCGCTCGCGCACTGGCAATCTTAGGATGCTTTTCCGGTGGTGGGCTGGCCGTGCCTTGGCTCCTAGCTGAACTGGATGCCCTTGAGGGTGGGGGACTCCACAGTCCATGGACAACAGTCTTCACAGGTCCTGGTTTTGTGGTGGCTGAGGTGCTGATTGGAGTCTTATGAGATGGATGGGGTGGGGGAGTTGTAGGAAAGAGGTCAAGTTTGGAAAAGAAAAGCAATTTGGAAAGAGAGGGACGGGTAGGTGTAGTGGGTATGGGAGTGGAGGAAGAGGATGTGGTAGTAGGAGTGTGAAGTCTGGTGTCTTTGGGTGCAGGTGCTTGGGCTGGAGGCTGTCGTGAGGTGGATGGCTGTTGGGTGGGTGGCTGCCTGCGTTTGTGTAGATTGGAGGAGGGGGTTACAGACACACTTGGAGAGGACACAGGGGACGTGTAAATGGTAGTGGGGGTGGTGACTGAACGTGTGCGGAGTGTTCTGGTGGGTGTGCTGGTGATGGACGTAGTGGCTGAAGATGTTGTGCATGCAAGTGTGAGTGGAGACGTCACAGGGAGGGAGGAGGGAGACGAGGAGGAGGGGGACACAGTGGAGGCAGTGGCTGTTGGTATGCCTGCATGTGGATGTTGCTTGTGTGAATGCTTGTGTGATGTGTGGTGCTTATGTCTTGATGAGCTTCCCTTGGGTGTTGAGGTGTGTGCAGGCTGGTCTGTAGGTGTGTCTGGGATAGGCAGAGGTACAGGGGATTGGGTCTGGGTGGAGGAAGTTGGGGGGGGTGGAGGCTAGAGACAGGGACAATTGCTGCCGTCAGTGCTGAGGCCAGAGCGTTGAACGATCGCTGATGGGCAGCCTGACCCGAATGAATGCCCTCCAGGTATGCATTACTCTGGTGCACCTCTCCTTGTACACCCTGGATGGCATTCAAAAGGGTAGACTGCCCAACAATGATGGTCCTTAGGAGGTCAATGACCTCCTCACTGAGGGCAGCAGGGGTGACAGGGGCAGGGCCTGAGGTGCCTGGGGCGAAGGAGATGCCCACCTTCCTGGGTGAGCGGGCACGAGGCAAACGCTGAGGGGCTGCTGGGAGGGCGGTGCTGGTGCGCTGGGTGGCGGCTGTACCTGTTGTTGCGGGGGGCACGGATGTTGCCGCCACCACAAGGGAGCTCCCTTCAGAGGACGAGTCGCTGTCACTGACATCAGCACGAGTCCCCGCTGTGGAGCTCCCCTCGCATTCCGTCTCACTGGTGAAATCCGAGTCAGTTGCATGGCCCGCCATGGCCATGTGAGATGCAGCTCCCTCGTGCTCCGATGCCACTTCTCCTCCGCCTGATGATGCTAATGCACACATGAACAGGAAGACCACAAAAAAGGGGGGGAGGAGAAATAAAGACATGTTGAGTGCATGGATTACCGCTACCGTTGGCGGACAAGACAGACACAGAAGCCCCCTGCACTACGCAGCGCACTTGGGGTCCACTACGCAATACGTGGGACATGGCCTACAAGCCTATGGACGACAACTGCACACATAGATGACACAGGGCCATGGATACCTGTACTTGGCACCCTACAGAGGTGAGGGGCGGGGGCACAGGGCCATGCCTTACGGAGGGGCCTAGCCTACAGAAATCTCCCTGGCCTAGGGATACCCACAGCCCTCCTCCCCCACCCAGACACCTCCACTGCACGCAAAGTCAGCAGAATGTATTTGTACTCACCCCCTTGTGTCTGCTGTGATGTCCTCACGCGCCCATCCAAATCGGGGTAGGCCACCGCCAGGATCCGGGACATCAGGGGGGTCAAATGACGACTGGCACCCCTCCTATGTTGGGAGGCCATCCCCAGCTGAGCCTCCGCTGTCTTCCTGCTCCAGCGTCGGATGTCCTCCCACCTCTTCCGGCAGTGGGTGCCCCGTCTGTTGTGGACCCCCAGGGTCCGGACGTCCTTGGCGATGGCACACCAAATCGCGACTTTCTGGTGGGCGCTGACCTATGTGACATGTACAGGGAGAGAAAAATTGTCATCACCTTCTGCATGCTCGATGTGAGTGGCCCCCATCCCCACCCTTGCCATGTGGCACATGCTCTCATCTGTCGTTTGATGCATGCCTCAATCGCTCCCCTCCCCACCATCTTTCATCCACCCCACTCAACCCAGGCATTGCCGACTAAGCATGGTCCCAGTGTACTTACCTGTTGGTCTGGAGGACCGTAGAGTAGCGCATACTGGGGGAGGACCCCATCCACAAGTTTCTCCAACTCCTCCGCAGTGAAGGCAGGGGCCCTTTCCCCAGTCGCATGAGCCATTGTCTCTTCCAGACCGAGGTCACAGCAGCACTTGCAGTGTAGGTCCTCTCCTGTCGAAGATCAGGTATCGAGTGATTAAGCAGATAGAAAATGGCGGTCACGCCCGCGGCGGTGCGTACCGCGGCGGTGCGTACCGTGACCGCCGGCGCACATCGTCATTGGCTCCTGAAACCCATAGGGTTCAATATTAACCAATGCGGATTAGCGCCGCGGTCTTCGACCACCTACCGCCGCGGTGTGCCACGCCAGCGCATTGACCTCACATCCCACTGTCGCACTTCACAGGTCAGGCAGTCGCCATTTCTAGGGCCCACATGGCCTAATTACCAACTGCGTCACACATACCTAGGCCATGCACCAACACTCATACAAGCCATTCAATGCATTGGGAATCGTGTTATGTGCAAGCTGTGGTTACGTACCTGTGGGTTGCTTGACTCTGTGCTCGCTGTTGTCCTTCATAGGCACCGTCCGCTGGGACATGCGAGGAGATGGAGGAATCTTCCCGTGTACAGACCGCTGGTGGACCTGTCGACAATGGAGGAGCGACATGTCATACTGACATACAGGCTTGACCGAGCCACTATACAGGAACTGTGTGCCCAGCTGGAGCCAGACCTGATGTCACCCATCCGCCAACCCACAGGGATCCCCCCTCTAGTGCAGGTGCTGTCAGTACTCCATTTCTTAGCAAGTGGGTCATTTCAAACAACAGTGGCCATATCATCAGGGATGTCCCAGCCTATGTTTTCCAAGGTGTTGTCCAGAGTGTTGTCTGCCCTGCTGAAACACATGCGGAGCTACATCGTTTTCCCTGAGGTGGGGGATTTGCCTACAATGAAGGGTGATTTCTATGCCCTTGGACATATCCCCAACATCATAGGTGCCATTGATGGGACACATGTTGCTTTGGTCCCCCCCAGCAGGAGTGAACAGGTGTACAGGAACCGGAAGAGTTATCATTCCATGAATGTACAGATGGTGTGTTTGGCTGACCAGTACATCTCCCATGTTAATGCCAAGTTCCCTGGGTCAGTGCATGACGCCTACATCCTGCGGAATAGCAGCATACCGTATGTGATGGGTCAACTCCAGAGGCACCGGGTGTGGCTATTAGGGGACTCTGGTTACCCCAACCTGTCCTGGCTACTGACCCCAGTGAGGAATCCCAGGACAAGGGCAGAGGAACGGTACAATGAGGCCCATGGGCGGACTAGAAGGGTGATCGAGCGAACCTTTGGCCTCCTGAAGGCCAGGTTCAGGTGCCTCCATATGACAGGTGGATCCCTAATGTACTCACCAAAGAAGGTGTGCCAGATCATCGTGGCCTGCTGTATGCTTCACAACCTGGCTTTGCGCCGCCAGGTGCCTTTTCTGCAGGAGGATGGTCCAGATGGTGGTGTTGTAGCAGCTGTGGAGCCTGTGGAGTGTGAAGAGGAGGAAACCGAAGAGGACGACATAGAGAACAGGAACACTGTAATACAGCAGTATTTTCAGTGACACACAGGTAAGAGTAGACACCGGCATATTACATTTACTTAATGACTCCTACCTCTCTACTGTCTGACTTTTTCCCCCAGTGTATTGTAACTGTGTTGTGACTTTCCCTTCCGTTTTCAGAGATGTGGGCCCCACTGCGTGACATCTGCTTTGTTTCCCCATGGACTACAGCTGTGTGACAGCGGTTTGTTAGCATCACAATGTGAATGAACATTTTGGCACGGTCATGTCTAATACATTTGTTCTAAATCACAGCCAGACTCCAGATTGTTTTGTGCAATAATTGTTTTTATTCAAGTGCTCTAAATTGGATGGGTGGTTGCAAATCGGTGGGGGGTGATGGTGGAGGATTGTCCATGGCAGAGTCCAGACTATCAGTTTCACAGGTGCATTGTCCAAATGCCTGTGGGAAGTGGAGCAGGGGCAGTTTAAGGTTGGACAGGGTGACAATGTGGGACAGTGGGATGACAATCAGGGCGGTATCCTTTGCTGGCGGGGGTCTTGACATCTTACTCTGTCTTCTTCCTGGATCTCAGGGCCCGCTTGCGGGGTGGTTCTCCTTCTGCAGGGGGTGGGGTTCTGGTGGCCTGTTGGTCTTGTGTCGGGGCCTCCTGTCCACTAGCTCTGGCAGAGGTGGTAGGCAGTTCTTGGTGCATGCTAGTGTCAGGGGCCCTTTGAGGTGCCACAGTGTCCCGCAATGTCGTGACTACCTCATTCAGGGCCACTACGATGGTACCCATGGCGGAACTGATGTTTCTTAGTTCCTCCCTGAACCCCATATACTGTTGCTCCTGCAGAAGCTGGATCTCCTGAAACCTGGCCAGGACCGTCGCCATCGTCTCCTGGGAGCGGTGGTATGCTCCCATGATGGAGGAGAGGGCCTCATGGAGAGTGGGTTCCCTGGGCCTGTCCCCCCCCTGTCGCACAGCAGCCCTCCCAGTTCCCCTGTTTCCCTGGGCCTCTGTCCCCTGGACCGTGTGCCCACTACCACTGCCCCCAGGTCCCTGTTGTTGTTGGGGTGGTGGGTTAGCCTGGGTTCCCTGTAGTGGTGGACACACCGCTGATTGACGTGTCCTGGGGACAGAGGTATGGGCCCGCTGGGTGGGTGCTGTGCTGGTGTTCCCAGAGGGGGGAAGGTCTACTGTGGCCTGTGGCTGTGTGAGGGGAACCGACTGTCCCGAGGTCCCCGATGGACCGGGCTGGTCATCTAGATCCAGGGAGACAGAGCTGCTGTCCTCACTGTGGGCCTCTTCTGGGGGTGGAGTGGACATTTGTGGACCCTCCTGCGCGGTGACGTGGCGTTCGGGTCCTGCAGGGGTATAAAAGTATGGTTATTGCTTCTGTGTGTGTCATAGCGTGCAATGGGTGGGTGCCTGTGTACCCCAGTGCTGGCATTCCTTTGTGGGGGCTGTTGTGACGGTGGTGGGGGGGGGGTTGTATGTGTATGTGCAGTGGGCATGCTTAGGTGATGGGTGTCCATGCTTTGTGGACGCATGCAGGGCTAGGTGTTGGGATGGGTGGGTTGTGATGGTGAGACAGTTGCAAGGAGTAGGATGTGATGGGGGTGAGGGTGGGGGTATGATTTGGCATGCAGGTGGGTTGGGGGGATGAAGTAGTTAAGATTTGCCTTACCAGAGTCCATTCCTCCGCCTACTCCAGCGAGGCCCTCAGGATGCAGGATGTTCAAGACTTGCTTCTCCCATGTTGTAAATTCTGGAGGAGGAGGTGGGGGTCCGCCGCCAGTCCGCTGCACTGCGATGTTGTGCCTGGATACCATGGAACGCACCTTCCCCCGTAGGTCGTTCCACCTCTTCCTGATGTCGTCCCGATTTCTTGGGTGCTGTCCCACAGCGTTGACCCTGTCCACTATTCTGCTCCATAGCTCCATCTTCCTGGCAATGGTGGTGTGCTGCACCTGTGCCCCGAACAGCTGTGGCTCTACTCGTACAATTTCCTCCACCATGACCCTGAGTTCATCATCAGAGAACCTGGGGTGTCTTTGCGGTGCCATGGGGTGGTGTGGGTGATGTGTAGGGTGGATTGTGTGGTGCTAAGTGTGGTGATGTGTATTGTTGTGTGAAGTGCGTGCAAATATTGCTGGGTGACAGTGAATTGGGCGTCTGGGTGCTCGGATGTCTTTTCTCGGTGCGTGTTCACGAATCTCTAGGAGTGGAGGTTTGTGGGTGATGTGGGTGTGTATTTTATATTTAATTGGGTGTGTGGGAGTGGTGTGTGTATGTGTCTCAGGTGTGTGTATTTTGAATTGTCCAATGTTGTTGTATTTTGTAAGTGTGTGTGTATTTTGAGCGCGGCGGTGTGTACCGCCAATGGAATACCGTGGTTGAAAGACCGCCGCGTGGATTCGTGTGTCGTGATAGTGTGGGCGTATTTCTGTTGGCGTGACGGTGGAGGTTTGGTCATCGCCAGTTTCTCGCTGCCCTTTGCTGTGGCGGACTTTTGTGGATGTCTGTATTTTGGCGGTTTGCCTGTTGTGGGTCAGAATGACCGTGGCGGTTTATCGCGGCCGCGGCGGTGTTATGGCGGTCTTCTGAACGGCGGTAAGCGCCTTTTACCGCCGAGGTTGGAATGACCACCTGTATCCTTGACTGAAGCACAGAGTGAACAGGAATGTGTTATGGAGAACTCCAGTGCTGAAGTAGGCTAAACAGTGTGATATAAAAAATAAAACAAGACGTAGAACTGGTTATTTGAAAAATAAGAGTACGAAGCCGAATAAAAGCAGTTAGAGCAAAGTGCACAGAGGCTCTAAGCTGCGAGCAAAGGAATAAAATACATCCAGGGCAAAATGCACAAAGGCCTAAAGCCTGAAGCTAATGCTCAAAGGATACGTAAAACTGACCACACTACAGAGGATATGGTGTGGGCTCATCGCACCACCATTAACAAAGCAACAGGTTGTTCTCCTTTTGAAATGATGAGAGGCAGGAAACCAGGTTCGAAATTAACTCCTGCTTGGATGTTATATAATAACCCCAAGTCTGTTGAAACTAGGAATGAAATGGAAAAAAAAGTTATATAGTCGAAGGGGATTGGGTTAAAATCAAACGAGAAAAGTTATCTGGTGGTCTTTTGAAATTTATAGGTCCATTTAAAGTCAGTCAAGCATGTAAAGATTATGTGGTGTTAGAGAATGGAAACAAATGGAATAGACGGAGAGTAGCATTATATCAAAAAGGGAGTGATAGAGACGTGAAACTGTTGCGTGATGTGTCGAGTGGCAACAATTTTATGATGATGAGTGATGAAGAATTGGGCTGTGCGTCCATGAGTAGAGTTGCCAATGATCATTCTGGAAGCAATCTTTCTCAAAGATGTGACAGTAATCCTGGTGATTGCACTCCAGAGGTGAACATGTACTGTCGGAGTCAAAGAGTTCGCAAACCACCTCGTTACTTGGAAGACTATGTTCAACTCAAATGAATCCATTGTTATACTACTCTTGTTAATGTTGTGGAAATTTTTTTCTTTTTTTTTTTCTTTTCTCTGAGCATTGATTTTGCTTTAGCAAATTTGTTTTAGGGTTGTAAGTTTTCTTTTTCAGAAAGGAAGGAGATGTGTTATGTTGTCATGGTGCTGGTTGGGTTCGGGATGGAATGTGTGCGAGTGAGCTGGAATGCGTGCGGGTGAGCGGGGGTGGAATCGAGGTAGTTGGCAGTTGGATGTGACTGGGAAACAAGGAAGGAGACGCTCTTGTTCAATGTAAATAAATCATATGGATTACTTCAAACAGCGTGTCGGTCCCGTCACTACACAGCCCTGTGGGGATTTTCATATAGGCCTGTAACCGATTAAAAGTGCCAGTGCTTTACAACAAAAAGAGCAGTTAAAAATTCTTAACAAAATCTAAAACGAATGATAAAAGTACAGTCCCCAGCCTGGAATTGATACATCAAAATAAGTCATCCATACCCTCCAATATGCCTATTCTAGCAAGTCCTTCTCAAATGCTCAGATACATTTACATTTAGAGTACCAGAGCCAGACACATTCTTTCCCACATGTAGCTCCTGGGCTTTTGATACACCACTGGATGAACACAGTGTCAAAAAGCCATTGTGGGAAAAAGTGCAGCCAATTCATGTGGCACTTCACCAGGAAAAAAACGTGCCAGTGCATTAAAATAGAAGGAATTAAACATAGCTAAACATTGGTACAGAAGTTAAAACTGAATATTAGTATGGACCCTCATGCATACATTTGTTACAGGGTTTCTCTGTATTCCCCCCCCCCCTCCACATGGCTTATCCTGGCAGGTCCTTATAATATGCTTGGATGCACCTAGAGCACCAGATCCAGGCAGACAGAAGGCATTTCGCAACAGTGAATACCACCAGTCTAAAGCGGTCAGTCCTTTAAATCCTAAGTGCATCCAGATACTTCCCTGTACTCAGAATCCTGCACCAGGGCAATAGCTATTTTTCCCTCTGAGGACTGCTGTACGCTGGGCAGAAGAATAAAAATGTGATATTGTTTCTGGTGGCCCCCTGAACGCTGAGCACATGTCACGCTTACATTGACACAGAAAGCAAACTCTAGTAGGGAGAGTCTGATACCTAAATTATTAGAACAATTTCTGAGTTAAAGGGGGAGTAATCTCATCAATCCATCTCTCATACCTAGACAGCATTTTAAAATTCATAAATTCCAAGGTCAAAGTGCCTCTACTACAACAAATGATTTCTATGGATACATGCTTCCATTAGGCCAATTTAATAGCCATTCCAGAGTTGGAACTTGATTCCTCCGGTGTTACTCAAAACATTTCCATCCACAGCTTCCTAAGCACAGTCCTAATGTGCCTAAATATTGGTGAATCCTGGACATTAGGGAAGGTCAAAAGATCCTTTAGGGGTTCTCTGTATGGTCCTAGATTGGGCAAAGTCCATATTCCCTGCCAAGACAGCAGGGGCCTGAGCACAGCTGTGCTGCTTTACTCTTCAGAATATCAAAACTATGCACTTCAGGATATTTTAAGGCACAATGTAAAGCAATCACTCTCAAACACCTTCGTAAGTAGAATAATCAAGTTTATTTAAGGGGCAAGTTCTCAGCTAGCAAAACTAAACCACACTAATATATATATATATATACATCAGGAGAATAACATGAGAATAATGACAAAGATATAAGCACTCTGTGAATAATTGCAAGAGTAAGTGCATATAATACAAGCACACACAATATACCTCAATGCTCAATAGCATGAAAATGACTGCAAGAATAAGTGCATATTACGCGCGCACACACAATATACTTCAATGCTCAATAGCATGAAAATGACTGCAAGAATAAGTACATATTACGCGCGCACACACAATACACTTAATAAATTGAAAAGCTTCACCGAAAAGAGCGTCTGCATCCCTCCGCCGTACACAAAGCTGGGGAACCCAAATCAGCTAGCACAGGGAGCCTCTGTTCGGGACAATAAGTCCTCCTGGCGTTGCGTCCAACCCAGAAGAGAGTTCCTAAACCAGCCCATCCAGGCCCCCAACTTTTATAGTATTTACTAACGCCCAGGAGTCTTTTCTAGAAAAAGACCCCCTCCTTTACAAATTGTGCAATCGGCGGTACCTTGTTCACCCTTCGAGACGTCTCCTCAGAACGGGCCAAGTTCCCAGGAGAGGACTCCAAGGTGAAGCTTGCATTCCTCCTTGTGTACAGGCAGCTTGCATTCCTCCTTGTGTACAGGCGCATCCCCCCTGTTGTTCTAACTGATAGCTCGTGGAATGTAAATAGCGCCCTTCGTACCAGGCAGATGGAGCGAAATTGAGCAGAAAAACACCCCACCCTTCAGCTTGCCGAAGCTTGTGGAAAAACACAGAACAGTGCCTTACGCACCGAACCAGACTCGACAAAATGGAGTCGTGAACCAAAATGGAAGCGAAGGCCAATGAAAGCAGAGGCCAATGGTCCACACTCTGCACCACTGTTTACCTTGCACGTAGTGCTGCCACATGCACGTAGTGCATGTAGCAATACAACAGCTTTCCAGGAGAATTATCTGAATGCCAGACCAAGTTATAATGAGATCAAAGGCGTGCTCTTTGGGAGGGCAAATAGGGACCTGATAAATCTATTTTCTGCTGATGGTAGAATGTTACAGTTGGCATGTCTCCAGATCTCAGCAGCATGCAAAATAGCTCCCCGTGCCTTCAACTTGTAGATCTTAATCGCTGGGATGGATCTCTTAAAACAAGTTTTGTTAAAGAACTTGAACAATCTTGATGAACAGTGTATCAGTGAGCAATCTGATTTTTGAACCTGAATGGGCCAGTCTAGGTTAGGGGTTAATCTTATTCATAAATAATCGAAATTGAAAACCTGCTCTATTGGATCTGTGTTAATGTGCAACTTACATTTATACTTTTTGCTTCTTGAAGGATTAAATACCATGAATTTCATATTGGAGCTGTTAAGTTCAATCCCATGGTACTTGCAAAAGGTATTGAAATCATTCGAGAGCTGCTGGAAACCTTTGAGTTATTTAGAAATCAAGAGAGTGTTGTCTGTAAAAAGTAGAGTGGTCACTCTCCTGTCTTCCACCTCTGGTGCATCACAACCATCCCTATCTAGCCAATCTAATGCTTCATTGACATAAAGTGAGAACAGAGTGAGGACTAGGACAAAACTCTGCCTAACTCCCCACTGGATGCCCACCTGACTCTTGCGTAATTATCTTCATGCAGCCATACCAAAATTGCCAGTAAGTTGAGCAGAATGCCCATCTTGTTCAGTGTTGACCAGTGTGTAGCCCTAGGGTCTAAATCAAAAGCTGCAAGCAAGTCAACAAAGGCGACAAAGAGACAACTCCTGTTGACCACTACAGTCTTCCAAAAAAAAGATCTGGTTGATCGTACTGGTACTGCTTCTGAACCTTTCTTGGAATTCAGATAATAAATGTTTCTCCCCAGTCCAATCTAAGATGTGTGCTAAGACTCGCTTACGAAAGATCCTCTGTGAAGCGTCAATTAAACTAATCACTTGATAATTACCTGGGACGCTGTGCTAGACCTTCTTATAGATAGGGATAATCTCTGCAGTATGCCAGGTCACGGGGATCTGCATGACCTTCTGGATGGCATTTGAGAGATGATTCATATAAAGGCCCCAAATTCCCAGACATGATTTAAAAAGCTCATTTGGAATCTGATTGGGGCCTGTATTGACAACAACATTAAGGGCCAGCATGCAAAAGCATTGCCTGTAATAGTCATCAGCAAAAGTAAGTTGTCTGAAACCACATTTTCCAGTCCCCCGTTGACCATACCTCCCTAATATTCCAGGTTGCAGCCAGCCATTTCGACTCATAGTCACTCTTTGCTGTTCTTTTTGTGCACTTAGCCCGAGCAAGGATTTCGCTTTTGTCCAAGTTAATCATATATCCCAACAAGCATTTACAATGCATCGGGTCTCGCGTTTGCTCGTGTTAGAGCCGATCGCGTTGTAAACTCCTAACCCGACTTTTCACCTATCGGGCAAAAGTGCATTTATGCACGTAACGCGAAAAAGTGAAATCAAGTAGGTAAAGCGCTCGACTTCTGCCAAGCGAGATCGGGCTCGTAAATTAGTTTTAAAAAAAGTCCACCAGCCGGATGGAAAACAGCGAGCCTCGCATGTTTTCTGTACTTGGTCGCTGCGCTCGAGGAGGGCTAGCCACCGGAAAAGGCATGACCTATGCGTGCCTTCGACTAATGAAAGCAAGCCGATTTAATTAGGGAAGCCCACGAACCAATAAAAAGCACTGACATGAAGTTGACAGGGCTCGGAGCCCTTTTCTAAATACTAAAGAGTCTCCCTGCTATACGCATGCGCGAGCGCATGCAAAGCAGGCTCGACCCTAAAAATGAGGAGTTGATAAGAGAGCTTTAAGCAGGGAATAGTCAGACTTGGCTTTTTCTAGAGGGGTTGAATATCATATGTGCACAGCAGGGTCTTAAAGGGGCCTGCAGTGATGTCCAACAATGCTTTGAACCCTGATTGTCGTACATCCGCTGCCATTGGATCTATCAGAAGGAAGAAGAGGATGGGAAGAGTAGGTATCCCTGTCTCATTCCTCTGTGAATAGTGATTGCTTCTTGCTTATATTTTTGAATGGGTGGGGGCTCCGGGGCAATCTAGAAAGCTTCTAGACACCAGGGACGACTTTTTTTAATTGTAGGGGTCAGCGTTGTCCAGCATGACTATGACCCCACCCCCACTCCGACCCCCATAAAAATGAGGAAACAGTCTTTCTCTCCTCCTGGGGATGTAGATGGGGGACACTGTTCCCATCTACATCATGGGGGGGCAATAGACACCAGGGATTGTTTGTTTTTTTAATTGTAGGGATGGGGCTGCCCAGCTTGGCCTTGGCCATACCCCCACTCCCATACAAATGGGTAAACAGTCTTTCTGCCCTCCCGGGAGACAGATGGGGACAATTACCCTCATCTGCCCATCTGGGGGGCAGAAAGCCCACTAGACACAAGGGATGACTTCTTGTTTATATATTTGTAGGGCTGGGGCTGCCCTGTATGGCCATGGCCATGCCCCAACTGCCATAAAAATGGGGAAACAGTCTTTCTCCCCCGGGAGGGGGGGCATTTGGGAGCCATAACCCCAAATGCCTCATACCCACAAACCCATGGAAATGGGGAAACAGTCTTTTTGTCCTCCTTGAGGGCAGATTTGAGTAATTACACCGATCTATATTTTTTAATATAGGGGTGAGGGGGCTGCCCAGCATGAGCATGGCTATACTCCCACTCCAAGTAAATGGGACAATAGTTGCTCTGCCCTACCGGGACAGATTTGATAATTGCCCTCCAATATGCCCCCTGTTGGGGTCAGAAAGCACACTGTGTGGCAGCAATATATTTTTAATAAAATAATTGGGTAGTACTTTCCCATCCTAAGATCAGGCCCCATCCTCACCCCTAAAACTTCAAAAGTCTTTCAGCTCCTCTGCTAACTAAAGCATCCCATTGCAATGGCAAGCAAGAGGACAATTGATTTTTTTTGGTGTTGTTTTTACAAATGAGCCGGGAGAGTTTGGATAACTCCCAGTATAATCCTGCTTGCAAAGGTGATGGCTGCACTTTTTGGGCTTGGGTCGGCTGCCACCTGGAAAAACCTACCAGACCCAGACAGTTCTGAAAAATAGACATCTGGGGGAGTTCAAGGTGGTGAACTTCAGATGCATCCTACACCATTTTCTTACCCACAATGCCCTGCAAACCTCAAACATGGACTAATAAATACATTTTCCTCACATTTCTTTAAGGAAAACTTCTGGAATCTACAGGGAGCCCAGAGTTCCTACCACACAGCATTTCCCCAAGTCTCCATATAAAAAAATAGCACCTCACTTGTGTGGGTGAGCCACAAAACCTTGACACACAAGGCCTGAAAGTGAAATACTCAGACTCAGACTCAGAACCATAATACATTTCAACAATTTCCTATGTTGTTACAGTGATAGCTTTTGCTCTGACAATTCGCAATGAGGGTGCCTGAGGGGGTGGAAGACTGCGTATTTGGCATACTATTACAGGTAGACCAGAGTGGACCATTTGTAAAGGTGAGGTAAATGGCCACAACGTGTCTTTTCTTATTGAAACCAGGGCAGCCCGTTCCACTGTTAGAACAGCGGAAGTCCCAGACTTACCCCTCTCGGGAAAGAAGACATAAAAGATGAACCACTGATTGAGTCTGACAATGTAATCTTTGTAGATGGTTCATGTCTGAGAGCGAAGAAAAGGTGTCATCAGCTTGCACTATCTGTACAATTCAAGAAGTTGTAGAAGCTTCATGGCTTCAAGGTGTTACCTCAGCACAAGTTGCAGAACTGATTGCCCTTACAAGAGCTGCAGTCTAACAGCTCAAATGAGAGTGACTATATTTGAATACAGTCAGTATGGCTTTGGTGTGACCCATGAATTTGGTCAGTAATGGTCTCAAAGGGGTTTCATGACTTAATTTGACTCACCTATAAGGAATGGCGAAAATGTAAAGAGGTTGATCAGAGTATTGCAGCTTCCAACTGAAGTTGTGGTTGTTAAATGTGCAGCACAGAGAAGTGGCAGTGGAGGTTTCCCAGTTGAAAACAGATATGCTGACAAAGTTGCCCGTTATTGTGCACTGATGGCCTGCACATTTTATGGGACATACACAGATGAATCTTAAGAGAAAACTGTCTTTTCAATGTTGATGTCTGTAGCTGACACATGGGAAGTGCTGAAGAGATTGCAGGAAAATGTTTCAGAAGCAGAACAGCAGGGTTGGATCAGAGCAGGATGTTGGAAAGACGCAAATTACATTTAGATTTCAGTAGATGGGAGATCAGTGTATATAGGCAGTTTGTTGTCCCACATGACAACACATTTCCATGGCCGACACATTTAGGAAGAGACACAATGGTGAAATTATTTAGACAAAACTGGTTTAACCCCAGATTCAGGATGCCTGCAAAAGAATTGTGTCACCATTGTGCAACATGCCAACAGGTGAATGTACGGAAAAGAACACCAGTCAAACAGAGCCATGTAGAGAGATCAGGTGTTCCCTTCAACAGAATGTAGATGGGCTATATTGAGATGCCTGTTTGTAATGTGCTGAGATATGTCACATGCATTTTCTCTCAATGGGTGGAAGCCTACCAAACATAGTGAAATGACAGTCTCACTGTAGTTTCTCTGGAGTCAAATCTCGGGACTCATTTCAACAATGAGGTCCTTAAGATGTTGTGTGCAGCATTACAAGTAGAGCAGAAATTACACTGTAGTTATCGTCCAGAAGCATCTTGGATTGTTGAACAGCTAAATGTAACTATAGAGTCCTGGTTAGACTTCACTGAAATGGCTTGATGCTTCACCTTTGTTGTTGATGAACCTTCAAAGTACACTTGACAGGAAGATAGGATTATTGCCGCATGAAGTCTTGATGGGGCGTGCAATGAGATTTCCTGCTGTACCTGCAAATGCACTTGTGAACATCACAGATGACATGATATTCAAATACTACAAAGGAATGGCTGATGTGGTGCTTTCTGTTTCTCAACAGATTGAAGCTGTCACTGCAAATCTGCATCAAGAGCAGTGCCACAACCCCAGTGCTGGTGACTAGACGCTGAACAAGAAACATGTAAGAAAGTCCTGTTTGGAGCCAATATAGAAAGGCCCCTAGCAGGTGATTTGTTTAACAAATGCTGCTGTTAAATGTTCCTGAGTACCAAACTGGGTGCATGCATTGCATACCCAGAGAATTAGAGATCCATATGAAGAGAGAGTACTCTATGAACTAGCCCTGGGCAGACTTCAAAGAGTCCGAGTCCACAGGATTTCGCAGAGGCGGAGTTCCATGAACTGCAGAGTCGTGAATGCACCCAATTTCGGAAGTGCTGAGCAGGATCGGGCGTGGTCAGCCAGGGCTGACGCTGCTTTGCGCTTCCGAGATCGGGCGCATTCAGGAGAGGGCCTTGGCAGTGAAAACTGCAGTTTCAGGCCTCTTCTGCACCGTCCAGTCCTGTGTGCTGTGCAATCAAGACAGAAGGGTGCACAAGAGGCCTGAAACACCAACTTTCTTTCGCTGCCTACGGCCCTGGTCTGATTTCAGGCCAGGGCCATAAGCAAGTCTGTTGTGCACTGGCCTGCCCCATGTGCACTGCACACAGGACAGGCCGGTGCACAAGAGGTCTAAAACAGCAGGTTTCACTGCCTACGGCCCTGGCCTGAATTCAGGCCAGGTCCGTAGGCAGTGAAAGCTGACGTTTCAGTCCTTGTTTGTGTACCGGTGTGCACAAACAATGACCATGAGGAGAGAAGAGGAGAGTAGAGGACATACCTGGGTCTTCCCGGGGGGTCCTTCTCTTCAGTGGCTGCCTCCCTCCTCTGCTCCGGTGCACACTGGAGCCCAGTTATGGGCTGCACAGTGCAAGTGCAGACTGTCTGTGTTTGCACTGTGTTGACCAACTGGGCTGCAGCATGCAACAGGTGAGCTCTGCTCCACTGGCGGGGCTAACTGAGCTTTTTTTTAAACAGAGTTCCAAAACTCTGTTAGCTCTGCCAGCGGAGCGTAGCATGGCGCACACCCCTACTTGGAACTAGAACCAAGAGCACCAACCACAAGTTGTACAAGAAAGAAGGAGCAATACCACAAGAGGCAAAACAGCAAGGAAAGTGGTGAATAATTACAGACAGTTGCACCAATCCATATTCATGCTATCTCACAAAGTGGCACTGAAGTTTCTGGTTAAGAAGAAGAAAGTGAAACAAGAGCTCAACCTGAGGTAAAAGTTGAGTCATCACAAGAACAAGTGGAAGTGCCACTATCTCACAAAGTGGCACTGAAGTTTCTGGTGAAGAAGAAAGTGAAACAAGAGCTCAACCTGAGGTAACAGTTGAGACATCACAAGAACAAGTGGAAGATCTAGGTCATTTAACATGCTGAATGGCCAAGAACCTATGGTCAAAAGAAATTGAGCTCAAGTCTGGCAGTTGAGTGCATACTGTCAACAATTGCTGAGGAGACCAAGTCAAGTGGTACAAGTGGCATGGAAGGAGAAGACCAGCAGACACCCAGGAGGTCAAAAAGTGTGAGAGGACCTTGTCAGAAGTATTCTGCACCTGAATGAACGTACTACGTGAATCAACTGCAATATGTCTCAATAACAGATTTGCATGTTTTGAGTACAGAGCTGGATAAACCACTTTGATGTCATATTAAGTCTGTAATTTGAAAAAGCTGCTGAAAAAGATTCCTGAAAGAAACAAAAGTTGTCTGAAAAATGGTATTGAGTAAAAAGTGCAATAAACTAAAATAAAAACAAATATGTTGCTAAATAAAAAGAAATAAGAAGATTTCTGTAGGTCCAAAACAGCAGTAGAACAGTGGGGATAAGATTTTAGAAGAAGTCGGATTAGCGTTAAAGAAACTATACTAAGATTGTTTTAAATAAAGATGGAAGAACTAACTGAAGTAAAGGAAAATAAGAAAAATTTAAAGGCTGTTTGTGCAATACCTAACGTTAAAACAAATTATTGGCATTTTTGCTGATACACTTTCAGTTTAAAAGATCAGACTTTAGACAAACATGTTTCCTAACCAGAGCTAGATGCAAGATCATTATGAGTATTACATTTTTAGTAGTGGTACTAGTAGCCATAGCATTATTGTTAGTGATACTCTTCACACAATAGACAGAGAAATCTGTATTTGCATTTACAAATATGACATCTGCACACGTAATAGATGAGGATAAACTGAAAGCTTCTTTTGTACATTGCATGAAAGAAGATTACACAACAAATGTTTATTCTGGATTAGTTCAAGAATACACAGAAGCTTTAGACATAAAAGATTGTTATGTGTATGTGCACTTACCCGCCTCAGCTATGGTGGAGGGGACATTCCATCACAAACCTCTGCCGTAAGCCATTACATGTAATATTTTGCTTGGCTTAGAGCCTAGGCAAGAACACTTTGCATATTATTATTCTAACATTGACATGATTCTTTCAAAAGTATCTTTACAGAAGAACTTAAATTTAAATCAACAGGCACAAGAAATGAAAGGAGCTAAGGTTTATGTTAGACCTTTCCTTCCAATAGACACTGTTAAGGCATATGAAAACAATATGACTTGTATATTGAGACCATTAGAGAAAACATTTATCATGATGTTAGAAGAAATTAGTTCACATATTTCACACAGCAAAAAATGAGGATGTTTTGAAAAATGTTTGGAAAAGGGAAGAAGATGGATATAGAAAGAAAATGATTTATCCAAAATTGAAAGTAGGTAGAAGACAAAAGGGAAAAATATGTGTTTTTAGGAGAATAAACCAACTTAGAAAGAGACCTGTGAGAAATAGTATTTGTGAACACACATTTGAATTATCAGGAGGTTCATGGCAGATTTTATAAGGAGAAGAACCACTTATTCCACTGATTTATTTAATTTGGGGACACCTGCTGATTCAGAGGGTATTTGCTATTTAACTTTGCCTTTTCCAATGCTGTATCATGTATGTAGTATAGATGCTTTGACAATGATACCAGCACACAGACATACATGTAGTATAAGTTAAGGAACACAATTTGTGGGAGATAATGGGCCTTATTAAGAGTTGAGGTCTTATTTCTTACAGCAAAACGCCTATAAAGGGGTGACAGGAAAAACTCCCCTTGTCCAATCTCCCAATATATCAACCACTATCACTAAAGGACAAGAACAACCAGTACGTCCACCACCCCCACTGGTGGGTAACCACCAGTATGAAAAACTGCCCTCACCCACTCATTGGGGCATGCTTCATCATTGGGTTTCTGCTAACACACTCCTACGTAAACGCAGGTTGGAGTGGAGCAGTAAGGATGGGGTACAGAAAATGCTACACAACAACACAAAACACAAACGGGGACCAGAACAAACAACAGAACATAAAACTATCTCAGGCGTGTCCCCTTTCTCAATTTTATTAAAGGACCCCCTGGACAGGATTAAAATTGGACCCCTGATAGTGATCTCAGGAGGCACAAAGAAGGACACTCTAGATTAGGGACAAGAGGAACAATGCCTTGGAAGACCTACTCAGCTTGCATGACTAATATCATCCAAAATCTTCAGATATGACCACAACACCAAAAGGTACCTCTCATTTGCAGGCAAGTTTTCGTAAATCCCTTGACAAAGACACCAGAAGCTGCTTCCCTTTGTGTGTTTATTTAGCTTATGATTTTGGCCCAAGATCAACCATTGGCAAGCATGAAAGGGACACAAAGATGGACAAGATTGTTCTTGGTTTTCTCCCTATGTTACACTCTTGGATATAGCTGTCTGAGTGACTATAATAATAAAATAGCTGAGTTAGCGAATTAAGTCAATGATTGACCTCACATTAGGAGAAATTATTTCCTCTGAGGCCAGGCCATTGACCCAAAGCTTACTTTTGAACCCATTGTCAAAGACTCATTCAGCCAGACTTTCGTAGCCTTTGCTGAAGTACATACCTCAACTAGAAAGTTGATTTTTCCAAAGATTTTTGGAGGGACTAGACACAGCAAGAAACACCTATTCTTGTGCAGCAATTTTCAAACACCCCTCAGATTTTATAATCAAAAGAGAGGATTTGTTGTGTAAAACAGGTGCAGGCTAAGCTCTTCTCCTCAAGAAGTGAGAAGTTTGTCTACTTCCTAGCTAAACATTGGAGAAATATTTACTGTTTGCCTTCCCAGATGGAAAGAGATTACATCTGATGCTTGGGTGCTAAAGATGGTACAGGTGATCATGACAGAGTTTTCCGGAACTTTGATTCCGCCTGTACAGCTATGTCCACATGTGTTTTCCCAGACAAAGCAGACAAAGCAGGAGATATTAGTTGTTGTGACATGGGTCAATTGAAGGAAAAGTTCTTTCTTCACGATTCTTGTATATCAAGCAGTGTTTTTCTGTCAAATATGTAAGATGTTTGGCGGGTGGCGGAGGCTGCCCGCCAAACTCTTTAGGACTTAAAATCGACACTCTGGTTTTCCCTTCGCTGGCCCTATTATGAGTTTCCCGCTGGGCCAGTGTGTGGAAACAGCCTTTCCGCCCGCTGACCCAGCGGGAAACAGGCCACAACATTGACGCCGGCTCATAATCGAGCTGGCGGCAATGTTGTGGTGCCTCGGGTGCAACAGTACCCATTGCGCTTTTCACTGCCTGTAATTCAGGCAGTGAAAAGCGCGACAGGGCTTTCCATGAGGTCCCCTGCACTGCCCATGCCAAGCACATGGGCAGTGCAGGGACCCCCATGGGGACCCTGGCACCCCGTCTTTGCCAGCCTTTGCATGGTGGTGGAAACGCCATGCAAAAACCGGCAGAGAGGGGATCTGAAATCCTCAGGGCAGCGCTGCTTGCAGTGCTGCCCTGGCGGATTAAGACCACCACCTCCGCCATGGTCATAATGTGGAGGCCGGACCACTGCTTTGGTGGCAGTCCGATCTCGAGTCTTGCGGTCCCAGGACCGCCAGACTCATAATAAGGGCCTTAAGGTTGTCTTCAACTCAAGAGAATTCAATTCTTGGATGTCGTAGTTTATGGATATTTATTATCGATTTGCAGGAATGCCATGAAACTAATCCCATTCACCTCCACAGAGAGAACCTGACTTCTAATTGCAATAGAAATCACAGTGGCCCATCCGGAGGGGGAAAGGGTAATGGGAGGAGAGAGAAAACACTGATGTGAGGCTCCTTATACTACCTTTAGAACTGCTTCTGAAAGTCTGCAAAGAAACAATACTAGATGAGACATGACCCTTGTAACATTCAGCTTATATACAATACTCTTACCTAATTACTTCAAGTAACCAGTGCTCTAATTTAGCTCTTCTTTTCTAAAACTTGGCTCAATTCTTTCACTGGAAATTTGAGAAAACAATGGTGTTATTTGTTCTCTTGCAAATCCTTGTAGTGAAATTTTTGCCCATGACACTAATGGGCTTACTAGGGAGTTTAATGCACATAGTTCAAAAGGAGATCCAGCCTGGGAAATCTGGGAAAAATGATGACATAGGCAACGGTGACCTTGAGAAGAGGATGTACAAGAAGTGCAAAATTGGAATCTTCCAAAAAACAAAACATTTGATAGAAAATAGTACTCGTGTAGAACAGTACAAATATACAAGACCCTGCAAATGGTAATGATTGTGAGAATGATATACTTATGCAAGATAGTGCAAAAGTAGGAAGTCAAGTCCCAATCTGATGCTCCAACTGCAAGACACTGACTCCATGATGATCTTCCAATGACTGCCAAACACAAACTGCATTGAGAAGTGATGAGACTCTGGCTGAAAATCTCCTTTTATGCAATCACAATCCAACATGGCTGGGTATCTGAAATCCCGCTTCCCATAAGATTCAATTTAGTTTCATTTTGTTGCAGTGTTAGCCGATCATGCCAACTTTCGTTTGGTCCTAAACTTCCTTTTTTCTATCCCTCCAACTGCAGTAAGAATTTAATAAAAAACGCTTGTACATGTTATTTCCTGCGATTTGACCACTAATAAGACTACTATATCATATAATCATGACAGGACCCACCTCTTTGGGGTCTTCCTTAGGTTTTACAGAGTTATCATTATGAATTTTATTTTATGGTCTGAGGGACAAACATTTTGTGCTGGCTCCCAAGAGTTTATCTCTACATCATAATTCTTCCATTGTGCCAAATATCGTGATTTCTTTCTTACTATTCATGAGTCCAAGATAACCTGAACCTCATGTTCAGTTTCTGAATTTTGCATAATAGGCTCCAATGGGTTTTCAATTCAAATACCTTTCTTAACTCTTTTTAATAAGGAAACATGAAACACTGGGTGGATTTTCATTGTCTATGTTAACACCAGTTTCATAGCCACCAACCAAACCACCTTACTTCCAGAAAAAGGCCCAACACATCTGGACTGAAATGTTCTGTTACCATACAGCTTAATATAGCTGGTTTGAAAGCCATATTGTATTTCTTTTCTGCAACTCAAGTTTCTTTTCGTCTATTACACACTTATGAATGCTTTCTAATTGTTGTATTCTTCCATAAGCAGATGGATAATTAGAACTTGTGAGCGACATATCCTCCAAGAAACATGGATGGAATCATTGCATATATGCATATATAGACAGTAGAGGAATGAATAGTGTTATTGTGACAAAATTCAGCAAACTACAAATAATCCAGTCATGATTTCTGATCTTGGAAAACATTTCTTAAATATGTTTCCAACTCTTAGTTAACACTTTCTGCCTGACCATCTGTCTGGGGATGATATGCAGATAACATCCTGATTTTCAATTTCAAATTCTTAAAAAATTATGTCCAAACTGTTGAGGTGACTTGAGTCCTACGATCAGAAACTTGGTAATCCATGCAGTTTTACTACTCTTTAGAAGACTAGTCTCTGATGTTGATAGGAACCCTTTAGTGGATATGAAGTGGACCATCTTTGAAAATGAATCAACAATTACAAGAATTACTGTATATCTCTTAAAGGATGTAAGATCTATAATATCCATGTAAATCATTTGCCAAGGATGTTTAGGAACTTCCAATAGCTCTAATAATCTCATTGGCTTATTATAATCATTCTTCTTTTGAAGCAAATGTCGGAAGTTCAAACATGCTCTTTTATAACTGTACCCATGTTGTCCCACCAAAATTATCTCTTCATTAATCCCTTCATTGTATTAGTTATACCTGGAAGACCTGACAATGGAGAATCATGTATTTCCTTCATTGTCTGATTTCTAATATCCACTTTAGGTAAAAATAGAAATCAATTATACTTTAGTAACTGATTTTAAATTCTCCACCCATCATCCTTAGCAGACCAAGATATTGTTTCCTCATCTGACAGATCTCTCTGAATACTCTCTGAAATAGATAACATAGTGATTTTCTCTTTTGGAAGTATTGGATAGAATGTATTCCTTCTCACATCGATCATGATAACTACAACAGAATGAGTCAGCTTTCTCATTTTGTTGCCCCAGTCTGAAAGATATTACCAAATTATAGTCTGAGAGAAAATACTAAATACCCCATCTGTCCATCTGTTAATGCTTTGGCTAATTGTAAGAACAACAAACTACAATGAGAAATATACACCAAGACTAGGACTCATGCTCCAAACAATTAATGTCTTCATCCTGCAAATGCTACTTTAATTTCCCTTTCTCCAAAACAGTGTAATTCTTTTCATCATCACTTAGCTTTCTGGATAAATAGGCTACTTGATGTAATTAATTGAGATCTGTTCAAGGATAATAATGCCCCTACATCTACCTCGGTACCTCAGTTGCAACATGGAAAGGTAGACTAGTGTCAGGATGTCTAAGTATCGCTCCAGAAGTAAACCAGATATTTAACTCCTGGAATGCTTCTTTTGCCACCTGATTCTTCTTAAATAGAATATCTTTCTTTAATAGCCTAGGAATAGGTAATATGACTTAAGAAAAAGTTTTTATGAAACACTTGTAAAAGTTTGGAAATGCGAAAAACTCTGATTGTCTTTCACTAGTTTGAAATCGGCCAGTTAAGGATTTCCCAAGTCCTCTTGTTATCTATTATTAACCCTTCTGAAGAAATCACAAATTCTAATAATTCTGCATGAAAAACATGAAAGGCACACTTTTCTGCATTTGCACATAAATGATTTTCTCACAAGTTTTGCAATACTCTGCATACATGCTGACTGTCTTCCTGTCTGTCCTTTATAAGAATATAAGAATATCATCAATGTAAATAATACAACAATTTCCAAAATTCTCAGAAGAATGTCATTAGTAATAAAGAAAATGCTGTGGGTGAATCGCACAGACCAAATGGCATAACTTAAATACTGTCTTCCAGTCATCCCGTTCACAAACTCTTACCAAATGATAATCATCTCTGAGATTGAGCTTCATAAAAGTCTTAGCTTTCTTGATCTGATCTACCATTACCAATTTCAAAGGAAGGGGGGGGACCATTTTAAATGGTAACTTTGCTCAGGGCACAATAGCGAATACAAGGACAAAGATCACCCTTTTTTAGACACAAAAAAGTTAAGCAAAGATGTAGGCAATGGTGAATGTCTAATAAAACCATTACCTAGATATGTTTCCATGTATTATATCAAATGATCATTCTCTATTGGTTAATGTGTGTATTCTGCTGAAAGGCAATTTGGCCCAGGCTCAAGATCAATCATACAATCACATTCTCTGTGAGGAGATAACTGTTCTGCTTGCTGTTTACTGAAATTATCTATCAGATGATGATAATCCCATGGAAACTTTTTAACTAAATAAGTCTCTTCTTCAGTCTTTTCTACAGACACCATGGCTGCAATTTGTAAATTAGTTCTAATGTTCTCTGATGCCAAATTGAAAACATGATAACATATATTTTTTTACAAATTGTGAAATTTGTGCTTTGCTCTCAATTAATCCATGGATTATGGTTAAATAATCATGAGGATTATCAACTATGTTGACCGTTAAGTATCCTATATGATTAACCTAATAACTGGTAATGAAGCAATTGAATAGGTGATTTATCCTGATGTAAGCTATGTACCATGTAACACTCAACATCTGTGGTGGACAATTTTTCTTAAGACTCTGTAATTTCAACTTCTTAACTCATTTCCGATCTATAAAATTCCAGTAGGTCTTAAATCAATTCTCTTATAAGATGATATTTTTAATTCAAAGAAACATTTAAACAAACTGTGACCTATCTGGCTGTAACATATTCAAAATGTTTGTGAGGAGCCTATTAAAACATTCCTCAATGGATCACTCCACTCTTCAGGTGAGCATTTCAGATTTCCTGATGAGTTTTCACAAGTTTGTTACGGCATTGTTTAACTTAATGTTGCTTAGAAACACAATTTAAACACACACTGTTAGACATGTCCATTTCTGCAGAGTCGGCCCCAAGGGTTCTGCTTTCCTTCTCCCCTTTTTGCTGAAGTTGTTCTTGCTGGGATTAGGACTCTGGCACTTTACCACTGCTAACAAGTACTAAAGTGCATGTGGTTTTTCCTTAAAACGTGGGAGAAGTGGCTGATATCCAATTGCCATATTTAATTTACTTATAAGTCCCTTGTAAAATGCACTGCATGTGCCCAGAACCTGTACATTAAATGCTACTAGTGGGACTGCAGCACTGGTTTTGCTACCCACTTAAGTAGCCCTTTAATCATGTTTCAGCCCTGCCATTTCATGGTCTGTGTGTGTTGTTTTAACATGCCCTTTCGACTTGGCAAATTAAACCTTTTGCCAGGCCCAAAAGTTTCCCTTGAATACATATGGCTCACCCCTAGGGTAGTCCCTGGAGAGCCCCAAGGTCAAGGTGCAGTATATTTAAAAAGTTGGACTTGTCATTTTTAATCATATATGTTCTGGTAGTGAAAAACTCTTAAATTCATGTTTTACTAATGCAAGGCTTATCTCTCCCATAGGACAACACTGGAGTTGTCTTATTACATTTTATAGGTGTAATTTCCAAATGGGAAGAGATTAACCGTTCAAGTTTGGTTCTGGAATCCTAATTTAAAATCCTAATTTATGTCGGATTTTAAGTTGTAATTTTGAAAATGCGACTTTTAGAATGTTGTAATTTTCTTGCCTGTGCCATTTGGTGCCTTCAGTCTGTCTCTGGTCACATAACTGAGTGCAGTTGGCTTTGGGCTTTGTGTATTCCTCCTAGCCAGCCACACACAATGGAAAATTAGGTGTGACTTAATGGGCCATTAATGGCAGAAAGGGAGGGAGGAGCTAGACCCAGCCTCATTCAAACCTGTATAGGATTTGTCCTGTCTCTACACAAAGGGCAGCATACCTCCTATAGTTAGTCTGGGGCCAGGGCAGGAAAGGCAGGGCATATTTGCACTTCAAAGACATGCCTCTAGACGTTTCTCTCCACTTCAAAGGCACAACTTTACATAAAAGAAGTACCTCAAATACCACCACTTCAATACACTTCTGGACCAGTGGATACACTGCCAGGAAGAAGGACAGGTATGCTGCTGGGAGGACTGCCACTCTCCTGGACTGCCTACCTTGCAGGGCTGACCTGCTGACCTCTTGTCTGGGGAGGAAGAACTGGACCTGCAACTTCATTTTGAACCTAGGACCCCAGAGTAACTCAAAGAACTAGTCCACTGGCCTCCTGATCTGGGCCTCAGAGACATAACAGGCTCCCCGCAACTCTTGGGCCCCTCTTCAACAAGGTTCTTACCCCCTAGAGGGGCCCCTTGGTGTGCCACCCAAGCTCCTAAAGTCAAGCTTTTGGAGTCTTTGAGAATGCCAAATGGGCCCGTTTCCACCCGAACCACCGCAAGTCAATCTCCTCGCACAGTAAACATCATCCTCCCGTGTTGATCGCCAACCTGCTCCTTTTGCCATGCTGACCATCACCAACAACACCCTTCTTGCTCCAAGTGAACTACTTCCATTCAAATGAGATTCTTGGTACAAAACTTGAGAAGGTGAAACTTCAGCGGGACTAACCTAGAATTGTATCAGACCAGTGCTGTATCGCAGTTGGCTTGAACTTTTGCCTTTGACCGAGTCCAGCTTGCCAAGATAGCCGCAGTTGTTGCTTTATGTTTTTAGGTGCTGTATTGCACTTTAGTCTTTAAAAAAACACAACTCTAGTTCTACTGATTGGAATGTTGTTTTGGTCGTGTTTTATTTATCACAGCTTGATCTATATTTCTAATCTGGAGTGGGAGCTTTTAGTTGGTGATTTCACAGTTGTACTGTTTGACACCTTACACATTGCCTCCAAGCTAAGCCTGAATGCTCTGTGCCAAGCTAGCAGGGGTTGAGCACAGTTTAATTTAGGGTTGCTTTTGCCCCATCCTGAGTAGGGTTGTGGTTGCTGCTTGACCAAGGCTCACACCTAAGTCAACCAATAACCCAATTTCTTACTCAAACCTTGTTGTCTTCTTTTCATCTTTTCTTGATTGGTTAAGGGTGAATGTATTGTATCTAATTGCATGACCTCAGGGAGTGGAAAGGTGGTTCAGCTCTTTTCTTTAACAATCTCTTATCTGTTAATTTATGATCATTTCTCATGGTTGAGTCAATTGTTGAACCTGGCCTTTTTGCAGGGTTATCCCCAAACTTTTTGCCTTCTTCCTCCTATTTTTTCTGACCAGTTTGTGTTGGCTTTAAGACTCTGTGCCTTTTACCACTGCTTACCAGGCTGATGGGCCTTCCTGAGCAAGAGTGGTGGGAGCAACTGACACTTGCACCTGAATAGGGCTGTGCCTGTCCTCACACAAAGCAGTCTCCAACCCCTGTGTGTGTGTCTGAGGCCAGGGCAGGGAAAGGTGGGGCCTTGTGCACTACAAAGACTTTCCTTTGAGGTTTGCCTACTTCAAAGACAGAAATGGGTATAAGTACTGGACCTCTGACACCACATAGTTATAATCCTTCTGGAGTGAGGAAATTCTGCCAGGAAGAAGAGTTGGATGCTGTAGGAGGGACTGCCACTCTGCCTGTTGCTTTGTTGTGCTGACCTGTTGCTTGTTGCTTCTGTCCTGGGAGTAAAAGGACTGGACTTTGCTTTCTACATCCTGCTTTGGAAGGTTCTCCAAGGGCTTGGACTGAGCTTGCCTCATGTTAAGATGCCTCAGGGACATCAAAGACTTCACCTGCCAATGCCTGGGCTCTCTTGCTGAGAGTTGCGACTTGCCAAGTGGTGTCAAATCCAGTTCCTAGGCCCACGGGAGTCAGTTCTGGTGCAACAAGGAAGAAACTAGTACAATGACATCTAGAGCAACTTTAGGACCGGTGCTTCTCTGTGACCCCGAACCGCTGCTGGCACTGGAGCCATGGTCCCCGCTGAATGCAATGACTGCGACTTCCACCGCATGCCCGACTGTGCCGCAGCACCTCCAAAGTCCTGCAACAGCATGAGTCTAGAGCGTCGTGTGACCGGCGTCCATTGCACCCAACTCCACCACAGCACGTGTTGTCTCATGGTGGCATCGTGACACAGCGAAGTCAACGCCTCATGCCTTGACATGCTGGATTTATCGACTCACCTTGTCGTAAGAAAACAATGCCTCACCTCTAATGTGCATCACCTCCCCTGCAACCATAAGGAACCAATGCCTCACTTCTCCTGCCTAGCAGTAAGGAATCAACTCTTCATTTCCTCGGTTGCAGTTAGGAATAGGCACCACACCGGCTCCATCAACACCTCAACTCCTGACTCCGTGCAACGTCTTTGTTTCCTCATTGTTTTCCAAGATACAGTAACTCGGGTCAACCCGACCCCATGGGGGGCTGCACTCCCTTGTGTGTGGTGCCGGACTGCTGGAGACGACTCTGTCAAGACATTGTGATAGCCCCAGATGGAGCTATTGGGTTTCTAAGCACTTTACTACGTTTAATCTTTAAAAATTATTTACTTGTGAATGTTGGATGTTTGTCATTTTGGTCTTGTTTTAGTCAGAAAAATATTGGCTATATTTCTAAACGTGTGTGGAGTATGTTTGTGGTGTTTTCACTGTGTTACTGTATGTTTGTACAAATACTTTACACATTGCCTCTGAGATAAGTCTGGCTGCTTGAGCCAAGCTACCAAGGAGGTGAGCAGGGATTCCTTTAGCTGTGTGAACTTATCCTGACTAGAGTTAGGATCCCTACTTGGATAGTGTGCAAACCACTGCCAACTAGAGACCCCATTTCTAACATCAATTAAATGCTCTGTATTTTTGAAAGATCTGGATTCTGAGATAGGATGTCCTTTAATTTGTCATTGAACCTACACTGCCCTTTGTAATTTCGCCTAAAGAAAATGTGGAGGGATTCATAGTACCCGGGCAGATAAGCCAACACAGCCTTCCCATACTTTTGTGGTTCACATATCTTCATTGCCAGTCTGCAGGAATGCTATGAAGCCAATCTTATTCAACTCCATAGCGAGACCATGAGTTCTAATTGTAACAGAAATCACAGCAGTCTATATAGAGGGGAAAAGGGTAAGGAGAAAAGAGAGAAAACACTGATGTGAGGCACATTCCTATAGAACTGCTTATGGAAGTCTGCAATTAAGCAATACTAGATTAGACGAGAACCTTGTAACATTCCAATTAACCTAATTGCCTCAAGTAACAAGTCCTTTTCTTCTCCAAAACTTAATGCAGTTCTCTCACTGGAAATATAAGAAAACAATGGTACTATTTGTTCTCAAGAAAACCCCTGAGGTGGAATTCTTCTGCATGACTCTTATGGACTTACTAGAGAGTTCAGTGCACATAGTTCAAACGAGATTCAGGCTGTAAATCCGGGAAAAAATGATGATATTTACCATGCCAAAGATGACAACAGAAGAGACACAAAGTGCAAAATAAGAATGTGCCAATAAAACAAAAAGCATGACAATAAATAATGCTTGTACAGAAAAGCACAAATATACTAGGCCTTGAAAATGGTAATGATTGTGAGAATGATCTGCTTAGGCAGGATAATGCAAAAGTATGAAGTCAAAGTTCCAACCAGATGCTCCTACCATAAGCACTAACTCCATGATGATCCTCTGACAACTACCAAACATAAACTGCTTTGGGGAGTGATGCTACTCTGATTAAACTCTTCTTTTATACAATCACAATCCAAGATGGCCACCATATCGGAAATTCCTCTTCCTCTGACATCCAAATTAGTTCCTTTTTGTCTCAGCATTCACTGCCGCATGTTCCAACTTTCCTCCAATCATGAACATCCTCATCTCTGGCTCTCCAATTGCAGTAAGCATTTAACAAATACCATTTGTACTTGTTGTTTCCTGTAATCCATTGATCTTCACCACTGCATGATCATATAATCATGACACTGTACTGTGCATAGCTAATGCAAGAAGGAGGGATTGCATCTCCTCAGGGACTGTTTGTTTGAAGGATCTACAGGACTCCTGCATGTCAGTGCAGAGTTTTGGGTCAGACTGGTGGTTCTTCCAGTTTTTCTGGTAGACCAGACAGGAATGTTTAGTGTTCTTCTCTTCAAGCTTTGGTCCACCTCCTGGTGCTTTACAAGGCTCCTCTAACCATTTGCATCTCATCGTAATGCCTTTGAAGTGTGAAGGATAGGCTGTCTAGATGACAGGTTCTTCATGGCCCAGGGACAGCATGGTTTAATTCATCACCTGCAGATGGCAAGCTCATAGAAGAAGGGTTTTCTGATAAACAAGAAGAAATCAGACTTGTTTTCCAAAAGAATCATGGAAATTCAATGCATGGTATTGTGCAGTTACTATAGAAGGAAATAATGGTCCAGGAGAGTCTCAAACAAGATTTGACTCAGCAGAGGTCATCCTTCTAGATCATGGATCTTTCGGCTTTCTCAATCATGACATTTTTCCAGGCCCTTCAGTGCTTGAAGATCGGAATCTGGGGAAGGGCTGCTCTTATATTGAGAGCACTGTGCTGTCTATCGTCAGGATGTAAATCCAGTGGTAGCTGGATCATGCAAAGAATTTGAATGCTCAGGCCTCTTTTAGACAACAGCAGTCTTGCATGGGAATCACTTTCTGATGATGTGCCAACAACATGAAGGTGGTCAGGTGATAACCTTCTGATTTGAAGCAAATTATTGGAGCTCCTGGCTGGATCCTTCATGGTGTGGTGCCTGTCTGTAACGGGGTTAATGTTGCATTTTTCTTGCTGAAAATGGATCACATTTTGGCAGTCAGATACATCAACCGCCTACAATGCAAGTTGTCCAACATGTCGATGGAGTACATTCCAGGTAAGACTACACTGGTTGCCGTCTGAAATTTCAGGTTGTTCGGGAATCTAGCAACTCTTCACCTTCATCTGGAGAGAGAGGATGGCCTATGGATTGTGAACAATCTGTTTCACTGGAGGGCTTGGTGGGTTTCTGGGGACATTGGCAAATATTTCAACTTTTGTAAGAGGCTGCATTTGTTTTTTAATTGTCATTGCTTCTCTGAACTAGAAAGAACTATTCATCAGCCTTCAAGTAATGGCCAGTGTCAGATATTATCCATATTCTATACTATTTCTCAGAGTTGGCAGGAAATGATGGTATATTGAAATATCATATTCTTATAGGTCAGGCTACTTTCAGAGGGACATGTCCCTGTAAATGGCATCCTGGTGAATGACATTTTTCGGTCATGAAAGTTACTTAGGCTTTGGAAACCCCCACAATGCAAATAGTCTTACCTTTGGGGCATCAACAGGGTTCTATCCTCATTTCAGTGGAGGCCTGGTATTGATTTTCTGTCAGGCACCAGTTTACCAGATATTTTGAAGATGGCAGATTGGTCCTCTGTATGCAACTTCACGAAATTTAATTTCAAATTACTCACAGACTTTAGTGGTGAGTAAGCTTAGAATTAGCATTACCCTGACCCTCAACCCTGACAAAGAATGTAAACATTCCTAGTGAACATAAAGGTAAGTTACTATTCTATTAAGGGCACAGATGTCCCCCTGTGAAGATCCTCTCGATGAGTTCAAGAAATGACAGTGATGTTCTGAGTAGAATGTTATCTGGGATTATGCCTAACTTGTATTTGGCTATTGGCTTAAAATTTCCACTTTCCAGGTTTAGTTAGATTTGGCAAAAGTTCTTGACACACCTGTTTTTCTTTTCTGTAAGATATCAACAGAAGCAAACTTAGGAGTTATGATCAGATTTTCAAAGTCTGCAAAACCTCACTGTTCTTTTTGGAGGAGAACGCAGAAAAGAGGAATAGTGTCTGTGAGCAGGATATTTTCAAAGACTATTGTGGACACTATTGGTTTTGCTTGATCATGTGGTTGAAGGTTTTCTTTCTATGGTTCATGGGAATTGTAGTTTCAACATTATTGTGTTTTTACCCCCCTACAATGTTGCAGTTAAGACTGAAACCAAACTACTTGTCTGAGTCCTTTTGTTTATAATACCTGAGGAAATGTTACATTATGCAGAAAACACCGCACCTGTGAAATTACACAATTCCAGGGGTTCTGCTTCCAGAAAAGGTGGTCATTATGAACCTGGTAGGAAAGACTGCCCGCCGCGGTCGCCATAACTACTGCCAACAGGCTGACTGCCATATAATAAAGCACACGAGAAGCAGCCACCGGCCCAGCCACTCACCGCCATTTTGGTAGCACCATCGACGACAGCGGAGGCCATCTTCAGCCAGGCGGAAGGGCCCTACCTGCCCATCATATAATGAAACACCACACTGCCATAAGTTCCGGGCCGGGAACCACCACCATTCAAAGCTTGGCGGAAATGATGCATATAAAAGGAAACACTCACCGGAGGCACAGAGAACACGCCAACACCGACGTGGAGCGAGAGTTGGAAATAATCCCAGTGCTTCTCCTTGCCATATTTCACCAGGACCGTGACCACATACGAAGACAACGATGTTAAGTACCACAGCCTAGCACACATGGGAGGAAAGGGCACAATTACACACCCACCAACCCCACCCACACCGCAACGCACACCCAACCCCTCCCACCACCCCAAGCCATACACACCCTAACAAAATGTACTTACCAGACACAAGCCAATAAATACCTGCACCAATGCACACACCTGTGCACACTACACCCCCACAGTGAAACTCTGCACAACAGGTCAATATTGCACCAAAATGTCTGCTGGGCACTACAATTTATTTTAAACAAATAATTAGTAATGTCCAAACAAGGCCATAGGCCAGACCATATTGAAGTCCCGGAAGGGCAAATATAGCCCACACTTGACTCCTATAATGAAAAATATTCTCCACTGAGAAGGGGCATCAATGGGGCAGCCAGGTAGTACCTCAGGGATCAGGAGCAGGGGATGGCAGGGTTGGGGACTCAGGTCTGGAAGAGGGATCGTAGGCTTAGGTTTTGGAAGTGGAGAGGGTTTGGGTTTGCCCTTGGAAAGAGGAGGAGTGGACCTGGACCAGGGGGTGGCAGAGGGACCAGGGGCAACAGGGCCTTCTTCCTCCCTGGGGAAGGGGCACGGGAATGGGAAGGGCGGACTGGGAAGGACTTTGAAGAGGAAGGAGTGGATTTGGGGAGTTCAAGGGAACGTTTAGGGACAAGACAGGGTGGGCCAGTGGGTTCAAACAGGTCAACACGGGAGAAGAAAAGCTTTTTAGGTGCAGCTGGAGGGATTTTGGAGACAGGTTTGGGAGTTGAGGTTGAGGGAGTGGTGGTACGAGGTGTAGGTGTGCTGGATATGGATGCAGGTGCCTGTTTAGTATGTTTATGTTTGGTGGATGTGTGTGGAGTGGATGAGTGTGAGCGTTTGTGTGTGTCTCAGGCACTGACCCTCAGTAGACCCAATATATGACATGAATGTGCCCCTGACTGATAGACATGATCCTACAGTACACTACATTACCATCCTGGCCCTCTACTCTGCTACACTTTGCAATGGGAAACAAAGAGAGACGATGCCAAGACAACAAATCGGCAAATCCATGAGGCTACACTGAAACCAATAGCCCAAACAGGGGACCCCTCACAGGCCTACATTCCCAGCCTGAGGACACTATCCCACGGACGTAAAGGGGGGCAGGACTGCAGGGACACACCTGTCTATGGGTCTGGCACCACAATGCACGCACACCATAGCACCTAACTACACTCATCATGGTAGCATTTCAACAGTGTTGGTACTCACCCCCTTGTGGCTGCCTTGCTGCCTTCAAGCGCCCATCCAAATCAGGATAGGCCACTGCCATAATGCGGTCCATTAGGGGGGTCAGGGTCCGATGGACACCCCTCCCTCGTTGGGAGGCCATCCCCAGCTGGGTCTCTCCGGTGTTCCGGGCCCAACGCCTCAGGTCCTCCCACTGCTTCCTGCAGTGGGTGCTCTGCCGGTTGTAGACTCCCAGGGTCCACACTTCCTTGGCAATGGCTTGCCACAATCCTTTCTTCTGATGGGCGCTGACCTGCAAGGGACACACAGAGTAAAGAAACAGATCTTAGAGTGTGAGCCCCATACACAAATGCCATGCCAGTTCGACCTGACATAGCCCATGGAGACATACATATAGACAATAGCCAAGCCAAAAACTGCCAGACACACTACGGGTAAGCATTTACACAGCCAACAAAAACACGTACAAGAATCCGCCACATTCACACACATTCAAGGAGGACAAATAGCAAATCACCTAGTCCTCTACTTGCCCATATAGCTTTGCATACAGGGGTAGGACCCCGTCCACCAGCTTTTCCGGCTCCTCCTTGATGAAGGCCGGGCCCGTTCCCCTGTAGCACATGTCATCTCAACGACCAGAGTCATGAAACAGCAGCACACAAAGTGGAGTTCTTCCCTACTGGAGGTGCAGGAGTCAAGTGGCAAGGGCATGGCAAAATGGTAGTATATACCGCGGCGGTGTGCACGTCACCCCCCAGCGGTGATCATAATTGGCCCTGCTTCTCTATTGACAACAATGTTGTCCAATGATCAGGTGCACGGCGGTGAACACCGCCTACCACCATGACGACTAACGCCAGCGGAATGAGGTGCCTTCCTACACTACACTACCAGTAGGGCAGGGGGCTGCCATTTTGCATCCACCACACCTTCATAGGCTGGCCGGGGTCCTAGTCCATGGCTTCATTCCCTCTCCCCTTTGTCGAATACTGTTATAATTACTGGTCGTCCTCATGGAATCATGGTGGGAAGTCTGCCTACACTGTGATGCAACAAAATATACACACCTCACCACACATTACCCTGACAGCATTACCATGTTCTTTATGTCTGTGTGAGGGACAATTGTGTTGCATGTACAACATAAATAGAGGAACCTTGTTATGGAAGTGTATATCCCAACTCAATGTGTCTCTCTTCCTCCCCATAGGTACATACCCATGTGGCGAGGGAGGGCCCCATCTGTTGACAGACCCCTGGTAGATCTGGCCACCATGGAGGACTGTCACATCATTATCAATTGCCGTATGAATCGAGCCACAATCCGGGAACTCTGTGCACAAATGGAGCCTGATTTGATGACAGCTAATAGGAATCCCCATGCCATACCTACAACTGTGCAGGTACAATCTGTGCTATATTTCTTAGCCACAAGCTCATTCCAAGTGACAGTTGGCATGGCAGCCGGTGTATCTCAGGCGATAGTCAGACACATCCTGCCAAATTTTTTCAATTCATTTGTGCAACACATGCAAAGTTATGTCCAGTTTCCCCAAAGGGTTGATCTCACGGCATCAAATCAGGATTCTATGCTTTTGCAAATATCCCTCAAGTGATAGGTGCCATTGATAGTACGCACATAGCCCTCATACCCCCAGGAGTAAATGAACAGGTGTTCAGAAATCTTTAAAACTTTCACTCCAATAATGTCCAATTGGTGTGTCTTGCTGATCAGAACATTTCTCATGTCAATGCAAGGTTCCCAGGATCAGTCCATGATTCCTTTGTCCTGAGAAACAGCTGTGTGCAACACATGTTGGGACAACTACAGGGGGAGAGAGCTTGGCTCATAGATGAGTGTGTATGACACTGAAATAGTTACATACCTGACAGGCATGCAAGTAGAAAGTGTGTGTTTTAACCCTCTTCCACCCTCTTTTCCAGGGGACTCTGGCTACTCAAACATGCAGTGGCTCCTGACACCTGTGCGAAATGCAGGGACAGATGCAGAAATCCCTTCTAATGAGGCACATGGTCGCACTAGGAGGGTGATTGAGCGGACCATAGGACTCCTGAAGGCAAGATTTTCTTGCTTGCATCTCTCTGGAAGATCCCTGTTCTATGTCCCTGACATGGTGTGTCAGATAGTGGTGGACTGCTGCATGCTGCACAACCTGGCAGTGAGGAAGGCTATCATACTTCTGGAAGAGGGGGGGATGCTGTTTATCCACCCCTGCCACTTCAGCGGATGGATGAGAATGATCGAGAAGAAGAAGGGGAAGACATCAACTCCTGAACCCAGCTAATACGGCTATACTTCCAGTGACTCTCAGGTTCATTTTTTATTATGCAAATGGGTTTACTGCATTGTTTCAGGGTGAATTATGTGCTAAGGCCCATATTTATGCTTTTTTTGGCCACATTTGCGTCACTTTTTTGACGCAAAAGCAGAGCAAACTTACAAAATACAATTATATTTTGTAAGTTTGCACTGCTTTTGCGTAAAAAAACTATGCAAATGCGGCACTAAAAAAGTACAAATATGGGCCTAAGTACCAACACAGTGCTGTGTGTCCTTGGGTATGTTTCACTAAGGTGTTTTTAGGGAACCACCCATGGGGCACATTCCTGTATTGTAGTGTGTATAATGTTACTGAGGACACCTCATAGTTACCTGTTTGCAGTGTTGATAGTAGTTAGAATCAACATCCCCCAGACAGGGTACTTGTCTGGAGTAGGTCTGCATGCTTCATTATGAGACATCTGTGTTCTTTGGGCAGGGGCATGCTATTCTTCTGGCATGTTGCCATGTGTCTACACTCTGGTGATGGGTGCAGAAAGCCCTTTCCAGGTGCCAATCTACATCACTGTATGTTGGAAACTGTGCTAGGTCACATGTTGATAATATTATTGATGACCTAAGTGATACTTGTGCACTCTCCCCTATGTTGCAATTGGTGAATTGTGAATGTCTGTACATCAGAAATGGAAATTTTGAAGTATTGTGTTTGAACTGTGCAGTACTGATTTGTAACATTTACCTGGCAGACAGATGCTGCTGTGGTGTCCCTTACCAGTGATGTGGCAACTTTATGAATGAATAAACAGATGTGTGTTACAGCAATGGAATGTACAGTGTAACATACTTCAAACACTACAGTCTGTTAGACCCCCTCCTGCAACAAAAGCGGCAGTATGATGGAAACTGGCTAATACATACACATTAACATTTGAGTGCTTATATTAAATAAGGGCAGATATTTTATGTGTGCAAGTGTATTTATTTGAAGATAAAACATATATGAGTGATGGGACAGTGGAAGGGAGTGGGCACATGGTGAACAATATACTCAGGTACATTTCCACAGCTGTTGGTAGCACAGGGGCAGAGTCCATGGGGCCATTGGAAGATGGTGAAATAGCAGTGGCATATCAACAAGGTAGCTCAGTGGCACACAAGGTAGACAGTTCAGGGCAGAGTCACTTCCTGGTGGTGGGCTTGGTCTTGGCTAGTTTTTCACTGGGATGTCTGGGTCTGAGGCCACGTTTGCGAGGGGGAACCTGGGCTGCAGGGGAATGGGTGCTGGTGTCCTGTGAGTCCTCTGGCAGTGCCACCAGTCCAGTAGATGCTGCAGATGTAGATGGCAGGCCAGTGTCCTGGGTAGAGGAATGGGCCTGCAGGTGGGTGGAGAACTCAGACTGGATGTTGGTCTGGCGCGGCAGCACCCAAGCAATGGAGGCCACCAGCAACCTCTGATTCTCCTCCAACGTGGCCAGGATCTGGGCCATCCTGTCCTGGGAATGGTGGTATGCTTCCAGGACCTCAGTAATGGCCTCCTGGGCAGCAGCATCCCTCCTTGGGCACCCCCCTGAGCCACTGATACCATCCCATTGGCCCTAGCCCCCTGTGTCTGTGTCCCCTGCACAGGTCTGCCAGTCCCACTTGCACTGGGCCCTTCATCATCCTTCCTGGTGGTGGGTGGAGACTCGGGCCCCTGTACAGGTGGGCAGACAGTCCATGGCCTGGAGACACTGTTGTGGGGGAGTTGGGCCAGAGCTGATGGTGGTGACTGAGTGGTAGGGGTGTCAGTGGTGTCCTGGGTGGGGCTTCTGGAGTGTCACTGTCCAGGACTGTGGGATGGCCCAGGGATTTTCAGACATCCCTCTACACTCTCCTGAGTGGAGCTTTCCTCTTCAGGTGGAGGACTGACAGTCCTTGACGTTTCCGTCCTGGTGGCAAAAGTGGTGGTGCCTGTGTGTGAGAGAATGGAGATGTGGGTGTCCTGCACTTTCTTGTGCATAATGGTGTGTGTGTTTGTGTAGTGGCAATGCTGTATGGGATATGGCATTGGCAGTACTGTCCCTTGGTCTCATAGTGGTAGTTTGGGTATTTGTCTGGGGGTTGATTGCATTTGTCTTGTATGTTTCCTGTCTACTGCTCCCTATACAATCATTGCCATATCCCTTACAGCACTGGTCACCAGTAGTTGGTGGTTATATTCCCATGTAGTAGCATGCAGGGTCCATTCATATTCTTTTTGATACATTTAGTGAAGGGGGTGGTGCATACTGGGTGTTGTAGTGCTCCTGACATTACATGCATAGGTTGGTGACTGTACACAGGGGGCTGGATAGTAATTTGTAAGGGGGGTTGTGGGCATGCAGGAAACATGGATAACAGTGTCTGGGTGTTGGGTGTTGTTGTGGGGGATGGGGGCATGATGGTAGTGAGAGGGATGGGGTGATACATGCATTACAGGTGCGGTGACTGTTAGGGTATTGTAGTTGACTTACCCGAAACCAGTCCTCCAGGGAGTCCAGTGAGGCCCTCTGGGGGCAGGATAGCCAAGACCCTCTCCTCCCAGTCGGTGTATTCATGGGGAGGAGGTGGGGGACCACTGCCAGTCTTCCGTACCTCAATGTTGTGTGGTGATGCCATGGAACCCACCTTCCCCCGCAGGTCGTTCCATTTCTTCCTGATGTCATCCCTTGTGCGTGGATGGATTCCCACAGCATTGACCTTGCTGACTATCCTCTGCCATAGCTCTATCTTCTAGGACAAGGGTGTCTGCTGCACCTGTGCCCTGAATAGCTGTAGCTCGACCCTGAGTATTTCGTCCACCATGGTCCTTAGCTCCCTGTTGTTGAAGCGGGGATGCTTAGGGGTGCCATGGTGTGTGTTGTGGGTGGTGTGCTGTAGGTGAGTTGGTGACGGTGCTGTTGTGTGGTTGGGTTTGTGGTTTCTGATGGTGGGTGTGCAGTGTTTGAATTTTGGTGGTGGTTTTGTGTGTGTGACTTGTGTGATGGTTAGTTCAGTGTGTGCGTGTTGAGGTGTCAATATCTGTCATGCTATTGGCGTTGCAAAGGATTGTGGGGTGTGTATGTGTGTGTTTTATAGTGCTGTGGGTGGGTGTGTCAGGTGTGTGCTTTTTAAATTTGCCAATGTGTGCATTTGTTGTTGTCGGGTCATATTGCTGACCGCTGCGGTCCATACCGCCAATGGTCTTTCACTGACCGCCGCGCTTATTTGTGCATCATTATTTGGTGGGCAGGGGTTTTGTATGGGTGGCAGTGGCGGGGCGATGTGTACTGCTTTTCCGCCATCGTTGACCCTGGCGGTGTGTTGAGGTTGTCAATTTTTTGGTGTCTGGCTTTTTGGTATCATTATACGGCGGTATGCAATCTGCCACCACTGGTGGTCTTTTGTCGGCCGTAAGCACGGCGGTCAGCGGTGTTTGCCGCCAAGTTCATAATGAGGACCTAAATGTACTGCACACTATCTAAAGTGTGAAGTATTCATACAAGCATTAACTGCTATTGATTAATCAGAAAGTATACAATTTTCAGGTCGCACAAAGCTTTATATTTTTCCTACTTTTCCCTATATTGCCAATTTGTTTCTGTCAAAATTCAGTGACAGAATTATATTTTTAAGTTGAGCGACCCTTGGCACTACCAGTTACAGAAGAGTTAGATGACTGGTGTCTTCTCTCACTTTAATGCAAACGTTTTATGCTGTCAGTTCTCCACCCTTCGTCCTTGTAAGAATGATCACCATTTTACATGATCAATTTCCCTTATGCTCTCTTCTCTGAAATTTGTCGGTGTCTGACATCTTGCAGCCTCAACCTCCAGCAACAACGAGTGCTTTGCAATTGTTCACTGCCTCTCTCTCCCGTACAACACATTCATCTATTTTTGTTTGGAAGAGAGAATTCATCAGAACTGCTGTGCTCTTTGTCATTAGTTTTCATGGGCACTACACAAGGGTCTAATTTTAAGCCCATCTGTATGCCACCTACGCTATCTCCCAGCAGCAGAGTGCCAGTCGTGCCACTACTCATGCATTACAAATGCATTCTGTTCCGCAGCTTCCCTAACAAGATCAATGCACGACCTGCATTAACCTTGCATTCTCCAAAACGGCCAGAAATACCACTGTTTCTAATGACGGAAGGATTTTACCAACATCTGCAGTTAAATCACTACAGTCCAGAGAGCAATCTCCTCTCACCCTCAGCCCACAGCACCATCATCTCCAAAATTACAGCATTTACTTACACGCTGACACTAATTTACATCCAGCGGTCTAGTCCCTTTTTGTTGGAAGGTGAATCATATGCCAGCACTTTTATCATTCAAAATGCGCACATAATATCTCAATATTTCAAACTACCAGAAATTCCCGGTTAAACCATAAACTTTAAATTCCAATGAAAGTAGTGCATGGACGCATGATAAAATAAACTGAGGCGATTTATCTTGCGAAGAAAATAAATACTCTGAGACTGATTCCAAGTTTTAACCTTCTACGGGCGACTTAGTGCTTATCTAGTCCTGACATTACAAAACAAGCACTGGCAAAACCAATAGTCTCACCTTTATGATAGGAGTGTCAAGCTACTAGCTTTTCTAATGTTTGTTTGTAAAGCATTGTTTAACAAAAAAAAATACTAGTGATGGAACAAACACATATCTTAAAGTATTTTTAAAACTGGATTTTCAGTCTTTATATATATATATGATTTATTTTTCAAATATTTTGCACTCAAGAAACACTGAACAGAATTTAAACAAGCATTTGCAATGTAATGGGTCTCGCGTTTACTCGAGGTAGAGCTATTAGCGTGATAAAGTCCTAACTGGACTTTTCTTGCCACGCAAACTGAAAATAAAAAAGAAAACAGTTGACATAAGCGAGCCAATTCAAAGCGCTACTGTGAACGCGAAGAGAGAGACAAAAGGAAAAAGAACTTTGCTCGCAATCAAAATTATCGACAAAAGTGCAATTATCCACGTAACAGGGTCGATGGCCAAGGGATAACAAAACTGCCCCAAGGAGGGACAAACGTAAAGCAGTTACCAATGAAAACAAAGGATTTTTGAACGGCAAGCCCATGAATGACTGATAGTGATGGGCCTGCTCTGAGCGTGGCTAAAACCCAAGATACATACCAACACATTGGAAAAGCAGCTCTTGCACGCTGCTATGATCAACCTAAAAAGGTTAAGGAAAAGTTGGAATTTAAAGGAAAATGCTTCCCAGTTCTCATTTATGTTCAACAGGACTCAGAACTGAAACAAAAGTTCAAACTATTTGATCCTATGCGACTCCAGGAAAAAAACACTCTTGTTGTTCTCCATGGAAATAATAGTTCCATGACGCAGAACTATTATTGCCATTGGGACTAGCAGGAGTGTTTACATCGATGTATGCTAGGATGGACACACCATAGACTGCACGCTAAAAAAAGTAAAACATACTGTTGAAACTACAAAATTGTCAGTGCGTTCCCAGGAAGCTTCTAAATTACTCACGCCTCCAGGAAAACGGACATCTCCTATTCAGTCAAAATAAGTACACATTCTGGCTAAAGACCTGTTGAGTGAGTGCAGCAGCTGGCCCCTCCCCCAACAGCATAAAGGCCCTTGTGTGCCAATGCCTGCACATGAATGCAATAAGGGGAATGCAGGAGGTAAACAGAAATAAACCATAAAGTCTACTCCTTAGTCATATCTGGTTAAAAATGTACCTGTTGCTGTAATTTTACAAACAAGCTGGAAAGGTTGGAGATAACATTGAAAACACTTGGGCAGATATTTGAGGGGGAAGCAGCACACGAGGGAGTGAGCAAGAAAACAAAAACAAAGGCACTCTCATGGAGTGCTGAATGGAAAACAAAAAAGTAGTTCCCTTAATGTGAGTAATGCAAGGATATAAGGCATCCAGTCAAAAAGATGGTAAAGAAGCCATGCTCCAGGAGAGTGACTAACAGAACAAGAGGAACAGAAGCCTTTGAAAAAGAAGCAAAGAAATGAGAATGAAAAGGAAGCCAGCCAATGGTTAGCAATGGACTGGCATAAAGCTCAATGTAAGTTTTTGATCTGGTCCAGAAGGGGTCTTTCAACAACAGACAGCTAAAACCTGTCTTAGGCTGGGCTTACACACATGCGCACTTAGGTTTCTCCAACCTGGCTGTGTTGAACAGCCGGGCAGGAGAAACTGCAAAGACCCCAGAGCAGAATCTGAGCGATAGACCAAGCCGCTCAGACAAACTCTGATGCTGCTTTTATGCTAGGTTTAGCATGAAAGCAGCATCAGGCTTGCTGGTGAGCCTGTGCTGGTGTCCCAGTGAATGCTGGGGCACCAGAAGAGAAAAGGAGCGTGAGGCGTCCGTAAAAGTATGTTTTTTAAATATATATTTTTGTTAATTCCCCCTCTGTTCCTGTCCCCATCCCCCTCCACCTAATCCTTCCCTTGAGATTTGCAGCGGCCACTGCTGTTGGGTGACCTGCAGTTGACGTAATTCCATGTTTTTGTTGCACTAGGCCTGGCCATGACCATCAGTGCATCAAAACTACAGGGGTAGTAAATTTGGCCTCACACGCTCTTTTTTATATCAATGACACCGCATGTTGTGACATCTCACAATGTTTGAATGTAAATCCAGAGAAGTAATGGCACAAGGGCTTTATCCAGATAAGATCATCATATTTGATGTCACTGAAGTCTAGTGTATACCTCAAAGAGAAAATAGCTAAATCACAGGGAGATGCACAGAAAAAGATGTATAAAAAAACAATGGCCCTCATTACAACCCTGGCGGTAAATGCCGGCGACCGTCGTGCTGACGGCCGCCAACATTCCATGACCGCGGCGGTATACCGTTACGAGTATTATGACTCACAGAGAAAAAATCTGCCACTATACAGACACCCACACAAGTCCGCCAGCCCAAAGGTCAGTGATAAACTGGCGGTACTAATACCCACACCGTTACGCCAACAAAAATATGCCCACAGCATCAGGACCCACGAATCACCGCAGCGGTCATTCAACCATGGTAAACCATTGGCGGTACACACCGCTGCGCTCAAAATACACACACACATACAAAACTACACCACATTGGACAATTCAAACCATACACACCTGACACACATACAGACACCACACCCACACACCCAATCCAATATAAAACACACACCCATATTACCCACAACCCTTTACAACGAAAAAAAAATATTACCAACTGAAAGAGAGACAAGCCAGGAGCAACCACTGAATCTGAGCCACATAACACCATCACCCGTATACCATCCACGCACCTCAAAGCACACACCACAAAACATCACCCCACACACCCTCACACCTACCACTCAAACTACACCCATGGCACCACAAAGACACCCCACGTTCCATGAGGAGGAGCTAAGGGTCATGGTGGAGAAAATCATCCAGTTAGAGCCACAGCTATTCGGATCACAGGTGCAGCAGACATCCATTGCAAGGAAGATGGAGCTATGGCGGAGGATCGTGGACAAGGTCAACGCCGTGCGACAGCACCACAGAAAAAGGGATGACATCAGGAAGAGGTGGAACGACCTACGGGGGAAGGTGCGTTCTGTGGTAGCAAGACACCAGGTAGCAGTGCAGAGGACTGGCGGTGGGCCCCCACCTCCTCCCCCACAACTAACAACATGAGAGGAGCAAGTCTTGGCGAGCATGCATCCTGAGGGCCTCGCAGGAGTAGCAGGAGGACTGGATTCTGGTAAGTCAAATCTTTACTACTATATCCCCCACCATACCTGCATGCCATCACAAACTCCTAACCCTACCCTCACCCCATCACTCCATTCCACCTCCCCACATATACCCCACTATCACAACCCACCCATCCCAATACCAAGCTGTGCATGCAACAACAATGCATGGACACCCATCACAGACCTGCATGTACACCCATCACCACAGCATGGACACTAGTGACAATCACTTAGACAAACCAATAACCTCTCACACAACCCAAACATGCTGTGCTAATAACAACCATAGAGGGAAACATATCCATGCACAAGATGGCAAACGCAGATACAATAACACTGCATTTACAACCCCACAGGACCCCCACTCAACGTCACCGGAGAGGAAGTGCCAGCAACATCCAGTCACCCAACAAAAGAGGCCCACAGTGATGACAGCAGCTCTGCACGCCTGTATCGCGATGACCAACCTGGCCCATCAGGGACCTCTGAACAGTCGGTTACCCTGCCACAGTCCCAACCCTCCAAAGAGCCTCCCCCTCAGGAAACACCAGCACAGCACCCACCCAGCGAGCCCATACCTCAGTGCTCATAGTTTGTGGCCTGAATGTGAACACCTTTGTAGTGCCTAACTGTGTCACTGAGGCTCTGCTAATTAGAACCTCAGTGCTCATGCTCTCTCAGCCTTTAAATTTGTCACTATAGGCTAGTGACCACTTTTATGAATTTCAATTGGCATACTCGAACACCCTTATAATTCCATAGTATATGGTACCTAGGTACCCAGGGTATTGGGGTTGCAGGATATCCATATGGGCTGCAGCATTTCTTTTTCCACCCATAGGGAGCTCAGACAAACCTTTACACAGGACTGCCATTGCAGTCTGGGTGAAATAACGCACATTTTATTTCACAGACATTTTCACTGCACTTAACTAACTTGTAAGTCACCTATATGTCTAACCTTCACTTGCTGAAGGTCAGGTGCAAAGTTACAAAGTGTGAGGGCACCCTTGCACTAGCAAAGGTGCCCCCACATAGTTCAGGGCCATTTCCCCGGACTTTGTGAGTGTGGGGACACCATTACACGCGTGCACTACATATAGGTCAATACCTATATGTAGCTTCACATTTGTAACTCCGAATATGGCCATGTAATATGTCTAAGATCATGGAATTGTCCCCCATTCCAAATCTGGTTTTGGGGAGTCAATTCCATGCATCCTGGGGGCTCCACTATGGACCCCCAGTACTGCCAAACCAGCTCTCTGGGGTTTTCTCTGCAGCTACAGCTGCTGCCACCCCACAGACAGGGTTCTGCCGTCCTGGGGTCTGGCAGCCCAGTCCCAGGAAGGCAGAACAAAGCATTTCCTCTGAGGACAGGGTGTTACACCCTCTCTCTTCGGAAATAGGTGTTAAAGGCTGGGATGGGGTAGGCTCTCCCAGCCTCTGGAAATGCTTTGAAGGGCACAGATGTTGCCCTCTTTGCATAAGCCAGTCTACACCGGTTTAGGGAACCCCCAGTCCCTGCTCTGGAGCGAAACTGGACAAAGGAAAGGGGAGTGACCACTCCCCTGTCCATCACCACCCTAGGGGTGGTGCCCAGAGCTCCTCCAGTGTGCTAAGACCTCTGGCATCTTATTTCCAGAGGTGTGGGGCACTCTGGAGACCTCTGAGTGGCCAGTGCCCGCAGGTGACATCAGAGACCCCTCCTAATAGTTGCATACCTGACTAGGTGGACAATCCTCCTCTGAAGGCCTCTCCAGTGGGCTTTTCCTCAGATTACGACTTGCAAGAATTCATCAGGGTTCCTCAGCACTTCTCTCTTTGACTTCTGCCAAGGATCGACCGCTGACTGCTCCAGGACGCCTGCAAAACTGCAACAAAGTAGCCAGAAGAATACCAGCAACTTTATTGCACCTAATCCTGCAGGCTTTCTCAACTGTTTCCTGGTGGTGCCTGCTCTGGGACGGCCTGCCTTCACCCTGCACTGGAAGCCATGAACAAATCTCCTGTGGGTCGATGGAATCTTCCCCCTGCTTCAGCAGGCACCAAACTTCAGCTTCACCGGTACCCTGGGTCCCCTCTCATCCTGACGAGCGTGGCCCCTGGAACACAGGTGGTGGACTAAAGTGATCCAGACTGTTCAGTGGTCAAACTGTCCGAATTTGGAGGAGGTAAGTAATTGCCTCCCCTCCCCAGACAGTAATCCTGTGCACCGTGTGATTTGCAGCTACAAGGGCTTCTGTGCACATTTCCAAGAAATCCTGCATGCACAGCTGAGTCTAGGTCCCCAGCACACCGTTCTGCAATGCTCAGCTCCCTGAGTTGATCTCCAGTGTCGTGGGACCTCTCTTTGCGGTGTTGAGATGCCCGTTGTGTTCAGTCTTCTTGAACCCGTGTTCAAGGACTTCCTATGAGTGGGCTATCTACATTGCAGAGGGCCCCCTTTGTCTCCTCTCCCAAGTAGCGACATCCTGGTCCTTCCTGGGCCCAGGCAGCACCCTTTTTCTCCAAATGCGACTCTTGCAGCTAGCAAGGCTTGTTTGCGGTATTTTGCCAAGGAAACAACTCTGCATCCTCCAGCACACCGTGGGACATCTACACCATGAAGAAGAACTTACTACCTCCTTTCGTTGTTGCAAAACCTGCAGCTTCTTCCAACCGGAGGCAGCCATTTTGCACCTTCATCCGGGGTTTAGTGGCCTCCTGCCCCCCCGACACTTTAGCGACTCTTGGACTTGGTCCCCTTACTTTGCAGGTCTTCAGGTCCAGGAATCCATCTTCATTGCTTTGCAGTCTGTTGTTGTCCTTGCAAAATCCTTTATCACGACTTTAGGGTGTTTCTAGGGAAATAGTAGTACTTTACTCCTACTTTCCAAGGTCGTAGGGTGGGATCTCCTTTACAACCTTAGTGTTTGCTTACACTCCCAGTGACCCTCTACACACTACACTAGCCTAGGGTCCATTTGTGGTTCGTATTCCACTTTCTTAGTATATGGTTTGTGTTGCCCCTAGGCCTATTGCATCCCATTGTGTTTTACAGTGTTTGCACTACTTTCTGACTGTTTTACTTACCTGATTTGGTTAGTTGTGTATATTTTGTGTATGTTACTTACCTCCTGAGGGAGTATATCCACTGAGATATTTTGGGCACATTGTCACTAAAATAAAGTACCTTTATTTTCAGTAACTATGAGTAATGTCTTTCTTATGATATAGTACCTATATGATACAAGTGTTATTGCATGAACTTTGCATGTCTCCTAGTTCAGTCTTGACTGATCTGCTATAGATACCTCTATCAGCCTAAGCAGCTAGAACACTACTACACTCTACTAATAAGGGATAACTGGATCTGGCATAAGGTGTAAGTACCATTGGTAGCCACTACAAGCCAGGTCAGCCTCCTACACAGGCCCAGGGAACACACTCTCCACGAGGCACCTGCTGGGATCCTGGGAGCATACCACCATTCCCAGGAGATCATGGGCCAGATAATGTACAAGTTGCAGGAGACCCAGCAGCTGCAGGAGGGACAGTACCTGGGGATCAGGGAGGACCTCAAAGACAACCACATCACCCTGGTCACCATTGCAGTGGTGCTGGCAGACACGGCCAACACCATGAGGGAGGCAGTGGCACACTAACAGGCGTCTGACACTAGCCAAACCAATGAACATCCCTCCACCTCTGCTGGCGCTAGTGGACCGGAGGCCCCGCCACAGGACCAACAGGCCACCAGCAAACCACCCCCTGCAGAAGGAGAACCACCACGCAAAAGGTCCCTGCGATCCAGGCAGAAGCCAGAGAACATTGCCAAGACCCCCGCCAGGAAATAGGACTCTCCTGATTGTCACCCTTCTGTCCCACTCTGTCACCCTGTCCACCTTGAACTGCCATTGCTCCACCTCCTATGCCCCAATGGATAATGCACCTGTGATACAAATAGACTGGACTCTACCCTGGACTTTCCTCCATCAGCAACCCAGCCCATTGCAATACCCCCTCCACTTATTAGCACATAAATATACACCCTTGGAACAAATACAAGAATGGAGTCTGTCAAATGATTGAAATATGTATTAGTTTAACAAGCTGTAAATGTTGCAATTCAAATGTACATTTATATATACATAGGTATGACCTGTAGTGGGCAGCAGTAAACACACCAGGAGCCAGAGTGGGGCACAGAGATCTGAAAATAGAGATGCCAAAGGGTACAGTAAGTGGCCATAGACATAGGGAAATCAGGCTGCCATGTTCAATGTCTAACACAAAACTGCAATGGAAATTGAAGTTAAAGTGTCTTACCTGTGTGTCACTGGAAGTACTGTTGAATGAGTGAACTTCTGTTGTCCACATCTTCTTCCTCTGCCTCCTCTTCCTCACTGTCCACAGGCTCCACCACTGCCACAAGACCATCTCCAGGCTCATCTTCTTGCAGAAAAGGCACCTGGCTTCTCAAGACCAGTTTGTGCAACATGCCACATGCAACAATGATCTGACACACCTTCTTGGGTGAGTAGTACAGGGATCCACCTGTCAGATGGAGGCATAGGAATCTGGCCTTCAGGAGGCCGAAGGTTCTTTCAATTATCCTCCTTGTTCGCCTATGTGCCTCATTGTAACGTTCCTCTGCCCTTGTCCTGGCATTCCTCACTGTGGTCAGTAGCCATGAGTGGTTGGTGTAACCAGAGTCACCTGCAAATATCTAGGTGTACCTGTTAGACACACACTCACCCTTAGGGACAACCCCACACCCACATACCTACATTAACTAGGTGGGGACCATGGGCTCACCTATTAGCCACACCCAGTGCCTCTCGAGTTGAGACATCACATATGGAATGCTGCTATTCCTCAAGATAATGGCATCATGCACAGAGCCATGATACTTGGAATTCACATGTGAAATGTACTGGTCCGCCAAACACACCATCTGCACATTCAGAGAGTCAAAGCATTTTCTATTCCTGAACACTTCTTCATTTCTCCAGGGGGTGGGGGTGGGGGGGGGGCTAATGCTAAATGTGTACCATCAATGATGTTGGGGATATGTCCCAGAGCATAAGAGTCAGCCTTCACAGTGGCCAAATCCTCCACCTGGGGGAATACGATGTAGCTAAGCATGTGTTTCAGCAGGGCAGACAACACTCTGGTCAACACGTTGGAGAACATTGGCTGAGACATCCCTGATGCTATGGTCACTGTTGCTTGGAATGAACCACTTGCCAGGAAATGGAGCACTGACAGGAATTGCACAAGAGGGGAGATACTTGTGGGCTGGCGGATAGCTGAAATCAGGTCTGGCTCCAATTAGGCACACAGTTCTTGGATTGTGGCCCTATCAAGTCTGTAGGTCAGGATAATGTGTCTGTCCTCCTTTGTGGCCAGGTCCACCAGGGGTCTGTACACAGGGGGATAGCTCCATCTCATAATCATCCTCACCGGTTGAACTCTAGGGTGGAAAACGGTGAGCAGAGGGTCATATTCACACATATGTGAAACTAAAAATGCATTTCTTCCTTTACAGAAACTGTATGTGAATTTGAGAGTCAGTTGATGTGCCAATGTCTGCTGTGACGCAGTTAGGTGCCATGGCCTGTGAAGAGGGACAAGTGGAAATGAGGTAATTCCACTGGCGTTGTCAATGACTGCCTTGCAACTTCGCATTGGTTATCATTGGGCCCTATGGAGCCAATGGCGATGTATGCCGGCGGTGACAGTATACACCGCCACGGATGTGACCGCCATTTGCTATCTGTTCACTCACTTGCTACCTGACCTTCAACAGGAGAGGACCTACACTGCAAGTGCTGCTGTGACCTGTGTCTGGAAGCTACAATGGCACTGGTGTCTGGGGAAAGGGCCCCCACCTTCACTTCAGAGGAGTTGGAGAGACTGGTGGATGGTGTCCTACCCCAGTACACTTTACTCTTTGGTCCTCCAGACAAACAGGTGAGTACACTGTGAGCATGATGCATGGGCCATGAATGTATGGAGTGCTGTGTGTGGAAGCCTCGTGTGGGGGGGCTGAGGGGTCCTGGGCAGAGTGCTGCATGTATGGTGGTCAATGTCTGTGCGTAAGGGGATGGGAGGGATATGGTGGGCCATGAGTATGACAGTCCGGACGGTATGACTAATCCCTTTTCTGCTGTTTTTTTCATGCAGGTCAGAGCCCATCAGAAAAGGGTATTTGGCATGCCATCGCCAAGAAGGTGCGGACCCTGGGTGTCTTTGACAGGTGGAGCACCCACTGCTGCAAACAGTGGGAGGACCTGTGCCGCTGGGCAAGGAAGAAGGCGGAGGCCCAGCTTGGACAGGCCTTCCAACGAGGAAGGGGGTGCCCATTGTACACTGACCCCCCTGATGTTCGACATCCTGGCCTATCCAGAGTTAGATGAGCACTTGAAGGCATCCCAGCAGCCACAAGGGGGTGAGTACAGATTCAGATTCTTGACTTTGGCACGTTAAGGTAGTACCTGGGTGGGGGATGTGGGCTGTGGGTGCCCCTACGCCAGGGCGAAATGGCAGGGTAGGTCCCTTGCTGGTCAGGCTCTGAAGCACTCTGAAGCACTCCAACCCCAATAGTGTTAGTGGGCATCTAGTACTAGCCAGGGTCCTGTTGGTTTCAGGTGTCCAGCTAATGGCGTTAGGCATTGTACCCCATGGGCTGGTGACTAGCTTTGTAACTGGTAGTTCATGGGCTAGTGCATAGGGCTGACCCATGTGTGTTGTGTACGCCAATGGTAGTTTTGTTGCTGGCATTGATTTTTGTTTTGTCACCCTGTCCTTGTGTGCATTAGCATCATCTGACGGAAGAAGCTGCATCCCACATTGGCCTGGAGGCCAAATCCACTGACGGTGAGGGCACCAGTGGGACGGAGGGCGAGGGAAGAACCACGATGGAGACAGGAGGGGACACTACAGACAGCAATGGACGCTCCCTGGCGGTGGCAGACACCTCTGTGCCCACCCCAACAACAGGTACAGCCGTAACCCCTGTACCAGCACTGCCCTCCCAGCAGCCCCTTAGCGTGTTTCCCGTGCCCGCTTACCCAGGAGGGTGGGCATCTCCTTCGCCCCAGGCACCTCAGGCCCTGCCCCAGTCAGTGAGGAGGCTATTGACCTCCTGAGATCCCTCACTGTTGGGCAGTCAACCATACTGAATACCATCCAGGGTATCGAAAGGCATTTGCAAGAAACAAATGAATACCTGGAGGGCATTCACTCTGGCTTGGCAGCCCAACAGAAAGCATTTCAGGATCTGGCCTTCGCACTGATGGTAGCCATTATCCCTGTCTCCAGCCTCCCCCTCCAACGTCCTCTACCCAGTCCCAATCCCCTCAGCCCCAACCTATCCCAAGCACACCTTCAGACCAGCATTCACCCAAATCAACACACAGAAGTGGCTCAGGCAAATGCAAGCACCACACTTCATCTCACAGACACTCACACAAGCACCATCCCCATGCAGACATACCAACATCCACTGCCTCCATTGTGCCCCCCCTCCTCCTCCTCCTCCTCATCCACATCCCTCCAAGTTGCATCTCCACTCACACCTGCATGCCCTACATCCTCATCCACTACCTCCATCACCAGCATGCCTATCACTACACGCCCCTCACTGGTAGTCACCACCCCCACATCCATGCACACCTCCCCTGTGTCCTCTCCCACTGTGTCTGAGACCCCTCCTCCCAAAGTACACAAACGCAAGCACACACCCACCCAACAGCCATCCACCTCACAAGAGCACCCAGCTCATGCACCTGCACCCAAACATAGCAGACTGATACCTCCTACAAGCACACCCTCTTCCTCCACTCCCAAACCTTCACCCTCTTCCCACCCCAATGTCCATAAGAAGCTTTTCCTAGCCAACATTGACCTATTCCCTACCCTGCCCCCTCCCCCACGTCCTTCACCTCGGGCCAGGGTGGCCAGAACCCAGCCCAGCACCTCGGCCACCAAGTTCACATCCGCTGTGGTTTCTGCAGCTGTGAGAGGCACTAAGGAGGCACCCGTCAGCCCAGCCAGTGTGCCACCAACGCCTGCCAAGGCCAAGAAGGTTCCACCACCTGGCAAGGGCAAGAAGGGGACAGCATCCAGCAAGGAGAAGGAGCCACAACCAGCCAGCAAGGCCAAGTCAAAGACTCCAGCTGGCAGAAGCAAAGAGGCACCACCATCTGCCAAGGGCAGGAAGGGGCACAAAACACCAGCCAGGGCACTTCAGCCGTCCGAGGCTGCAGGCGAAGGCCTGGAGGCTACCACCACAGCCACCATCACTGCCACCTGCACTGCAGCCAGCACCGCTGCAAGTAGCACCACTGCCAGCAGCAGCAGCCCCAGTGGGCAGCTGTCTGAGGCAGCAGGGGAAGAGCTGGAGGGTCCCCCCACCACTGGCAGCACTGCCACCTGCATTGCAGCCAGCACCGCCACCTGCACCGCAGCCAGCACCACCACCTGCACCGCCGGCAGCACCTCCAACTGCACCACTGCAAGTAGCACCACTGTCAGCATCAGCAGCCCCAGTGAGCAGCCGTCCAAGGCTGCAGCAATAGGGCTGGAGCCTCCCACCACCACTGGCAGCACCAACACCGGCACTGCCACCACTGTATGGCCATCCCGCCAGCTGATGGACTGTAGTCCTGCCTCCATGGAGTGTCATGCATCCTGCCCACAGAAAATCGTGTAGGTCCGACACCCAGGTGAGTGACTGTGACCTTACACTCCCCAAGATCTGCATCACAGGGCACAAAGCCCCCTCCTGAACCAGTGTAAGAAGGCATCCACTCACCCCCTCCTTGGCAGGATGAAGCACACTGGGCACAAAGACCCCTCCAGAACCAGTGGAAGAATCAATCACGTTATTTATCAATCACGTAATTTATAAAGCATGCTACTCACCCGTCGGGGTCTCAAGGTGCTGGGGGGGGACAACTGGTCGAATAGCCATGTCTTGAAGCGTTTCCTGAAAGTCAGGAGGTCCTGGGTCTGGCGTAGGTGGAGCGGTAGGGAGTTCCAGGTCTTGCCGGCGAGGTGAGAGAAGGATCTTCCTCTGGCGGTGGTTCGGTGAATGCGGGGGACGGAGGCGAGGGCGAGGGCGAGGCTGGCAGAGAGGAGCTGGCAGACGGGAGTGTGGAAGGTGAGTCTGTCATTGAGGTAGGCCGGACCTGTGTTGTGGAGGGCTTTGTGTGCGTGGGTGAGTAGTTTGAAGGTAATCCTCTTCGATACAGGTAGCCAGTGTAGGTCTCTGAGGTGGGCAGAGATGTGGTTGCGGCATGGGACGTTGAGGATGAGTTGGGCGGAGGTGTTTTGGATACGTTGCATTTTCGTTTGTAGTTTGGCTGTGGTTCCTGCATAGAGTGCGTTGCCGTAGTCCAGTCGGCTGCTGACCAGGGTGTGGGTGACTCTCTTTCTGGTTTCAACAGGAATCCACCTAAAAATCTTGCAGAGCATGCGAAGGGTGTTGTAGCAGGAAGAGGAGACTGCGTTGACCTGCTGAGTCATGCTGAGTGCTGAGTCCAAGATGATTCCCAGGTTTCGTACTTGGGTGGTGGGTGTGGGTGCGGCTCCTAGGGAGATAGGCTACCAGGAGTCATTCCAAGTGGAGGGGTTGCTGCCGAAGATGAGGATCTCTGTTTTGTCTGTGTTTAACTTGAGGCAGCTTGATTCCATCCAGTTGGCGATGGCGTGAAGTCCATTGTGGAGGTTGTTTCTTGCGGTTGTAGGGTCTTTCGAGAGGGGGATGATCAGCTGGGTGTCGTCTGCGTAGGATACTATGTTGATGTGGTGGGATTGTGCGATGTTGGCGAGAGGAGCCATGTAAACGTTGAAAAGTGTTGGGGTAAGGGAGGATCCCTGGGGGACGCCACAGATGGTTTTGGAGGATTTGGACAGGTAAGGCGGAAGGCGGACTCTCTTAGTTCTGCCAGAGAGGAATGAAGAGATCCAGTCGAGGGCCTTGCCATGGATCCCGGCGTTGTGGAGGCGTGTTCGAAGGGTGTGGTGACAAACGGTGTCGAAGGCTGGGGAGAGGTCCAGGAGGATGAGCGCTGCGGTTTCGCCTTCGTCGAGCATGGTCCTGATGTCATCTGTGGCAGCAATGAGTGCGGTCTCAGTGCTGGGGTTCTTGCGAAATCCGGACTGGGAGGTATCGAGCACTTTGCAGTCTTCCTGGAAGCGGGATAGTTTGCTGTTCACGATTTTCTCAATGACCTTCGCTGGGAAGGGGAGGAGGGAGATGGGCCGGTAGTTTTTGGGGTCATCTGGGTGCGCCTTGGGTTTCTTCAACAGGGCGTTGACATCGGCGTGATTCCAGCTCCCCGGGAAGGTGGCTGTCTCGAAGGAGCTGTTGATGATGGCGAGGAGGTGGGGGGCGATGATGTCACTGGCTTTGTTGAAAATCTGGTGTGGGCAGGGGTCTGAAGGCACCACTCACCATATCCTTGGCAGGATGAAGCACACTGGGCACAAAGACCCCTCCAGAACCAGTGGAAGAAGACATCCACTAGAGAGACTTTGGTGTGTGCTCCCCAGGACCACGCAGTGGTCAAAGCACCCACTAGAGAGACTGTGACTTTGCACTCCCCAGGACCAAGCAGTGGGCAAACCACCCACTTGAGAGACTGTGGCCTTGCACTCCCCAGGACCAAGCAGTGGGCAAAGCACCCACCAGAGAGACTGTGGCTTTGCACTCCCCAGGACCAAGCAGTGGGTTTGTAGCCCTCTCCAGGAGCAGTGGTGTTGTACCATCTTCCGGCTGAGGTGCCCCCACCCCTTCCCCGTCCCCCTGAGGTGCCTGTGTGTTTTCAACCTGATGCCCCTGCAGTGTTCTCTCCGTATTGAGGCAGGAGTCAAGTGTGGGCTTGGCCTATGTGTTTTGGCCCAGTGGGCCACGGACGTTTTGAGGGGGCATTGTCCCACCTTTTGTATATATTGTAAGTACTGTTTGTGCTTTCTGAACATATTTCGAAGTATTTCTAATATTACACTCATTTGACTCCATTCCTTTTGTCCTTGCGTTATTCCTGAGGGTTACGGGAAGTATATGTAATGTTGTTACATGTGTTTGTGTGTATAGTGTTGGGGGTCGGGGAGGGGGTGTTGCGTGTTGCGTGTGTGTTTCACTATCTTTTTCCTCCCCCCTTCCTTGTGTGCTAGGTGAAGTACTCACTGTGGTCGCCGGCGCCGGCGATGGTGCTCCTGGTATATGAGGAGATACACCAGCATGGGTAAGACCTGCAGCTCGGGCTCCATGGCATCCTGGTTCTTCCTTGAGTGTCGAGAGGTGAGTCATTCCCTTCAGAACACTGTTTCTGCTGTGCTTTTGATGGCGTTGGTACCGCCTCAGAAAAGGTGGCCGATAGGCATCTTGTAATACAGTGGGTGGAACCTTGTCTTCCGCCTGTCTGTTGGCGGTTACCGCCGCGGTGTTTGTTGCTACCTCTGTGGCGGTCAGAGTGTTAAAGTGGCTGTATGTGTTGGCGGTTTCCGCCGTGGTCATGATTCCATTTTTTTTACCACTGGCCTGTTGGCGGTGTTACCGCCGCTTTAAAACCTACCGCCGGGTTGTAATGAGGACCTATATCTTTCACATAGTCACAATGATGGACTGCAGAAATAATTTCTAAAAATTAGTATTTTTCTATTTGGTTTACATTTATTCTGTATTATAAAAAGTGAACATTTCACTTCTGAATGTATTTTTTAACTAGTGTAAATTGCCAGTAGGATCTGCAGAAAGTTAACAGTGTTAATAAGAACACTACTTCTTTTCTGTGTTTGGTACTGCTTTTGCCGCCTCTGAGGCCAGGGCTCACAGAAGCAGTGATAGGGATCACTAGAGTCAAGCCAGGGGTCGCACCTGCCATCCCTGGTGACCCCTAAATGACATCCATGAGCTTACTCTGGCTTGCATCTGGTGTAATTTCTTATTTCCCATCTACTTATGCCAACTGCATAGTTTTCTTTTGTGGGAGAGCTGGTTTGAGTGGAAATGCCTTGTGGGAAAATGAAACTGAACATGTGCCACATGGGGCAGGTCCTCCATTAGAGCGGAGGAGTGTTGCTCCCCTGCCAGCAGCGGCACCTGCAAAAGCTTTTCAAGAAAACGATAATAAACTGTGTTTATTATCGTATTCTTGAAAAGGGATGGGCATTGGGAGTGACAAGCACTTGAGAGGAGGGCACAGAGCACTCCCCTCAGAGTGTATGTGTGTTTGGCCGGCCATCTTGGGCTGGCCACACACATATGCGCAGTAGGCTCTCTGCAGCCCAGCAACACAGTTGTCGGGTTGGAGAGTGCCTGCACAGGCTCTGAGCTGCATCAGGATTGGCTACAGGGCAGGCTGGGAGCCTGTGCCTGCAGCTGGAGCAACGAGGGACAGAGGTGTGATGGCAAAGGAGGAGGTACGTTTTTTTCTTTCTTTTTTTTTCTTTTTATTAAATGTCCCACCCCCGCAGTCCCTCCAACGCGCTCTGCACCCGCTCGCACCTTTAAAGAGCTACGGGCTGAGATCTGTGCCACATGTGCTGTGCTAGAAACATTCATTAACTGGCATATTTAAACTGGACAGCAATGATGGAATTGTAGGGAAGATTAATCTCGCAAACAGACATGACTATATGGATCTCAAAATAAAAATCATTGCAAACATTCAGATTTTCATGGGTACCCCAGGTTTCACATTAGGAACACCCTTGCATTGCATGTGTAAAACCCACAGTTCCTGCAAGAATTACACACGCTACATAAATACAATATTGTGCAACTCCACCAACCAATGGCATGCAAACAAAGACAGAAACATAGAAGAGCCACTGTTGCATGTGTTCAGAATGCATCCTGAAAAAATATGAAAGACACCTTTTACAGAACACAGACTACATGTTATGTGTATATAGATAGCACAAGCTCTCTCCTCAGGCACAACAGAACTACGCCTAGACAATGCAACAGAGCATCCACTTACCAAGCACAATCTCATCTTCAGTGACTTGTGTCAACACATGACACGAGATGTGTAGAAAAGCAAAAGCATGTGGTGTGACCATTATGAGAGAGAGGAAGCAGCACGTGGTATGGACTGTTGTGGAGAGACGGAGGAGCTTATAGTGTGAGCTGGGGAGGGAGAGAGGGACAAACGTACTGGTTATCCAGGGGAGAGGGAAACGAGGAAGAAAGAGTATATGAGCTTTGAAGGAAATTAATGCAACAGAATGGAGTGGGAAAAAGAGGCAGTGTACTGTTTGAGCTGAGGAGGATGAGACTGAGCATCATTTTGCCAGAGCTGAGGAAGAAGAGGATAAAAGTACACTATTGGCGTCGAAAGTTACGGAAGCTGGGGACTAGAATGTAAAGGGTTGAAAATATGAGAACTGGTTAATACACAAAGTGACGTGGTGAGGTAAAACAAAATCATGTTGTTAATTGACATTAAGTTATAAGGGGATGCGTTTGTAAGTCGATGAACCTTTTGTCTCCACTTAGAGTAGTTCCCACTGTGAGACCCCATACCAATACAAATCAATAGCAGTAACAATCAATAACATCAATGATCAAAGGCGTCAGACGTTTCCACACATCATGACCTTTCAGTCATGAATAACCACACCTTTATGTAAAGGTTAGAATGTTTATTTCCCTATATTAACAGTGGTAATATCAGGTCTCAAAATCAAACGATAGGTATCCAAAAACAATACTAGCTGCCCAAATCTCCTAAAGAATCGCAATTTAATCAAGGCTTGGACCACTACACATTTTAAAGTTACAGTACATATCAATAGTAAGAATAAATGTGCAAGAGAAATGGCATACATTTAGATTCAGCAAAGAAAATATATCAACTGTTATTACATGTAGTGAGCATCATCAGTGAATACCTTAACTAACCTTCAGATTAGATTAACATGTTCGGACTTCATGCAAAACAATTTAGTCAACACAAATGTAGGAAAACATCTAACTAGGGCTCTATCAAAATTAGCGGTTGGTACCTAGGGACAAAAGCAAATAGTCATAACAATCATTAACATCATCTATACCTTGCCTCAGTATCGTTCAGCAACTGTGACAGTCTTCCTCAACTGGACATTAGTTGGGTCAGCAAGACATCAAAATTCAGCATTGAAGTTCAGGAAACTAAAGTCTTTTCAAGCAGTTCAGAAAGGTAATAACTAGACACTCAAAAGAAATGGGACATCAGTTGAGTCAGCAAGACATCAAAATTCAGCATTGAAGTTCAGGAAACTAAAGTCTTTTTAAGCAGTTCAGAAAGGTAATAACTAGACACTCAAAAGAAATGGGGAGAATGGCCTCTCTCCTCTCGGTGCAGTCTGGCTAAGTTAGATTTCCTAAAACTACTTTCCACGTTGCTATTGGTCAAAGAATCATACGTTTACGATAAGTCCAATGGAAGTAGAACCCCAAATCTAAGAATTTACTAGTACACAGTTCACATCGATGATTGCCTCTTCTTCTCCTGCTCCCCTTGTTGGGCTTGTCAGGTTTCAATATTGTATCGGCTTATACTCCAGTCAGTGCATCCATTGTCTTCTCCTGGGGAGGTCGCCTTTAAACACTCCTAGTTATACACTGTATCCCTCACTAGTACAGCATACTCTAGCAAGCAGTTCTCATGGGAAAGAATTTCATCTATAAACATTTGGTCAATGCAGTGGAAAATCACAATTTCATTCTCTAAGCAGCCATTTTAATTTGCCTAAGAAATTCAGCTTGACATGAGGCCGCACAACTAGGCCCAAGACCTCACTAAATTAAGGCCTATGATTAATAAAGCAAATACATAATACATACCCTTTAATATGACACACTACTACATTAATCCAAAACATGAGCTCAACATTTGACATTAATACGTTACTAATAAGTACACTTTCTGATTATTGATGGTCACTCAAGTAGGCACAATTTCAAATGCATGTATTATTTCTCTACATTAACTCATTCTCTATGCAGCTTCAACACTCATAATACATGAATATTCATTAGTAAAAATTCAGCTTTAACAATCCCTCCTCTGATGACTAAATATGTAATCACATCTACATCTTCCCACACATATTTTCTGCTTCAGCTAATCTTAATACTTATTCCCTCTTAGAAATTTCCCTAAATAAATTTTCCCTTTTCATTACTTTCCTCCTCTGATAATTTTTCATTTTCTTTAATTTAATCATTCAACATAATTTACAGATTCCCCATGCTCCAATTATGCAAATCACAATAATCAATATCCCTTGTATTGTTTTCATTATCTCTTTCCCAATGTTGCTGAGCAAATTTCCCACTGAAGCAAAACCTTTGCCAACTTTCTCCCAAACACCTGGTTCTTTCAATTCTTTCAAATCAGCACTTTTATTAGATTAATAAATAAGCTTCTAATTTCTTTGCTATTATCAGGAATATACGAGCAGCAATGCTTCCAATTAAGCATTTTTCAAACTCTACCATCTTTTGCTAAAAGAATGTCTAAAGCAAGGCTGTTCTGAAGAGTCATAGATCTTACCGCAGCCATTTCTGTATTCATTAGAATCATGGCTCCTGAAAAATTTGTCAACATGTTATCCATGATCGAATCTTTATAGAATTCAGAACAACAACTACTGAAGGAATCATTGCTCCAAATATATCTCTCACTATAGCAGAAGGAGACTCTCTATTTTGTTTAACGTGATGCAACTCAGTCATTTTCGGTAATCTTTTCAAATCCTCACATAAGAAAATCTTTGGGAAGACTATCCCCAAGTAACATGTGCCATACCATCCTCTTGGAAAACGGTAATAAGCATTTGGTCCACAGATGTGATACATACCAGGAATTGCTGGATCCTGTCCATTCAACATAAATGTCCATTTAGTCTGAAAAAAAAAACACATGTCTACATACACTTGTTCCCACAAACAAAGTGTCAGTACTACATTTAGGCCTATATACACAAAGCTTTCCTACGTATTGCATATCTAAAGCTAATTTCCCTTGTGTTTTTATTTAACTATAAGTGTAATCGTTTCTAAAAGACCTTTTCTCTAAACCCTTTTCTAACTTCTCCTTTAATGTCTTTCTCCTGTTGTCTGTCTGATCTAAAAATCTCTTTTCTAGTGGTGTAAGTAAGCAAGTCAAGTTGTTCATGTGTGCATATGCCATGCCAAAAATTAATGTAGGCTCAAAGAATCCTCTCACTAATTCTATACTATTGTGCTTAGCCACACTACTCAGGTACTTACTTATCGGGACAAACGAAAACACAACGTCATGGTTAGAATAGAAATACTGGATGTACTCCTGGTTATAGAATCTTGTTAGTAACAGACTGTAACTTATCCCATAAGTGAGGGGCAAACTATGATAGGTAACCCCTTCTTTGACTGATGAAGGAATCTGTGTGCATACATAACAATTTCTAGCATCCATTGTCTCAATATACTCAATAAGCGAAAGAAAACATTAGAAGAAAGTTCTCCTTGTGCATTGTCTACATGCAGATACTTCTCATCTAAATTAAACTCCCCTATCTCTGTTAGTGCAGTAGTTGTCTCTAAAGCTGAAGTATGGTTGGCTTTACTCTTGTCGAGAAACAGTCACATATCACACATAATATCATGCACACAGTTGCCAAACCGATACTCATGTACTTACAGCACCTATTCTTCCTACCCCGCTGGCTAAGGTTTCTCGTGATCTGTAAACAATCAGAAAGCAGAAAATAAAAATGTAGGAACTATGCAGCAAAAATCAAAAGCAAAATCTTCAATCTTCTTTTCAGCAATTATTTACAGTTCTGTCTTACTTCCGGGACCCTTGGTCAAAATTGGTAAGGTTGTCAAAAATCGGTTTAGCAGCTTGTCAAATCAGGTTTTCTCATCAAATCAAGTTTTCAAAAGTATTTTCCGATTACTTTCGTTTCTCAGCTTAAAAATTCAATAGTTCAGTTCATTGATTTCTTTCAAGTGCCAAAATATTGACCTGGAATGCCTCGATCAAAACAAAAAGATAAAAATTATCTTTGCCATTCACTTGCTGTTGCATACGCCCATTCAGGACCTGCCTACCTTCGACTTGCTATTCTCTTTCTTTACAACTTTCAATCTCCATTCAATTCTCCTTCACTCAGGTCTTCTCTCCTTGTCGTATCTACTTCTTCCTCCATAGTCGTCACTGCGACTGCTTCCTTTCTCTTTGATTGTGACTCCGGCCACTTATCTCTTTTCAGTGGACCTTTGGTTAATGCTCTTTGCAGTGTTGAACTTGAAACCTCTCCTTGCTTTGCAGGATATTCTCTTGACGCACCTGCAACTGGTTCAGGAGAAGTCAGACCACATTGGCTTTGATCCACCTCAAATCCTTCCCCTTTAGGGACTAGGGTTTGCTCTGTTTGTCTCTCAAAATTGTCTTATTCTGGGAGAGCCCTCTTCTGACTAGACTCTCCTGCTGCCTCAACTGAGATTGGCTCACTGTCACTCTCCTGTGGGTCTTCTCTTTCATCTCTCACAGGAGTGACTGAACCGTTCTCAATGTGCTCAGATCCGGTCTCAGTTCGTCTTTCTTCTCTTTCTGGCTCTGAGGAAGGTCCGGTCATTGTTGGTACTCACAACAACTCCTCTTCGTTGTCCAGAAGACATGCCACTTTTCTCATATGGCTTCTGTGGTTCCAGTTCAGAACTCCAGCACACTTCACAGCTGTGGTAGTGATCAGAACTACCTGGAAAGGGCCTTTCCACCAAAGCTCTAAACAAGTCTTCCTCACATGTTTTCGGATCACAACCCAATCACTATCTCTCAGGTTGTGCCCTTGATCTTGGCACACTTGCAGTGTGGCGGTTTCCACCTGATGAGAAAAAGAGCAAACCACATCAGCCAGACCTTTGTAGTAGTCCAACACCATATCATCTGTTATGTTCACAAGAGTATTTGCAGGAACCGCTAGTAACCTCATTGTTCTGCCCATGAGGATCTCATGCAGTGACAATCCTGTCTTCCTGTCGGGTTTGTTTCTCATTGTCATCAGAACTGACAGTAGTGCGTATGGCCGTTTCAGATTCGTGGACACACACATTTTCACCATTCTTGATTTCAAGGTACCATTCATTTGTTCCACAAGTGCTGATGCTTCAGGGTGGTAACTACAATGCAACTTCTGCTCAATGTTTAAGGCTGCACATAGTAA